>NC_044987.1:37779021-39175013 GCF_008728515.1 Papio anubis | reverse complement strand
TGGGCAGTATCACATAGAGGCTGGAAGCCCTGGCTCTGGAGTTAGACAGAAATTTGAGCATTGACTTTGCCTCTTACTAAATGTATGACTTCAGGAAAATTAGTAAATTTCTCTATGCTTTCAATCTGGTCATCTGTAAGATGGAGTAATAATGCTACCTAACTCAAAGGGCAATTGTAAAGATGGACTGAAATAATGCATTATAGTTGCTCAGCAAAGTAACTGAAACATTGTAAGCCCTAAATAAATGCTTGCTGTGAGCTGACACAATATAAAAGATGTTATACTTTCCACATACTGTGTGACCTTGGTCTAGTTACTTAACTTTTCTGCATCTCAGTGTTTGTCATCTGCAGAAATGAAAATATTAAGATTAGCTTTGTCATAGAGTTTTTTGAAGATTAAATGAATTCTACATAAAACACTTTAAAACAATGCCTAGTTTATAAGAAATGCCATGTAAATTCTATTATTATATACTGTTGTCAGGAGATTTTTTTTATTTGTCTTTTTTTTTTTTTTTTCCAGTGAAGATCTTTGATTTTGAGATACTTGTGTCAAAAGTAAGATAATGTAGGGTAATAGAAATAGCACTGGACAGAAAGTCAAGAGACCTAGGGTTTAGTTCAGTACTGCTGTGAACTGTATCATATATAGTTACAGGTGTGAACCACTGTGAACTGTATCATATATAGTTACAGGTGTGAACCATATACGAACTATATGGTATATGCAAGCTGGGAATCACAGCTTATCTATCACTTGGAATCACTTCCTTATCTATTAAATGTGGAAGAGTGATTAAATTGGGTTGAAGCAGATCCAGGTTTTGTGGGGGCAAAAACTTATAGGCTATAGGAACCTTCTTTGAAAAAAGAAATATAAAATTATGGATGCAAAATTATTAATAGTTATGAAAGTGAATACTTATTTAAAATCAGCAATAAAATCACAATAAATTTTCAAAAGATGAAAAATACTATAAAATCACACAAGCCAGAAAAATAACAAATATTTATTAACTGCCTGACACAACCCTATATTACTTTTTCCCTACATCTTTGGGGCTGTATATTCCATTTTCCTCTTCATATGTTAATGACTTTTTTTTTTTGTTTTTGAGACGAGGTCTTGCTCTGTTATCCAGGCTGGAGTGCAGTGGCACGACCTTGGCTCACTGCAACCTCTGCCTCCTGGCATCAAGCAATTCTCCTGCCTCAGCCTCCAGAGTAGCTAAGACTACAGGTGCATGCCACCACACCCAGCTAATTTTTGTATTTTTTTAGTAGAGACAGGATTTCGCCATGTTGGCCAGACTGGTCTTGAACTCCTGAACTCAAGTGATCCACCCACCTCGGCCTCCCAAAGTGCTGGATTACAGGCATGAGCCACCATGCCTGTTCTGTTAATGATTTTTGTAATACTATCTTTTTTAGAGGGAATGGAAAGATAATTCAATCTTTCCCCTAGCACACATTCCTAGTTCTGAGTGTCCTAGGACACATGTGTGTCATGAAATAGCCTGTGACCTTACATCTTTGTGATATTATGCCTGGCGAATTGGCCCAGTGAGCAATGGGAGTATTCCTAGAACCTATTCTTTTATTGAGACCACTGGAAATAACAACCATATACTGAAATGACTGTGAGCCCCATAAATTTAACTTATAAATTCAAGCTAAAGGTATGTCCATCTCAACTTCCCCTCAGCCAGATCAACAAAGATACCCACAGCTTCTCCAATGCCTCCAGCATGAGGGAGATTGTGAAAGATGGAAACTGGTATACAAAGAAACTGTGGTCTTTACCAACAGTGGTTATAATAGCTTACTTTTGAAATGTATTTAAAAGTATGACCATGTGAGTAAATTGCCTGGACCTCTCTCAGGACCTCAGAAGGGGCCAATGCTAGTGATGGATCCTAAAGTTTAAACTTTATTAAATTCACGATTAATCCATGTCTCAGTAGAGAATTTCAAAGACCTCTTTAAATTCTATAATTTTGTGATTTGTTTTGTCTTAGTATATTTCAACAAGAATCTAGTGGAAACAGCATATAGGAGAAGTAGCAGAATTTTTTTCAAGTAGGCAGGGTAAAAGTAAAAGGAGCTCTATCCTCAGATATCACTAGAGTTGTATTGGTTTTTGTTTGTTCTCCCAGTGATTTTTTGTTGTTGTTGTTAGCCACAGTCTTCTTGATATTCCAAATCCACTGTCCCAAATATTCAACCCTTCTTTCAGAAAGGAGGAAATTAAGACAGAAATATTATATTTTTAAATATATTTAAAATATTACCGTAAAATATACTGGCTGTCTGGGTGTTAAAAATGAGAGTAGATTAATACAATAGAAAAAGTCACACAAGCATAAGGCAGTTTGGGAGTGGGATATAGTTAATGGGAGTAAAGAGGAGTTATAATTTGTTGACTTAGAAGTCTTAGATAATGTAGTATTCTATTATAAGGAATTTACAGGAAATCAACACAGGACTGAGGTGGGATTGAAGGGAACCTCTGAAGGGAATAATTCATACCTCTACTTTCAGATCTTCTGGATGTGACTATGGCACATCTAGACTTTGAGCATCTTTAGGGACAAGACTGATTCATCTGACTATTTCTAGTACTTGGAATCTAAGAGGTGCTCAAAAAAACCCACTGGATGAAATGATTAGATATATTAGAGTTTGTTAGCTAGAAATCAAGTGAACAGATTGTTTTAACCAAAAAATTCCCAAATGTCTTAAAATTGTAAATTTATTTTTATACAAAGGTAAAATTTGCCTTATGAGCAAGAAGACACATTCACAAAGTATATGTGAATGATAGCAGCAAAGACAGCAATTTCAAAGATGAAATGTCTTGAGATGATGCATTCTCACATGAACTGCAAGCTTGGAATCACAGCAGCAACTTTTGAGATTCTGAAAGGCTGCAAAATTGGAAAATTATGCTTTGAAGTATATGCTGTCCAGATAATCCTTTATTTAGTCATTTATTTATTGAACCCTTACCAAGCAGTAAGTCCTGGTGATAAAAGTAACAAAGGACAGGCTTATAATCTAATAGTGAGACTGAAGTATAATCTCTGCATTGTTACAGAAGATAAATAGAAAATGGAGAATAGAATGTAAAAAGGGTTATTAGCAGAGTCCAGAAAGATCTTTTGAGCATTTATGCCTATAACTGGATACATCTCAGTGGCAGTGTTGAAGATATGTGATACAGAATTCTTGCTGTGTTTCAATGCAATGTACAATGTCAACAGGAAGATAGGATTAACCCCTATAAATACCAGAGAACAATACAAAACAGTGTATGATGAAATCACCTCCTAATTCCATGTTCATTACCTCACTCATACATGCATTCAAGCACTCCATGTTTGTGGAGTGCTTACCATGTTCCAGCCACTTGACTAGTCATGGAGATAGAGTGATGAACATAAGAGTCAGAATTTATAACCTAGCAGAGAAGACGGACTTTAAACAAATAATCCCAGTGTGTAACGAGTGTTATAGTAGGGAAAAACACAGGAAGGGAACATAAAGCAGGGTGATCAAACCTGGTCTAGGCCTCTCCTGGTCTAGGCCTTCCCCGAGGAAGTGAAATGTTAACCCAAGAAGTGGGCTGCCTCCTGGTTTCCAACAGTAACTCCCAGAGACTCCACGTAGTAGGTCCTTTCCCAGTGTTTCAGTTCCCCATTTTAATATAGTTCATGCTCCAATTGCAAAACTCCTATGAATCCTGGCTTTTTACATTGCAGTAGGCAAACTTTCATAAGGGGTACAAATCTTCCTTTCTTTTCTGAGGGACAAGATCCCTATTAAAAATTCACCAAAATTTTAATCTATTTTTCCGAATTAAATAATATCACTTTATTATCTAACATTTAGCATTTCACACTTAGGCCCCACCCTGTTGATTTCCATTTGTGTATGTGCAAGTGATATGTGTGCACCATTTCTAACAAGTACATTGATATTTTCTGTCTTAAGACAGTAAAGCACTTGAAGATAACCATCATATTTCTAATCTATATTCTGTAATCCCCATAACCTTCATGGTAGTGATGATAATCATCATAGATATAGTAATAGAAGCAACCACTATCATTTACTGAGTACTTAGTACGTACCAATAATTATTCAATAACCTACATACATTATTTTGCCTAATACTTGTAAAACGCCTATGAAGTAGCTATAATTATCTCCATTTAAATGTGATTTTTAGGGACTGAAAGTTTGGTCAAGGTCACAAAAGGTAGAGCTCTGATTTGAACCCAGATCTGCTTGATGCCACCAGCATTTACAGTGTTATAAAATCATGCTTTGGCATTATTCAGTCAGTCATTTTTATAAATATCTTTGAACTAATTATCTGTGTTAAGTTACCAAACTGTAAGGTCCACTAGATTAAATCTCTCATACATTTACCAAATATAGCTCACTGGACACCTATTCAAATAAATGCTATGAGAATAGGCAAAGACATAGCCATTATTCTCTATTCCAGTATTTTATTACCCACTGGCGTATTACGCGAAAAATATTTGGGTTATCTTTGGATAAGAAAACTACCTTTGTTGGCACCCAAGCCAAAATTCCAAATGTTCTGAGACATAAGTCTGAAGATTCCTAAGCACTTGGCTAGTCACAGAGATAAAGCGACAGACATGATGAAGATAAAGTTGATAAAATTAACAATTAAGGGTAGAGGAAGGAGATGCTGTTGGTACTTTCACATGCTATACCAAGGCAAGTACAGGTCTATCGCTGGGATTAGATTCTCTAGAAATAAGATGAATAAACTGGTTTCCACATAACCTGCCAGCAAATTCAAGATGTTCATATCAACCTGTCCTATCCACAGACTCCTCTAAGTAAATCTCTCTGCTGGTGGCCTTATTCTAAATAATCATGCTCTGTACTGTGTGAGTCAACCGAGGAATAGACAGTTGACTCAAAGACAGTCATTCTGTAACCTAGCCATCCATCTGTATGGACTAGCTCAAAATGATAATCTGAGCCAATCAGATTCCTTTCTTGGAAATTTGGCATCAGGAAACTATGATACTAAGCCAGTTGGCAGCAAAGTCAGATTGTAAGAGGATGTCATGAACCATATGCAAACTAAAACGAAGAAGGAACAGAACGGATAGGAAGTAAAGGGTGAGGAAGCTGGGAGGGGTAGGAGGATGGGGCAAGACACAGAAAGAAAGCAAAGAAGCTAAGACATTGGTATTTAGAGTTCCTTAAATCCTAGTGTGTTTCCACTTCCAGTCCTTGTGTATCTTTGTAATAATTTCCTTCACCGATCTAATCTCTTCCCATGGCTGATTTTGTGAAGTAACTTAATTCTGTTTCTTTCAACCAAAAGAGACTGACGGAAATAATCTTCCTTCATTTCCATGTCAAGCACTTATACATATGAAATATTACCCTTAGTTCTCATTAGTAAATGGATGTGAAAGTCAGGACATTCCAAAAGAAAGAACTAGAACTCACTGGGCCAGAAAACCCCCATTTCAGTTTTTACACAGAAAAATTCTTACAGTCTATGTTTCACTAAGAATGTCTGCTGTGCAAAAACCTCAAACTTTTTAGAATTTTTTTTCTGTTGCAAGTTAGAGAATGGCAATCAGTAATCTATTACCCAAAGTGCTTCTCCTCTCTAGGTTTCATGTTGAAGTGATTCTAATATGTCTGTGCTATCAATTGCCTACACAGAAAACTGAGAGACAAAGGCTTTCTCCCTTTCCACACATTATCCTTCATTCAGACTTAATGCCTGCAGGTCCGGTTTAATGATTTCCCAGAGTTTATGAACGAAAAAGAAAAACAAAGCAATAACAACAAAAATCAAAGTTAAATTTCCTCAAACGTTTTCCAGAAGGAAGTAGTCAGGAGAAAAACAAAGGGAATGAGGGCACTTTGTCTCAGGATGCAAATTAAAGATCACTGTGGTGGTCTCTGTGGGGTGGTTATAAAGGGACCATGTGTATACTAGGAAGTCATTTAGTTTTGGAAATGTAAATATGTGTAAATGTTTTAATTTTACTCAACCTGCCAGAGGTAGAATGTCCCTGAACAACTAATTGATACATTTCTTTAGGGTCAATCGCTAGCTTTAGAGGAGGAGCCTCAGCTAATCACAGTAGAGCTGGACTGTTCTAGTTTTCCATTCCTTTGCATCGTGTTCCTCATCTCTGCAGAAGGCACTGCTCCTTCCTTTCCTTTCTAAATCTCTCTCTCTCTCTCTGTCTCTCTCTCTCTTGCTCTCTCTCTTGCTCTCTCTCCCCGCCTAGTTTATCCTGGACTCATGCTGAGCTCAGCAACCCTTGAACTCATTTTCTACCTGACACGTGAAATAGTTCTTAGGATTCACTAAACCTTTGGAAAATAAATGAGGTACTTCACTCTGCCATCTTTCAGGTATGGTGAAGAAAATAAAATGGCCTCCCTGGGCAGTACTAGATGGGTTGTGGTTGTGCTGGCCTTGCTCTTGATGAGCTAGCACTACTGTTATTTCTGTATATACCAGACCTGTCACTTTGCATTTTCTATTCCTCAGTGAAGACATGAACATCTAGACATTCCACATGTCTATGGGGAACTAGAGTGTCCAGGAATGGAAGCAAATGGAAACATTCTCATTATGCAAGTATAACTTTAGCTGTGACCTAAAATATATTGCCTAAAGACTTCTATAAGAGTGAAATTGAAAATTTTCTGTTATTTTTTTACCTCAATATTGTATAATCTAGTCACCATTCAAAAACTCCTCAAACTTCATTTTTCATTATTTCACAGGTTTTTTGTGAGGATTAAATTAAAAGACATATATAAAGCACTTAGAACAGGTATTCCCTGTCATGAGTACTCAGTAAATGTTAGCTATTTGTTTTATTTTTAAAAGATTTCATACAAAAATATATTTTTAAACAGCAATTGAAATTTACTTGAATTTTAATGTTTTGGGTTCCCTAGTACCATTTACCAAGACAGTTTGTTTTGATTTAAAAGGGCCTCAAGTGCTTGATAACACTCAGGGTTTATCATTAAACATCTTTATTGCACTTGTGTTTGCAAAGTACATTTTTGTCTTCCGTTAGCTAGTCTATCCAGTCAGATTCTAAGAGAACTCAGTGTCAGTGATACTGTTGAATAATGAAGAAGCTAAGGTCATGGAGAAATTAAATGACATGAATGTGTTCTTCATTCTAACCCCTCTCTAGATGAAGACAGATGATTTCTAAAATTTGGCGTTACATGTGTATGCAGATGAGTCTATGTGTACGCAGATGAGTCTGTGTACACACACAAATACACACACACGTATATTTACCCTTATGTGTCCTGCTCCCAACAAATTCTCTTTTTTCTAAGCTAAAGATCATTCTTTAAGTTTTTAACTGAAAAAATTACAGTTTTCCAGTTAATGAAAAGGAGATATTGTTCCCATTTAAGAGCTGGAACTCTGAGATAGAGTGCTTTGGAATACTTCTAGAGCTTTGTCTACTGGCCATAGGTAATGATTCCTGTTTTCACTCAGCAGGAAGCAACTACCTTTTGTGATATGAACAAAATATAGAAGATAATATGTCCAATATGTTCTGTATGACTCAAGGAAGAACCCAAACATAAATAGGTCTGGTTTTTATAAATATGGGGCTGGGCTCAGAGGGTCCCCTTGGTGGTAAATGGGTAAGAGTATTTAAGTGTGTACCAAGCACCACAGTTCTTCTAGAAGGTCTTCTTTGCCTTTTATGATTGCCTTCTGTCTGTAGAAGCCTCTTTCTTTGTAAGTCTGGCTTAGTCATCAGGCAAAATGCCGTATTTATTTCTGATTGTTTACAAAACCAAAGACCCATACTACAGGATATTTATACTGTTGTCTATCAAAGCATTCACCAGAAGAGGAGATAAGCAATTCCTCTGCTAAAAAATATTGCGGCCTATGAATTATGAGTGCACATGAAAAATCCCTGCTTTACCAGGTCATAAGTAAATGATTTTCTTCTCTTGAGCTAATGATGCAACTCATTTAGGTTGATTTCACCTTCCTCAGATGTCATAAACCTAATTTCTGCTTTTCACCTATAGTGCTTAGCTCATTGTGCAGTGGCATCTCAGGTAAGAGGGGCTGAAGCAAAGTCTGAGTTCAGTCCTCCTAAGAACATTGGGAAGAGTTTCTCCCCTTTTTCAAAGAACCAGAGGGTATATTTAGCCAAACAAGAATAAGTTTCTAGATATGGAGGGTAACCAAGTAGGGTAACATTTTTCTGAGTGGAAAAAGCAAAAGGAAGGTAGATGCCTTTATGTGTTGGTATCATAGTTTCCATAGCCCTGGTGCTTCCCATAGTAGCTTTGAAATGAAGACCAGCAGTCCGTTCCCCTAGATAAGGCGACAACCCAGGGTGAGTAGAGGCTGGAGTCACACCCTACCAGCTCTGGACCAGCTCAGCTTTTTGTTCTCTTTGCCTTTTGTCTTCAGGGCTCCAGCAACATCATTCAACCCCATTCTGGAGTGAGATTAGGTGAATTCCTTAGAGCCTATGAATCACCACTGGTGATGCAAAGTCAGAAGAGCTAACATGTCACTGGGATCCATGGGCTCTGAGGAATAAACAGTTTCAACAATGTTACATGATTTCAAGGCCTTTTCATGTCTCTTGCTTTGGCCCTGGCACGTATATCTGATATACTTCCAATTTTTCATGTCCCAGTCTCCCATCCTTTTTATTAATCTGCTTCTTTTCACATCATCTGTCCTACTTCCTGCCACCTTCTAACTATAGCAAACTGCTAAACCCTGGAACCTTTGCTCTATTGTTAAAATTCTCCTCAAAAGTCACCCAAATTATCCTGGTAGCAAAGTAGAAGAGCTTAAAAATATTTTTGCACTGAAAAGCCTAGAGATGACTTACCTAAATATGTCCTATTTGCTCTCAGTAGTTCATGCTCCTGACAGGGGGAAGTTACGGGATTTTGCCTAGACATACTTTGGTCATTCTGTGTTTTGTGCTGCCCATGATGAATCAGCTATTGTTTAAGCAAATGAAAGCAAGTGTCTTGTGGAGTGGTAATGGAGACATTGGTGGCATTCACATGGCTGAAAATTTGCAGCTCATCTCTGGCCCCATCCATGAACTGAATTCTAACCCCAGAATGTTCTTCTGAAAGAAAGACCATTTTCATTGTTAGACTCTAAGCTCCATGAGGGCACGCACTGTGTCTGGATTCTGTTCATTCATGTATTCCAGATGACATAGAATGAAGCTTCTCTTATTGTAGGTGTTCAATAAGTCTTTGTTAATTTAAATTCCTACCTGATGAAGTTATTACTCTAGCACAGCACAAAGTTCTTTTCCATTAAATACCACAATATCAACTGGATATGGCAGGGCAGAGTTTAATATGCTAATTTAAATACGCAGAAATGAAAAGATTGTTATATCTGTCATGGACCTTGGAATAGACATGAATTTCTCAGGGCTGTAAGTGTATCTCAGAGAACAGGATTAGGAACAAAGTAGAAATAAGTAAAATTTAAGGAAGAGCTCAGACATGAAGGGTAGTGGATAAAGAGAAAATGCATTTAATTTTTTTATTATAGAAATGCAAAATTGATAAAGAGTTCTCAGCTTAACTGAGATACCAAGTATTTTCTCAGGACCTTAGTACTATTACTCCTAAATAAAATAAAATAAATAAAATATAGAATTTAGACTAGATAAGCTCCCTTCCAAATTTAAAAAGGAGATTATGATTACAAATGATCAAAAATATATAAAATATAAATTAAACTGAGGACCTTATTTTTTCTTTGGGAATGGGTCTTGGTCTAGAACAAAGGATCTTAATCTTAAATCTATCACTGTACTGCTTTGGATCTTTGAATTTCCTAAAACTGTGCAAAAAATTTGTATATATATATGTTTTCCTGAGGAGCAAGAATCTGCAGTTTTCATCAAATTCCCAAAGTGAACCCCAAAAACCATATAAACCACTAAAGTATAATATTTTAGGTTGTCTCTTTAAAAGATTTGGCAGAATACTTTCAATGTGTCAGGCATCGCGCTAAACATTTATACATATTAACTCATTTAACCCTAACTTCATAATACCACTGCTTTTCTGAGAAGTAAGTTAACGTTCTCAAATTCATATAGCTGATACATGGTGGTGCTGGGATACCAACTATCTTCCTTTTGAGTAGACAGAACAGTTGCCAACAACCAGGGCCTTTTCAGTCTTCACCATCATTTTCCATTTAAATCATCCTTTATATAGTAATGGCCTCCTAAGGATCCTAAAGCCTTACTGTGTTCAAGCAGCATTCCTCTATGGAAAAAGCCTTCTAAAGCACAGAGGCAATCCTCTCCAGACTGCTCCCTTCAGTTTTTTTCCATTGTAAAACTAGCCTGCAGTAAGCATAATTTTGTCTTAACTGTCTATTCTAGACTCAAATCTGGCCACATGACACAAATGGACAACCCATACATTTGGAGAAACTCCAAAAAATCCATCTCAAGCACTGACTGGTCCTGGTCCTGTTTCAAAATTTTACTAACCTTCCACAAATTGTGATTCCAGACACGTTTATACCTTGGACCCCAGGATAATGGAAGGCACAAAAGAGGCAGAAATTAAAATGTTAGTCTATCTGGGGACACAGTGTGGGCCAACAATGACAGGGGAACCCATTGCCTCCTAGGTCACCTGAGGGTAGCACATCTGTGCTTTCTGTAAATGGGTTGACAAAGTAATCCAGAACAGTTTTCTTGATGTTTCTTAACTCACACCGTAAATACCGTGTGCTACTTAACAATAGCAACTAAGATTTAACAAGCGACAGGAAGCGTTTTTAAAAACAAGTGAAAAGCTGAGATCAGAATTCCAGTGACCTTTCTAATTCAGCTACCACTGCCATTATTCAGGAGCAAAATAACTTGAAATTTACGATGGAGGCTGGAGAGGCAAGTAAGATAAAGCTTTGCTATTCTCTGCCCAAGAGAAGAGTGGGATCATCCAAACCTTTTCGTGAACTTCAGATTCTGAAGGTTAAGTCATATGCCATATCACTGCACATGGAAAAAAGAACATCCACAGCAAAGGTGACACCTGAGAGGTCATACACCCTGTTAGAAAAGCTGAAAGCATCAATCTGAGAAAAATAAGTGAAACTCAAGACCCACATCAGAACTGTGGGTGACATAAGGGATTGAGGATTGTGGGATTTGAGACATTGCCAATCTTCTCGCTTTTCTCCCTTTTTATTCTTTACGACCCAACCACTGATGGAAGCCACCTGTTTGACCTGAACTACTCTGTTATATTTTCTGTGCCTCCAAAGGTGCCGATTTCAGTGTCTGCTGTGTTGCAGTAGTGCCTTTGCTGAGTTTGAAACTGGAAACTCCAAGTAAGTAGATGCCTTTTCTTCAGACATGCCAGGGAAAAACTTACTTTAGTAAAAATAACCTTTCTGCCATCTTCATCAAGTTAACACAGAAAACTGATATTTAGTCATGAAGGAGCTTGATTAAACTGTTTCACTTTATCATTTTACATCTTGATACAATAATATGGTTATGGGTTATTTTCTTGCAACACTTCTCACCTTCTTTGCAATCGTGTTTGTTTGTTTGTTTGTTTGTCTTTTTGCTTGGTTGCCTTCTCCATGAGATGATATGCTTCATGAGGACGCTTTTTCTCATCATTATATCCTCAATACAATAATGTTTTGGAAGAAAATAAATAAAGTCCATGCAAAAAGTCATCTGATCTGTTACAAGAATAGTGAATTCTTATCAGGTTAATAAAATATGAGTTGCATGACTCAAGAGTTTTTAATAATCAGTGGTTGTAAACCAAATTTATATCATGTATCATGTGTAAATGTAATATTGAATATAGTTGTAAGTTTCAGGATAGGAATTAGTGTTCAGGCTGCAGTGAGTAATTGCTACTTTTGTCATCCTTTGGGTAACTCTTAGCCAGCTTGGGTCGGCAAAATTGCCCCTCTCCTTTGTATTCAGCCCTGTCCTTGTTCTAGGAATCTCCTCCCCCAGATGCAGTGGGTCTCGCATTGGTATGTGATTCTCTGTTCCTCCAGGGAATAGCCCTCCCTGCGGTTATGAGGCTTTGTTCATCCGTACTCTCAGCTGTCCTTTCTTTGCTTTGAGGAGAAATGTGCTGAACCTGTGGGGCCCCTACACTGAAGCTACACAGGGAAAGTTGGGAGAGGGGGAGAAAGAGAAAGAGAGGGGGAGGTTAAAAAGACAAGAGTGTGTGTGCATGTGTGTGAGTGTGAGAGGCCGGTGAGGAGTGTTCCATGAAAAGAGACTGGCACTTGTTCAGACTGGAAGGAACTGAAAGAGTGGGAGCAGTATGTGAGCCAGGAAGAGAGCAGTGGGGAGTGGGGCTTTAGGACAAACGGGGAAGAGGTCCCACCTTCTACATCATGCAAAAGATTTTGACTTTTATCTTAAGAAGAAAATGGGAGGAGAAAGCCTAGGGCAGTGTCAGAAAGACTGTACATGAGCCGAGAACTGAAACAGCCTTCTCTGGTGGTTCTGACCACAGTCCATTCTTTAGTGGAACCTGTTCCTTTGGCCATTCTTAGTTTTGACTCCGTTTCAGAAAGATATATTGAGCACATACTCTGTTTTATGCCCTATGCTAGACAAGGGAGAGATATTAAAATATTTAAGATGTGACCCCTGTCCTTGAGGATATGACAGTTTAGTAATGACATTTTGTTTCATTAAAGAAGCTAATAGTCAAACCAAGAACTTCCAGCTAATCATTCCCTGTGTCTTCTCACATGGAGTGCTTCTGAACCAGTTTTTTCACCTCCTGTTCTTATACGTTTGATTTTTTTTAAATACAAATTTTTACATTTTTCTTGGTTTCAGGCCATCCTCCCTGCCTGCTATATCTTTTTGAATCATGCTACCAGCTCTTTCATCCAACTTTATGCTACATGCAGATCTGATGAACATGTCTTCTTTTTGTTAACTCAAGATCTTACTTAAAAAATTGGTCCAGCACTTTGGGAGGCCGAGGCCGGCGGATCACTTGAGGTAGGAGTTCGAGACCAACCTGCCCAACATGGTGAAACCCCTGTCTCTACTAAAAAGACAAAAATTAGCCGGGCATGGAGGTGCACGCCTTTAATCCCAGCTACTAGGGAGGCAGAAGCAGGAGAATCGCTTGAACCCGGGAGGCGGAGGTTGCAGTGAGCCAAGATCACGCCACTGCACTCCAGCCTGGTCAATAAAATGAGACTGTACCAAAAAAAAAAAAAAAAAAAAAATTTGATGACAGGTCTCAGAGGGTCTTTGAGCCCTTTAGCATGGCACAAGTAGAGATTTCTTTCCAGGTGATTCTTAATTGATGGGTCAGTACATGTAGGGTACCATACACTGTTTTTTCCCTGGGAAGCCTCTCCCTATTTTACAGCTAGAAATAAGTGCCTGATTTATGGGCATCCACAGACTTGTGAATACCTATGCCACACTACTCATGACATTACATTTTAATGTTGTTATGCATCTATCAGTATGGGGCTGTTGTTTTATTCATCACAATAGTCTCAAAATTGAGCACAGTGTATTTGTATTGCACGTGACAGACAGTAAACATTGTTCAGTAATCTAACCTGCATGATTTTTTAGAGACTTTTATTTATTTATTTGTTTATTTATTTATTTAGAGACAGAGTCTCACTCTGTTGCCAGGCTGGAGTGCACTGGCGTGATCTTGGCTCACTGCAACCTCCACCTTCCAGGTTCAAGCGATTCTCCTGACTCAGCCTCCTGAGTAGCTGGGATTACAGGCGCCTGCCACCACGCTCGGCTAATTTTTTGTATTTTTAATAGAGACGGGGTTTCCCCGTGTTAGCCAGGATGGTCTCAATCTCCTGACCTCGTGATCTGCCCGCCTTGGCCTCCCAAAGTGCTGGGATTACAGGCGTGAGCCACCGCACCCGGCTTTTTATGGACTTTCAAAACAGCCAGGCTATTTGATAAATTTTGAGGGTTGAAATATAAAATGTAGCCCTTCTGGCAGTTCCCAGTTTAGCTGTATGTGATTAGGAACTGGGTCCCACGTTCATGCCGTGGTGTTGGCTCCACAGAATCATACACTTTGGTCTCTGGAGCACTTCCTGATATGTCATACGAGTTTTTAGTGTCTTCAGATTATCTCAGAGATTTTACAAATGATGCAGTGAAATCAGGAGAAAAGAGATGTGTAACCCCCTTATCACTGATCTCCAATTTCATGGGAAGGACATGTAGAAAGATCCTGGAATTTGACAGTAGAACTATGGTGAACAGGTATACTAAATAAATATAATAAAAACTACAGCTTAATTTGGGAAAGCTCATTGAAAGAGAAATAAAAATTCTTCTTTTTGATGTAAACCATCTTGAGATATTTAGAGTTTTCGTTCTATCCTCACATGTTTTGCCTTTATCTTTGATTACCTAAGCTATGAGGACCACAGATTCTGATTTTTGAAATTTGCTTTTATTAATTCCTCTCCATCTTTTTTTTTTTTTTCTTTCTTAATGTATCTGAGTTTCTATCAGTTTGGCAAAAATACTTGGCAACATTTACTGGGATTTTTGAACATCCCACATCCAATTCTGTGTTAGGGATTTCACAGGTATTATCCTATTTAATCCTCTTCTATAAGAGGCAGGTATGTTACTCTGCTTGATTTATTAAAAAGAAAGAAAGAAAGAAAGGAACAGACAGAGGGAGGTTAAATCATCCCCACTCTTATCTTGGTTTCCGTCTCTTCCGCTCTCCCTGTAGTCTGCTGGTGTGTTGCAGAGCTGAGGTTTTAATAGGACCTGATTCCACAGCCTGAACTCTTAATCCGGCACACAATTTTGCAAAGGGCTCAAAGTCATAGAATGTCATACTGGAAGCGTCCTTAGAGATCATCTAGCTTAGAACATAATGTCTAGCTGTGGGCCTGATTTGCTCCTACTTTCTGGGCAAAATGAATCTCCCAGAGTGAAAAATAGGTAGGAGAAATGGATGAAGTGGGAGTGGGCCTGGGTGGGTTGATTCCAAGTCCCAGACTCACAGCAGGGACTTTCATGTCTGGACTTTTGTTTTCTGTTTGTTCGTTTGTTTTTGAGTCGGAGTCTTGCTCTGTCACCCAGGCTGCAGTGCAGTGGCACCATCTCGGCTCACCGCAACCTCCACTTCCCGAGTTCAAGCGATTCTCAAGCCTCAGTCTCCTGAGTAGCTGGGATTACAGGCTCCTGCCACCACACCTGGTTAATTTCTTTATATTTTTAATAGGTTTCATCATGTTGGCCAGGTTGGTCTCGAACTCCTGACCTCAGGTGATCCACCTGCCTTGGCCTCCCAAAGTGCTAGGATTCCAGGTGTTAGTCACTGTGCCTGTCTGGAGTTTTGGAATTGGATGGGGCACACATTGTTTTTAGCCTACATTAATGTCTTTCTTTATCATTAAAATGTTCGTTTAATAATCATGTGAGGCTGAGGTCTAATTTCAGTTTCAACCGCCACTAACTATGTGACCATAGGATTTTGTTGTTTTTGCTCAGCATTTACTGTGCCATATTTTAAGACACACATTTCAGGCAAAAGAGATAGCAGAAGCAAAGGTGTGGTAGGTCCACTGAACAGGGAGGCAGAGAGCTGGATGTGGGAACTGCCCATTACTCTGGGGACTCCATGAGACAACAGTTCTGTTTTTCAGCACAGCAAGTTGTTTGTTACCTTCAAATAACACAGAAAGACAAAAATCAGTAAGTTTGTATTTCCACAGGCGGTGAAAATGTGAAGATCTGAGTGGTGTGAAATGAAGTCACTTTCAGAGAGAACATTTTGCTGAAATTTAGAGTGAGCTAGATGTGCCTAAGTCATACACAGGAAGTAGGAGACCTGGGGGTCAAGGGGACAAACAGCCCCACGGTGAAAAAAGGCAATTACTGGGAAAATGAGAGAAGATTGCAAAGTACACAGAATCAGCTATGCACATTGTGAAATATAAGTCACCACACTATGTGTTTTGGGGCTGCAGTCACAAAGATCAAGATAGAAAATAAAAATATTCACCTCCATGTCTGAGTAATCTTTGCCCCCCATTCTTTCATTCCTTTCCTCCAACATTTTAGTCTCCTAAGCCTTTTTGAAGGATTCTTTGTCTCATTTAAAAATAAAGATGGGTAAGGGAGCATTGTTTTCGCCTGAGCAAACCAAATGTGGCCGGCTCCGTGAAGTATATCCATGTTTTTCTGCTCTGCTTATGTAAAAATAACTTAGGGAAGCTGAAATATTTTGTATGTGAATTAAAGGTGAAAAAGAAGAAGGGTTTGGAGCAATGAATGAGATGAAAGACAAAGCTGTGCCAGGAAAGATGAAAGCCAAGCTAAGAGTGGTTAATCATCCCAGCCAGAGATAAACAAGAGAAATCCAGTGTCTCCTGAGAGCTGAGGAGCCCCTCTATCCACCATGGAAATGTCTCTGACATCTAAGTTACCGAGCTAGTTACTAAGCTTGCTATTTCTGCTCTGTCAAAATCATTCCATTAAAACTTAAAATAAGCCTGCAACTGGATAATCTTATCCCTTACGGAAGCCTTATGTAATAAATGCAAATGTGCATCTGAATTATTAGGCTTCTTTTTTTTTTCCCTCAAAGCTGCACTTAATCAGTAAAAGCTTGTGAAAGCCTAAAGATTTCTAAAATAAATGTGTATCTAAGAGCATCTCTAATGTTGTCTTGAGAGCTACCAAGAGGTTTAGAAGAAAAGGCCTCGTGTGGAGAACAAGAATTGCTGGGTTCTGGCACTGGTTTAGCTACTTAATTTGCACTGGTTCTTGCAAATCACTTAGCTTCCCAAGGTTGAAAGATTCTATGGAGTGAAAAGAGTTCAAAAACTAGGATTAAAAACCATGGGTTTGCGTCCCAGCTTCGTCATGTGCGAGCTATGTGGCTGGCAACGGATTTAATATTTGGGGGTTTGTTTTCTTATCTATACGGTGGGGGAAGTAATAGTACTGCCGTGAAGAACATATGAGACACTGTATATAAAAAAGTTCTTTGCACACGGTAAAGAGCAACAGACAAGTTGGCCTTTGCCATTACTTCCCCAGTTTACCTAAGGCTTACAGAATGCTGGGAAAATAAATGAGAGGTAATAAGGCATTTTTTATAGAAAGTCCTAAATATTGCTTCACAATTCTTTGTAGCAAGTGAAGACATAGTTTAATACTGATAGTAAAGACAAATGAACTAATCAGAAGACCAGCCCCACCTAGAAGACGTGTAAGACATCTTCCATCTACAGTCAAAGGCAAACGATAAGGTTTTTTTCTTATTCTCTTGTATTCTAGAGGCTGTTGGGGGTTGGGTGGCTTGGAAGGGAAAGTGCCACACAATAGCATTTGCTAGATTACTGCATGGGGGTTGGGAGGGCTCTATAATTTAAGAGGCATAAGATGACTGAAGTGATCACACAAAAAAAGATATCTTCCAATTCCATTTGAGCTACGATCTGATCTCGCTGTTGAGTACAATGTCCCCTTCACAAGAATCAGAAGTCAGCATCAGGGCTGTGCTGCATAAGTTTTCCACCCAGTAACAGGATGATGTCAGCAGCCAGGGAGAACGACCAATCAGCAGGCAGAATGAATCAGAGCGTGCTGGGATTTTGCTCAACTGTCTCTTAGCAAAGCAAGCTGTGCTCTGAAGTGCAGGGGTTATTTGCACTTCCTCTGCACTTGAAGCTGAGGCTGAATGACTCTTTAGCTGAAAAGGTACCAAGGAGTGTGCAAGCAGTTGAGATGATTTGCATCCAAGCAGCCAGTCTCATAAGTCATGAGTCATATTTGTTTTCCTGAAAGTATTTTTTTGTAATAAAAAATTCAGCATTAATAAAGATTCTGAAGTCTTGATTTATATGTTGTGTCTTATAATTGCTTGAAACCTGTTTTGTTTCATGCATTGTGCTGCTGGGCAGCTCTTGGCACATGAGCTACAAGTAAAGTTCAATACTGCCTCTTACAGAGTTTGAATTTGCCTCTGATGTTTCAAGTCTTCTCTCTAATGACAAGCAGCCTGGAAATCAACAGCTGTTTCATTTCTGGGGCAAAAGCGCTAATTCTCCAATTACACTAAAATGTGTTTTGTGTGTGCTTTAAAAATAAGTCTAAGCTGGAAGGGTATGATGTGACTTGTAGACATTGTCTCATGGGTGGGAGTGGAGAGGGCTTTGTAGCATTTCTGAAAACATGAAGTTATTTCCCAATATTTTGTCAGTTTTTCTGATCTTGGTAGGCAGTGACAGCAGTATTGGAAAAGGGTGCAATCGAAGGGTTAAACCTACTATTACATATCCCAGGTCGATTAGACCTCCCAGGCAGGTTCCTCACTGGCATTATCTGAGGACAATTTCTGTGCTATCTAAGGCCAGCAAGCAGTCTTTCCTGTGAGTGGTGAAAACACATCTTTCCAAAAGAAAATATATATCTAAGAGAGGGAGTGATTTTTCATCTTGTCTTCTTTCAGAGTCCTTGGTAGGTCTCAGGAAGCACCATGGACTGCAATTTATTAGCCCAGACCTGCTGCAACCTATCCTTCCACAGTTTGCTTCTTGGCTGAATGCCTCGTTTTCCTCATTACTGAAATGAAAAAGGGTTTACAAAGCTAGTTAATTTGAACTAATTAGGGACGGGCTATTCTGAAATACTAAGAATGCTGGATTTGAGAATATTCCTTAAAGAAAAGCTGACATTACATTCAAAGGTTGGTAATATGCTGGAGGAGAGAGCACAGCCTCCAGAGGTTAGGCTTCCCAGCGTTTGAATCGCAGCTCCACCCATTACTAGCTCTGTACTTCCAGCCACCTCTCCATTCCACAGGTACAAACTGGGGCAATGCTTAGCTCGAAGGATGGTTATGAAGATAAACAATCTCTCACCACCAAGCGCAAGCAAAACACATAGTAGCTACTCAATAATTCATAGACCCTCCACCTCCTTTAAACTGGAAATAAACAACTTGTTGGCTGATAGAAATCCCAGAGGGACCTGCTTTCACAAATACTGTAGGATTTGTAATTAGCATGTAAAAAGACTGCTTCCAGCCCTTGAAAGCATGTTGTCCTTTAAAGGCTCTTAGGCAGCCTCAAGAAGCCTTGTTTGCCCTCTAGCATTAATTTGCTTAGCAAATTCTCACTGCTAGGGCAAAATTAAATTTCAGTTTAGGCTCTGTTTGATTGACCACAAACTCTAAATGAAGGTGGCTTTAGTGTGATCTAACTTTCACTTGTTTGGGAGCCTTGAGATTAATGCAATGGGCCATTGATTGATTCTATAAGGCCCTGGTGCTCTTTACAAGAAAGACATAAATGTGAAGTATCTGAACTAATGCTGTTATCACCATTCCCTTTCCTCAGCTGAACATCCCTCAAGGGGTGCTTCTGGTGCCAGAGAAGTTTAGAAAAACTTTTGACAAAGCAGAGCAGACTAGGAGTCTGTACAGAGGTGAAAGCCCTGGGAAGGTATGATGTTATAGCAGCTGTAGAACCCAGAGACTTCTGGAGGAAGTCGGGTAGGGGATGCATTTCCTGGGTGAGGGCAAATCAGCTATTTTGGACTCTTAGGTTCCTCATTAGTCAAAAATCAAGAAGACTACAGAAATGGTAACATTCTGCTATTGCTACTGGTCCTTTCTCCTGAGAAATGCAATTGCTGACTAAGATATAACTTCGTAGATTCGCCGTCCACTCAAGGCTTAGTTTACTGCAACACAGAGAAGGTCTCCTTCTTCCCGCTGTACAGAAAGATAAACTGACAGTCTGTGGGTAAGCTCAGGGACTTGCAAAAGATCACATTAGGACATCAGGATGGAGATACTGAATGCGGAAACAATGAAACCGGAAGTTGAGATCTCCAGACAGTACCGCCATTATTCCAATCACTTCAAGTCCAAATGGAGAAGTTTAAAATGAGTACCTTTAACCAAGAGTGCAAGACCTGCTTAGTTTTGAGTAATTGGATCTCTGTATATGGGCCTAAGAGATCTTTACCTATATTTAGGCAAAGGGAAGCAAATTCATTCCAAGAGAGTGTCCTTTTTCTTTTTTTGTCAGAAAATTTTATATGGTATCATGGGTTAAATAAATTTCTTACTTGGAAGGGTCACATTATTTGGGAACAGGTTCACTGCAGATATAATTAGTTAAGATGACGTATATAGGAGTAGCGTGGGCTTCCTATCCAACATGACAGGTGTCCTTATAAGAAGATGACAGTGTGAAGGCAGGTGCACACAGGAAGAAAGCCATGTGAACACAGAGGATTGGACTGGTAAATCTACAAGCCAAGAAACACTGAAGACTGTTGACAAACCACCAGAAGCCAGGAAGAGGCAAGGCAGGGTTCCCTAGAGGCTTCAGAATGAGCTTGGCCCTGCTAATACCTTGATTTTGGAGTTCTCCAGAAGTAGGAGACAATAAATTTCTATTATTTTAAGCCACCCAATTTATGGTACTTTGTTACAGCAGCCCTAGCAAACTAATATATATAGCAATAACCAAAATAACCAGACTGGGAAAAGCTGCCAGCTATGTGTAATTCTGAGCAAATAACTTGAACCCTGTGGAAGAAAATTTCTTACCTGTGAAATAGGAGTAGAGTAGGTGACTTAAAAGGACTCTAAACTCCTTTGAGAGCATGTAGTGTCTCCCAGTGTTTTATAGCTTTCCTTCTGATCTACCCTTTGACTCCTGTCCATCTCTCTGTTTCTACTTGCATATATCTTAGTTCAGGGCCCAGTTATTTCTTGCCTTGAAAACTGTAAAACTTTTCTTGCTTTCACTCTCTCACGGTACAACATAAGTGCCTGTGGAATCTTTGTAAACAGAGATCTGATAACATAATTCCCCTACACACCCCCTCTACAGCTGATGCTGCTTACAGAATACTGTTGAAACTCTTTAGCTTGATACCTAGCTCTTCACATCTGGACCAAACATCTCTGTTCAGGTTTGTCTCCCACGAACTCCCTCCCAGTTCCCCTCATGTCCACATTTGATGTGTTCTAGCCATACTAAAATATTAAGTCATGAACTTCTCTTTTCTTAAATCCTACACTCACTTGCTCTCTAGGGACTTCCCACCTGCCCTTTTATTCTCCACAAAACAAGGAGCAATTTGAGGAAAGAAATTTCACTGTTTTTGTTTTTGTTTTGAAAGAGAGTCTCCTCTGTCAACCAGGCTGGAGTGCAGTGGCGCAGTCACAACTCACTGCAGCCTTGATTTTCCAGGCTCAAGCGATCCTCCCACTTCAGCTTCCCAAGTAGCTGGGACTTGGGCATACACCACCATGCACACCACAATGCCCAGCTAAGTTTTGTATTTTTTGTAGAGACTGGGTTTTGCCATGTAGCCCAGGTTAGTCTCGAACTGGGCTCAAGTGATCTACTCACCTTGGTCTCCCAATGTGCTGGTATTACAGGCATGAACCACTGTGCTTGGCCTGTTTTTGTTTTCTTGAGACAGTCTTGCTCTGTTGTCCAGGATGGAGTGCAGTGGCCTGAACATGGCTCACTGCAGCCTCAACTTCCTGGGCTCAAGTGATCCTCTTGCCTCAGCCTCCCATGTAGCCGGGATTACAGGTATGGGCCACCACACCCAGCTAATTTTTTGTTTTTTGTTTTTTGTAGAAATGGTGTCTCACTATGTTGTCCAGGTTGGTCTTGAACTCCTGGGCTCAAACGATCCTCTCACTTCAGCCTCTCAAAGAGCTGGGATTACAGGCATAAGCTACTGCACCTGACCTCAATTCACTGTTTTTTTCTCTATTACCTAGTACTTTCCTTAGCATGTAGTAAAAACTTGGTAAGTATGAGTTGAAGAAAGGAATCATTTATTCTTCAAGATCCATTTCAAAGATTTTTTAAAAATATGAATACCTGAGTTAGGTGTTCCCTCCTAGATCCCACTGCACTCTGTCACAATTTTCTTAAATCAATTCTCCCATCTGTGAATCTTGCCAGATCCATGCATGGTGCTTTGCACTAAACTAAATAAATGTGGTGTGGATGGACAAATAAATAATAAACAAGTTCTAACTATTAAAAATGTTTGGATGTACTGTTGTTTACTGTGAAAAGCTTCAACTCATCTGAGGTAAGGGAAAAAGTTTAACCCTGACGCAACCAACTTGACTTGTTTAATCAGATTGTGGCCACAGTGGTTTAGTTCAGTCGGTCAGAGTGTATGCAGAAGGTTGGTTTCCTCAGTGTTGCTCTTATTTGAGGTTAGTTAGCTGGGAACTAACTAGATGGTACTGGGAAACTCTGAAGAGCAAGGCCTCCCCTTCCATTTGAATGGCGACAGAGTGAAAGAGTACAGAGGGTTCAGCACAAACTCAGCAGGGTGGTCAGTAGCTCAGCTCCTTGGTCAGGAGCTAAGTAGTGACTGGTAATGGGCTCCTTGCAATGTGGATCTCTGCTTTGGTAACCCCCTCTTTCTCTTTCTCCATGGGTCAGTTTGGCCAAATAAGGCCCCGGGTGGGTGGGGAAGGAGTGAACCCTCCTGGGAAATGATGCACACACTTCTCCCCAGCAGATCTCATTGCAAATGGGTCCCAGTACAAGGCTGGCCTGCTGGGCTTAGTCTTACACACAAATCAGAACCATCATTTGAATTATAAGGATAATGACTATGTATTGGACGCTTACTATGTGTCAAGTTCTCTCTCTCTGTCTCTGACTTATGTCAAGGTCAAGTTAAATCTGCAAGTCAACTAACTGCAATATGGGAATTGAGATAGAAAATTGTTAGCTGATGTGTCCAAGGTCACGCAGCTGGTAAGTGGCAAATACAAGAATGTAACTCAAGTCTGTTTGACTCAACAGACCCTTTTGACCAATAAACATGCTTTCCCAGTCCATTATATTCTATCAGATTCATCAATTAATTAATCAACTAAAAAATATTTATTTAATACCTGCTATATGCCAGATACAGTTGAGGTTCTGGGGATAATGTGGCAAACAAGACTTTAGATAAAGTCCCTGCTCTCATGGAGCTTACATTCTAGAGAAGGGAAATAGATGATAAAAATATAAGCAAACAAATAATTTTAGTGAATACTAAGTGCTATGAAGAACATAAAATATGGTAAAGGATAGAAAGTGTAATTGGCAGTTTCTGAAATGGTCCCCAACAATCTTTGCCTTCTTGTATTCATGCCCTTTTATAATGACTTGATGTGTATGGACTTAGTGATTCACTTGTAATGAACAGAATATGGCAAAGATGAAAGGATGCTATTTCTAAGAACAGGTTACAAAGAGACTTTTATTTTGAAACACTTTTTGCATATAGGATTCAGTGAGATGCACATGTTACATTCAGTAACATTATTACATTATTTCAAGTTACATTAAATAACAATTTGCCTTCGAGACAAACTTGGGTCTTTTAAAACATTTTGTAGAAAGAACTTCTCTAACTATTGATATGCCTGCTAAACTTCTTGAGCTGAGGCCAACAGATTTTATGTCTTCTACCAATTTGGTTTAATGTCCCTGCCCAGGTCATTCTAAGCTCTCAATGCAGACAGTGAGCCCATTTTGATGTTCTCCAATAACCCAGATTTCTGAGAGCTGGAAGTATTAAAAGCCTGACCTTGACTTTTATGGGTACTAAAAGGCAACATTAAGGCTTTCAGGGGGTATTTTTGATATGCATTTTCTCAAGCTATAAAGAAATATGGAATGGGGATTTTTTTTTTTTTTCAATTAGACTAGGCCCTGAACAAGAGTTTAAAAATTAAACATTTATGAATAATAAATATACAAAAAAAAGTATAACTTCACAAGAAGTAAAAGGAATATAAAGGAAATGATGAGATACAATTTTTCACCTTTCAAATTGTGGACTATAATGCTTAATGCATATAGGATTTAGTGAGATGCAAAATCTTAGACAACTCATGTAGGATAAATTACTGGAACAACTTTGAAGTGAAGTAGTTAGTCATATGTGTCAAGATTCTTAACCATATTCATCCCTTTTGATCCAGTGACACCACAGTGTCCTTAGCCCCTCAACTGCAACTGGTACTTTATAGACATTTAGTATATATTAATTTATGGAATTAATTAAATTAGATATAAACCTAACACAGCTTAAGAAAGTAATATTCAGTTATAAAAGTGTACAGGGATGTTTATTGAAACATTTATTTTAACAAGAAAAGTGGAAATAACAGGAATGCCTAAAATAGAGGTTTTATTAAATATATTATAGAATATTCATTTGATGGAATATTTTTCTGCCCTTAAAATGAGGATGAAACAATTTTTTTTTTTTTTTGAGATGGAGTCTTGCTCTGTTGCCCAGGCTGGAGCGCAGTGGCGTGATCTTGGCTCACTGCAAGCTCTGCCTCCTGGGTTCACGCCATTCTCCTGCCTCAGCCTCCTGAGTAGCTGGGACCACAGGCGCCCGCCACCATGCCCGGCTAATTTTTTTGTATTTTTTTAGTAGAGATGGGATTTCATTGTGTTGGCCAGGATGGTCTTGATCTCCTGACCTCATGATCCACCCACCTCGGCCTCCCAAAGTGCTGGGATTACAAGCGTGAGCCACTGAGCCTGGCCAAAAGTTTTTCAATAAGATGTGACAACATGAACAAACATCAATATATTAAGCTGGGTATATCATGGTCTCCAATATGTGCAAAGAGAAGGCAAATACATAGCTCTACATATAAAACAAAATTTACAAGGAAATCCTCCAAAAATGTAAGTAGCAGTCTCGTAAGTGATTTTGTTGTCCTCTTTATACTATACTGTGTATAACATTTTTCTGCAATGATCTTGATTTACATTCAATATTACAAAAATAGCAATATATACATTTTAACAATAATTTAGAAAATCTAAGCCTATAAAATTTAGACCATTAAAACTATGAATCATACATTGAGCCAAAAATTTACAGTAAAACACACACACACACCCACACACACACGCACTTTTGATTTTCCTCAAATGTTGGAATCATGATAGTTTTTCTCCTTTTATTGATTTTTAAACCAGATGAATCAGTTTGTGTACACATAGGAGGCGGCCATGTGGAACAGCGGTGAAGAACACATTTTCAAGAACGAGGCTTTGTTAGTTTAAACCTGGGCTCTGACAATTAATCGCTGAGTGATCTTTGACAAATTATTTAACCTCTTGGTGTCTCAGCTTTTCCATCTGTAAAATGGGAATATTAATAGTATCTATCTCATAGATAATTGCATATACTAATTGAGAATAGTATATGTGAAGCACTGAGAACCATGCCTGGCACACGGTGAGTGCAACCTGTGTTTTCCCTTGTCATTGTATGATTTCTAAACAAGCAGAGCTCTGTTTAGTGTCCAAGGTTTGAAATCCAAACCCTCTACCCACCCACCTTGAACCAAGAGGAAAAGTTTGACAGTAAGGCTCTGAATTATTTAGATGTCCATGTGTGCATGATTTATAGAAGAAATGACAATAATGATGAAGTGAAAGGATTTAGATGAACTGAACCTTAAATAGCATAGTCTTTTAAAGCAAGCATTTTGAAATACGCCTTATTATGGGCACTAGGAATCTCTTGCCTTTAAATTGTCCAAAATAATATCAAGCTCTCAGTTCACAGAGCGGTTCTCTCAACCTAAATGGAGAAGCAGAAAAAGCACAGAAGTCTTGGTGCCTATGAAATAGAAGTATCTTTCTTTGAAC
Organism: Papio anubis; assembly: GCF_008728515.1. Classification (NCBI taxonomy): domain Eukaryota; kingdom Metazoa; phylum Chordata; class Mammalia; order Primates; family Cercopithecidae; genus Papio; species Papio anubis. Next base: position 39,149,222 of record NC_044987.1, on the reverse strand, counting down.
ACTGAGTGGACATTTGAGAGGTCTAGATCATATTCTTCCTCCTCCTCCCGGAAGTCTCCTTTGGCCCGCTCAATTGCAAGACCCAATTGCTGGCTTTTCTGAAGTCCCTCAGCCCTTTTTTCAGTGCTTCTTGACTGTTCCCATTTCAGTCTTGTATTACGATTATTGTGTGTGTGTGTCAATATAGATTTCACATTTTATTCTTCCTGACATCACCTAACTACACCTAGCATAGGAAAACCTGAGTAGTAGAACTTCAATTTTTTATTAAATTGCATAATAAAAATGTAGGTATTTAGAACTGGGAAAGATTTTTCTAGATGACATGTCAGAGCTGAAGATCTAGAAGTACAGTGAAACTGTAATTTGCGGTCAAAGGGATCTAGGGTTTTAACCACTCACAGGCTGTGAGACCTTGGGAAGCTTTCTAACATTTTTGACATTGTCTTTATTTCTAAGAATGAGGATGAGCCGGGGGCGGTGGTGCATGCCTGTAATCCCAGCACTTTGGGAGGCCGAGACGGGCGGATCACGAGGTCAGGAGATGGAGACCATCCTGGCTAACACGGTGAAACCCCGTCTCTACTAAAAAATACAAAAAAAACTAGCCAGGCGAGGTGGCGGGCGCCTGTAGTCCCAGCTACTCGGGAGGCTGAGGCAGGAGAATGGCGTGAACCCGGGAGGCGGAGCTTGCAGTGAGCTGAGATCCGGCCACTGCACTCCAGCCTGGGCTACAGAGCAAGACTCCGTCTGAAAAAAAAAAAAAAAATTGCTGATGAAAATATCTGTCTCACATAACTGATAATAGGGTAGAGATAATTGACTCAAGTGGTTGTCACTTGATGACACTAGTGAAAAACCTTATTCAAGGCCACATTGCCTGGTAGCTGCTAAAGCCACTGCACTATACTTTCTTAGTTTGTTGTGGATCAGCTTTGAGGGTTTGCCTAAATACTGTGGCTGTGATACGAGGATTTCTTCTAGGAGGAGAGGAAGTGGCATTTGTTGATCGTTTGCTATATGCCAACAGCTTTACCTGTCGCTTTTGGAGCTACTCTTGTTGGCATAGCCTATGGAAATAGGTGCAAAATTCCAATGAGCTGACAACACCTTCTCATGCTTCAAGTACTCTTGAGTGCTTTCTGAAGCTGTTGCTCACTTTACTCCCTTTCATTCAGATCTCAACAACCAAGATATCTGGAGATAGCAGATCAGATCACTGGACAGAAAACCTCTGGGAAATTAGAGGAACATTCACCTGTTTGGAATAATGGGAACTTCTGGTGCCTTGAAACTCCTTTCATTATGAAGCTCTCAGACTAAAGGGCTAAATGGACTTACAGCCTTCCTGTGAATATTGTGGGAGATACTTCAAGTGGCACTTTATTGTCCCATGTGTGCTACCATACTACTGCCAACTCCTGGCAAGGACAGTAACTCAGGACCTGCCACTGGCCTATCAATGGTCATTTAAAATTATGAACAACTGCTATGTCCACATCACAAGACTTTTCAAATGAGGATAATAAGGGTACACTCCAGACCTAATCTGACTCTTTTGATCTATGTTTTACGAAAAAGTGCAAACCAATCGTGCAAATTTGCTTTCCAGAGGAAAGAAACATTCGTGAGGACCTGCTGTGTGCTGACACTGTTGCGCACTCCATTGTTATCCCATTGTTTCTTCACAACAGTCATGTGTCAACAACATTATGCTCATTTTACAGGTGAAAAAATGTTAACGCAGTTTACTTGTTTGCATCATACCATGCATAAATATCAAGTACTGGAGCTAGGAACAAAATTCTTTCTTTTTTTTTTTAACTGCAAGGTCAATATTCTTTTGGCCACATTATACATCTCATTTTAAATTATTTTCAGCCGGGTGCGATGGGTCATGCCTGTAATCCCAGTACTTTGGGAGGCTGAGGTGGTGGATAACCTGAGCCCAGGAGTTCCGGACCAGCGTGAGCAACATGGCAAAACCCTGTCTCTACAAAACAAACAAACAAACAAACAGCTGGGATGATGGCAGTCATCTGTGGTGCCAGCTAGCTGGGAGGCTGAGGTGAGAGGTTCACTTGAGCATGAGAGGTCCAGGCTGCAGTGAGCCATTAATAATGAATAATTATATTACTAACTGAGACAAGGTCTTGCTCTGTCACCCAGACTGGAGTGCAGTGGTATGATAACAACAATAATAATAATAATAATATTAAATTATTTCCAGAGTGATGTTAAAAAGGAAATCATTTATGTATTCATTTTATTTAACAAACACCTATTGAATGAGGAGTGTGTCCCAGAGATAGTGGAGATAGAGTTCCAAGACAGTTTTTCCTCTCAGGAAGCTCACTCTGCAGTGCCTTTCCTTTTTTTTTTTTTTTTTTTGAGACGGAGTCTCACTCTGTCGCCCAGGCTGGACTGCAGAGGCCGGATCTCAGCTCACTGCAAGCTCCGCCTCCCGGGTTCACGCCATTCTCCTGCCTCAGCCTCCGGAGTAGCTGGGACTACAGGCGCCCGCCAGCTCGCCCGGCTAGTTTTTTGTATTTTTTAGTAGAGACGGGGTTTCACCGGATTAGCCAGGATGGTCTTGATCTCCTGACCTTGTGATCCGCCCGTCTCGGCCTCCCAAAGTGCTGGGATTACAGGCTTGAGCCACCGCGCCCGGCCGCCTTTCCTATTTTAAGGACGGCGTTACTTTGCCTCGGGTCAACTGATTATATTCAAATCGTTTCTCCAGGGGTGACCTTGAACACAATCACATCTGTCACCAGAGCCATCACATGTTGAAACTGTGAGTTTCTAGAAGATGATTTACAAGTTAGTTATTGGTTGGGTATGTGGAATATAGAAACGTTGTCAGTGGTTGGACCTATTAGTTGTGTGGGGTATGGCAATACCTTCAAGAAGCTGGGCTGTCACTGCATATGACATGGCAAAACTCAAATTAATGATGACTGCTCTCCTAACCTACACTCTCTGGACAAAGGAACGGTTGGCAACAGTTTTCTAAATGTAGAAACTGAATTTGTTAAAATTTATGAAGAAAATGTTTTCAGCTAATAATGTATATCAAAAGTGGTGGGTAAAGTTGTGGCAATGAAGGCTGCTACAGGGAAACTATGCCGAGGGGAAAACGGATGCACGCTGTGGGTCAGGCTGCTTCGTCTGTTGGCACTGCGGCTCTTTGCTAGCGTCTTTGGAGTTAGGTAGAGTGGAATTCAAATCTCAACCTTCTCATTCATTTACACTCTCATGCTCAGATATGTTATTTAGCCTGCAAGAGCTGTTGTCTCCTCAACTGTAATAATAGCTCCTCAACTTGGTTGTAAGGATCGAATAAAATGATATCTGTTAAAGTGGCTCATGTTCTGTAATCCCTGGAGACTGAGGAGGGTGGATGGCCGAAGCCCAGGGTTCGAGACCAGTCTGAGTAACATGGTGAAACCTCATCTTAAAAAAAAAATACAAAAAAATTAGCCAAGTGTGGCTAGCATGCATCTGTAGTCCCAGCTACTCAGGAGGCTGAAGTGGGAGGATCACTTGAGCCTGGGAAGTGAAAATTGCAGTGAGCCAAGGTCGTGCCACTGCACTCCAGCCTGGGTGACAGAGTAAGACTCCATCTCAAAAAAACAAACAAACAAAAAGGTAAGTATTAGTTGATGGGAAAAATCAGCATAGGAATAACAAAGATGTTAAATATTTGCCATACTTTCTTGTTTTGTGGTAACATCCATTTTTTTCTTTTTAACATCCTGCATGTCTACTATTAGAATCATTTTGCAATTAACTCACATAGAATGTGAGCTCCCCAGGGACAGGAACTTTATCTAATCGCCTGTATGTCTCCTGCTCCTACAAAAATGCTTGGTCCACAGTGGGCAGGTAGCCAATATATACGTTGAATGAATAAATGAATTCAATCAATCACTCAAACTTTCGTATCAACTGTGAAGTTCTGTAAATGTTGTAGGAGACCCAAAGGGGAATAACAGATTTCTCTCTTTAGTATATTATCCTGAATTAGGGAAGACAAATGTGTAAATAGAAAATGACACTCCAAAATGATAATTTGAATAAGATAAGAACTCTAAGGTGAGACTTTGGAGGAGAAAGAGGGATATGGGAAAGCAGGAGAAAAGCTGCAAGGAGGTATTTGAATTGAACTAAAATAGCTAAGAAGAATATTGACAAGTAGAGATGATATGGGTAGGGAGGGAGGGTAGGGAATGGAGATGGTATTCCTGGAAGTAAATACTATGAGCAAAAGTATAGAAGCAGGAAAGAACCAGGTATGTTTGGAGAAAAGGAGAAGTACAATTTTACTAATAAAGAGAATACTGAAGGGAACTTAAGGACAAGGACTGTGTTTCCAGAACACTTTGTACAGAGCCCAGAACCTCATCCAAGGTTCAGTAAATTAGCTATGAGTCACTGAAATGGAGTACTCTTGAAATGAGCATCCAGAAGCCCAGGGAGAAGATCGCTTAGCCACAGAAAAGAAAGGTCTCCGGCATGGGGATTGCTACAGACAAAAGATGAAGCATGGGACTGATTATTATGTTGCTTTCAAACCCACCCACCAGCAGTGTCTGGGAGGATTTCACCACATTGTAGGAAATTAGGACTTTGGAACCCTGGGTATATTGGCCTGAGATCCGCCTGTCTCTGCATTTTGACTCTAAATAAAAAATATTGGTGCTTCCATTACAGAATTCATTTGTTTATAAGGGCATGCAGTTCAAAAGAACATCTGTATAACACAGAGCTGTGTCTAGCAGGTGACATTCAGCCTCTTAATCTTGGTGGTTAGAGCGGAGAACAAAATACAGTCTGTTGTATTTTGCAAAGAATACTCAATTGAGCTGCAGTAGAGAAACTTTGGATCATCTTCAAGTGTCTAAGATTTCTATAGGACAAGACCAACCCCCGGGTGATTTCTTCCTGCCTGGGTTAGTGGGAACAATAACAACAGCTAACTTTTACTGAACACAAACACTGTGCCAGACTCTGTGCATTATCTCATTTAACTTTCCCAACACCAATGAGGTGGCTTCCCACTATTGTCTAGTTGAGAAAATAAGGTTCTGTGAGATTAGACTGCTTAAGAAGGAAAACACAGCTTAGACTCAACATCAGGTTTATTCGATGAGCTAATTGCATTGCATTGCCATCACAGAGATTTGAAAAAAATTAAATAAGATTGTATTTGTTAAGTACAAAGAACTGAGGGACAATGCAAAACTTCCTTAAATTGGGGCTGATTTAATGGGGTCGAACAGGGAGGTTCGGAATGCATAAGGGGTAGAAGTCAAAGGTCAGCAAATGAAGTAGAGGTAATTACAAAAGTAACAAGTTCCTGCTTTTACTTGTAAGGCAAAAACAGCTTCCCACCCCCATTGTCAGGTAGGGGTGGGTGGCATATTTCACACTGGGTTTATGGTCTCTCTAGTAAAGGGCAGATATTTTCAATAAAATCCACATAGTGCATTGGCTCCATGGCCCACGCCACAAGGACAAGTCTACCAGGCTTCCCTGTGCCTGTGATGCAGCCATACCTTGAATCCTGGGCATTCACCTTGAGCAGGCCTCTACTGTCATTCTAATTAATCATTCAGCCTGGGGATTCACACTTCCCAGACACAAGCCAAGTGATATAGTTTGGATATTTGTCTCCGCTCAAATCTCATGTTGAATTGTAATCCCCAATACTGGAGATGGGTTCTGGTGGGAGATGTCTGAATCATGGGGTGGATCCCTCATGGCTTGGTACTGTCTTTGTGATGATGAGTTCTTGTGAGATCTGGTCATTTAAAAGTGTGTGGCACACCCCCACCTCCCACCCTCTTTCTCTCTTTCCCTCTCTCTCTCCTGCTCTTGCTTTCACCGTGTGATTGCTTGCTACCAACTTCACCTTCCACTGTGATTGAAAGCTCCCTGAGGCTTCACCAGAAACTGAACAGATGACAGCACCATGCTTCCCGTAAAGCCTGTAGAACTGTGAGCCAATTAAACTTCTTTTCCTTACAAATTACCCAGTCTCAAGTATTTCTTTATAGCAATACAAGAATGGCCTAATACACCAAGTTGCCAGACACGTGCATGACATAAGAAGCTTACGCTTCTCCTGTCACACCCAGTGTGGTGCAGTTCATGGAGTCAGCTCTGCCTACCAGTCCAGATCTACAGCCACCTCTGGAATGCAGGGAAAAGAAGGGAGGTGGTCATGTGGATCTTGAGGCTTCCAGGCAACAGGCAATCAAGAAGGAAACTGAGAAGGTAAAATAGAGTTAGCAGTTGTAGGATTTCCAGTTTGGAATTAGGTCAGCAGAGTGGAGTAGAATAGAGGCAAAACCTTCTACTCTAACAAAGGGAAATGTTTTCGTACTGTTTTATGTTTTGATATTGAAATTTAAACTCTCTTAAACTGTTCTGAGTGCTAGTGGCTTTAGTTCTGTCAACCCCAGGCTCTTATAGTATGGATTTTAGTTTTCTGTTACCGTTTGGCTTGAAGTTTGGAGTGGGGTAGAAGCAGAAATGGCCCCGGACAATTAAAGTGAATTGTGAAGGTGGAAGGGAAGTGGCTCAAAATGCAGACCCTGCTCGGCAATATTTGTGTTTGGGACAAGAGCAAACAAAGCCAAACGGAAACCAGATCTTTGAGTAATCTGCCAGCTGAGAGATGCCTCAGTAGGATAAACAATTGGCTAAGTATTCAGACTCTGAGGTACATCCAGGAATGGCAATCTGTTCATCATTCTCCTGTCTAAATGGCTTCCCTTTGCTCTTAGAAGAGAAATGAATATCTTTAACGCGACACAAGGCCCTGCACAATCTGGACCCTGTCCTCTCCATTACTGGGCTGTAGCCACATTGGCTTTCTCTCAGCTTCTGGGACATGCCAGCACCATGCTTCATGTTATACCCATCCTCAAGTTTGCACATGGTTTTCTCTCTTCCTGCATGTTTATTGTTTCCCTCTCCTCACCCCACCAAAAAACAAAACAAAACAAAACAAAATCATCTCTATTCCTCCCTGAAAGAGGATGTTAGCAATGTGAGTGCAGGCACCATGTTGTTCTTGTTCACGCTCTGTCCCCACACCTAGAATAGTACCTGGCATGTAGTCAGTGCTCAATCAATATTTGTTGAATGGAGACAGACTGTTTCAAACAGTCACAGTTTCGTTGCATAATATTGTTGGACAATTGCATAATCTGTTGGACAAACTGTATAAACACAAAAGCTGGTTACATAGTATGCTTCTACAATACATTGCAAACTAGATGTCAATCAATGACTTGTACCTATAGAATGCCAAGTGTCATGCTTGGTGCTGTCAACTTGACAGTTGAATAGTTCCCTGAGTTCAGATTCTCCAAAGGAAAGCCTTAATGGTGTAGGGGTGGGGGAAGAGAGTAACAAAAGTGCCCTGTGCCTTTCCCACACAAGGGAGAGATAGAGAGGAATTGAAATGACAGTGGTGTGGTTTCAAATTCAGGCAGTGAACCAGCTCACATGGATGGAGTATCTTGGATTCAACATTCATTCAGTAACTAAGTATTGAGAGTTTACTAGATTATCTGTATAAGAGTATCAAAGAAGACTGACAAACCTGGTGGAACTGGGCGTCTGATCTGCAGAACAATCTGGGCTGGTGCTATAATAAGTAATTGATTTCTGGCTTCAGTGGGTCCTCAGTGCTGCTAGCCTCAGTGCAGTGTAGCCTTTTCCTTGTCTTTGCTCAGTGTCCTCTTCAATTTCCTCAGTGACCTTTCCAATTCATCATCATTTTCATTTGACCCTCTACCTTGACTCCATTCTACTCATATTTAACACATGACCTCAAGTCCTACTTCAAGAAATGTGAGGTCATCAGGCCTGAAATGCCTCAATTTTCTCCCTAGAAGTGCATATTTAGCCTCATCTGTATCCAACTTTATTTCTTCTGCTCTGTTTTAGAGATTGAATAGTCTTTCTCTCATTCCAGTGGTCTCTAAAATTGTAAGCCTTAATTGGTTAGTGGAGCATGAAATCAACTTAGTGGGTCGTGACTAGCATGCTTTAATGAAATAAAATAGAACAGAAAAGGAAATGTCAGGATACAAAATATGTAGCAAGGGCAAATATTATCTTTGTAAACTTGTCTTTATGTATATGAAGATGTGTATATCTTTGTGAATATACTGGGTATTTAGTGAGATATTTTCCTTACAGTGGGATACAGCCAAAATTATTAAGAGCACCATTCTACTTAAGTTCATTCTCCCCACCTATCACATTTCAACAGAATTTCCTTTGACTATCTTCTATCTTCTTTACATATTTCGCATATTACTTTCTAGTGATTCTTTTCATTCATCTTATAATGCTGTCTAATTTCTTTCCGTTTAAAACTGTCCTCTCTCAACTTAGATTTTCTTCAACTCCTATTCTTAGTCAAGAAGTGCAATCTAAGCAATAGCTTTTCTTCCTTCCTCCTGTGACCCCCATGCCATTAAAATTGCTTCTTAAGAGATTACAAATGCTTTTCACATTGCTAAATGGAATGCACATTATTTTAGGCCTATATTGGTTTGTATTTTTGTGTTTCCTTGTCATTGTTGGCCATCTGCTTGAAATTTTCAACATTCTGAATTTCTTTCCTGGTTCTTCTTCTACCACTCTGATCATTTCTCTGCTGCCCCTTCATGAATTCTTTATCTTTTTCCTGCTTCTTAAGCCTGGGTGTTCCCCAGGGTCTCAGTCTTACCCTCTGATCTTTTCCCTTGATCTGTTTCCCTGGTTTCATCTTTTCTTCATCAGTTGATGACTCCCAAATCTATATCCCCAGCCCTTAACTCTTCCTTGAGGTTTGTCTTTTTTTTTTTTTTTAAATAATATCAAAATGCCCGCTAGGTTTATTTAATTGTCCCACAACACATCTCAAATTGAGCTCATCCTTGTCTCCAAATACACAGTATCTATATTTCTTTGACCAGGCTGTTACCTGCATCTAAAAGGCCCTTCCATGCCTTTATTCACCTGGCTAACCCTCATGTGTCTTTAAAATTCATCTCAGCTATCACCTCTTTAAGGAATCCTAGATGTGCTTAAAGTTCCACATTATCTGTGAATCTCTTTAAACATTTACCATATTGTGTCAATGTGGTTTGTTTTCCTGTCTTTCTCGTTGGACTGTAAGCATCTTAAGGGCTGAGAAATTTAAACAATTTTTGTGCTCCTAGTGCTGACCATAAGTGTCCAGTATATTATAAGTACTCAATAAATATTTCCTAAAACTGTTGTCATAGTGGAGAACCAGAAACCATCCTGTGAATTCATACTCCACAAACAGGCCATCAGATAATTTTGAATTAGCTTACTCCAGGAGGATCTATAGTCTGATGTGCCCTATTGATTAGCTTCCCCAGATTTACTGTATAATTGTTCTGCTTAATTGCCTTGTGCTGTGTAGACCTGGATATAGATACAAAGAGGAAACTTGATATCAAAAGTCAGGACTCAATTAGCTGTTAACTAAAACTAATGACTTAAAAAATAGACATGACACATTTTGTCTAAGTTACTGAATATCTCAAAGGAAAATAATCAAGATATGGTCAGATTTGTTTAAAACCTCATTAAAGAAAGTCTTTAAAATTGCATCACACCCATTACCGGATTTAATTACACTCCTAAATTATTGCCAAGACTAGTTTATTTTGTTTTCTATGGCAGGTCTGTAATAGAGTTGTAGCATGTCTGTCTAACCTTATAAGTAAAATGCTACTGTGTATTTGCCGTAGCATTAAGCTGAAAGGTCACTCAGAGATTCTTTTTGGTGGTCTCCCCTACTTCCTTCACTATCTTTGTATTTTTGATGCTCAGCTGTCACGCTCTTTTATTCCATTGTTAAAATCTAGGGAATTGAGAAATTGATATTGGGAGCTAGGTTCAGAGACATTTTTTCTATCAGCTTCTTAGAGGTCTGGTTTGCTTGGGGTGGGGAGAATGCAGCTTAATCTATGTAACTATTACCATAAACTGCTTAACAAATACTTGAATTAATGAGAGCATGCTCTGCTGATTTTGTTAGTTCTAATAATGCTCATAGTGAACAGTGATTTAATTTTCTCCCTCATGAGTTGATATGTAGGATCAGAGGGCCAGTGATATATTGAAAATGCCATTGTGTCATGTTTTGAATTTATAATAATTTAGACTTCTCATGTTTCCTCTGCAGCCTCATCAGGATTATACATGAGTTCAAAAATAAAAGAGAAGCCCCTGTAGTTGTAGGTCACTCTTCTTTTTTTTTTTTTTTCATTTTTTTTTTTGACAGAGTCTCGCTCTGTCGCCCAGACTGAAGTGCAGTGGCACAACCTCAGCTCACTGCAACCTCTGCCTCCCAGGTTCACACCATTCTCCTGCCTCAGCCTCCCAAGTAGCTGGGACTACAGGTGCCCGCCACCAGACCTGGCTAATTTTTTGTATTTTTAGTAGAGATAGGGCTTCACCCTGTTAGCTAGGATGGTCTCAATCTCCTGACCTCATGATCCACCCACCTTGGCCTGCCAAAGTGCTGAGATTACAGACATGAGCCACCACACCTGGCCAGTTCACTCTTTAAAAATATAAATAATTCCACATATTAGACTAGCACTGTGTGGGTTACCAAGAGTCTTATACTATATTTAATTCTCAAAACAACCCTCATAATCACTTCTGATTTACAAATGACTAAACTAAGACTCAGAGAGGTTAGAGTGGCTTGTCCAAAGTCACACAATTAGCGTCAGAGCCACCATACTGTTTGAAAGGCAGGGATTATTCAACAAAAGGCTTTTAAAATTTCCTTTTAATCTAGTTCAGTGAAATACTAGCTTTAGGGTAACGTATTTTGAACATCTAAATCTTTCAACAGCTATTATCCAAGAATAATTCTTTCTTTCTTATTTCTGGTTATAGCAAAACATTTATCGAAGTGGACTTCTTAAATGCTTATCATCACTGACCATCAGAGAAATGCTAATCAAAACCACAATGAGATACCATCTCACACCAGTTAGAATGATGATCATTAAAAAGTCAGGAAAAAACAGGTGCTGGAGAGGATGTGGAGAAATAGGAATACTTTTACACTGTTGGTGGGACCGTAAACTAGTTCAACCATTGTGGAAGACGGTGTGGTGATTCCTCAAGGATCTAGAACTAGAAATACCATTTGATCCAGCCATCCCATTACTGGCTATATACCCAAAGGATTATAAATCATGCTGCTATAAAGACACATGCACACGTATGTTTATGCAGCACTATTCACAATAACAAAGACTTGGAATCAACCCAAATGTCCATCAATGATAGACTGAATTAAGAAAATGTGACACATATACACCATGGAATACTATGCAGCCATAAAAAAGGATGAGTTCATGTCCTTTGTAGGGACATGGATGAAGCTGGAAACCATCATTCTTAGCAAACTATCGCAAGGACAGAAAACCAAACACCGCATATTCTCACTCATAGGTGGGAAATGAACAACGAGAACACGTGGACATAGGATGGGGAACGTCACACACTGGGGCTTGTCGTGGGGTGGGGGAAGGGGGGAGGGGTAGCATTGGGAGATATACCTAATGTAAATGACGCGTTAATGTGTGCGGCACACCAACATGACATATGTAACAAACCTTCATGTTGTGCACACGTACCCTAGAACATAAAGTATAATTAAAAAAAAAAAAGAAAAAGCAAAGAAGTGGACTTCTTCTAATGCTTATTTCCTGATTTTCTTCGTTGTTAGTGATGACGTAGAAATGTTCTCAATTTTACCTTTTGGGGACATTGAAATGAATTTAGTTATATTCACTTCATCCAAATCCATTAATTTAATGATTTTAAAAAAATCTCCATACATTTGGTCCTCACTGGGCCCATTATGGAATCAGACTGTTAAAGCTAGAAGATGCAACAGACCATTGATATGGTTAGGATTTCTGTCCCCACCCAAATCTCATCTTGAATTGTAATCCCTATAATTTTCATGTGTCAAGGGAGAGACCAGGTGGAGATAATTGAATGATGGTGGCAGTTTCCTGCATGCCATTCTAGTGATAGTGAGTGAGTTCTCATGAGTTCTGATGGTTTTATAAAGGGCTCTTCCTCCTTTGCTTGGCACTTCTCCTTCCTGCTGCCGTGTGAAGAAGGTGCCTTCCTTCTTCTTCTGCCATGATTGTAAGTTTCCTGAGGCCTCCCCAGCCATGCTGAACTGTGAGTCAATTAAACCTCTTTCCTTTTTAAATTACCCAGTGTCGGGCAATTCTTTATAGCGGTATGAAAATGGACTAATACAACCATACAATCGCAGGTATGGCAGGTCATATTGCTTATCTCTCCTTCTCACTCTAGTTCATTTCTATAGCATTGCGTTAACAAGGATTGTGAGGCTGTGTTGAGCTCAGTGGGAGCAAAAGCTGTAATTGATTAACAATGCCAGCCATTGCTAATCACAGAGCTCAATATTATTCTGTGGTCATCTTTGATTCTTCTTCCTTTTGCTATTTATCTTCAATCTGTCTCAAAGTCCAATCAGTGAAATTTCTGAACTATATCGTGACTCCGATTAATTTTCACAATTTCTATATCTGTTAGGATATGCTAGGTTATTCTATGGGAACAAATCTCCACATCTCTGCAGTTTAAATGACAAATGTTTCCTTATCACTCATGTCCATTGCATATCAAAAGGAAGCTCTGCTCCACTTCTTTCTCACTCCAGGTCCTCACTGGAAAGGCTCCATGATCTGGAATGTCCCCAGTGACAGTTGCAGGAGTAAATAAGCATAGGAAAATCTCACCTAGCAATCAGGTCCTTTAGTCTGGAAGTGATATACATCATTTCTGCCCCCAAACCATTGGCCAGAACCAGCTACATGGCACCATTTAACTGTAAAGGGATTAAAAAAGAATTCTTTGATGTGCCTGGAAAGTGAGGAAAACAGACCTAGGTGAACGTTACATTTCCAATTCACTACCATCGCTCACCTGGATTCCTAAAACATCCTCACTACTTTTTCTGCTTCTACTCTGGCCTCCCTGAAGTACATTTTCCATACAGCAACTAGAAAATTTATTGAAAATATAAATCAAAACATCTCTCTCCAGCTAGTCACTTGATACATAAGAATTCTCCTTTGTGGGGGGAAACTTCTGCTGTGTCCACAGTACCTTCTGTGTTGCCATGTATTCCTATGATGCCCATTTTCTTAAATCTTTCTTTTTCAATGAGGAATGGGTCAGAGCATCTTCTCACAGAACCAGATGGAAGTAGAAAAGAGGGAATCCTTATAAAGGGTGGCCTTGTACACTGTTTTCTTGTGGAGAGCACATGAGGGGTTGCTGTGAGAGAAGTGAAGGTGTGTTAGCTATGGTGTGGAGTCCTTCATACGAGTGAAGATTGTGGCTACACCTTCATTACCCAGACCACATTCCCTGTGCTAGCTCTGCTAGTTCAGCTTGGTATGAGAATATAAGGGAAGTAAGGAGTGGCTTGTTTTCCCTCCATACAGGGCAAGGGCAAAATAAGTGATGAAACAAGCACATATTGCTTTCTTCTTTCTTATCTCATCTCCTGCCTCTAGTAACTAAAAAAATCATCCGAATCTTCCAACGCTGTATGATGGAAAGCAATCCTCAAAAATCTCTTCCAGTATCTTGCTTGATACTTGAGGCAGTATCTTACTTCATCCATATTATTTCTCGTATTATTTGGACTCAAATGAGTCTTATGGGCACAGCTACCTATACCAAGAGGGAAATATTAACAGCATAGAGAGGAAAATAAGCTATGCCCTAAAATCTGACCTCTCCGTGATGTTTTCTGTCCTTCAGTACTATTATTATCTATTCTCCGATCCCAGACTTTGGACTTTGTTTGCTTCAACTTACAGTACTTGCTCCACCCTTCCTGCACTGGCTGATTTGTTTGGACCTGACTTCTGACTATTTTAGATTTATGTTGTCTGTCCAACCTTTTTAGTCTTGAATACTTCTCCAGAGTCACTACTCAGACTTTTTCTTCTATATAATTTCATTTCACTTAATCCATTCTATTTTCCTTGAGCACGCATCTGTCCTCAACACGCTTTCAATAATAATACCAATATATTTTATATATGCCTTGACATATATAAACATGACATACGTTTCTGGAGAGAACACTATGTTCCATTATATCACCATACCCCAGACAGAAATATTCTGACAAATACAATTTACTTAATTTCAAAAAGCTATTACAGAGGTTCTGAGGTTCTTCACCACAGAACTTTAATTTCATAAATGAGAATTCACATAAATACAGAGCTGGAGGAAACCCTAGGGACTGTCCAGTTTTGTTCTCTCAATATACAATTTTGAGGAAACTGAAGCCAAGAAATAATAAGCCAAATGTCCAATATTACAAAGTTAACTTGTATTGTGCTGGAAGCCAGGCCCAGAGCACTGGTGTGTCCACTTCATGATGTTGTCTTTGGGTTTCACATTATCATCATTACTCAAGATGTTGATATCCAAGTGCTCATTTTTTACAGTGAAAATATATGTTTGGAAATCTTTGGTTTGGGAGATTTAGCTTTAGATCATGGAGTTGTTCAAAATAAGAAAAAAAGTATATTCCTCTCTAGAACATAGTTATAAATTTTATCTTTTATATCTTGGAGATCACATTGCAATTTTCCTTTTTTATATTAGAGACCTATCTGAAATCTCCTTTTTTTGTATTTTATTTTGTGATGCAAAGTCTATTGTTGCCACGTGCAAATGAAATCTAGATAGGGCCTGACAATCTGGAGGATTGCTTTGATACAAACAAATAATACTAGTGATAGAAAAAATATACAAATTCATAATCTAACATATGTTTCTTTCTATTAATTCCGTTGGAAGAACCAAAGGCATCTATGAGCCACAGTCTCACTATAATTTCCCATTCTATAAGCATTACGTTTGTGTTTTATCATTCTAACCCACATTTGGTCTCTGATACATCTACCTACTATTTATTCTTGCTTACTCAGGCTAGGCAAGAAATTTTAAAAGTATTTATGTGTTCAAAATCTCCTTTATGAAAACACAATATATTTCCAAAAGACACAGGCCATGGAAGCAAAGCACTCCAAGTATCCCAAGTAGAAATGTAGTATCCAAATTGTCCATTTCTCTGATATTAAATTCTTTTAGATTTTGATTCAACATATTATTCATTCCAAATTCCATTTTAATCTTGTCTATGAGGCTACAAAGACTACCCTGGAAAGCTGATCCCTCTTCACATATACATGATTCTACTATATTCTTGACTAGTCGAATCAGACAAAGCTAGTAAGAGACAGGAGTCAAAACAGGTTTCCATCAGTGGCTCATTGCTCTCAGTGAGAGTGAAAGCTGTGGATTTGAGCAAGATAACAATTCCAAAGTCTGAAGCATGGGGAAGGAATTTGAAATGCTTGTGTCTGATGAAGATGTGCTATGTGGCCTTGGGAAATATCACTCAACGTCTGGATGTCTTCATCAATCAACAGAAAAGGTCAACAGATATCTGCTTCCCCACAGTGCTGAGAATTTACTTTAAGGTCTGATGGCAGTGAAAAGTACTGAAACACTCCCTAATACATGAACTTCTAAGTCAGACTTTCATCAGAATGTGAAGGGAGAGAGCCAGTTTAGGAAAGGTAAGACTACATGATTACCTTGAATTTTAGGGACGGGGCAGTTGTGATGAATTGCATACTCTGGTTAACTGAGGATCAGCCATAAAACCTCTTTTACTTCTCATGTTGTCATTCAAAATGTTTCTAAGATATATAAATGGACTTTTGCACTAATGAAGAATAATGTGAGGAATTGAGATTCTGGAGTTATGAAGATTGACGTTTAGATCCCACCTTGATCATGTAGAATGTATTAAGCAATTGATTTAGCCTCTGTGAGCTTGAGTAAATCAGGGGTGATAACTGTCATGAAAATTGGTTATGAAGGTTAGAGTAAATTAAATTTCCAACTGAATATAAAGTCTTAAAAATGGCGCATGGCACATAATAGATAATAGATAACTCCAAATGTCTTAGATTGGGTTCTTAAGACACAGAGCCTAAGACAGGGATTTTTTACGTCAGCGATTTATTGAGAGAGTGCTCTCAGGAAAACTCATCAGGGAGGGAATCAGAGAAGCAGAATGAGGAGGGACCAAATAAAGGTGTGCACTCCCTTTGATCCCTTGAGGAACTCTAGATGGTGAATGGCATTGCAAAACTTTCCCACACTGAGAGGTACTGTGGGCGAGTGATGTGGAGGCAACATTTTGGAGTCCTTTATCAACCAGTCATTGGCTACTGGCCACCTCTGGAGATAATGTGCAACCTCCCATGTCTTTCCGAGAAAGATGTTTCCAGCCACTGAGGGCAATTCTTAGGAATAGTGGGCAGCTCTGGGCTGTTAGCAGACAATACTTATAGCAGCTGGGGGATGAGGGCATTGGTCTGGTGAAGGATGTGGGCAGGGCAGTGTCTTCTATACTAAAGATAGTTGCATGCTTAATGAGGACAGAGGCTATAGCTCGTGTGTTTTTATATTTCCTACTCATCCGTCATTCAATCATTCATTCAGCAATTATTTATTGTGTGCCACCTCCATTCCAGTCACTCTTTAGGCACACGGGCTAAATTACTGAATGAAATGAAGATCAGTTTCACATGGAGCTCACATTTCAGTAGGTTCAGTCGGAGAGAAATCATAAGCAAATAGGTATATAAATAATTACATATTATATAATGATAAGTACTATGGTAAAGGTATAAAAGGATTGTCTTTTCATCACTAAAAATATGCACCATCTCGAGACTTGATTCCTAAACGCTGGTCTCCCTGTGGAGTATTGTAGATGTTTATTGTACAGAATAACATAGGCATGGATTTTTATTTTATTTTATTTTGTAGTGAAAGAAACCTTAGAGATTAAGTTCAAGGTTTGCTAGAATTTGCACTGATCTCAATATATTCTTTAATTTGTTTTTACCTATAGGTTTGATAGGATCTAATTTCTCAATTCATTTTTATTTCCTCCAAAATTGGAGTTTTGACACTTTTCAATTCATTATGCTTTCTGGCATTTTGAATTCATGCATTTATTCACTAATTTTGTAAAGAGAATTTAGTGTCTACTATATGCAAAACACCGATAAAGTTTGTAAAGGGTAAGACAAAAATCTCTGCCCCTAGGAGCTTATAATATACTACGAAAGTTAAGTTGGGTACACTAATAGCTCTACCATAAGGAAGAAAACACTGGAATCAAGAGACCTACATATGAAGCCCTACGGAATAGTGAGAGATTACTTGTGGCCAGCAAGGTTCAGAGAAGCCATATGGGGGAGATTTGCCCTGAGGCTCAAAGCCTGGCTGACATACAGATACTTGGACATGAAGGTAACAGGTCTTTGGAGCAGAGAGAACCTATAACCAAGAAATAGAGGCAACAAAAGGCTAAATGCATTTGCAAGATAATGAATAGCTCTGGCTAGGTCTCACTCCTGAGGCAAAATAGTGGGTTAAAAAGATAAATGTATGACTCAAAAGGGAAGAATTTGAAGGTGTTCTAGTTAAAGATTTTTTTTTTTTTTGGTAGGCAGAAACAGAAACCCACTTGAGTTAGCACATTTAAAAGGATTTAGTAAAATAAAATAGAGAGATTGCCCAAAATTCAAAATGGGGAAAGTACAACTAGGCTCATTGAACCTTGTAGGAAATTAGGAAGTTTCAAAAGCTCTCTTTGCGTCTTCTGTGAGATGTTTTGTCTCTAGTTCTTGTCTTCACTTCTCCTTATTTGTCTGTTTCACCCTTCTCTTTCCCTTACTGGTTTCCTGTATTTACTTGTTTTTCTGATACAGATACTTGTCTCTAATGTCTGGTGATGAGCAAAGGCAATCACTTCCAGGTCTTGTGGTACAAAGTTTCTGGGAGATACCTGAGTCAAGTCACCTGACACTGGAAGGCAGGCATCGGGAACTTGCTGCCCACTCAGCAGATTCTGGGCTGGGTGCCTTTGGAGGGGAATTCTGACTGGGCAGGCAGGACTGGGGACTTGTCATGCAGATGGCCTGGCTGAGTAGCTCCAAGGAAGTAGAGAGCCTAGGAAAGTTTCTGAGTAGGAGTTTCCAGTTCACTTATTATTAGTAGTATTACTTTTTGCTATTTTTGCTTTGTTTCTCAGTTTTATGAACTGCTAGCAACATTGGTTCCCTCTAGAATTGTGTTAACTGTGCAAACTTGAACATCTGAAAACAGTGAGTGCCTGGCACCAAGGTCTCTCAGAGGCACAATTACATTAGATGCCCCTGATCTGGGAGTGTATATGACAGCCCCTTACTAGACTCACTACCTTCTGTTGAAAGTACATGTCTTAAGAATGTATCTCCCTGTGGCCGGGCACAATGGCTCATGCCTGTAATCCCAGCACTTTGGGAGGCCGAGGCGGGTGGATCATGAGGTCAGGAGTTCGAGACCAGCCTGGCCAAGATGGTGAAACCCCATCTCTACTAAAAAAAAAATACAAAAATTAGCTGGGCGTGGTGGTGCACGCCTGTAGTCCCAGCTACTTGGGAGGCTGAGGCAGGAGAATCGCTTGAACCCGGGAGGCAGAGGTTGTGGTGAGCCGAGATCGTGCCATTGTACTCCTGCCTGGATGACAAGAGCAAAACTCCATCTAAAAAAAAAAAAAAAGCATTTTTCTCCCTGTGAGATTGAGGGTTTACAGGGATCACGTCCTAGAGCCTAACATTGGACATTGAAATAAGCAGCTTTGTATCTGAACTCCAACTTGCCATTTACTGGTCAGTTGGAATGAGCTGGGGCAAGCTACTTAAAACATCTTAGCTTCTGTTTTCTCATTTTTAAAGTGGGAATAGTATGTATTATTATTTATATACATGCAAGTTTGTGTGAGATCAAGCACAGTGTCTAATAGGTAAAAGTTACAATATTTATAGTTATTGTCATTATCCTTGTTTGTCTCAGGATTTCATACCATTAAAAATAAACAGTGATATAATTTTCTCATAAAACAAAATTCTGAGAGATGGGAGTGGGCTAGGCATTATAACATCATAATTAAGAGTAAATTTTGTTTCAAAATTATGTCTCTAGCAAGTTAGGCCTCAATTTTCTTCTCTGTAAAATGGGGATAGTAACAACACTTGCCTTTATAAGCTTGGGGAGAATTTAACTAAAGAATGCATGTATAGTACTTAGCAGTGTGGTGCCTGGTGCATAGAAAGTTATCAACAAACAGTTATTATTAGTAGTAATCTCTCTCTTTCTCTCACGTATCCACACACCACCACCACTAAATCTATCAAATACCTTGTCCTTGCTTCAGCTGATTTTTATTCCATATGGACCAGTATGGTTCCACAGTGATTAATAAACATTACAGGGCAGGTGGAAAGAGAGAGAAAGAGAGAGATGTTTGTGTATGCATATAAGGGAGAAACATCTAAGACTATCTCAATATTCAAAATAACTGTTCCAGAGACCCTGGGCAAAGGCAGTGAAAAATCAAAGCAGCTAAATTCCCCTCAATCCCAAACCAAGTGTTTACTCCTTAGCAAAACCAAGCTGCTGAAAGAGAATCAGCAGAACAAAAGCAGAGACTTGGAAAGTAACTTTGAGAGATATTGGAGAGAACTGTAAAGCAACTGTCCTTTCTAATCCCAGAGTTGCTGAAACTACGGAAAAGCTAGTAGATATTAACTGTTGGTGTCACAGGCAGAGCACCATATGCTGCTCCCTTCCCTGGAGAAAGAACAGCGAGCAATTGCTTCCCCCTCCCCAGCGAGCCTGCTGAGCTCAGCCTGCACTCACTTGGGCTCTCTAATGAAATGCAATTTAACAAGCCAGGCCCCAGCGTACTTAACCTTTGGACCACGGATGCCTACGTTTCTCTGGAGAAAGAGCCAGTTGTGCTTGTCTTAGTGACTGTGATGCAACCACTGAAGGGAAAAAAAGGCTTATACCCACTACGATTTTGCAATGGCTCCAACAAAGAGCTTAAAGGATTTCAGATGCATTCGGAAATTAAACTCTGCTGGTCCTCCTGAGCCAGCATCTCTTCTGAATGCCAGAGGGACTGACAATGACAAAACCCAGACTCAACTGCTGATGCAGGCGTGGTGGTATTTGGGTTGTCTAGTCATGACAAGGCATAAACAAATCTCTTTGCCACTGTTTGCATGTGAAAAAATGGCATCTCATCAGGCCACTTTCTACCCAGCTCTACTGGCAAGTTGCCCCAATACCACGCCCCTCGCCCCAACTCCCTGAGTGGATCTTTGGGAAACTGGCCTTGAATATAGAACACGGAATTTTTTAAGAGAATAAATGTGCTCATTCCCTCTCTGGTTATATAAATATTTCTAGTCAAAGGTAGACTGACAGTATGGGATTCAGAACAGTTGGACAAGAGGTTGGCTCCTGCTGACATCAATGAAAAGGGCCAGATCTCAGAGATGGGGTCTGACTAGAAGGAAATGAAAAATGAGAGTTTGTTACAAAGACAGAATATTTGTTTTAAGTAAGGTGCTTATAACACTTGCTTCTGGTGTGTACAGTGGGCCCCCACTTATCCGTGGGGGAGAAGTTTGTGGATACTTCAAACTGCAGATGGTACTGAATCCTATATGTACTGTCTCAGTCACTCTGATAACTGAGATAGCTCCTAAGTAACCAGAAGGTGAGTAGTGTGCACAGTACGGATACACTGGACAAAGGGATGATCATGTCCGTGATGGGAAGGTGTGAGATTTCACTGTGCTGCTCCTCCCTTACTCCTTTCTTATTTGTACATTTTGTGGCTTTGTATGGTTTTTTTTTTTTTTTTTTTGAGATGGAGTTTCGCTCTTGTTGCCCAGGCTGAAGTGCAATGGCGCGATTTTGGCTCACTGCAACCTCTGCCTCCCGGGTTCAAGCGATTCTCCTGCCTTAGCCTCCCGAGTAGCTGGGATTCCAGGTGCGCATCACCACAGCTTCCTAATTTTTTTTGTATTTTTATTAGAGATGGGGTTTCACCATGGCCAAGCTGGTCTTGAACTCCTGACCTCAGGAGATTCTCCTGCCTTGGTCTCCCAAAGTGCTGGGATTACAGGCGTGAGCCATCGCACCTGGCTGTATGTTTCTCTGTATGCAATTTAAAACTTGTAAATCATTTCATTTCTGAAATTTTTTGTTTAATATTTTCTCAATGAAGTTGACTGCAGGTAACTGAAACCACAGATAAGGGGGAACTACTCTTCTCTATAGATGATAAGAAAGGAACTGGATTTCTGTAACCTGGACAAGATAAACTAAAGGGAAGAGCATGTGGCAGAGGGGCTGGAACGAAGCAGTGGTGGAATTTTGTGACCATTTGTAAGGGAATGGAGGCTTACAGATGGAGGATTCTGGCCTCCACTTTGATTTGCTTTACTTCAAGTTCTGGAGTATGAGTTATAAAGAAGTGGGTTCTCTGTGTAATTAAAAATGCCTAAGATTTCGCACCAATGAGTCTGATCAGGCAGAGTAAGAAAGTATTGCTCCATAAATATTTGTTGAATTGAATGTTGCATTGGTTTGAATGAGTCCCTCAAAGTTCATGTGTTGGAAACTCAATCCTGAATGCAACAGTGTTGAGAGGTGGAACCTTTAAGAAGTGATGTGGTCATGAGGCTCTGCCATCATGAATGGATTAAAGCAGGAGTGGGTTAGTTATCTTGGGAATGGGTTCCTGATAAAAGAATGAGCTCAGCCCTCTTGCCTTGTCTCGCATGTGCTCTCTAGCCTCTCATGTTCTACCATAGGCTGATACAACACAGAGGCCCTCACAAGATGGCAGCCCCTTGATCTTGGACTTCCCACCCTCCGGAACTGTAAGAAATACTTTTTTCTTTATAAAAGACTTAGTCTGTGGTATTTTGTTCTTGTAACACAAATTGGACTGAGATAAATGCTCACATTTCCAGCCTCACATTTTTGTCACTGTGACTATGTAATGTGAGTCTCATTGTAACATGACTCACTGACAAACAAAATTATACACTGCTGCACCACCCACCTCAACACAATACTGCACACTGACAAAGCCTCTGATGAGGGAGTTCAGGCTGCTTGCAAACCCTACCTGTACAGGGGCCACCTTCACATCCGGTGGATGGTAAAACAAATGAAATGATGACGGCATGACACAAAAACCTAGGTGATCAGTCCCCAGTAGACCCCAAATAACCAGAAGATGATAACAAATTACCCTGAAAAGTGATGGATTACCTTTACTCTTGCCTTCCTGTCTTAAAAAAACCTAGTTTTTGTTTTATGAGTTTTGTGATATGAGTAAAAAAGAAAAACATGAAGGGAGAAAAGAGAACAGAGTTAGGATGAGGAGAAGAAGGAGTGGGGTAAGAACAAAATAATTTTAATCATAAAGCAAATAGCCTTAAGGACGTCAGAACTACAATGAAGTTGGCTACTCACAAGCCGGAAGCCAGACTCTAGTCATATACAAACAAAAAGGGGATTGTGGGTACATGTACATGTGTGTGCATGTATGCATGTGTCAGAGACAGACACGGTCATATCAGATAGCCTCAGCACAAGCCAGTTCCATCACCCACAGTGGAAACTCAGCCATCTTAGAAGTTTCTTCTTTCCTTTTCCCAACATGGTATAAGTTATCAGGTTCTGTGATTATCTGCCTTAGCCTAGGTGATGCAACTACTGAAGGGAAAAAAACAAAACAAAGCCTGAGACAAGTCTCGTATACAGTGGTTTAATATGAGAGTGGACCCAGGGAGCAGTGAAAGGTATAGCAGAATGAACAGACAAGGAGCAAAAAGTTTATCAAGTTTATATTACAGAGTTGGCCACCGCTGCAAATCTTTGATCCTGTGGGATCTTTTAAAGAGTCTTGTGAAATGCATCACCATTGTCCATGCAGAGAACTCCTCCTTACCATCACTCAACCATGTGGCATGTGGCAGAGGGGCTGCAAAGAAGCAGTGGTGGCACAAATTGGACTGAGATAAATGCTCATGGGGATTAGAATCATCGTATTTCTGGCTTGTGCGTGTGAGACTGCAGAGCAGGTTCCTGGGGCATTCCATGCAGTAACATCAGGTCAAGCATGGAGTACATGGTC
Organism: Papio anubis; assembly: GCF_008728515.1. Taxonomy (NCBI): domain Eukaryota; kingdom Metazoa; phylum Chordata; class Mammalia; order Primates; family Cercopithecidae; genus Papio; species Papio anubis. The sequence goes on along the minus strand of NC_044987.1, from coordinate 39,126,010 downwards.
TTGGCTCCATACTCTTGTTTGCACCTGCCCAGAGCTAGTTGAAGTCTGCGCAGAAATAGTGATGGCCACAGTGGTCAGAGTAAAGGGTAGGGCAGGAAGAATTTGAAATAGCACAAAAGAGGTATATAACTTTTTCCCAACTCTCACTACCCTAGTTTAGGGCATCTCTTGCCTGAGTAATTACAGCAACCTCCTAACTGAGCTCCCTGTCTGTGAATCTCTTTTCTTTCAAGCCCGCTATGAATATACTACCAGAATCATGTTTCTAAAACTCAGATCTGATCATATTCTTTCTTTCTTAAAAGGCTTCTCCTCCCTTACTCCTTTCTTATTTGCACATTTTGTGGCTTTATATGTTTCTTGACTTCCCTTTGGAGTTCTGGTGTAACACAAGAGGTGGTTTTCAAAATCTGCCCAATATACCTCTCTGGCCTCATTTCTCACCTCCTCCAAACAAGCATCCTTCAAACTATCCCTGATGTGTGAAACTGCAAGATGCCCTCTGATCAGAGAGCCTGCCTGCTCTTGAGTGTATCCATGGCTGCCCCAGGACCATGCCTCAGCAAATTCTTCAGGAGGAGCAGGCAGTTCTTTTACTCAAGGGTTCAGTTAATCAGCCCTAAAGGGCACAGAGCCTGATAATTGGGAATTGTGGTGGTGGTGGTGGTTTTCCTAACCTGTTCCCCCACACCAAACAAAGGTGCCCCTATTTCTAGTCCCTCACGGCAACTCTCTCATTCTCTGCCTTAATCTCCCCTATGTTGTCTCTTTCCTGAAACTTCCTCTTTAAAATCCTTCATATGGGTGGTCCACTCCAATCTCTCCTTGGGGAAAGGAAAATATCTTGGGAAGATCTCTTCTCGGCATGGAGTGTTGTAGGGAAGCGGGGTTGGGAGATGATGGGTTCCACCTGAATTTACCTAACATTAAATTATAATTTCACAATTGCGAAATATTTAATTTTTTTTCTTCTGAAGATCATATGGTCTATTCTCACCTGAGAAATACTCCTCAGTTAAAATGACATTGAGTCTATTAATTGCAAAGTAATAACTCTGGCTTTATGTGTTAAGGGAAGAAGGTAAACTCTATGAGGGCAGGATTTTTGTTGTTTATTAACTGTTTTATCCAGAGCACCTGGAAAAGCCTCTGACACACAGCAGGATATGCTCTTCTTTCTGGGATTTCTTTTGTTAAAAAATACCCCTTGTTTGGCAGAGAATAGATTGATTTTTGCCTTCCTTAAGTAATTCTTATGGGTGCTGAGGATTTGGAGAATGTGGAAATGGTGTCTCAATTCTTTCAATGGGTTATAATTTCTAAGGATAACTTTATGAAAAACGTTAAAATAAATGCAATGTGGTATTTTTTTTCCCCAAAGAAAATATATGAGTCCATAGAAGGAACTCTTTCATCCCAAAGACAGTTTCCCAGTTTCATGTCCTGAAAGCAGTCACTATTGACAGGCTGTGTTTTTAATTTTACTGGTAATCACTCAACTTTAGAAAATATACTTGCCCTTCTGTTTCTTGTTATCATCAGCTGGAGAGAATTATTGACTATGAAAGATCAGAAAGTAACACTACATTATTGCCCACTCATATTCCTCTTTCTCCTTGTCTACTATTTTTTCTTTCATATTTTACTTTTTAGAATGCTTTTTTGATCTAAATTTTGGGAGCTTTTTTCGACTTTTTTGTGGGGTATCTAAATTATTTTTAGGTATTTTTGGGGTCCGCTGTATTCAGCATATTCCTGTCCACTTATTAAACTTCTTAGAACTTTTAATTTCCTATGTCGGACTGGTTGTTCCTTTTTACATAGCATTCTGTTCTTGTTTAATTGATGCAACATCTTGAATATCTGAGGATTTTAATTAAAATTTTTTGAAAATATTATTTCTGTTCCCTGGATTATCTGTTTCCTTTGTGATTTTGGTCCCTTTCTTGATATGCTGTTGGTTTTCTTCCAATATCTGTTGATAATTTTCAGTTTATCTTTATGAGTGAGGGTTATGCCATCAGCTATACTTTTTCTGCGACTGTATAGATCCTTGGATTAAAGAGCTATTTCTAGGCTCTTTATAAGTAGGTTTTCCTCCAGAAGGCAGTTTGGGGGTTCCTACCTACACTTGCAGAGGAGGATGGCTTTTTTTTGGTGGCAGAGAACTTAGGAAGACAGTATTTCACTTAAGGGCTGAGTTGTCTTTCCTTGTAATTTCTCAACTTGTTCCTCCCCTTCCCCCTGAACACACTATTGTATGTCTATGTGGGAGGTTCAAGAACTACCTAAAGCCCTAGTTTTCTTTTCTGATACTCTCACAAGGTGTATTTTCCAAGAAGATTTTCCTTAGACAACCATTTCCTTAGACATATTTATTTATATTTATATGTTTATATATTATATATTGCATCTGATTATATATTTATATATTATAATAATATATAAATATATATGTATTTATAAATATATATCATGTATAATATATTTATATAAAAATATATAATTTTATATATTATATATATTTTCCTTAGACAACCATTTCCTTAGAAATATTTTCCTTAGATAACCATTATTCATTTTTGTTTCAATGAAACATTTAAAGGACAGAAATAGATGTGAACATTAAGTCTTACATTATATACCACATTTTTCTTTTACTGTATGTAGGTGTTAGAGTGATTAATAAAACACACATTTGTTCAAAAACTATACTAAATGTGTAGTAAATTTTGCTGTTATGTGCCTTCTCTATTGGTAGATGCTAAAGCTACAACTGTTTCCACGTAGAGGTTAAAAAAAAAACTCTTTGGTGTTAAAATTTCTCAACAAGGAACCTCTATCTTAGTTACACTGTCAATCATCTAGGGGTGACTCCTGGAATTTGATGCATGCTTGATGCCTTCATGATGTCTTCTCCATTTCGAATGCCCATCTAACCTCTTCTACTTGCAAAATCCTACTGTTTTGAAGGTCTAGCTCAATGATAAATTTCTTTGAAAAGTTTCTCCCCATGCTCTGAGACAGAATTAATTGCACTATCTTCATTATTCTCTGAGCACTCTGTCCATCTAGTATAGCAATTACTACATTATATGATTGTTGTTTACTTTCTGTCTCATTCACTGCACTCTATTCTTACTTATCTTTTCACTTTTTAAGTTTCGAATACCCAATGCAGAATCAATACATGTTGGCTTATATTGAATTGCGGATTTTTCTCTTATTATTATTAATGGTTGTCTCTGACTGTACACAATCAAAACAAGGCCATAAACTGAATGGCTTGTCTTTAACCTTACCTCTGTGAAGCCTTCTAGGGGACAGCAGTCATTCCAACCACAATTCCTAGTGTTTTCTTTTTTTTTTTTTTTTTTTTTTTTTTTGAGACGGAGTTCCTTCCTGTCACCAGGTTGGAGGCAGGGCTCGGACCAGCTCACTGCAAGCCCGCTTCTCCTGGTTCACGCATTCGCCTCAGCCTTTCTCGAGTAGCTGGGACTACAGGCGCTCAGCCACCGCCTCCGCTAGTTTTTGTATTTTTTAGTAGAGACGGGGTTTCACCATGTTAGCCAGGATGGTCTCGATCTCCTGACCTCGTGATCCGCCCGTCTCGGCCTCCCAAAGTGCTGGGATTACAGGCTTGAGCCACCGCGCCCGGCCCTAGTGTTTTCTAAAGTTGTGCAGGAGAAGGTTCCTGCTTTTGTGTTTCTGCTGAGACTATTATTTCTCCTTACAAGGACTTCCTATAAAAAGAGTAAAGACTCCATTTTGAAAGATCTTTAAGAAGAAATGAGGGAGAAAATGTAAATAATGTTCAATGAAGGTAAGAGTTATGGAGGAGAGAGGAGAACATGTCTCTTGCTATTGTCTAGAATTTCCCTTAGGGCAGAACTTGTGTTCACCATTGGCTTTGTATTATTTGTTCATTCATCCATTTACTGAATACATATTTAGGGAGTGCCTATGGTATGCCAGGCATTGTTTCAGTCCTAAGGAAAATGCTGAATATGGTGGACAAGGTCTCTCTCTTTATGTAGTTTACAATCTCCTAGGCATTTCACCAGGTTGCTAAGTGATTCATGTGGAAGTCAACCCAATGGCAGGTCAATAGATAATTAGTCAATGGTGTCTGTCAGGTATTTCTTATGTGTTCGTATCAGTGCTAAGCTTTGTAGGTAGATCCTTTCTGTAAAGAATTTAGAATGTGAAAATTAGTAGAGTCCTGTACAAAATGGCATAAAGAGTCAGCAAATCAGATGGTTCATAATATAAGGACATTAGCAGTTTAGAGAGTCTTGTCTGGAAGTACCATAGATGGGTATACCAGAGGCCTTTGGATGATCCCCTGAAGCCCTTTTCCCCTGCTCCCTCTACTTCCAGTGCCTAGCATGCACACTTGCCTGATGAAAGAGTTTTAAAATGTTTGCTGTGGTTGAAAGCCTATGCAATTGTATGTGGATCCAGGTCCACAGCCAAGTTTCACAGGAAGTGGTAATGAACTTGAGGCCTGAAGAATAAGGAGTAAATAGTTTGTGATGGGGCACAGGAGGATTCCAGATAGAACAAGAACATGTGTGGAGGCCTAGAGGAGGCAGAGAGCAGGGATTTCAAGGGCTGTATTCTGTCAGTATGGCAGGAACATAGAGAAGGCAGTATGGGAGTGTCAGGAGATGAAGCTGGAAACACAGAAGTGAAATCATGTAGGATTTCATTACCTTGCTGGTGTTATATAATAGAGGTCGTCTACCTGCATAATGCCCAATCATGGTGTGACACTCTCTCTGACTTTAATGTGTTATAAATTAATTTTTGATTTTAGGTTTTGCTAACATACAAATTTGCAGACACCCACGCAAATGCACATACAAAGTTTTATGAAAGAGCACTTGACATGATCCCTTTTGTGCTGACTGTGAAGTCCTCCAATGACAAAAGTTGACGATTCAGGGGTTAATGATTACTTTGTAATGTCGACAAAAGAGTAAAGTCACAAGGTCTTAAGACAAAATGAATCTGTTGAAGGAGAGGGAAAATGGTTAAGCATGAAGACAAAGCTCAAGAAAAGATTAATATGGAAGGTAAGAAATAGTACCCAGTATAAAAATTACCCTTGATGTGTGACTCAGCTCCAGCGTATAGTGAGTTCTATTCTTGTGTCTGTCACAGGAGGAATCTAGATAGGACCTCATCCCCCTCTTCTACTAAGATTGCAAAAGGGAGATGAGCTATCCTATTTCTTCTTACAAAATAACAGAGCTTGCCTGGGAAGAGTATATTAGTGGGCCAATTACAGCTGCATACTTAAATATGCAGACAGCTTTCAATTACTGGAATGGAGAGAGATGAGAATGTTAAAAAAAAAAAAAAAAAAAAAAGGCCTAACGACAGACAATCCAAAAGTCACTGAATCTTGGCTTTTGAATGAATTGCATTGTTTTTTTGCAGCAGCAGATTTGTGTTCCTAATTATGCCTTGCTTAAGCTAATATTAAAATGAGTTTGCATTCCCAGAGAAAGCACACACCAGCTGGGCAAAGAAAAGAGAGGGTCCAAAAACTTAGTGAGTGATGGGGTATGGGTAGTCATAAAGGAAGGGGTCTAGGGCTAAATATTTGCTATAATAATAAAAAATAGCCCTCCCAGTTCTTCCCAAATCACATCAATATGCTGTAGCACACAAATACACATACACACACGAAAATTTATTATTGCTAAATCAAGAAACCAAATAAAAGCAAGCACAACTTTACATAGAATGTAGAAAATAATTTCTTGTTTAACATTATCTTGCATTTCAAAAACCAAATTGTCTTTGTTATAATATAGTGGTGGGGGGAATCACGCTTAAAAGCTGTTTGACCTCTGTGAAATTTAAACTTTAATTATCACTTAACCTACGAAAACTCTGCCAATATTATAACAGTAAGTCCCTTCAGAACCATAATTAAATTTCTGCCTGTGGGTTATATGGATAAATACTGTAAGAGGGGGAAATCAATTATGTGAACATTTAAGTGAGCCATAAAATCCAGGATTCCTTCTGGAGACGAGAGTTCCTAACTGTTATTTGAGAATTCTAGGATTATGTCAAAAGAATAATTATACCACCTTACTCTAGAGACAATGAAGGTTGATTACCATGCCTGGTAAGTGAGAGTCTGAGAAAGTACAATCACAGTCATGGAATTTATACTGAGAGTCAGAGAATATTAGAGAGCAAAGAGGATGATAGAAGCAGCCGCTAAGATTTACTGAGTATTTACTATGGGGTATGCATGGCTTTAGTCCAACACTTCCTGTTAGAAGTAAGGAAATTGAGGTCTGCAGAGGTTAAAAGACTTAGTCAAGCTGCCCTATTAGGAATGGCCAGAGGCAGAACTAGAACCCAAGATTTCTGACTCTTACCCCAGGGCTTTCCTTCTACTCCAGACTCTGTCTGCAAGCTAGAAGATCCTATCAATCAATCACACCCGCAGGCTTTTCTTTTTCCATCACATAAATGTGCCGGGCACAGTGGAAAAAGCATGGACTTTAGACTCCAGCCTCGATTTGATCACTTGCTTCTTACTGGAAATTCTGACCTACTGAAGGACTGCTGTGTTTCTCCGCTGCTTCCTGGAATAAAGTCCAATACCCTTGCTTGGTCTGCAAGGCTGGCGCTGGTGGCTGAGGCTGTACTAATCTCACCAGCTTCACCTTACGACGGTTCCACCTCTGGCCTCTGCTCTACCTGTCCTGGCATATTTTCCCTTCTTTGAAAGGCCACGCTTCCTTCTGCTGTTGGGGCTCCTTGGTGCTGGTGTAGGGAGTGCTCATTTGCCCGCCTCCTAAGTAATTCCTTGGGTCTCAACTTCAATCTCGCTTCCTCGGGGAGGTCCTCTTGGATCTCCAGATTGGGTTGGCTCCCTCTGCTATTTCTTCTCACAGCATTTTCACTTGCCCTACCATAATTAATTAATTACTTGTGTGGTTGTTGAATTGACACTGCCCTACAAGGATGCAAGCTCTGTGAGGCAGGGGCAGGGTCTTTATTGTTCATTTTGGTGTCCCCAGTGCTGAGGTCTGTAGGAGGCACTTAAATATCATATGAATGAATGAACCCACCTGGAACCTGAGTTTTTTTTTCTTCTATCAAGTAGATATAACAAGCATTGGGGATTGTCAGTGCTAAAAGGCATATTTATTTAAGGTATCCTGTTCAGCATTAGCAGCAGCATAGAACTTGATAAATGTGATTTCCATTTTATGCACCTTCTTCCTTCCAGGGCAGTGCCCTGAGGCACCATGACTGCGGCAACATCTTAAAAAAAAAAGATGGAATTACCTTCTGCATAGTTTAGGTACAAAGTGTATTTTATGAATTCTGTGTTCTTGCATCCTGGATGCCCACTGATGGCATATGAGGCAGCTTTCCATGAAACAGTGTATTTGATAAAACAGGGCACCTCACTCCCCAGCTGGACAGGATGACACAGCGCTTACTGTAGGCATCATTCTGTCATTCTTTCGGGGTCAGAACATGAAGCTAATCACCCTGCTGAATATGGAACAGACGAAAGGGGCGCAGCTGCTCTTCTCAGCTGGTGAGCTGCTGGAGCTTGAACCAGTGTGGTTTTCAGGTGTCCTTTTCCCCCCAAACCCAGACAGAGTGACAAGGAGGTGGCTTGGATTTGTGCTTACTAGAAGTCCCTGGCCATGCTTTCCTTTGAAAGGAAACCCGTAGTTCTCTTCCTTCCCCTGCAGCTAGGATCCAGACTGCCTGAAGACAATGAACTTTGTTTCCTTCTCAGCAGGCTCTCCTGTGGATTGTAACTCTCCTGCAAGCCCTTGACCCTCTGCTGCTTTGGAAACTCTGTGAGGAGTATGGAAGAGGAAACCGATAGACAATTGGGGCCAGGTTTTTGGTTTTTGTTTGTTTTTGGGTTTTTTTGAGACAATTTCACTCGTTGCCCAGGCTAGAGTGCAAAGGTGCCATCCCGGCTCACTGCAACCTCCGTCCCCTGGGTTCGAGCGATTCTCTCGCCTCAGCCTCCCTAGTAGCTGGGATTACAGGTATGCACCACCGAGCCCGGCTAATTTTGTAACTTTAGTAGAGACGAGGTTTCTCCACGTTGGTCAGGTTGGTCTCGAACTCCCGGCCTCAGGTGATTTGCCCGCCTCGACTTCTCAAAATGCTGGGATTACAGACGTGAGCCTCCACGCCTAGCCTGTTTTTCGTTTTTAACATAAGGAGAGGTGAGATGCGGCATGTTCAGGGATGTCGGCAGCAGAGAAGTCATGTCACAAACTCTTTAGGAACAAGCTATGGATGGGTCAAGTTTGAGTTTACATTAAAGGGAAAGGAAACATTTTATTGTAATTTAAGGCAATAAAACTGGTGTTTAAGGCCATGGGTATGAAATTAGATTTAGAACCAAGATTTGTCATTTATCTGTTTGGCCTTGAGTAATTACTTTACCTTTCTAAAACTCAGTTTACTCATTTGCAAAGTGGACACACTTTTAGTACCTATCTTATAGGGTAGGGATTGGCAAATTTTTTCTGAAAAGGGCCAGAGGGTAAATATTTTAGGCTTTACAGTACAGATAGTCTTTTTTTCAAATTCTTTTTGTTTCTATAAACCTTTTAAAATATACAATTAGCTTGAGGGCCATGCAAAGCAGGCCCAGAGCCATACTTGGCATCCCCTGTGTAGGGTTAGATGAGTAAGTGAGATCAAATATATAACATTGGATCTAATGTTTTATCTATATACGTTATGTATTGGTCCATTACATTGGACCTAAAACATAGTGAATTCCCAATAAACAGTGGATGTGATTATTCACACCTGGTGATTGTTTGGAAGGCTAACTAAGGGCAATAGCCAGAGCTTCAGGCTTATTAACTGAGCAACCCTGCCACACACACATCTAACAGAACAGACATTTACAAAGGAAAATATAACTCATACAAATCGGAACTGTTAATATGATCCTCATTATTGGACTGAAAGCATTTGAAAATTAAATATTAAATGCCCCTTTCTGGGGGACAGCTGGGTACAGCCTTTGCCATGCACCCCTTGTGTTCTATTTCACTACATTCTGCTAGGTAGTTTTTATTGTCCCTGTTACAGAAGAGGAGCAGAAGCTTGAGGAAGGGAACTACCCCAAAAACCAGTTCTGTCTGCCCAGGGCCTTCTAGTCTCTATTCTCTTTTTAATATACATGCATTTGCATCATCTTTTGCTCCCTGACTCTGAAATAGATGGCTGCCTGCTGAATGGAATTTAATGAGTGGTTCAGAGTTGGTTCCTAATTGTATACCTCCTGTGTGCCAAGCCCTGTGCTACGCACTGAAATTTTTTTGTGAATAGATAGCACAGTCTCTCTTGTTAAAGGGTTCAAAGTCTAGCAGGAAAGACACTACCTGTATAGCAAATCATAACATATTATGAAAGTATTCTATTACTCACGCTTGGCAGAAACTTACCAAAGTCAAGTCTTTGTCTTTTGAAGGCCATTGTGACAATGCCTAGATTTGTATTAAAAATATCCAACTTGGATCCGATCACAATCTCCTACTCCAATATAAAATCTTCATCAGTTCCCTGTTACCCACAGAATGAAGCTCACACTTCTTGGATTCTATTCAAGGCTTTATACCAAAGCTTCCCAGTGGGTGTGCCAGATACGCTGAGATGCTGATCCACCACAGCAGCCTTGTCCTTTCCCCCCGATGTACACTACACATGTGGTCATTATTCTACACATGCCTTAATCTGAAGTGGTTTGGGAAGAACTGTCTTTTACGAACTGTCCCTGACTTATTTTTCCTGCCTAATTGCCCTCAGTTGTCGCAGTGCACGTGGTGTCTGCTCCCTAATCCTTATATATTGTCCATGTTTTTCAACCTCCCCACCTTTGCTTATGTGGTTATCTCTGCCTAGAAGTCCTGCCCTACCATTTGACTACTTCTGCATAGCCTGCACATTCTTTACAACAATAACCCATAAATTAGGTCTTTCATGAAGAATTCTCCAAGTTCATTGTCCCTTGAACTTTAATAGCGTCTTATCTTTTTTATGGCACATGTCCTCTGTTATATCCTTAGTAGTAAAAGGACCTAGTGCTGCTGAGTCTGGCATGTAGTAGGGCTCAGGTGGCCGGCTGGCCAGAACGCCTGTCTTTCCTGCTCTATTTGTGGAATCTTAGGAAAATTACTTTTATCAGTGGCTCTTAAACATGGCTGCACATTAGAATTGCCTGAAAAGGTGTTTTGTTTTGTTCTTTAATATCTGGATGACCAGGAAATACCCCAGACCAATTAAATAAAAAAACTCTAGAGGGTCGGCTCCAGCGCCAAAGCTCCCCAGGTGACTCCAATATGCAGTCAGGGTCAAGAGCCACTGTTTTAAACAATCTGAGCTTTGTTTCCAGGGTTTTTCTAAATATTAAATGCAATGTTTGCAAAAACTTGGCCCAGTGCCTGGTGTATAGTGAGTGTGCAGTAACTGTTAATTGTTGTATTATATTTTACCCTGGTTTTTTCAGTTCATTGCTAATAATGTCTTGCACATAGTAGGTACTGAATAAACACTGGTTGAATGAAGAAATGCTACTTAGGGAGACCCAAGAGGAAGCCCCAGAAGGTTGTTGCTGAGAAGTGGCTTCAATGAGGAACTAAAGGTTGTGCCTGGAGAAGAGGCATGGGGTTGGCAGGGGGGCAAGTGGTCTATCCTGGATGCAGGCAATGGGCTGGAGGGGGGTGTTAGCCTTTACAGTTTTGAAAGCAATAATAAAACCAAATAAAAGTCAGTCTGCTTTTTGTTATCACCATGCATTGGAAATTCCTAGCAACACCAGTGATAAAGTGTTTCTTGCAGGAGCAGACTTCTCCCAACATCCCTGCCCCCCCTTCCCCTTACCTTGGTAACCATTGGCCTGCAGCCCAGCAGGAAAGGACTGAAGAGCTCTTATAGTCAGCACTATTAATGAGCTAAATGGCTTGAGAAAGAAACAAGGGAACTGTAAATTATATTTATAAATTAAGTCATATAAAGCTGGACTAAGTAATTAAACTGTGCACCCATAATTAAATACTTGTATAGCATTTGGGCTCTGAGATCTGTTTCCGCTGTAATAAACTAGCTTTGACCTCTAAATGGTTGGCGGTCTGTGTGGTGAGGTAATGACTCATACAGAGGTCCTGGGCGGAGTGATGCCAAGGTCACTGTCTAAACAGAAGGATCCTTGAGGGATGTCAATAGAGGTGGTCAATGCGATGGGTAAGAGATACACAGGTCAAGTGATAAGTAGAGAGAAAGCCTCACACTCCCGCGAACCTATGAGAAGCAACATTAGCATCATAGATTAGTGAAGGAAGGCCAAGAAGCAGGCTGAACAGAAAGGGAAGTCCTTCCTATTTTTGGCCCCAGACAACCCTTGCACTTTCATTTCCTGTTCTCCCCTTCTGCTGCCCCACCTAAAGCCCCAGAAGTCAATATGCATTCTTTGAACACAATCTACTTCTAATGTCTCTCTCTGCCTTTGCCCTTATCATTCCCTGCATGTCCTTCCCTTCTCCTTTCCTCATCTAGCCATTTAGTCCTTCAAGATTTAGCTCCAGGGTGCCTCAGGGAGTATATTTCTGGCTCATTTTGGTAGGTGGTAAGTGTTCCTCTGGTTCCCACAGTTACGTTGAGGTATAATCCTCTGCAGAACCTCTCCCCCTATAAGGTCCTAGGGACCAAACCCCCTCTTATGAGTTCCTAAAAGTTGCTTGGCACAATGGAAGATGCTTAATACTCATCTGCTAAGTGAGTAAATGAATGAAGGGTAGTTCTGTGAAGAAGGAGGTGGCATTCTTATTTTCCGGGTAGAAGAGCTAGACTGTAAGCTCTTGAGGCTAGGAGCTATATTTTATTCAGTTCTATATGGGCAACAGCAAAGTGCTCAGCAGACAGAAATTGCTCCAGGAATAATTGCTAGGTGAACAGGAGACATCAAAAGGAGATTGGCTTTGGCACAATTTCCCCTTATCCCAGCTCCTCGCCTCCAAATAGAGTAAGAATACTGCTAGCACAGGTGTCAATGTAAACTGGTGTTTACAAAGCATTATTGTCTGCGTTAGTAAAAACAGGTAGGAGGAGACCAGGAAACATAACCAGATCTAAGGTTGAAGTGAGATTTGTCGGAGGGGTGGGAGAAAAGAGATGGGAAAGAGGGATGCTGGAGCCTGGGAGGCCCAGATGTGGGAATTCAGGGAAAGGATAAAGAGAAGATGATGATGAAAAAGGGAGCCAGAGCAGCCTTAAAAGGGAGATGACACAAGAAATGAGGAGTCAAGGGGGCACAGTTACGTTTGAGGGGAGAGTGATCAGCTGTCAGATAAGCTATGCAAATGGCAAGGGAATGTTTCCAGGATGAAAGAAGGATGGGGAGAGAACTGGGAGTTGGGGACACTGAACCAGGAGGCGCTGGGAGGAGTCCAGGGGAGAGGCCCAGCTGACTGTGTTGCTCACAAGCACCCAGATGGTTCAGAGACACACCAGGGTTTGAAATCTGCTGGCGGTGGTTAAAGAGCTCAGACTCTGGGCTCACACAGAACTGCTGAGGGTAAAAGTCTGCATCGCCATTCCTTATGTGTGGCCTTGGGGAAGTTGTGTCATATCTCTAAATCTCAGTTTCCTTATATGTATAATGGGAATAAATGTATCTACCTCTTAGTGTGGTTGTGAGAAATCAATGAATTAATATCTATGAGCAGTGCCTGGTCCAGAGTAAATGCTCATAAATATCAGCAGTAATAGTTACATGTAAAATCTAATTTGACATTTGACTCACAGATTCCATGTTTTTCTGTGCCTTTTACCCCAAGAAAGGGGAACGTCCAAAGCGCTTCTGAGTACCCCTTATTTCTATAGGTAGCAGATATAGGAAGCTGGAGGGAAGAGCATTATACATTTCTTAGGCATTGTTTTTATTAGGGCTTCACTATGTTCATTCTGTTATGAAGTTTTGTGTTCCCCAATGGGTTGCACAAGAGCCAACTGTGCATCCCTGGGGAAGTGAAGTGCCTTCCTGAGCCTTAGATCACCCATTTGTAAGTTAGAAGGATTGTTTTCTGATTCCCTAATGGCCTTTCTCATCTAACATTTCATGATGCCACTAAGTCTAAATCAGTCAAGGCCTGAGGTGGGAGTAGGGGGAGAGGTGGGCACTGGCTGGGGACATCCTAGTTGCTTGTAAGGTCAGGGAGCTGCCGTGGTTGCGGGCTTCAGTCTCAGAGTTCCAGAGAGTACTCAGAATGGCTGTATATCTCGCATTGGGAGAAGGGCAGAGGGATGAATGTCCCAGCGGGCCTCTGTTCTGGTCAGACAGTGGCCATGAAACATTTATTGGGGAACAGGGCAAGTATAAAGAAGTATTGCAGGGGGACCCTGCAGCCGTTTGTCTCTCTGCAGCCCTGAATTTACAGGATTGCCAGGTAAGAATTAGATTAGGTGCTGCAATGTTTTATCAGACCAGATGTCCTATCGTGTAAATCCCCTCAATATCAGCCCTTACAGGCTTAATGAAATTGCAAGAAAACCCCTGTGCTCTCTACTTGAGCCCTCATATTTATTTAGGTCATCTATAATTTGAGAAAATATCCTTTTCAATACCCAAAGGCTCCTTTCTGTGCCTCTCTCTTTTTCTCTCTCTCTCTTTCCCTGCAGACATGTTTTTCTGTAAATACTGCAGCTCAGCTCTGAATCACACATCAAAGCATTTCTTCTTCATTCATCTTTTGAGGCCAAATTGCAATTTATAATGTCTGTGGTTTTCACTAATCTGTTTCCATGTCATCTCACTTTAAATCAGCAGAAAGCAGCTCACAATAACACACTGAAGCTGCCCCATGGAAGCAGAGAGTGTAATTTGAGTACGGCATTATTGAGTCTCAGTACCCACAGGTAGAACTGTCTGGGGCCTTTATTATACCCAACATTAATCTCGGTAAACAACTTGTTTTGATGAAAGCTGAAAGCCAGATGAAACAACGAAAATTCATGGTTATCAGAAAACAAAACGTGATCCCTTTCTCCTCCCACCTCTTCCGGCACTTTTCTGTGACATCTAAGGCTTTGATAATTTGGTCCCCATAAAGGGAGGGCGGAAGTCAGGCTGTTTGCCTCAAAGAACATGCCGATAGACCGTTCCAGAACCTTTTGAGAAGTGGACATTTGCAGAGCTGGGTCAGAGTCTAGGGCCTGGGAGGAGTCCTGGAGAGCTACAGGTTTTGTGCTTTTTTTTTTTTTTTTCCTCCATGGAAGAAAGCATTCCTGAAGGCAATTATTATGCCTTGTTATTTAACCCCAGCTGGTTGTCTCCTGGGAACGGAGCTGACATCCATTGTGATCATCCTTAGCTTTTCGGGTGAAACATGGTTCCTTAGAGGCTCCAGGATCTAAGCGGGTGTGATAAACCAAGAACACGTACACTAATGGAAAACATTTGCATGGATAAGCTAGGGTTAAACACACCATTGAATAAAAACCGTATTGTTAAGCACATCAGTTTTGCACAAGTACTGGATGGAAATAATAGTATGAATAATCTTTATTCTTGCTGAATTTCTCTAGGGGACTTTAAGGAGCTTAGTTGTTACTCAGGCCAACCAATGGAAGGTTGATGATTTAGCATCTCCAAGTCCTCGAGTGCCTCGGGGTTTAATTTCAGGCCCAACTCCCTCCAGGCTAATAGAATCTGCCCTACTTTCCCAGAGAGGAGCCAGTAAAGATCTCTGTGTTTGATCTTCTGGGAAGTACACTAGCCACAGAAAGGTATCGAGTAGGGGGAGACCTGGGGAAGGTAGCAGGGAGTGTTGAGGGTCTGGGGAGATAGGGAAGGAGGAGAGTTTGGTTAAAATTCCTAGTTCAGTCTTCCCTGGGAAGGAGATGCACCATCATGACACTATACAGTGTGCTTTAGTTTACAAAGCAAATTCAGATCGAAACATTCTATATAATGTAAGTCAGGAAGGAGACATTATCTTCATTTTATAGATGAGGAAATCAAATCTCTGAGAGATTGCAGTAATTAATGGCCCACAATTACACAGCTATTAATACTAAGGGCAAAAGGAAATCTTCAAAGCCAGTGTTTCTGTCATACTCCAGTCTGCTCACAGAGACCCACCAGGCTAAGGTTAAACCCATCACTGAATAAGCACAGAGCTGGTACTTGCAGGTCATCCAGTCCTCACTGTAACTGAGTGAAGTAGATGTTATTATCTCCATTTTACAGATGGGTAATCTGAACATTGGAGCATTTAAACCTCCTTCCCAATGTCACAGAGCTAGTAAGCGGCAGAGCTTGGATTTGAACTTAAGTCTTCTGATCCTAAATGCAGCACTCTTTCTAAGTCACCTTGTTGGATATTGGAAAGTCAATCTGGAAATAAAGAATGTCAGCCCTTTGCTATCCTGAATTATCTGGATCCATTGTGTACACTAGGAAACTAATGAAAATTTCATCTACTTTTCTGTAGAAATATAGGATTGTAATGAAGAGTCCTTTGCCCTAATTATGTGCAGCACAATTATGTCCCTTCCTACTGAAGACAAAGGTAGTTTTATGGATGTGCCATGCAAATGTAGTTGGGGGGGTGATGATTTTGTAATGAACTTGAAGTGGGTTGTCAGGATCAGACAATAAATAGATGAGGACAGGGCAGGGTAAGGCAAGGTGGAAAGGGGTGTGCTGCCCTCAAAAGACTCATTCGGTTTTAAAAAAAAGGTTTGGTGAGGAGGCTGACTAAAAGCAAAGACTGGAGACACATTACACGGTAAAAAGCACAGGAGTGGATAAAGCTCCTCCAGAAGGGGAGATCTAAAGCAGAAAGTGGTTTTGAGAATCTAGCGAAAGCAAGGCCTGTCTATCTAAATAACTTCGCATGCACACACCACTGTTTTCCTAACCTGTAGCCTTGGAAAAGTGCCCTTTTCCAAGAGGTAACACAAAAGAAGACTTAAGCAATTATTTATTAAACTCAGTCTGTTAGTGAGGCATCGGAATTGGGTCTTGTTAAGGGAAAGATGGAATGGAATCTGGGAAAGCAAGGAACTGCTATGGAGTTTGTAGTTTGGGTCTGAAAAGGAGATTTGCATTTGGAACCCTGTCAGAAAGAACCTGAAGCTCAAAACGCTAAGCCAAGCAGCTAAGCCAAGGCATATTGCATCCATCAAGTAACCAGCCAGCCGGGGGTGAAGTCAGCTGGGCCAGGAGCTAGTCTGCTGAGTGGAACCGTACCAGGTGGGAATCGGTGACTAACCTGGGGAAAATATTTATAATTTACTTATCAGTAAACATCATGTACTCTGAAATGCGGCATGTTGAGGTCAAGTAGATTTTCTCTTAATGGCTTCCTGAGTGCATTCTGCCCACGGATTCACAGAAGAATGAGGAGCAGGGAGGGGAGGGTGCCAAGCTACAACCCCAACACGGCACCTCCAAAGAGAGAAGCGGATTGTACCCGCATTCAGGAGGGGAGGTGAGGCTCATGGCCTGATCAACGATTTGGTCCCGGAAGTCCAAAGTTGCCTTGTTAAGGGTAATCTTGTTCAGTGTCATCTAGGCAAAATTACTGGGATGTCACGTTGTAACTTCATATTTGTTAGCTGGACTTTACAGAAAATTAGAGGTTATGACTTTGGTCAGGTGAAAGATAAGTGGCTCTGTTAGAAACATTCTGCTTTTTAAGACTTGGGATGTTTCTCAGAATGGTATCCTGTCCATCTGGCCCAGCGAAAGTAGGAAGTCAGGGAAATGGGTGTGTTAATTCTGAAGTAGGACTTACCTGAAATAGGAGTGAAGCTGGCTGGATTATCCTACATTCTTTTCCTTGAAATGAAAAAAGGGCACACAAGAAATTATTCAATCCTTTCCATGTTAGAATATAACTGACAGGTTGATTTAGACAAAAGAAAAGATACGAACAAAAGCTACTCAGTCAGAACATCTTCTGCAGAAGCTGCAATCAGACCGCACAGTCAAGATTTTTTCAATGACAATTAACGTTCACTACACAGCGATCAAACGCCTCTCTTTGGACAGGCACTGTGCTTGGTGCATGGGGTGAGGGATGGACAGTCCTTTCCTTGTGTGGAGACAAACTTGTTAACTGCTAGCATGAAGCAGAATCAAATAAATGGAAATAATGGGTTTGGAGAGGGAAATTGGGGTTACAATGAATTCTGACCCATTACAATAAAGACTGTTTTGTCTGGTTGTGATTTGATGTGAGTAGATTTGGGATCTTTCTGCTAGGCAAGAAGAGAAACACTGAAAGCCAGAGAGTGGGCCCGTAATTTTGGAAAGCCGAGAGGACTGATGGGGTTGCCAAAGCTGGAATGAAATTAGAGGGGAGGCTTCCATGCTCCCACTTTAGACCTTTGCAGAGGAATGGCGTGGCATTCGGGTAGGTCCTGAGGGTAAGGAGCATTTGCATGACAAGGGCTTCTCAACTTTGACACTGTTGACATTTGGGACCAGGGAGTTCTTTGTTGTAGGGGACCGTCCTATGTGTTGTAGCATGTGTAGCAGCATCCTTATCCATTACATGCAGTGGCACACTCTACCCAACTTGTGACAATCAAAAATGTCTCCAGACATTGCCAAATATCCCCTTTGACCTTCAACAGCATAGCTGGAGGCAAGAGGAAAGTGCTTCAGGCCAAATGACTCCTTTGAACAAAGGTTTGGTGGTGTGACTCTGCCTGGGTATGTTGGAGAATGATGGCCACAGGATGTAGTTAGGAGAGGGACATAGGATGAGAAGCATCTGGAAAGGCAGTTTAGGGCTGTGTTGAATACCTTGCTAATAAATTGGTCTTGATTTTGCAGGTAATTTGGAGAGCATGAGGTTTGGGAGGGGAGTGACAGAAGAACCTGGCGGGGGTATTGGAGATCTGAATGGAAAAGCAAGACAGTGAGCACAGAAGACAGGAGGCTGCACCTACCTGTCCAGATGAGAGGTAGATTGAGCTAAACGTAGTAAGGATGGAGAGGAGAGGGTGGGCATGAGAGATATCACTCAAGGAGATCTGAGACTTGGTGACAACCAATATGTGGTGGGCGATGGCAAGAGAGAAATTAGATGACTGAGAGGGAAGATGATGTCTTTGACTTAGGGAGAGGTGAAGAGGAGGAGGGGCAGATCTGCATTCAAAATGGTTTCATAAAGCCCATTTTTGTCCATACCTCCAGGTGAGTATGCAGGAGTCACTCAACAAATCCTTTTTATGGATCTTGATTTACCAGTTACTGGTTCAGGTGGAGCAAGTCACCTGTTTAGCAGGGCAAAGACAAAGGTTTGCATAATATTAATAATAATAATAATAATAGCTACCATTTTTTAGCACTTACTATGTGTTAGGCACTGAGCCAATATTTTACACACTATCTCATTCAGTATTCAAGCAGTCCCATGAGGTATACTACTTTTGTCCCCACCTTGGAGATGATTTCATACATCACATATTTATTAAGTGACTCCTATATGTGCCAAGCACTGTTTTGGGCATCCAGGATATATCACTGAATAAAACAGCGGGAATAAGTCCCTGCCATTGTGGAGCTTACCATTTAGTGGGGAAACTAAAATGAGGAAACTAGGACTTAGTGAGACATGGTACCTGCACATCCACCCAGCGAGTGTGTGCTGGGCAAGATGAGGGCAGCAATGTACCTATTGTGGTCAGCTGTGGTCAGGCCTACTTGAGCTCCCATGTGGACACAAATGGGAAACTCCCTTACAAGGCAACCACAAAAGAAGAAAGATTGCCCAGTGTTGGCATGTAAGAACTCTAAAACCCCAGAGGCTAGAAGTGAGGACAGGTAGTCTGGCTTCCTGATTAACAGAATTATTGAATTATCTGGAGTTCATGTGTTTTCCTGGGTACTTCTATAAGCAGAGATATATAGTCAGCGTGCTCACAGCTCTCTGCAAGTTTAATCAGTCATGTGTCTCCTTCCTGATTAATTGCCAAGATCCCAAATTTCAGTTAAGAGTCCATAAGAAATAAGGGGGTGAGTGAAGAGCTATGTTGATCCACCTTTAACCTTACCTAGTTTAGATATTTTGCACTATTTGTTAGCTGCCTTGAGAGCAAATCAAAAAAACCTCAGCTATAATTAAGGCCATCCTTCTTGCCCATCCTCGACTCTAGTCTGGACTCTATAGGTTGTCCTTGCTTACCTATTTAGGGTTGCCAATGTTTCACATTCACCAGGGGCAGTGGCCTCATGGCTACCCCTGACCATATCCTTCCCCTACATCAGCTGAGAAAGGACAGACCTGCTTTTTGTACATTTGGGTGAAAGCTTTGTTTTTTCTCAAGAAGAACAGGGATAGAAAAGCATTTTATCTTGCTTTCCTCCTAGGCAAGAGGAATGACTGCTCTGCGCTATGCAGGCCTCAGGGGCCTGTGGTCTGAGGGTTTCATGTGTGACATGAAACAGTTCAACTAGCTTCTTCTAGAGCCATGGAGGTTCACACTGGTCAGTAGTGTCCACTGCCCAAGACTGGGGAGGAAAATCCAAACTGATTGTACACAGAATGCACAAGGCCTGGCCTTGGAGTCCTGTACATTTAAAGTAGGAAGCTTTTGGCCACAGTACATGTAAAACCACAACTGAAACAATGATGCAAGTGTTTGCTCATACAGTGAGCAGTCTGGAGTGGGTTATGGTTCTGGTATGACCGAGGCTTAACACCATCCTGAAAGACCTAGGTTGCTTCCTACTTTCCATCCTGCCACTGTGATGTTGGCTTCATCCTCAGCCTGATGATAAAATAGCTGCTGTACTCCCAGCCATCATTACTGGGCCAGTCATGGACAGAGGAAGAAGAAAGATTTTCTTTTTCTAGTTTAAATGCAAGGAAACTGTCCCAGAAGCCTCCTAGCCGATTTCACCCTCTCGTTGGATCAGTCAGAATTAGACCACATGCCCATTCCTAAACAAAGCCTTGCCAAAAGGAATGGGGCTACTATGACTGACTTGTAGGCAAACCAGAATCACCATCTGGAGATGGAACTGACGTCAGCTTCCCCTGAAGTCCATGACTTTGTGAAGGAAGGTGGATACTTGAACTAAATCACATTTCTATTCAGGTGAAAGAAGAGAAGTGGGCAATAGATCTTGGATAGGCAACCAGGAGTGTTTGCCTCAACAGCTAGCCATGTGGCTCTCACTAGTTCAGTGCCTCCAGAGAAGGAAAGCAACTTACCTTTGTGTCTTCCCTCACTCAGTCCTACCCTGGGGCCCCCACATCTGATGCATTTGGATTGTGCTAGCTGGAGGCTTGTGTTTTCTTTTCTTTTTTTTTTTTTTTAATTTTGTTCTGTTTTTAATGCTAGTTATAATCTTACTTTGTACTTAGGAAAGGCCTTTCTTCCAACAAGCTCCAGACACTTTTATAGACTTGATGACCTCTGCCCTGAGAACTATTATCTTCCATTTATGGAGGTGGTGTGAGGGTCACGAGGCAGCCCCAAAGGCCCAATCTGGAAGCAGAGCACATCCTGCTCTGGGTTTTCTAATAGGAGTGACAGGCTGGAAGGACTAAGACACCATCCATGAGAATGGCTCTGGGTGCAGAGGTGTGGTCTGTTAACAAAGGCTTCCTTTGTGCTGACTGAAGTTTCTGGAAAAAGTTAGCTCTCCAACAATCTTGGAGAAGTGCTCAGTGATTACATAGAAGCAGAGTGGATTAGAAAGGCTGAAATCAGTATTTGTCTATCTTGGCTCATTCTAGTTCATTCCCTTGCCTTTGGGGGAAAATCAAAGGGATTCTTTCAAGAAATATTTGGTTCCTTCCCTATGTTGGCCATCGTGTTGGGCATTGGACATATAGTCCGGAACAAGACACGGTTCCTAACCTCAAAGAGTTCACAGATTGTGGGGGAGAAAACTTAAAATATAGGCAATTACAATGCAGTGGAATAAGTGCTTTGATCCCCCACTGCTGGGTGCAGGGCTTCCAGGAAGACCTGCTGTTAAAGCTGAGATTGAAGGGACAGGGAGGAGTGAAATATTGTCTATTTCCAAGCAAGTCATGTCTTACCTGCAGTTTCTCAAAGTTTGAGGTGCATTAATTTTACAGAATGTTAACTTAAATCATTTTTTTTAAAAGAAAGCATAGATGATCAGGTAAGTTTGGGGAATGGTGGGGTAAGCAGTCTGTAGGATTTTGCAGAGCTTTTGATAACTGTATTAGTGATAACCATGAACTTCTGAGAGAGATATGAAGTGGATATTTGCCCTGTCATACCGACTACAAAATCTTTTTCCCTCCATCTTTCCCAGATGAGTGATTTTAATGCTGAGAACTTACAGTACTGTAACTGAGTTGAGATTGAGGGTAGCGGCAATAGCAGGTCAGAGGAAGCATCACAGTTCTGCTCTAAAAATATAGGGACTAGCTTTTCATATAATGGCTGTGTTTGTTTTATGAACCTATTTACATTCTGTAGTGGACACCATGGTCTCCCCTAATAATTAGACTCAGTCAATCATTTGTAGGAGAACTATTCTTCTTGCAGTGAATGGGTCAACTGTGGCCATGAGGCCCCATTTTCAGTGTTTGAAATGATGAAACAGGAAGTATGCTAAGGACTTATGGGGGAAAGTTTCATGCTCTAAGAAAAAAGAAAAAAAAGGAAGAGATAGCTTCTCTTCTTCCTCTAGGCATTCTCTCTAAATGTGATGGCTGGAACTGTAGAGCCATCTGGCCAACAACCTGAGGATAAAACTAATACCTAGATGGCAGAGTAGAGACTGAAGCTATCCAGATCTTTGATGATAACATTGAGCTTCTGATTAATCACACCTGGAGGCTGTCCTAACTATTGACTTAACTTTGACTTCTTGTTATGTAATAATACATTTCCTTATATTTTAACTATTTCTAAGCAGACTTTTATGTTATTTGGAGTTAGAAGCATCCTGGCTAATAAACTTTCTTATTTTAATCTTCTCACATCCTTATCTCATTGACATATTTAGTCATTTCCTTGATGAAGGCACATGACTTAGATTTTCAGAGTGGAGGTAAAGTTTTCCTGGACTCAGGTGTCTGAGGCAGCAGGTGGTACATTAGTGAAGCACAAAAGCAGCTCCGAGACTCATGTGGTTTAGGCAAATGAGGACGGCTGTGGACTGATATTCTAGTGGGGTTGGTTAATGCAGTGCTTGAAGGGCTGAACATGGGCCTGCTGAAGACACCAGCCAGGCAGCTGGAACTCAGGAGTCAGGCAGGGCACAGAAAGAGGAGAAGCACTTGTTAGGCCAACTATTCTGGCAAAGGCCTGAACTCCCCTACAAAGTTTTCATGTACCCAGTCCCCCTACCCCAGAACTTTTGCTGCTTCAACAGCTCTCTCCCCACGTCTCCTCCCTTTGGCTTCAGTAATGTCCCTTTAAGTGTTTTGTGGCTTCTTTCCCTTGACATCACTTTATTTTTAGCGGTTCCAATTTATATTTATACATATTCAATGAAATGTCTCTTTTTTATGTACAGGCCTGTTTACATGATTTATTAGTAATTGTGTCCATTAATTTTTCTTAAACCATCTTAGCCCCTTTCAAGAGTATATTTCAGTAGTATTAAGTATATTCACATTGTTGCAAAACAGATCTCCAAAACATTTTAATCTTATGTCATGGTTAATTTTATGTGTCAACTTGATTAGGCCACGGTGGGCCACAAGGTGCCAAGATTAAACCCTAATTCTAGGAGTGTCTTTGAGGGTGTTTCTAGATGAGATTAGATTTTAAATCTGTGGATTTAGTAAAGTGGATTTCTTTCACCAATGTGGATGGGCATCATCCAATCCATTGAGAGCCTGAATAGGGCAAAAGGTGGAGGACGGGAGGATTCGTCCCCTTCCTGCCTGCTTGCTTGGGCTGGCACATCAGTCTTCTCCTGACCTTGGCCTGGGATTTACACAATCAGCTCCCCTTGCTGTCAAGCCTTTGAACTTAGACTAGAATTACATCCGTGGCTTTCCTGGGTCTCCAGCTTGTAGATGCCAGATAACAGGACTCCTCAGCCTCCATAATGGCATGAGCCAATTCTGCATAATGTGTGTGTGTGTATATATATATGTATATCCTGTTGGTTCTGCTTCTCTGGAGAACCCTGACTAATACATCTTCCAAAATTGAAACTCTATACCTATTAAACAACAGCTCTCCTTTACCCCATCCCCACCCCAGCCCCTGGTAACCACGATCTACTTTTTGTTTCTATGAATTTAATGATTTTAGGTATCTTATGTAAGTATCATTATACAGTATTTGCCTTTTTGTGACTGGTGTCTTTCACTTAGCATAATGTCCTCACTAGAGCATGTGACAGGATTTCCTTTCTTTTAAGGCTCACTCTTATCCCATGTGCGTATGTACCACATTTTGTTTGTCCATTCATCTATCCTTCTGTCTCTTGGCTATTGTGTCTTGGCATCACTTCTACCTACTGTTGTGGTTTATGTTTGGGTTTCTAATTCTGGTGCCTGTGTTTCACTTTAACCAGATTTCTCTAGGGAATGTCCTGGAAGAGGATGCCTGAGAGACACTTCATCCTCCTAAGGATGATCTTGCTAGTGAACTTTTCCAAGAAAAAATTTATTCAGAAAAAAATGACACCAAACAACCATATGTGCTCTATGTATAAGGTAAAAGGTGAACATCTTTCCTTTAATGTAACTACTCCATCTCATGTCTACTCTGTAGCCATAACTCCAGCTGAAATGTAGAATTTGAAAATTCATTGTCTTACTCACAAAAGATAACGCAAGCTCAATATAAAAAAATTTGAAAAACAGCAACAAAAACTATCATTTCATTAGGTCATATTTTATGCAGGGCCCTCTACCAGGTATTTTAAAGATACTCTTTTTAATCTACATGACTCTTTGAAGGAGGCATTGGTAATATTTCAAATAAATTGTAGATTGGTGAGAGGACATCTGCTTCCTAACACCATCACTGTGCACACTTCCACCATAGCCTCTCATTTATTCTCCATGAATAGAAAACTGCACGCCCACAGCGAAGCAGGGCAGAGCAGGTGCAACCCACTTTGGTGGGCTTTTCCTTTGCCCCAAAGTTCCTTGTGGGCTGCTCAACTGCCAGTGATGCTCCTCGCATGGGTCAGGTGTCCTATCCTGTCAGAGTTGGGAAAACATCTCAATTCTTGCCTCCCCATTGCCCTTTTATACTTGGGCTTACGATTCCAACACCATCGTAGAAGACCTAAACTAACCTTTGTATTTCTAGTAAAGAGAATGTTTACAAACATTGGACTTACTTGGTTTGTGAGCCAAATAGCATAAACAAGGCTATAGAACAAGCCTCATTTTCTAGCACTCTGAAAAGCCCCTTGCTCTGCAGTTCACTCTTAGGAGCTGATTTAATTCCCTCTTACTTTGGTGATTCTGATATAGATTTGGAGATGATGGTAAATTCATTTCCCTATGGTTTACTTATTTATTTTTGTTTTCAAAATCTCCAGTTTACAGTTGAAGAAACTGAGCCTCAGGAAGGTTATTTCACTCAAGACCCAACATTTAATAAGTAAGAGTCAGAGATACAATCAAAGTAGCTGTCAGCTAAAGTGGACAGAATACAGATGGGTTTTGGACTTGGCAAAGTTCCTTATTATTTTTGAGTTCCACTTTCACATCCAAAATGAGAATAATAGTTACTACAATGATTGTCGTAAAGATTAGAAGTAATATATGTAAAGCACCGAGCTCAAAGCCTGGCTCTTGGTGGGTGGTCCATAACTGGTAGTGATTATAAATGGTCCGCCTGTCTCCAAAACCTTTGAGCTCTGATTGAAATGACAATACCCTTGCCACAGAAATGTAAAAACAAAAAAGAAAAAGAAAAAGAAAAGAGAGGAAGGAAAACCATCAAATCATCCTTTCATCCATTGTTGCATTCCCCTGAAAACCAAAATCATTAGTTATGTAGTGATTTTTCCATTTCCCCCATTTCATTCTTTCTTTCTATGAAGTATTTTCCTGATAGTTGTAATCACACTATATATATAACTTGTTTAAGGATTTCCTTTCCACTTTTCATCTCATGCTAGGATGAACTTTAATGTCTACTTTCCTACTACTGGATTTTGCGGAAACCAACTGCCCTAGCAATTAGAAGCCTAGGTGGCAGCAGCCCTTTGGGAGTCATGGGCCTTGCCTGCATGGTGAGTAGGAGCTTGCTTAATGCTTCTTCATTTGTGAGTGACTTTGAACTGCTTTTTCAGAGTGGGAGCCACCCTTTGGCACATTGGTATATTGACCTTCACCATGACTTTGTCCTCTTAGAGTTTGAGAGCAGACACTTCTTCCTCTGAGACAGCTTTCCATTTTTCCTCCCTTTGTGCTTTTATCTCACTCTCATCATCAATGACCCAGATTCTCTAATCAGCCTCTTGCTCATTTGCTGCCTACACAGTCTGACCCTTGGCTAATCTCTTTCAACACTGTACTTGCCACCACATTGGGATCTTTTATGCCTCTACTGGAGATCTCCACTGCACTCTGCTTCAGCTCCCAAATTGCTAAGCTTTACTGAAGCAAGTCTTGCAGTTGTGCGAACTGAGGCTGCTAACAAATTCACACTAACTATAGCTGGGCTCTTACTGTTGGATAATACCATAGCCTATGTCTTGAAAACTGCACGCAGCATTTTGCTGAGGCCACAGTTCCAAAATTGCTTCATTGTCTTCAATCTCCAACCCTGTCCCGGGGAAGGCCAACAAGAGGATTCTTCCTTCTCTGGGAAGTGAAGGCACATGGGGATGCTTCCTCAACTTTGCTTTTTCTATCTCACATTTTCTTTGTATCTTGAGCCTTCCTTTATTCTCTGAGAAGAGTTCTGATTTCTAAAGTTCCTCTCGTCTCTCACCTTCTCCATTAAAGTTGTCCTATTAATTGCTCATCTCTTGAGTATATGTTTAATGTATATATCTTGACTATTTTTCCACATATGTTCAAGTCTCTCTCATCCTAAAAACAAAACACAAAAACAATAATAATAATATAACAAACTATTCATTTAACTCTACTTCCCCCTCAAGTCATTTCTCTCTTCCTTCTATCACCAAAATGGCTCAATGACTAGGTCATGCCCATGCCTTCCTTTTATCCTGACTTTTTCCTTTACACTCCCATGTAATTGCTTTCTTTAAAGTTACTAAGGGTCTCATTCTAGCTAAATCTTACAACCTTCTCTTTCTTCACCATCTTTATTCAATTCAACAGATATATATTGAGCTCCTTGCTCCCTACTGGGCACTAAGCCCACTCTTAGAGAGACAGACTTAACCCCTGCCCACAGTCTCTGTAGTCAAAGAACAGGCTTTGAAGGTCTTCCATGGATTGGAGGATAAAATAATCAGGTGGTCATATGGATCAACTCTTCCCCTCTCTTTGTGATGCCATGACTCTGCATTCTCCTCTTTCTTTTCTTACATCCTTAGACAGATCTTCTTCTGTATTCTTTACTGGCATCCTTTACTAATATCCCTTATTTTGTCCTGGAATTGGAATCATTCACCAAGGTTCAGTCCTTGGCCCCTTTCTTTCATTATACACCCCCTCTTTCAAGATTTGCCTTTAATTGTCACCTCTGTTTCACTAGCCTTGATTCCCCTCCTACCAATTTGCTCTCTCATTTTGGACTGAAATTGTAGCTTGATAGATGTCCAACTAAGATATTTCACATGCACCTCCCACTCACAATGTCCAAAACTGAGCTCATCTTTTCCTCACCTCTTAGGCATTTCCCCCCAGCACATGGACCTCCTCTGAGAACTTTCTCCACCCCAGAGTGAGTGTGAACTACATAATCCTGCACCCTTGGCTGTAACTGGTTAGATCTGGTCTCCCAAGGATATGGAATAGTGGCAAGCACTAGTTCATTATGGTTTAACTGGGAAGTGATATAAACTCAGAGCTGAAGCTGCCACTGTGGGTTGGCCATCTTCAATCATGGGCATGGAGATGCAGAGAAAGCTTGTTCATGAAAAGAAGCATGAATGCAGCAAATAGAGGTCAGGATGTGAGACTGTGAGACTGTGAGACTTGGGATGACTCAGCATCACCAAGGAGGGATGTGGCTCCTTCCTGGTTCTGCCAATTCCTGATCCTGGTCCCTTGTGAGGTTCAGCTATACTTTCTGCCCTTAAGTTTTGGGAAATAATCCTATATTTTTATAATAAATTATTCCTTTCTACTTAAGTTAATGAAAGTGGGGCTTCAAATGAAAATGTTTTAGGTATAATACCCCCAAGCCCAGACATACCCTCTTCATTGCATTTCTATTTCCCTGAATAATAAGGACTCTCTTTTCTCAGTATTCACACTGAAAACTCCCATATTATATTTGACATTTTCCTTACCTCATTCCAATCTCTCCACTATATCCCATTACCTATCATGTCCAATGGAGTCTATTTTTCATATTGTTCTTGAGAAAAAAAATGCTCTTAAGTTTGTCACTTCTTTCCATTCTTCCCATTACCTCAGGCTCACTGCCTCTTACTGAGGCAATTAAAGATTCCTTACTGATTTTCCTGCTTCTGGTTATTTTCTTTTCCAATCCATCAAAGATCTTCGAAGCTTGTTCATGATGCACTGAATTAATATCATATTTCTCACCTGAATTTTCATGTCTTCTTTGACTATTTACGTTTTATGGTCTGAATGTGTTCCCCAAAATGTGTGTTGAAGTTTAATGGCCAATGGTACAGTAGTAAGAAGTGGGGCCTTTAAGAGGTAATTAAGTCATGAGGGTAGAATCCTCATGGATAGAATTAGGGCCCTTATAAAAGGGCTTCAAGGAGTGGGTTTGATCTCTGCTGCTCTTCTGTCATGTGAGGACACAACCTTTCATCCCTTTTGTCCTTCCTTTCCTCTCACCATGTGAGAACACCACATTCAAGGCACCATCTTGGAAGAATAGTCTGGAGCTCTCAGCAGACACTGAACCTGGTAGCGCTTTGATCTTGGATTTCCCTCCAGAGCTGTGAGAAAATACATTTCTGTTCTAAATTACCCAGAATGAGGCATTTTGTTATAGTAGCACAAATGGACTGAGACAGTAACTAAGCATCTACCTTTGCATTCTTATCTTAGGCTTTCCATCCTTGGAAGTGATGATGGTGAATACTGAGTGGCAACTTGATTGGATTAAAGGATGCAAAGTATTGACCCTGGGTGTGTCTGTGAGGGTGTTGCCAAAAGAGATTAACATTTGAGTCAGTAGTCTGGGAAAGGCAGACCCACCTTTAATCTGGTGGGCACCATCTAATCAGCTGCCAGAGAATATGAACAGGCAAAAAAATGTGAAAAGGTGAGACTGGCCTAGCCTCCAAGACTATATGTTTCTCCCATGCTGGATGCTTCCTGCCCTCAAACTTCAGACTACAGGTTCTTCAGCTTTGAGAATCGGACTGGCTCTCCTTGCTCCCCAAGCTTGCAGACAGTCCATTGTGAGACTTTGTGATCATGTAAGTTAATACTTAATAAACTCATATATATATATATATATATATATATATATATCTCCTATTAGTTCTGTCCCTCTAGGGAACCCTGACTAATACAGAGGCCAACCTATATGAACCACACCATTCATTTATTGAGTGCTCTGTGGTTGCTAGCCATGGGTTCCTGCACTTTCCATTGTGGTTCCCCAACTTTCTGCCCACGCATTGTAATAGTCCTTTTAAAATAAACATCCATTGAATTGCTCTAAAGTGAATGCACCATTTCTTCCTACTGGGGCCTCGACTGATAGGGGGAAGAATGATAATAGCAGCTACCTCATATTCCTGTTTTGAGAATTAAATATTTTCACTTATGCTTTGTGTTAAAACAGTGCCTGGCACATAGCAAGCTTTTATTAAATGTTGATTGTTATTAGCTTTGTCCCTCATGACTTTTTTATTTTGCCTTTGACTCTGTAGATTAACTGGAGAGCATATTGTTTCTTAATACTCCCTGCACCCTATCACTGCCATACTGTAAGATGTGATTTTGGCTGCCAGGAGACCACCCCCCTTTCTTTTTCTGCTCATCTTTTATACTCCACTTAAACATTTTCTTTGCCGACAAGCTTCTTCCCTAGCCAGTTAAAGTTGTGTCTTCATTTGAGTCCCCATAACCCTTCCTACCCTCTCTCTGTGTGATTTCTACAATCCATTTATTCTGGGATTTATGTGTGTCTGTATGTACCATTTCCTCCACCACTATTAGCTCTTTTAAGACAGAGATTCAATCCTATTTACTTTTTCTTCTTTTTCAATACTCTGCCCTTAATCAGCCAAAGAAAATTTAATACCAGCCTCCTACAATCTGTTCTTCCCGTAGCAGCCAAAATGATCTTTTGAAAACATAATTGAGATCATGATGCTCCCCTGCTAAAATCCTCCAGTGACTTTCTTCTGCACTTGGAATAAAATCCACCCCTTCCACTGGTGTTTGCAAAGTCAAATCATCTTCCCCTACCTGCGTCATCAGCCTATCTAGAGATTCCTTGAATAAACTTATCTTGTTTCTGCTTCAGAGCCTTTGACTATCTGTCCCCTCTCCCTAGAATAATGTTTTTTCAGATTCCTGCAGGATGGACTTATTCCCATCACGCAGCCCTCAGTTTTTATGTCACCTCTTTAGAGCAGCCTTTGTAACGTCGCCATCTAGTCTAGGGTGACTACTAAGTTACTCCCCACTTCATCACCCTATTTGCATTTTCTACACAGCACTTCTGTGTGTTTTTCTTAAAACAGCCTTATTGAGATATACTTTACATACCATAACATTCATGTATTTAAACTATGCAAGTTGGCCTGGGCAGGGTCGCTCACACCTTTAATTCCAGCACTTTGGGAGGCCGAGGCAGAATTGCTTGAGGCCAGGAGTTTGAGACCAGCCTGGGCAACAGAGTGAGACTGCATCTCTACACAGAACTAAAAAAACTAATCGGGCATAGTGGCACATGCCTGTAGTCCCAGATTCTTGAGAGGCTAAGGTGGAAAGATTGCTTGAGCCTGGGAGGTTGAGGCTGCCATGAGGCGTGATTATACCCCTGTACTTCAGCCTGGGCAACAGAGTGAGATCCTGCCCTCCAAAATAATAATAATAAAATAGAATAAATTGTAAGAGTCAATAAGTTTTGGTGTATTTATAGAATTGCACAATCATCAAATTTTCATAATTTTAAAACATTTTCATCACCCAAAAAGAAATCTTATGCCCATTAACAGAAAGAGTGTCCCATTTCCCCATCCTTCACTCCTTGCTTTACCATCTAGCTGCTGGAAACTGCTAATCCACTTTCTCCTTCTATTGATTTACCTATTCTAGATCTTTTGTAAACATAGAACTATATAATATGTGGTCTTTTGTGACTGACTCCTGTCACTTAGCAAATTTTTGATGTCCATAACGTTGCGGCATGAGTCAGTACTCATTTCTTTTTATTGCCAAATACTATTCCATTGCGTGGACCTGCCAACTCTTTCGTACTTTTTTATTAGTTGATAGTCATTGTGCTGTTTCTGACTTGTTTTTATTGCTTATTTTTCTGTCCCCCTCCATGACAGAAGAGAAGGGTCCTCATCTATGCCTGTCTCATTCTTTGCTGTAAAACCACGAGGGTGGCTCTGTTTCCCATCTGCCTATGAGCTTCTCCCACTCCTGCTAATAACAGACTATCCTCCCCACTCTGCACTCTCACAGGGCCCACCAGGCTTGAGTTGCCAAAGCCCATGCTCCCTACCACAAAGAAAAAGGAGTTCTTGGGCCAAGAGAAGGAGGCCATGATGTAAGGAGAAGCAAAGGCAAGAAGATACAAACGGCAGTCAAAGGAAGCGCCAGGTCTCAGCTGCTTGAAGCCTTAGATCCCATCACTTTCCTTTGACTGAGCTTCTCCAGGCTCTTCCCAGGTAAAGGAATCAATAAACGTCTTTGTTCCTCTGACCAGCTTGGCTTGGCTTTCTATTACTTCCCACAGAGAGAGGTTCTGATGAATACAAATTGGCTCCTACTCACCTAACTGGTCTGGTCACAGTAACAAATAAGATTTGTCCAGGGTTTCTCAGATGAGAAAGTATTTTCACATTCATTGTTTCATTGTACCCTTTTAACAGAGGAATGTGTCACAAATCTAATTTTAAACATGAGGAAACCAAAGATTTGATATGTTGAGTGATGAGCTTAAGTTCACACAGCTTAAAAGTTGCAGAGCCAGGCCTCGAAACCAGTTCCCTTGGCTCATGGTTCTGTGTTCCTTGCCTACTGGGTCACAACACCTACACCAACACCTACACCGGCCTTGGGAGGAAAAGGTGGCATTTGCCCCTGGATGCTTTGGTTGTGCACTGGGTGCCAAGCACAGTGCCCGGAGTGTTTACTAAATAAATGGCTGCATTCATTTGACCAGGTTAAGGGGTGAAAGCAGGGAGAGATCTCTACAGGTACCTTGGATCCAGTGTCAGGGTCTTTGGTTATCTGAGGATGTGAAGCAGAGTAGAAGAGAATCTGCTGGAACAAGTTTCAAAGTGAAAATCAAACACTCAGCACTTAGCAGGGGTCAGATGCAAAGGGAACAACAAACGGCCATGTCCTCTGCCTTCCTCCACTCCTTTCCCTCTTCTCAGTACTTACTCAAATGTCTTTTCATTATAGATTGGTCCAAACTAAGGAAAACAGCAGAACTTTGTCAAGGACCTTTCCTAGGTTCTGACTTATACTTAAAGAATGCTTTCTAGAGATGTACATCAACATCGAAACACAGGAGAGATCAAGAAGAGAAAATCTGACACTCGAGTTTCTGTTGTCATCTCTTGCCCTCCTACTCCCTCATCATGCCACATGCTCCTGGCCTGCCCTCTCTTTAATATGCCTCGCTCTCATCTGACCTTGGTACTACAGCCATGTGAAGTTGTTCAACATACCTCAAACTGGCCATGTTTGCCCCTCTGCCTTTTTTTGTTTGTTTGTTTCTCATCCTGGCAAACTCTTATTCATCCTTCAAAGCCCAACTCATGGCCGGGCGCAGTGGCTCACACCTGTAATCCCAGCACTTTGGGAAGCCGAGGTGGATGGATCACTTGAGGTAAGGAGTTCAAGACCAGTCTGTCCAACATGGTGAAACCATTTCTCTACTTAAAATACAAAAAAATTAACTGAACGTTCTCACTTGAACCCAGCAGGCGGAGGTTGCAGTGAGCCAACATTGTGCCACTGCACTCCAGCCTGGGTGACAGGGAGAGATTCTGTCTCAAAAAATAAAATAAAATAAAAGTAAAAAAATAAAATAAAATAAAATAAAGTTCAACTCAAATGTTACCTCCTCTGAGACTGTTCCCCAGGGGTTCTCCTTCATCTGTGCTTATATAGTACTTCATGAACATCACTTTGCAGCACTTGTCAAGCTGTGTCTTAGCTGTTGCTGTTTTCTTACCAGAATACAGTTCCTTAGAAGCTTGGCTATGTCCTTTATAGTTTTGCCTTCCAGCCCCTGACCCAATATCTGCACAATAGTAAATGCTCAGTAAATGCTGAATTTCCATGAATGAAGGTGTCATCTCCTGGGATGAAGACCTGAGACTGGAAGAATCACTGAGTGCATTTAAGAAACTTTTGTTGGCTGGGTGCAGTGGCACATGCCTGTAATCCCAGCACTTTGGGAGGCCGAGGTGGGTGGGTCACCTGAGGTCAGGAGTTTGAGACCAGCCTGGCCAACATGGGAAATCCATCTCTACTTACAAAATAAATAAATAAATAAATAAATGAAAAAGTTAGCTGGGCGTGGTGGCAGGCGCTTGTAATTTCAGCTACTTGGGAGGCTGAGGCAGGAGAATCATTTGAACCAGAAGGCAGAGGTTGCAGTAAGCCAAGATCACGCCATTGCACTCCAATCTGGACAATAAGAGTGAAGCTCTGTGTCAGAAAACAAACAAACAAACAAACAAACAAAAAACAAAAAAAACCAGAAAAGAAAAAATAAAGAAAGAAACTTTTGTTGACATCTTCTCTTGAATGTTTCTTTCATGTTATGACTTGAAAAAAATCATTAGTAGCGCAATCAAGGCAAGCGAAAGATTTTGGGGGCAGAAGTGCTTAGCGAACCTCTCTGTTTATGAGTTATTCCTTATAGATGGTACAGAGAGAAGCACTTTTACATTCCTGTTTTGGTTGCACTTTTGCAGCTTGTATTATGAAGGACAATATTTTGATCTTCATTTTTTGACAAATGATGTGGAGGGGAGATATATCCCAGGTGATTGTATTCACTTACTGGGGTGCCATAAGAAAGTGCTACAACATGGGTGGTTTGAACAACAGAAATTTGTTGTCTCACAGTTTTGGAGAATAGAAGCCCAAGATCAGAGCATTGGCAGGGCTGGCTCTTTCTGATGGCTGTGAGGGAAGTTCTGTTCCATGCCTCTCCCTTGGCTTGTGGTGGTCTGCTGTCAGGCTTTGGCATTCCTTGGCTTGTAAAATCATTACCCTGATCTCTGTCTTTATGTTCACGTGATGTTCACTCTGTCGGTCTCCAGTTTTTGCCTTTGATAAAGACACTAGTCATATTGGATTAGAGCCCAACCTAAGGACCTCATTTTAACTTGATTGCCTCTGTAAAGACCATATCTTCAAATAAAATCATAATGTTAGGTACCATGCACTAGAAAATTTAACATATGAATTTCAGGGGGACTCAAGGCCACTTATAACAGTGACCCTGAGAATTGCTAGCTGAGCGGAGTGCAGACCCAGAGTTCTAAAGTCAGCCTGGCAGGAGTAACAGGCAATTTTCAGTGAAGTGTGGGCCTCTGCCTTGAGTTCCTCCCCTAATCTCAGTACGACTCCATTGTGAGCATTTCAGAGGGACAGATGTTGAGAACACTCCAGAAGACGCAGACAAATATTTATATAACCTGCGCTGTTTTAGGTCCTCCTAGGGCAAATGAACCCAAAATCATGGCAAGAGAGACAGAGGGAGAGAAATGAGGTGAGAGAGAGGCAGAGCAACAGAAAATAAACCTACTTCTAAATAAAGGCAGATTTTCCACAAAGACAATGAAGTTTAAGCTTTCAGAGCTTTCTTTTTTAAAGCCCTGTACTTAATTTTGTATGCTTTTGTAAAAGAGAGACCCTCCCCCAAATGATATAAAATCCAGGCTACTCAAAACCTGGGTCTGCCCTGCTTCTAAAGAAAATGCTTGGATGTGGCTGAAATGGGACAAAAGAATTTCCCCTCTGCTTTATATATTTGCAAAGCAAAGGCTCACCTGGGCTTGCTGTCTCCAAGTCTTGCCTAAGTAAAATGCCTCAGCTACCATACCCCACATAAAAGGCAGTGGTTTCTCCTCTTGCCCTATCTTCGTCCACCTACACGGAATGGACCTCACTTTCCTTTTCCATGAGTGGCAGCTTCAGAGTCTTAGCACAGCTGGTTGGTCCTGGCAGTTATTCCTGAGCCGAGCATGGAGCCAGAACTCAGGACGGATACCACGGGAGCCAAAGAAAGTTCTGGAGGAGCTGCCACTTTGCCCAGCTGCTGTCTGAGGGATGCACTGACACAAGCTGGGTATGGAGAGGGCAAGGTGACAAGCTCATTGGACAGCTAGGCCCCTCCCCTGCCGGCAGCTTTCCCTCAGGCAGCAGGGGTGCTGGAACTGCTGAGAGGGAAATCATCCTTTAGGAAAATGCTACTCAGCACACTTAGGAATTTTTGTTTCTTTGGGCTTTGCCCTGATCTTCTCTAGTTTCTGCCTTTCCCCTTCCCTAACATGACTGCAGAGCTGGATGCCTGCAGAACTGCTCCTGGCCAGGGCTGGCTCTTCATTTGCAGGTAATTAATGGCGGAGATGATGGTACTTAATAGTTATGGTTGGTTGATCAAAATGTCAACTATCTCATTTCTCAAAAATGTTTTGTGTGTGCTGTATTTTTTTTTCTCTTAAGCACACAGTGTCTATTTGGATCTCTCTCTCTCTCTCTTAGATGAGATACATTTGTACCATTTGGGCAGCATAATTGATGTCTTTTATAATCTATCACACAAATCACATCCCAGAATTTCAAAAGGCCTGGGGTAATAGGCCCATCAGGATCAGTATATTTAGTAGTCTGACATTTAGGGGTTGATCGGCAAAGCTGACGTTATCCTATTCTTAAGAGAACTATGTGACAGGGCTTTACAAAATGTCATTACTTCAAATATCTAAATAATTAAATCAGGTGGACATTCAGTGATGGCTTGATAGTTGGAAGTTATTATGGCTGGAAAAACCCCACTTCGAATCAACTATATATTTAGGAAGTCCAGTCAACTCTGAAGGCATGGCCTAAGAAATAATTATCCCTATTTTGCTGATGAAAGCTTTGAAGCATAAAGAGTAAGTGACTTGCCCAACATTATATTGGTTCATGCACGTAAGTCACAGACCATAAATGAAATCCTTAGTTGGATACTTCTGATCTTAGGCTAAAAATGAGGGCATGGTATGAAGGCTAGCAATGAAGCATGTGGGAACGTATAAAGAATATGACCAAGGTATGGCCAAAACTCACAGACGCCAGAACCTCAAGGTCATTCAGAATCTACAGTAGTTCCAAGGACTTGTTTAAACTCTTGTTCTCACAACAGTAGAAGTTCGGGCTCTCGTTCTCTGCCCTTAGTGTTACTCACTACTCTCCAGTCTGCCCACTTCACTGTTTGACCATCTGATTGAAACTCACCCTTTTTTCCTACCATCAAATTCCATTGCTTGAATAGTACTTTGGAAGTAGGCCCTCTTATGAATCCACAGACCAGTCTCTGGGAATAATTACACCTGGGTCCTTGGTTCACTCAGGTGTGGCTTGGGTGAGGGTGCGATCATGTGGTACAAAAGATGGCCACATCATTTAAGTCACAGCTAGAGGCTACTCTTCTCAGCCAAAAATGGTGAGTCCCTTAGGAAGGGACCTTAGGGAGGGTAGATACCTCTGAGCGACCTTCCACTCTAAATAACACACTGACCTAGCCAAAACTGTTTCCCTAGGTAAGTGATCATTTATCATAAGCATGCAGCAAAAGGGCTGATTTAATTTATCTTCTGGCTTCTTTTAAGAGAAGGGCAACTGAAGATGGGTTATGGTTGTGGCAATTTTGGGGATCTCCTTATAAAGCTATGAGACCTTAGAGTCCAAAGGTAGAAAGAAAGAAGAAAGTAAGGTAAGAAAATGGCTAGCAGAGGGCTGATATTTGTGGTATTTCAGCTGTAATATTACATAGTTAATGACTAGATGTAGGTCCCCAGGACATACAATTATTCGTCGTGAGGCCTCAAGCAAGACACTTCATGGCTTGAAGCCTGGTTTGTTTCTATAAACAGGAGATGATAATAGCATGTGGCACCTACCTGTCTCTCGTGGGGTGTCTGAGGACAAGTTAACGTTTGCACTGTGCTTTGAAACTCTGGGATGAAAGATGTGAACAAACTACAAAGAGGTATTATACTTGGTGATTTGCATTTGGTCATGAGCCACTTTGGATTCTTGTCTGAGATCAGACCTGGCACATGCAGTGAGAGCATGTCGGGTAAGGTCAGGAGAGCAGATGGGGTGCCATAGGCCACGCCCCTGAAGCAAGGGTCTGTGGGCTGTCACCCTGAGGGAAATCCAACACTGAAGAGAAGGTGCCTCAACCAGGAGATTTACTTTCTGATAGACTAAAGGGTGCAGGAACTGTGTCTTCTCTTGTTTCTGATTTGTTAAAAAAAAAAAAAAAATCTCCAAGCAATAAGATTGGACTTAGTGCAGCAACTCCCTGGTGTCTTGGTAATCAAGGGGATAGCCCCAGGTCTACCTAATTCTTGCTCTTGCTCTTCCTAATTTCTCCTTCTGATCTGCATGACCACTTGCAGTGACTGTCTCTAGGTGGAGGCTGGAGAGATACTTAGGTAAAGTTCCAGCCAGGCAGATAAAAGTTTCCTAAACATCAGCTTTTTAAACAATTACCAGTACCTCTTGCCTCACCTTATGGGCTGGCCTCCTTTTTTCCTAATTTTCCTCTTTTAGGTGGTCCCTGATTTCCATTTTCATTTACTCCTCTCACCATTTCCACGGTGGTGTGTATGATTGGCTATTAGTGCCAGGGTGGTGGGTGGTGCAGTGCTTAGTGTATAGTTTGCTCTAGGCCCTAGAACCTGCCGGGGCATATAACCAGGAGCTAGATATTCCCATGTCCATGGCAAAACCCAGCTGTCTTCATTTTACCCCTACCTGCTTCTGAATTAGGATCCCATGGCCTTTGTTGGTTTCACCCCATCATACCTGCCAGCAAAACCTTGATTATTTAAAATGCCTGGTGAATTAGGTGATTATAAGTGACATTTAGAGTTTAACAGTGGTAGGTTTGACTCCAAGCTTCCCCCTTCCTTATCCCTGATGTGCTTGAAAAGTGCATTTGACCTCTGAGTCTGAGTTTTCTCACCTGTTAAAATGAGGTTAATATGATGCCTATCCTACCTATTCACAGGAGCATTTTGAGAATTCAGGGTTTAAAGTAAGTGAAAGCACTTTGTAAACTGTGAACCGCTAGGCAAATGTTAGTGATTATGTTGAATATGGTCATTAGTTTCTGGACCTGTGCAGAGAACATTGTACACAGACGATAAACTGAACAGGATTTAAATTAGCTAATTAAATTGGAGCTTTAAAATGCTTTTAACTAAGTCATTCAGAAGCAGCAGGGCCCAAATGCAGACATCTGAACCTCCACGCACATGAAGAGGCATGTGCAAAGGGCATTTCAGTTCTTGGGCTCTGTCAGCATTGATGACAACAAAGGCGTGATGAGCTTAACTTTTATATTGATTCTGTTTGACTCTCTGGTGATGGGTTTCCATCTCTGGAGATCTGCCAAGGGGATCTGGCATCCCAGAGCATGTGGTCAGAACTATATTCTAAGGGTGATAGGAAGCCATTGGAAGGTTTAAAAACAGGAACAACCTGATCTACTTGCCTATCTCTGAGGCTAGTTTTAGTGCTTTCTCATCAATTCTGTGAACTTCTCAATAGATTTGCAATAATCCTTTTTCTGCTTACTGGAGTTGGTATCTATTGTTTGCCTACAATCGAGAATGAAGAGACTGCTTGGTGCGGGGGCTTTCAGAGTCAACCAGTGAGAAATGATGGTGGCTTGGACTGAATATGGTGGTGAAAATGGAAAGAAGTAAATGGAATGGATTTAAGATGGTGTTGGAGGAATGGGCACTAGAATTTCCTGGTGGGTCATATATTAGTCAGCTGGGGCTGCCATAACAAAGCACTACAGAAGGGGTGGCTTAAACAACAGACATTTATTTTGTCACATTTCTGGAAACTAGAAGTCTAAGATCAAGGCGTTGGCATGATTGGCCTCTTCTAAGGCCTCTCTCCTTGGCTTCTAGATGGCCATCTTACTCTGGTGTCTTTGCATGGTCTTCCTGCTGTGAGTGCGCATGTCCGTGTTCAGATTTCCTCTTTCTCGTCCTTCTTAAAAAGACACATATCATATTGGATTAGGGCCCAATCTAATGACCTCATTGTAACTTAAGTACCTCTTTAGGACCTTACTGTCAAATGTCATTATGTTCTGAGGTAACTGGAGTTTAGGACTTCAACATATGAATTTCAAGGGGATATAATTCAGCCCATAACATGTGGTAAGAGGGAAAGAGAAATCAAAGAAACTTTGCTAATTGACTTGAAAACATTTGTTCATGTTTGTGTAAGCCCAGAAACAGTCTGGAAGAAAAGGCACTAAATTTTTATCGGGGTTGATCCGAGAAGTTGCCTGGAGTCATGGGAGGGCAGGGGGCTTCCTTTCATATTTTATACCTCCAAATATAATTTTTGTTGTGCTTACTTCATATTTTATATACAAAAACAGTGATTTCATTATGGATACTTGTTTTTTATGTTCTGATTTTGTAAACAGAATATAAAAAATGCTTTAAAAAGAAACTGGGAAATGTGGGGAGGTATTCAATTAAAGGCAGAATTAGATTAATGGAAAATGTTTGGGTCCATTAAAAAAGTCAAAGGGAAAAATAGACTTTGTTGACTAAATTCAAAGAATGTTAGTATTTTGAAGGGAAAAGATGGGATGGGGAACATGGAGAGATCTTTAGTATGGAAATCATCAATCCTTTCACTTTGGAGCAGAAATTTTCACAGCCAAGTAGCAGAGAACTGTGTCTCCTTTGATAGCGTTAATTACATCCTTTGGGGTCCACAGCTGTCTAGAACTGAGACCAGCAGCTGGTTGGAGTTTACCTCCATGGAATGAGGTGTCCCTGAGAGAGCTTGTGAGCGGACTGTCCAATCTTGCTCCCTCTCTCTGGCAATTTGGTCTTGGGGAGGGGAGGGGAAATAGGACTCTGCTGGTGGGAGCAAGTGGGGAACGCTACTTACCAAGAGCTGTGGAAAATGGTCAAGCTGCCAAACCAAGCGACCAAACAGCCAAGGTAGGCACAAGTGGCAGGATGAACAAGAGGCGGCTCAGGACCCTGAAGCAGGCCCGAAGCTGGTGAGCTATGGTCTTCAGTCACAGGTGGAAGTGTGTCTTGGACGGCGAAGACTTTTTCTCTTTTTTGAGATGGAGTCTCGCTCTGTTGCCCAGGCTGGAGTCCAGTGGCACAATCTTGGCTGTCTGCAACCTCTGCCTCCTGGGTTCAAGCGATTCTCCTCCCTTAGTCTCCTGAGTAGCTGGGACTAGAGGTGCATGTCACCACGGTAATTTTTGTATTTTTAGTAGAGACAGGGTTTCACCATGTTGACCAGGCTAGTCTCGAATTCCTGGCCTCAAGTGATTTGCCCACCTGGGCTTCCTGAAGTGCTGTGATTACAGGTGTGAGCCACCATACCCTGCCAGTGAAGACTTCTTGAGAGGAATGGACATCCTTTCTACTTCCTAGGGAGTCCTCTGAGACCCAGAGGCCCATGTTTCAGAAAAATAAAGACATAAGTCTAGTGGACTCTATTGAAGATTCACCCATCCATCTATCTGTAAGTAGACAGGGAGGATCTCCAGGGACTATAGGAATTTAATCAACTTGAGCAATCAGCCTGTTTTACAGCCTCTTGTTTTGAAGCCTGTTTTGTCCCAAACCCTATGTGGAATGTGGTTACCCAGTTGATTGGCACCAGCTCCCGACAGACCCTGGCAAATTATAAATGAACCTGAGTGAACTTTTCTCATTACCATGCTAGAGTACCGCCCCCCCCGCCCCCCCTACCCCAGGGGAGCTATAGCCTCATTATCATAACATGTGACCTATATGCTGTTGTGATGACTCACTGCATCCGCACCACTGGTGGAACCCTTCCTCTCCGTGAGCTGACACTGCCTCTCTCCTCTCCATTGCCCCATAAAACCCTCCTGTCACTTTCCCTCAGGGAGACACTGCCTTGGAGAACACGCCAGTGCTCTTTTTATTTGTGACAAATAATAAAACGCTTATTGAGCAAAGACCTATGTTCTCGTGGAGAGTTGTTACTTGCCAGGCAGGTGAACCCCATTTTCTTCAGGTAATATATTCAATCATGAATTTAGCAGTACCAGACCATAAACAAACTCTAACTACACCAACGTCATTAATTCAAATTAGCTTTGGGGGAATACTTGTGAAGAAAAGCATTTTCATGAATTTCCAATGTGTAGGATGATGAAAGGGAAGCTAGAAGCGTGTTATCAACTAGAGGTTCTTTGAGGATCAGCTTTTACGGAAAGATGACAATAATTTGTACGTAGTATAAAAATGTTTACATGTAAATGGAGGTTGCTATGGTTCTTACAATATGTTTCTTCAAGTAAGTTAAAAAAATTGGGCTGAGATTTTGTTTATTGTCCTCATTTACTTAGCAAACTTTTCTTCACAGATAGCATGAAGGCAACCTTCATCTCAGACAATGTCTGAAATCGCATATATTTTAAAATAATAGATTTCCTTTTCATAAGAATTGTTTCTATTAACCCTAACCCAATAAGAAGAAAGGTATAGCAGTGGGAAGAAAAAAAATAATGTTTATTCTGGTATACTTAAATATCATAATCTAAGTTGTCTGATGTTTCGAATTCTTTCAATTTGTCTTTACCAGGGTGAATAAGTCAAAGTTAAAATCTAGAAGTCACTGGAATAAAATTATAAAGTTGAAAACATGACAATACAGTTTCAAGTCTTCACTCCAGAAGCTTCATTTGAGTTAGGGAGGGCAGTGGTGGTGGGAATCGTATTCAGAAGAACATCCTTAAAGTTTCA
Source organism: Papio anubis (assembly GCF_008728515.1). Lineage (NCBI taxonomy): Eukaryota > Metazoa > Chordata > Mammalia > Primates > Cercopithecidae > Papio > Papio anubis. Next base: position 39,084,672 of record NC_044987.1, on the reverse strand, counting down.
GATCTTGCTGAAATAAAAATACCAGGCAGAGCTGGATAACGGGTTAGTGTTCATCCCAGTGGCTCAGGTTCACCCTGATGATTAATTACAGTCTTGTTTGCCTGGTGTTAATAAGGCTTCCAAGAAGCCAGGCCCCTCCTCCCCTCCAAGCTCTGAAATTATTCTTCATTTTCAAGCACTGTGATAATCAACCAGAGAAAAATAATAGCGGCTCTGGAGACCTGCCCCAACGGGCTCTCTTGCTTGTTCTCTTTGCATCTTTTCTCTGACCTCTTTACCTCACATGCTTCCCCTATGTGCAGTTTCTCCTTAGGCTGTGGAACACACACACACACACACACACACACACACACTCTCTCTCTCTCTCCTCTCTCTCTCTCTCTCTCTCTCTCTCTCTCACCTAAACCCCTTCTTAGACTCCCCAAGAGCTTAGCAGAAAACAAGTCCATGCTTGTGGGGAGCTTAGGAAGGCCAGCCCAGGAAAGCAAGGCTCCGGTGGCTGCTCGCCACGGGCTTTCTGTTTTGTATCCTGCCAGATGGTTTCCAACCCCCTTTCAGTTCCAGAACGGCCTAAAGCCCAGGGCGGGCAGCCTGCCTCCCCGGAGTGACATCTGTGTTTCTAGGAAGGCAGTCTTCTGCTTCTCTAAGACACTCTCTACTCTTCCTGCTTTGGCCTAAAAGCCTGCACTAGGGGAACCTTGCCTTTAGCTGAGGTGATAATCCTCTTTAAAATGCAAATCCCCCTGGGAGAGGGGACAAGTTGTAGCTCATACATCCTTTGCACTAGACAGGGAGTGAATTTCTGTCACCTGGGAGAGTACCAACTCACTTGGATCCTGTGGGCCCATAATATGGAGGGACTAAACTCTTAGCACAGGGTTAAAAGGAATTCCAGCAATGATTGATGAAATGAATTGAGGTGCCCTGGAGAGAGGCCTTGCAGGGTAGATCCGAGACTGTTCTAATACTCCCATAGTGGCTCTGGTCTGCGTAACTATTGTAGTATAGTAGCTGTTTTTATTAGACTGTCTTCCTACAGAATAGTAGGCAGAGATTGTGTTTGCCATGACTGTATTCTCAGTGCTGTGCCTGGTGTTTCTCAAACACAGTAGGCCCTTAAAGACTGTTTGAAGAACAAATGAAGGAATGAATGACATGTCGGGTGAAGCCTCCTTCATCAAGAGCAAATTCCAACAACTACTCAGCATGTTTATCAAACCTGGCCACTCTGGAACAGTGACATTGGCTGTCACCTACGTCCAAACTTGCAGGGATTTCTGAATCTGCCTTTGCACAATAGGCACTGGGGCTCTTCACATCCCTCTGGGGGCTGTGCCAGGGCAGCTGCTTTCCCACCCAGCTCACTCCCCAATTGAGTCTCTGCTTTTTTTTTTTCCCAAACCTTTCCACCTGGCTCAGAGCCAGGGAGGCCTCTAAGTCACACTCAGAATTTCCATGACAGTAAATAGACTAAATGAAGGCCTGTCCAGCCCCTGAAAGAGGCCTCTTCCAATTCCGCCCCGTCTGGCAGCATTTTTGTTCCCCCCATTTTGATACAGGCCTGTGGAAGGTCAATGACTCCTTTAAAAATAAGGAAAACATGGACAAGCGCCCAGTTCCTAACCTGCTGACAGTGCAGTTCTCTGCAGCCAGCCCACAGTTCTCTGCTGAAGCCTTCACAGTGATTTTTCACAAAGGTCTGCAATCTATTATGCTACAGTTGACTGCCACATTCAAATGTAAAAACAGATCCTTGGATCAACACCCTATAAAAAGCCAAGAAAAATGTGGTAGTGTTCTTTCCTGGCCGGAGCCAAGAACTTTCTGAGGGAGGAATCCTTTGCAAGCCAGGAGCTCTGTACCTGTGTGGTTTCATTGTAACTTGATCAATTCAGAATCCGGGCAAACTGTAGAGGTTGCAGGTATTAGCCCACTCATTGGGTCGATAAGGATCTAAAGATGCCGAAGGGACTAATCACTAAACTATTTTCACCAAATCAGAGCTCTTGGAAAGACCCTTCGAGGTCTTTAATTTTATCCAGCTTCCTCGCTGTTTTCAGTCTGGACTAAGTCATTCTGGAAGATGGCACTTTAAAACCTCTGCTCAAAACATGCTCCCTGGCTGAAATACAGCCACTTTCTTAAAATAAAACAACAAGCCTGCAGCCCAGAGATCCTGGCTAAGCCCAAACAAAAACCAAGTTTCCTGCCTGGGAAGGAATGTCCAAGGGACATTGCTTACCACTGGTGCATAAAGTCCACACAGGAAAAATGTTAGTTAAGAAAGATCAATTGGAGTGTTTGAAGGTTTGGAAAAAAGATACTCGTATTCTCCTTCCTGTCAGCTCGTCACCTTTCTCCTGTTGTCCCCTATCCCCCAAGTGTGTCTTAAGGCAGTGAGGAGTGCAGTGTCAGGAATACTTGGATAACTAGTTTCAATCTGTTTTGCTGGACTGTAACTACTGGTGGTATGCCACACTGACATTAGCCCCACACACTCATCCCCTCCCCACAGGACTGCCAAATTGCTGTTCATATTCTGTCTGCTTTATTTGCTCACCTATTGGCAATTACCTTGCTGAGATCATTGTTTTCCTCTCCTGTATTTTTAGCTCCTTATGAAACTTGTAGCAGGATGACTATCTCATATCTAGTCTTTGCTTTTAAGAGTTTAGCAAGCTTTGTTTTGGCTGAGTGTGTGGAAGTAACTTTCACTGTGCAACAAGATTCCTTTATGCCTGCTTCAGTCAAATATACATTGAGACATTGTTTTTTGTTTGTGAACTCATATGCTGCCGGGTATATGTTTATCCAGATAAACATATACATAGCACACACATGCACAAATACACACACATACTTCTCCCTAGTTTAATTTTTTAAAAACAGCTTTATTGAGGCATAATTGACAAAAGGAATACACACACACACGCACACATATATATATATATATAAAAATATAATATGTACAATTTGATGAGTTTGGACATATGCAAACACCAATGATACCATCACCAAAATAAAGGCAATAGATGTATCCAACACCTCCAAAGGTTTATTTGTGTCCCCTCCCCCACTTTCTTGGTGGTAACTTCACTTAACATAAATGAGATCTGTCCTCTTTATGAATTTTTAGGTGCACAACACTCTATTGTTGACTACAGGTACTATGTTGTACAGCAGAAAAAAAATATTCCACAGTATGTATACATCACATTTTCTTTATCCATTCATCTGTTGATGGACATTTGGGTTGATTCCATATCTTGGCTACTGTAAATAATCCCTAGTTTAATTTTGATCTAAATGAAATTCACATTAAGTATTGAATCCTGTTCTTAGGTCCTTGGTCTGTGGTCAGATATCAGTACCTGTATTATATCACACTCCCTGTGTTCATCAAAGTACCTGGTACATGTTAGACACCTAATATATGTTGAATGAATAAAGAGACGAGCAGATAAATTGTTTCTGGATCAATTTTCAGGCTGGGAGTAAAACCTAAGAAGAAAAGAAATACCATAGAATTACTGCTTTCTGCTTCATCTTCCGACATTGACTTTAGGGAATTAGGGGGAAGGGGGCCATATGTAGGGAACTAGGGGAGGGAGGATACATGCAGTAATGTGTCTCCTCCAGATCTGTACAGAGCTGTATCCTTGTCATTTAGTTTTCATTTTAACTATCACCTTCTCAGATGACCTTTCCTGACTACCTTGTCTAAAGAAGCTTTCTCACCACCCATTACCATTCCTTTCTCTTACATCACCTTTCTTAATTGTCTTTATAGTATTTCCCCATCTGAAATGATTTTACCTATTTGCTTATTTATTGCCTGTAATTTCTCTCCCCTTCCCCCGAAAAAACTATTTGAAGAAAAGGACAGTGTCTTTCTTTTTACTGTGGTATCCCTACTGCTTAGAAGTGTCCAACACAGAGTAATTATTCAATGAAGGTTTATTAAATGGCCGAGTAAATGAATCCCCCTTTGCTTGGTTACAGAAGCCTGGAGGGAGATATCAATAGGAAGCAGGTCAAAAACTAACAGTTCAGCTTCTCCCAAGCCCCTCCTTTCTCTTCATCTGTTTCCCTGGCTGGACCCCGGAGCATCTCATGCTATCTTTCCTTGAATGCCCAGTTTTATGGCCTAAGCAGCTGGTGCCGACTCCTAGTGCCCTTGCTTTCTGGCTTCCACAGCTCATTCCTGATGATGTGGGCTGGGAATTGTTGCCTTTGACATGCTGACACCGCCTCTCCCATCGGCACTATTGCTGAGCGGATGGTTCCCTGCCCTGTCCTGCTCGCTGCCTTCAAGCTGTCAGCCCTTTCCCATACCGCACAGCTGGCACACATGGAAATGGAGCCCTGACACGCCCACATGGGTTGCAGCCTCTGGGTTGAATAGTTTACGGCTCACCCCAATCTGCCTCAGATGTTGCTCCCTGACTCATTCCTCATCTTCCTGCCATCTGTCTCCTTGTCCTGTTTTCCCACTTAGGCTCCTACAAAGGCCTTCAGCTTTGACCTTTGGCTCCTATTCTGGACCACAATTGGTACTCTCCCTCTGGCCACAATATGGTCAACCAGCCTAAGTTAAATGGGATGGGCCCTTCAGCCTGCTTGGGCCCTCCAGTGCTACAGCAACCCCTCTGTCATCCCGTCTCCTCCAGGATTTCTTCAATTCCCTTGGTCATTACAGTACTTGTCCTCCCTCACCTCTCCTCATTGGCTCCGTTATGCTCAATGATACAATTACTTTTTTGGGCACCAGATTGGGTACTTTCTTTCTTACAAAATGATGACGATAATATATACCCTCCATTGTAAACTTTTTGTGTGTCAAGCATGGTAAGGGGAAAAAGAACTTTATGTGATCTTGTTTGATTATCTGAAAAGTTCTTAGAGTGATGTACCAGTAAACTGATCTTAGGAATGAAAAACCTGAAGCTCAGACACTGAGTAGTTTTCCTAAGGTTATACAACCAGAAAATGGCAGAGTGAGGATTTGAACTCAGGCCTGTCTGACCCCTGAGCTAGTCTAACTACTATACTATGCTATCTTTTTCCACTATGCCTTTACTTCTACACCCTCTTGGCAGCCCCTCTTCTTGCTCTGGAGTTAGACAGTCCCGAATTCAAATCTCAACTCAGATGGCTACTCTGTCTATATAATCTTGGGTAAATTATTTCTTTCCTAGGCCAAGATGTGGCATGAGAAAGGCATGGAAGTTTCTTGCCATCTGAATCTCAGTTCTGCCTAGACGTTGCCTTTCCTCTAAGGTTAATAATAATGGTAACCAGCACTACTATTACAAGCAAGTGCTTGCTGACTCTCTATCACTCTCTATCACTCCTCCTCCTCCTTGTCCTCTAACTAGTATAGTATATTGAGTCCTTGCTGTGTGCCAATGTTCCCAGCAACTTTTCTTTTTCTTTTTTTTCTTTTTCGAGGCAGGGTCTCATTCTGTTGCTCAGGCTGGAGTGCAGTGGTATAATCATGGCTCACTGCAGCCTTGGCCTCCTGGGCTCAAGCAATCCTCCCACCTCAGCCTCCTGAGTAGCTGGGACAGCAGGCATGTACCAACATGCTTAGCTAAGTTTTCTTTATTTTTTGAAGAGACAAGATCCTGGTATATTGCCCAGGCTGGCCTCGATCTCCTGGGCCCAAGTGATCCTCATGCCTCAGCTTCCCAAGGTGTCGGGCTGGAGGGAGGGAGAAACAGGGAGGTATTTGTCAAAGGGTACAAAGTTGTTTCAGTCATACAAGATGAATAAGTTTTGGAGATCTACTGTACAGGCATGAGTTGTGCCCAGACTGTACCCAGCAAATTTTTGTACATTATTTCTACTTAGCCTCTACAACCTTGTAAATTAGATATTGATAACACAGTCACAGAGAAGCTAACAAACTGTTGAAGATCATCAGCTAAAGAGTGGCCTAGTTAAGATTTGAATGCACATCTGTCTAACTCCAAAGCCTGCTTTCTTTCCCCTGACATCTTTCAATTTTTTGAGGGGGCTGATAGAATTGCTTCCCACTCTTCTCTATAATTGACTTCCCATAAGCACACTATTAGTACAGTAGCAAAGGCAACCTACCAGTTTTTTAAGAATTTAAAGGAAATTAAAATGCTACAATTTCTTTAAAAAATTGAAGACCTATAGTGGTCTGCCTTTCAGTGGTAAAGTTCTTGCATAGGTGACATTTGTTTTATCATGTCATGATGTATGAGGTCAGACACCAAAAGGAGATTGTGTTTTCCCCTTTTCCATGGTATGATTTTCTGTGTAATCACTCAGACTAAGCCGACTATTCAATTGATAAAGGTGGTACAATCACCCTCACTTCTGATTACTCTACATAAGCTTTACATTGTGGTATGAAAAGGTGAAATGCTACTCCACATAAACCGTGCCAACTACTGCCAGTCTCTCTTGGATCATCTCAGAGTACAGGAAAATAATGACCACAGTCAGCGTCTTTGAAATATTGAGCCATCTAAAATGGCGTTGTGAGTAAGAGAGGAAATCTGTGGCACCACATGTGTGCCTCTTTTGCTCTTTCCACCATATCTCTTATCAAGGACCTAGATGAGCTGCCATGCATGGCAGAGGGCTAAGCTGAGGTGCTCACCTACTCTCTGGAATCCTCTGCTTTCTCTGAAAGAGGGTTGAGTTTTCTTAAATGTTTTTCATGAAGAAAGCAATAGCAAGGCAGAGCTATGTGCGTTGCCCATAGCCCAGTTTTCCTTGGTTTTGCCTTATTTTCCACTTACGAATGAGCTTAATGACGCTCATTGAAAAAGGTCTTTTGATTTGGGGAAACACTGTGATTCTCAATATTATGACAGTGGGAGGAGGCTGTCAGGCTGGAGAAGGGCATTCCTTCTCATTAGAATTGCCTGGGAGACATCTTCAAATTAGAATACATTTTCCCCTTTCTCTTGCAGGGACAATTTCTTCAGTTAAGAATTATGGTACCTATAGTGAACTGATACTATATGTACATATATTTGGGGACAGCTATTAAATACATGGATATACAGAAAAAAATTAAAATATATTGTTCTAACTTTTGCATTCCTAAGGGTAACACTGACCAAGGGCTAGAACACAGTTTTTAATTTATTAAATGTTTGTTAAGTAACAAATATTTAACACGGAGCTCAAGAAATGTCTTCTTCTTGGAAAGTCTACAGAAATCTTGTCCAACCCATTGCCTACAGGCTGCATGTGGCCCAGGATGACTTTGAATGTGGCTCAACACAAATTTGTAAACTTTCTTAAAATATTATGAGTTTTTCTGCAATTTTTTAAGCTCATCAGCTATTGTTAGTGTCAGTGTATTTTATGTGTGGCCCAAGACAATGCTTCTTCCCATGTGGCCCAGGGAAGCCAAAAGATTGGACACCCCTGGTCTACAACATCTCATTGCATTTCTCAGTAAGTTCCAATGGACTGGGTCTTGGTATTGTGTTTTGCAGGTGAACATAAAAGCCAACCTGTGCTATTCAAGACAGACTTGATGAGACTCTGAGCCAAGCAGACGTTCTCTGGGGTTTGGGCGAGAATGTACAGCATAATATTGGTGAGGAGGCTTCGTCTAGTACCTAGAAGGCTAGAGGCTTTGGGAGCCTCCACACACAATGGTGTGGCATGGACCCTGTTGTTCTCAAGATGGGCAGGGGTAGGGGTAAGCTCTTAGGGACTTTGTGGACAGTATCATGAACAAGAGGAAGCATTTTCAAGAGAGGAAGACCACTGAAGATACTGAGGTCAACAGGTTGGTTTGTAGACATGTGAGGCATCCTATTAGAGATATCCAGAAACAACATGCCTACGTGAAGTGGAATACCACTGTCATGCAGGCGGGCACGATCAAAGCAGAAGATACTTTGGTTACATAAGTATATGGCAGGCCAAGTGATAATGGTTAGTGGGTAGTGTTTCAATCTACACATGTTTGAGATATGAGCCTTGTGCTTTGAACCATCCTAACCCTTACATCATTCTGATCCAGAGTTGCTGTTGACTTCACTCTGCAACCTGAAGTCTGAGTGATTGACCAGAGCAACTGAGCTACTCCTGCCATGTTGCTGCCAGATTATTTCTTCTAGCAATTTTTATTAAAAGGTTCTGCTAGTCTCTGCTCTTAGATATTTTCTTTCCAATAATTATCCAATCCTCTCTAATAATGTCTTCTGTACTTGGCTGCTCCACTCATTCTTCTCTTTGCTTTAGTTTGTCCTCTCACCCAAGCCATATTTCCACCTGAGTGTTGGGTGTATTTAAACCTGTTGAGACAAGTAAGAAGGGGAGGGAGAAGCAGCTGACAGGAGGTTCTGGCACCAGCTCACATCTGACTAAAGGGCAAGTTACAACCTTGCTAAGCTTTCTTCCATTTTCTAATCTTTACCCTGGGGATCTAAATGCTGAGTTACTGCCCAAAGGGTTAGTGAGAAGATGACTTTCAAAAGCCAGTAAAATCATTTTGATATTTTGAGGGCTGTGCCCACGCCAAGCAACTCATGTGTTCTTACTGTCATGCACATCATGAACATAGGGTGGGTAGGGTTGGAGGGCCAGGGAGGGTGAGAGGCTACACTGGGAATAGGAGCAGGCAGCAGGTTTGGAGCTGATGCAGGTTTATAAAGGTTACTGGGCTGTCCTGACAGGCAAGACAAGGTTAAAAAATAAAGCATTAATTCCAGAACATCTACATGAAACACATGTGTGAAGTGATGAAAGAGAGAGTGTGGCATTAGATTCAGCAAGAGTAGGGTTTCAGTTGTGGTTTCAACCTTAGCATTGTGCAAGTTACTTTCTCTGCGTCTCAGTTTCCTTCTTGGTAAAATGGGGCTATAGCAAAATCTATCTCCTTTGATAGATAAAACCTTTGTTGCTGTGAGGATTAGAAGTGATAACAGACCTATAAAAATTGGCACATAGTTGTGAATCCATTACTTTTTGTTCTCTTTGCCTTATTTATTTTTTCTTTGGTGCTTATTTTGAAATTTTAAAAATCAAAATGAAACAATTTTTTAAAAATCAAATAAATTGAATCCTGGAGGGTGCAGCAGGATGGCAAAATAGAAAGTTCCACCAATTGTCCTCTCCAACAAGACACCAAGTTGTACAACTATCCACAAACACACAAAAAAACCTTCATAAAAAGCAAAACTCAAGTGAGCACTCATAGACTTGTTTTTAACTTCATATGGCTGAAAGAGGCACTGAAGAGGTAGAGAAAACAGTCCTGAATCACCAATGCCATCCCTCCTCATCCTCTGGCAGTGGTGGCCTGGTATGGAGAGCCTCTCTGGGTGCTGTGGGAGGAAGAACACAGCTATTGTGAGTCACTGAACTCCATGCTGTTCTATCAGAGCAGAAAGGAAAACCGGATCAAACTCAGCTGATGCCCACCCACAGAAGGAGCATTTAAACCAGCCCTACCAGAGGGGAATTGCCAATCCCAGCAGGCTGAACTTGAGTGCTTACAAATCTTGCCACTGAGGGCTACAGCACTCTGTGTCTCCAAGTAAACCTGAAAGGCAGTCTAAGCAATAAGGACAGGCTCTCTTAGGTGAGGCCTAGGACTGAACTAGGCCCAGGGACAGTGGACTAAGGGAGCATGTGGTATACTGAGACACCAGCTGGGGAAGCCAAGGGAGCTCTGGTCTCATCCCTCCGCTAACCCCAGGCTGCACAGCTCGTGACTCCAAAAGAGACCCCTTCCTTCCGCTTGAGAAGAGGAGAGGGAAGGATGAGGAGGACTTTGTCTTGCATCTCGGATGCCAGCTCAGCCACAGTAAGATAGGGCACTGGGCAGAGTTGTGAGGCCCTAGCTTCCAGATCCATTTCTAGACACACCCTGGGCCAGAAGGGAAACTTCTGCCTTAAAAAAAGGGCACAGTGCTGGCAGCATTTATCACCTGCTAGCTGAAGAGCTCTTGGGCCCTTAATAACCAGTAGCCACACCCAGGTACTACATTGAGGGCCTTGGGTGAACTTCTGAGACTCGCTGGCTTCAGATGAGACTCAGCACATTACCAGCTATGGTGGCTATGGGGCAAAACTCCTGCTTCGGAAAGCCGAGGGAAAAGCAAAGGGGACTTGTACCTTCGGTACCAGCATGGTCACATCTGGGTTAGAGCACCAAGAGGGCTCTTGCAGTCCCCAATTCCAAGACTCAACCCTTTGACAGCATTTCTGGACCTATCCTGGGTCAGCAAAGAGCCCACTGCCCTGAAGGGTGAGTCCCAGGCCAGGCAGCATTCATGACAAGCTGCCTTTGGAGACCTTGGGTTAAAAGGGAACACCAGTTATAGTCTGGCAGTACTCCCCATGGCCTGGGGTGGTGGTGGCTATGGGGTGAGGCTCCTCTACCTTTAAGAAAGGGAGAGAAGAATGGGAAGACCTGCATCATGTGGTTTGAGTGCCAGCTCAGCTGCAATACAATACAATACCAGGTAGACTTGTGAGGTTTTTATTCCATTCCCTAACTCCTGGACAGAACTTCTGGACCCAGATGGGGACTAGGGGACCTCACCAACCTGCAGAGAAAGACGCAGGCCTGGCTGGCTTTCCTACTTGCTGACTGTAGAGCACCAGGGCCTTGAGGAAACATAGGCAGTAGTCAGGGCCTGGTTACAGTGGGCCTTGGGCGAGGTCCAGTGCTGTGTTGGCTTCAGGTCTGACCCAGTGCAGTCCTAGCAGTGGTGGCCACAAGTATGCTTGTGTCACTCCACCCCCAGCTTTAGGTAGTTCAGAACAGAAAAAGAGGCTCTGTATGTTTGGAAGAAAGTAAGGGAAAACAACAAGAGTCCCTTCTTGGTAATCCAGAGAATTCTCCTGGATCTTGTCCAAGACCATCAAGGTAGTACCTCTGAGTCTATAAGAACCAAAGTGTTACTGGGCTTGGCATGCCGCCTAAAGCAGGTACAACTTAGATCATAATACCCAAGTCCTTTAAAATATCTGAAAAGCCTTCCCAAGAAGGATAGGTACAAACAAGCCCACATGCAAAGACTATAATAAATACCTAACTCTTCAATGCTGGACACTGAAGAACATCCACCACCATCAACACCATCCAGGAAAACATGACCTTGACAAATGAACTAAACAAGGCACCAGAGACCAATCCTGGGAAAACAGAGACATGTGACCTTTCACCCAGAAAATTCAAGATAGCTATTTTGAGGAACCTCAAAGAAATGCAAGATAGCACACAAAAGGAATTCAGAATTCTATCAGATAAATTTAACAAAGAGATTGAAATAATTAAAAAGAATCAACCAGAAACTTTGGAGCTGTAAAATGCAATTAGCTTACTGAATAATGCATGAGAGTCCTTTAATAGCAGAATTGATCAATCAGAAGAAGGAATTAGTGAGCTTGAAGACAGGCCATTTGAAAATACACAATCAGAGGAGACAAAAGAAAAAAGAATACAGAACAATGAAGCATCCCTACAGGATCTAGTAAATGGCCCCAAAAGGGGAAATCTAAGAGGTAAAGAGGAGGTAGAGAAAGAGATACAGGTAGAAAGTTTATTCAAAGGGATAGTAACAGAGAACTTCCCAAACCTAGATAAAGACATCAATATCCAAGAACAAGAAAGTTGTAGAACACCAAGCAGATTTAACTTTTCAGTGAGAACCTTATAGGCCAGAAGAGAGTGACATGACATATTTAAAGTGCTGAGGAAAAAAACAAAACAAAACACCCTTATACCTAGGATAGTATATCTGACAAGAATATCCTTCACATGTGAAGGAGAAATATTTTCCCAAACAAAAACTGAGGGATTTCATCAATACTAGACCTGTCCTACAAGAAATGCTAAAGGGAGTACTTTGATCAGAAAGAAAAGGACATTAATGATTGACAATTACCTGAAGTTACATAACTCACTGTAACAATAAGTACACAGAAAAACACAGAATATTATAACATTGTAATTGTGGAGTGTAAACTACTCTTATCCTAGCAGAGAGACTAAATGATAAATCAATCAAAAACAGTGACTACAACAACTTTTCAAGACACAGTCAGTACGGTAAGATGTAAATAGAAACAACAAAAAGTTAAAAAAGGAAGACAAAGTGTAGAGTTTTATTAGTTTTCTTTTTGCTCGATTGTTTATGCAAACAGTGTTAAGTTGTTATCAGGTTAAAATAATGGGTTATAAGATTGTATTTGTAAGCCTTATGGTAACTGCAAACCAAAAAACGTACAATGGATACACAAGAAATAAAAAGCAAGAAACTAAATTATATCTGCAGAGGAAATCACCTTCATTAGAGGAAGACAGGAAGGAAAAGACGAAAAAAGAGAAGACAATGAAACAATAATTAAACAAAGAAGAAAATGACAGGAGTAAGTGCTTATCAATAATAACATTAAATGTAAATGGATTAAAATCTCCAGTCAAAAGACAAAGGCTGGCTGAATAGAAAAAAACAAGATGCATTGATCTGTTGCCTAAAAGAATCACACTTCACCTCTAAAGACACACATAGACTGAAAATAAAGGAATGGAAAAAGATATTCCATGCCAATGGAAACCAAAAAAGAGCAACAGTTGCTATACTTATATCAGAAAAAATAGATTTCAAGACAAAAACTATAAGAAGAGACAATGAAGGTCACTATATAGGTCACTTTATAATGCTAAATGGGTTAATTCAACAAGATGATATAACAATTTTAAATATGTATGCACTCAACACTGGAGCACCCAATTATATAAAGCAAATACTATTAGAGCTAAAGAGAGAGATGGGCCTCAATACATTAATAGCTGAAGACTTCAACACCCCACTTTCAGCATTGGACAGATCTTCCAGATAGAAAATCAACAAAGAAACATCAGAATTAATCTGCATTATAGAGCAAATGGGTCTAACAGATATTCACAGAACATTTTATCCAAGAGCTGCAGGATACACATTCTTTTCCTCAAAACATGGACCATTCTCAAGGATAGACCATACCTTAGGTCAGAAAACATGTCTTAAAACATTCAAAAAAATTCAAATAATAAGAAGCATCTTCTCTGACCACAATGGAATAAAACTAGAAATTAATAAGATAAATTTTGGAAACTATACAAATACATGGAAATTAAACAATAAACCTGAGTGACCAGTGGGTAAATGAAGAAATTAAGAAGGACATTGAAAGACTTTTTGAAACAAATGATAATGGGAATACAATATACTACAACCTATAGAATACAGTAAAATCAGTACTAAGAGGGAAGTTTATAAGTGCCTACATCAAAAAAGAAGAAAAACTTCAAATGAACAATCTAGTGATGCATTTTAAATAACTAGAAAATCAGGAGCAAACCAAACCCTAACTTGGTAGAAGAATAGACATGATAAAGATCAGAGCAGAAATAAATAAAAATTGAAATGTGAAAAGTAATACAAAAGACAAATGAAAGAAAATGTTTTTTTTTTTTTTGAAAAGTCAAACAAAATTGATAAACCTTTAGTCTGACTAAGAAAAAAAGAGAGAAGATCCAAATTAAAAAAAATCAGAAACAAAAAAGGAGACATTACAACGGATACTGCAGAAATTCAAAGGATCATTAGTGGCTATTATGAGCAACTAAATGCCAATAAGTTGGAAAATCTGGAAGTAATGGACAAATTCCTAGATATTAGAAACTACAAAGATTGAACCAGGAAGAAATCCAAAATTTGAACACACCAATAACAAGTAATGAGATCAAAGCTGTAATAAAATATCTCCCAGTAAAGAAAAACCTAGGATCTGATACCTTTACTGCTGAATTTTACCAAACATTTAAAAAACTAATACCAACCCTACTCAACCTATTCCTAAAAATAAAGAGGAAATACTTCCAAACTCATTCTAAAGGTCAGTATTACTATGATACCAAAACTAAAAACACATGAGAAAAAAAAAAAGGAAAAAGAAAAGAAAAGAAACCTACAGGCCAATAGCTCTGATAAATATTGATGCAAAAATTCTCAGTAAAATACTAGCAAACTGAGTTCAACAATGAGAAAGATCATTCATCATGACCAAGTGGTATTTACTCCTGGGATGCAAGGATGGTTCAACATATGCAAGTTAATCAATGTGGTATATCATATCAATAGAATGAAAGATGAAAAATCTTATGATCATGTCAATCAATGCCGAAAAAGCACTTGATAAAATTCAACATAAAAACTTCATTATAAAAACACTCCAAAAGCTGGGGATAAAAGGAACATACCTTAACATAACAAAAGCCATATATGACAGACTCCAGTTAATATTATACTGAATGAGAACAACCCAAATGCCTTTCCTCTATTATCTGGAACATGACATGGGTGCTCACTGTTACCACTGTTATTCAGCATAGTACTGGAAGTCTAGCTACAACAATTAGATAAGAGAAAGATATAAAGGGCATCCAAATTAGAAAAGAAGAATTCAAGTTATCCTTGTTTGCAGATGATATGATCTTATATATGGAAAAACCTAAAGACTACAAGAAAACTATTAGAAATGATAAGTAAATTCAGTACAGTTGCAGGATACAAAATCAGCATACAAAAATAAGTAGCGTTTCTCTATGCCCATAGTGAATAATGAGAAAAATAAATTTAAAAAGTAATCCCATTTGCAATGGCCACAAGTGAAATTAAATACCTAGGAATTAACTGAATCAAAAAAAAAAAAAAAAAAAGGTCTCCGTAATGAAAACTATAAAACACTGAGGAAAGAAACTGAAGAGAACACCAAAAAATGGAAAAATGTTCCAAGTTCATAGATTGGGGAAGAATCAATATTGTTAAAATGTCCATACTTCCCAAAGCAATCTATAGATTCAATACAAACCCTTTCAAAATACCAATGACATTCTTCACAAGTATAGAAAAAACAATCCTAAAATGTATGCAGAGCCACAAAAGACTCAGAATAACCAAAGTTATCCTGAGCAAAAAGAACAAAGCTGATGAAACCACGTTACCTCACTTCAAATTATACTACAGAACTAGAGTAAACAAAACAACATGGTACCGGCATAAAAACAGACACGTAGATTAATGGAACAGAATAGAGAACCTGGAAACAATCCACACACCTACAGTAAACTCATTTTTGACAAAAGTGCCAATAGCACACACTGGGGAAAAGATGATACCTTTAATAAATAGTGGTAGGAAAACTGGATATCCATATACAGAAGAAAGAAACTAGACCCATATCTCTTGCCATATACAAAAATCAAATCAAAATGGATTAAAGACTTAAATCTAAAGCCCCAAACTATGAAACTACTACGAGAAAACATTGGGGAAACTCTCCAGGACATAGGTCTTGGTCTTGAGCAATACCCCAGAGATACAGGCAACCAAAGCAAAAATGGACAAATGGGATCACATCAAGTTAAAAAGATTCTGCACAACAAAGGATATAATCAACAAAATGAGGAGACAACCCACAGAATGGGAGAAAATTTTTGCAAACTACCCATCTGACAAGGATTAGCAATGAGAATATATAAGGAGATAAACTCTTCATGTCCTTTTAACTATTCCTCTTGAGCCCAATTTAAAATATCGAGTTCTTTTCTGTGAAATTGAATCTCTATATCTTTCAGAGTAGTGACTTTGGGAAAAAATGACATATTCAAACTGGGAGGAGACTTTAATGAAGAATCTACTCATAGGATTGTGGGCAGAGTTTAAGAAAACCAACAAAGGACGGTGCAGTATTTCTGAGCTTGCCATATTGGAGAGACTTTACTACCCTACACCCTGAGGGCACAAAGGGAGGGAGCTGTCACCAGAACCCAGAGAAGGTAGCTGCATATTGAGAGTCACTTAACAGGAGCCCTCAGAAGGTAAGGACAGTGTGCAGCTACCCAAAGGGGAGCAAGCAACAAGAATAAATACCCCAACCTTACTTTTCTCCCTCCCTCTGATCACTTGCCAAAACATACCAGTGACCAAACCAAACAGGAAAACAGGGAACAAAGTAAGCGTAGTGATGAAGTCCACATGGGTCAGCCTCCCAGGACAGAATGGAGTAGGGTAAAGATCTGATCGGGGAGTGCAAACAGGCCCTCTCTCCACTTCTTGATTTATAGACCTTCAAAATAGACATGGTCACATAGCTGATCCAGCCCCACTAAACTAGGCCAAGGAGGAAAGATGAAAATATTTCATTTTGGGATTGTACTCACATAAGTTTTTAGGATTCAAATGGCCTTATTCTACAAGTCTGGTCACTTCTTTGCCAAATTGGAATTCTGTGTTAAAACTACAAGAGACTGAGAGCAAAAGAAATGACTCTCTTACTGTATATATGCAGTGACACATGCAACCTTCATGTCCAATATGATTTTTGGGGCTGTTTGAGGGTCAGGATGCCCAGGCTAAAGCCCTGGTTCTGAAACACCACTAGCTAGGTGATTCCACACAGTTTCCTCCACCTGCCTGGGGCTCAATTTTCTTCTCTCCTCTCAGTAAAGCTACCTTGCTTCTTCTAACTCTGACATACTGTGATTCTATTTTCATTTTTTCCCCAGTTACTACTCTGACAGATTTAGGGCCTCTTCAGTTTCACAGAAAAGAACCACATATTTTAAAAGTGAGCTCAAGAGAGATTTTTAAAGAGTGTATGAATAGTTTATCTTCGAAAAGAGAAAGCAAATAAACTGCAAAGTAAAATTTAAAAAGTATCTTTAAGTTTTTAACAGAAAGGAAAACATCTTCTCCCCTCAGAAATTATTTTCTCTACCATTTATTAAATATTTTACTGCATTCTCTGGGCATTCACAGATGAACCAGACATGAATTCAGCTCTCACAGAACCTCCAGACTGGGAGGGAAGAGGAAACAGGCATAGGAAAAATGACAAAGTTGCATAGGTTGCAATTATTTGAGGTGGCTTTTGAGAAGTGTTAGGATTTATTTTTTTCCTTTTATTAAATTAAATTTTATTTTTAAAATTTGCATGTAATAATTGTACATATTTATTGAGAACATAATGATGTTTCCATGCATATACTGTATAGTGATCAGATCAGGGTAATTAGTATACCTATCATCTCAAATGTTCATCATTTCTTTGTATTGGGAACATTCGATTTCCTCTTTCTAGCTATTCGAAACTATATAATATTGTTAACTGTAATCATCTTACACTAGATAAGAACTACATAGAACACTCTAACTTATTCCTCCTATCTAGCTGTAATTATATCTTTTAACAAATCTCTCCCTATAACCCCTTCCCTCATGCTTCCTGGCCTCTAGTATCCTCCGTTCCACTTTTTCCTTCTATGAGATCAACTTCTTGTAGCTTCTGCATATGGATGAGAACATGCAGTGTTTAGGTTTCTGTTTCTGGCTTATTTCTCTTAACATGTCCTCCAATTTTATCCATGTTGCCGTGAATGACAGGATTTCATTCTTTTTCACTAGTGAATCATATTCTATTATGTATATATGCCACATTTTCTTATCCGTTCATTAGTTGATAGACACAGGTTGATTCCATATCTCAGCTGTTGTGAAGAGTGCTATAATAAACATGGAGACACAGATGTTTCTTTGATATATTGATTTCCTTTCCTTTGGATAAATGACAAGTTTGGGATTGCTAGAGGATATGGTAGTTCTATTTTTAGTTTTGTTGTTGTTGTTATTGTTGTTTTGAGACAGAGTCTCGCTTTGTCACCCAGGCTGGAGTGCAATGGTACAGTCTCGGCTCGCTGCAACCTCTGCCTCCTCGGCTCAAGCAATTCTCTTGTCTCAGTCTCCCGAGTAGCTGGGATTACAGGCACATGCCACCACACCCGGCTAACTTTGTATTTTTAGTAGAGATGAGGTTTTACCATGTTGGCCAGGCTAGTCTCAAACTCCTGACCTCAAGTAATCCTCCTGCCTCGGCCTCCCAAAGTGCTGGGATTATAGGTGTGAGCCTCTGTGTCTGGCCTCTTATGTTATTTTTAAACAAAAGATGTTAAAACATCCACGAAAGGGAGCAGTAAGATTTAAGTTTGAAAAGTATGTTTGGGTCAGATATAAATGAGTGGATAAATGAATCACACCTGGGGGTAAAAATGCTGAGTTGAAATAGCAACAAAAGGGATTTAGGTACTTATGGAAATGCCTGTTCATCATAAAGGATTTTAGCCCTTGAAGTGGGTTATCAACAAATGTAATGGAAAGTCTTAAATGTAGGATTCTAAGAACAGGATAGACATAGCTCAATGATGATATAAAAACAGTCATGCCTGGAGCAGAGATGAACATGAGGGAAGAAAGAGGGCTGGTTGAAATAGAAGATTTCTTGGGGCCACATTCTGGACTTATAATATGGTGTTGAAAAAACAACAGAGATTCTGAAGTCAGGTGGTACGGACTTGGATGTTTGTTTTAGTTTTAGTTTCCCCAAATTCAAAATGGGGTTGAAATAAGGTTCTTGTGGCTATTCAACACCATAACTTATTGAAAACAATTATCTCAAGATATTTCATGTAACTAGACATTCAAAAAATGTTAGCGTGCATCCTTGTTTTTTTACAATGTTTGAATGCCACAATACGGCAATTGCTTCTTTTAAAAATCTCACTTTTCTGAGCCCCAAATCCATGTACTTCTCTTTTCTGCCTTCTTTTAGTTAGTTGTTGACACCTAAAGAGCATTGGTTTCATTTAAATTAATCCGTCACCATCATGCAATATACAAAAGTAGATCTTTTGCAAATACACTACCATCCATGTCCTTAGATTTTGAAGGCCTATTTCTCTTAATAATAGCATTTTAGGTATAAGTGAAAACTATTCTCTAATCATGTGGATTTTTATTCTTATGCCAAATGCCCATGAAGGTTAAGCATTCTTCAAGTACTGGGCTTCCCTGTGTTTTGTTATTAAGAGAAAGAGGTGGTGGGACCTGGACTGTGGTTTCCCACTTATGTGATATTCCTCAGCGTATGGAATCCTTTCTGTTCTTCTTGTTCATTTGAAACACAAGAAACAGTTTCATCATATGGTGTGTTGATCTGAAGAGTCCCAGAAAGGGTGAGAGTTCCCTGTGGAATTGTAACCACGAACACAATTTAGCGGGTGGGTAGTCATAGTCCCAGAGGGTTCTAGTGTGCTAGAAAAAAAAAAAAAAACCAAAGTGAGAGGAGCAACTCTGGTATTAAATAATTAAATACAAGAAAAAACCAAAGGAGGAAAATACTTTAGGAATGAGTGGCTGAGATTACATCAAGCCACATATGGATTAGGAGCAGAACTGAGATGAATTGTAGCATTTCTAAATTTTATGTCAGGTTATTAGAATTTAGAGCTGAGAACATGGGACTTGGATAGGTTAAGTCATTTTCCCAAAGTAACCTAACTATTTAATGTAGGATCTCAAACTAGAACCCAGACTTCTATAGCCCAGTTCAGATGACCATCTCTGCACCTAAGTATATTTGGGAGTTGGGAGATATTGTTAAAAAAATTAAAAAGTTGTATTTAGGTAGAATGAGGTGGAGCCATCTTTTCTCCTCTTCTGATCATCTGATCAGTCTAGGCAGTTTTCCTGGCTTAGTTTTAAGATTATGACTGCTTCAATGTCTCTCATATACATGTGTATATATATGTATATGTATATATGTACATATATGTATATATGTATGTGTACATATATATGTATGTGTACATATACATATATACACGTATGTATGTGTACACATATATGTATATATACATATATACACGTATGTATGTATACACATATACACACATGTATATATATACATATATACACGTATGTATATACACACACACACACATATATACACATACACACACATACATATATATATATTCCTGGGCAATATTTTTGGTGCATTTTCCACAAAGCATGTCTTAAAATCACTTCTGACAATTCTGTCCCTGGTCAGAATGTCCAAAATCTGCACTGACTCCAGATTTCCAGCATGGTCAAGAGACCTGGATGTGGCCATTTTTAAAGTGTTTTATACACTGGGCACACGCAGTGCCATCTGTCTCAGCAACTCCATGTACCTATATTCCTAGAGGCATATCTGCAAAGTCAACAGTTTACCCCAAGGCTGTAACAGGATTCCTATACCCTCAGTTCTCCAGTCTGACTTATCCAAGGCTATCTAATTATCTCCTCTATGTCCTACTCAAGTCTTTATTTTCTCTGCAATACCAGAGAACAGAAAAAGATTATATTTGTACATGTTCTAGTAGGAAAGGTATGCTGTAGCACTATCTAATATCACAAAACTTGGACTCTATCCTGGGCCAGGATCTCAGGCCATGTATTAGAAGGTTAAAAACTTGATAAGATATGGCTTCTTCTCTCAAGGGAATTAAAATATCATAGGCAGAATGAGAAATGCTACATGAGAAGGTAAATACTACAGGACTGGAATGAAGTGATAAAAATGTAGAAATCACATCAGGTTCAAAGGATTTCAAATGATTTTGTTCAGAATGTAGCAATGAGATGGTCTTTGAAGGATGGATAGGATTTTATAGGCTCAATGGCCAGAGGAATGGAGGAGGGACGTTACAGACAGAGGGAGAAGCAAGGCCAAGAATCAACAGCACTGAACTTTGGGCCATGGTCAAGAAATGCTGATAGTTTAACTGGACCAAAATTTTGGGTAACAATGGGAAAGGAATGGGAAATAGGAAAAGATGGTTAGAATCATATTGAAGGAGTTGAACCTTGAAGGTTTTTGATGAGAAAAGTTCTCGAAAAAGAGATTCAAACATTTTAAGAGACTCTGAGGATGAGGATAACACAATGTGTTCATTCAGGTGCCTGGAAGGGTGACCGTAATGAATGATCTGAGCTAGACCTGTGGGAAACCATTTGTTCACACTCAGGGATTACTGGAGCTAGAGTCTAGGGATGTAGCCTCTGTGGAAATGCTGAGGGAGACTTGGTTGTTTTGGAATGTTCAACCTTACCTGGTCCTGTTGTTAATTTCTTTTCCCTCCTCCTTCTTGTTTTACTTCGATGGCTTAGTGAATATGGTACAAGACGTATTCTCAAGGAACAAATCTTGCTGCTGCTGAAAACACAGTACACCACTCCCAAAAGCTGCATCCTGTACAATTTGAATGTCATGAGTACTTAGAAGCTCTTTTCTTGATGAAAGCCCTTAGCTGAATTTTGAGTTTGCGCTTTTGAATTTAACCAAAGAAGTGGAAGACTGCAAGAGCAAAGTTACGGCATGACAGGCTGCACTTTGTTAAAACTGTTTGAATCAGTGTGATTTAGTTGTAGTTATGTGGATACTAAATAAGGTACTCCATACTGCTACGTTTCAGGAAAAAAAGCCATACAACACAACAGTAATCTGAGAGCTTTCTAGCATTTTCTTCCCTAAAATGAAGTAGGACAATAAAACTGTCTTTGAAAGGGACTTAACCTTTAGGAAAGTTGAGAATGTTGATGGCCATAGAAAGACTGGGCAAAATAGTCAAGCTGATCCTAGATGTAAACTATGCAAACACAAGGGAAGAAGTGTATATGCTTGTAAAGAAATGACCCAGAAAACAGCGTTGCACAGTGTTGCACTTTGTGTCCTACCACTTTATAAAATGTAAGTTTTTGGTGGTTTTTAAAGTTGTGTCATGTGCCAGTTCCTCTTTTCTAAACTGCTCTGGGATGTAGCAGGGACTCAATTGACATTTTGTTGAGGGGATGAGTGGAATCCTGATGCATCTAATAATTTTTAAAAGATCAGAAGCTTTAGGTGGAAATGTAGGCAAAATAAATAGATCGGAAAAGTTATATAAGTATGTTATAGGGACTGGGTAAAATGTCAGCGTTTGGGAAGTTTCAGCAGCTGTTGGGAAAAGCAGCCAGAATAGCCATATTGAGTTCCCAGGAGAAGAAGAAAGGCCACTCCCTTGCCACAGCACTAAGCACCTGTTTTAGTAATCAGTGTCGGCCTAGGGCTTTGCAGCTAACTTTTAGCCCTGAAAGCACCCATTGGTTTGTGAGGCCTTAAGTAGTTTGGGGAGACCCAGGATTAAAGCATCTGATTTATTTTAGTCAATGTTTGCCTACTCCAAAGGGCACTAGTCCACAGGTATCTGTACTTTTTGCTGTATTCTCTGTCTGTGAGTTTAACTCATCATCCTCTGGGAACCTCCGTGCCCAGTGTAGAGTTTTAGTGTATGTACACTGGATGCAGACACATTATTATATTTAATCCACATTACAACCCTGTCTTCCTTATTTTATAGCTAAAGGATCAGAGAGGTTACATGAGTTGGCCAAGGTCACACAGCTAGGAGGTGACATAGCTGAAATTCCAACCCAAGATTCTTGGCTTAAGCACAATATTTTTGTCTGTTGCATGGTGACAGATGCAGGCTTCATTCTACCTTCACTACCAGGGCAGCAGGGCCTTTCCTGCTTCTGCACTTTGGCGTCAGATTGACTGACTGGGGATCAAATTCCAGCTCCAGTACTTCTTGCTAAGTGACCTGAGGCGACTTGCTTAATTTTTCCCAACCTCCATTTCCTTCTCTGTTGATTAGGCTCATGATTCCTTTTCACAGGATTTTCCTTCTTTACATAAAGCTGAAGGCTGCCTGTGTTGGAAAAAGACTGAGTTAAGATATTATGTGCAAGTTTGTACAAGGCAGTCTTTTCTCAATTGTGGTAGCACTGCGCTTGCTCTAAGCCCTGGATTTGAGAGAGAGAGAAGCAAAGCTCTGGGAGGGAGAAGTTAAAGCCCCAGTTGGTTAATTTCCAGCAGTAAAGCCAAGTTTCCCCAAACCCCTTTCCTGTCTAGGAAAAGGCAATCCTAACACCTGTCCTAGGGGTGCTTTGGGTATTCACTGAGATTGTGCATATAAAAGCCCTCTGTGGATTTTAAATAATCATGTAGATGTTCATTCTCATTATCAGAATTATCTCATTATTTCCAAATCAGGCCTCTCAGCTTAGACTTTTCTAAGTCCACACGAGGTCTCCATTTTCTCCTCTACCGGGAGCAGAAGATTACCAAAGAAAGAAAAGGTAGAGACACGAATGTGCTTCCCATTCACTACTCCCTACCTCTTCCTTGCAATCATGTATTCTGGGACTTTCTTCATGGTGGGCTCTTTCACACAATCCTCCTCTTCAAGCTGGGCAAGACTGTTCTTGTCTCTCTTGTGCTTCAGGAGGAAGTACTGGAGAAGATGTAAGTTTTTAAGCCTTCATTTGGGGGGATGTGGAAAGAAGGCAAAGGAGAGATGGGCAGGGAGGTTTGATTTCATACCATCCCCAGCCCTTAGTGAAATACTTGGCATCCTAAGAGGTACTTTGTAAATACTTGTTGAATGAATGATTGTGGAAAGTTGGTGGCAGGAAGAAGGGCTAGATGTAGAGAGCTGAGGGAAAAGCATGAAGTGTGGCCAAAGAATTTTGCTATTCCCCCTGTTGCTTTCAGACAGGTTAACATCAGACTGCTCTGGAAGCTGTAATTGATGAGGCCAGATTCACAGAACCACAAACAAAACTCCCTGTTGTTCTCATTTCTTTGTCAGGCAGACAAACGCATCAGCTATGTGAAAAAGCAAGCCCAGAAAACAACTGACAAACCAAACAAATCTGGGAGGCTCAGCATACACATTTTTCCCTTCTAGAAGCTCCGAAGTGCTAATACACCGTTTACATTTAAATCTGGCGACATTCAAATGAAGAAAGCCAATGGAAGTGAGTTATGTTGGATGCCTCCTCTTCCACAACTCCCTCCCCTTGAGTCATGACATTGGCAATTTCAAATAGGAAGCAATCCCAATGAAAGGTTGCAAACACCCTTTCAAGGTCTTTCTTCTTGTGGGCCCCACATACCTGCAACTACATTCTTTCTCCTGAACCAGGCTCCAGCCAATTAAGCTGTTCATAATCAATATATTTTATTTTGCGTATTTGGGGATTTACATCCTGCCAACTTCCAAAAGGACGTAAAAGCCCTTTAACATTTCAAAATAAAATGAGGAAATAAGGGATAAAAATAGAACCTCATAAAATGAGTAAGGGAATAGATGTTACAAGGCACCTGAGTTGACCTAATTCTTGCAGCTATAGCCAGTAAACTAAATCCTGACTTTATTTGTGGTTAGCCCAAAAGGGAGCACACGGTGCTTACATAGCTCTCAGTGCTGTGTCAACGTGGAAAAAGAAAAGAAACGTTGGAAATGGTTTGTAGAACTAAACCATTTTTTAGAGCTACAGCTTAAAAACGACACTATAATTTTTCTGTCAACAACCTCAAGAGAAGTCTGTGCATATAACACTTCCGGCAAGCAACCCCTCTGGCCTGCAGCCATACCGGCCTTTCACTTAATCACTTTGCTACATTGTTCCCTCTGCCTGCAGTGGTCCTCCCAGGAGTCCGCTCACCTTCATCCAGTTAACCCTGCTCCTGCTTTCAGTTTCTGTTCCATCAAAAGAGCCATCATCTCCTACTCAGATGGGGACAGGCCCCCTTGTTTAGGGTTTCAGAGCACCTTGTACTCTAAATAATGACACCAGTGAGTGAGTATGGTAAACTATGGTAGGTTTGTTTACCTACCATAGTTGACATTTAGTAACCTTTCACATGGTTACCTACCATAGTTTACATTTACTTACTTACTGGTGTCGTTATTTAGTGTCTGTGTTCCCCACTAGACATAAGCTCCCTGAGGCCAGGAACTGATGTACTTTTCTCACTTCTGTATCCCCAGTACCTCCTACCAAGTCTGTACCGTGTCTGACTTATGGTGACTTATGGTAATAATAATAATAGGATAATAATTACAATGATAATAACTAAAATGTATTAAACATTAGGAATTCTTCTAAGTGTTTATATCTAATGATTCATTTGAGCCTCAAAATAGCCCTTTGTAGTGGATACTGTTGTTATGCTCCTTTTATAGGAGAGGGACAGAGGTGGAGCTCTAAGGCTAGGTAAATTGTCCAAGGTCGTAGAACTAGCAGATAAAGAAGCTAGAAGGTAAACTCACAGTCTGGTTCCAGCATCTGACCTCCTGACCCCAGAATCTGCTGCTCCTTGGAGATGCACAGTAAATATCTGTTGAATGAAGGAATGAATTCAGATCATAATATGGCCCAGGAATTTTGCTTTCTTATCATCTAACTTAAAATAGAAATAGAATCTGAAAAATGAGAATGAACGCTACATTTCACAATTAAACCATTTCTCTGGGCTCTCAAATTGGTTACTTAATGGAGCACTAGGCCAGGGCCAAACCACAGGCAATTAAAATGATTGGATTATGTTTTAAAAAATGGCCATGGTAACTGTAGGGTGAATGGGCCAGCTGCCTGGCATAAAAATCCCGTATCTAAAGTATGTGCAGTTATATGGCAGCTAAGCTGTCATTTTGTTTTGAAATGCTGAGTTGGATTTATATTCTCTTCCGAGAGAGAAAGAAGGAGAAGGTAAGTAAGTGTTTGCTGCATTAAAAACAAACCAACTTCAGCGTATGGAGTCACTGGAAAGGTTACGAGGTAATGTTGGAATCAGTATTTTCCTCAAAAGAATGTGAACTCTTACCAAACTTTCTCACCTACAATTGGGCAAGACCCCAGAGATCTTCACAGGAAAACTGAGAAAGATGATATGGACATGAAAGATTATTACTACTGTCTCCTCTCCACCAGGGTCTCTGTAAGGCTATGGAGTATCTGATGGGAAGTAAAACCATATCCTAGCAAGCTGACTAGAACTTAATACTTGAAAGATGTACTTATATGTATGAAATGGCTTGCCTGTTGGATACGGTTGTTGATGACTATGCATTTTAATATTGGGAAGGGATTTCCTTTTGATATATTTGATGCAGAGTTGCTCTTTTTATAGAGGCAACTGGCTAATATACCCACTTGTTTCCAACAATCACGTATTAATTATATAGGCTTGGTAGCATGGAATCTGTTTATACACGCTTTGAGCCATCTCATTCAAAATATTTAGGGGTAGCTTAGAGTGTATATACCTTGAATACCTTGAACTAGTCCCAAGGATGGATTGAAAGGAAAAGACATGGTCCTGCTCTTATAGTTCCTATAAAAATTAGTATAAATAACATTCATTCATTTGGTACCAAGCATGTGCCCATACAAAGAAGCTAAAGAAAGACAGTGTATTATAGTAGAAAAAGCCCTGACTTTGGAGTCATACAGCTTACTGCTTATCAACTACTTAACCTCAGGGAATTTATCTGAACACTCAGAGAATCAGTTTTCTCGTTTGTAAAATGGAAATCTTATGCTTTGCAGGATTACTGTATGGAAAAGAAATGAATCTTATCATCTAGCACATAGGCAGTAGCCATTAAATTGCTTAACACACGATTTCCATTCATGAAAAGCCACATCCTAATGAAGGATGGAATAAACAAATAATTACAACATGAGATTTTGATATTGCACAGAATTGACATTGAGCAAAGGAGCACAAGTGCAGAGAAGAGCAAGGAGCTAACTCCCTCTGCCCGAGCAATCAGGGAAGTCTCCCCAAAGGAGGCTACATCAGAGGTAGGTCTGGAAGGATGAGTCAGCTTTTGTTGCACGGAGAAGGGGAAACATTTTTCAAACACAGAACCATGAAACAG
This sequence comes from Papio anubis, assembly GCF_008728515.1. Taxonomy (NCBI): domain Eukaryota; kingdom Metazoa; phylum Chordata; class Mammalia; order Primates; family Cercopithecidae; genus Papio; species Papio anubis. The sequence goes on along the minus strand of NC_044987.1, from coordinate 39,058,022 downwards.
CATGTGCTGCTTGTCGTGGGAAAAGTGGGAAAGTCAGTGCCATCAGAGGGTAGGCTCTCTGTGACTAGGCGAGGCCAGGGCACATCATGGGAGATAAGGCCAGAGGGTGTAATCAGTTACAGACTGATCAAAGAGACATACGTAAGATGAAGTCCTAACAAAACAGATCCTCTTCATTTTATTCCTGAATGTTCTATTTTTAGTGACCAGATTCTACGATTTTCACTGGCAAAAAAAAAAAGTTTTTTTTTCCGTTTCCCTGAGAAATTTCACTTCATTCGTTCTTTGAACATGTATTTCTGTATGTTCTTAGAATTCAACACTAGCCCAAAGTTTCTGAGAATTCCCTGTTAGCCGCTTAGACAACTTGGTATAATTCTCTGTCACATCTGTCATGCTTTCCTGCCTTTCCGAGCCTGCGTTGTCCAGGCTCCCATGCCTCCCATGGGGGGGCGCAGACGCATCTCAATTGGTCTCTGTGCAGAGCGGAAGGCAGGTGTGAGCTGTGATTGATGGCTGGCTTACATGGCCACAGAGAAACTGGCTCTGGGCATTTTCTTTTCTTCTCAAGGCCCAATCCATTCCTTCTACCCAGACTTTGTTGTAATAGAATTTCTTCGAGTTGTTACCCTTGGAATTTTTTATTAAGTTGTTCAGTTGTCAGATATAAACACACTTGAAAAAATATGAATTTGATTAAGATCCTGAGGGGAGACATGATGACTGAAGGCTTGAATAACTTTTGTTCCTTTTTATTTCCATATTAAGTGATGCATCACAAACTATCGTACAGGACAGTAGTTGTGATGCCAGGTGTGTGTCCTAATGACTAGGGGAGCTTTTGAAAAAAACACCCCCTGGGCCTGATCCACACCCCCAACCAAAGATGTATCTTCAGAGCATGTCTGGGGAGGGAGACCTAGGGAATCTGTGCTAAAATTACTACTTTGCAGACAATGTTGGTATGTAGCCATAGGGGAAAACCTACTGGGGGAAGGGGATGCTATGATAAAAAGTCTTAGTTCCTGTCCCACCACTCCACCATATCCATCTGTCCTGTCCTGTCATTCAATAGATTCTGTTGAACATAGACTATGTGCCCACATGCTCTTAAGCACATGGGACAGATCCAATCACAGTCCTCATAAAGCTTACATTCTAGTTAGGGAGATAAACAGTAAGTAAGACGGATAAGCAAAACATATTAGCTGTTGCTACTTGCCAAGGAGAAAAAAAAAAATACAGTGGATAATGTATTTACTTCCTTACCTCCTATTCTCAATTTATCCAATCTGGCTTTCATTCCCAGATTTGCAGATTGTTCATTTGTATAGGCCCAACTCTATCCAACTTGCCAAATCTAGCGGGCACATTTTAATCTTTGTCTTGCTTGGCCCCTCTGTGGTATTCAGTATGACTCATTATTCCTTAGGTAAATATTGAGACAAGTACTGTGTCTTTACAAGTTAAAAAATAACTTACTTAAAAAATTTTTCACAACTATACCTAAGATAGGCAGTATTGTTTTTGTCATTTTAAAAGGGGAAAACTGAGGCACACAGACGTGAAATAACTTGCTCAAGTTCACACAGCTAGCAAGTGGAAGAGTGGACATTCTTTTCACTGTCAACTCTCCCTTTCCACACCAAGTTACCCTGTTATCAACCTAGGCTTCTTTTACTCCTTCTCTCATCATTCACTTTCCAACAGATCCCAGGCTCATCTTCCTCTGCTAGCCCCTTACATGCAGGCATTCTATGTTCACTCTCTCCTTCCACACTCACTCTGCACCATCTCTTTAATGCCCCCATTTTTCTCTATTGCCCATATCCCTGTGACCCCCAAATTTACACTGTGGGGCCAGGCATCTCTTCTGACTTTCCAACAATGTAATTAGTGCATGCACTTGGATATCAGGTAGACACCTTTCTTTGTGCATTTAATAGGGGAGTGCCTAATATGTGCCAGGTGCTACATGGTCATTGCAGATATTATAGCGAACAGGGCAGATGGGGTCTCTGGCTCATAGAAATTACTGTCTAGCAGGAAAGGCAGACCAAATGCAAAGACATCCCCAAATGAGCTTAAATACTGTCTTCCTTCTCCCCTGAATACTTACTCAACTTCCTGTTTTCTCAATTTCAGTTAATACCACAACCTCGGGGTTGCCGTTAATTTCTTCTTCTTCCTCCAGGCCTAAAGCCAAGTCTATCTCCTACACACCTCTTGACTCTGTTCCCTTCCTGCCATCACCACAGCCTCAGGTACATTTCCCACCTGGAAAACCTGATCAGCTTTCTAGCTGGCCTCCCTGTCTCCAGTTCTACGTGCCTCTAATCCATTTGTGACACCATTTTTTTCTAAAGTGCAAACTCAATTGTGCCCTCCCCTCTTTATATCCTCTGATGGGGCATCTATCTGGTGACACCCCACCTCTTGTGATAATGGATCTTTTTTTTTCGTGAGAGCCCAATTCATGTGGTTGGCCCAGCTCCAACTGCTTTCTTATGCACTCCATGCACCTGGCCACAGTGATGAGTTTCAGAATGGGCAACAAGAGGCCAAGAAGAACTTTCATGTATAAGTGTTGGGAGGGAAATGGTCTCACTCTTGCTCTGAAATACGAATTGTTTCTTTTTCTCTGCATTGGGAGAATCTCTCCACATATGAAGGCAGTGCATGAAAAGAAGCTGACCCAGTCAAGACAGAGCCTTAGGAAATTGGTTGAGTTCCTGGATGATTTAGTTGCACATGAAGTGGGCTTTACTCGTGGACTTTACCAATCACAGGGGTCAATATATTTTCCGTTAGAATCCAGTGTTGGCACTTAATGGCTATGTAACTTTGGATAAATTATTTAACCTTTCTGAATACCAATGTCCTCATCTCTAAAATGGGCATAATAATAACATCCACCTCACTGGATTGTAATGAGTTCCAAATGAGTTAATGCATACAGGGAGCTTAGAACATTGCTAAGTGTTAGCCATTATTGTTATTACCATTACTTAGCTGCGTTTGGTCTTGGGTTTCTTTAGCTTGTAATTGAAAGAGTAGCAGCAAATACCAAGTCCAAACTTTGTATCCTGCTTACAAGGCTGATTTCTAGCCTACTCTCCAATGGTTCCATCACAGTCCTTATGCCTCTGTCTTGCTTGTATTAAATTTCCAAAACTCCCCAAACATTTATGCTGTTTCAGACCTTTTTCTAGGTATACAATGTTCTTTCTGCTCAGAATGCTCATCCCCATTCACCTAGCAAAGTCAGGTAATGATTCTAAGCAGCAAGCAGCAGCAACTAAGTCAGGATGCCAGCAGTTTTGGGTCTGATTTTGCCATTGATTATCTGCTGTCTCTGGGCACGACATTTGGGTCCCCTGCATTTTAAAAATGATTTTTTCTTGATTCTCAAATGTACTTCTCTGTGAACAGAGTTCTATAGATTCATCGACAGTCAAGGATTCCTTACTCAGCTCAAGTTTCAGATGAGGAAAAAATAATAAGGCTAGTGTATTAGGCCATTCTTGCTAGAAATAAATACCTTAGGCTGGGTAATTTATAAAGAAAAGAGGTTTAATTGACTCATGATTCTGCAGACTGTATAGGGAGCATGGCGCCAGGCATCTGCTTTGCTTCTAAGGAGGTCTCAGGAAGCTTACAATCATAATGAAAGGCAAACGAGGAGCCAGTGTATTCTATGGTGAAAGTGGGAGGAAAGAACAGGAAGTGGGAGGTGCGATGCTTTTAAACAACCAGATCTCTCTGGAACTCACCCATCACCAAGAGAATAGCACTAAGCCATTAGTAAGGGATCTAACACCATGATCCAAACACTTTCCACCAGGCCCCACCTCCAAAAATGGGGATTACATTTCAACATGAGATTTGGTGGGGACACAGATCCAAACCATATCAGTTAATTAACTCTCTCTAACTCCCATTGCTGGAATGGAGAAGACAGACTTAAATTACAGCAGGAACAGCTGGCTCTCTAGAGACAACCTTCTGAACAGATAGATGGTCAGCCCATGAAACAGGGCATTAAGAAGGATGTGCTTCCTTTCTTAGATCTCAAGAAGGGACAAGTGAAATTTCTTCTTGGTCATGTTCCCTGGTCCCCACCCCTGCCTTTCTTCTAAAAACTCAAGAAATTGTTTGAGTTTTTAGAAAGGCAGGAGTGGGTGGGACTCACAAACCCAGGTCCCATAAGCTTCTGAGGTCACGTTTTCTTTGAAAACATTATCTTATTTATTAATACTTTTAATAGAGAAGTACTACATAAACATTCTACCCAATAAAATAATCAAAAATACATCATAGAATTTAATGATTTCTGTCTCCGCTATCTCCTTCATTTTCCGCCCCCTAAGGTTACACCTTCCACAGTTTTTTGTTTATGAAAACAACAGCAGCCAGATTAACTTAACTATATCTTTAAAAGCAAGAATAGTTTTCCATTGTCTCTAATGCCTGGCTAGGTTTCCAGAATATTTAAGAATAGTAGTAAAATCAAAATGTTTCTTCTGTATTTCAGTGGGCAGATACTGTCTCTGGGTCGGCATCCCTGAAGCTTTGTTTTACTGTTGGAGATGAACAAATGTAAATAAATTTAAAGCATCACCCCAGTAGTATTTTCCTCATTTAAATTTTATTTCTATGTAAATTTACCTCAGGCCTGGAAAGGTTTGTTTCTGGCCTAGGATAAATGGCTGTTTTATTGCCAGAGTGGAGGCTGGCCAATTTCCCCAGACACTGGCTAGCTCCTGGGTGGTAGAGTTTGGCTGAAAGACATCAATGCAAACATGGTCTCTTTTTCCTTTGCCTGAACTACTATTCAAATGAAGATTATTAAAGGGACCTAAATGTGAAAATGTTATATACCAGCAACATACACATCCCCCAAATGTGTGCACATGGCCTAAATTAGACCACCTAAGTAGGCGGTGTGCAGACTAGAAATTATAAGAAAGGAATTGGATAATGAGAGGCAGCAGTCCGTGAAGCCAGCCCACCAGCAGAGCAAGTGCAGCATCCCTAGAAGGGTTTCCTAGAGGGAGAAATGGAAGCATGTGGCATAGGAGTGGGAAGTCGCCCCCTTGTTTCTTTCCCTTCTTTCCTGTCAGATTCATTTCCTCTCAACTCCTCTGTAAGAACAATAGTACCTGACTCAAGTCCAGGTCCCATTAGCTTCTGAGGTCACGTTTTCTTTGAAAACATTATCTTATTTATTAATACTTTTAATAGAGAAGCACTACATAAACATTCTACCCAACAAAATAATAGAAAATACATCATAGAATTTAATGATTTCTGTCTCCGCTATCTCCTTCATTTTCCACCCCCTGAGGTTACACCTTTCACACTTTTTTGTTTATGAAAATTTGCACATACATATATGAGGAGGAGGATGATTGGTACTTGTTTTTATAAAAATAGAACCGTATTTATTTTTCTGTAGCCTGCTTTTCTTAACAAGACATCATGGAGTTCTCTCTGGGTTCATAGATATTGACCATTTTGTTTTTTAATAGCTGCATAATATTTCCTCTTAAAGATATACCATAATTTGAACTATTTCTGTATCAATATACATCCAGAAATAAACAAAAATGGCAGTAAGCATTCTTAACATAAATACTTATGTGCTGGCAATTTTATTTTTATAGGATGAATTTTCAGAATTGGATTATTGGGTTTGCATATTTTTTAATTGAGTAGACATTTCTAGTTTACTTTTCCAAAAGGTTGTAGTAATTCAAGCCTTCCCAGAATATAGGACTGTGAAAATCTCCCCTGGGTTTACCATTTCTGGTTTTCTTCTTTTTTTCTTTGCCCATGTGATAGGCAAAAATGATGTCTTTAAACTTACTTAATGCTTTCTTGACTACAAGTGAGGTAGCTCATCTTTTCATGGACTTTTTAAATTTCTTCTGCTGTGAATTCTCTTATCCTTTGCCTATTTTTGTACTGGGTTGAAGTTGTCTTTTCTTACAAATTGAAGGAGCTCTGTACATTAGGGAGATTAACCTTGTATCTATCACATCTGTGACAAAATTTTCCCCCAGGACATCTTTGGTATTTTGACTTTGTCTTCTCAATCTTTTAACAATAAGAAAATGTAGTCAAATACCATATGTTGGTGTTTTCCTTCATGGCTTCTGGATCTCTTATCTTACATAGGAAAGTGTTCCTACTTCAACATTATGTAAGTATTATCCTAAATTTTGTTCTAATGTATAATTTTTCACTAGCTCTTTAATTTATTTGGAATCTTTTTTTTTGTGTACGGTGAGAGTTAAGAATTTCTCTATGTTTTCTCCTGGATAGCCAACTATGTCAGCAGCATTAATAAAATAAACACTCCTTTTCTCATTAACATGTTCCCTTTGTCATATATTAAGTTTCCACATATACTTGGATTTATTTTCTGAACTTTTTATTCTATTTTACTAGTCTGAGTCAATGCCATTATATTTTTATTGTAATGGCTTTATGAAACATCTGTTCCTGGATAAGGCAAATCTACCCTCATGATCCTTTGTTCTTTTTTTTTTTTTTTTTTAACTAATCTCAGATATTTATGTTCCCATTAGAAATTTAAACTTATTTTATGCAGCTGACAAAAATTGGGATTCTGTTTGAGATTGCATCAATTTTGGAAGGATTACTATAGTAAAGATAAATAATTTCTATTGAGAAAATGGTATATCTTTTTCATTTGCTCAGAATTTTTTTTCACATCTGTCAATAAGATTTCATAGTCTTCTTTATCATTGACCCTGTACCTTTCTTGCTAAATTGATTCGTGGATCGTTTCGTTTGTATTGATATTGTGAATGGGTTGTTTATCAAGTTGGCTTCTAATGCCCAACTTGTAATGGCTTGAGCTCTCACCCACATGGTGTCATGACTCCAACCCTTCTCAAAGTGTTGCCCAGCCACTCACAGACACCCACCTTTGTGCTTCCTGCCTGGTCTGTTCTTGCATTTACTGACAGGCGTGTGCTCTCCAGCTCCGACTTTCTCTTGGTGCTCCCTGCAGCTTGGGAAGCCTCCCTGTTGCCATGGCAGAAGCACCATCATAAGCATGATAACACCATTGCCAGACCCCCATCTCCAGGGACTTCTAAAGCTGTGCATTTTCCTGGGGCCCGAGTGGTTCTGGGTCCCATAAGAGGTGGGGAGAATGGCCTTTTCCCTAACTCCATGCCACATCTCATCCCCTAGTTCAAATGGCTCTGCTTGTTCTCAGAACCTTCCAAAGTCGCGCTGGCACAGTCCCATCAGCTCTTGTTCCTGCTCCCCCTCACAGCCTCTCCAAACCTTCCTGGCTGTGTAGGATAGAGAAGCCAGAACAGCTTTTTCTTTCCTCTTAGCTCAAACCCATCCCCACCACCCCCAAATTAAAGTAACGCAGCTTCTCCAAAGTGTAACTTTCCCTGTCTCAAGAGTTAAAAATCTGTGTTTTCAACTCCCGAAAACCTCAGGATCACTAAAGAGCTCCATTCGAGCAGAAAGTTATTTTGCTTATTTAGATAAAACCCAAAAACCTGATTGAGTTTTCCCAGATCAGAGAAAGAGCTATTTTGGAGGCTTCATCTCTGCCAATTACAACACTAAAAACAGCTGGAATCTTTAGAAATATAGGTTTTCTCTACCTCTATCCTCTTCAGCAAGGTTTCAAAATTCACAGGTCCAAATTTTCCCAGGAGCTCAGATCCAGGGTACTGTGGGCTTTGCTCCCACAAGCAGTCTCTGCTGGAAGGAAGTTTCTCTCCAGCTATGACAGGGACTCCAGCAACTAGGTGGCAGAGGGAGGTCCAGTTACTTCCGTGTCTGTCTAGGGGCCACTGACGTTTTTTCATTACACATGATACTAATGCAATTTCTTGAGGCTCTCATATACATTATTGGATTCAGTCCTCATAACAATCCTATAAGATAGAATTAATTTTTCCCCATTTTACTGCTGAAGAAACTGAGGTTGAGAAAGGTGAAGTAAATTGCAGAGCTAACAGTGACAGTGATCTAATTAAAACCTAGGTTGTACTCCATAGTCTGAGCTCTTACCTGTGGTAATATATCTGGGGGACAGGGAGGATCCTAGCACAAACAGGTCATCTGAGTGCCAGTCCAACTACCTCCCCCTGGAGTCTTGACCCAAAGGGCTTGAACAATTCCTTGTGGTAAAACTCAGGGCCTTCCATTTCCCCTTTCTGTCAGATGCATCAACTGACTTCTGAGTCTTTGTTATATGGTATTATTATCAGGTCCTTTGCTACGTAGTTTAATTGTTTCTATGTTACAGTTTAATACATGAGAGCTCAGAGATTTTACAAAATAAAGGGGGCAGGGTATTGAGGTGCAGATTATAAAATTTTTGTTAGGAATGAAAGTTTAGAGTTGGTAATCAATCAGCTATCTCAGTAAATTATCCTTGATAATTTCATTCGTTGTAGTTTGTAGTTTGACTTACATTTAATGTGCAAATGTTTTATGTATACAATTTACAAATTGATTTTGATTTCTAGTTTTATAAGAGCTATAAGCTTAAAAATTTATATCCAGTGGTAATTTTGTTCATATGTATGTAACACTATAATAAAAACAATCTACATCAACATTGCAGATTCCCTGAAAATATTTCCTTTTGTAAGGACATTGTTTAGAGAAATACTGATACACAGCTTCCCACTGGATCCTCCCTACAGCTCTGTGAGGCATATTTTCTCATTTCTGTTTATAGACCAAGAAACATGGGCTCAAGCAGGTATGTGGACAGGCCATCAGAGCAGATGTAGACAGTGACAAGGCCAGACACAAATCAGGGTCTGAGTCAAAATCTAAGACTCTTTCCTGGAAACGTCTTCTTTTTAGCAATGAGACACTATTTCACACTTTCAGCGGAAACGGTTATTTATTATGTCTCTTCTTAGGGGAATGATGTTCAAACTTAAGGATTTAAAAAATAATTCCTCTGAGAAATCTAGTTTAGCAAGGCTGACAAAACAGGCAACATCTAAGTTAAATTTACTACAAAGGTTAAAAAATGTGTAAGTTATTTGAGTGATGTGGTGCACTCACGTGCTTTGCAGATGAAACTTAGGAGATCGCAGCGGGGAAGCAGACAGGAGGATGTGAAGGAGGAGGGCAGGACAGGGTGAGGCAAGAATTAGAATTACAGTCCAAGTATTCTCATCAGGGAAAGAGAGAGAAGGAGGAGGAGAGGAAGAGGAGGAGAAGGAGGGAGAGTGGAAGGGGAGGGGAGAGGGAGTGGGAGAAGGAGGAAGAAGAGGAAGAAAAAGAAGTAGAACAAGTAACAGCAGTAGTTGGACTAGATCAAGTTGACAAGCCTGGAAGTATGAGAGCTAGTTTCATTATTTTAAAAAGTCCATCATAAGGATACGTGGGGGTAGTTAAAACATCAGGCTTCTTTGTTTTGGCTGTAATTATATTAACTCAGTGGGGGTATCACTGGTTGCTCATGCTGAGTAGAAATTCAGATGAAAAGTTCTAAATGATTTAGATTAATGAAGTTAGAAAAATAAATGTCCTATCCACAAAATCTCATTTGTTGAAAAATAAAATCTTCAAAAACACGTATTTGTTCAATCAGTAATGATTGTGCATCAGCTATGTGCTGTGTGTACACAAAGATGAGTAACATATTGACCCTCCTCAAGGGCAAGTGTTGCATGTGCATTGGGGTGGGGATTGATGACAGACACATGCAAGCATTTATAATTCATTGTGAAAATGCAATGAAGGCATAATGTATAGAGGGTTGGGGGACTGGGTAGATCTAAGGAAAGAGGTTCCAGACTTGGCCTTAGAAGTGAGAGTCAGAGAAGGCTTTCTTCAGGGGTTAGGAAATGAGCTAAATTATACAAAATGTGTCAGCAGGGAGGAGAAGGAATTCTGGCCCAAGGGAACTATGCCAGCAAAAGCCTGGAGGTGAGAAACAGCATGGTGGTTGGCAGAGAATTCTGTAAGCAGTTCAGTGTTGCGTGTGCATAAACTGTAAAGTAAAAAGATTTAAGAAGTCAATAAGGGGCCAGATATTGGAAGTCACTTGTATAGAGTGACCATAAAATGTGTCATCCAAACTGGGAGGCTTTTGAGAATTAAAAGAGGACACTTTATACCATAACCACAGGTTCAAACACGTACACCTGGACATATGGCCACCCTATTTATAGGTCATGTCACACAGCTTAGACTTCCTCATTGAGTGACAGGGAATCATTGAGAACTTTTCAGCAAAAAAAATGACATAATGAGATTTGAGTTTTAAAAGATTATTTTAAATAATAGATCCATGCATATTGGATTGAAAAAAAAGGAGATATGGGGAAAGCTCTATCTTCTCGATGCATTTATTCAAGAAATCTTATTTGAGAGCTGCCATGTGTTGGCACTATACAGGGGCCTCTAACACGAACAAAACCAGAACTGATTCCTGCCTTCAAGAGTTTATAGTGTGACGGAAAAGACTGTGAACAATTAAATAACACCCAAATAATTACAGAACTGCAAATGTGGCAATGCTATGGAGGGGTGGTAACCAGTGCTATAAGAACATATGATGGGGGATGAAGAGGTCAGAAATGACTGAAGACAGAAGGGATGAATCTTCTGGAAAGAAAAAGAAGACATGCAAAGATCCTGTGACAAAAGGTATGCAAGGACTGACAACACACAAATAAATGGGTATAATTCGTGGGCAGCAAACATTTCTTTATATAGTAACAGATGAGATGCTGTGTTCTAATGTAGTCCTCCCCAGGAAGAACAGTATAGTACGCAGTGAGCCTCATGCTGAGCCCCTCTGACCTGACATGTTCCTCACTGACTGGTTAAATTCACAACACAACCTCTATGCGTCCTAGGTGGAATTAGGAAGCAAATGGGTAGCAATGTCCATCCTCCTCTGGGTTTATCTTGTGTATACACTTCACACTGTTATTTGCTGAGCCAGTAGTAAACTGATGTTTAACCACCATCAACAAAAAAACACAAGACTTATTCATCACCTATTTCAGTCTTCAAACCCAGACCTGCCTTTCTTGATCAGGCTGGCACAGGAGAGAGCACAGCCAGTTGGAGGGACTGGAAGGCTAGTATGGCTGTGATGGGCAAAGCAGTGGGGTTTAAAAGGGAGTGTGAAGCAAGGACAGTCCAGATATACACACAGGGGCCAGACCATAGCTTTGCATGCTATGTTAAGCAATTGTGTTTACATCTGAAGAACAATGGGAAGCCAATGATGACCTTTCAGATCTTCAGTCAAAATGACTGCTCTAGAAAGAAGAGCTAAGTGATGGGTAAGAGTGGATGCTGCCATACCACTAAAGAGGGTATCGCAGAGGTCCAAGACAGAGATGATGGTATCTCTGTTTAGGATGATGAAATAGAGACATTTGGTACTTACCAAATATCCAGTTGTTCCTATGCATTTCCCAGTGTCCCTTGGAATTAAACTGGTTCATGTGACTAGTTTTAGCCAGTGGTGTAGGAGCAGTATTGATGTGTGTCACTTCTGGGTAGAGGCAATAGGTGAATTGGCTCTGTCACTCTCTTCCCTTGCTGTAGTGACAATGGGGATCCTGACTCCCACAGAGCAGAGCCCCAAGATGGAGGAGGGATGCTTGACATGTCTTGAGTTGTCATGAGAGAAACACATTTTTGTTAAGACACTGAGATTTGGGGCTTACTTGTTACCAAACCATAGACTAGCCCCTTTTGGGTAATATAGGTTGTAGATGGTGGAGATAGACAGAAGTGGGTGGGTTTGACTGAGAGATTTTTTCAAAGCAATTCAACAGTCTTTGAATACAAATTTGAGATGGAGCTGTGAGGAAAAGGGAGGTGTGAAGAAAGACTCCTCAGTTTCTGGGTGCATGTTTAAGTGGATGGTGGCATCAGTCACTGAGATGGAGGACAATCAAGTTTCTAAAGATAGGACAGATGGGCTCACATATCTCCAGAAGGAACATGGAACAGTGAGAAGCGGGTTTTGACCCCAAGTAAAAAAAACGGGTAGGTTTTCAGTGAATACTTATGACTAGTATCTGCTGCTGTCTAACTGTGATTTTAGATAATTTGCTTTATTTAACTGGGTCTTTGTTGCTTAAATGAATACAAAGGGATAAGAACCTATGTCTATATCAGGGCTTATTTAATTCTGAAGCTCAAATTATGTTAACTCAGTAACATCTGGCCACAAAGTTAGGACTGTTTGTTGGTGCTAGACAACGCCAAGAGCATGACTACTGATGCACAACCTATTGTCGTGAATTCTTAGAAGTAAGTGACAAGGGGAGTTTTGTTGAATGACGATAAAACAAGTTGTATTCTTAACCCAAGATTTCTCCCAACTTGAGAACTGTATTAGTTATCAGTTGCTGCATAAAAAATTACTCCAAAATTTAGTAGCTTAAAACAACAAACATTTATTATTTCAGTTTCTATGGGATCTGAATCCAGCTGTGGCTTAACTGGATGCCTCTGTCTCAAGGTCTCTCATGTGGTTGCTGTTAAGCTCTTGTCTGGGGCTATGATCTCAACTGGAGAAGCATTTACTTCAAAGTTTATACATCTGGTTGTTGGCAGCCTCCGGAGATTTGCTTTCAAGTTCACGTACGTGGACATTTCCATAGGGCTGCCTCAGCATGGTAGCTGACTTTCCCCAGAGTGAGCAAAGAAACTAGGAGCACTTAAGACAGAAGTCACAGCATCTGTATAAACTAATCTTGGAAGTCACTATTTTGCCATAATCTTATTTACTTCTGTATTTTCTTTGTTAGAAGTGAGTCAGTAAATCCAAGAGGAGGGAATCACACAAAAGCTTGAATATCAGGAGGTGATATTAAGAAGCTACCTACCACTCTGGTGACTTGGTTTATACAGGGGAAAGGACTTACGGATCTATTTGGCCAGACAGAAGTGCTGTTATTTTCCTTTCATCAACCATCCATAAGCCAGCAAAATCATGGCATTTGCTGCCACTGGGATGAATTATGTCAATTCTTGGCTCATTGACATTTTGTTTACTTTCTCTTGAGCTAAGCTCTCCAGAGACTGGATGACTAGAATTTCCCTACCAAAACACAGGGGTCCACAGGCCACAATTTACCGTGTTTCTGGAGTGTTTTCTTTGATGTTGCCAGATCTGTGGTACCTTAAGTCTTATCCTGGGACTTGGACCCTGGAGGTTCTGTGGAATCCCAGGCGTTTGCTCCTGGTTAAAGAATGGGGTAGGTCAGAAGGCTTCCCTTTTAATTAACCAGTCTTTGGGCTGACCCAGGGACAAAGAGTCCCTTCCCTCCCTCCCTCTCTTCCTTCCTTCCTTCCTTCCTTCCTTCCTTCTTCCTTCCTTCCTTCCTTCTTTCCTTCCTTCTTTCCTTCCTTCCTTTCTTCCCTCCTTCCTTCCTTCCTTCCCTCCTTCCCTCCTCTCCTCCTTCTTTCCTTCTTCCTTTCTCTCTCCCTCCATCTCTTTCTTTTTTTTTTAATTTGCTACAACCCATCTTTGGCTCTTTTTTGTGATATAATATAGTAAGTGATTATAAGCATTTAGATTCTAAAAAGTAATAGCCCTGTGTAATCTTAGCTTAAGCTTTCTGTGACATAATTTTCTTATTTATAAAATGAGAAAACCACCAATGCTTACCACATAGGATCATTATGAAGAGCCAGTTAAAGCATGAAAAGCACTTACAGCACTTGATAAACAAAAGGTACTCAAAAATGTTCGGTATTATTAGTGTTCTAACTCTTCATGTCCCAAGGGTGCTTGCTGTGTCTGAAATGCCATACATCACAGCAGACAAAGCTATGAGAGAATAGAGCAAAGGCAATGATTCTTCCTTCTTTATTACATCCTCTTTGCCACAATAACTCACACATTTTGCCATTTTTTCCCCTGCCCCTTTCTCCTCCTTCTCCTTTTTCTTCTTTCTTTTTTCCCCCTATTTGTGATTTTCGTTGATTGTATGGCATAGAATTAGGATTTGAATATTTCTTCATGTTGGATATATGAAAGGATATGAGAAGGATGTGTGTAACATGTGAAGAGATAAATTGCCCTTCTCTTCCATCTCTGCCTGATAAAATCCTCTCTTTCTTTTAAGTCCCATTTTAAATAGCACCATTTCTAAAATAATAATAATAATAATAAAATTATCTAAACCCTCAACACATGTGACCAGCAACCTCTCCCTCTCTACCAACAAACTAATTGTATTTTCCTTGAGGCGTTTAACACACTACATTCAAGTTTTAGAGCCAGTGGAATGCAGTTATTGTTTTCAGTATAGCAAAAGACCCCTACACTCTGATTTCTCAAATCACATTCCAAATCCTATTTAGAAAAAGAAGCTCTCGGCTGGGCATGGTGGTTCACTCCCATAATCCCAGCACTTTGGGAGGCCAAGGCCAGCGGATCACCTGAGGTCAGGAGTTTGAGACCAGCCTGGCCAACATGGCAAAACCTTGTCTCTACCAAAAATACAAAAATTAGCCAGGCGTGGTAATTTTTATAATTAACAGGCGTGGGTGCCTGTAATCCCAGCTACTCGGGAGGCTGAGGCAGGGAGAATTGCTTGAACCCAAAAGGCGGAGGTGACAGTGAGCCAAGATCATGCCATTACACTCCAGCCTGGGCAACAGAGCAAGACTCTGTCTCAAAAAAAAAAAAAAAAAAAAAAAAGAAAGAAAGAAAGAAACAAAAAAGGAAAAGAAGCTCTCATTGTAAAACTTGCTTTCCTAACAAGTGGTAATTCATCAGCCACCTTGATGAGCCAGAGGAAAAAATCCCCTAAATGTCACTACTTGGATGAGGAATGTGATTCCCTGGGGGTGGGGGCTGGGTAGTAGGGCCTCAAATCGAGGCCAGGGTACATTTCCTGCTCAGGGCCCAGCCTCCTGAAATTCTTGAACACATCTATTTCCAAAATTAGAGAGGACACCTCACAGGACAGCTTGGCAGCTTGTAAAGAAAGGGATGAATGCTTCCCAAGGAGGAATTTCTGGGACACCAAGCAACAGAATAGAAGAAAATAGGACAAACAGAATAGTCCAATCAAACTGAAAGTTCAGTTCTCTCTAGCCTGAAGGCACCTTATACAAAAAGTGTTATTTATAAAAACGTGTGAAACAAGCAGTAAATAAAATCAATGACTTTGACATATTGAAGAGAGAGTCTAACCCTTACCATAAGGATTTTACAAACATGTTTAGTAAATTTATCATAATTTTTAAACCATAAAATTTAATGTTCCTTCTCTTTCAAGTTTCTATCAAGCTCTATGGTAGTAGATGCTATGGTGTCACTAAGCTTCCTTCTTCAGGATGGCACTGTCCCCTCAGCTGTCAGGAGTGCTGCCTGCTGACTACTCACAGCCGAGTGAGGAATTACACTTAGTACAACGGAGATGCCTCACCTGGATGCATAAAGTTACGCGCTCTCCCTATGGGCACCTTGCATCCAATGGCCAGTTGACATGGGGGTATAAAGGACTGCCAGCTGGGCTCAATTCAGTCATCCTAAAGGGTCATCCCTGCTCTAAAGCACCCTGAGGGTAGAACTGAAGCTTTTGCTGCAACTGAATTGCAGTTCAACTTCTCTCTCTACCTGTTCCTGCTGCACTTCCTCCCTCAAAGGCACTGTTAAAGCTCCTGCATGCAAATCTCTGCCTCACAGTCTGTTTCCCAGGGAACCCAATCAAACCCCTCCATTTTATCTGATATAATATTTAATAAAGAAATTTGCAATGTCTCCCAAAGCTGTGCTGACATCTTTCATTCATTACTTCTTTTAATCTGCATGACAATCCCATCAGTAGTATTTTTATTCCCATTTGATAGTTGAGGAAGTTGAGACTCAGCAAAGTTTAATAATTGCTCTATGTGGCCTAGCTACTAAGCAGTAGAATCATACCTCAAACCTAAGTGAGGATTAAATGAGATCACATCTTCAAATGTGATGGTGCCTGGTGCAAGGTAAGTGTTTAGTAAATGGTAATAGCATTATTATTATAAGGCAGGTCTAACCAGAGATTTTCACAATCTGGACCATTTATCAAGAGTTAGAACATATAAACACACTTCAACAGACAAGCCCACAAAACATACAAATCCAAATCTCAGAGGTTATCTTAGAATGTTATGAGAAATGAGTAGGCAATGGCCAAAAGAGATGATTACATTTTGAGTGACAATAAAGTCAGCTGTTTATCTTGTCACAGAGGCATGTAGGTTGCTTAGGCAATAAACAGATTGACGCTGGAGATGTAATATCTTGAAAAGCAGCTAGGTTTTAAAATACAAGCTGATTCACTGAGTAACATTCTCCCTAGACCCTCACACAGAGTTTTGCATTGAGTATTGCTTCAGTCAATGTTTGTTAAGTGCTTGCATCTGGTTGCTGGCAAAATTCACTTGCCCAGTTCAGAAGCAAATAATAAATATTTCTGTTAATTATAATGAATATTGTATAAGCATCCATATTGTGCTCAGTGCTTTATTTATTTCACGCAGAGTTGAGGACTATACTACATTCAGAAGCTCAATTTGAGCCTTTCTTATTGAATTTTAACAAAATAAGAAGCCCATATTTAAATTGATGCTGCTAATGTGAGAAGACTATATTTCATATCAGATTTAGTGAAGTGACTAATGGATTCCCCATAGCTAGGAGTCTACCCTCTCATCATCTTGACGGATAGCCATATACACTTGATACAACTACCAGTGCCCAGGTGGCAGGTCCAGAGCAAGGCTGCCTGACAGGTTTCTCCACATGACTAGGTGAAACCAGTTTAATTTCCTCTGGTTCTGTTGATGTCTTCTGGTGGGAGTTAGTCCAGACAAATCAAGCTGCTTACTGAGTTCCTTACCTTAGTGCTGATCACATTCTACCCTTGGGAAGGAGAGAACCAAGAAGAAGCTAAGATTCCAAGTGCTCCAACCGCTTAGGTAATTTGTCTGGGAAACAACTAGAAAATATTGGATTGTCACAAATTCATTTTGTGACAGAGATTATAAGAGTTTATAGTAATTCAGAGATGAGAGAGAATAATTTGGGATAGGGGTATCTGGAGGAGATTCTTGTGATGCCTCCATCGCCCCAAGGATTTACTTATTTTTTTCCACAAGGTTTGATTAAGCAATTTCTATTTCCCAGAACCCCTGCCCATTAAAGAGGATTCAGACAATAAACATAGTCTCTGCTTATAGTGGCTGACAGTTTAGGACAGAAAGAGAGATTAAAAGGAAATTACAACTATAGTAATGTGGTTAAATGGTAAAATAGAGGTATGAACAAGATGCCTAGAAAACATAGAAGAGGAAGCACTTCACTCTGCCTTGAGGGGCCAGGAAGATTTCTAGTAAAAGGTGATACCTGAGCAGAGGCTCAAAAAATGAGTAGGCATTCATCAGATCAACAAAATAGAAAGGGCATTCCAGGTAGTACAAATAGCAAGTACTATGTAACACAAGTTTTTTAAAAAAGGAGAGAATATTGGGCAAACTACAGGTAATTCAGTGCTGTCAGTGTAGGTGGTATGGGGCATTGCACAGAGGAGGGTTTCTCAGTTTTGAAACTATTGCCATAGACATTGAAATGTCTACAGGGCTAGACATTTTTGTTGGGATGAGGGCTATCCTGTGTATAGTAGGATGTTTTGCAGCATCCCTGACCTCCACCCACTAGATACCAGTAGTATCCTTCCCTTCCCACCCCTACAACTGTGACAACCAAAAATGTCTCCAAACTGAGGGACAAATTGCCCATAGTTGAGAACCACTGAAATAGAGCAGGATGAGATGGTAAAGGGGATGTCAGAGATACCATGGGGGGAATATGTGCACCATGCTAAAGAGTTTAGACTTGTATTAATTCATCCAACTGTTCGTTCACTCAACAAATAATGAATGTTAAATGTATGCCAGCCAGTGTTCTGGGTGCCTAGGATTTAACAGTGAACAAAACAGACAAATCTCTGGCTTTCTATGGCTTATGTTCTACTGATAAGCAATAAACAATAAACTCAATATATTAGTGGATACAATTGTATATTTTAAGATGATAATGCTATGGGAAAAAGGGAGATAGGAGTTTTACCGTGGGAGACAGATAGCAATTCTCAATATGGTAATCACTATCAGGGGGAAAAGTATGTTTTATTTCACTAAATAAAAGGACTTTCTAGTATATTTTATCTACAGGCAAGTAATTACAGATTCACATATTATTAGAAAATCCAGTCTTTTCTATTTAATATGGATTGGACTACTCACACCTCTTATGGTTCATGAGGAGAGAACAAATTTCAAATGGCTCATTCATTAATTCATTAGTTCAACACTTAAGAAGAAGCCAGCAACCACTGTGCCACACACTGGGGATGGATAAAAGATAAATGTCGTACAGTTTCTGCCTACAAGGCTCTCACAGGAGTGCTCTCATGTAAATTATGATTATTGTAATATATGATTGAGGTATAATGGATGTATATTCAAATGCTCAGAGAATCCAGAGAAAGAGTGGACATGCCTGGGGGTAAGGAGAAGGCTTCACAGAGGAGCTGTCATTTGAAATGGGGCTGGAAGGATGAGGAAAAGTTTGCCTGGAAAAGAAATATCAAAAGAGGATTCCAGGCCAAGGTGTGAAGACATGAGAAATTATATCCATAGGTATAAAAACCCTGAAATCAGTTTAAAACAGATCTTTCTTCAGTCTCATGATATCTGAGTTGTTTTCTTTATCCTTCCTGGTTCCCAGATCTGGAATTTCTCGGGTCTAGTTGTACTAGTTTCTTACCTGTGCAGTGAAGGGTTGGATGAGATGATCTCTAAAGTTCCTTTCAGCTGGAATATTCTATGATCCTATGATTCCATGATTTTATTCTTGTTCCCACTTTTTCAGAGGTTAATTCCTACTGTTTCCAAGTCATTCTTTATCTCCTTTTGTACTTTCTTTTTTCATTTATCTTAGACAAATTCTCTCATTCACTGTCCTTACCACATCGAAACAGCATCAACCTGTTTATTGCCTATTGTTTTCTTTACAGATTGACTATCTCTAAGAGATTATTTGAACAATGCATATTTATCTTTAGGGCACTAATACTTAAGTGAATACTTTCCAAAGGCCAAAAGGGAGTAAGAGTAAATACACCTGTGCTAGGGATTTTTGGCAGAGTCAAATTATCAATTAATTGAATATTTATTTAGCTTTTCCCATGAGCCAGCAGTATGCGTGGCACAGAAAAGTTTATAGGTAAGGGCAAAAAACAATACCTTCCATTAAGGCTTTAAAGCTCTCTAGGGGAGGAAGGTAAATACATAATAAATATAATGCAAAAAGAAGCAATCATAGCTAATTTAATGCAAAAGATAACTCGGAGTGTAAGATGCAAAGAAATGTGCATAAAGCAAATTATTTGAAGTGTGCAGTAAAAGCATAATAAATTTTTATTGGATAACTGACAATCATGTATTCTTTGATAGGTGAAAGACCGAGGTACAGTTCTCTCAAACTTCTCTGCTCAAAGAAATGAAAAGGAAAACAAAACAAAAAAAATGCTAGAAGTAGAAACCACCTGACCTTTTAAAAAAGGTTCTGGAAAGAGGATGAATGTAAGAACAACAGTGACAATACCCTGTTACATGCCTATCGTAAGATTTAACCAAGCATTTTCACATAGGCTCTTCCATACTTTAGTCAATGACATCACTACCTCCAAGCTACAGGCTGCTGAATTCTATGAATGATTATCTCTTGAACTAGCTCTTATTTTCCATTTGCATTGCCTTAAGCTTACATGTTCTCTACTTCCCAGATTTTTGCAAAAGCCGGTCTAGTCCGCCTGCTTCTGCTCCATCAACCACTCTGCTTCAAAGAGAGCTTTCTGGGCTGCCTATCTGACTTCAGTACTTTGCTGCTGAGGAATAATTTGGCCTCTCAATGCCTGAAGAAGAAAAGTTGAAACTCTTTAGCATGACAACCAAGACACTCTATAGTTTGACTTTCACCTACACGCTGGTCTTGAAACTCCTTCATTTGCCTGTATTTAAGTCATGATTTATGCCATTTTCTCAGCATGATCTCTTCCCTTGTACCACTAAATCTTTGTTAACTCGGTTCCCTTTTTTCGGATGGTCCCTCACCTTCATTTCTACTTACTAGTCTTACCCTCCTAATTGTAAGGAGCCAGGACTACTACACAGAACCCCAGAGTAGGTGGCTGCTGGCTTCAGAGAATAACTGGAACCAGAAAGTAAAAAGTCAAGGGGGTTTTCTCTGTTTGTGTGAGCCTCTCAAATCAGACTTTCTGTGTACAAAGCCCAGGCTTTTAACAAGAATGGTCTAATATCTTCACAAGTGTGTGAGAAATTCACTTAAATTGATGGGGTTCTGCTCTTGATATAAAGAGGGACTTAGGCTCTGATAAACAAAGAACCTTATTGAAAACATTAATTGAAATCAACTAAAAGCTTTAGATTCCAAAGAGTGCACGTGAAACAAGTGGGTTGTGATGAAGCACTGAATTATTCCAGGGAGCTGGGACACTGTTCAGAAGACTCAGGAGCACAACCTAAGTAGATGGTTCAGCAGGTTTTCAACTCCAAGAAGAAACTCAGGAGAGCTCTGCTTGGGGCTGCAATGTGATGCAATATAAGTAGTAGTTGAAGTTGAGTAAAAGCAGGTTGGTATTTATATTTTTAATTCCCATTTTATAGTATATTTATTGTTGATTCCTGCATGTATACTGTGTTATTAAATATTTATGCTGTAATTCCAACACCCTAAATTTTCTGCATTCATCGACAGGCAACAGAGTAGAATAGTTGAGAACATGGGCTCTGAGTTGAAATCTCAGCTCTGCCATTTACTAGCTGTATGACCTTGGGCAAGTAACTTAAACTCACTGTTCCTCAATGTTCTCTTTTATAAAATACAGATAATATTAGTTCCTAACTCATACAATTATTATGAGAGTTAAATGAGCTATTCAAAGCACTTAGAATAGTGCTTGGGACAATATAAGCACTTTACAAATATTGGCTATTAATATTGCTATATACATTTAGATGTCTCTGGATTTAATCCTCATAACAATATTCCAACATGGGAGGAAGATGATGATGATGACAATGATCATTATTACCATTTTATAAATGGGAACATGGAGACTTATATTGTAAAGTGACTTTTTCAGAGTCACACAGCTAGGTATTGAAAGAGCTGGGATATCAATTCACGTATTCCAAATCAAGGTCTAGAAATTTTATAATTGCATTTAACAGAAAAATTCCTGTTGCCTGCATCATAAGGTAGAGTCAGTGAGGTTCCTAAAAAAAGGCAAGTCCAGGCTTCTTCTGTCCAACCCAAGATCCAACTCTTCCCCTAGTATAAGGTGAGGGACTTCAGTACCTAGCAGTAATTGACTCAAACCCAAACTCATCAAGAAAGTATAAATCTTAGATGGCTGGATGTTAATAAACATTATCACTTTTTCTGAAACTCAGATGGTTCTGAATGTCTTGGGTAGCATTTAAAATGAAAGAATATAATTTTTCTTTGAAGGGTATAAATTAGTCTTGTTCAGTGCAGAGGTATAAGATTTGGAAAACTGAGACTTTTTTTTTTTTTTCCCATGGAAATAGAAATCTGGTTTGTTGCATGAGTCATAAAATGATTGTAAACAAAGAAACATTCATTTAGTCATTCATCCATTCATCCAATATTTATTGATCACATGTATGCCAGGCACTGTACATAAGACACACTATTCTTTAAGAATAGATTCTTTTAGGGAACTGCTGAACGCAGAACAGACTCATTCCATCTCGGAAGTGTCCAAGCAAATGTAGTACTCACTCCCCTGTTAAAACCTGAAAGCAATGACAAAGCTCCTCTAGCTTACACTCAGCCAGTCTCTCACTGACCTGGGTCAGCCTGTCCTTCCAGGAAGGAATCAACCAATAGTGCTAACATGGCGGCAAAGACTAATGATAGATTGCTCCTCTCATCCTTATCATTTCCCACAATCTCTGCCTGTTTTTATCCCTTAGGCCACAAGTGGATGACGTGGGTTACACATGTATTTCTCCCTTTCCCCAGTATGTAAATCAGTCTTTCTTCTATTGCTGATCAGCGTCAATTAGCCTTGCCAGTATGAAGATTCCTCTCCTGCTGGTCCCTGGACACATGGAGTCCAAAAATATCCTGGTGGTGAAGTCTGTATTCAATGAGACTCTTGTGTATCTGCTTGTAAGAGTGTGCTCACTTTGGGACCCAGGATCTTCAACCTTGAAGATCCCAAAGTTACAGGGATGGGGAAGATAAAATTTCTAAGTGGATTAAAGGGAATGATTAGAGGTGAATCACTTTTGATTCAACTCCTTGATTCGAGGTTTATGTTTCTTCGTACTAGGAATTCAGCATCATGTGGAGATTTTTTTTTTTTTTTTTTTGAGAGGGAGTCTCGCTCTGTCGCCCAGGCTGGGATGCAGTGGCCGGATCTCAGCTCACTGCAAGCTCCGCCTCCCAGGTTTACGCCATTCTCCTGCCTCAGCCTCCGGAGTAGCTGGGACTACAGGCGCCCGCCACCTCGCCCGGCTAGTTATTTTTTGTATTTTTTAGTTGAGATGGGGTTTCACCTTGTTAGCCAGGATGGTCTCGATCTCCTGACCTCGTGATCCGCCCGTCTCGGCCTCCCAAAGTGCTGGGATTACAGGCTTGAGCCACCGCGCCCGGCCTCATGTAGAGATTTTAAACTTAATGGATAGGCTGTATCCTGAAGGATAGTGCCCACTCTCGTACCACTTACTTTAGTCCAGTTCTTCCTAGCAGCATACATCAAGCCTGAATTAGCTAGGAAAGACATTTACTACAGAAAATACCTGTGAGGGAAAATGAGGATAGACCGGAGGAGGCTGGGACAGCCCTCAGACTATGACGCCGGTCTCATCTCTATGAAGGATAAGGGACAGGCAGGAGGAAGGGGTCAGAAAATGTTGTCGAGGTCGACAGAAAGTCCTGCAACTCTCAGGGATGGCTGTCTTAATATTCCTGCTGCAATTATTGGTATTGTTTGGGGGCAACCTGTGGAAAGTGTAGCCCGTGGAAAGCATGGGGACTTGATGTGTACAGAGTGGTGGATGCGGCCACTGGGGGACTGGAGGACACCTGTCAATTGTATATTCATAGTAGGATTGCTAAGAGGTGTATGTTATATTTTCATGATAAACACAACTCTGTTCTAAGCCTTGGGGACACAAGAGTGAGCAAGAAAGATATGGTATCTGCTTCAGGGAGCATACAGTCTAGCGGGGGACAGCTAAGCACTCACAGCTTAGTATAACAAGTGCCATGAAGTACAGAGGCGGTGGTTTCCAGCCCAGTGTTGGGTGAGGGGAGCAGGGCTCAAGGAGAAATTCCTCAGGGGCCATCCTGTGTGGTAGTAAAGAGCCCAGACTTTGCATGCATTTGAATGCAAACCTCTCTACTCTCTAGCTCTGTGCCCTTGGGAAAGCTTATAACATCTTTGTGCCCCAGGGTTCTCATCTACAATGTGGAAGAATGTAGTACCTACCTCATAGGCAGCTGCAGTGATAAAATCCCATAATATCTCTACAGACCACTTAGAAAGACAGAGGCACACAGTGCCCAAGCACATTACTTGTTAAAGCACAAAGTTTGAAGGGATTGAGGGTAACTCTGAGGCTGGAGATGTGGGCTGACCAGTTCACAGAGATCCTGATCTGCCAAACTATCATCTGTTCATTTTCCAGGAGTCAGGGAGCAGCAATGCGTGCCCAAAGGGAACTTGCCATCAGTGGCTTTATGATATCACAGGGAGGGCACCTCCAACCTGCTATCAGCTGTTATTGTAGATAGAAAAGCTGCTCTGGTCCTCAGGATGGGAGTCTCCGCTCTTTCCAGGCATTATCAGTTCTTGGACCAAGTCCTTTTCATATAGGAAGTGTCCAAGCAAATGTAGCACTCACTCCCATGTTAAAACCTGAAAGCAATGACAAGGCTGCTCCAGCTTATGTTCAGCCAGTCTTTCACTGACCTGGGTCAGGCTGTCCTTCCCAGATGAAAGGATCAGGTGACCCTCACCTGCACAATTGGACCCTGGGGCCTGTATTACTTTTATTTCTTTTTTCTTCTGTTGCTATTTGAAGTTTGCCTAGCCCACACCTGCCTGACAGCCTTGGGTTTCAAGTCCAGATTTGTCGATATCCCCTAACAATCTGTGAGGTCTGGAAGGCTTGCAACATCACTTTTTATTACTTTTAAAAACTTCCAGTAACCAATTCGCAAGAATTTTCTTTCTGATAGCTTCTGATATTAGAGGGCTCAGGAATCTATAAGCCCCAGGGGCTTAAACCCCTCTGATGAAATAGGTGTTATAAGATTTTTGTTTTCAGTCGAAGACCATTTTATAACAAGAGGCAGGTGAACAAAATATCATTTCACTTAGACTCTGACCTGAATTGTGATTGCCTAACTTTTTTTTTTCTTCAGTTTTCAACTTCATTCCACAGAGTTCAAGTTGTCAGAATTACCAAGCCCTCTTTCACTTCTTGGAGCTCTAATAGGAAGAGGGAGATACTACAGCTCAGGATACGGTACATGTGCCTTCCTGTGGCGGAATGAAGGGAAGGAGGGTAAGGGAACTTCTAGTTATTGAGCTTCTACAATGGACCAGTCACTCTGTCAGATAGTTTATATTTATTCTCTCAGTTAATCCTCATAACCTCTCTTTGATGTGTGTACTCTGACCTTTGTTTCACGTAAGGGCAAAGAGAGATTCAGGAAAAATAAATACCTTGACCATTATCTCACTGGTAGAAAGGGGCAGATTTGGTGTATGAGCTTCAAATCCTCTCCATTCTCTTTCCCCTAGTCCACCCAGTCGATTTTACTACTTTAATACTGAACGACTACTGGTCATTCAGTATTAAAACCTGTTAGCTCCTCCTTTTATTAAAACCTTTTATCCTCATCCAATTGCCAGGTCCCAGTATTTCTGTTCTCACTGCATTCCCCTTGTTTGCAACCTATCCTTGTTGACACCCTGCTGGCTCAGACTCTTTTCTTGAAATAACTACAATAATTGCTTATGTAATCCTCCTTTTTTCAGTCTCCATCTTTGTAATTCATACTGTAGAAATATTTTCCTAAAATCGTGTTCTGAAATTGCCACTACCCTGCTCAAAATCCTTCAATGCTCTTCCTTGCCAATGGCAAACAATCCCAAATCCCTAGTTTGACATTTAAGAGCTTCTGCAGTGAGTCCCCAGCCCACCCCTTCTCTCTCATCCCTCATGATTCTTTTCAACATGAAACCTCTATTCCATGCAGACGGATCTACCTGCCACCTCCAGAGCATACCTGGAGCATTCCTGCCTTATGGCCTCTGACTGTGCCATCCTCTCTCAGAATACCCTTCTGTGTCCCCTCCTACCAGAACTCACCCCTTAGTCACCAGCTGAAAGTGTTCTTACGTTTTTTGGAAGCCCCACCGTATTTGTACATCCGCACTGAGCAGAGACCACTGAAAATGTTGGCCGCTTTTTACACAGGTAAGGCCATTTTTCCTGAGACTTGGCAAATGAAGTCTTGGTAAATTGAGGGTAAGAACATGAATTTCTCCCTAATTCCCTTCCTTCAACTGTGTCTATCATAAAAACTAGGTGCATTGTAGGTACTCAATCAAAATAAGCTAGTGACTTACAGAGAACCAAAAATGAATACTTTCTAAGGCATCGTGGTCAAACATCTAACTAGCTAATGCTTGAGGCCAGTCAGTAGAAAATGACAGCCCTGTTCTGAACCCTGAAGCCAGAAGAAGTGTCCCCCTGAATTGCCACAGTAGCTACTTAAGAAGTTACTGCCTCCAGCCTCTGTTCACGAAGCTCTCCCAACACTACTGGGTATCTTCCAAATATGCAGCTCTGATGATCTTACTCTTTGCTGCTGACACCCTTCTCATTCTCTTTGATGACTTTTCTTCTTTGCTTCTTTTCCTCCACCCTTCTTATGCCTTCTGAAAGGCTACTTTGGGTAGGACAAGATCTGGCCTAAACAAGCTTTTGGGAAGTCACATTCCAGGTCCTTTTAACCAGGACAGTTGTCCTGACGTATCCCAAAGAATTAGTGTAGTTTCCAGAGAGTGTGGGCCAAACTCCAGCTTTGTTGAGTAAGGAGAGTTTGTTTCAGAAAAGACATAGAAGGGTGACAGTGACAGTAGAGTGCTGCTGAGTTTTAATTTTGTAAATGCTGGTTCCTTTTTTTTTCCTGTTTTTGTTTTTACCTCTATCAACCTACAAAGATCTATGGCTTCATTTCCTACAAACTTTTCTCGCAATGAGACAATGCATGGGGATATAGGGCAGGAAAGATGTAGGCCAACTACTGCGGGTTGCATTTAAATATTTGTTAATTTTGTTTTTTGGTTCCCAGACCTATTTATTTCTGCCTTCAGCTTTAGCTCTAGGCCTGGATTAATTTTCTTGATGAGGTGACTATTTATCATTAGAATAATTCATCACATACTCTGAGAGGCCTGTGCAACTATACAAATGTGGGCAGAGCCCATCAATGTAAGAGTAACTGGCATTTGGACAGCATGCCTCAGACTGCAAAGCACTTTTATGTATATTGTTACAGCCAATCCTTGTATCAACTCTGTGAAGTAGGCCTTACTATATTTGGAAACTGAGGTAAGGCGTGGGGAAAAAGAACTCAATGTTATTCATAGGCTTATTATGTACCAGGCACTGTGAGGTGCTTTTATATATCATCTTACCAAATCCTCACAACGCCCCTAGGAAGTTAAGGATTAATATTTATATGTTATTATAGATAAAATGGTGCATGCATCCCTGGACAGAGAGAGCTACCAACTCTTGTTTACACTGTCCCATGTAAAGCACCATACTAAACGTTGTATGTGCATTCTCCCATTTATTCCTCATTAGCTTTCACACTGTTCCCATGTTACTGATGGGATAACAGCCACTGAGAAGTTTAATAACTTGTTGAAGGTTACACAGCTATTAATTAACAGGGTTAGGATATCTACTTAGGTTTGTGGACATCAAAGCCCAACTCTTTTTGTTTATTCACTAACGACTTATGCTGAGGTCACCCACCTGGTGGGTAGAGAATTCAGGATTTGAACCCATGACCTGGGATTCCAACCTAGGCTCATTCTTCTCCACTGCACTGCTGCTTCCAACTCAAGAAAGACAACTGTGCTACAGTTTCCTAAGCACTGTGCTGATGTCTAGCCTGAGAAAGTAATGCAATTTTTATAAGTGCAAGGACAAATGAGAAAAATGAATTCATTCAATTTAAATGATTCCTCTTTTTTCTGCGATTATGCTCTTTCAACTTTTGTAGGTGTTAAATGTACATTATTTTGCAGAATAATAAGGTGGAGGCTCTTTTGTTCTATTTTAAAACTATACTCCTTTTTCACAAATAAAATGTTAGACAAGATGCCACAGACTCAAATTTCCCTGCTCTTCTCCTCTAAATACAACTAAGCACCCTGTAAATAGTTCAACATAGAGCCATAAAAGGTTTTTGAAAGGTGTTAAGAAAGTGAACCTGCTAGAGACCTCAGGACCTGAAGAAAGACAGTTCTTTGGTCTCTTAGTCCATTTTGTCTCTTCTGCTACTATAACAGAATACCACAGTCTGGGTAATCTACAAGGAATATAAATTTATTTGGCTCACAGTTTTGGAGACAGGCAAGTCCAAGGGCATTGTACTGACATCTGGCAAAGGTCATCCCCAAACAGAAGGCAAAAGAGCTTGAGAGCACATGTGAAAGAGAAAGCATGAGGGGCCAGGCTTGCTTTTATAACTATTCACCCTTCTGGTAACAGACCCACTCTCATATTAACTACATTAATCCATTCACGAGGGCTCCACCCTCATGACCCAATCATCTCTTATTGGAGTCTATCTACCAATGCTGTTACATTGGGGATTAAGTTTGCAACATGTTAATTTTCAGGGGCACATTCAAACCATAGCATTTTGCCTCAGGCACCCAAAATTTATGTCCTCACAATGGAATATGCATTCATTTCATCCCCAAAGTCCCCAAAGCCTTAACTCATTCCAACATCAACTCAAAAGTTCAAAGTCCAGAGTCTCATCTAAATCAGATATGGGTGAGACTCTGGGCATGATCCATCTTAAGGCAAATTCCTTCCAGCTGTGAGCCTGTGAAATCAAAACAAGTTATCTCCTTCCAAAATAAAATAGTGAGAAAGGCACAGGACAGACATTCTCACTCCAAATGGAAGAAAGAGCCAAGAAGAAACGGAGAACTCGTGCTCAGAAGTCTAAAACCCAACAGGAAAACAATATTAAGTCTTAAAGCTGGAGAATAATCTCCTTTGATTCTATGTCCCATATCCTGAGCACACTGGTGTGGGGGTTTGACCATCAGGGCCTTGGACATCCCAAACCCCATGACTTTGCTGGGCTCAGTCCACTTTTCAGGCCTCTCAGGTTGGCATTGCACATTCACAGCTCTATAGTTTTGGGGTCTTCTTCTGAACTCACTAGAATTGCCCTTAGTGCTCTGTTCATGGCAATATAGGCTTTTTCTAGCTTGCTTCTTCAAATTCTTCCAACCTCTACCCATTATCCATTACCCAGTTCCAAAGTTGCTTCCACATTTTCAGATATTGTTATAGCAACAAATCCACTTTAAGTACCAATTTTATGTCTTAGTCTATTGTCTGCTGCTATAACAGAATACCACAGACTGGATAATTTATATAGAATAGAAGTTTATTTGGCTCACAGTTCTGGAGGTTGGGAAGTCCAAGAGTATGGTGCTGGCATCTGGTGAGGGGCTTCTTTCTCTATCCTCCCATAATAGAAGTCAGAAAGGTAAGAGAAGTATAAGAAATCATGAGGAGCTGGGTTTGTTTTTATAACAACTCACTGTCATGATAACTGACCAACTCCCATGTTAACTACATTAAATTGTCCATAAGAGCTCTGCCCTCATGACCCAATTGCCCCTTATCAGGCTCCACTTCCCAACACTATTGCACCAGGGATTAAATTTCCAACATGCAAATTTTGGGGGATACATTTAAACCATAGCATCTGGGTTTTCCTTTGACTTCTTATATCTTGGACTTGGTACTCAAGAGACTCGAACCTGAAAGAGTCAACAGGCATAGACAAATACTGCCAGATAAAGCAAAAGAAGAAAAGCCCAAGAAAGGGAAAGTCAAGAAGGGACTTAGCAGGGAGATCCACATCCAGTGTTGTTGGTGGAGCTGGGAGGTAGGGAGGGATTCCTCACATAACTTACACCAGGCACAACTCTTCCTGGACCAACAGGCTTGGTATCTTTTCATTCTCAGTATCAGAGAGCCACCCACACCTAGGGGCTCCTGGGCCACCATCCAGTGGCTGGAAAAGATTGAGGTAAGGTTTTCCTGCCTCTGGGAGGACCAGCAGAGCAGCAGCACCATGTGGCTAGAGAATAGGCTGGGGAAAATGCTCCATCTTATCGGTCTGCTATCTTTTAGCCTCTACATAATGTCATCAAGTTGTCCAGGGAAGTATGCCTCATAGATGGCACCAACAGGCATTCATTGGAAGCTCAGTCAGAGCCAAAAGAACAAAACAGTCCCAGACAGCATTGCAAGGGCTCATAAAAATAAATTGTTGCTGGAACTGTAGCTTACACAAGTAGGCCACGACCTGCATGCTAAACCTAAATAGGGTGACTGCCAACTAAAATGAAACGTTTAAATAGGATCAAGAATCTTCTAAATACCTAAAATGTGCAGAATATAACTGAAAATCATTTCATATCAAGAACCAAGAAAATCATGACCAAAATGAGGAAAAATCAACCAATGTCAATATTGAGATGACTCAGATAATGAAACTAAATGACCAAGATTTTAAACCATAAAAGTACTTCAACAATTACAAATTCTCCTGAAAAAAAAAGAAAAAATAGAAAATTTCAGCAAAGAAATATAAATCATAAAAAATAACCAAATGGTGCGGTGGCTCATGCCTGTAATCCCAGCACTTTGGGAGGCCAAGACAAGTGGATCACTTGAGACCAGGAGTTCAAGACCAGACTGGTCAACATGGCAAAACTCTGTCTCTACTAAAAATACAAAAATTAGCTGGGCATGGTGGCACACACCTTGTAGTTCCAGCTCTTTGTGAGGCTGAGGCAGAAGAATCACATGAGCCTGGGAGGCAGAGGTTTCAATGAGCCGATATTGTGTCACTCCACATCAAATGGAAATTATAGAAGTGAGAAATGCAATAGCCAAAATAAAATATTCACTGGACGGTCTCAATAGCAGAGTTGAGATTACAGAATCAGTGAATTTGAGAACAGGTCAATAGAATTAACTCATTCTGAACAACAGAGAGAAAATAGCCTGAAAAAAATATTAATAGAGCTTCAGGGTCCTGTGGGACAATAAAATATCTAACATTCATATCATCAGAATCCCAGGATGAGAAATAATGTGGGGTTTAAAAGCATTAGAAAATATAATGGCTGAAAACTTCCCAAATTAGGCAAAAGATGTGAATTTACAGATTCAAGAAGCTGAACAAATCCCAAATAAGATAAACCCAAAGAAATCTGTGCCATGACATATCATAAAACTTTTATAAACTAAAAACTAAGAAAAAATTCATAAAACAACTAAAGAGAATTGAATCATGCATTATTTATATGGGAATACCAATCAGAATTTTGATTTCTAATTCAGAGAAAAAGTAACACAGGCCAGCGCATGGCCTGTAATCTCAGCATTTTGGGAGGCCAAGGCAGGTGGATAATGTGAGGTCAGGAGTTCAAGACCAGCCTGTTCAATATGGTAAAACCCCACCTCTACTAAACATACAAAAATTAGCTGGGTGTGGTGATGCACGCCTGTAGTCCCAGCTACTTGGGAGGCTGAGGCACGAGAATCTCTTGAAGCTGGGAGGTGGAGTTTGCAGCAAGCTGAGATCCAGCCACTGCACTCTGGCCTGGGTGACAAAGCAAGACTCCATCTCAAAAAAAAAAAAAAAAAAAAGAAAGAAAGAAAGAACAAAAGTAGCACATTTTTCAAGTACTGCAAAAAAGACCTGCCAGCTGCAAACTCTGTAATTGGTGCAACTATCCTTCAGGCATGAAGGGGAAATATAGACATTTTCAGACAAAACAAAAGTAAGAGAATTTGCCATTAGCAGCTCTATTTGAAAAATGGCTAAAGGATGCTTTTACAACAGAAAGGAAATGATAGCAGAAGAAGGATTAAGCCTTTGGAGGGGGGAGAAAAAGAATAATGAAGTGGGTAGAGATAGGGGTCAATATAATGGACTATCCTATCCTTCTCGTGCATTTCTTAAATCATACATGATTACTGAAATAATGTTACAACAACATCTGTTGTGGTGCTCAATATATGTTAAAGAAATAGTTGAAAAAATTATATTTAAAGTGTGAGGATGGGAAAAAATTTTAAATGGAAGTAAAGTTTTAATGTTTTATTGAAAGTGATAAAATATAGATGCTAGTAAACTGTGATAAGTCACATGTGTACCTAGTATTATCTGTGATAACTACTAAGAAAACTGTTCAAAGCAATATATTCAAAAACAATATAAATAAAACATTATACAATCCTAACAAAAGTTAAGTAATCTAAAGGAAGGGAATAAAAGAGAAAAATAATGAGAAACAGAGAAAATAAAAGACCGAAAATAAATAATAAGATGTCAGATTTAAGCCTTAACATATCAATAATTAAATAATTACTTTAAATATAAATGGTCTAAATACCAATAAGAAGACAGATACTGGCAGGAGGAATTAAAAAAGAAATCCAACTAGGTGCTCTCTATAAGAAGTTTTTTCCAATACAATGACATAGGTAGGTTAAGAGTAAAAGAATAGAATAAGATATGCCATACTAACATTAATTTTTTAAAAAAAGAGTGGCTGTAATAACATCAGATAAAGCATACTTCAGAGCTAAAAAATTGATAGGCACAAAGAGGGACATTATATAACAATAAAGGGATCAATCCACCAAGAAGGTATAGTAATCCTAAATGTGTACACACCAAATAAGAGAGCTTAAAAATACATGAAGCAAAAATAGATAAATACAAAATACATGAAGCAAAAATAGATAAATACAAAATACATGAAGCAAAAATAGATAAACAGATATAAGCAAATCCACAATTATAGTTGGGAACTTCAGCACCTCACTCTCAGCCATTGATATAACTACTAGACAGAAAATTAGCAAAGATATAAAAAAATTTGACAACACCATCAACCAATAGAATTTTAACTGACATTTATAGACCACTATACCAAACAACAACAGAATATACATTTTTTTTCAAGTGTCTATGGAACATTCACCAAGGTAGACCATGTTATGAATTACAAAACAAACCTACAAATTTAAAATAATTGAAACCATATAGAGTTTCTTTAAGTCACCACAAAGAAGCTAAACTAGAAATCAATAAAAAAAAAAGGCAACAGGAACATCTTCAGACATTTGGAAATTAACACACTTCTAAATAATCCAGAGTCAAATAAGATGTATCAAAGGAAATAAAGAAGCACTTAAAACAGAACAGAAATGAAAATACAACATATCACTTGTGGGATACAGCTAAAGCAGTGCAGAAAGGGACATTTATAGCATTGAATGCTCACATTACAAAATGAGAAAGATCTGAAATCAATAATTTAAGTTCATGCCTTAAAAATCTAGACAAAAGAGTAAAAGACATTTAGCACAAGCATAAGGAAAGAAATACTACTAATAATAAAATAATAAGCAAAAATCAACTAAGTGGAAAACAAGAATACAGTAAGAAAGAAAATCAATGAAGCCAAAACTTGATTCTTTAAAAAAAAAATCAGTAAGACTGACAAACTGATAAACTTCCAAAAAAAATAGAGAAGACACATACTGCTAATACCAGAAATTAAACAGGGGCTATCACTACAGATCAAACAGTCATTGAAAGGATAATAAGGGCATATTAAGAACAAATTCATGCTCATTAGTTTGCCAACCTAGAAGAAATGGACCAATTCCCCAAAACCCACAAACTACCAAAA
The DNA here is from genome assembly GCF_008728515.1 of Papio anubis. Classification (NCBI taxonomy): domain Eukaryota; kingdom Metazoa; phylum Chordata; class Mammalia; order Primates; family Cercopithecidae; genus Papio; species Papio anubis. The sequence goes on along the minus strand of NC_044987.1, from coordinate 39,024,849 downwards.
CTCAACCAAGATGAAATAAGTAACCTGACTGGTTTTATAGCCACTTAAGAAATTAAAATTTTAATTTAAAAAGTCTTGAAAAGGTTATACTTAGGCCCAAATGGCATTGTTAGAGAATCTTATCAAGCTTTAAAAAAAGAATTGACATCAATTTTAACAATCTCTTTCAGAAAATAGAAGATGAGGCAATACTTCTGAATTTGTTTTAAGAGACCAGTGTTACCTTGATACTAAAGTCAAAGAAAGCATACACAGAAAGGAAACTATGGACCAATATCTCTCCTGAACTTAGATGCAGGAATCTTCAAAATATTATTAGCAAATTAGATATAATTTTATATTAACATATGAAAAGGATTTTATATACATATAGAGAGGATTTTATATATATTATATATATTTTACGTGTGTGTGTGTGTGTGTGTGTATATATATATATAGAGAGAGAGAGAGAGAGAGCAAGCAGGATTTATTCCAAGTATGACTGGCCCAGCATTAAAAATCAATCTATCTAATCCACCATATCAACAGGCTAAAGAAGAAGAAGAATGCTATGATCGTATCAATTTACATAGAAAAAGCATTTAACAAAATCCGACACCTATTCATGAAAAAAGTTAAGTAAGTTAGGAATAGAGGGCAATACCTCAACTTGATAAAGAGCATCCACAGAAAAAAGCCTACAGGTAATCTAAAGGAAGATTTTCACCCTACTTAATGGTGAAAGACTGAATGTTTTCTCCCTAAGACCAAAAATGAGGCAATGATGTCCTTCACCTTTCTTATTCAACATAGTACTGGAAGTTCTAGCTAGTACACTAAAGCAAGAAAAAGAAAGAAATAAAGGCATTCAGATTGGAAAAGAAGAAATAAAATTACCCTTCTTACAAATGGCATAATGGTCTACACAGAAAATTCCAAGGAACTTTAGAACTAATAAGTGAGTTCAACAAGGTCATAGGATAGAAGCTCAGCAAGCAAACATCAATCACATTTCTATATACTAACAATGAACATGGGGAAACTGAAATAAAAAACATAACACTCTTTATAATTGTTTCAAAGAAAATGAAATACTTTAGGTATAAATGTAACAAAACATGTATAAAATCTATATGCTGAAAATTACAAAATGCTGATGAGAGAAATCAAAGATCTCAATAAATAAAGAGACATAGAATATTCAAGGATTAGAAGATTAGATGTAGTAAAATGTCATTCTCCCTAAGTTGATCTATATGTTTAATGTAATTCCTGTAAAAATCACAGCAAGATTTTTGTAGATATAGATATAGACAAATATTCTGAAATTTATATGGAAATATGAACCTCCTAGAAAAACTAAAATAATATTTAAAAAGAATATAGTGGGAAGAATCAGTCTACCTGATATTAAGATTACAATAATCAAATCCATGTCATATTAGCAGAGGGATAAACACATAGATCAATGGAAGAGAACAGAGAACCCAGAATGATACCCACATAAATATTCTTAAATGTTTTTCAACAAAGATGTCAATGCAGTTTAATGGGGAAATAATATACTTTTCACAAATGGTGCTGAAGTAATTTGATATACATATGGAAAAAATAAACCTTAATGTAAACTTTACACCTTTTACAAAAAATAACTCAAAAGAGATCATGGACTTAATGTAAAACATACTATAGTTTGCAAGATGTTCTCATTGAGATAAACTGGATAGGAGGTACACAGAATTTCTCTGTATTATTTCTTACAACTGCATGTGAATCTATAAGTATGTCAAAGTAAAAATTTAATTAAAAAGTAAAATGTTGACAATATTTTTAGTCCTCCAAATTATTTTAACCATTTATCCAGATGAAATCCAGACATCTTAGAGTTCCTGACCTAAAGTACATAAAACAGTGATGTTGGGGAAAGAGTCCTGTTTTAAATCACAGTGGATGTCTGTCTGTTTGCTTAGCTGCCACCAACTTGCTAGTGATCTGGTGATAGCAGGACCCAGCTAAAGTGTGTGGATGAGTCAGCACAAGCCAATCCCTGTTGCTTTAAGGATATACAGATGAAAGATCTTACTTTTTGATTTTGCTATGTGGCATTTACATCATCTCACTTCAGGCTCACAAGAACCCTATGAGGTAGTGACTGACAAAGCTGGGCTTTCAGCCAGATCTTTCTGAATCCAGAGCCTGCTTTCTTAACTACTATATGTTACCACTCTGGGCCACTGTGCTTACACTGGACATATGCCAGTCCTTTCTGTGCAACATTTGAAATGAAAATGAAAGAACAATCCACCCAAAGAAGACAATGTCCAACTGTCTGTACCCACCTCGCAGCTGGAGCAGCCCTGTTAGTGTGTTGCAATCCAGAGGCCACTGACTTTAGCCCCAAGAGCACCAAGGACTTCTGCATCTTAGCATGTAGATATAATTCCACCTGCTTGAATAGGAAAAGCAAGCATTTTCTGCAGTTATTGTCTTTGTTCCTGGTTTCAGGGCAGTTGGCTTTTGTTTTTAACACCTGTATCAAGGTATAATTTACATATCACTAAATCCGCCATTGTAAGTCTATAGTTCTATGATTTTAGTGACTTTATAGAGCTGTACGATTGCTACCAGTTTCAGAACAGTTCCATCACCCCAAACAGGCATCACATTTTGATCATACCTGTTTATAGTTATTCCCTGTTCTAACTTCCTGTCTTAGGAAACCACTGATGTACATTCTGTCTCTATAAATTTGCCTTTTGATCCATTTGGAACTTTTGTGGAATTTCATGTAAATATAATATGTAGTCTTTTGTGTCAGCCTTCTTTAACTTGTGTTTTTGAGTTTCATCTGTGTTGTAGCATGTATTAGTATTTTGTCCCTTTCGACTGTGCAAACATATTCCATTGCATTCCATTCCATATTTTGTTTATACATTCACTAGCTGATAGATATTTTCAGCTATTAAAAATAATACTGCTGTGAACATTCAATGCATGCTTTTGTGTGGATATGCATTTTAATCTCTCTTGGGTAAATTCATAGGAGTGAAATTGGTAGCTTTGTAAGTATATGTTAACTTTTTAGTAAACTACTAAACTATTTTCAAAAGAGTCTGTACCTCTGTTTTTTTAAAATAAATTTTAAATATTTCAATATGGAAAAATAAAACAGAACTAAAATATTTTCTAATTCTACTGTTCACAAACCCATATCACACGCCCGTCCTTTCACTAGACTATTCCTGTGGCTGGAAGTGTGTGCAGTGGCCGATCTCAGCTCACTGCAGCCCGGCCCCGGTTCACCATTCTCCTCGCCTCAGCTCTCCCGAGTAGCTGGGACTATGGCCACCTCAGCCTGCCATTGCATTTCAGTGCAGGAGATTTAAATTTCAATCGTGTTAGCCAGGATGGTCTCATCTCCTGACCTCGGGTGGATCCGGCCCCATCTCGGCCTCCCAAAGTGCTGGGATTACAGGCTTGAGCCACCGCGCCCGGCCCAAAAAGGATTTTTAAACAAGATTTTTTTCCCAATATTTTAAAATTTTTATTTGAAGTTCCAGGATACATTTTCAGAACGTGCAGGTTTGTTGCATAGGTATGCATGTGCCATGGCAGTTTGCTGCACCCATCAACCCATCATCCTGGTTTTAAGCCCCACATGCCTTAGGCATTTGTCCTAACGCTCTCCCTCCCCTTGCTCCCTGCTCCCTATGTTGTTCCCCTCCTTGTGTCCATGTGTTCTCATTGTTCAGCTCCCACTTATCAGTGAGAACATGTGGTGTTTGGTTTTCTATTCCTGTGTTAGGTTACTGAGGATGATGGCTTCCAGGTTCACCCATGTCCCTGCAAAGGATATGATCTCATTTTTTTAATGGCTACATAGTATTCCATGGTGTATATGTGCCACATTTTCTTTATCCAGTCTATCATTGAAGAACATTTGGGTTGGTTCCAAGTCTTTGCTATTGTGAATAGTGCTGCAATAAACATACGTGTGCATGTGTCTTTATAGTGGAATGATTTATAATCCTTTGGGTATATATCCAGTAATGGGATTGCTGGGTCTAATGATATTTCTGATACTAGATCCTTGAGGAATTGCCACACTGTCTTCCACAATGGTTGAACTAATTTACATTTTCACCAACAGTGTAAAAGCATTCCTATTTCTACACAGTCTCACCAGCATCTGTTGTTTCCTGACTTTTTAATAACCACCATTCCTACTGGCGTGAGATGGTATCTCATTGTAGTTTTGACTTGCATTTTTCTAATGATCAGTGATGATGAGCTCTTTTTCATATGTTTGTTGGCCGCATAAATGTCTTCTTTTGAGAAGTGTCTGTTCATATCCTTCACCCACTTTTTGATGGGTTTGTTTTTTCCTTTAAACAATAGACTTGTTTCTATCCTTAGGCTATCTGCCTAAGACAACCACTGTTAATTTTTTTTTTTTTTGAAACGGAGTCTCACTCTGTCACCCAGGCTGGAGTGCAGTGGCACAATCTCAACTCACTGCAAGCTCCGCCTCCCAGGTTCACTCCATTTTCCTGCCTCAGCTTCCTGAGTAGCTGGGACTACAGGTGTCTGCCACTATGTCCGGTTAATTTTTTTTTTGTATTTTTAGTAGAGACGGGGTTTCGCCGTGTTAGCCAGGATGGTCTCGATCTCCTGACCTTGTGATCTGCCCGCCTTGGCCTCCCAAAGTGCTGGTTAATTTTTTATCTTTCCAAAAAATTTATGCGTATACAATTATACATTTTAGATATTGGTCAAATGATACAATACACATTGCTTTGTATTATTTGCAGTTAATAATATGTTTTGGAGGTTTTCCCATAGTCTCATATATAGCCCTACCACTTTCTTTAATTTTTAATAGCTTTATTGGTGTATAATTGACATGTAATAAACTGAACATATTTAAAGTATAAAATTTGGTAAGTTGTTTTTTAAAAGTTTTTATTGCAATAGATTTTTGGAGGAACAGGTGGTGTTTGGTTACCTGGATTAGTTCTATAGTGGTTATTTCTGAGATTTTGGTGCCCTCCTCTCCTGAGCAGAGTACACTGTACCCAATGTATACTCCTTTATCCCTCACTTCTTCCCACCCTTTCCCCAAAGTTTGTTGTATCATTCTTATGTCTTTGTATCCTCATAGCTTAGCTCCCACTTATGAGTGAGAACGTACAATGTTTGGTTTTCCATTCCTGAGTAACTTCACTTAGAATAATGGTCTGCGATTCCATCTAGGTTGCTGTGAATGCCATTATTTTGTTCCTTTTTATGACTGCCATTATTTTTTCCTTTTTATGACTGAGTAGTATTCCATGGCATGTGTATACATATATATATATACTCTCTCTATATATAGAAAGTAGTATTCCATGGTATGTGTGTGTGTGTGTATATATATAAAGTAGTATATTAGTGTATAGATATATAAAGTAGTATATATATTAAAATGTGGTAAATTTGGTATATATACATATATATACACACACACGTGTGTGTGTGTATGTGTGTGTGATATTTTCTTTATCCACTCATTGATTGATTTGCGTTTGGGCTGGTTCCATATTTTTGTAATTTCAAACTGTGATGCTATAAACATGCATGTGCAAGTATTTTCTTTCATATAATGACTTCCTTTCCTCTGGGTAGATACCCAGTCCAGGGATTGCTGGATCAAATGGTAGATCTACTTTTAGTTCTTTAAGGAATCTCCACACTGTTTTCCATAGTGGTTATAGTAATTTACATTCTCATCAGCAGTGTAGAGGTGCTCCCTTTTCACAGCATCCCACCAACATCTATTATTTTTTTATTTTGTGATTATGGCCATTCTTACAGGAATAAGGTGGTATGGCATTGTGGTTTTGATTTGCATTTCCGTGATCATTAGTGATGCTGACCATTTTTTCATATGTTTGTTGGCCATTTGTATATCTTCTTTTGAGAATTGTCTATTCATGTCCTTAGCCCACTTTTCGATGGGATTATTTGTTTTTGTCTTGCTGATTTGAGTTCCTCGTAGATTCTGGATATTAGTCGTTTGTCAGATGTATAGACTACGAAGATTTTCTCCCACTCTGTGGGTTGTCTGTTTACTCTGCTGATTGTTTCCTTTGCTGTGCAGAAGCTTTTTAGTTTAATTAAGTCCCATCTACTTACCTTTGTTTTGTTGAATTTGCTTTTGGGTTCTTTGTCACGAAGTCTTTGCCTAAACCAATGTCTGGAAAGATTTTTCCAATGTTATCTTCTAGAGTTTTTATGGTTTCAGATTTTGGATTCAAGTCTTTGATCCATTTTGAGTTTATTTTTGTATAAGGTAAGAGGTGAGGATCCAGTTTTATTCTTCTACATGTGACTTGCCAGTTATCCAAGCACCATTTGTTGAACAGGATGTTTTCCCCACTTTATGTTTTTGTTTGCTTTTTTGAAGACCAGTTGGCTATAAGTATTTGGCTTTATTTCTGGGTTCTCCATTCAGCTCCATTGGTCTATTTGCCTATTTTTACACCATGCTGTTTTGGTTGCTATGGCCTTATAGTGTAGTTTGAAGTCAGGTAGTGTGATGTCTCCAGATTTGTTCTTTTTACTTAGTCTTGCTTTATTATGTATTCTTTTGGTACCATATGGCATTTTAGGGATTTTTTTTAGAATTTTTGAAGAACGAAGGTGGTATTTTCATGGAATTGCATTGACTTAGATGGTAATAATATTACCCTAATCTATCCACACAGGATGAGCCTACTTGTTTTGTCATCTATGACTTCAGCAGTGTTTTCCAGATGTCTTCACGCCCCGGATATTCCTAAGTCTCCTCCCTTTTCTTTCTTTCTTCTTTCTTTTCTTTCTTCTTCTTTTTCTTTCTTTTCTTTCTTCTTCTTTTCTTTTCTTTCTTCTTTCTTTTCAGCTATTGTGACATGGTTGTTCTTCGATTTAATCTCAGCTTGACCAATTGTTAGGAGAGCAATTGATTTGTGTATTACTTTGTATTCTGAAAGTTTGTTGACATTTATCGTTCTGAGCTTTTTGGTTTATATTTAGGTATGATTATCATCAACAGAAGTTTCAAATTTGATGCCCTTTTATTTCTTTCCTTGTCTGATTTGTTCTGATAGACTCCAGTACTGTGTTGAATAGAAGTGGTGAAAGTGGGCATCCTTGTCTTGTTCCAGTTCTCAGGGGAATGCTTTCATCTTTTCCCCACTCAGTATAAAGCTGGCTGTGGGTTTGTCATAGATGCTTTTATTACATTAAGGTATGTCCCTTCTATGTCAACTTTGCTGAGGGTTTTAATCATAGAGGGACGCTAGATTTTGTCAAATGCTTTTTCTGCATCTATTGAGATAATCTGCAATTTTTATTTTTAATTTTGTTTATGCAGTGTATCGCATGTATTGACTGGCATATGTTAAACCATTCCTGTATCACTGGTATGAAACCCACTTGATCGTGGTAGATTACGTTTTTGATATGTTGTTGGATTTGGTTAGCTAGTACTTTGTTGAGGACTTTTGCACCAGGGATATTGGTCTGTAGTTTTTGTTGTTGTTTTTGCTATGTCCTTTTCCAGTTTCGACATTAGGGTGATACTGGCTTCACTGAACGATTTAGGTAGGATTCTCTCTCTCTCTATCTTGTGGAATAGTGTCAATAGGATTGATATCAATTCTTCTTTGAATGTCTGATAGAATTCAGCTGTGAATCCATCTGGTCCTGGACTTTTTTTGTTGGAAATTTTTTAAATTACCATTTCAATCTTGATGCTTGTTATGGGTCTGTTCAGAGTTTCTATTTCTTCCTGGTTTAATCTAGGAGGGCTGTATATTTCCAGGAATTTATCCATCTCTTCTAGGTTTTCTAGCTTATGCATGTAGGGTGTTCATAGTACCCTTGAATGGTCTTTTGTATTTCTGTAGTATTGGTTGTAATATCTCCTGTTTCATTTCTAATTCAGCTTATTTGGATCTTCTTTCTTCTTCTCTTGATTAATCTCAGAATGACCTGTTAATTTTATTTATCTTTTCAAAGAACCAGCTTTTTATTTCATTTATCTTTTGTATTGTTTATGTGAGTCCTTATGTATTAGGTGAGTCTCTTGAAGATAGCAGATACTTAGTTGGTGAATTCTTATCCATTCTGCCATCCTGTATCTTTTAAGTGGAGAATTTAGGCCATTTATATTTAATATTAGTATTGCAATGTGAGTTACTATTCTATTCATCATGCTATTTGTTGCCTGAATGCCTTCTTATTTTTTTTCATTGTGTTATTGTTTTATAGGTCCTATGAGATTTATGCTTTAAGGAGGTTCTATTTTGGTGTATTTTGAGGATTTGTTTCAAGATTTACAGCAGCTTTTAGCAATTCTTGTAGTGCTGGCTTGGTAGTGGTGAATTCTCTTGGCATTAGTTTGTCTGAAAAAGACTGTATCTTTCCTTCATTTATGAAGCTTAGTTTCACTGGATACAAAATTCTTGGCTGAAAATTATTTTGTTTAAGGAGGTTAAAGATAGGACCCCAATCCCTTCTAGCTTGTAGGGTTTCTGCTGAGAAATCTGCTGTTAATCTGATAGGTTTTCCTTTACAGGTTACCTGATGCCTTTGCCTCATGGTTCTTAAGATTCTTTCCTTCATTTTGACTTTAGATAACCTGATGACTATGTGCTTAGGCAATGATCTTTTTGTGATAAATTTCCCAGATCTTCTTTCAGTTTCTTGTGTTTGGATATCTAGATCTCTAGCAAGGCCAGTGAAGTTTTCCTCAATTATTCCCTCAAATATATATTCCTAACTTTTATATTTGTCTTCTCCTTCAGGAATACCAATTATTCTTAGGTTTGGTCATTTAACATAATCCCAAACTTCTTGGAAGCTTTGTTCATTTTTTAAAGATTCTTTTTTCTTGGTCTTTGTTGGATTGGGTTAATTCAAAAGCCTTGTCTTTGAGCTCTGAAGTTCTTTCTTCTATTTGTTCAATTCTATTGCTGAGACTTTCCAGTGTATTTTGCATTTCTCAAAGTGTGTCCTTCATTTCCAGAAGTTGTGATTGTTTTTTATTCATGCTATCCATTTCTATGGAGATTTTTCCATTCATATCATGTAACATTTTAAAAAATTTATTTGAGTTGGTGTTCACCTTTCTTTGGTGCCTCCTATAGTAGCATAATAATCAACCTTCTGAATTCTTTTTCTGGCAATTCAGAGATTTCTTCCTGGCTTGGATCCATTGCTGGTGTGATTTTTAGTGGTGTTAAAGAATCTTGTTTTGTCATATTACCAGAATTGTTTTTTCTAGTTCTATCTCATTTGGGTAGACTATGTCAGAGGGATGATCTGAGGTTCAAGAGCTGCTGTTCAGATTCTTTCATCCTATGGGGTGCTCCCTAGATGTGGGTGCTCAGGGATGTGGCTTCCTGAGAGCCAAACTGCAGTGATTGCTATTTCTCTTCTGGATCTAGTTGCCCAGTGGAGCTACCAGGCTCTGGGCTGGCAGTGGGGAGTGTCTGCAAAGAGTCCTGTGATGTGATCCATCTTCAGATCTCTTAGCTTTGGATACCAGCACCTGCTCCAGTAAAGGTAGCGGGGGGGAAAGTGGACTCTGTGAGGGTCCTTGGTTGTATTTTTGATTATTGTATTGATAGTTTTGTGTTGGTTGGCTTCCAGCCAGGAGGTATCACTTTTAAGTAAGCATCAGTTGCAGCAGTATAGGGAGGATATAAGCTTGCCCTAGGATGGCCTGGATAAGTTTCTCAGTTGGTGGGTAGGGCCATAGAGCTTCGAAAAGATTATGTCCTTTGTTTTCACCTACCAGGGCGAGTAGAGAAAGACCATCAGGTGGGGGCAAGGCTAGGCATGTTTGAGCTTCGACTCTCCTTGGGCAGAAATTGCTGCAGCTGCTGTAGGAGATGGGGGTGTGCTTCTCAGGCCAATGAGTTCCCAGGGGGATTAAGGTTGCCTGAAGCAGACTGAGGACTTGCCCCAGGCACCAGGCATCCCCACTAGGAAAGCAAGCAGGGCTTTCAGGTTTCGCACCTCTCCATCTGCCACAACCTTGGTGCTGTGTCTGCACTCCTGGTTCACTTCTCCCCCAGATTCTGTCCAGGAAACTTGGTGTTCAGTCAAAATTGTTACAAAATTCAGCTGGAGGTTTCCTTCTCTCTGTGGTCTTTCCCCAATTTCACTGGCAGCCTTCCCCAAGGACCCCTGTGAGACAAAGTCAGAAATGGCTTCCCTGGGGACTGAGAGTGTCCACAGAGCTCTTCCCATTGCTTCCTCTCTAAGTTCATCTTAGAGAGGAAGCAATTTCACGCAGCTCTCTAAGTTCATCTGAGCTCCAGGTAAGGTCTAATCCTTCTCCTGTGATCTGGACCTTCAGGTTCCCCAGTGAGGATATGTGTTCAGGGGCAGACAAGTATATCAATAAGTCATTTCTTTCTATTGCTGACAGTATGCCATTTTATGAATATGTCAGTTTGTCAATCCATTCACCCATTGATAGACATTAGGATTGTTTCAAATTTTTTGCAATGACAAATAAAGCTCCTATAAGCATTTGTGTACAAACTTTTGTATGGACACATCTTTTTTTTCTCTTGGGTAAATCCCTAGAAGTAGAATAACAAGACTGTATGGTAAATATGTGTTTAACTTTTTAAGGAACTTCCAAACTGCTTTCTAAAGTAGCATACCAGTTTACATTTTCATTAGTAGCATGTGAGACTTCCAGTTGCTTTATACCTTGTTTATGTCTCTAAAAGTCAGATTTGGTTCTTTTTTACATCTTTAATGTCTTTCATATTTTGAACATATAGAAAGAAATTATAATAACTGTTTTAAAGGTCTTGTCACTAATTCTCACATTTTCGGTTCTGCTGCAATTGGCTGATTTTTCTCCTTATTGTAGGTTGTATTTCCCTGCATCTTTGTGTGCCTGGTAATCTTTGATTAAATTCCAGACATTGTACATTTTACCTTGATGCGTGCTGCATATTTTATATTTTCGTAAATACTTTTGAGTTTTATTCTGGGACATAGTTGAGTTTCTTAGAGACTGTTTGATCCATTTGGGCTTTCTGGTAAAGAATGTTAGGTGGGATGAGAGCTATGTTTAGTCTAGGGCTAAATACTCCCCACTACTGCAAGCTCTTTCCAAAAAAATCTACCTAAAATGAATTGTGAGATTTCTCAGTCTAGGTAGTGGCATTATTTCAAGCCCTGTGTGAATGCTGTTACTATTTCCTCTAATCCTTTTGAATAGCTCTTTTCCCATCCTTGGGTAGTATCTTTGCCCACATGTATTGATCAATACTCTGCTCATTACTTGAGGGGAAACTGCTGCTGATTTTCAGAGTTTTCTTTCTGCAAACCTCTTATGTCTCCTACACCCTGTGCTGTGAACTATGGCCACCTTGGTTCCTGACAATACTCTCAGCTCCATCTGTTCAATTCAAGTATCAAATACTATAGATGCACTATAATTTGTTTAATAATTTCCCTATTGTTAGATATTTGGATTGCTTCTGTTGTTGTTGTCTTATTAATTACAGCTAAGACTATCTTAATATATGTATATTAACAGACTCTTGCAAATACAACCATACCATAGGGCAATGATTAGCAAGAAAGTTACTAGCTAAATGGTATGTACCTGCTTAATTATGATAGATAATACTAAATTATCTTCTAGAAGCTTGCATCAACTTACACTTCATGAAAAGCATATGAAAATGACTTTTGGTCCATATTCCTGCCAGCAATGGATATATCAAACTTGAGATTTTTGCCAATCTGATAGGTTAAAAAATTGGTATCTCATTGTTGTTTTAATCTGCATTTCTTTAGTTATGAGTGAAGCCTAGCAGCTCTTTACATGTTTGTTGGCTGATTTCCCCATTTCCACCCAGATAATGTGATGAACAGATGACTCCAAGGCACAGACCTCCCTTATAACAACTTGCAGTCTCTTCTCTAACTGATGGCTCATCTCTCTCAGCCACACACATACAGTCTTCCTGGATTTCCTAATTTCTTGAGATCTTTAGAACTAAGTCCTATGCCTTCACTCTAGAAACCAGTGACATTGTCCTTCTAAATGAATGTGTTGATCACTATCACAGTACAAACTATTGCAATTACCAATTTCAGGTGGGTACAAGGAAGCAAAGTTTCTCTATGTTTGCCTCAAGTGATAGGCCTTTTGAATATCTAAAAATCAGCAATGTAGCAGATCTCCAGCCTTCTGAGTCAGTGGAGCTTATAATAGTGATGACCACAATTACTGTTATCATCACTAAAAATCCAATACAAGCCTAAGCCTCGTCATGTCAAATCATTTAGAATTTTGGTGGTTTCCTGACCCAGTGGTTAAAGAGATTGACAGGGAAGAACTCTGAACGTCATCAGTCCTGAATCCATGACAGTATGACTTTAGCCTGTATGAAAGTTCTAGAATCAGCATCTGCTTAGCCTCAAAGCTATAGCTACACTCACTAAGATGGAAGAAGGTGATGGGATCCTGGAACAAGGGAAGCAAGATTGGATTCAATGGCTCTTAAGACCCTTTCTGATTTTAACATTAGATAAACCTGCTCTGTCATGAGCTACTCATAGCCATACTGTTTCTCCCATCACCTTTCAGATCTGCAACAAATCCCTGGGATTCAAGAACTGCCCACTTCTACTGAAATATTTCAAGACTATCCTTTCTCCTCAGGGTATATCCCAGCTACACCTTGTTTCCTCTAGAAAAGCCTTCAGATTGGCTCCTTATTCCAATTCTATCTAAGATATAGCTTTCCAGGGGCCTCTGACTAATCACATTATGTCCATCTTCAATTTTGTGTCACACCTGGAAGCCCTCTTTTCACAGGGAAGAAAGTAAAAATTCATTTCATGGGAGACAGCCACAAAGTTTAACATATGTCCAGCATTTTTTCCTTGGGTCCTCATGGCATTACTTAAATATTACCATAAGTGCATTGACTCAAAAATAATAACAACAGCTGCTACATACCAGGCACTGTTTTAGTCACTTTATGTGCATTATCTTTTTACTTTTACCTGATCCTTGTAAAATAGACATTAATAACTAATTTTTAATTCAGGGCAAGTCAGAATAATTTAAACTAAGTCAAAGCCACACAGTTATAAAATGGCAGGGCCAGGTATTTTGGATTCAGAAAACTGTGCTCTATCTATTATGCTGCAGTATCTGCTCTGTGCATAGCACTATGAATTTTTGAAAAACACATTATTTCCTTGACTTTGTGAAGGTTTAATTTTGCTTGCGGGGGATGAAGTTGACTTTGATGGAAAATTAAACAACAGTGCAAGATTACATTGCTGAAGAGATTAGGCATACAATGATTGTGGCAGCTGCTCAGTTTATAGAAGAGAGCAGAATGCCTAAAGGAAGCTTTGTGGGAGACCTCAGACTTCAGCTGCTTTTAAAAGATGTATTTTGGGGAATTTTTTAGATATTTAGAGAATTTGCTGGAATTTATTCAGAGAATTATAAGGTGGAAGAGAGGTAATTGAGAAGATTGCTTATGGGATGAAATAGGGGCTATGTTTACACACACAAACACTCACACATGCACACACTTACATACTCAGCCAAGTCACTGCACATAGCAAAGCGTCTCCTCACTGGTCACAGAGTGAGCCCAACTGGCAAGCGTGCACAGCCTTTGGGGGTTAATTCATTGTAGTTTACTCATCCTTTCAAAGATACTCATAAGCCAGGCCCTGAATGATGCCACTGGGCACGCTCAATGAGAAACAAACTGGGCTCTGTGTATAATCTGTGATGGATCTGCAGAGTAGGACCGGAACTACTTATTCCAGTATTTGTAACGAGGATGTTTTTCTGGTTCATTTTCCCACCTACTTCTCAGCCAGGGTAGTTTTTACACTATGTCAAGGCTGGGAGTGCAGGCTTTTCCAAACACTGCAACCAGACCACACCTCCTCAAAGAATTGTGAGATCCCAGACACAGATCACTAATCATAGAATATTATCCCTGGGAAGGCCATTATAAATCATTAAACTAGAAGACTTCAGCTCCTCTTTGGAACCCTTCAAGAGCCCCTGTGGTTGGAAGGTTAAATGAGTATGGCAAATCCAGGGCATTGTCAGCTCTTCATCCCTACTTTGGCAAAAGTAGTTCAGCTTTTATTTACTTAATTTATTTGTGCTGCTTCACACAACACATTTCTCCAAACTTAAAAACAAAGTTTGCAGAGAGCTAGTTTGGCCCTATTTTTCATGTAGTAGATGAAGACCAAGGCCCAAAGAGGTGAAGAGACAGCCCAAGCTGGTTACTTAATATCTAAGCAGGATCTAAGCCTCCTATTTCCTTGTAATCGCGTTTGAAGGTGGATCACATTACACTATCTTTGGGATTACATTTTTGGCACTGACAATGTTACCAGGAGATCATGGACACAAAATTTAGATTCAAAGGGAAATTTTGCTTTATTGTCTTCTTCCTCTCCTCTTTTCCTCTTTTTATTCTTTCTCCTTCTCTTCTTCCTTCTCCTTCTTTTGACTTTTATTACAGAGTAGCATGGGCATCAGTTCATCCTAAAATTACTTTTCTCCTTCCTTCACTCCACTGCTCCTCCTCTTGTCATTGTTGTCATCCAATATACAGAGTGTCATTAAGAGGGCATTGGGGGCAATAATTAATAGCCTACCAACCAAAAACAGTCCAGGACCAGACGGATTCACAGCCAAATTCTACCAGAGGTACAGAGAGGAGCTGGTACCATTCCTTCTGAAACTATTCCAACCAATAGAAAAAGAGGGAATCCTCCCTAACTCATTTTATGAAGCCAGCATCATCCTGATACGAAAGCCTGGCAGAGACACAGTAAAAAAAGAGAATTTTAGACCAATATCCCTGATGAACATCAATGCAAAAATCCTCAATAAAATACTGGCAAACCGAATCCAGCAGCACATCAAAAAGCTCATCCACCAAGATCCAGTCAGTTTCATCCCTGGGATGCAAGGCTGGTTCAACATATGCAAATCAATAAATGTAATCCATCACATAAACAGAAACAACGACAAAAACCACATGATAATCTCAATAGATGCAGAAAAGGCCTTTGACAAAATTCAACGCACCTTCGTGCTAAAAACTCTCAATAAACTAGGTATTGATAGAACGAATCTCAAAATAATAAGAGCTATTTATGACAAACCCACAACCAGTATCATACTGGATGGGCAAAAACTGGAAGCATTCCCTTTGAAAACTGGCACAAGACAAGGATGCCCTCTCTCACCACTCCTATTCAACATAGTGTTGGAAGTTCTGGTCAGGGCAATTAGGCAAGAGAAAGAAATAAAGGGTATTCAATTAGGAAAAGAGGAGTCAAATTGTCCCTGTTTGCAGATGACATGATTGTACATTTAGAAAACCCCATTGTCTCAGCCCAAAATCTCCTTAAGCTGATAAGAAACTTCAGCAAAGTCTCAGGATACAAAATCGATGTGCAAAAATCACAATAAAAAAATCCTATAAACCAATAACAGACACACAGATAGCCAAATCATGAGTGAACTCCCATTCTAATTGCTACAAAGAGAATAAAATACCTGGGAATCCAACTTACAAGGAATGTGAAGGACCTCTTCAAAGAGAACTGCAAACCACTGCTGCACAAAATAAGAGGACACAAACAAATGGAAGAACATTCCATGCTCATAGATAGGAAGAATCAATATTGTGAAAATGGCCATACTGCTCAAGGTAATTTATACATTCAATGCCATCCCCGTCAAGCTGTCAATGACTTTCTTCATAGAATCGGAAAAAACTACTTTAAAGTTCATATGGAACCAAAAAAAAGCCTGCATAGCCAAGACAGTCCTAAGCCAAAAGAACAAAGCTGGAGGCATCACACTACCTGACCTCAAACTATACTACAAGGCTACTTAACCAAAACAGCATGGTACTGTTACCGAAACAGATATATAGGCCAATGGAACACAACAGAGACCTCAGAAATAACACCTCACAACTACAACCATCTGATCTTTGACAAACCTGACAAAAACAAGAAATGGGGAAAGGATTCCCTATTTGATAAATGGTGTTGGGAAAACTGGCTAGCCATATGTAGAAAGCTGAAACTGGATCCCCTCCTTACACCTTATAAAAAAATTAATTCAAGATGGATTAGAGACTTAAATGTTAGACTGAAAACCATAAAAGCCCTAGAAGAAAACCTAGGCAATATCATTCAGGACATAGGCATGGGCAAAGACTTCATGACTAAAACACCAAAAGCAATGGCAACAAAAGCCAAAATAGACAAATGGGATCTAATTAAACTAAAGAGCTTCTGCACAGCAAAAGAAACTACCATCAGAGTGAACAGGCAACCTACAGAATGGGAGAAATTTTTTTGCAACTTTTCAAAAGAAGACATTTATGCAGCCAACAGACACATGAAAAAATGCCCAACGTCACTGTCCATCAGAGAAATGCAAATCAGAACCACAATGAGATACCATCTCATGCCAGTTAGAATGGTGATCATTAAAATGTCAGGAAACAACAGATGCTGGAGAGGATGTGGAGAAATAAGAAAGCTTTTACACTGTTGGTGGGACTGTAAATTAGTTCAACCATTGTGGAAGACAGTGTGGTGATTCCTCAAGGATCTAGAACTAGAAATACCATTTGACCCAGCAGTTCCATTACTGGGTATACACCCAAAGGATTATAAATCATGCTACTATAAAGACACATGCACACTTATGTTTATTGCGGCACTATTCACAATAGCAAAGACTTGGAACCAACCCAAATGTCCTTCAATGATAGACTGGATTAAGAAAATGTGGCACATATACACCATGGAATACTATGCAGTCATAAAAAAGGATGAGTTCATGTCCTTTGTAGGGACACGGATGAAGCTGGAAACCATAATTCTCAGCAAACTATCACAAGGACGGAAAACTAAACACTGCATATTCTCACTCATAGGTGGGAATTGAACAATGAGAATACTTGGACACAGGAAGGGGAACATCACACACCGGGGCCTGTCAGGGAGTGCGGGGCTGAGGGAGGCATAACATTAGGAGAAATACCTAATGTAAATGACGAGTTAATGGGTGCAGTAAACCAACATGCCACATGTATACCTGTGTAACAAACCCGCACGTTGTGCACATGTACCCTAGAACTTAAAGTATAATTAAAAAAACAAAAACAAAAACAAAAACAAGAAGGCATTGGGAAATTAGAGATTGACTGTATTGGTTAATGGCAAAATGGTAAGCTTGACTCCTCCCAAAGATTTAGAACTTTCCAACATTCCAACAATTTGGGCAGCGCCTTTCCTTTCTTCTTCTACATCCTGCTTTTGCCAGGGCTTGCCTCACCTCCAGCCCGAGCCCCCTTGCCCTCAACTACTTGAATCAATAATTAAGCCCCTGCAGCCAGAAAGTCGAAATGCCTGAAAATTGTAGTCTGCAGTGCTACAGATGGAAGTTCAAAGCCTTCCTACCTGTTGAGACCTGAGCCCAGGTTCTCAATTGCTGATGAAGTCAGCAATGTTTATGGCAAATGCAGTAAGTGAAACAATAGCCTCCAGGTTGTAATACAGGCCTTGGCAGGCATGTGATAGAGAAGGTTTGTTATATGCTTAAGGATGTGTTGAAAACTCCATTAACTGAAAGCAGGGGGGTGTTGGCGGGCGGGGTGGGGAGGGAGTGGGGCGGAGGTGGCTAGGCAACACTTTGTATTCTTTTTTGAGTTTAAATACTGATGGTGCTCTAGTATGTGACTGCTGGATGTTCACTGCAAATAACTGATATCACTAAACATCGGGGGTTCTAATTGCATTCAGAGCCCTTCAACTAAATAAAAATTTCCAGAATATCTACTATATTTGTATCATAACACTTTTTTGAAAACACTATATTGTAAAAATCAGGAATTTAGTGTCCTAGTATTTTTGATTTGGTTAAGGAAACAAGATTAACACACCAGAAATAACTGGAACCTAATTTATGTAGTTTTGGAAGTTATTTGGTTTTATGATTGAAATTTTCTACCTATTCACAAAGTGCTCTTATTTTCAATTCAATTTAACAAGGCTTTATTGTGTACCTAGTTTTTGCTAAGTACTGTACAGTGCAGTGTAACATCATGAGCATAAGTTTCAAATCAGACCTAGTTTCAAATTCTGACCCTGCTATTTACTAGTTGCAAGATTTTTAAGAAACTTCTAGAATCACTGTTTCCTACATAATAACTTTCATCTTTTAGGATTTTGTTAAAACTGTATCTTAATTTATGAAAGTCACCTAGTACAGTGCTTAGTAGACATTGGATGAATGATACCTTTGTTATTCTAGGCATTGTGAAGACTACAGAAATGAGCAAGAGATAATCCCTGCTTTTAAAGAGTTCATTATATAATTATACACAACAATACCAGAGCTGAGTAAAGGTGACCCAGGACATTTTACAACTTAAATTTTATTTAAATTTGGTTCTCCATTTACTTTTGAGGCTAGCAAGTTTTATACTTCTGTTATGTGAGGCAAAACTATACCAACAACCAAGGGGCAAACTCCAAATTTCAACACCTTTCTTTTTACTACTACTAGACCTAGCATATATGGGATGGCAGAAGAATGTGTGACTCAGGATAAATGGAAATAAAACTCAGCTGACCTTTCATCATTCTCTACATTTTAAACTAGGACATCTACTTTTCAGGACTCCTAGTGAAAATGACAGGAATTGACTCAAAGTAGCTTTAGCCAAGTATTGCATATAGCAGAGCATAACCTCTAATTGAAGAAAGAGCTTCCAGGTTAGTCCAACATGGGTCATATGGTTGTCATTGAGCCAATTCTTCTAGCTACAAGGATGTTGGTCTCTAATTGGCCAGGTCTGGGTCAAGTGCTTTTCCTTTTGCTGTTGCTGATTGGCCAAAACCAATGGTCATCTCACTGAGTCTATTCTGCCTGGTGAACTACATGTTCTCTTGGAGAGCTGAAACTCCTGGAGGAGATATCAGCTTCTTGAGACCCTCTAAAACCTCACTGATTCCCCAAATTTCAGTGAGGTCACTAATCTTAGGGAGATTTTGTTGTACCAAGACTACTACTTTGAGTAGCCCATCCCACTCCATTACACAATTATTTGGGAAAGACCTAATTTCATTGACTGCTTACTCTGGGAAGATGAGCTGTGTTCCCTTGAGCCAAAAGTCAAATCTGCCAGTATTAACACTAGACAGAAGAGAAATGTCATAAACAACCAAATGCCTCCATGCTCCTGCACAAGCCAATGCATCACAGGCACAGTAACCTCCTGCAGTTTTCTTATCGCTATGAGCTAGATCTTGTCTGTTCTCATTACCAGCACCACACCAAATCATTCTCAATGGGCGTTTACTATTTTCATGATACCAGGGACAGTCACCTATATAGCATGATTTCAAAGGTTACAAGAAAGTTCCCTCTCTATTCCCTAAACTATCCAAGTCACCCAATAATATCATCTGAAAGTCATACCCTCAATGTCCTTTTTAGAGATTTTCTTGAGAATGAGTCCTATTAGAACACTAGGCTGAGTTAAAAAAAAAAAACAAAAGTTCCTCGTGTTCTCATTGACAGCAACTAACTGCAACCAAATGTTGGATGACTCTCTTCACTTTGGAGAATCTATTTTCTCAACTGTCAAATCAGAAGTGTGGAGAGGACATACAAGATCCCTTAAAAGTAACCTAATTAACTTCCTGGCACACAGCAGGTATTTGATGAGGGTTAATTGGTCTTTGCTTCTCCTTTCCCTCTCCCACCTTCACCTTTGTGATTCAATGTCTGATTGACTTCTTGGCCTATTCACTCATTATCAGGAAAAATAAAGCAGAAAATGGGATCTGAGATGATGAAATTTTGATTTGGAAGAGGGAAGAAGTAAAAGCATAAATATATTTTGGGTTACTGTCAAATAATGACATCTTTTATTTTAAACACTTCACCTAAGCCTGGTAAACATGCTAGAGGCCAGCACGCAGCAATTGGAAGTCAACACTTTCGGGTGTATTCATGAGCCACTCTCACCCTGATCCCAGGATCCTCTTTTTATAACCTGTCCCTATAAATAGCCGGGGCTTTCAAAAGTAAATTTCTCTGGACATATGAGAGACAGAGGAGAGAGGGAGGGAAGGAGGAAAGAAAGAAGAAGAGGAGGATGAGAGGAAGAAAGAAGAATTTAGAGCTCCTTGGAGAACCCAAAAAAAGGGCTAAGAAGAAAACAGGGAACAGAGGGAGCAAGAACTAGAGTGTGTGTGTGTGTGTGTGTGTGAGAGAGAGAGAGAGAGAGAGAGAGGGAGAGAGAGAGCCTAAGAGCAAGCAGTCAGTACTGAGAGAGAGTAGTGAATTACGGGAGACTACCATGGGCAAATTCCCGATAGTTCAGAAGCTAAAGAATAATTTAAGAAGGGAGATGACTAATGTTCAATTTAAAATTGTTTTTGTTGGCTCTTTAGTTGGGATATTAGAATCATAATTATGGTATTCACAAATGTTTCTGTGTTTAAGGAGTTTATTTTATTTTGCTTTTGTCTTCTAATTAAAGGAAGGGCATGAGGTTTGTTTCCGGATTATTCTAGTTTGAAACAAAGAGAGTACTTTGGAGGCAACATAAATCCCCCAAGAATTGGCAGAAATATGTTAAAAGCCTTTGAACTTCTACAAGACATGCAGTAGTCATTCCAATAAATTTTGTGTGGGTTTTAAGTGGTTAGGTGATCCCAACTGACATTTGGGTTACACATGTAAGGCACCCAGGATAGAGTACACACTAGTTGTGCCTAGGAGGTGGCCTAGCTTAAGTGCTGCCTGGATGCATGGTGTGCCCAAAGAATGGCTACAGATTCCAGTCTAGCCCAAAGACTAGACTTACCTAGACACTTAGTCTCCTTCCTGATTAAAGTGGACAACCTTCCCTGTCTCTATTCCCACAAAGAAACTTCAGATTTTAAAACATTTTTCATCTTTTTTCAGGTGCTTATGTTTTGCAAAGATGGAGACTGGAACCAGGCTACAGTGATTCTCTCCTAACCTGGCTAGCAGTGCACCTGGTACATGTATAGCAGATGCATCTGACAGCAATAACTTATGCATACCCTGAAAATGACCCTATGGTCTAAGCAGAATGTGTGTTCGGAGTTACGAGCTAAGGAATCTGGAGTAGCCAACCTAGAGATTTAGTCCTTATCTATGAAGGACATTCAAACCCCTGACCCATTCCTTGGAA
The DNA here is from genome assembly GCF_008728515.1 of Papio anubis. Classification (NCBI taxonomy): domain Eukaryota; kingdom Metazoa; phylum Chordata; class Mammalia; order Primates; family Cercopithecidae; genus Papio; species Papio anubis. The sequence goes on along the minus strand of NC_044987.1, from coordinate 39,003,550 downwards.
CACAGGCTGTGCCGGGGATCAATGCCCTTTGTTTTGAGTTAAATGAGGGTCGCCAGGTGAAGGTTGCTAGGTAGAGGGAGCTAAGTGAAAATACTATACAAACTGCGTGCTTTTTACAAATGGTAGTGGTTCTCCTGTCCACTCCACAGCCACTGAATGGCCCCATATATAAGTCCACAATAAACCCCATGTCTTGTTTGCTGGCTCCTGGTCTCTTCTGCAGCCTCTTGGACATGGGACATGGTGCCATCCCTATTGGAGTCAATAGGGGTCTGGCATAACAGTACATAGTATAGATTAATTAATGTAGTTTGATGGGCCTGAGTCATCATTGGCAACTGTCTGTGAGTGAGGGGGCACCTAACTGCTGCTGCATTGCCAGGTTTGGGTTCTAGTGTCTGGGTGACTTCCCCTTCCAGCATTTCCATATTCCCACACTCACTGACATTTACCCAGGTCAACCAGTTCTCAGGCTGGGCTCTTTTCACTATGGCTAGCCGCAACCTGAACTACAATGTTTCACTGTAAGCAATGAACATAAATCAGATAGTGCAAGGAAAGTAGAAACCATGCTGGGAATTCAAATCTATGAGAAAGAAACCACTCTCTTGAGGAAGGTAGAAATGAAGACTGAAAAAAGATAAGTGGATGAACAAACCTCAATAGCTTCTTTGACTCACCCTTCTTGCAAAAGGGCTCCAATGTCCCTAAAATGATATTGCAAGGTATGCAATGATTCCCTTTCCTTCCTCCGCCATCGTTCCCAATCTTGCATGTGTTCCTGTAGTTGACCCTGCCATAATGCTCTCCCTCCTCCATTTAGTCTTCTCCACTAAGCCTTCTCCACTCTTCAAGGCTATAGGCTTTCCAGCCAAGATTGTAAGTTCCACTGGGGCAGAGCCCTATCTGCCTCGTTAACTGAATATCCAGTGCCTGGCAGGGCTCTCCATAGATATTTTAAAAGTTTAGGTAGTGAGGAAGGAAGGAAGGAAGGAAGGAAGGAAGGAAGGAAGGGAGGGAGGGAGGGAGGAAGGAAAGAAAGAAGGAAGGAGGGAAGGAAGAAAGGAAGGAAGGAAGGAGGGAAAGAAGGAAGGAAGGGAAGGAAGGAAGGAAGGAAGGAAGGAAGGAAGGAAGGAAAGAACTGTACTGGTCCAAACTATCTCTGCCTTCACTGAACAATTGTATTTATAGTCACTTCCTAATGGTAGAACTGAAGGCTTCCCACTGTTACTCAAAGGATAAACACCTTGAAGAAGGGGAGAATTATATAATTTCCACTATTTAATACTCTCCCAGTTCCTATTAGGTCCTTAGTAAATACTCAAGTGAAAGAATGGCTTGTTTAGAGACCTCAGTTATGGGCTGTGCACAGGCTCAGCTGCCTCTCTAAAAGAATTCTGGGCATTGCTGCTCTTTGTTAATTACAACCAGCCTGACTGTCCACTCCCAGCAACCCCACGGAACAAAACAGGACCCTTGGACCTGCCAGGGAGAAACACAGCCAAATTCTACACCTCATGCCCCTCTGTGGAAACAACTCACAATGACTTTTACTGTCTGAATGACACTGCCTGCATAAAACTTCAGGCTCAATACTAATATTTTCATGGTTATTATCCTTATTTTTAAATACAATCAAATAGGGATTTTATTAGTTTCAAGGGGAAGACATTGCCATATTCATAGCACTCAAGATGTAGCTACTGGTTAAAGATCATCTGGCTTCTCCTCACAATCCCAGTGACCTGGAGATTACTTTAAATGCCCTAAACCTGGTTCCTTATTTCTAAAACAAGCTGTGGAGAGGACAAGGAGAAGCTATCTATTCCCTAGCCCTTTTGCTGGTGCAGACCCTCTACACTTGGAGCTCCCCTGACTTTTTATGGGCCCTGGAGACCTCATTCCTTACCTGCCCAGGTAATTAAAATAATTTTCCAGTACCACACTCTGTTATTCACTCCTTTTACAGGCTATTGCTCATGGGTTTCTAAAAGTTACCTCTGGACTCTTAACTTGGAAAACTGTCCAGACTCTATTTTCAGGTATATTGGGCTCAGATCTTGCATGTCTCCAGGATTTGCAAATCTGACTTTTGGATGCCTTTACCCCCCCAACTCTCCAGTTTCCAAGAACACATCCCTTCATCAGTCCCACATTGTGGGGAACTTCATATGGAGCAAGTATTGGACCTCAATTACCCAGGGGAGGAAAATACAGGCAAGTGTTGTTAAAATGTAAGGTTTGATCTATCAGGGGTTGAAGAAGTGGTTCCACCGATATGAGTTGGTTCCATCTTACCTAGCCACTTCAAACTGTCCAGGCCCCTCTGGCCAAATGCACCCCATAAAAGGGGTCCAGTGCCCTGGTGGTCTACATCTGCCCATTTCCAATACTGATTCTGTTTGCCTTCTGCATGTTCCAACTCACTGTGTTATTTTCTTATTCCTCATTTTTAGTCTCACCCTAATCTTCACATTTGGCCCCTGACTCTGCTTTGGCTATAACTATGGCTCCTCTCAGCAAAGCTTCTGGTTTTGCCTCGGTTTTGACTCAGGTTGCCTGTGGCCTCCCTGGGCCCTGGCCTCCTTCTCTCCATCCACTGTCCTCATAGCCATGCTCTACTGGACCTGCCCTGAGAGATGGAAGGTCCAGTCAGAATGAGGGTCTTTCCAATAAAAGATTCTAGGGTTTTCTGAAGCCCAGGTTCAAATGAAGGTCAGAAAGTATAGTTCTGATAAAGAGAATCCTATCAGTTTAAGACCTCAGGGGACAGATTGGACACAATGGAAGAAGGAATAGAGGGAGCAGTTAGGAGGAAGGTGGAGATTATCTGCTTGGTGAGAAAGGAGGAGAGAACAGAATTACTGCTACTTGTTGGTGTGCCTATATTTTATTTTTTACCCAGAAAATTAACACAAAGGTGATTTTTAGAAAGAATTTCTTGGTTATAACATAATAGAAACAGTGGATTTGACAACTCCAACTGACAAAAGTTGTAGGCACTTGAGCCTGAGCCCAAAGAAATAGAAGGGAGAAATCCTATGGCCTTTCTATTTCTTTCTTCCTCCTTCTCTCCTTCTGCCACCTGTCAGCAATGAAGGGTGGGGACCGTGGGAGGCTGTTTTTCGAGAACTGCACATACTTTATCAGGTTGTCTGAAAATCTCAGAGGAACTGTCACTTGTTCAGTATCATATAATAAGATACTGTAGAATTGTGACTCTTTTTTCTTTCTTTAAATGCTGGAGAGAGCTAGCATAGGTTTGTAGGGCAACTACTGCCTTATTCAGAATCAGCATAGCAACAACAAGGTGCTGAGGCCAGCCAGTACATGCAGTCAGTTTCTTTTGTTTGCTGTTAAGGGTCCATCTCTTATGTTGGTGCCAAGTAGGTCTTTGTCCAATCTGGATGTTGCATGGATTATCTCTGTGGGCAATGGGGTACTGTGCTTGCAAATGTATTTGTGTGAAATTGGGGACAGAGCCTGCTGCTGTGATTTGTAGTCAGTTGCTAAGACAAATTCATATTGGAGCAATAACACACTCCATTGGCCCAACCATCCTTAAACAGACTCTATTACATCAACATGCTGAAGTTACTTAAAAGGGTCTATGTGATGGGGTAGGAGAACTGCCAGGGGAAGGCTGATGGACTGTCTGATTAGCATGGGCTGGCAAGACAGTGGCTTGATAAAGGGCTAAGGTTCTGGTTCTCAGCCTTGACCAGAAGAGCATCTATTCATTCAGCAGCTTCTGCCACCCATGCCAGGCACTTTCACACACAATTTTATTTAAACTTGACTGCAAACCTGTAAAGTGAGTATTATTAGCTCCAACTTACATGACACTCAGAAGGTCAGGCAGCTTACTTCAAAATCCATAGCTAATACCTGGTAGAGCTTGGATTCAAACAAATGTCTTTTCACTCCAAAGCTGGTGTGCTTAATTACTACACAATTTTCCTATCCTTACAGAAACCAAAATTGGAGCAATTAATATACTCAGAGATGACTAGACTTTTGGTGGAAGACAAGAATTACAGAACTCACAAGAGACTGCTGAGTAAGATGCATGGCTCAGTTGTGTAACTCTCTAGCGAGCAAAATACCAGTGGCCCCTAGCAGTGGTGAGAGATTACGGGAGCTGAGTTGGGAATCAGGAAGTTATTTGGTGTGCAGGAATGAGAAGATAGTGAAGCTCTCTGAACTCTATCATTTAGAGTTTTAATGGCAATTCCATTATATAGGTATGATTGATTAAATCATTGACGATTGGTGATTGATTCAATTTCCAGCTCCTCTCACCTCCCTGGAGGTCAGAGGGTAGGGGTTGAAAATTCTAGCCCTCTAATCCTGCCTTTGTCTTTCTGGCAACCAGCTCCCATGCTGAGGCTATCTAGGGATTCTCAGCCATCTCATTAGCAAAAAGACACTCCTATTACTGTGGAGATTCTAAGGGCCTTAGAAGCTCTTATGTCAGGAACCCAGAATAAAATCCAACTATTTATTTCTTATTATGTTACAATATCACTATTGTATCATGATAGCACAATGGGACTTATATTCTAGTGGAGAAGAGACAGGCAATGAATCAGTGGATGAGTAAATTACATATTATGTTAGAGGATGATAAGTGCTGTGAAACAATAAAAATGTAGAGCAGTGTCTCAGATTGGGTTCACCCCAAAGAAGATCCTGAGACAAGGGCTTTGGTGCAATTGGCTTATTAGGAGATGATCCCAGAAAGCATGCATAAGGGAGAAGAGAAATAGCGGCAGGAAAGGGAGAAAAGCCAGTTAATTGTTTGTTAATGAGCAAGGAGTTCAATCCTTCTGGAGATTCACTGAAAAATAGTGTAAAAATAGTGTAAAATAGTGTAAGAATTCCCAGCCCTAATCTAGGTTATTTATCCACAAACTCCATCCCCCATTAGCTGAGGGGTACCTCTAAGGACATCAAATCCTCTCCTCTTCAGAACTGCCCCCAGTAGGCCTTGCGATCTTCAGTGGTAGAGAAAACCCTCAGAAAGTGAAACAGAAATGTCAGATGCCTAATGCGGAAAGCTGTCAACTTGTGAGGAACTGTTCACCATAGTCACAAGTGATAGCCAAGGATGGGCTGAAGGATTATGGGCAGGATATCAACAGTGTCTACTCCAACAGGGTAAAGGAGATCAGCAGTGCAAAGAGCTGGAAGGCTTGTTGCAGTTTTAAATTGGGTGGTCAAGATGGACTGATTAAATAGATGACATTTGTACAAAGACTCAAAGTCTGTGTATTTTGGAGGAAAGCATTTCAGGGTAGAGCAAATAGCAGTGGCAAGACCCTAAGCTGGGATCCTGGAGCATTTCATGCTTAGCAAAGAGGCTGAAGTGATTGGAGTCCAGTGATCAAGGAGAACAGAACTAAGTCCTAAGAGTTGGAAGGGTTTCACAGGCCTAGAGCATGATAGACCATGGAGGACATCATGAAGATATTGGCTTCCACTCTAAGTGAAATGGGAAGGAGTCAAAGAATTCTGAGACCTGCATTGCTGTAATTCTCTGGCAAAGCCAGATGATGCTCTCTGGGGCTGACCTGCATTGTTATGGGTTCTGGAGCTCTACCACAATAAAAACAGAAATGAGAGGCCAGACAGCTCTCTCAGATAGTCCAGCCTAGGTACATGGAACAAAAGCAGACATGGCCTTCCTTTCCTAAGAATACCTAGTGAGTTCTATTGATTGGAAACTTAGCTATTAGGTTCACTGTCTTTGAGACCTTTTCATGTTGGCAAGTCACTAACTTAGAGAGTTGAATACTGGGCTTGTGGGAGAAGTTTCTGGGATGTAAGACAAAAAGGAATTTCATCTCGGTTATCATCTACATTATTTTTTGATTATGTTTTCAGAATTAGAACAATTTACTCCTCATCCTTACAGTATCCTAGTGAGGAAGGTCTACTTTTACACCCTCAGTTTACAGATAAGGAACTCCAAATTTAGTAAAGATCACATTCAATTAGCAAGTGGCATTATAAGTTCTGTAGATTCCAGTTATAACCTATAGTTTCCAAACTACATTAGAATATCTTGAAAGTCATCAGGATTGGTATTCAAATGACAAAGGGGGGCAATTTACAAGTAAATACACACACACTACATACACACATGTGTATACATAATTTTCTATCTTCACATCTTCAGTTAAGCATATGGTTGTTCCTAAAATATAAGTGTGCAATTGTTTCTATTTGTGTAAACAGAGTTACTTCTTAGAACACCAAGCAAAGGTAGAAATTGTATCAAGAACAGGAGGGACTGATCAACATTGGTAGTCATACCTAACAATCAAGTAGAAAAGGGACTGAAAGAGTAAATAGTGCCAGTGGTCACATACCATCATTAAATAAAAAATAGGTTCAACATTGTGTTCCAAGAAGATAAATTAACCAAATGCCCTCAGGAGAAAAGATAAGTATGTAGATGTTATCTCTCATCTCATAGAAGATAAAAATGCTAGATAGATTCCATTAAATTATAAGAAAATACTAATAAAGAGTATAAACATTTTTATAATGCTATCAAAACTATATATTGCGATGATGGAACATTTGATTTGGTAACAATGGCCAAGTAAGACTTAAGACTTAATGTATTGTTTCATGGCAAGACATAAGTTACAAAACAATAGAATCTATGTCAAAGTGTGGACCTTAAAATTCTTATTAATGAAACAAGTTAAATTTTTTCTTTTTCTTTTTTTTATTTTGAGACAGAGTCTCACTCTGTCGCCTAGGCTGGAGTGCAGTGATGCAATCTCAGCTCACTGCAACCTCTGCTTCCCAGGTTCAAGCGATTCTCCTGCCTCAGCCTCCTGAGTAGCTGGGATTACAGGCGTGTGTCACAATGCCTGGCTAATTTTTGTATTTTTAGTAGAGATGGGGTTTCACCATGTTGGTCAAGCTGGTCTCGAACTCCCGACCTCATGATCTGCCTGCCTCAGCCTCCCAAAGTGCTGGGATTACAGGCGTGAGCCTTCGTTCCTGGCCAATAAGTTAAATTTAATAAGGAAAAAGGAAGCTCAGTTTGTTGAACAGTGGCTTGGGTTTGAATCACCTTGGGAGAAGCAGCAAAATCCTGAGAGTCAGGAAATAAGCCAGATCCTATAAGCTTGGGTGGCCTGAAAAGGTTTTTTTTTTTTTTTTCCCTTTGTATCTAGAAAGATTTCTACAACCTTGGGAAGGTGTCAAAATATGTTATTGACATGCTGGAAAAGCAGCCAGATAAATAGGAATGACGTATATAAGTATAGAAATAAGGAAGAAATTGATGAAACCCTAAGTGTTGATTCTTTAGAGCAGGATTAAATATTAGTGCTCTATGTTCTGTGATAATTATATTTTTGTATAGTTTATTTTGCTGCTTATGGGATTTGAAATGTTTAAATAAATAGATCATATTAAATTTACATCTGTTGCTGAAACACTTTAAAGGAATTAAGTTTGTAATCATTGTTAATGGTGTAAAAGTCAAATAAAATAAGGAGACGAGTCTCTAAATTACTTTATTTAGAAAGAAAGAATTGCAATTCAGGGCATACACACAGACTGAGTGGACTTCGATATGTCTGACAAAGTAAGAGAAGGTTAGAGGTTTTGTTTTAAAAAGAGAAATGTTACGTACTGCTCTTTGAGAAAGTTCATTGGCACTAGTACAGTTTTGGGAGCTGGCAAGCTCTGACTAGTAAGTGACATTGTGGGCAAAAGTTTTCTTGGAGTTGTAGCAGATTGTTTCAGTAGTTATTAGATAAAACTGGTTTCAGGTTACAGCAGGTAGTTTCAGCAGCCAGGCTTGCAGACAATTGCATTTTTGGAGGAATGCTTTGTGTGCTGAGGACTTTTTCCCTCCAGCTTCTCAACTTTGTTTTACTTGGGTATGGCAAAATGGCCCAATTCATATGATCAACTTTTACAATGTTTTAAGAAAAAATGTTTTGTTCATGTATTTTATAAACACACACGCACATATGTATACCCACATATATGTGTGTGTGTATATACATTATATTATGCAATTATAAATTGATCATTAAAGTAGGTACTCTTCACCAATGGAAATGCTTCAGACATTAAAGAATTTCTTCAGCACTGAGTTTTCCTGGGAATAGCTGGCACACTGCACAAACATTCTTCTGTCAAAGTTACAGTTAGAAGTTTATCAATGTCAAATATTAAGTGGGAACTGTTCATTTATACAGGATAATTTCTAGGAGGTCCTTGTCACCAGAGACCATTGTTTTAATACTTCCCCTGTAATCACTGATTATTACTTAAAGCAAATGGGCATTCAAATGAGGTATTGGAGTATACTTTCTTCCAGACTGAGTCTCCCAGACTACCTGAAAATCTATGGTATGAGTTGACTCTTGACATTCTCTTTCATCTAGTCTCCAATGGAAGCATCTTCTCTCTACTGGGACTGGATCTGATACCTGGGTTGCATTGGACTGAGATCCCTTTATTTAGCATCTTCTGGGAAGTCAGTAGCCTGAGTTATACTGTACTCCTTATCTAAGGACCACGTGGCAGAGAAATAGTTTGTGAGTAAGGAAGAGGAGATTAGTTGTGGAAACAGATACTTATTCCTTTTCATTAGTAGTTGCTATATTGTATTTCTCTTTTGATTACTTTTCATGCTCTGGCCAAAATCACTGACTTATCCAAATGAACTCTCTGGCCACTCAATTTTCTGCCACTCATCAATAAAAATTCCCTTATTTTTAAAAACTATCACAGGTATTTCATATCCTAGAATCTTCGTAGTAAATTTTTCTGTGATTAGTCCCAGCCCCACATTTTAATCTCTCTTTTCTGAACTTCTATGGCACATACGATTGAGACCACACCATTGAGCAATTACTCAAACACTAGTTCTCTGGAATCCTCAAGGGAGGGTTATTTTGACCCACAAGGGAACCCCTTATGATTAAGTAATTTTGTTTAGCTGAGCTTTGCAGCTCCTTAAGAGTTAAACTCAATGAGAATACTGAACCCATTTGGGTTTGCTGCAGTAAGATCTCATTGGTAGCAAATATTTAGGCTTCAGTGCTTCAAATTCTGCAGAGCACTTCTCTGTAGACCTGTGCTTTAGAATCACCTGAGGCCACTTATTAAAATGTGAATTCCTGGGCCCACCCCACATGCACTGAATTTTAACTTCTGGGGACGGAGCCTAGGAATCTAAGTTTTCAACAAACTCTATAAGTGATTATTATGCACACTGAAATGTGGGAATTGCCATCCTAAAGAAAGGTCAATAGGACTTTGGATGAACTCAACACAAAGTAGCTGATTGAATATATGTGCTTTTTTCCCTAGGACGTCAGATTGTATGTGCTTGTATTTACACTTCTATTTCCTCTCTTCCAAACATCTTTAACATTTGCTATCACATAACAGTTTTCTATTTCATACTTCTTTTCAAATGACTCTGATACAATTGAGTAGCCATTTCACTGAAATTAAATAGTTGGTTTCATGGTATTGATGCTTTGGGGAAGTTTAGAGAGCAATCAGGAAATACTGGGCAAATGGAAATTGAATGACTCCCTAACTCCACTAAGCACCATTGAATTTTAGTTGAGATTGGGTGGAGAGAGGAGGATCATAATTGAAATAGAACTGTTGTTAGCAGAGGTACATAATAAAGAACAGATGTTACACTAGGCAAACTATGCTGGGCTATGCTGTGGTGACAAATGTCCTCAACTCTGTTTCATGAAACAACAAACGTTTCTCACACACAAATCCATTAAGGTTTCAGGAGACTGCCTAAGAAAGCTGCCACATGTGGGCTCAGCAGTCTCAGCTGCTTTGATCTTAGAGTTTCACCAACTTTTTTTACATGAGAATTCCTTATGCATGATCAACACAGCAAGGGAAGAGAATGAGATATAATCTACTTTTTTCTTCTTCTTTTGAGACAGGGTTTCGCTCTTTTGCCCAGCCTGGAGTGCAGTGGTACAATGATAGCTCACTGCAGCTTCAAATTCCTGGGCTCAAGTCATCCTCCTTCCTTAACCTCCCTAGTAGCTGAGACTACTCTCAGCCAGACATGGGTACAGGCCACCGTGGCTGACTGAGATACAGTCTTATACTGGTAATTAAATGCCCCTTCCCACAATTCATTGGCCAGAAGTAGTCATATGGTCTTATCCAACTGTGGGGACAGGATCGTTTGTGGACAAACTAAAATGTCCACTGTGCCCTGGTGGAGAGGAAAACAAAATGGGAAAGCACTAGCAATCTCTACTACAGATGCTCCATTTCAGTAGAGAAGTGTTTCTGGGAAGGGATTAACTGTGATGTGAGGCAATGATTTTCACTAGGGTAAAGGGAAAAATGGGATATCGAGGCTTTTTATTAACAACTCTCTCTCTCTCTTGCCTCTCTCTTTTGCTCCCTTCCTCCTTTTTTTCAAACCTTGATTTCTCTTTTTTCGTTTTTCTTGGCAACACTTTTTAAAAAATTATTATACTTTTTTGTCATAAAATGACCTGAATTGTTGAAAGGCTTTATGCTACATGGCATTTATCCAAGGTAGAAATATGCACTGGTCACTCATCTAGCGACGGATCAGAAGATAATTCCAATGATTGTATTCTTAGGATAATTTCTAAACTCCCTAATGTGGCTTACAACCCCTTTTTGCCTGGAGTGCAGTGGCACCATCTCAGCTCACTGCCAGCTTTGCCTCCTGGGTTCAGGCCATTCTCCTGCCTCAGCCTCCCGAGTAGCTGGGACTACAGGCACCACCGCACCTGGCTAATTTTTTGTATTTTTAGTAGAGATGGAGTTTCACCGTGTTAGCCAGGATGGTCTCGATCTCCTGACCTTGTGATCCGCCTGCCTCGGCCTCCCCAAGTACTGGGATTATAGGCGTGATCCACCGCACCCGACCACAACACTCTTTTACCTAGATGTTGTTCACCAGTTTCCAGCCCCAAATCTCACAAATGCTCAAACTTTGATATGTACCAGAATCACCTGGACAGTTGATCAAAAATTTAGATTCTCAGGCTTCATCCTCAGAGATTAGAATTTAGTATATCTGGAATAGGACCCAGGAATTTGCATTTTTAATTAGTGGCCTCAGGTGATTCTAAAGCAGGGTTCCACAGACCACTTCTAGAGAAGTGCTTTATAGCAAATGAAGCACTGAAGCCTAAGAATTTGCTCTCAATGCCTTCTTTTAAATGATAATGTTCTCATCGCTGGATCTTTTCCCAGGTGGTTGTCTCAGGCTGAATCATTCTTCCCCTTACCAGTTCTCTACTCCACTCTACTCCCCAGCTTGGCTAACTACCCCTCTCCCTTCAGGTCTCATAGATTAACTTTCTCTGTGTGATTTTCTTGAAACTCAAGCCCTCAAGTCTGGCATTAAGTGTGCCTTCCAGCTGCTCTTATACTGGTCTGATGTGCCTTTATGACAGCACTTACCTCCTCATATAATAATTGCTTGGTTTCTATTCTTGTCTGTTACTGGAATATAATCCGCTGAGTGCTGGAAACATGTTTATCATGTTCATCATTACATCCCATTTTCTAGTATGGTGACTAATACATAACAAGTGCTCAAAAATGCTGGCTGAAAGAAAGATAAAGGAGAATTACTTAAAGGATGGTAAGGGGAAAAGATCAGAAAGGTTATGCAGGGAATCAGTAAGATTGATCCAACAGGCAACAGTGTGATATTGTTTTAGTTTTAAAAGGCATATTTGGCCGGGCACAGTGGCTCACGCCTGTAATCCCAACACTTTGGGAGGCCGAGGCAGGCAGATCACGAGGTCAAGAGATTGAGACCATCCTGGCCAATGTGGTGAAACCCTATTTCCACTAAAAACACAAAAATTAGCTGGATGTGGTGGCACATGCCTGTGGTCCCAGCTACTCAGGAGGCTGAGGCAGAAGAATCACTTGAACCTGGGAGGCAGAGGTTGCAGTGAGCCGAGGTCACGCCCCTGCCCTCCAGGCTGGCGACAGAGTGACACTCCTTCTCAAAAAAAAAAAAGGCCTATTTATGGCTGGGTGTGGTGACTCACACCTTTAATCCTAGGGCTTTGGGAGGCAGAGGAAGGAGGACCACTTAAGACCAGGAGTCCAAGACCAGCCTAAGCAACATGCGAGACCGTCATCTCTATAAAAGTTTTAAAAATTAGCCAAGAATGATGTCATCTGCCTGTGGTTCCAACTACCTGGGAGGCTGAAATGGGAGAAACACTTGAGCCCAGGAATTCAAGGCTGCAGTGGGCTATGTTGTACCACCACACTCCAACCTGGGTGACAGAGTAATGGACCATCTCTTAAAAAAGTGAATGGAACATCTTGTATGAATCAACATATTGGTTGTGTTTAATGTCTTCAAATTCACCTAAGTCAAAATAGGATCCCCCGATTCATCACCCTCTAAGCCTAATAACCTCTATAAATGTGAAATCATGACTTACACTTCTAAGTGATGGGACCATTTTTCTTCTTCCCTCACAGACATCACACAAAAATAACAAAGACAATTAAGAGATTTCTGTAACACAACTACATAATATCCAAAGACCAAGTAGAATGGCAAGAACTTTGCAGAGTAGAATAAGCCTTGATGGTAAAGGGAAACACCCAAATAAGCAAGCCCTATGGTTCTTAGGTCTGAAATCTGTCAGAGAAAAGTTAAAACAATACTTCCCAACTCATAGTTGGATGTCAATCTTTCCTCCAACCCCAAGAGAGATGGGAAGTTTATACTTGTGTGAAATGAAACAAAAATAGACCAAACTTACCAGGCACAAAGAAGGAGAAAGACTGTACTGAACACAAAGTTCATATTGAATGGTGAACTCCCAACATCAGTTCTCCACTCCAGATCCCAGAATGTCTGAGGCTAGCCTTGTACTCTTAGGAAGAGAATTTGAGTCTTTCCCTGGAGAACCCAGAAGATCTCAGAATCAAGACCTATGGATTAAATAACATTTAGGACACTCACTAATAAAATAGCTGACTTGCTACTCAGTGGCTCTGCAGTGGAGCCTATTGGTAAAAGCCATTTTAATGCACAGAAGACTTCACATCCACTTTTTAGTGCTTCACGACGAAATATCAATGACAAGGATGTCAAGACAATTCAATGGGAAAAGAAAAGGTCTTTTTTAAACAAATATTCTTGCAACAACTGAAGATTCATATAGGATGAAATGAAGTTTAACCCCTACCTCACTCGAATCATAAAAAAATTGATTTGAGGTGGATCATAGACCTAAATTTTAAAGAAAACTATTAAGTTTCTAGGAAAATATTTTTACTACCTTGGGAGTAGTTGCAGATTTCTTAGAACACAAACCCCCACAATTTTAAAACTTAAAAAAAGAAACTTTAGGTGAGTATTGTTCTAACATATATTACTAAGGTAATAGGTAGACCAGGCTAAGCTACAATGCTCGGTTGGTTAGGGGTATTAAATGCATTTTTAACTTGTGATATTTTCAACTTAGCTTGGGTTTATTGAGATGTAACCCCACTTATGACTTAACCATAAGTCAGGGAACATCTGTATTCTAAGAGGAGGAGACACAATATAAAAATAAATGAATTTACAAGGAAAATGTCTGAGTAGTGAGTTTTATTTAGAGAAGTGGAGTGATAATACAGGGAGTATTTTAGTTTAAGTGGTCAATGAAGACTTCCCTAAGGAACTGGCATTTAAGCTGTGAATAAGCGTAACTGTCATGCAAATGCGAATAGGGTAGGGAAGGCAGAGTCGTGATAGAGGAACCAGCTGCTGTGAAGGCCTTGAGGCAGAAGCAAACCAGTTAGAGGAGACGTAAGGTCAAGCAGCTAAAGTGTGGTGGGTAAAAGGAAGGAAGGAATTAAATGAAACCAGAAACGTAGGTAGAGTTCAGATCACCCAGGGCTTTGGAAGTCAGGGTGAATGGATTGGTGTTAATTTCTGAGTATAATCAAAAGTTGCTGGAGTGCTTTAACCAGGGAGGCACATTATATGATTTACGTTTATGAAATGCCACTCTGAATAATGCAAAATGGAACGGTGTGAAAGTGGAAGCAGGATTTTGAGTTTCAAGCTTACTAGGGAGAGATGAAGTGGGGCTTGTGTTCGATTAGCAGTAGCCGAGGAGAAACATGGATGGATTCAGTATGTGTTTTGGAGAGAGAGTCAATAGAATTTGCAGGTGACTTTGAGGAAAGGAGAGAAGAAACTGAAAGAATCAAGGACAGCACCTGTATTTTTAGCTGGCACTACCAGTAGTGCTATTTACTAAGATAAGGAGAATTGGAGAAGAAGACAATTTAGGATAGAGGATAGGCAGTAGTTCTATTTCGTCCTTGGTAAGTTTTAGATATCTTTTAGACATCCATGTAGAACTATTGAATAGATGATGGGGTATAGCAATGTGGAGTTCTGAGCAAAGAGCTGTAAATATTGAGAGTCAAGGAACATCTATCTTCCTATAGATGATATTTAGGATATTTAGAGCCATGGGACTAATGGTCGCAGAGGATGCTGTGTAGATCGGTGCAGTTCAATAGAAACATAATGCAAGTGACATATGTGAGCCATGTATGTAATTTTAAATTTTCTAGTAGTTATATAATAAATAGCCATATTAAGCACATTAGTAAAGTAAAAAGAAGCAGGATAAAATAATTTTAATGAAATATATTATAATTTAAATATTTAATCAATGTAAAAATTGCTTATGAGATACTTTTTTTGTTTTTTAGAGACAAGGTCTCTCTCTGTCACCCACATTGGAGTTCAGAGGCATGATCATGGCTCACAGCAGCCTAGAAATCCTGGGCTTAAGTGATCCTCCCACTTCAGCCTCTGTAGTAGCTAGGACTACAGGCATGGGCCACCACGCCTGGCAATACTATACTTTTTTATTTTACAAAGGCTCTGAAATCTGGTATGTGTGTTTACACAGCCCATCTCAATACACAGCACAAGTATGTGGCTAGTGGTTACTGTATTGGAGGAAGTTTGCTGTAGAGGGAAACCTGGGAATGAGGCAGAAGCTGGAAGAAATGTGGGCTTGAGCTCTTTTGCTATTCATTTTAGGACAGGGATACTACAGCATTCTTGTGTGCTGATCGGGATAAATTAGTAGAGAGGGAAAGATCCATAATGCAAAAGAGAGAAAGTATAATTACAGGAGCAGATTCTAGGAAAAGGTGAGAAGTTGAGGTCCAGGGCAAAAGCATAGGGATCGCCTTTCCAGGAGCAGGGACGCTTCATTCAAACCAACATGAGGGGAAGCTGAGCATCTCCAGTGCAGGCAGGGTGGGAATTTGGAGGTGGAAGAAGAAGTTCTTTGTTTAGTGTCTGCTTCTATTTTTTTTGGTGAAATATAACACAAGGTCAAGAGTGGAAGGGCACAGGTGCAAGAAATTTGAGAAGAGGGAAAAAAGTATGAAACAGTTTTGAAGAGTGAAAAATTATAGATGTCTACTTTAGTGCCTGTTTGAGATTTGCAATCATGTGGTGTGTTTCTATCTAGAAACATTCAGCTGTCTGGACTGCAGGTTTAAAGTAAGCGATAGTAAGGTTTAATTGATTTGGACTTAGCCTGGTTGGCTCTGCAGAAGGAATGGAAGCTGCTGATTTAAGAATATTTATAAAGAAATGATCATAATGAGCATGAACTCTTCACTGGGCAAGGAGGAAGGAAAGTGGAGTTGGTTCCCTGAATGTGGCTCCAATGGATGGGTCATCTTGATGAGACTAAGGAATATTTTGGAGTAAAAATATTTAGAGGAAGTGAGCCTGAAGTACAAGAGCTGGTGATAAAAAAGAAAAAAGCAAAACAAAACAGGGCACTTGAAATTGAAATTTTTGAGAAGATTACAAGGTCAAGGACATGACTATAGGGTTAGATAAATGAGGTGGGATGAAGGAATAGTTGAAAGTGAGGAGATTGAGGAACGGGGTGGCCAGAGTGATGGACTGATTATACACATGAATATTGAAGTGTGCAAGAATAATGTGAGCAGCAGTACAATGAAGGACAGTCTGGTGCTAAAGCCATTGGATAAGGGGGCTCTCCGGGGTTTGTAGTTCACAGTAACAAAGAGGGCTATTAGGCAACTGAAGGGCCTGGGGATTTTGAAGGCAGGAGGAAAACTATTTTGAAGTTAAACTTGGAAGCAAGGATGAGCTGTGAGAGAGAGAAAAAAATAGCTTGCACTTAGGAGAGTAAAGATTTAGCAGGGCAACAGGTAGAGGTAGTGTTGCCAGCATTGTCCAACTTGATAGGATACCATTTACATAGAAGATGATGTAAGTGGTACCTTCCCAAGGTGTGTGACACTTTGTGAAGGACACTAGTGGAAAGGACAAATTCAGAGTAGTTGAAAATGCAGAGGCATTTTTCTGATAACACAGCATGCGTTCCAGAGGACCCCCTAGAAGGGGTGAGAGGGTCAGATTCAGGGGCGTGCAAAGATGCCAGGGGATGAACATCCAGGGGATTATTGGTGGCCCAGGGAGGCTCAAGCTTCCTGTGCTTCGTAAATACCTCATTCACAGATTGACCTAGATTCTTAAGTCATTTGTGCTGCTCAGTGTAATTTTCCCAGGCATCTTTTTTGATAGGATTTTAAATCACAGGATTGAAGAGAACTTATCTCCAGAGCTCTATTTTCAGTCAGCAACAGCCTGAAATAATTTCAGTGCAGGTGTTTTAGAGTCAAACAATCTCCCCAGAACAAGCGAGGTCAGGCATTTTTGTGTGATTTCTGCTCATGGCTGTTCTTCTGCTTACCTCCAGAAGCATGTAACAAAAGGTCAGGTTACTTGGAAATATGCCCAGCTGCTCGTGGGGGCATGGTTGTCCCCAACATTGGTTTGAGCATTTTTTCTGTTACAGTGCCTGAGTATTTCCATGTAACTTCATCCTGAGCCTGCGTTCATGAGAACTTATGCAGTCTATGACCCTGTGTGGAGAGTGTCTCTCCTTTCTTTCCAGAAGTGGTGGACTGGTCTAGCTTTCCTAGAGTTTTTTGAATTACCAGCAAGTCCTAGTAAATGACATGTGCCTGCTTTGGAAACCTTTGCAAATGGGGTGGGAGCTCAGTGAGCTTGAATTGCTATGACATACTACCCAGAATCCAAAGTCCTTGACCTGGATCTTATGTCACCATGTTCAACTGCTTTGAAGCACTCACTTATCACAGTTGTAATTCTACAGTTACTTGTGGTCGTCTATAAATAGTATTTCTGAATATTTGACTGTAAGCTTTACAAGGGCAGAAACCATTTCTTTCTTTCACTCACTACTATTCCCAGCACCTAGGAAATTTGTAGATAACATTTACAAATTGCAAAAATGAATGAATGCTTGCACCTCCTTGTTCTATGCTGTTGCCTGTCTAGTAGCTTCCCACATTCTCCCTGATCTCAACTTTCCTCCCAGCTGCCATCCAGATCTGCCTTATTCCAGAATGCCCTGGGCCCCGAACCACCCTTCACTTCCTTCCTCTGAAAACTGAGTCCACACCAAGCTAACAAGTCCCCCATACACATTCTGTCCACTCCAAGAAGACCTGTCAGTGATGGCATTCAGACATCAGCCAGCGAAATACATCCTGTCCTGGGTGCAAATCCTCATTCTAGCATTTAACTAGCCATGAAGCTCAGCAGGAGATTTTGCCTTTCTGAGCCTCAGTTTTGTTGTTGTTGTTGTTGTTTGCAAAATGGTGATAATAACATTACCTACTACATATAGCTACAGGTTGAACATCCCCATCTGAAAATCCATAATTCAAAATGCTCCAAAATCTGACACTAATTGAGTGCTGACATGATGCCACAAGTG
The DNA here is from genome assembly GCF_008728515.1 of Papio anubis. Classification (NCBI taxonomy): domain Eukaryota; kingdom Metazoa; phylum Chordata; class Mammalia; order Primates; family Cercopithecidae; genus Papio; species Papio anubis. Next base: position 38,985,692 of record NC_044987.1, on the reverse strand, counting down.
GAAAATGCCACAAGTAAGTTCTTAACACAAACTTTGTTTTATGCACGAAATTATTTGCCCAAAGTTGTATAGCTAAGAAAAGAAGGGAGCCAGATTGAAACAAAGTCCTGTAATCTTAGATCTTAACTACTTTCTACATTGCCTTTTTTCCTGATGGTTTTCATTTTATTCCCATTTCCTGATGTTCTAAAATTGTTTTTATGTCTATCTCTGTAGATCTCAAATTTTTTTTTTAAAAAAGACACAGGGATAATACATATATACATATGTGATGGTATTACAGTGCTTTTTTTTTTCTAGTTCAACATAGAGGATGAAGGAGAGAAGTAGACATAAATTGGGAGAGAATTCTCCATTTCATTTTCTATCCACTTTCATTTTTACAAAAAAGGATGAGTACATTCACAGATACACACACAAACTCACTCAACTCTAGACCAAATAGGGAGAAACCAGGCAAAGAGTTTAGGCATCATATACTCTGGAACACTGGCAGCATGAATTAACAGTGTTTCCATGGCTCTTTGTGCTTTTTCAATTCATTTACTTACTTCATCTACAAAGGCTGCTATGCGTGTGTTTATGCCTGTGCATGTGCACGTGAGTATTTGTGTGTATTTGACCATGAGTTTTGTGGACAAAATCACACAGTCTCTGAGACCCTTAATCTCTTTTTAAAAATGTATTTTTACTTTTTAATTTTTCCCCAACATTCAACACCCCTCTCCTATCCCCCACCTCATCTTCTGTCTCCTTCACACACAAATGTTTGAGCAAAGAACACTTACAGCAAATGCATATTGCTGGTTACCCATCCGATGACCCTTCTCCCTTTTTGTGTAGTGACTGAGCTCTGACTTTATTTGGGGTGGTGATGTGCTTAGCTTGAAGGCTGTTTTTCAGCTTTCCTTGCAGCTAGGAGTGGTCCATAAGACCAAGCAGAAGCTGATGGGTGGGAGTTCTGGAAAATATCTGGAGAGAAACATAGATAGCTCTTCTCCCACCTTCTTCCACCTTTCTGCCGAGCATGTGGATATGGTAAATACAGCTTTGGTAGCCATCTTGCACCATGAGGGAACATTAAGAATGAATGCCTGGTGCTATAGTTTAAGGAAAACAAAAATAGAAAGACGTGTCATGTCAGCCTTAGATTACATAACTCTAGACTTCTTTCACATTTCAGCGAAACAAAATTTTATCTCCTTGAAACCACTGTCCTTTCTGGTCTCTGTGGCTAGAAGCCAAGTACAACTCCTAGCTGGTAGAGTATTCAATAGTTTGTTAAATTGAATAAAAACAAAACAAAGCAAAACAAAAAAAACCAAAGGATTCTCCGAAAAGAATTTAAACCTTGCGTCTTCATCTTCTGGGTCAAATAGTGAACCTAAAGGATTATAAGTCAAAGAAAAGAAGAATATTTTATTCCACCATAAAAAAAGGATTAAAACTTAATGCCCCACTCAGGAAGAAGAATATCTCCCAGAAGATTTTCTGCTTTGAAATGCCCATTCACTTTAGTTAAGTGTTTTCCTTTCACAAATTTTTTCTTCCTCTTGGGTTTATTAACAGAATCTATCAATTTTACATGGCATCTTCAGAAACTCTACTAGCTCTCAGTCTTGCTGTGCGTAGCATTTTGGGAAATCACGGAGCAATCTACTTTTTTCTCTATTGGCACTTATAGGAAAGTCTGAATGCCTCCTTGTGAAAACCAAATGCTTTTCAACATAACGGGTGTTAACTGAGTGGGTAGCACTCTGCAGCCTGAAAAACACAACAGTGGTTAAAAGGATGTGTGAATTGTGAAGATCTTATTGTTAAGAGTTTTCTGGGAGGCTTGCATGTTTTCCTCTCTCAAGATTCCACCTGGTATATCATTAATTCCTTGCAGTGTAAAACTGGAAACAGAGAGATCCAAGGAGGTAAGAAGAGTGAGGGGGAAAAAGTGCTTAGAATACAGTGGTGTGCTGTAAACATTTAACAACTGGCTGGGGAGTGGGGAAGAAGACTGATTTGTAGTGTTTGCCAATTTCTGTGGTATAAGTATGCGCACCATGGCTGATTTCAAGCTACCAACAGCCTAAGAGTTGGCTTGTAAATTTCCTGAGAATTTAACAATCAGCTCTCAGAAGCCTTTGGAACTATCTCCCAGTATTTCACTGCAGGCACATCCTCTCCCTCAAACTTCCCAACAGTTTTAGGAGGAAGTTTTTACAGGATCGTGTTGAAGGTGCCGGAACAGAGTCTACAAGATATTAAGTAACTTGTCTGCAGTTATTCAACATTTGGCATTGGGGTTGAGATTTGCACCCAGGCCTGGCTGACTTCATACTTGTTTTTTCAACTCCTCCATTAAAAGAACATGGATAAAATGAAAGGAAAGAAAAATGAAGTCAAGTAAAAGAAGAAAGGAAACAGTAAGGGGAAGCTTCAGGCTAAGGCTAAGCAGATTGCTAAGCCATGTAGTAGAACACACATCAGCAAACGGCTGCCAGTGGGTCACATCCATCCTGATGACCTGTTTTTGGATTACAAATGTTTTTTACATTTTTAAAGAATTGTAAAAAAAAAATCATAAATAAAACAAAGAAGATTATGTGAGAGGAGCTGAATGTGCCCCATGAAACCTGAAATACTTACTCTCTTGTCCTTTTTTCCCGTACCAGGCCAGACATGACTCCTGGGCCTCACTACTCTGAGGTTAGCTGTAGGAGAGAAGGAAAGGGAAGGAGATCAGCCTTTGGTAAAAATTTCCTACTGCTACCAGCATTTGACATGGATTATCTAAGTTAATTTCTAAAATAACCCTAAGAGATGGTTTGCAGTTGTCATCCCCATTTTAGCCAGAGGGAAAACCGGCTCAGTGATTAATTCGTTTGTCTAAATTCCCAGCTAGGAATTGGTAGAGATCAGAATGGGTCTCCTGGGATCAGACTTAGAGCTCAGACTGAGGTCTCTTGGGCCCTAAATCCTTGTGCCACTCTGGGTGTAACCTTTTCCTCCAGGATTCGGCCTCCAGATTCTCTGAGCTGCCAACCAGAATCTCATGATCTAGCAGAAGAGGATGCTACCCCTGCAAACAGATAATCCCTACAATAATCTCAGGAGCCTAGGGCACATTAGGGATATGGAGGAGGAAATGCTGCATTCTGTCAGTGAGCTGAATTTCTAGGCTTCACAGAGGAGGTGACAAATGAGCTGGTCCTGAAAAGAAGGCTATACAAAGGACAGTATGAATGCTATCTAGGAAGCAGGAAAGAGTGAGCATTCTGGAAACTAGTAGGCGGTTCTCCAGCATACGGTTCACAGGGAAGAGATGGCGGGCATTTCCCTGGACAACTAGGTTGGAGCCACATTGAGAAGCGCCAACTTTTAAACCCCATATCCTGGCACCCCCAGTTGCTAGGGATAAGACCACTGAGCAGACAGGAAGGAAAATGGAGAAAAGCATAAATTCTTTGGAATTAAATGAGATTACACACGTCAAAGTGTCTGGAACATGTGAAAGAGCCTATCGACACTCAGGATATCTAATATAGTAAGAGAAAGATCTGGCTCTAATGGAACCATGGTATAAGTCAGCATTGAGTTTTTAAATTAAATACTTAATCGAATAGCCAGGATCTCTCATACAATTAATATTAATCTTCAGTTAACTAATATGAATCCCAAGAAGGTGACTCTGCTGGTCCATGGCCTATTTGCTATTGAAGCCAGTCTTCCCCTCCCTGTTATGCTATGTACACAGGGTGTCCTCATCAGGATCTGTGCATCCCAGGTTCTGATGTCACTTGAACTTGGTTGCTACAGCCAATGAGAAGCACTGGGAGGAGTCTGAGGCTGGGAGGAAGGGAGAATTAAGGACATTTCTCTTTCTCTGCTTGCATCAGCAGCTACATCTCCTCTGAATCTCTTGAGTACCCCAGACAGCCCCATTGTGGTTTCAGTTTCCGATGGGTGACATGAACCCTGAGTTCTCATAACCCCACAACCTCCCTTTGTCCTTGCAGTCTCGGGGTAGCAGCAGTGGCTTGCTCTTGATCTCTGAGTTGCCTCACTGGTCTTTGCTGAGTTTTCAGCTCTTCTAGCACTTGGGTAATTAATTTCTTGGTTTAAAGTTCCTCGGTTTTAATATTCGGTAATTATTATCTTTCTGGTTGTTTTTTACTCTAGTAGATTGTCTTAGTCTGCTTGGGCTGCAAAGCAAAGTACCACAGACTGAAGACTTAAACACCAGAAATTTATTTTCACAGTTCTGGTGGCTGGAATCCCAAGATCAGGGTGCCTGGATGGTTGGGTTCTGGAAAGGGATCTCTTCCTAACTTGCAGATGCCCCCCTTCTTGTTACGTCCTCTCAAGGTGAAGAAAGAGAGAATGAGCAAGTTCTCTGGTGTCTCTTCTTATGAGGGCACTAATCCTATCATGAGTGCCCCACCTTCAAGACTTCCTTTAACCCCAATTACCTCCCAAGATGCCATCTTCAAATATCATTACACTGGGGGTCACAGCTTCACTATATGAACTAGGGAGGGATACAAACATTCAGTCCATAACACAGCTATTATTATTTTTCAACTAATGCTGCTTCACAGGATTAGAAACTGAGGCTAGGAGAGGTAAAGTATCTTTCCCAAAGTCCTAGCTAATAAATTACAAAATTCTTATTCAAATCCAAGTCTAGTTGCCTTTAATGTCATACTATTAACTATTATACCAGATTGCTTCACAGTGTGTCTGCAAAAGAATCCAGTAACATGCTAACACAATACAGTCAAATTCGTATGACTTGTACTAGCTTGTGGGAAATGGCCTATGCTAATTAAATCACAATGTGATTGATGAGATATTTTAAAATATAGAGCTAACATCTGTATCTTTCAGTTCACAAAGAGCTTGCCTACTCATTACCTCATTTCCTCATTTGATCTTTATAATATGCTTCTCAGGATGGAAGGACAAATCTAGACAAAAATTGAAGGTCAGAGAGAGCAAGTTAATTGTTCCATGTCACATAGCCAGTGAGTGACAGAGGAAAGGAACACTTAAACCCAGACCTGTGGCTCTTGATCCTGGTGCTCCCCATCACACCAGGTATAGGACTGTAATGTTCTTTAGGGATCTACCAAAATAATAAAGGCCCGATTGAGTGGGAGCTGCTTCTACTATTATATTAGACTTCCTAAGTATCATTAACTTCATTTACTGGTTTTTCAGATAAGAGATCTGAGGGCTTGCCAGTGTACCACGTTGCCTCTTTGAAGTTACCTACTTCAAGGGAAGTTCTGTTCACCAGAGAAGGGGCTTTCTAAGTACAGTGTGTCAGAAGGGTTTGCAATGAGAACATCCAAAGCCCTTGCCTGATGGCAGCTGCCTCCCCTGATATTTTAATGATCCCATATGTGTAAAAATAGATACTCCTAAAGCACTTGAAAGCATTTTGTTCTCTTAAAATAGGCTAAAAACATTCCTCTTTTTTGTTTGCACTCTTAATTTGCTCACCAAAACCTCTTGGCATTTATGGTCTAGAGTAGAAAGTGAGCTTAAAAATCATGTTAAAGATAATGGGGGAAACTGAGGGATTATAAAGTTTTAATGTCTTATCAAATTTCACACAATTCATTGAGATATAGATTATTTGGTTAACAAGTGAGTTTTCTCTCTGTACATTTCACTGTATTTTGGGAGTTTGGGGAGAGAGGTGAATTAATTAAAAAAGGAAATCCCATCCTCAAAAGTGTACCATCTAGTATAGAAGTTTAGACATGTACACTTATCAATTCTTGTATATCAAAATAAATAAGGAAAATATAATGAAGACATAATATGGGCAATAATGGTAATTCAAGGTCTGTCCTTGGAAATAGTCACTAATCGTGACAGTTTTAAAAGAGTGAGATTTTGAAGTATTAAAAAAAAAAAAAAAAAAAAACTACCAAAAATGAATTAAGGCTGTGCTGAGGAAGCTCTAGTTGAGGCTACATCTGGTCTTCGGCATTATCCATCTGGCTTGCAGCAAGTTTCCTAAATTAAGTACCCAGAGACCTCATCCCTTAATCATAGATATGGAGCTTCCCAGGCCTGAGAAGGATTCTGGGCTTCTTCTTGCTGAATGTCCTGTTTTCACTGTTTAACTCAGAGTCATTCTCTTAAAGCCACAGCAGGTAGCTCTGGAGGGGGTTGGAATCCGGCCTTCCTGGTCAGGAAAGAGAGAGGTCCCAGTGTCATGGGATTCTTAGAATGTCACTTCACCAGCTAGAAACTTTTGTGGCCAGTGGCGCCCTTGTCCAAGTTTTGCTCAGGCCCACTGGGCTCGTTCTGCCCACTCAGCCTGGCTGGCTGTGTTTGGCTCACGCTACTGGCCTGGACCCCACGCCTGCCAAGGGGGAGCCAGGCACAGAGCAGCAAGGGATGTGTGAGCAAGTGTAGGGTCCAGCCACTGTGCATAGCCAGGCATGCTGGCGATGGGAGGGAAGGCAGCTTCAGGTGCTGGCACAGGCACTGACTCCCTGAGAGGCTGCAGCGGGACCAGGCATACTGTAAGCAGTTTCCACAGCTGACACCAGGGAATGCAGTGACACTTGGAAGGGTGGAGATACCAGGAACTTCAGAGCCCCAAAGAGGATGTCTCACTGCCCTGGTTCAGTCAGGGAGCTCCTAGCTCTGGGGTCCCTGAAGGGCAACAGCTCTTCTCTCCTTCTCTTGCTCTCCTTCTTGGCACCTGCAACATGGGGAGCCAGGGGTGTGTTTCAGCCCTGTTTGTGCTATAACTCTTTCAGCTCTGCCATTTGGCAGGTCCCAAGTTCCTGTCCTGATTCCAGGAAGAATAAGGTTCACTGACAAGTGGAGGGTGAGGAAGGTGAAGAGGAGCTTTACTGAGCAACAGAGCAGCTCAGAGGAGACCCACATTGGGTAGTTCCTCTCCACAGGCAGGTATCCTGATGAGTGTTCAGCTCTCAGCAGAGAGGAGACCCTGGAGTGGGTAGCTCCTCTCCACAGCTGGTCATCCCATCATCTCCTCAACTTTGGCTGAGTCCAAGGCTTTTATGGGTCTTAGAGGAGAGGAAGTGTGTGCTGATTGGTCCATGGGTGGCCATGGGATGGCCCAGAAAAAGGACCACAAGTTCCCACTCTGGTCTTTGGGAGTCCCCAGGCTCTGTGGAATACACAGCGAGGCCACACCTCCCCCACTGTAGTCTGCATGCTTCAGGCCCTCCCCAGCTTGCAAGTGGGGCTTCAGCAGGGACCTGTCCCCTTTCCACCCAGGAGCCTGTTTGTCTGATGCCACCATTCATGGCACCCAGTCTGTTCATGCTGAGGGGTACCTGCAGGCCAGCACCAAGTTGCCCTCAGCTCCCACCTTGGCCTCCCTCCCATACTCATTGGCACCCAAAGTCCAGAGGGGACCAAGGTGGCAGGGGGCTGGCACACACTCATCTGGGCTGTGACAGGGCCTGCGCTTGGCCCCAACCTTGCTCTGATATTGGAGTGGGTACCAGAAGCAGGGAGCAGACAACTCTGAGCCTGCAGGGGCTGTGGGGGTGGGGGTCGCCTTCCCGAGCCCCCAGGAGTGCAGAGATGCCAGGCCAACAGCCATGGCTTGGCTGGCTGCAGGTGTGCCCAGGAAGGTGGGGCTCCTGCCTGCTTCCAGCCCCCACCAGCTCCATGGAGCGCACAGCCTGGGTCACATCTTCCCCACTGCAGCCAGTGTCATGGCAGCCACTGCTGCCATCAATAGTGCATAGGATGTGCTTTGTGGGAATGAAGACTTGGGCCTGAGTTGGCTACATAGGCCAGTACTTTACTTACTTGGGTCAAGGTACAGATGGGACCCTAAGGCAGCCTTGGGGGTGGAGGACAGGTGCAGAGGGTACAAATCAGGCTGGATGAGTACTTTTAAGGTTGGTTCAGGGGAAGCACTCATTCTAAGCTTCTTGTGGAATGCGGGTGACATCAGAGAAAAGGTACTTGGGGAAACCTTGAACAGTACCAGGGATGTTGTAGGATGGGAACCCTACTGTGTAAAAAATTCTGTCTTGGGCTTCTCCCTGCTGGGAACTGCCTCTTCCTTTTTCCTTCCAACAGAAGTCGTCTCCTTCTCTGAAATATCGCTGGCTCCTTTCTTCCCTTTGATTTAAATGATTCTCCTCCCTCCCATCACCTGTCCCTTACTAGCCCACTCAAAACACAAATACATACAAATGTAAACATGTATATGTGCTTCTTCTTACCAAATGACTCTTGGTTTTAAGTTAGGTTTTGGAGAGCGATGCTAGCCTATGAACCTGCGTGGAAAAGCTACAGTACCAAGAAATGATCCGCTTCATGGATGGATGGAGATATATCCACATCCATATCCACATCCACATCCCTTTGTCTTAGAAGGTTGCAGTGGATAAACTCTAAGGTATCCCATGATCTGCGACTTCTGATATTCGTACCTTTGTATAATCCCCTCCCCTTGAGTGTTACCTATGACTTGCCCCAATGAGTGGAATGTGGCAAAGATAAAGAGATGCACGTGACTATGTGCGCAGAATTACATAACCCCCTGGCAGCCATCTTGCTAGGCTCTCTGTCTCTCAGTTGCTGACTTTGAAGAAGTAAGCTGCCATGAAACCTATAGCTGCAAGGACATAAGTTCTGCCAGCAATCCAAGGAAGGTGGAAAATAGATCCTTTCCTATTTGAGCCTCTGATGAAAACCCAGCCCTGGGTGACACCTTGATTGTCACATTCCTGGACCAGCTAAGGACCCAGCTAAGGTGTGCTCACATTCCTGGCCCACAAAAACTGCGAGATAATAAATGTGCATTGTTGTAGGCTGCTAAATTTGTTGCAAATTATTACACAGCAATAGGAAACTAACACAGATTTCAGTAGCTGGGAGTAGGAAGCACTAATATAGAGACTCTTGGAAAGAAGGAGAAACAAAAATGGAGATGTGATAAAGAGAAATAACAGAGAGCTGTACACTTACATGCTGACAGTCTTTCATGTCTTTTGTCAATATTTCACTAGCAAACCAACACCACTCTCTCAATCCTCAAGGTTTATAAGAGCTTTATTGACTTCGATCCCTCCATTCATTCAATGAACATTTATTATACGTCCATCAGTGTAGGGGTTTATGCCACAATGGGATTTATACTCCTGGTGAGTGCTTCCACGTATATGCAAATAATTACAGATAAAGCAGTATCAGCTTTAGTGTCCTGAGAACAGTACCATCAGCCCTCCATATCTGTGGGTTCCGCATTTGTGGATTCGACAACTCACAGGTCAAAAATATTTTTTTAAAAAGGCATCTGTACTAAATATGTATAGACTTTTTTTCTCGTCATTATTTCCAAAACAATATGGTAAAACACCTATTTGCATAGCATTTACATTGCATTAGGTATAGTAATCTAGAGATGATTTAAAGTATACGGGAGGATGTGTGTAGGTTGTATGCAAATTCTACACCATGTTATACCAGGGACTTGGGCATCCATAAATTTTGGAATCTGTGAGAGGTCCTGGAACCAGTCGTCCTTGGATGCCAAGGGATGACTGTGTTTAGAATATATGCATACAACACATCAATCCCTTCTGGACATTTACCCATGGAAGTTACAGTCTGTTGGAGGACATTGACATTAAGTTGCAATCATAAAAACAATTGTATAATCCCATTTATGATAAGGGATATAAAAGTAAACGCAGGATTATCTGAGAGCAGTTAGTAGGGGGGGACTTTACCTAAGTAGGGGAGTCAGGGATGATTACCTAGAGCAAATAATACAGAAGGTGAGTCTTGAAGGATAAGAAGGAGCTTGCCAGGAGTGGCAGTGGGAGTGGGAGAATGGGCTCTGTGGTAAGATTCTGCCAGAGGAAATGGCATCCTCAAGATGATGAGATAAGAAAGAACTTGGTGTTTTCTAAAAAATAGACAGAGGCCAGTGTGGTAGGAGCAGCAAGGGATAGTGGGGAAGAAAGAGGATGGCAGTGGAGGACCTCAGAAATCACCTGTGACTTTATTTTTATTCTGAAAACTTAAATGTATGGATAAAGGACAATTTTCTGTCTCCGTTAGAAGAATTTAAAATGGGGAAAGGCCATGGAAGGCCAGGAAATATAAGGACCATGAATCCTTGGCAGGGCATGAGAAAGATACAGAGGGAGGTAAAGTGAGTTCATTACTGTGTGAATTAGGTCAGAAGACAGACTCTTTAGGCAGGTGGCAAATAAGCTCTGCTTAGATTGGGAGAAATGGGAAATTACAAAACCCACATTCCTAAAAGAGCCAAAAGGGAAGGAGAACAGATTTATAGCTCATCCAATACAGAAAAAGATACCACTAGCTTCTTGGGCATCCAGCAAGAAGCAGTAAAGGGAAATTTTGACCAAGACATCTTGGTAGGATTTTTATAAAAAATGAATAATAGAGTAGAATCCTTTACCATTTCATGCACCTGGAGTTGCATACCCAAGTGTGGTCTAGCAAAAAGACTCTCCAAGCTTGAAGGCTATAGGTCTGAGTGTCCTGACTCCCTTCCTAACCAGCAGTTTGCCTTTAGCCCAGTCATTTAAAGTGTCTGGCCCTAGTTGCCTCCCTGGGTATGGGAGTAGATGATCTCAAAGGTTCCAACAGGGAGGATTATTACATCTTCATAGATTGTCACTGCTGGTGACAGTCAGTCTCATGCAGACTAGCCTGAAAGTAAATGGTAGGGTTCAAGATCCTTAGGAAGAAAGACCTGAGGCTGTAGTCAGGAGAAAAATTCCACGTGGGATGGTATTGGGAAGGGAGGGAGCTAGTGTTCCAAGGCTCTGGGACTCTGCAGTGTGCTCCTATGAGCAGTGCAGCTTGCACAATTAAAGATATTGTAAAGTCAATTGCCTCAAAGACCATAATCTACTGTTGTTGTTGTTTTTTCTTTTATCTGCCCAATTTGCCGAAGTCCTCAGATTGCATTATTGTTCTTATCATTAATTCCTTCCTTACAGTGCAGCAGTTTTAATTAGATTCCTTTCCTGTTTTCCCCTCTCAGGGGCCAGTACATGATGTCTGATGGCTCCTGAATGCCTGGGGAGGGTGTGATAAAGAAACTCTGCGAGTGGATAGTTCAAGGAGAGAAGAGGGTAGCCAGGTCAGGATAGGGGTGAGGATGGGAGAGGAAAGAAGAGAGCCCAGCAGGCAACTCTTGCTCTAGCTGTTGCTTCCACATCAGCACCCAGTGACCCAGCCATGAATAATGCTGTTGGCTTGGAGAGACCACCCCCTAGTTGAGTCTGGAGTGTTTCCCTAGCCTTGCGTCAGCCTTGTTATTTATCTGACTCTTCATTTCCTGGATGGTTTCAGCTGGGAAGAACTTCTTTAAACATTGATATGCCAGTCTAATTACAATTAATAAGGTCAGAAGCTGAAAACTGTATTTGATATTCACACCTTGTAGATGGATTCAGACCTGAAGAATAAAAAGCTTGTCTGACCTCAGTGTTGAGGCCTCTGACCTTGCAGATGTCAACCACTCTGGGATGCTCTGTGGGAAAACAGATTGCTGCATTTTTTAGGATTCAATTTTATTTTTTGTCATTAAAAAATTTTTTTAGGGAAAGGCCTTCCAAAGTTCCAGGCCAAAGAGCAAGACACAGTATAGCATTCAACTATGTTCAAATGTGCCTCTCATTAGCTGTTTGATCTTGGCCAAGTTATGTAACCCCTCTAATCTCAGCTTCCTCTCTGGTAAAATAGAGCTAATAATACCTACCACATGGAAGTACAATGGAAAATAGATAAGATAATGTATATTCTGATGCCAAATACCTAAGTATTATCAGCCGTTTAGATCCAGGAGAGCCAAAATCAACATGGTGAGAGTCTGTATAGTGAGGAAGGAAAAGAGAAAAATGGAAGGAAAAGAGAAAAAACCTCGGTTATGAAGGTACATAACTTAGTGGGTCTAGAACATATGCTTCAGAGTCAGATCTAAGACCAACTCTCAATTCTGTCATTTATTAGATGTGTGATATTGGGAATTATTTTAATTTCTGAGCCGCAGGTTTCTCATCTGCAAAATGGGAATAAAAATAATATCTGCCTTATCAGGCCGTCTTGAGCACTAAATGAGATAATGCTTTGTGGCTGAGATTTGCTAGATACCCAACAAATCTTTTCCCTCATTTTCATGAGTCACCAATAGACTACATTTCCCAGCTTCCTTGCATCTAAGTGAGGCTTTGTGACTAAACTCTGATCAATGGAATGTGGATAGAAGAGATATAGGCTACATTATTGAAGCCTTATCCCCAAACCTTCCTTAGAATCCTCTATGCCCTCTCTTTCCTCATCTATTGGTAGATTCAGAGGATCCAGAAGAGAACTCTAGGGTTCAGAGAAGGCAGAGCCACTGTATGGAAGGAGCCTGGGTCCTTGAATGACTGGAGCATAGCACTCCCCGCTCTGCCCCTCTCAATCTGTATTGGATTACGGTTTAACCACTGATATTTTAGAATTGTTTGTTGAAACAGTTAATCTGTCCTGATGTATTTATTCTCATAAAGCACATGGTAATTCTTCAATAAATGTTTAGCGATTATGATTATGCTTATTTGCTCCCTGGCTGGAATGGCTGAGTGAGCAGTTCTGTAATTTAATAAACTTAATACTACAAGCGTGTTTTTGTTTTCTCTTCTGGCTGGAAGATTGACTCCTAATCTTTGGATTCCCTAAAGAAGAAATTAAAAATGTCTTCATTTATTTGTTTAATTCATAAATATTCACTGTATGCCTACTCTTTATACAGTTTTATTAGGTGCTGGGTAATGCAGGAATAATATCTTCATGAAATCTTTAATTTCACAAAGAGAGACTGGTATCCAACTAGCTCTATTATGATGTAGAATAAAATGTGTGTTTTAACTCTCAACCTAATCATCATAAGCTGTGGCCTATAACACTTCACTTCTTAAGAACTCTGTAATACTCGTTCAAAGTTCAACCCAGGGTAGGATCTATGGGAAAGTTTTGCCACTTTCCTGGCAACCCAACCGCAACTTTCCATGGTCAGGAAAAGAGAAGGAGGGTTAAGTGGGAGCTGTTGTTTCACTGGAAACCACGTATGTGTTTACATGGCGCTGCTTTGTGGCCTCTAGAAGCCTTCCCAGCCCTTCCCTTCCTTTCTCTCTTCCTCCCTACGACTGCGATTGTGTGACATTGCCAGCGTCTCCTGGACTGTGCTCATCTGTCCCGCTCTCCCAGGGCAGGGTGAGCGAAGGCTCAGCTGTGGCAGTCTGGTGCCCATTCTGTTCAACTTTGCCACCTCCTCTTTCCGGAACTCAGCTGTTTTATTTGTAAAATAGGCCAAATTAGATTGGAACTCGGGTCACTGGATATGTAGCATTCCCTTCCATCCATTACAAACAGCACTAATGAATCAATGCATTCATTTTGCTGAGCTTGAACCCACACAAGCCTTCACAAACTCAATACCCACTTCCAGGCAGCTCCACCAAGCTATCAGACTTGGCTCCAGAGTCAGATGATCTCCAGGCATCTTTGGTAACAATAATAATCTCTGACACCCTTAAAATGTTTTCTAAGGCATTTTCAGATAGATATTCTGATAAGCACTCTGAGGGTGGGGTGGCATCTGTTACTTTTGTCCCCTAACCTCACTGTGCTCAGCCCTCAAGTCTCAAGGAAAGCTCAGCAAATATTTGAGGACTGAAAAAGACCCTGCTCCTCCTGCCCTCTCCTTCTGATCTTTGCTTCCATTCCCTCACCAGTACGTCTTTTCGCAGTCACAGGTACTAGTCTCGTTCTCACTGCCTGTTTGACCTGGAATTATGTGAGCTCATAGGTTCATCTAGTCCATCCCTCTGCTCCCAAATAGGCTACTTCACATTCCAGCACTGACAAATGCTGAGCCTGTTGAAGAAGGACAGCTGTCAGGCCCAAGAGCCCTTTCTTGGATTGCCTGCTGGTAGAACCAAGTTCATTGGGCCTGTTTGCAGATGACTAGTTGGCTTAAAGGATTCCAAATCCTGCCCGTGGATTTTTCCTTCTGAACATATCATTAGATCTGAGGGTGTGCCAAATCAGCTCGGACGAAAGGCTTTGTCACTGTGCCTTTTCATTCATTATTATTTCTCAGGCAGATCTGTTTCTCATTGACTGGGGCCTGTTGGGCCCCTCCCTTGCCTTGTCATGCTCAGAACAGCCTGTTTGGCCGCCCTCCAGGGACCACACTGGCCCAGAGGTGCTGTCGCCTGCCTCTCCTGACTGGTGGGGACAGGCCTGAGCTAAGGCTGCCTTTGTTCTTTCACAGTGGGTTATTTTCCCTTGGGCTTGGATGGCTCAGCAAAAGTTATTGGACGCTCGGCAGGGTGGGAGCCCTGAGCTGCACAGTTTATATTGGAAACTGTGGACATTGTTCTGGATCATCTACATGGTGCCAGCATTTTTCCTTTTTGTCTGACAGGGTGAATAGTATGGCATGGGAATGGGGTGGGGATAGGGTCAGGCACGAGTCCACGCAGTCTGCCTTGCATTGCGCAGGGTTCTTTCCCTGCAGTGCCAATGCTGGCCCTGGCAAAGGAGGGGAGCCACCCAGGGAGGGCGTTGGTGAGACTGCTGTTTAGACTCAATCTTTAAAATCGTAGACACCTTCAGGCACAGGCAGGGCAAAAGGAAAAGAGAGAGGATGACAGGGAAACAAAGATGGTAATAGATTCAGGGGCGTAGGAGAGAAGGTAGAAATTGGGAAAGTGTTTCTTCAATGAATTCCTTCTAGATATTACTCCAGTCATCTCATTTGAGGTCCTACAGCATCTATTATATACACCAAATCTTTCACTCCCTACTGTATACAGGTGTGTGTGACTTAAAGTCCACTCTAGGCTTGCTTTCGCCTCAGAGAGTCTCCTATTCTTCGGACTGAATTCTACTCCACAGTGAGTGCCCATCAAAAGCTCTTTGCTGTACTCTGTGTCTCCCAACCTTACTTCCTAAGGATTCTCAGGGCTTCCACTCCTGAGACTGTGTGGCCTCCCTTACTGCATGTCATCTACCTCAAAGCTGCCAATTTACTTGGGGGTAAATAAAATCCACTTGAGCCACAAATCTCACCAATGCAGTAAGTTCACTAAAGAGTTGGGAGTAAAGACATTATCCCAACACAATTTATGGCTGCAATCTTGCAACTAGCTCTTCTCCTTCCACTTTGCTACCTTTCTCTAAGTCTATGCCTCCACCTTCTTGCATTTCCATTGGTGTGAAGCTATCTTTTAACTCTCTCTTTTCCCTTCTGACACTATTTGACAGTGAGTATTTCCCGTGCTAACCTCTGGAAAATAAATACATGTCCTTCCATTTGGATTGCACTTTACAGTTTACAAGATGTTTTCATAAACCTCATTGCAGAAAAATCTTCACAACAATCTCATGAAACTCAGATTACAATCCAGCTAATTTCTGTACTTTAAATCTAGGTTGTTTTCCCCCATGTTTAATGACCATCTACCTCTCAGGAAGAACCAGGAACTCTTGCAGGGTGAGGACAGGGAATGGGGAGCTGGGTCTTGAGGGTGGGGTAGAGGGTGAGAAGGTCTCAGCAGGTAGAGGCCTCGGTGGTGAACAATGCAAATCTTACAGAAAACTTTTTACTTCAAGCCACCACATTTTTTTCTTTGTCAGGCCCCAATATTTGCCTGTTTTCTTTCATTTTCTCTTTCATGAGCCATAGCTTCTAACCACAGTAACTCTTGATTTACTCATTCATTCCTTCATTCATTCCCTTGCTCTTTATCCAACATTTCCTGGTGTCTACAACATTCCAAGCAGTGGTGCTTCTCTTTCTTTGACTCTGTGGAGAAGCACAGGCCACTGCACAGCTGTGGGGCTGAGGTTTCTGTCCTGGGAGCTGGAGACAGCCTCCTGGAGAATTCTAGCAACAGGAGGTGAAAGGGCCCCTCCTCTGCAGCACGTCAACCTCCCTCAGGATGTCTCCCTGAGGACATCCTCAGGCAAAGACTAACACCATACGTTTTTCTATTAATATACATAAGATTGAGGAAAGACGTATCTTCACTCCAGAGAAGCACCCAGAGTCCTCAGTCTTACAGGAATTCCTCAGCCGGAAGCTGAATGTGGTGGCCATGCAGCTATTCCTCTTTCATGTGCCTTCCACGTGTGGCTTCCACAATACCACACCTCTTGCTTTTCCCTCAATCTCATTGGTTGTTGCTGCTTAGGGGCTTTGAAGCTTTTTCCTCTTCACATTGGAGGGCTCCCAGGCTCAGTCCTTTGTCTTCCTTTCTTCTACCCTCTCTCCCTCAGTGATTTCATTTGCTCTCATGCCTTTAAACACCACCCACATGCCAACAACTCCCACATTTATTTCTTCATCCCAAATCCAGGCTAGCACGTCTAACTGTGTAACCAACATTGCCACTTTGATGTTTAATAGATATAGGAAGTTCTGTATGTCCAAAAGAAGCTCTGAGTTTTTCCTCACAAGCCCACTTTGCCCATCACTTTCTCCATTTCAGTCGACGGGCCACTCTACTTTACTAGCTGCTCAGGCCAAAAGCCCTAGAGCCATCCTTAACACCTCTCTTTCTCTGATTCACACATAAGTCATTGGCTCAACTGTAACCTAATCCAAAATCTGCTACTCCTTATCAACTCCACCATTAGCATCACTTCCCAGGTCACCGTTCTCTCTCCCAGTTTGTCACAATGCTTCCTAACCTGTGTCCCTGCCTCCTATAGTCTATGCTCAACACAATTGCCAGAGGAATCACTTTACATATAAATCGAATCATATGACAATGCACTTTTCCTCCAAATTTTAATGGCATCTTTTAATACTTGGGATAAAAGTCAAAGTCTTTACAATAGTAGAGTAAATTGATTGCATAAATGGCTGAAATTATCCGCCCCTCCCTGTATCTGCCTCCCTTGCAAAGCCACTGTACAGTCCCTCCCAGCAAAAGGTGGAGTCTATTCCTCACCTCTTCATTCTGGGCAGGCCCTGTGATTTTCTTTGACCTGCAGAATGCAGCATAAATGACAATGTGCCACCTCTGAGTCTGGGCGTCTTGGAACCCTGCCATCCCCATGTAAACAAGCCTGGGCTAGCCTTCAGGATGATGAGAGACATGTGGTCTAGTCCCATGTTCTAGCGGGCAGCCAGTTAACAGTCAGATATGGGAATGAGGCCACTCCAGACTAGCCAGCCTTGAGTCAAGCCAACACCTGATCCTCAATGCGCAAGACCAGCTGAGGTAAGCTGAGCCTTGTCAAGATCATCAGAGTTCAGCTGAACCATAGATAGACTCATGAGCAGTAGAAGATGCTTATTGATTTCAGACTCTTGGTTTTGTTGTTGTTGTTATTTTTAATACAGAACTATTGTAGCAAGAAATAATGGATATAAATGACCTACAAGGCTTTATGTGATCCACAACTCCCCTTACAACTCTGACTTTATCTGCTACATTCAGAAGGCTTGGTCACCACGCTGCAGCCATAGCGGCCTTTTGCTCTTCCTGGACTATACCAAGCACACTCCAGCCTCTGGGCCATTGTATTTGCTGTTTCTTCTGCCTGGAATACTTTGCACCACATACCCTCTGGCCTCACTTCCTTGGAGATCTGCTTAAATGACATGCCAGCAAGAGTGATATTTGCAGTATCTTTTAAAATTTTGGCATGAGGACTGACCAATCACAACAGCCAAGAGTACAGAGCAGGATCAGGGACCTGGCTGTCCCCTCCTGAGCCAGGAATTTATCTTTTCATGGCTGAGCTGGGGGAAGTATTCCAAAACGCGAGCCAGGACAGTCAACGTGTTGGAGACGGCAGCAGTAGAGGGGCTTCAGGCCATGCTTATCTAACAATCTGTAAAGATATATTTTAATATTTCAACCATAAGTGCGGTGATCAGCTCTAATGATCAGGGTGGTGTCTCCACCACCCTGGCCTCATCCCCCTTATCCCAGAGTACTCTCTGGGTCCCTTATTCTACTTCATATTTCTCTAAAGCGCTTTTTATTGCCATTCAGCTTATATTTTTCTATTTATTTTCTCATTACTTTTCTATACTTCTCCTCTTTCTAGAAGACTGCTATACAAAGAAAGTGTCTGTAATGATGGAAATGTTCTATTTCTGAGCTGCTCAATAGGGTAGCCATGGCCACACGTGACTATTGAGCACCTGGGATGTGGCTATGGCAACTGAGAAAACTGAGTTTTTAATTTTATTTAATTTTAATTATTTGAAATTTAAATACCTACATTAGCTAGTAGCTACCATACTGGACAGCACAACTTTAGGTTGTAAGTCCCATACAGTGAGAACTTAAACAAAAAAATCTTGTTCACTACTATATCCCCAGTGCCTGGAACAGATGCTGGCATTTAGAAATTCTTAAATACTTACTTGCTGAAGGAATGAATGAATATGGTGAGCAGGAGGGCAGTAGATTGCAAGAGGAGGTGTCCATGCTAAATGCTTTAGTGCCCTTTCAAGGCTGTGACTGTCATGGAGGGTGGTTTGGGAGACATAGAAGGTGGCCTTCTCATCTGCTCCTCACACCAGCTTCCCAATTTGGTGGGATAGAATGAGTAGGGGAAGATACCATATCTGGATCAGGATGTATTTATTTCTCATGCTCACCCCAACCGGTTGACAAATGGGCTAGGCAGAAGAAAATATTTTCTCTGGCCTCTCCTTGTGGAACACCAGTGCGGGGAAGAGGAACTCTGTGATGCTGAGGCTCACTAAGCTCCAGTCTTTAGGAATGCCTGTGATGGAGCTCAGGCTGCAGGATGACTCCCATACAACCACAGAAACAGCCCACACTTCAAACTGTTCTTTCCACTGTTCCTGTGGGGCCAGGAGGCTCAGCAGAGACCCACCTCCACATGTGTCTCAGGCAGGGCTCACTGGCTCTGGTGACACAGGGAACCAGTCCCAGGCATACCAACAGCAACAGATTCCCTGTCATTGATGTCTGCATATCCAACTGCTGAGCAATATTAGCTAATATCATGTCCTTACAGTGCCATTCATCTTGGTAGTGCCTCTTTCACTTTAAAAAGCTTTCTATTAAATTATAGAAGATGTGACTGGGTACAGCGGCTCACGCCTATAATTCCAGCATTTTGGGAGGCTGAGGTGGAGGGATTGCTTGAGGCCGGAAGTTTAAGACAAGTCTGGGCAACAAGTGAGATCCCATATCTATCTAGCCGAAAAAAAAAATTAGCCAGGCATGGTGGCATGTGCCTATAGTCGCAGCTACTGGGAGGCTGATGTGGGAGGATCCCTTAAGCCCAGGAGCTTGAGGCTGCAGTGAGCCATGATTGTACCACTACACTCCAGCCTGGGCTACAGAGTGAGACCCTGTCTCAAAAAAAAAAAAATCATAGTAGATGATAAATTATGTGATCACCATAAATATAACGCATCAGGCATTGTTCTAAGCACTTGACATGTCTTTTGACACTGACACCTTGTACATAGGGCAAATATTATCTCCACTCACGCTGGAACCACAGAGGCTAAAGGATTGGTCTGTTAATCTGGGAATCAACCAGTTTAGACCTTGGCAGTGCCTGGGTAAATAAGCAACAGGAGCCTCATTTCCCGGAGCCTTCGGGAATGCAACACAGGCTGAGCACCTCCTGCTACCTCCTGAAATACATGTTTCCAGCAGACAGGAGGCCCAGCCAGGGAAGAGTATTTTCCCATAGCAGATAATCACTTCTGTCTCAAGCAATCAACCACATGACAATTTCCAGACTGAGAGTATGAGGCTGCTTTTGTGGGATCAGTTCCCGCATTCAGTAGAACAATACTTACACTCTGGCCTCATTTCATGAGAGCTGATGTTTCTCCCATGAGAAAGTTCGAAACTCTTGGAAGAAGATGGAACTTTCTAGGGTGAGGTCCAAAGAAAGCCAACACAGGTCCTGCTGCAAGGCATAAATGGAGGGGCTCAAGTCCCCTGCAAACATGACACCGTCTTGATGAACTCTGGGCATGTCAAGTAAGGATGGAGAAGTGAAGGGTAAGCCAGAATGTGCCAACCCGCAATTGTGTGATTCAAAGCAGAATCAAATTAACTCATGGAGTTGGATGGTTTCCAGATTGCTTATAAATGTCATAGAAAGGCAGAGGCAACAACATGGCTGTAATCCTCTTTTTCTTTTTTTTCATTTTTCTTTTAAGTCTTTTTTAAAAGATGCTTTCAGCTCAGTGTATGATTGAAAATACTAACAATAGCTTACCGTTGAATAGCGCTTTGTAACGTTTAAAACATCTTTCACATCTGTTATCTCAATGGATCTGACACCAACCTTATGAGGTAGACAAGTCTGTTATTAATAACTTTGTTTTAAAAGCAAGGGCGCTAGGGTTCAGTGAGGTTAAGTGATTTGCTCAAATTTACCTGTATTATGATAATAGTATCATTTATGCAGTGCTTAAGTGCTCTATATACATTATCCCATTTAATGCTCACAGCTGCCCATGAGGTGGAGATGTTCTCCCCAGGAACATGAGGTTCTGAGCGGAGGTGCCAGACCACAGCCAAGTCACCAGCTGGGAAGAGGTGGAGCTGGGGCAAGAACTCAGAGTCCCTGCTCAGAGCCCAGTGTAACTTGAAATTTTGTACCCGTCTCAATACATGAGGGAAGATGTATGTTTCCAAAGCATTGTTTAAAAACGAGAAAGGCTGAGCGTGGTGGTTCGTGCCTGTAATCTCAGCACTCTGGGAGGCGAAGGCAGGAGGATTGCTTGAGACCAAAAGCTTGAGATCGGCCTGGGAAGCATAGTGAGACCCTGTCACTAAAAAAGAAATAAAAATAAAAAGTAAATACAATAAAATGAGAAGAGAATTGTCTTACTGAGAAGGCTGAGACTTTTACTGGGCAAAGAAAAGTGACTTAGAAGGAATCCCAGGGGCAGGATAGGAAGAAGGAGGGCAAGGGTCTGAGAGGTGCCACAAGGGTGCAAATGATGCTGCTGTAAACTGTCAGCACGAGTCCTCATGGGGCCAGAGACAAAGCCTGCTCCCCGAGGAAGGAGCCACATCACCTTATTGTCCCAGAACCCACTGTGTGCTCACTAAATACTTGCTGGATAGATGGAAGAATAAATGGGTCTTAAATTCATGAACAAGATAAGAAAAATGCGAAAACATTTTGACAACTACTTAATAAAAAATTAATAAGTAATCACTTTTGATGACTCTTCTGTACCTGGGTAAATGCTGGTTATTGCCAACATGCCAGGTACTTGGTTAAGGACTTGCCAAGCATTATCTCTTCTCCTTATGTAATAATCTCATCTCATCTCAGTAGGCTATAAACATGAAATGAATTTATTATTATTTAAAAATCACTGTTTCAACAGGACTTTGTTGGTCATTTCTTCCAATTCTTCAATGATATTTTGGGCACAAGGTATATTTTTGGGTTGCTCTTTGTTATTAAAATCTCTGTCTAGTTTCAAACCTCAAACTCAGTTTGAAGCTCACTTTCTCCTTTTCCTCTGGCATAGGCTACTTGGGGATAAGGTGGGGCAGGCAGCGCATGGCGCAGCTCTAAGATGCTTCCCCACCACCTCCCTTTCAAGGGCTAGCTCTTCTGGCAAGAATGGGGGCAGATGATGAGGGAAATTGAGATGTGATCTTCTGTAACTGGTCATAGGGTGGTGGCCAAGTGTCCCAGGCCCTGTGGTGTTTGTTCTGGTTCTGTCTGATCCTGCTGACTCTGCTGTAGAGTAGCAATATGAGGGTGGGATGGACTAGTGTAAACACTTGACCTTGGCTCTTCATGATGAAGGACCCTTCAGAGAGGGGACCTATGCTTCCTATCTGCCCTTCCCATATGTCCACATTCCCAACCCTTTCTCCATGTAGGGCTTTGCCTTATTTGGCCACTATATGACTCCTTTGTTCTCCTCTAAGCCATGGACCCCTTCTAGTAGGTCTCGAGAACCACAGGGGTCATCATTCCTATGCTCCAGTGGTCAAACAGGATAGATTGAAGGCATCCTCCATTTTCTTCCCTGGTGTAGTAAACCAAGGTCCCTTCTTACCTTGCTGAGGCAGGCTCTCCAGCAAGTCTACGTCCTTCAGAAATTTCCAGAAAGAAGCAGCACCAGTTTCTATGTTTATTTAGATCTCATCACTTCAGGGTATATATGGCAAACCCTTCCAAGAACTTCCTCATTGTGCTCTGTTTAGTTCTTGTGGCAATACCAGGTGGACTGCAGATTTTGTATTTCAGCAAGAATTTAGCAAGGTGGTAAGATACCAGCTTCCTCTTTTTGTAGGTACTCTCATATCCATGAGTGATTCTCTTACAACATCAATGTTTCCCTTGCCTTTGGGGGAAGTACACCTCTCTACCCTTCCCTGTTCCTAACCACTGATTGCACACAAGGCCACAGGCTTGACTCTCCCTCTCTTTTCTCTTCCTTTTTCCTCATCCTCTTTGCATAGAACCAAGGGGGATAATGAGATACAATGCTAACGGTTGGATTTTCCTATGCCAGTCCTGCTTCTCTTTAGAGAGCTAGGAGTTAGGGGAGAAAGAGTGATGGATTACTTCAATAATTAGAGGTACACCCTTCTGATCTCATTTAGCTTCATTTAGGTGCAATTTATATGCAATCCAATGAACGCACTTTAAGTGTGTATTTAAGTATGCATTTGAAAATTTATGTGACTCTGTAGCTAACACCATACTCAACATATAGGACATTTTCTTCACCCTTGATATTTCCCTTGTACCTCATCCCAAACTCTCTTTTCAGTTTTTTTTTGTCTATGATCTCTAGTTGCTCCTGTGGAGACACTCAATGTCCTTTAACATTTTTGACAAAATTTTGACATTAGTAGGTAATATTTTTATTTTTCTGAAGATGAAACTGAGGCTTATACCAAATTTTCCAGGGAAGGAGAGGAGAAAAGCATTAGCTGGGAGAGAAGACTAGAGTAAAAGATTATGAAACCGTGTTGGAAAGGTCTGCTGAGATAAGGTGGATCTGACCTTCTTATGGCTGATGTAAGCAGGGGCCCAATCACAAGGGCCTTCATGGGCCATGCTGCCCCAGTTTTTTAGTTCTGGAAATTTGAAAAAACCCCTATGTCTAGTTAAAGTTTAATTTTTCTATGCCAAAATAATGTGTGAACAGATAGATACCTCATGTGTGTGTGGGGGTGTGTGTGTGTGTGTGAGAGAGAACAGGTGGAGGGGGTGTGTAGAAGGAAGAGGTGGAGGGAGGGAGATAATGAGAATGATTACATATGAGTGCTCTTGGCAAATATCCCTCATCCAAAAATATCTCTCATTGGCCTGTCAGCTGCCCAAACTTGTTTTACCATTGGAGAATTTATCCTTCTTGTACCAATAAATGTGGTAATGAAAAAAAAATATCCAGGATGCACGACTGGTGATCAGAAAATCAAATCCTCGCCTTGATGCTCTCATAAAAATCTGTTAATTCTGTCCATGTCACTTCTCTTCCCTGTTTCTCATATACCTCAAATTGGTAAAATGTACATAATAATAGTTGCCTTAATGGGGTGAAAGCTCTTGCAAAAGTAAGAGATATTTTATAGCTGGTCTTTGCTTTCATGGCTGGGACTTGATTCTTCTTTTTGCAATCTACTTTCTTTTAGATCAAAGAAAGGCCCAATAGTTACTGCTGATTTGTTATTTAAATAAAGAGCAAATATGCCTCAAAATATAGAGGTGATATTCAGATTGATTTTTTGTTTTCCCTAAAGGATATTTATTTTATTCCTTGTAAAGCAGGAAGGGAAAGGAAAAGAAATTTAATTATCAGAGAGATACGCTGAGAGGAATACTTTTTTATCATAAAACTATAGAGCAGGACCTCAGTGACCTCTTTTACATCTCTGGCTCTTAATAAGCATAGAAAAATAGAGAATTTTAAAAATATTTAAATTAAGTATTTACACATACAAAAGAATATTAATAGCATGCAAGTAAAGTATTTTTTAAAAAGACAAAAATGAACATCTGAACACACCACCACAGTGTAAGAATGAAATATTTAGCAGTAGGTTATTAAGCCCTCCCTGATTAATTCCTGTCCCTCCCCAGAGTTAACCTCTCTGGTGAATATTGTGTTTGTCTTTCCCAGGGCTTTTTTTAAAACCACATATGATAATATTATTTGACTTCTTATAAGTGGACTGATGCTGAGTGTGTTATTCTGCAACCTGCTTGTTTGGTCCAGTTTTACATTTGTGAGATTTATATATATGGATGCACATCATCTCACTCCAGATATTTTCGATTCTGCATAGCATTGCATTGTATGACCGCAGTTCGGTTACTGTCCTTCTGTTGGTAAAACTTTGGATTGTTTTCCTTATTTTCCATTATAAACAGTGCTGTATTGAACATTCTTCTTCATGTCTTCTGATGCATATGAGCAGGAGTTTTTCTAGGTCTTAGTCCCGGTAGTGACACTGTCAGGCTTCAGTAGGACGTGCTCAACTTTACTGGATAATGCCAGGTAGGTTAAAGGATGATAGTGCCAATTTAAACTCCTACGACAGTGTGTAGGGGTTGCCATTGGTTCCTTGATCTTGCCAATTGTGTACTCTCAGGCTTCTTAATATTTTCCAAACTGGTGAGAATAAAATGATATCTCATTGTGGTTTTACTGAGGAGAATGAAAATATTTGTATGCCTATTTACCATTTGTTTTCTCCGATTTTCATTGCATAATTTGTTTAATTCTGACGCAAGAAATTGAACAATTCCTTATATATTTTGTGAGTAGTTATCCTTCATTGGTGATATGTTGCTGCTTCTGGATTTTCTTTTCATTCATTTTGTGTTGTCTTTTCATGAAGGAACAAAATTCTTAACTTTAATATAATTGAATTTATCAATCTGCTTTTACAGTTGGTATGTATTATAGGAAGTCCTTCTCTAAATTGAAGGTATATTCGCTTATATATTACTCTAAAATTTTACATTTTGCCTTTATATTTTGCCTAAAGCATATATCAGTTTGGCTTTAAATGCACTTGCCATTTACCTTCATGCATTAATCAATTTAGAACTGATTAGGTTAGGTAGTAATTCAGTTGCATTCTTTTCCGTAAGTGTAATTCACCGTCTCTGCACCATTTACTGCCTAGTCTCTCCTTTCCTTACTGGTTTACAGTGACCCTTCTGTTATATGTAAGAAGGACGTATACATGCAAGGCTGCTTCTGGGCCCTCTCCATTGAACTGTTTGTCTCTTGCTTAGTCAATACCACCCTGTCTTAAATTTCATACATTTATACAATTTATACCTTCATAGAGCAGGGCAATCACTCTCCATACCACATTCTTCTTCCATAGGACTTTTTGGAACTTCCTGGCCTTTTGTATTTCCATTTAAATTTTACAATCATATTCTTAAGGTTTATGAAAATCCTATTGAGATTTTAATTGGAATTGCATTAAATCTGTACAGATGCACTAGGAGAAATGACATCTTTGCCACAGTGAGTCTTCCTGATCTAATTATTAAGCTTTTAATAAAGTTTATAATTTTTTCCACAGTTCTTACATCATTAGATTTATCCCTAGGTATTTTTTATATTTGAAGATTTTACAAATTGCATTTTAAGTTATGTATTTTGATCTGAATAGCCAGGTATATAAAATACAATTGATTTTTTACACTAGTTTTTAATCTATAAAGTCTGCTAAATTTTCCTATTCATTATAATGTTTTTCTCTAGTTTCCGTTGGGTTTTTTATATAGCCAGTTACATCAAATGTGAAATTACTTTCTAATCTTTTACCTGTTTTACATTTATTTAATTTTGTGTTATTTGCATATCAACTATGACCTCCAATACAGCATTGAACATAAATAGTAATAGTAATTCTTATCTTGGCTTGGTCCTCCTGATCCTACAGGGAAAGTTTTCGTGTTTTACCATTAAGTATTATGTTTGTAATTAGTTTTGTTGCTGTCACTCTATATCAGGTTAAGACAGTTTTCTTCCTAGTTTGATAAATTTTTTTCATGAGTGTGTGATAAATCTTACATGATTGTTTTCTGTATCTGTTGAGATGATTGATGCATTCTCTCCTTTCACAAGCTAATGTGAGAAATTACACCCTGTTATTGGGATGCTGCAAATACTGGCTAGCTGTTCTCCCAATCCATTCTGTTTTCCCCCGGGCACACAACAAAGTTATACTTCCTGGCTGGTCTTGCAATCAAGTGACACATGCAACTGAGTTCAGGTCGGGGGACTGTGAGTGATGTGCTCCACTTCCAGGCTTGGGCTAATTACCTCTTATGAGCGGTCCTAGCTCCTTGTTCTTCTTCCACAGCAGATGTGCATGAGCACAGGACTTGGATGCTACTTACTGAAGGTAATAAAGCCAGAGGATGAGAGATACCTGAGTTTCTCAGTCTCCTCACACGGCTCACCCATTTTGGACTTTTCATGAGCAAATAGTAAACTTTTATCATGTGAGTCAGTATACATTTTAGAATTTAGTTGCAGCAGTTAGCCCACCCTATCCAGTAAACAGGAAAAACCAGAATTGATCTTAATGTATCATCTTTTTAAGCATTGTTATACATGGCTAAATTTAGTTTGCCAGTATTTTCAATGTTTTACTTAGCATTTCTTGGAACTAATTGCATGAATGAGACTGACCCATAATTTTATTTTTCTCATATTGTCATCAGTTAACTCTCAAGATTATGCTAGCCTTGTAAACTGAGTTAGGGCATATTTCCTCTTTACTGTGCTCTCAACTAGTTTGCATATGTTTCTAATTATTTTTTTCTTTTAATGTTTGGTAGAACTTTTTCAGCTTGCTTTATCTGCATGGGAAGATTTTTTTTTAAAGATGATTTTGTGGTTATTGGCTCAGGTTTTTTATTTCTCTTAAGTAGGTTTTGGTAAATTATATATTTTTTAGGGATTTGTCCATTTTATGTAAGTTGTCAAATTTTTGATACAAAAAGTTCTTCATGTCCTCTTATCTTTTTAATCTCTATCAGATAAATGCTTGGGCTCCTTTATGTACTTTCTCTCTTTTTTATTGATCAGTCTTCCAGATGATTTGTTGATTTCATTAGTCTTTTCCAAGTACTACATTTTTGCTTTGTAGATTCTCCCTTCATTTCTGCTCTTTATAATTTTCTTTCTTCTGTTTTCTTTGTCTTCATTGATTTTATTTTTCTAATTCTTCATTTCAATGTTTAGCTCATTAATTTTTGAATAGTTGGCTTCATAATGAATAAGTTTAATCTATAAATGTCTCCCCAAATCACTTTATCTACATCTCATTATGCTTAAAAATAATATTTTACTTAGTGTTTCATTCTAAATATTTTAAAATTTTACCTCTTTATTTCTTCTTTGGCCTATGCATTACTTAATTTCCAAATGTATAGTCGTTCTCTAGTAATGTGTTATAATTTCTTACTTAATTTTGCTGTGATAAAAAAGCTTGATCTAATTTATATCAATCCTTCAACATTTATTCTTAATCAGTGACGTGGAAGTTCTATCATGAAAATGTTAAGGGTCGAAGATCAATTCATGCAACCTCTAAAGAAACTGATGTCCAGGGAGAGTGAGGGGCTTAAGTTACTATTATTAGTTAGTAGCAGGGCCAGAACATTGAAAAAGGTTTCTTAACTTCCCACCAGTGTTCTTTTTACCAGGGTTATCACTTCCAGGACAATCTAAAATACTCTTATATATATATATATATATTTTTTTGAGACGGAGTCTCACTCTGTCGCCCAGGCTGGAGTGCAGTGGCCGGATCTCAGCTCACAGCAAGCTCCGCCTCCCGGGTTTACGCCATTCTCCTGCCTCAGCCTCCCGTCTTATATGTTTTAAACAAATATATATATATATAAAGTATATATCACTATATATAAACTTCACACACCCAATAAAGCACATATATCTCTTGGGTGATTCTTATTTGTGTTAAACAAAGAGGAATGTTTTATTTGCGTTCCATTAGTACACTATTTACTACAATGTTGAAGTACCTAGACAGGCCTGCTTCATATTTTCAAACAGAAAGTTGGATTATTTTATTAATAAAAACATTTTTCAGCTTTGCCCAAGTAATATTTGCTTTTATTGGATATATGAAATATATATATATTACATTCACATACAGTCACATTCACATACAGGGACATGTACATTAATATATTAAACGTTTAATTAGATTCTCAGACACCTACATGAAGTCAATAGCTAATGAGTCATTCTCAGATCATTTGTTCTTTAAATAATCAAATCATATGTGTGTGTATGATATATATATATATATATATATATATATATATATATATATATATTCTAATTTAATCCCCATAACAAATCTATGGTGTTGGAACTATGACCCTAATTTAAAAGTGAGAACTCTGAAATTCACAGAGTTTAAATTATTTTTCTAGAATTAATAAGAGAAGCACTGAAGGAATTGGGGAGATGTATTCTATCCTCTACTACTTTGTAGTTTGGTTGGGCAAAGATTAAGACTAATACAAAGTAGCTAAATACAATGAAGTTAGTAGAGTAGTGGGAGAAAGAGTGGCAAGATGGATGGAGGCCATATTTATGAAGCTCTTAAATGCAAGGCTGAAAAGTTTGATTTTTATTGTATGTAAAAATAGCTATAGATAGAATGTGTTGAATGTGCACTGTGCTCATCTCTTTAAAACATACTCCCATTTTTATGCTTATATCTTTCCTGTGAAATTAAAATTATTTTCGTTTTACAGGTGAGGAAACTAATACTTAGAGGGATTAAGGAATCTGTCCAAGATCACACAGCTAGTCAGTGACAAATTCAGAATTTGAACTGAGGTCTGTCTGATTTCAAGACTATGCTTTTAACTGGAGGAAAAATTTGTGAACAGTCAAAAGCACAGATCTGAAATATAAAATTCTGAGTTTTGACAAAGGTATATGCCCATGTAACCACCTCTCCAAACAAAACAGAAAGCATTTTTCTATTACCTCATGCCTCTTCCAGTCAATCGCCACTTCCCAACAGAGAACCAGTGCTGTGTTTCCATTACCATAAATAAGTTTTGTCAGTTCTGGAACTTCATGCAAATGGAAACATACAGTAAATATTCTTCTATGTCAGCCTTTTTTCATTCAGCATGATTCTTTTGAGGGTCATTCATGTTTTGCACAGTTCATGTTTTGCATGTGCCAGGAGTTTGTTTTTTTTAATTGCTGACTAGTATTTCATTGTAAGACTGTACCATGATTTATTTATCCTCTCTGATGTTGATGAACATCTAAGTTGTTTCTAGTTTGGGGCTGTTAATTATAAAACTGGCATAAACATTCTTGTGTAATCTTTCTGTGAACATATGCTTTTATTTCTCTTGGATAAATAACTCAAAAATGGAATTACTGGCCAAAGATTAGGTGTAATTTGTAAGAAACCGCAATTTTTCCCAAAGTGGTTGAACTCCTGTACACTCCCAACAGCAGTATGGAGTTCTTATTGCTTCACATCCTTGCTAACATTTGGTGTTGTCAGTCTTTTTAATTTTAGTCACTTTAGTGGGTGTGAAGTGGTATTTCATCACGCTTTTAGTTTTCATTACCCTCATGATTAATGGCAACGTGTATCTTTTCATGGGCTTGTTAGTCATTCACATAGAATTTGTTGCCGTTGTTAAGTGTCTAAGACTTGTGGTCATTTTTACTGGGTTATTTGTCTTTTCCAATTGAGTTGTAGGAGTTCTTTATATATTCTGGTTTCAAATTCTTTATCAGATATATATGTGAAGCAAATAGTATTAACCAGCTTGTGGTTTGCCTCTTAATTTCTATAATGGTGACTTTGGGTGAACAGAAATTTTAATTTTGATGAAGTGTAATATTACTTTTGTAAGAGTATAGATTTTTGGATCCTGTGTAATCTTTACCTACCCCCAAGTTCAGAGATGTTCTCCTAGGTTTTCTTCTGGAAGTTTTACAGTTTTAGCTTTATATTTACATTTGTGATTCATATAGTTAACTTCTGTGTGTGGTATAAGGTAGGGGTAGAGGTTTATTGTTTGTTGTTGTTTTCTTCTTCCATGGGGTTGTCTAGTCATTCCAGCATTATTTGTTAAAAAGACTTACCTTTCCCCATTGAATCACTCGCATATTTTGTTGAAAGTCAATTGGCTGTATCTGTTTGAATCTGTCTCTACACTCTTAATTCTATCCTATTGATATATTTTATCTAGCTTTACACTACTTCCAAACTGGCTTGATTTTTATAGCACTGTAATTTATCTTGGATTCAGGTAATGTGAGTCCCAAAACTTGTCACCAATTTTCAAAAATCTTTTGGCTATTCACATCCAAACATTTACCGAGTGTATTTATATCACACTTCTATACAAATTTTGGAATCAACTCTAATATTTCTTTTATTTTTCAGAGTAGTCAAGTATATTAGTAAGAAGGGGGAACAAGGAATTCGATCTGTGACTGACTGTGAACAATCAATTGAAATAACTTACTATTTTCAGACCAGCCTCAACTCTAAATTTTTACTGGAATTGCATTGAGTCTGTAGAGCAGTTCTGAGAGAACTGGCATCTTAACAATATTGAATCTTCTAAGTCGCAAACATGATATATTACTCCACATATTTAGGTTCCCTTTAATTTCTCTAGGAAATATTTTACAATTTTTAAATCTTGAATGTCTTTTTAAAGATTTACTCCCAAGTATTTCATGCTTTTTTGATGTTACTATAAGTAGTATTTTGTAAATTCCATTTTTTAATTCTTTGCTGCAGCATGTAGGAATACATTTTACCACTGTATATTGATCTGTTATCCTATGACCATGGAAGAGTTTTGACTAGTGCAATGAAATGATCAAAAAGGTATTTCAGAAAAAACTGAGCAGAAGAATTGCTCACTGACATATTGATTAGATGCATCCCATGAGGATACATGAGCTTTACCTGAGGCATAACCACAGATCATAGTTCTAACCTGTGGTAGCTGCCTATACATTAGTGCTCATAGTCCATTGTGTTAGCTCTCGGGCCAAAGAATGTGGATAACTGGTTGCAGACCCATCCATCACTCAGAATAGCAACGCAACTCAAAGCAGATACTCTAGGAATGGAAGCACAGTAGTGTCCTCTTCAGCAGATCGGTTGAACACTCCTGTTAAATTGCACTCAGTGCCAAAGCTCATTTGCACATAAGTTGGTAGTGGTGAAGTGTATGTGTATGAGGGACTACAGGTTAATATCCCTTATCTAAAACGCTTAGGACCAGAAGTTTTTCAAACTTGAGATGTTCTTAGAATTTTTGAATATTTGTATATACATAATGAGATATCTTGGGGATGGGATCCAAGTCTAAACACAAAATTTATTTATGTTTCAGATACACTTTATACATAGCCTAGAGGTAATTTTAGACAATATTTTTAATAATTTTTGTGCATGAAACAAAGTTTGTTACCTTGAGCCATTAGAAAGCACAGGTGTCACTATCTCAGCCACCCATATGGATGATCTGTGGTTGTTTGGCATTAGCATCATTCCTGCCTCTGAATTTATATGCTACCAATAAGCAATCACTGTCTTATAATTATTCACACATAAGTATTTAACAGTAAAAAATATGACTTGCCATTAATATAGTGATATACCATTAATGCAGTGAAAACCATTAATGCAGTGAAAACTTAATGTGTTCAGGGTAACTCAGCAGCACAGCAGCATCACCAGAATACCTGTATCTGCTGTTCAACAACAGCAACAGCAAACAACAGCAGGTTTTCGGTCTCTACCTATGATATGTTTTGATTAAAAGGTTTAATGTACACTGAATTTTATTGCTAAGGTAAGAAAAAACATCAGAAACAGTTGAGGGACCAGGAAGTGGGCCCTCTAAGGAAGAGGAGGTATTTTGCTAGATGGCTTTTTAAGTTGTTTTCTCCAGAGTCATTTGCCTCATTAACAAGGGTTTTTGTCTTAGAAGTCTCTCTTTGATTTTATAAACTGACATTATTTCTTGTTCTCCTGTGAATACACACTGTCTAGTCCTTCAATAATCTCGTTACACATTTTCACCATGTTGTCTATGACCCTTTTTCTTCAATGTCAACGTCATCTTCATCATTACTATTATTACAATCACCTTGATTCAGAACCCATCAGTCAATGAATGAACAACTGTAGCCTCATTATTGATGTGAATAATTTCTTTGATATCCACTTTTTCCAGC
Organism: Papio anubis; assembly: GCF_008728515.1. Classification (NCBI taxonomy): domain Eukaryota; kingdom Metazoa; phylum Chordata; class Mammalia; order Primates; family Cercopithecidae; genus Papio; species Papio anubis. The sequence goes on along the minus strand of NC_044987.1, from coordinate 38,953,399 downwards.
TTGCTAATAGACTCTGAAGGTATATTTTTTGCAAAAGTAAGGAGGTTGGGTTTTATTTTTTCTCACTTGACATATAAAGTTTTTAAAGTCACCATCTTCATCATCACTGAACAGAGTCACAGGCTGGAGGTTGTGCCAGGCACACACAACTGTGTCTTTAGTCTGTGTACCAAGCACTGGCAATAGTATATATGACATCCCTCATGTTAAACTCCTTTTGAAAACCTTCCATATTCATACCTCTATTCACTGCTGCTAGCATGCTTTTCAAAAAGTGTTTTTATATTTACTTTTCATTGATCGAAGGATGCTCTGATCACATGGCTAAATTAATGAAGTCGTATTTGGGGGAAAGTATATGGTGTAAACATTATTTATTTATTTATTTATTTTTGAGACGGAGTCTGGCTCTGTCACCCAGGCTGGAGTGCAGTGGTGCAATCTCAGCTCACTGCAAGCTCTGCCTCCTGGGTTCACGCCATTCTCCTGCCTCAGCCTCCCGAGTAGCTGGGATTACAGGTGCCTGCCACCACGCCTGGCTATTTTTTTTTTTTTTTTGGAATTTTAATAGAGATGGGGTTTCACCGTGTTAGCCAGGATGGTCTCGATCTCCTGACCTCATGATCCGCCCGCCTCGGCCTTCCATAGTGCTGGGATTACAGGCATGAGCCACTGCACCCAGCCCATAAACATTATTTTTAATGAGAATTCCAGCTGAAGAATTAGCAGAAAGTTGTCAGGGAATAACAACATCTTTCAATCGTCATTCAGTCCAGTTTCCCTGCAGTGAGCCTGAGCGGCTGGTACAAAATGTTTGTGAAACGAATCAGAAAGATGTTCCTGGTGATCCATGCCTTTTTGTTAGCATAATAATGGACTGGTAAGAAATTCACTCCTTAAAAATAGTGAAGATGCAAGTTGTTGCTTATCACAGTGTGTTTACACTTAAGTGTGCCTGCTGCATTAGCACATCCCAGCTCAGTTATTCTGCATTTGGCATCCTTATTCTCTGTACAAACTGTATCATCAGTTGTACTCAGTGTAGTTCCAGGGCAATAATGCCAAAACAGTGATGCTTCATCAGCATCATAGGCTTGTTCTGGCATAAGATTTTCATCAGCAATGACGAAGGTCATCATTACTGGCAAGTTTGTTAATGAATTTCTTCACTGCTTCATGATCAGCACATGCTTTATTATTACAAATCTTTAAAAATGTAATACTGTATCTAAAAAATATCTGCAACCAGGCTGTTGAATATTCACAGTTCCCTTCAATTTTCAGTTCATCATGACAGATCTTTGCTTGTTTTATGATCAGCACACCCTTAAGTGGCATGTGTTCCTTGCAGCACTGATGGATCAACTCTTTTCATACACAACTGAAATCTTCATTTTTAGCTTTTTGCAGTGTTTTTCTATTTTTCATTAATGTCTGTTTATCACTTTGTGTGTAAACTTCAACATTTTATCCTTCTGTTTCTTCAGGTCATATGTGGTGGTCATTTCAACACCATACTTTTCTGTGAGACATTTCACACTTATATCACTGTCCAGTTTCTCCCAGTTTAACTTTCAGTGTCATAGATAAATAAAAATCCTTCCTCTTTTTAAAATTATTGTTACCCATAGGGGTGTCTACAGGGCTTTTTGACATTTTCAACAATATTTTACAATACATATCAGAGAACAGGCAAAAAGACAGTGAGTAATGCATGTTGGTCTTGGCCCCATGTGGGGTATTGTGGGGAACCTACCCTTGGTGTGCCTGATTGTCACAATGCCATTTTATTATCCTTTGTGGGCATGATTGCATGAGCGAATCTGGGCATCATCAGAAAAGATAGGGGCTTGAAGAGTCTTTTTTCCCTTACAGACGCTAAATAAATGATGTGCTGCATGCCTGCATTTTGACTGCAACCCATCACATAAGGTCAGGTCTTATTTTCCACGTGTAGGCTCATGTGGGTGATCAAAAAGTTTCAAATTCTGGAGCATTTCAGATTTCAGATTTTCACATTAGGGATATTCAACCTGTATATATATATATTTGAAGCTCAAATGAATTCTGAGGGTACTCATTTATACAAGTTTTTCATCAGCTGCTCAGTTTTTCCATCCCAACATTTTGGTAATGGCTCAAGAATCTAGCTAGGGTCCTCATAATTCTATATCATGTTTCGTTTTGCCCTCTGTGTATCTATCTTCATAAATTATTAGGTTGAGCTTGGGAGAACTTCCAAATTCCTCTTTGCATCTTTTTTTGTGTGTGTGTATGAACAATCCAAAATTTTCAGCTTTAAGCTTACTATTTTACTAAAGCAGGGAAATTGATAGAAAGTTTTTAATTTCCTTAGAAAACAATAAAAGAAAAAATAAAAACACTCTTACATTAAACATCCAGTTCTTTTCTTTCTTTTTGGTAACTCACCTTCTGATTTTGATAAACAAAATTTCATGTCCTTCCTCAACATGATTCAACATTTTAAAATAAATTATATACTGTGAATAAAAACAAACCATACAATGGTTAAAAATATGTATTTTTTCAAACTCTGAGTACTTACAAAAGTTCTGACAGGCCCCTTTCCTACCAGTTGAAACACACGGATTTTAAAGGATTATGTGCAAGGTATCTTTCCTGGTTTTGAACTACAAAATAATGCAGAATACAGGTATGATTTACTGGTGCCTTGGGACAACAGACACTGTGCATGGGTTTATAAAATATAGATTTTTTATCTTTGCTTATTTGCAAGTCACCCTATGCAGCTCTGATGATGTTTACACTTGTAGAACTTGTCAAAGTTTCTCCTTATATTATAAACTTATTACATATACAGGCTGGTTTAAGGAAAGTTAGGAAACCTTTGTCTTTGACACTCCTGGATGAGCCCTAAGGGGTGATCTAATCCCAACCTATCACTTTATATTGAATAAATACCTAGAGAGGGTAAGTGATTTGTGAAAGCCACACAGCTAAGGCCTGAGCTTGGATGAGGACTATGTTTCTTGGTTCTTTAAGCAGGAATCTTTCTATTGCCCTGTGTGGTTTTCATCTTTTTCTTTTTCTTTTAGATATTTCTCCAACAGGACCCTGATATCCTTATCTGGTCCTTATTACAATGCCCTACTGATCTTGCCAGCACTTATCAGCCCCCTTCATCTTTCAAATCAGACCTCCTCCCCTTTCCTCCATGTCCTATTCCCAGGGGTCCTAGCCAGGCTTAATATTGAATCTAAAGAGCCAGTAGTGTTTATGGCACAATATGTTACTCCTTGTTTGAAGTAGCTTCAATGCCCCACTTCATATAAGCAACTATCCATGATATTCCTAAGAGCTAAATGTATTGACTTCTCACTGTGTGCCAGACACTGCTAAAATTTTATATAAATTATGTCATGGATATTGCATGCATTATGTCATTATCTCATTTGAGTAATGAGTTATAAAGAGACAAGTCCAGTGAGTGATGTATTTAGAGACAGGTGGGGTTATCCTGCCCCCATTTTTAGTGATATCACTCAGGCAGTAGCCCTGATGCCCTGGGCAGGGGGCCAACACATGAGAGGAGCCTGCCTTGTCTTCCAGCATCTTCAGCTGTCAGCCCAGTGAGTCTTCTGTGCATGCTGCTGGGTGAAATTAGCCAGAACTGCTCTGCGGGGCAAGATTCTCAGAATTGGAGCTGCTAACACTCCCAGGTATTCCCGCTCTGAAATTCATTGTTTGCCACAACCTGGGAAGCAATATCCAGGCTACAGGGCACCATGTAAGGCTTAAATACAGAAGTATCTAGAAAAGATGCCCTGGATACAGCATGTCCATGGTTATCTATTATCTCTACTAAATAAACTTGGGGGCAGGAAGAGAGAATCAAACTTGTTTTTGTGAATATTTTTCTGCTGCTATCAGGTCTTGCTTCTTGTATATTCAGTGAAATGTTCCTGTTGATAAATGGAAATGTGTAAATGGACAAGAGCCAGTGTAGAGTTTAACAGTAATGGGAAGAAAAAGAATACCTTCATATACAAGAAATAATTAGTCAGAGGCCAGGATAAGGATGAAGTAGGTCACAGGAAGCTAGAAAATAGGAACCATTTGCAAAGGAGTATGTGAGCCAAAGCTAGTAAAGTTAAGGAAGAAAGTGCAGAGACCTGAGCACCAAGGAATAAGATAATACCTTAAGTGTTGATTACTTGATCTGAAATAGACACATGCATTGTACCTAAAAAAAGTCAAATAGACTTTGGCTCAAATATTTGTAAGCCAGTATGTGAAATAGGAATCAGACTTTTCTAAGGAGGCTTCAGAGAGCAGAACTGGCACCAGTGTGCCAAGCTTCAGGGAGGCAAACTTTGGCACAGTATCTGAAAGAGCTTTCTAACAATCACTGCATCTGAAGATGAGCTGGCTGCCTTAGGAGCAGAGTATTTCCCAATGCTGAAATTGTCCAAGTAGAGTCAGGGCTCCACTGGGAAAGGAATGTAAGCAACAAATGTGGAGGTTAGACTTGGAGACTTGGAGATTATAGTAATCTATATTTTTCTGAGACCAGGAGAACTCAAGAGCTCTCTAGTTTAATATAAGAATGAAAACTAGGCCAGGCATGGTGGCTCATGCCTGTAATCCCAGCATTTGGGAGGCAGAGGTAGGTGGATCACCTAAGGTCAGGAGTTCAAGACCAGCCTGGCCAACATGGCGAAACCCCATCTCTACTAAAAATACAAAAATTAGCCGGGCGTGTTGGCAGCCGCTTGTAATCCTAGTTACTCGGGAGGCTGAGGCAGGAGAATCGCTTGAACCCCGGAGGCGGAGGTTGCAGTGAGCTGAGCTCGCGCCACTGTACTCCAGCCTGGGAGAAAGAGCTAGACTCCATATCAAAAAACAAACAAACAAACACTAAGTAGCAGGAAGAGGCTGGGTTTTGTACCCACACAGATACAGATCCTGGCTCAAACTGCAGCTCTGCACTTACTTGCTGAGGGACTTCACTGTTTTCTACACTCTCTGGGACTCAGTCTCTTCTCTGTCTATAAAACAGTGCAGTCACAGCTACCCTAGGATGTTCCAGTGAACATTAAGTGGTATATCTCATGGAAATTGTCCTAACACAGATAAGTTTAATAAATGTTAACATTCTTCCCCTTTCTCTCTTTTAGCGATACAGAGAAATGTGACCCAGGGAAAAGCTGGCTTTAGAAAATCCAAAGCTATGGAATCTCTAAGAATGGCCTCTGAGAAGTAACTTCATATGGGAAACAATGTTGACCTTCCTCTACATTGTCTATATTGTATTTCCTTTCCTGGGCCTGAGATCCTGGAGATCTTCCACTCACTTGAATAACAATGTCTTGAACCATCGCAATGGCCTGAATTTAAATGAGTAAGAATCAGTTAGTACTAACAAGTCTTACAAAAAAGAAGAGAGGGTTAGGAGCTCAAGATCATTCCTCCAAAAGGATATCCCTTCCCCTAAGGCTTAGGCAGCAGCAGTGAACAAGGATGGCAACACAGACCTCCCAGTATTGTTCAAAATACAGAAAGCAAGGTAAAAGTTGAGGCAAATAGTTAAGATATTCAGTTCATAAGCTTATCTATTCCAAGTAGATCTGGGTTTGGGAAGAAGCATATTTTATTCATCTTTTGTCCAAAGGTCTAGACGTAACTGAGCTTGTCTGGGAAACTTTGTAAAAGTAAGTTCTTCCTGAAATTGCAGTGTGTGAATGGATTATGGCGCCCATCACATGTTATCAGGCTAAGACAGAGGAGACTATGAAAAACTTGTTCATAAAAGGAGCATTGGCCAGAGGCAGAGGTTGCAACGAGCTGAATTTGCACCACTGCACCCCAGCCTGGGCAACAGAGTGAGATTCCATCTCAAAAAAAACAAAAAGTTGGGGGGCATTCGATTTGATAGAGTATCATGGATTTGGTCAATCAACGCCTGACGTTTCATTGGCCACTGTTAGTCATGGTGGGGAGGGGACCATTATCTAAGATAACCTAATAAAACTGAAGGAAGGGTATCTGTTCTGTAAGTGGGGACACCATCTCGTTCTCGCACTACTCTCAACAGATGGCGCTTGCAGCCATCTTGTGACTAGGAGAAGAGAAAGCTCCACGCCCGGGGGCTCCGGAGTACTAGAGTCACAGTCCCGAGACACACACCTGGAAGCTGCCCTGCGTGTGGACTTTGGTATGTTTAATAACACATTTCTTAATAGTTTAAGCCAGTTTTGATTGTGTGTCTTACACTTAAAGCCGAATGTACTCTAATTGTAAAAAGTGAGATGGGAGACTACTAATTTGCATTATAATCTTCTCCAACCAACTTTAAAAAAATAAATTCTATTGTATATATTTGAGGTATACAACACAATGTTATGAGATAGTAAAATGGTTACTATAATAAAACAAATTAACATATTCATCATCTCACATAGTTATCTATATTTTATGGCAAACACAGCCAAAATCTACTCATTTGGCAAAAATCCTGAACACAATATGATATTATTAACTATAGTCATCATATTATGTTTTAGATCTCTAAACTTGTTCATCCTGCATATCTGCTACTTTATATCCTTTGAACTACATCTTCCCATTTTCTCCCAGCTTCCATTGATTTTCTTAAAACACCATGTACTTGTATTATTTTGATTTTTTTAAAAATAAAATTTTAAGAAATCCTCTTTCTTTCATAAGTGTCAGCCACTGACATAGATCTTTGTCTTTTTTATGCTTCATACGCACTGAGAAGAGCTTGGGTTCTTGGAATTTCAAAGGCTGAATCAGCCAGTTGATTTAATCTATTTATTTTTTAAAAAATCAATTCTGTAAAAAATTTAGTCATGTTAAACCTTTTAACACTCACATAAGGGTAAACACTAGTTTAAATGTCTTCATTATTTCATGTTCTAACCAGTGGTGTGGCATTATGCATGTAGGACATTATAACATTAGAATTTAGTGACTAGCAATGTTGTGTCAAAATGTGATTAACACATCCTGCGGCCAGAACTCAATGAAGCAATTTTAAAATGCTCCAGAAATAGCAAGCACTCCTTGCAAAAAGAGGGTCATATTCCCGGAAAATGTGACACAGCTAATGTCCATCAACTGACTAATATTCATTAGTATTCAACACATTAGTAGATTGTCCTTCTGTGAGCACTTCTGTTCTTAATTTATAGTGCTTTGTAGGGTGGTAGAAATGGCATGTCTTTAGTAGAGGCCAAACATGGGCTGAAATCACAACTTGGACACTTACTAAGTCGGTAACACTCTGGTCAGTTTACTTGAGGCCTCTAAACTTCAATTTCTTCATCTATGAAACCAAACTCATTCAATAGATTATTGTTTAGATAAAATTTATAGGTAAAGAGCGATGTGCCTTCACTTATTAATACATGCCATTTTCCTCTCTTTCCTTTCCCCTGATTTTCCTCATTAGAAATTCTGAGAACCTCAAATGTTTTTGTTTTAACTAACAAATGTTCAGGAGGGAAGAGTGAACATAAATGTGGCCTGAGTGAAAGGAGATTCAGACACATCTGTAAGCCAGTGAGGCTGGGCCTCAGAAACGCTATTTACACGACTCTGAGGAGCCTCCTGAGAAGTCAAGCTCTGTGCCGATGGGATCAGACACCACTGAAGAGGTCCAAGGTGCTTGGTGGCTTGGACAACAGCAGTCCGACGCTGAGACACTTGCAGGCACAGAGTACCTCATTCCGGGGGAAGTTTTTACAGTAAATGTAGATCACAGTTTGGTTTGGTTTTGTTTGCTAGTAATATCTGAGTCCTACAGCAAAGGGCATATTAAAAAGCAGAAATTGTTTTTCACTAAATTCTGTAACTCATTTGGAGATGGGCATGCTCCTTGAGGTCACTTTCAGCAGACTGTGGCACAAGAAGATGAAAGTCACTCTTTCTCTTCCAAACAACCCATCCTATGTCCCCCTCCCTGTCTTCCCTACCCCTCCACCCCCAACCCACAATACAGTCCTGGCACTATAAGAGCTCAGAGCATTGGGTGGGAGGTCCAGCAAAAATATGGGAGTTCAACAGATGTGGAGGATCAGCCGTGGCACCAGCAGAGTACTTCTGAAAAGCAATGGAGGAGACCTCGGTGCACAGAGTAGGACTGCTGCATCTGGGAGCAAGAATGAGGGCTCACGTGTTCAGCTACATATATGAGACATGGGCCTCCAAAAACGCTGTGCTCCAAATGCACTGAGCTCTTTTGGGCATGAAGATACTCATAGAATGATACATAGAAATTGTTGTAACTCATAATTTCTAAAAACATATTTATGAGAACACATATATATCAACATAAAGTTCATTTATTTTGTGACTGCATGAACGTTTTAGCATCTGAAAATTATGAAAAGCAACATGTTAAATTATGTATACATTTCATTTGTACAACAGTAGCCCTCTGAGTGGGAGGTATAATTAGCTCCATGTTACAGATGAGGCTCTAAGGGTTGAAGTGTCTTAAGTTACTTCAGTTGTTGAGCAGTTGAGTTGGGCTTGAAACTCAGGTATTTCCAGCTATGAACCTGTGCTCCAAACCACTCTCCAGTGTTTCTCACCTGTCTCAAGGTCATGTGGAATTCTCATTTAAATGGATAACTGGGCCCATGTCTAGGGCCTTGGTGTGGCAGCATTATTACCACCTGGGAACTTGTCAGAAATGAAGCATCCCAGGCTTCACTCCACATCCACTGAATCAGAATTTGCATTTTAACAAGTTCCCCAGGCAATCTGTATACCCATTAAGGTCCGAGAAGAACTGTTTTATATTGTATTCATCTTCTCTGTCCAGATACCTTTCAAATATAACCATTTGGTATAAAAGCAGTAGTGAACTCATTGTCTGAGATAATGTCACAGCTTTGAGGAAGGATTAGCTAAGGCAAAATTTATTCATTTCTTTCTCTGACTGGACTGAGAGTATATGATATCAAAACAACTGGTTGAAAAGTGCACAATTCAGGCAAGCCAGTTATCTTGTATCATAGTGGTCCAAAAAGACTCTTTTAAGAAAAAGTCTACATTTCCAAATAAAGCACATAATTCACAGTAGTTGTGTGAATAGCAACAACCAGCATCTTTCTTAAAGAATAGACCAGAGGATGACTCCATGCCTGTCTTGCCTTCTCCTACTGTAAGGTTAACCCAGCATGAAGTCAGACTTGCATCAACGGATTGTAGCTTGTTTGCCTAAGGAGACAATTCCAGAATAGATCATATTCATGAGACTCTGTGTCTCCAGGGATTCCAGAAATGTTAACTTTGAATTACTTCTTTACAAAACCCAGAACAAAAAGCTGTGGATTGCTGAGTGTCTGAAGATTTTGTGGTAATTGTGGTAGAAGAAGCCATTTTTTTCTTTGTTCCGGGCATTTGGGACTCTATGACCTAACCACATTGTAAGGAAAAACTTCAGTTAATTTGCTCCTAAGATGACAATCCATGTGAAATCTAAGGTACATGCTTTGCAAAAGAGTTCAAGTTTGGTTTAAAGCCCATTACTGGATGAGAGGGAAGGAAACCAGTTACTGGAGAATGGTAGTGATAATTAAGACAATGTTATGATTCACTAAGAGCCTGGGTTATGAACAATGAACACTGTGGCATATAAATTACCTGAAAGCAGAGTTTAATGATGTGTTTTCTCTTATTAATTGCTCCTTTGGTGACATGGTCTATAAAAGCTCTTTTTTACAAGAAACAAAAAGGAGTCCACCGTCTCATCTTAGCCTTGGCAAATTTTACACATTGCTAAATTTCACGACCTTAGAGTATCTTTACCTAACCCAGCATTTATTAGTGTGAACTGCAATTTGGTTTTATATTTTTGTATGATAATCATGAGATATGATCCCATGTAGAATTTCGATAACTTTAAACAGACTTCTATTAAATAGCGTAAGTTGAATTTTACAATTGAGCACTCTGATTATGTTCACTTATTCATGGAAAATGTTCTCATCTTTAATATTATCTCTTCTAAATCAAATCCAAAGTAAAACTTATTTTGTCTAGATTAATATATTTTGGGGCATAGGCTGGGTGTACATGCAGCTGCTGAAGCAGACTGCGGAGAGCAGGATATGATCATTTTGGCCACTTTCCCAAACTATCCCAATCACAGAGACTAAATGCCAGATGGAGAGGTGCAGTGGTCACGATGACGGGATCGCAGCTCAGTCAATCAGCAGGCATAACTGACATCCATCCAGCTTCGCCAGCTGGTGGGTGAGAAGAAGTATTAACATTTACAATAATGTTTCCTACATTTCCACAGCTCTGGTCCCCCACCCCCAACATGTTCACATGGGTAGTCAAGTTCATTTCAGAGGTGCCCATCTCTAGATATTTCTGAGTTTTTAAATGAGATTTATATGAGTAGCTGGAAAATCCCTTAGTCCTCTAAATTGTATAGTCCTGGGAATGTTCACTCTTTCCTCAAGAATCTTTATGGGAGGAGGAGTAGCCTGCCTTACCTTGAAGCAGAACCACTGCTTATAGCATTCATTCAAGACCTTCTGCTTTGGGAAATTGCTGCCACCCACCTACCGCCCGACCCCCCAACCCCTGGCATTGCCCACCCATCCACTGCTCCCTCCAACCCCTAACATTGCTCTTGTCTATTGTTCATTTGCGCCTGCCCAGAGCCCTGCCTCCTTGTTGCGATACACAATGGTCCATGCAGCCGCCAGCCTCCTCTGAGCCACCTACCTCTGGGCTTCTTCCATCTGGGTTTCTGGTGATCTTTTTTTTTTTCCACCCAATGAGAGAACTGGCTTCTCTTTCTCATGTTTCTCTCTCTCTCAGGGAACAATCCCAGAGCAGAGATGTGTAGGGCTCTGACTGACAAGTTTCTCTTCTATTTAGCAACTCTTCTCCTTCACAGAGCACAGCCTCATACAGTATCCAAACTTCAATTCCCTACTGAATTGAACCTCCGAGGCCAGTATGTGGCTTCCTGCTCTCTCCTTGTTGAACTGAAGATGACTGAGCCTGCAAGTTAGAGGTCGCCTGACTTCTCTACCCAGTCATAGGTGAAACTAGGAGAGCAGTGAGGCATGGCTTGTGGGGAGCAGAAGAGTGAGGCAACGGCAGCTGAGTCTGAAATTTGACTCAAAAGAGCCACCAAGTTGCACTGGTATTCATCATTCATTCACTTTGTGAATGTAGTCAGGATGACAATGGCATTTGCATCCCAGCAAGAGATTAAGTTACGAGAAACATGCTCATCTAGGATGCCATTCTTCTAACCATTCATTCATTCCTTTAGCTAGTATTTATTAAATGTCTACATTGCGTCAGGGACTGTGGGAGTCCAGTCAGGCTAGTGGGAAAAAATTGTAAAGATAGTTATAGGAAATAGACACAAACCTTCTTGGAAGGTCAAGGGGTTTGCTTAAACTCTAGTAATAAATCGGGCTGAAGGCAGCCTAATCTTTACCTTAAGTAAATAGTTTAAAGTAGGTACAAAGGGATGTAAGGAAGTTTATCTAAATAACTTGTTTACTCACATGGTCCTAAAACTAACCTTTGATCATTTGCAGGCAGGATGGCTGTCTAGGGGGGCATGGAGGGCAAGCAGGTTATTATGCTCTAGTGGTGTTGACTCAAAGCCTTTGTTTTTTAGTGTGTGCTGAATAAGTGCCAGGAGGGCCAGCTAGTTGTGGCTGCAGCTGTGACTCTTCACAGCACCTTCCTTGGTATCTGTGAGTGGCCCGGACCCTCAGCCAGACAGACAAAATATCTGTGTCAGTGTATGTCTCTCGTCCGTCGCTGGGTCAGGGTCTATGGGTCGAACCCCTGCAAGGGACATACATAGTGTGAATATATACAGTATATATAGAGATATATATATATGCTATAGACTGAATGTTTTATCCCCCTCTCTCCCACTAAACTCCCAATACATATGTTGAAATATAATTCTCTAATATGACTGTATTTGGAGATGGGATTTTGGGGAGGTAATTAGATCATGAGAGCTCTGCATAGGATTAGATAATAGGACCACAACCCTTATAAAAGAGACCCCAGAGAACTCACTTGGTCCCCTTCTGCCATGTAAGGGCACAGCAAAAAGACAGCCATCCCTGAACCATGAAGCAAGCCCTCACTAGACACTGACTCTGCTGGTACCTTGATCTTGGACTTCCCAGCCTCCAGAACTATGATAAATGTATTTCTTTTTTTATCAGCCACCAACCTGTGGTATTTTTCCTGTAGCAGCCTAAACATGCCAAAACAGCATACAGTAGATGGCCATAGTATACAAAGCAAATACTTTACTTTCCCTGGAGCTGGATATTAAACAAACACACAGATAAATATATTCATACAGATTTTATGATGCTTACAAAGGAAAATAACAGGAGATAGTATAAAAAGGAAGTTAGAGTAGGCCTCCCTGATGAATTATTATGCTACCTTATATAATGTTGCTATGAACTAGGCATACATATTTACTCATGTAATCCTTAAGGAAACCTTGTAACATACATACTATTAATATCTTCATTTTACAGATGAGGAAACCTACAAAGATGTTAATTAATAAGCCCAAGGTCATACAGCCAGTAAATGGTAGATCCTGGATTTGAACCCAGTATTTGAGGCTTAAGAATGGGTCAGATTGAACCGGATGAAGAGTGTGTAGTTTTTCAAACAAAGAGAACAGCATATGTGAAGGAGGCAATGATAGCATGGGGCGTTTTAGGAGGTGAAGAAGGCCAGCGATTGTAGTGATCAAGAGGACAATCACAGGACAAGAGGTAAACTGGGGCCAGATCATGTAACTTTTTTCTTACTTTTAAAAATTATAATTTACATAGAGTCAGAGTCACATTTTTAGTGTATAGCTTTGTGAGCTTCTATATGCCTGTATAGTCCTGTAACCACCACCACAATTAAGATATAGAAGAGTTTGAGAACCTCAGAAAATCCTTTAGTGTCCTTTTCTTAACAAAATCCCCCTTCACATCCTCTTATGTGTCTTCTGACCCTATGATTGGCCTTTACAAAAATGTTATAGAAAGAGGATATATAATATATAGCCTTTTGAGTTTGCCTTCTTTCACTTGGTACAATGCATTTTTTGTTTTTTGTTTTTTTTTTTTTGTTTGTTTCTTGGATTCAGAGGGTACATGTGCAGGTTTGTTACATGGCTACATTGTGTGATGCTGAGGTTTGAGGTATGAAAGGTCCCATCACTCACTTTAGTAGTGAGCATAGTACCAAATAGGTAGTTTTTCTTTTCTTTTCTTTTTTCCTTTTTTCTTTCTTTCTTTCTTTTCTTTCTTTCTTTCTTTTTCTTTTTTTTTTGAGACAGTCTCACTCTGTTGCCCAAGCTGTAGTGTAGTGGCATGATCTCGGCTTACTGCAACCTCCATCTGCTGGGTTCAAGAGATTCTCCTGCCTCAGCCTCTCGAGCAGCTGTGACTACAGGCACGCGCCACCATGCCTGGCTAATTTTTTTTTTTTTTTTTGTATTTTTAGTAAAGATGGAGTTTCACCATGTTGGCCAGGCTGGTCTTGAACTCCCGACTTTGTGATCTCCCCACTTCGGCCTCCCAAAGTGCTGGGATTACAGGCATGAGCCACCATGCCTGGCCCCAAGTAGGTAGTTTTTCAATGCATGCTCCTTTCCCTCCTGACACTAGTAGTATCCATTGTTCCCATATTTATGTCCATGTGTATTCAGTATTTAACTCCCACTTATAAATGAAAATATGTGGTACTTGGTTTTCTGTTTCTATGTTAATTTGCTTAGGATAATGGCCACCAGTTGCATCTATGTTGCTGCAAAGGACATGATTTCTTCATTCTTTTTTATGGCTGAGTTGTACTCCTTGGTGTATAAACACCACATTTTCTTTATCAAACTACTGTTGATGGACAAATAGGCTGATTCCATGTCTTTGCTATTGTGAATAGCATGGCAATGCACCATACGAATGCATGTGTCTTTTTTGGTAGAATGATTTATTCTCCTTTAGGTATACACCTAGTAATGGGATTGCTGGGTCAAATGGTAGTTCTAAGTTCTTTGAGAAATCTCCAAACTGCTATCCATGGTGGCTGAACTAATTTGCATTTGTTGGTATAAAATGCTTATACCAACAATGTATAAGTATTCCTTTTTCTCTGCAGCCTTGCCAGCATCTGTCATTTTTTGATTATTTAGCCATGCTGACTGATGTGAGATGGTATCTCATTGTGGTTTTGATTTGCAATTCTCTGATGATTAATGATGTTGAGCATTTATTCATATGTTTTGGCCATTTGTATGTCTTCTTTTGAGGAGTCTGTTCATGCCCTTTGTCCATTTTTAAGCTGGATTATTTAGTTTTTGCTCATTGGTTTGTTTAAGTTCTTTGTAGATTTTGGTTATTAGATCTTTGTTGGATGCACAGTTTGTAAATATTTTCTCCCAGTCTGTAGGCTGTCTGTGTATGCTCTTGGTTAATTTCTGTTGCTGTGCAGAAGCTCTTTAGTTTAATTAGGTCCCACTTGTCAATCTTTGTTCTTGTTGCAATTGTTTTTGGGGACTTAGCCATAAATTCTTTGCCAAAGCTGATGTAAAGAGGATATTTTCTAAATTTTCTTTGAGGATTTTTATAGTTTGAGGTCTTACATTTAAATCTTTAATCCAGCTTGAGTTAATTTTTTATATGGTGAAAGGTAGGAGTCCAGTGTGATTCTTCTGCACACGGCTAGCCAGCTATTCTAGCACCATTTATTGAATAGAGAGTCCTTTCTTCATTGCTTATTTCTGTCGACTTTTTCAAAGATCAAATGGTTGTAGGTGTGCGATTTATTTTTGGGTTCTCTATTCTATTCCATTGGTCTATGTGTCTGTTTTTGTACCATTACTATGCTATTCTGGTTATTGTAACCTTACAGTATGATTCGAAGTCACATAATGTGTTGCCTCCAGCCTTGTTCTTTTTGCTTAGAATTGCTTTGGCTATTTGGACTCTTTTTCACTTCTGTATGAATTTGAGAATAGTTTTCTTCCAATTCTGTGAAAAATGATGTTGGTATTTTGATAGAGATAGCACCAAATCTATAAATTGCTTTGGGTAACATGGCCATTTTAACAATATTGATTCTTCCAGCCCATGAGCATGGAATATTTTTCCATTTATTTTGTTATTTCTGATTTCTTTCAACCATGTTTTATAATTCTCCTTGAAAAGATCGTTGGTTATACATCTCCTTGGAATACACCTTTACTTAGATGGATTCCTAGGTATTTCTTTTCTTATATGTGTGGCTACTGTAAATGAGATTGTGTTCTTGATGGGCTCTCAGCTAGAATGTTATTAGTGTATAGAAATGCTACTGATTTTTGTACATTTTGTGAATTCGTATCTTGAAACTTTACTGAGGTTGTTTATCAGTTCCAGGAGCCTTTTGGTGGAGTCTTTAGAGTTTTCTATGTACAGAATCATATCATCAGCAGAGAGAGCTAGTTTGACTTCTTTTTTTTCTTATTGGTTTCTTTCTCTTGCCTGATCATTTGGGCTAGTACTTCCAGTACTATGTTGAATAGGAATGGTGAGAGTGGGCATCCTAATGCTTTTGAAATTCATGTTGTGTGCCTCAGTAACTTGTTGCTTTTTATTGCTGAGTAGTATTCTGTGGTGTGGATGTACCTCAGTTTATTTATTCATGCAGCAGGTGAAAGACGTTTGGATTATTTCTACTTTGTAGCAATTATAAATAAAACCACTATAAACATTCAAATTCAGATTTATGTGTGAATATAAATGTTCGTTTCACTTGGGTAAATACCTAGAAATGAAATTTCTGTACCATGTGGTAAATGTACGTACTTGGCAAAGATTTTTCAAAGTGGCTGTACGTTTTGCACTCCCACCAGCAACTGATAAAAGTGTGTTTGTTTCTTTGTTTGTTTGTTTGTTTTTACAACAAAGTTTCACTCTGTCACCCAGGCTGGAATGCAGTGGTGCAATCTCGGCTCACTGCAACCTCCTGGGCTCAGGTGAGCCTCCCACCTCAGTCTCCTGATTAGCTGGGACTGCAGGCATCTGCCACCACACCCAGCAAATTTGTATATTTTTTGTAGAGATGGGGTTTTGCTATGTTGCCCAGGCTGGTCTTGAACTCCTGGGGTCAAGCGATCTGCCTGCCTTGGCCTCCCAAAGTGCTGGAATTATAGGCATGAGCCATCATGCCTAGCCAGTTATTGTCAAAAAACAAACAAATAAAACTATAGCCATTGAAATAGATGTATAGTGATATCTCTTTGTAATTTTAATCTCCATTTTCCTAATCACGATTTTCCTATGTTGAGCATCTTTTCAGCTATTTATTTGATAGTGTTGTTCAGGTCTTCTGTATTCCTACGAATAATTTCCTTCCTACTTTTTCTATCAATTATTGTGAAAACAATCTTAAAGTCTCCAACTAAAACTGTGAATTTGTCTATTTCTCCTCATTTTTTTGGTTTTTACTTAATGTTGTTTGAAGTTCCTTGTTAGGCATATGTGCAAATGTAATTGTTATGTCTTTTAACATCATGTAATCATCTTCTTTATCTCTCCTAAAATTCTTTGAAGTCTACTTTGTCTGATATTAATGTGGCCACTTCAACTTTCTTTTTTTTTTTTTTTTGAGACGGAGTCTCGCGCTGTGTCACCCAGGCTGGAGTGCAGTGGCGCGATCTCGGCTCACTGCAAGCTCCGCCTCCCAGGTTCAGGCCATTCTCCTGCCTCAGCCTCCGAGTAGCTGGGACTACAGGCGCCCGCCACCACGCCCGGCTAGTTTTTTGTATTTTTAGTAGAGACGGGGTTTCACCATGTTAGCCAGGATGGTCTCGATCTCCTGACCTCGTGATCCGCCCGCCTCGGCCTCCCAAAGTGCTGGGATTACAGGCTTGAGCCACTGCGCCCGGCCAACTTTCTTTTGACTAGAGATTTTTATAGTATATGTACATAGGTTTATATGTATGTATATTTTCATCTTTTATATTTAACATGATTCTTTAAAGGCAGTTTCTTACAGACACTGTATAGTTTTGGGTCTTGCTTTTTAATCCAATTTGGCAATCTCTTTTAATTGGTGTGTTTAGACCATACATATTTAATGCAATTATTAATATGTTTGAAACAAGATGGACTATTTCTATTTTTAAAAATTATTTCTCTTATAATGTCTTCCTTTGAATTGAATGTTGTTATAATTTTTTTATTTCCACTATTGTCTTATATCTTTCAATAATCTTTTTAGTGATTGCCATAGGGTTTATGATATCCAAATTTAATTAATCACAGTCTACCTAACACTTTACCACTTCAAGTATAATGTTTGAATGTTACAGCCGTATACTTCTAATTTTTCTCTCCCGTCCTTTGTGCTACTTTAGATATTCGGATACACGATAATATATTTTAAGTTTGTACATACAGTTGTTATTTGGTATCCATGGGTGATTGGTTTCTGGACCTCCCATGGATATCAAAATCCCTGGATGCTCAAGTTCCTTTGTACAAAATGGTGTAGTATTTGCATATAACCCACTCACATCCTCTCATATAGTTTAAATCATCTCTAGATTACTTATAATACCTAATACAATGTAAATGCTATATAAATTGTTGTTATACTATATTGTTTTCTATTTGCATTAATGTTTATTGTTGTATTTTTAAAATATTTAAATCCACAATTGGTTAAATTTATGGATATGGAACCCATGGATACAGAGGGCCAACTGTCCTATAAATACACTATATATTATCATTATTTTTACTTTGAACAGTCAGAAATTTTTCAGAGCAATTAAAATAATTTCGTATTTAGTTTCATTAGTGCCACTTATGTTACTTTTTTTTCTTTGTGTAGACCAAAGTTTGTGTCTAGTATCATATTTCTTCTGACTTAAGAACTTTCAGCATTTCTTTTAGTGCAGGTCTTCTTGCAACAAATATCTTAATTTTTGTTGGGAAAATATCTTTACTGCTCCTTCATTTTTTAAAGATATTTTTGCTGTGTATAAAATTGTCCTGGTTGTCAATTTTTAAATACACTTTAAAGATGCCATTCCACTGTCTTCTGGCTTGAATAGATCTGACAAAAAAATCTGCAATTTTTAAATTTTTTCCTCAGTATGTAATATGTTAGTGTGTGTGCATGTGTGTGTGCACATGTGCACTCATGTTTATTTGCTGGTGGATTTCAAGGCTAATCCTTTTTCTTTGTTTTTTAGAAACTTTAATATGATATGTCTAGTGTGTGTGTGTGTGTATGTGCACGTGTATGTGTATGTGTATGTGTGTGTATATGTGTGTGTTTAATGTATCTTGCTTGGTATTCTCTGAA
The DNA here is from genome assembly GCF_008728515.1 of Papio anubis. Lineage (NCBI taxonomy): Eukaryota > Metazoa > Chordata > Mammalia > Primates > Cercopithecidae > Papio > Papio anubis. The sequence continues at coordinate 38,935,015 of NC_044987.1, read as the reverse complement.
CTTCTTGGATTTGTGGTTTGGTATCTTTGATGAAGTTTTGAAAACTATCAATATATCTTCAAATATTGCTTTTTCTTTTTTTCCTTTCCTTCCAGGATTCCAGTTACATAGACTGATATTGCACCACAGCTCCTGAACACTCTATTTTTAAAAAATATTTTTCCATTTGTATTTCACTTGGGTAATTTCTAATGATCTGTCTTCAAGTTCACTGATTCTTTTCTTGATTTTTCCAGGCAACTGATGAGACCATCAAAGGCTTTCTTCATATATGTTACCAAGTTTACCATTTTAAGCATTTCCATTTCATTTATTCTTTCAATTTCTAGCTATTGGTTGATTTTACCTATCTGTTCATGCTTGTTGTCTACCTTTTACACTACAGTGTTTATCATATTAGTCATATTTAGTTTTGTTACCCTGTCTGATAGTTCAGGTATCTGAACCATATCTGAGTCTAGTTCTATTAATAACTCTGTCTCTTGACAGTATATTTTTTCTTGCTTCTTTGTGTGAATCATAATCTGGGGTGAAAGCCTGACATCTTATGTAGGACAGTAGAGAGTGTGGCAATCCTATTTATCCTTGGAAATAGGCATAACTCATCTTTTGCTAAGTATTAAGTGTGGAGGTTTGAATCAATCTAATTAGGAGTTAAGTTGGCTTCGTTGCTGATGTGTTTACCCTTGGTGTATCACAGGCTTCAAATTCATCTAGCATTATTTTGTGTTTAGGGTCAGGGATTAGTTTCTGGAGGATATTTCTATGTATAGTTTTAGATTTTCTCTGTGACCCTGTGCTTTGAAGAGAAAACTTTTCTCTATGCTCTGGCCTCACATCCAGCAGTAGGCTTCTGTTACTTGCTTTTTTACTGCTTTCTAGTCTTGTTTAGGGGCTAGGATGTAGGTGTTTTCTCTCGTCTTGGTTTAGCCTCAGTCTTAGGCAGACACTGTGTTCCTGGGTCTCATGGTTGGGGCTTCTTGGTTATCCTGCCCCTTTTCATTGGTAAAGGATGTCTAAGGCCCTGTTCTGGGCCCAGGATATTTTCCTATGCTTACTTGAGAGGTAACTTTTTTTTCTGTGTTCTTACTCCAGCTGCAAAGGGTCTTCATCTGTGTCCTGAGGGTGACAGGGTAACAGAGTTTGTTACCCTTCCACTGGAAGCTTAAGAGTTTTTTTGTATCATAGAGGGGACAGGGAAGAACAATCTAGGAGTGGTCTTGTGCTTTTCTCGCAGTATCTGCTGTTTTCCTTCCCTAAACCTTCAGAAGGGAAGCTTTCTCTAGTCTTTTGCCTTGACCTCATCTCTCACATGAACACTCAGTGAGAGCTGTGGGGAAAAAACTGCAAATGGCTGCAAATTCCACTTGTGTCTACAGCTACTAGGAGATCTGTAATCTAATGTTAGCTCATTTGGACTAGAGGTTGTTGTTAAGAGTAAAAATAATAATGTTAGCTCATACTTGGCCTTTTTTAACTTGTTAAAATTTTCAAGTTAACCAATTTTTTCTCACTAGCTTGTGTGGTAAGCAAGAGCTCCCATCTCATCTCTCTCCATGGTTCTTTCTCCCGTCTTTTCTTAGATTTCAGGACAGTTCATTGCCCTGTGACTTTGATGAGTTCAAGAGGGTTTATGGTTCTGTAGATTACATCGTTTTTTCTTCTTGTAAGTGTGGGAGTGACTCTCCGATTTCTACTTGCTACATAGAAGCCAGAAGCCTTCTCATGTAGAACTTTTAAGCCATGTTAAAGAGTTTATATTTTATCCCAAATGCAATAGGAAACCAAAGAAGGGTTTAAGCAGATGATTGATTGGTCTGGATTTATATTTTTTAAAATCACATGTTTAACATTTACTGGACTTGCACTGTATGCCAGGAAGTGAGGTTTCCAAGATAAATTTTAAAATAGCGAGAACAGTGTCCTCAGATATTTCATAATCAAGCAGATTAGTCTTACTGGCTATAACAAATAACTAACAAAACTCCGTGTAAAGGCTGTAAATGAATATCCAAGAAGAGTGCTCTGGGAGAATTAAGGAAGGGAAATTTCATTTTGGCACACAGGGTAGAGATGGTAGAAAATGACCTTCAAGTTATATCTTGAAATTTAAGCAGGATATGGTTTCAGAAGAACCTCACATAGGATGCATGTCCAAGGTTTTCTTATAACTTGCTTTCTAAGTAACATTATTTTAATTCCTTATCTTTATTTTTGGGTCATGACTTCCTAAGGAGGCAAGGAAAATATTCAGGTGTACTAACCAACCACCACCACCATCAACTTACTTTTTATCAAAAGGCATCTCTAGGCTTTGATATGTATAAATGACGGCTAGTTTACTGATATAGAATAATACAATTTTTAAAAAACTTTTGGATGTTATTATTACATATTACTGTAGTTCTCAGGCTGGCTTAGTATCAGATTTCCCTTAAATGCTTTTACAAATGGAGATCTCTGGGATCCAAAGGTTCCGACTCATGCTGTGGAGGCCAGGATTCTGTACTTTTTTGAAGCTCTTACAGTGAAGCTGAAGACAAGCTAGTTTAGGGCAGATTGTCTCCCATATTTGGAGTTTTTTTGTTTTAGTTTGGGTTATTCCAAAAGCAGATTCCGAGACAAAGACATGATTTTAGATTGGTTATTTTGGAGGTGACCTCAGGAAGCATAAGTGAGGAAGTGGGGAAAGTAAAAGAGGGAAAGGAATCACTACAGTGCGAGTAAATGAGTGTATTACTTCTTGGGGCATGTGGGCCTCAATCCCACTGAAACTTTCTGAGAAGCCTGTATATAGTCCTTCCTGAAAAGGCAGCCTTTGACCATGTAACTCAGTTTGCTTACTGTATTTTGACCCACTATATCTCTGTTTTCAGGGATAAGCACCTGACCCAAAGGCCACCAACCAGTAAACTAGCCAGTGTCCTATGTGATACAAGACAAGTCCACTTGATCAGATTCTCTCAGAAGAACAAGGAGGTTGGTTAGGGATGTTTGAAACTGGGTGTGATACCATGGATTACAGATGGCTCCATGATAATCAAGTTGAAGAATGAGAGATCAGAGATATCATAAAGATGGAAAATTCAGTCTCAAAAGATCTCCAGGGTATGGATGGCTTCTCTGTTCTTGTTCCCATGAGCTCAGTTGAATCAAGTGCACCTATTTTTCCTGAAACTAAGTTGTCATCTTTTCTTAGGGCCCACGAAGATATATCCTTACAGAAAAATTCCCATTACTTGAGGCAAATTGAGTGGGTCATAAAAGCTTTGACTTAAAAAATTGATGAAAGTAGCCACAGAGCCACAGATGGAAAATAGGGTCTCAGCATCCACAAAATAATCTCATTATACATACCTTTAAAAATCTTGGAGCAGATAATCAGAACCTGATTGTAATATAATTATAATGATTAGTTCTAAGTGAAAGCACTTTTGCTTTCTATATTACTATTAACTCTGTAGTCAAAACAAACTGATTATAAAGCTATTTTTGCCCACATGCAGACTGTATAGAAAGCAGAGCTTATTTTAAAGAAATTCTTCTAATGTATTTCCAGAAACCTGAGCCAGTCATATGGATTGTTTTTATATATGTGTTCTGATTCCTCACATAACCAATTCAAGGGGAAAACATATTACCATTTTAGATGGCTTTTCTTTTCAGGATACAATGTGAGTGAGAAGTGCAGTGCCCGGCATTTCTTAGGCTGGGTCTGGTTGTCAACTTCTCACAGCCAATTATTAATCCCAATTAATACCAGAGGTAATCCTCTGGTCACAGCTGATCTTTGGAGCAGAGCTCTTGGCCCACTGCAATTGCCCCAGGCCAAATTCTGTCTTTGGATGGACTTGCTGCTTTTGCTAAAGCCAGTAGGAAAGGTACCTATTCATGCACATAGAAAACCAGAAGATTTTTTTTGCAAAGAATAGCTCTCAAGAGGAAAGGGTTGTGCAAACTAGAATTAACAGAAAAAAGGGGGTACTTTTAATGGTTTGAGAGTCTGGACTTTATATTTATGTTAACAAATATTTATTGGGGACACACTATGTGCTTAAAGCTGGGCTCAGCACTATTCTAGGATAAAGAGAAATATAATTCCCATGATTTTCCTGAGAGCCTACATAAACATGAATGATTAATTATGAAATCAACTAATGTTTCTTCAGCAGTGCATAATTTACAAATTGCATTTATATGTGTGTATGTATATGTATTATGCACACATATTTGTATGCATTGTATCTCTTATTTAGTTCTCACGACAACTCTCTAGGGTAAGTGGTATTATCGTTACTCATTTTGCAGGCATTAAAAATGAGTTGAGTAAACTTGTGTACACTATATCACTACACTTACCATACTCTGTAAACAAACCTGTATATGTGCTCATCATTTCCAGTGAACAAGGAGCTGGTGAACTTGGGCGGGGTCCTGTTTACCTTTCGATTGCCAGCACCTAGCCCATGTTGATTGCTATTGAAGCTCAGCCCATGGTCTCCAGGTTGTCCACATTGTCCCAGGATGTATTCTCCCTGCCTCCTGAAGCTGCTTGTCGATCTGCACTCCTGATGCCTGAGCTCCCACTGTGCCCAGCTGTGCTGCATTCTTCAGATCCCAGATCAGCACACTCTGCCCACTGCCCTCCTCCCATTGTTTCCTCAATTCCCTGACTACAAAATACCTTCTAAATGTGGATGACTTTGGCTGTCTCAGAGGCTTTCAGCAGGTTTCCCATATTGGTTAGCTCATCAGAGCTGAGGAACACAGGACAGCAGCACCAGACACTTCCGGGGCCTATCTGTAAGTCAGTCCCTATCCTCATTTCTCTATCTGCACTATTTCATTTGCACCTCACAAGAACATACATATTATTACAGATGGCGAAACAGGTTGTAAGAAGTGGTGATTTGCCCAAGATCACACAACTGGCAAGTAGCAGAACTGGGATTTGAAGCCAAGTCTCTCTGTCATGCCTAATTCCTTAATCATTAAGAACAAATATCTGGATTTCTTACCTTCCTGGATGCCCTTGTTAAAGTGCTTGCTTTGCTTTGGAATGTTGAGTAGGATGTTTACAGGATGTGATAAATCTGCCCAAGAACAAGGTGTTGAAGAGGAGTGTGTACTACCATTGCAATGACTCATTTTATCTGTCATTTTTCCCCTCTCCAGACTCTGAGTTCCTTAAAAGCTGGGACTGGGCTTTATTTGCTCATGCCTTATGTTGAGCACATTGCTTAGAACAGAGTAGGTGCTCTAAAAATGGTTGTTGAATGAATAAATGGATTTTCCCCCACATGCAATTTAATCTTGAGCATGTGGCCTCTAAGTGATGATGCTCCAGTTAGCTTTTCCCTCCAATTACAAATAATTTAATAAATAGCTATCACACACCTAAGAGTGATAAAGGAGGAACCACACTTTTGAAGGAAGCACATGGGATGATTTGGTTGGCATCCATGTACCATTATCAGGACCTCCAGTAAAATAGCAAAGGAGAAAAGGTGAATCTTTGGGCTCCATTTATCTCTTTTCAGTGCCCCCATCCTGTGTCCTGAGTCATCCTCTCTTTCGTCATCTAAGAAACTGATGCTGCCCTTTACAGCTTAAAGTCCTACCTTTCCTCTTTAATTGATCCATGTTCAAAAGTTTCTCCCTTCTTCCACTCCCTCAACATATCTATATCCCCACTGGCTAACATCTACTGAGTGTCAAATTATTTTATTGTGTAATTTGTAGTGATAGACAAATGACTGATAAACATCTATACATTGGTTTTCTTTCTAATTAAGAGGAAAATATTTAACTAAAATTATTTTTAAATAGTAAAATAAGAGGAGGTATTACTTTTCTGGTTGCTGAGGATAAGGAGGTGAATCAAGCCAAGTCCTTGCCCTTGTTAAAAGAGAAACTTCAGATAAATTAAATTTAGAAGAGTTTATTTCTGCAGAGAACAATCCATGAACTGGGCAACACTCAGAACCAGGAGAGGTTCAGACAGCTCCACCCAGCAGTATGAGTGATGAGCTTTCATAGGCCAGATACAGAAACACAGTAGAGAAATCACCTGATTGTCTGCAGCCAGCATCTGCCTTATTTGGGCATGATGTGCTGAGTTAGCTGCCTGTGACCGGATGAACCTTGGCTGTTTTTTATACTCCTAAGTTAGCTTTTGGTTTGTTTATGTACTAAGTTAGATTGCAGTTCGTTATGTAGGAGCTCAAAGAACAGAGACAGCCTCAGGCTAATGGTGTACTGCTTATATAATTTAATACCCTCATGAAACTTACATTCTTACTGAGAGAGAGATGCAAGACAAGGAAAGACATAGGTAGGATAATTAGCAAGCTTATTTAGTTCTGATCTTATGCATCAAGACCTTCAGTAGGGGGTCTATTGGAAAACTGTGGATACCAGGTCACACACTATTGTTTTACATTTTGCAGATAAAGAAACCAGGGCTTGGAGTGGTTAAATGCCTTATGTTGAGCACATTGCTTAGAACAGAGTAGATGCTCTAAAAATGGTTGTTGAATGAATAAATGGATTTTCCCCCACATGCAATTTGATCTTGAGCATGTGGCCTCTAAGTGCTGATGCTCCAGTTAGCTTTTCCCTCCAACTGCAAATAATTTAATAAATAGCTATCACACACCTAGGAATGATAAAAGAGGAACCACACCTTTGAACAGATAAAGAAACCAGGGCTTGGAGTGGTTAAATAAGTTGCCCAGAATAACTAACTAATTAAGTGGCAAAGTTACAATTATATCATAGGACGTCCAGTTCATAATCCTTCCATGACACTCACTGTAATTTTCTTGAGAGCTTAAGCCATACCTTTTTTTTGTTTTGACCTTTATACAACAATTATTAGAAAAATGGAAACTTATATTGCTGCCGTAATGAGGGTGAACACGCTGAAGAACTGTGTGTGGAACTTTTGCTAACAATGAGACTTTGCTTACAAGGATTCCTCTACTCCATCAATATTTGTGTGTTGGATTTTTTTGTTTGTTTGAGATGGAGTCTCGCTCTGTACCCCAGGCTGGCATGCAGTGGTGCAATCTTGGCTCACTGTAGCCTCCGCCTCCCGGGTTCAAGCGATTTTCCTGCCTCAGCCTCCCCAGCAGCTGGGATTACAGGCGCGTGCCACCATGCTTGGCTAATTTTTGTATTTTTAGTAGAGATGGGATTTCACCATGTTGGCCAGGTCCATCCACATTTTGATGGGTGTGTTGGATTTCCTGTCAGATCCAGAGCCGATTGGTTCTATTTGCCTTGTTTTCTCTTGCAGTAGCCACCTTTCAGGCATCTGACTGGAGTCACACTTGAACTTAGAGAACTTGTGGCCTTGAGTTTTGAAATTCACTGAGCAGGGAGACTGGAGACAGTTCTTAAAAAATAATTAATTCAGTTGACCCTCCTTTCCTTCCAACGCCTCAAGAGCTTGGCTGGAGGAGCTGTGGAAAGTGTGAGGCAAGGAATTGAATTCATCCTGCTCACCAGTCATCAGTCAGCAGCCAGAGTGCTTTTTAACAGAGTGAGCTGTCTGCCCTCTATGTACAGAATAACCCTACTGCCTGGGGTCATGTCAGGAAGCCTGGTGCGCTGATCTAAGCATTACCTCACTACCCTACAGGAGAGATTCATGGGCCCTGGAAGGAGGACCCGTGCTGGTGGAGGGACTCCAGCTCATCCCACCTGACCTTGCCAGGAGACAGTCTCTGCAGCTCTGACAGCAGGGTCAAAAATCAGGAGACCTAAGCTCAAGCCCCATGCCTGTACAGTCACCTTTATGGGCTGATGAATGTAGGCTGGCACATCTCTCCGGGGGCAATCACACACATTTATTGATATGGAAGCACTGATCTCATTGCTTTTTAAATAACACACTGTCTTGCTAACTCATTAAATCCCAGTCATTTGTAGCTGGCTTCCCAGAAATCAGGAGAAGGAAGCTACCTTCTTCCTAAGGCCTCTAATAAGACCTTGGCATTACAGAACACCTTCCTGAAAGGACCTCAAAGCTTTAGCATCATTCATCCTGCCCTCAATTTACAGATGGGAAAATGGAGGTACTCACTCTGTGCTGCAGGAAAGTTGCTTAATTGATGCCTCCATTTTATCCAATGGCCAATATTTTATCCAATGTTTTCCTTAAAGTCAAGAGTGACTTCCAATTTATCTGTAATTCCTTGACCCAGTGTTCAGACTAAAAACCTTGGAATCATCCTGGACTCCTTTATTTCTCTCCCCCTCCTCCTCCAACAGTGCGGAAATCCTATTGCTTTCCCCAGCAAAGTAAATCCACAATCCAACTACTTCCCAACTCGGCTGTTGCTCCCATTGTGGTCTGAGCCACCAAGATCTCACACCGGATTTCTGAATGAGCATCCTGATTCTTCCCCTTTGAGTCTATTCCCAACATACCAGTCAGAGTTATTATCTGAAAATATTAAGTTAGAGCATCTTACTTCTCTTCTCAAAATCATCCAATAACTTTGGTCTTCCTTAGAGTAAAACCCAAAGTCACACACACACATACACACACTGGCCTCAAGACTCCACATGCTGTAGCCCTCCTCAGAGCTGGTGGCTGCCTTCCCTTTCTGAGCTCATCTTCCTCCCTTGGTGACTCTGTTCCAACCTTGGACCCCTGCCTGTTCCTATCCAGCACAGTTCTAACTCAGGGCCTTTGCACCAGCTGTTTCTTCTGTCTGGAATATTATTCCTTTAGATATTCACATAGTTAACCCTCTCTTCAAGTTTTTCTCAATTTCCAAGATGACAAGCTCTTTCTCACACTAAGTCCATAGAAATTATAGCTGAGGTACTTTTGAATTAATAAAAATGTATATCACTGCTCTCAAAAATAGAAGAGGGTTGGGCACGGTGGCGCACGCCTATAATCCCAATGCTTTGGAAGGCCGAGGCGGGTGGATCATTTGAGGTCAGGAGTTTGAGACCATCCTGGCCAACATGGTGAAACCCTGTCTCTACTAAGAATACAAAAATTAGCCTGGCGTGGTGGCGGGCGCCTGTAATCCCAGCTACTGGAGAGGCTGAGGCAGGAGAATCGTTTGAACTCAGGAGGTGGAGGTTGTGGTGAGCTGAGATTGCACCATTGCACTCCAGCCTGGGCAACAGAGCAAGACTCTGACAAAAAAAAAAAAAAATAGAAGGGTAACTCTCAGTGCAGCAGAAACAGTGAGCACTTTGTGAAAGATGGAAAGCAATAAGTTGGATTAGAGCAGGAAACTGAAGCCCGGGATGTGAGCAACAGCAAGTAGAGAGCATTGCCATGAAAAACGGGGCCAGCAAAAACTTGAAGTAGGTGAGATGGTTAACTATGCAGATATCTAAAGGAAGGGCATTCCAGACAGAAGAAACAGCTGGTGCAAAGGCCCTAAGGCAGAAGTGTGCTTGGAAATGATAGGAAGGGCTCCAATCTAGAAGCAGTGGGAGCTTGGACCAAAGGAAGATTCCTAATATAGCCGTACTTTTAAAACTCTACCTCAGTCTTCCTAGAGAGCATATGGAGCCCAGATCCCTGGTATCCACACTCCAACATGACATATATTCAGGAGAATAACGAATGGGGAAATGTTGGCCACTGCCTTTCGTGAGAAGGAACTCACTGTGAACCTTAAACAGAATGGCTTAGATGCATGGTTTGAGCACAAGTTAAAATTCAGAATTCTGCAGAATAAACTAGAAGATCAGGGGCAGTGAGTCTAAAGTTTAGACTCTAGACTTTAAACTGGTGTAGGAGGCTTGGAGATCTAGGAAAAGTGAGCTGGTGTCCAGGGGAAATAGAGATGATCTTCCATGTAAAGGCTGGTGTGTGCTGCCCTTTGAGGCGTGTCTGTCCCTGTGAGTAAGAAAAATATTTGCCAAATCGGAGGAACTTCTTGGGGAGAAAGGATAGGGTATGCACTTTACTGAAGACAGAGGCCCTGGTCCTTTGGAGGGGTGTGAGGAGGATGCAGGTGAGAAGGAAGGGGAGTGCTATGGAGAGCCATTTTTGGAAGGGCACCCACCCCCTGCCTCTGGGTCCTGCTCACCTGGGGTGGGATGAGGGTAGCCCTTTCCCATGCACTTATTCCAGTAACACGGTGAAGGCAAAGCAACTAGGAGGGAGAAAGAAAATTTCTTTTTGTTTAATAAAATAAGTGACCACTCACTAGTTACTTATATTTTAATACAACTTTAGTATTTGCCAAAGATATGTAGCATAAAACACATAGAATTAATCACATAACATCATATTTAATAGCCATAAATGATAACATATTACATGAAGTCAAATGGAGGAGAAAATTAAGCCTTACCAACATCAAAGTATAAGCATATAATAGATAAATATTTATAACATATTTTAACTGTAAAAAAGGTCAGAAACTGCCATGAAATAATAATAAAGTGGGTTTTACCCACTTATACTACTATTTAATAAAACTTTCTCTCACCGACATTTCTGTGAATAAAATCCTGGCCTCCTGCCCTTAGCTGAGTGGTTCACCCATTCCTTTTTGGAAAATGTCATAAAATGGCTTCGTTGCCCAATAATCATGTGGGACAGGATAGAATAGATGAGTTGAGGGTTGATCTTAATGTAGAACACATAATAAAATCACCTCTTTTTCAACTCTGGAAAAAAAAGTTGTGGAATTATTATCTTCTTTTTCCTTTTTCCCCCTCATTTTCAGAGTCTGAAGAGATCAGGTCCTTACTTCCTATCTGGCCATTCATTCATTCTCTCACTTATAAACCACTTACTTAGTGCCAGGCCCATGCTAGGCTCTGAAGATAAAACAATAAACTGGGCATGGTAGCTCACACCTGCAATCCCAGCACTTTCGGAGGCTGAGGAAGTAGGATCACTTGAGCCCAGGAGTTCTAGGTTGCAGTAAACTAGGATGTTGCCACTGCACTCCAGCCTGGGTGACAGAGCAAGACCCTGTCTCAAAACAAAAAACAATTGGCATGCATCATATCTTCAAGAATCTTGCTGTTTTGGTAGAAAAAGAAGGCAATTCAGGTCCTTCTCAGACAGAGTATTAAATATCATTAGTGTAGCTTCTATGAGTGTTCATTGTAGGCACCCTAACCAGCCTGGAGCCAGTCAAGGCGGGGGTCTGGGTGTACATGCACCTAAATTGAATCTGGATTCAAAGGGACCACAGGAAGAACATTTCAGGCAGATGGAGTGGGTTGCACAGGGCTTGGAGACCAAGAGAATATTGTCTACGTGGAAAACTTCTCTGAATCTCCTTGTATGACAAAAAACTTCTCTGAGTCTTCCCTGGAGAAGGAAGCAGGGGGCTTTCCCTGGTATGGAGATTCCACTTCCTCCTGGAAGCCTGGCAAGTCTGTGGTTGGGCTCCACGTACAGTAGTCCTCGCCTTATCTGTGGTTTCACTTTCTGTGGTTTCAATTGTCCTAAGTCAACTGTGGCCCAAAAATATGAAATGGAAAATTCCAGAGATAAATAATTCATAAATTTTAAATTGCATGCCATTTTGAGTAGTGTGATGAAATCTCATTCCATCCTGCTTCATCCTCTCTGGGCATGAGTCATCCGTTTGTCCAGTGTATCCACACTACATACACTACCTGCCCATTAGCCACTTAGCAGCCATCTTGGTTATTAGACTGATTGTGCAGTATAGCAGTGCTTGTGTTCAAGTCACCCTTATTTTACTTAATCATGGCCCCAAAGCACAAGAGTACTATGCTTAATTTATAAATTCAACTTGATCATAGGTATGTGTGTATAGGAAAAAACAGTATATATAAGGGTTTGGTACTACCAACTGTTTCAAGCATCCACTGGGGTGTCTTGAGATGTATCCCCCATGGGTAATGGGGGACTACTGCCTGGCTTCTCTCCCATTGTTTCCATAAGGAAGGCACATTTCACTGCAGCTCAGAAATTATATGCATTAATAGTGAATTCTGAAAAAAACTCAGATGTGAGTAATATGTTGTGATAAGACAAGTTGTCCAATGCCCTTTCCACATGGGGGAAAGTCTGATACCTGCCAGGCGCTACACAGATGCTGCTGTTACTGCTTCTGGAATATACACAATGGCCACTTAGCATGGGCTCCAACCAACAAGAGGCCTCCAGTGGGAAGGAAGGGAAAGGCAGATTTCTGTAAGAGAGTAGAAAGCTCTGTTTCCTGATGTCCCTGTGTGGTGTGGTTTGTGGAGTCCTGGAACACTTGCCTAGACCATACATCTGCTCATCAGTTTCTTGAGTTCCTTGATGATTAAGGTTTTGAAGACATCTGTGAAAAAGTACAGATGCTATTAGAGTGAGATGATTCATTAAGCTGGTGTCTTGTGGTTACTCTAAGCACGAATTCATTGATGTCAGGCAGGATCTGAGGAATAGGATACAGAAACAGGCAGGATTTAAAGAAGATAATTCAAAAGAGCACAGAGCATGGGATAGGGCAGGGCAGGTAAGGGGTAGGAAGAAGCTATTTATGTCCTTTGGGAGAAAGATTCTGCATGAGGACAGAAACTATCAAAAGAATAGGAAAACAAATTTTCCCACTTCACAACTTTACATAGGGCAACTATCCATACTGACAAACTGGGAACACATTTTGTCATCCTTTGGTCAGTAGTACAACAAACAGATTCTATCTCAAGGAAAGTAGGAACATTCAGAGGTGACAAGAGCTTAACATTAGGTGGGCCTTGGGCCGTGAACATCAGGGAAGTCTTAATGTAATTTAATAGTGACACCTGGCATCATAACCACTTTCTTATTTGTGGTTTAGAGGTTATCTGATGCCATACTTCGTTCTTTTTCACCTGCTTCCAAGTACTACACATTTAGTGACTTAAACCAGCACACATTTAGTATCTCAGTTTCTGTGTCAGGAGTTTGGGCATGGCTTAAGTGAGTCCTCTGCTTCAGGGTCTCACAAAGCTGCAGAAAAGGGGTTCAACCAGCCTGGGTTCTCATCTGGAATTCAACTGGGGACTCCACATCCAAGCTCATTCTTGTTGATGGCAGAACTTATTTTCTTGTGGCTGTATGACCTCGGGTCCTAGAATTTCCTTACAGTTCCTGGAGATCACCTGTAGTTCCTTCAACAAGCCAACGGCTTACTTTAACAAGTCAGCAAGGAGAACCTCTTGCTCCAGTCTGCTAAGATGGAGTCTTATGTAAATAGCCTAAATTAATCCTGGGAGTGGCACCACCACCTTTCCCAGAGTCTATTGCCTAGAAGCAAGTCACAGGTGGGAGTATGTCCCACCCACACGTAAGAGATGAGGATTATACATGGTGTGAACACCAGGGGGCAGGAATTACGGAGCCATCATAAGTCTGTCTACCTTCAGAATTGTGCCTGGGGTGGCTCCCCCTAATGTTCTCCTCTTAATTACATTCTTATCCTCCACCCCTAAGGAAAAATCTTCAGACCAAAAAGACAATACTATTACCGAGTCTATGATTCTACCTGACACATAAGCTTGAATTACTCATCTTATAACATGAAGACATTTATATGAGAAGCTCCCATCGCCTTAGTGGTTTTCCCTTCAATACCTGGGAGTAATACTTTGAGCTGGAATCTGCATCTCATTCAGAATCCAGGCTTGCTGTCTTGCCGCTTGTTCCTTCTATCCCAAAGCATCTGTATTTAAATTTCACCACAGTATTTGGCTTCTTGTTTTCCTTTCTTGACTGAGTGCATGACGAACTGGACCATCCCAGGAGGCTGTTTTTTACCTGCGGTCTTTGAATTATTACATTACTGGCCAGCGCTGCCTACTCCATCTCCTTGTACTCTTCATTTCTCCATTAATACTTTTTTCTCGTGAGTCCTTGGTTTTATCTTTCTGCAGCTCATTTCCCTTCAGGTAAATTACCCTCTGTAATTTAGCATAGTCTGCACTGTACCCTAACTCCGAGGAATGCTTTTCACATAGTCAGTTGAAAAGGTAGCAGGCTTAGAAAAACACCAATGGCAACTTAAGCCCCAAACGGCTGCTGGTGCAGCCTAATGAATACAGTGCTCGCTGGGATTATATAGCACGTCTACATTTCTCACATACTGAGAAGGAATCTAATATTTCTTACTCCTGCTTTTTTCTCTCTCATGTATTTGTTTGACTCTCTTCTTTCCACTTTATCATAGTCTTTAGTTTTGGCCAAATGTTTTAGATCCCATAGATCAGAATTTTCCAGTCTCTACCGTGAAGCAAGGACTCTGATCCATTACCTGGTGGCATCTCCCATATGAGACCGATCCTTTATGCTGCAAAGGGACCAACTAGAAAACTATTTCTCCTTCCTTTTGTAAAGGAATTTGTCATGGCTTAAAATAATTCAACCAGCTTCCAGAAGCTTCTCTCTCCCAGCATGTTTAGCAGTAGGAAGAGTCAAATATTCCACAGTGCCTATGGCTCACTCCCTATACACACAAACAGGTTTGCCGAAATTAAGGTTTTTAAAAACATTCCAGTTAAGATCAGAAAATCACAAGTGCTTTCAGCTTGACATTCTCACTTTTCAATCAACTATTTTTACAGTCTATTAGCTCAGCCTAAGCCACTGACTCTGTGTGTGTGTGTGTGTGTGTGTGTGTGTGTGTGTGTGTGTATTTGGAAACTGAGTCTCGCTCTGTCACCCAGGCTGGAGTGCAGTGGTATGATCTCGGCTCACTGCAACTTCCGCCTCCTGGGTTCAAGCAATTGATGTGCCTCAGCCTCCTGAGTAGCTGGGTCTACAGGTGCACACCGCCACACCCGACTAATTTTTTGTATTTTACTAGAGACGAGGTTTTATTGTGTTGCCCAGGCTAGTCCTGAACTCCTGAACTCAAGCAATCCACCCACCTCAGCCTCCTAAAGTGCTAGGAGCCACTGACTATTTGAAAGTTGTATTGGTAGGAGGCTTATTTTCTCATCCACTAGCAGACCTTCTCAGGATATAATTTTATAACTCTGTATTAAATTCTTCAATAATTATGAGTGTCCTGCAATATGTATTGGCAAGACTAAACCTTGTTTAGGTGTTTGATGTAAGAGACATTGCTTGATGGGTTTATTCTCAACAGGTAATAAACATACGGCCTGAAAATACTACTTTTAAAGACACATACACAGATAATATGTAATATATATAATAACTATATATGGTATTTTATGTAATATATAGGTTATATTATATATTAACTCTGGTATGTA
Source organism: Papio anubis (assembly GCF_008728515.1). Classification (NCBI taxonomy): domain Eukaryota; kingdom Metazoa; phylum Chordata; class Mammalia; order Primates; family Cercopithecidae; genus Papio; species Papio anubis. Next base: position 38,919,796 of record NC_044987.1, on the reverse strand, counting down.
TTATATACATATTTTTATTTTATTTATTTTATATGTGTGGATATAAATATAGATGACATAGACATAGATATTTATCCAAAGTAATGCTTGCACACTGACGATAAAAATTCACAATCCCACCCTATGGCCCACTCACATCCCTAAGTTCTGCTCCTCAGAGATAACTAATTTTTAATGGTGCCTGTTTTTAGATCCTCTATTCGTTATCCTTATATTATTGTTGCAACTGTTGTAGACTTTTGAGTTTTAGCTAATAGCTTCACACTATGATCCATGAGGACTTACCTCCTGTTTTCCTCCATCTCTCTGTCTCTGACAAGGTGTAAGGTATTCTCTTAATCTTTGGTGTTCTGAAATTTTACCATACTGTGTGAATAATACATTGTTTATCATGCTGGGCACTGTGTAACCTCTTTATATTTAAAGATACCTTCCCATCATCTTCAGGAAATTCTTTTTTATTTTGTTTTTGATCACTTCTTACCTTCTGTTATTTCTAAAATTATAGTTAATAAAATGTCAGCTCTCCTAGGATTGATCGTTAATGCCTCTTATTTTTTGTTTATATTTTCTTCCTAACTCTGCCTTGTTCTATTTTCTAGAAGCTTTCCTTAACTTGGCTTTGTACTCCATCTACTCTGAATATTCAATTTTGTCAGGATATTTTTAATTACTAAAACAATCCTTTTTGTTCTTCAATTATAGTTTTTTAAAAATGAAACATTCTCTTCTTGTTTTATCCATGCCACAGATTCTTCAGTACTTCTGAGTACACTAAATTAATTTTGTTCTGTAAGTTCTCTTCTATTTCCCAAGTTCTCTTTTTCCTCTAGGGAATAGCTGGTGTGCTTATCTGTACATTTCTCTTTCTTGTTGTAGGTTTTTCTCAAATATCTGGTGGTTTTTGGTTGTCTCTCCAGACATCAAAATGAGCAATAAGCAGACTGCCCAGGAGCTCTGTGTATGCCTGTAGATGTGTCCACTGGTAGGCTTTCTCCAAGCTGAGTGCTGTGGGACCTGCCTTGATGATGGGGAGCCCCAGGGAATGAATGAGGAGGGCCTTATGCTGGGTCACTAACACCCACATTGGCTACACTAGTTCTTCCCCAAGCAGTACATTCTGTTCCATTAGAGAACTCTCCAATTATTTTGCTTATGGGCAAGGACCTGGATTTATATGGCATGTAGAGGTGACAGAAAGGTGTGATTAGGGCCAACTGTTTCTATATATAAATCTTCGACTTCAGCTTACCTTTCTCTCCCCTCCTTTTTGAATCCAGAGCCCTTCTTGATTTTTCCAGGCAGGTCAGCTACTTCCTATGCTGCAGTGTCCTGCTCACATTCAAGCTTGAAGTTCCCACTTTTCAAGGTGGTGTCTTTCTCCCCTCTACTTCATCACTTGACATTACTCTTTCCATCTTCTGAATTCTACACGTGCATTAAAATCCCTCATGGCTCTCTCTTATTCATTTTGTTGTGTGAGGCTGTTTTGCGTTTTGAAAATATATCCTTAATAGAGTCTCTGCAAAAGAGGCATAAGATACATAGGAACGTTCAACAATCCAGAATGTGAATCACATAGATCTCCAGTTATTTCTCTTGTTAACCTAGATGAGGTTATTGACTGGAAGGTTCTTTTGCTCAGAACTGTATAATATCAACAAAACTTGAAGTGATTGGACTCATCCTGGAATTGGTTACTTAAAAAAAATTGTGTGATCATCCATGTCCTCCAAAATGCAGGTATTAACAGCTGCCTTAGATGATTGTTATGAGAATTTAACAATCACATAAATGTATGAACTTGCCCAGCATAATACCTAGATCATAGAAGGAACTAAACTGGTATCAGTTCTTGCTCCTCTCCCTTGTCACCTGCTGAGTATGAGTGCGGCTGACATAACTCGGTTGTCTTTTAAATTGAAGTGTTTTATATCATCTCACCCCCACTCCTAGTAGCAGCTGAAGATCTCCCATGTGCTTTGTATAGATTCTTACAGGGCACTCTTCTAGGGATTTGAATATTGGAGTTGCTGATTCATTTTTGGTTATTGTAAGTTGTAGAGTAAAGAAAATAACTCACTCAGTGGGTTTTGGTTGTTGTAATTTCTTTCTTCTTCTTTATGATTATTATTACTATTACTATTATTTTGTCTCTACCACTTGAACTCCAGTTAGGTAATGGAAGGAAACTCCCTCTCCAAATTTTGTGCAGTAAATGGATTTTGCAATCACTGGTTTTAGAAATTTCTTTTAATAGACTTCAATTAATTGCTTCATTTAGAAAGATTTAGTAACCACTGAGTCCAAGTGATGAAAGAAGGAGCAATGATCTTGTGGTTCCAGAGGTAACTCCAGCCTGGAGGACACAGTGCTTAGCATCAGCTCATGAATCAAGAATGAACTCCATACTGTAACTAAGCCCAGAAACATTATCCCGAGCCAGGGCTTAGTTGACACATGCTCTGGGCATCATTAGCTGGTTAGATCTTGCAGAAATATGAGGATCATGGCCAGGCAGAGGCCTTTCGAATGATTCATTTATTCCCAAAGCCATCTTTGGCTGAGGCTCCGCACTGTGGGGAAGCATTGTGATGGGTTAGGATGAGGGAAGCTTAGGAATAGTGACCTTGACTTTACCCTTAGCTTTTGTTTCCTTAGGTGAATTACCTCATCTCTCTAAACCTTGGTTTCTTCATGTGAAAAAAGTGAGAAATAATATTTACCACATAGGACTGTGGCAAAGATTGAATTTTAAAATGCAAAGCAGTGTGCTTAGCACATAGTAGATTCTCAGTGTATATTAGTTGCTGCCCTCTTTACCCTGTACGTTTCTAGCTTTTCCTATAAGGAAACAAGACAATGATTACTAGACTAGGCAGGGCTGTCTGTATAAACACTGAGGAGTCCAGGTGTTGTTTGGCTGAATCTCAGTCTTTAAAAACTTGCACTCCTCACGACTGGTGACTCATGAAAATGATGGGTCTTGGAAGATAGGAGCACAAATTTAGAACTGGGAGAACTGTAAAGTGGCTTAAAGCTATTTACAAAACAGTGGCATTGTGCAATCAATGATCTTTGAGTTTTAATTTTTGAACAAATACATAAGACCCAAAGTTTTCTTTAAGGCATTACGAAATCATAATTATTTTTCTTTGATCCCACAGAAATAGTAGCTCTTTTCTTTCTTTCTTTCTTTCTTTCTTTCTTTCTTTCTTTCTTTCTTTCTTTCTCTTTCCTTCTTTCTTTCTTTGTCTTTCTTTTAAGATTGAAGATTTTTCTTGAGATTGAGGAGATGAGGAAAGAAAGTATTCTCTGCATATTTAATTTACAGGGCATTTATCCCTTCTCTGGCTGATGACCTAAAACCAAACAAATCACTATAAAAACTAAAAGAAGGAGAAAAAAAGGATAGCAGGTTTGTGAGAAAGGGTCTTTAAGCCCAGTTAAGGAAGACATCCAGAGCAGAATAGACCCAAACAAATACAAATGCTAGAATTCCAAGGGTATAAGAACTGTGAGTGGCTGAACCATTTTCCCATCCCCTGCCAAGATGTCTGAGAGGAACTTTTCAAGATAAACAAGCCTAGTACCCCGAAGGGCATTTTTTGATGCTTTCGAATAGATTTCAAAGGCTGCTTTGAAGAGGTTGTGAGGCAGGACAGTACCCAGGCATATCCAAATCATTCTTTGCCTTCTTAGCAAAGAAGTTGAACAATTTTTAAAGTCAGCCTGCTGGAAGCTCAGAATGGGTATACTGATATATTTTAGAGGTTTTCAACTCACAATGCACTTTCAGTTGCATGAAGAGCTCACCTACTGAGTTGATTTGAGGAGGAAAAAAGTCACCCCCATACCTACTCCCCGTATTCCAAGTTGAAAACATGTCTCTTTTACTCACTTAACTCTGCAAATCTGAAAATCTGCTGCTGTGGATTAATTTGTTGGGCTCAAGATTTTGCTCCCTGTGGAGATTCCAAATCTTGTCATGAGCCAGTTCACCATTTTTATTACAGTTTGCCTACTTTGAATGAGTATATTAAATTCTTCCTTGACAGCCAGTTTTGATGACAGGCAAAAGATGGAAAGGACAAGAGAATCCTTGCTCCATTGTGAGAAGGAACTTTCATGAAATGGAGAAATGCTGGCTATTCCGTTACGTAATGCATCATTTTATTGAGAGTCACCCTCTGTTCTATCCCCAGCCTTACTTTCCACTTCAACTAGGAGGCCTGATTTGGGTTACTAATAGAGAGGCACTGTAGGACAATGGTCAAGTCAGACCCTTTTGGATTCACATTCCAGGCTTATCTACTAGCTGTAACACCTTGAACAAGTTAATTGAACTTACTGAACCTCTGTTTCTTCATCTTTACAACAGGAAGAGCAAGGGCTACCATATAGGATTATTGTGAGAATTTAATAAAAAATATATGTCAAGTCTTTTGAGTAGTGCCTGGTATAGTAAATACTCAAAAAACATTGACATCATCATCATTATTATCATCATCACCATCATTATCATCTGGTTCTGGCAGGTATGATCTGTAAGCAGAAATCATTTTTTACTAGTTAATCTATGACTTAGGTAATTTAAGTATTTGTCACTAGCCCAGCCAGACTTAGTTCTGTTTCATCCTGAATCTTTACTTGTCCTTCCTGGAGCTATGAAAAATAAGCCACTCAAACTGCACCACCCTATTTGGCCTTGGGGATAGGATTAGACTAGTAGGAACATGTACGCATTTCTATGATTTCTCCTGGATCTGAAACACCTCCCCTTAAGTCTCAGCCTTACTTGAGATCCTAAAGCTATGAAAAAGAAGCTATAAATAACCATAGAGATTTGTAGACAAATTTAGTTGAACCTAGACATCTGGAGTGGCTCTTTAAAGGTACTAACTATCCTCCTCTTCTGTTTTAAAACTGTTGGTGTGTAGGTCTCACGGGACAAAAAGACAAGTAACAAAGTTTTTGGTCTGCTTTCACAGCCTATGGAATCCCTTGGGAATTTTTTCTTCAAGGTTTACCCAGTATGTGAATCTGACCCCATGATATAACATTTGTGAACAGTTCTGTACAAACAAGGACTTGTTTCTCTCCCTCCCTCTGATTCCCCGTGGAATTTTCAGGGATGAACAGTCTTTTCATCTTGAAATCAAGCAGGAATAAGTCCATCTCGGCTTCCCTTTTCACTGCCTTTCGTCCCCCACTTTTTTCAGAATCTTCATGTAAGGATCTGTGGAGTGAACGAGACAGATCTTGATTTGTTTGTGGTGTATAAAAGTTGAAAGGAGCCAGAAAGAAAGAGAACCATTTGCTAACCTCAGGAGACTTGGAAAATAAATTTTAATCAGAGAAATTCATTCAAAGGCACATTTTTCTAGTATGTATAAGATGGACAATTTTTTAAAAATCACAATTGCTCTTCTAAGAGCCTCCTTGAGATTTATTGGAAGACCATTGAGAGTCAGTCTGGCAATTCAAATTAAGGGTCAAGGAACTCAGAACACCAATATGGTCCTCACTTTGCACAAATGATTTGTAACTCAGATGATGACTTAAGGTATGACTTAGGTAATTTAGATATGACTGACTTGATTCCCCCATTCTGTGTTCTGTGAAAAGTTCAGTGCCTTTCCACGATTTCTGTAAATCCCCGGGGGCCTTATACACTCGTGACCACCTTTGAGCTGAGCAATTTACACTCAATTTCAGTTCAGTTCATGAATCCTAAGCTGACCTCACTCTGAATCATGTATGCAACATGACTTCCTTCTCTAATTTAAAAAAAATCCACTTACGTGGGCCTTTTTAAAGGTTTGTGAAGGCATAGAGATAAATATAAAGCAGCATAAACAACTGAAATTTTGTTATCAGCTATATCTGCCCTTAAAAAAGTTTTAGATACCCTCCAACTTGGACACTATCTTCCCACCATGCTGCTAGACCCTCCCCTTTCCCCTTTCCTATCTTAGCTACTTCTATGGATGATTTATTATGCGTTCTCTCTTTCTTTCTTTTTTTCTTTGTTTCTTCTCCTTTTGATTGTCTCCTGCTCGTCTATGTGCACATGGACCACACTTTCAACCTCTCAACCCCAGTGATTTACTAAGGTATTTTCCTGTATAAAAGCAGTTCCTTCCCAAAGAAAAATACATAAGAAAGCCGTTAAGATAATAATTGTTTTGAAACCTTTACAAATATGTTTGGAAAGGTATAATAGTTCACTGAAAAGTGACTCCAATCTTTAATTAATTCATGGAAAGCTCACTCTTTCAAGGACTGACATGTTGAATCTGCAAGCAATATGAAAAATTCTTATTTTGGCTTTCGAAACCATTTATGTAAAATAACTCTGAATTGTTCTTCTTTCTACTTGGCAGCAGGATGGACAGAAAAGGCTCTGTGAGATTTCTTTCCTTAGTGAGAAGGATTATGGCCAAGCTATTTATTAGCCTAGAAAGGAAGATGCATACCACGTGCTTTTAAGCCGCATGCTGCTGTCCACGGGTGTCTAGGTCTTGTTCCCACATGGAATGCATACATAAACATTCATATTCATCACACATCAGAAGAATTCCTTTTTGTATGCATGGGGGAAGAAGGAGACACTTACATTGGCATAATTTAGAAACATGGAGGAAGTGCCCTTCTGTTCCCAAAATAACATCTCCAGCTTTGTTCTGACTTCTACAATTCCTTTAACACCAGATAAAGTCCTCTAGTCTGCAATTTTATACAGAACTTAAAATGCAAACCAAGAGTGGGGGAGCCTGGGTAGTGCATATTCATACAACGATGTGAATTAATATTAGATATTTTTTCTTGAGAGCTATTTTTTTTTGAGAGGGTAAAGAAACCCCAAGATCCTTGAAGTTAGAGGAAATTTAAAAGGAGAAAAGGAAAGGGAAATAATGTTTATTGACCACCTGCTTTATGCCATGTAATGTTCTGGGATTTTGCCTATGGAGTATATCTTTTATAACTCCAAAAACACTATGAAGGATGTGAAAGATTGCCTTTTGTACTGAGCTACATCTGCCCAACTCTTAGTCATCCTAACCCATTTCCTAACCATAATGCATAATTCAACAAACATCTATAGACACTCCTCCCCCTTACACATGCACATAAACACAAGTATGTGCAGAGCATCTGGTATGGATCAGTAGGAACTTAAAAGCAGCACTACCCAACATACACTTACCCTAGTTTCCACTTGTCACTATTTAGACACATGCAAAAAAGAGCCACTCTTTTATACCTGAGAAAGAGAAAGGAACTTTATGGCTGCATCAGGGATGGCAGGGGAGTGAAAGAAAGCAGAGTATGAAGGGGATAGAATTGTGCCCATTCTTCCTCTGTACAAGGCAGAGCCAGATAGTGTGTGTGTGTGTGGGCGCATACGTGTGTGTTTACATGCATGTACGTGTGTTTTCAATATATGAACAAGGGTGGATAACACTGTTAAGCTTAAAAGCACGTGTTGAACTCAGCCATTAAACCCTAATAATGGCTTGACCAAAAACCTCCTTTCTAGGGAAAGAAATCTTACAGAGCCTTTTCCTTCGATTCTTATGCCATGTAGCAATAAAGAACAATCCATAGTTCTATTGTTATAAAAGTCTAAAAAAAAATTAAGTAAGGAGTAATTATTCACAGGCTCAACATAGCAGCCCTCCCAAAAAGGAGTTTTCTCTGGCTCACTTTGGGGGTTTTGAACCTCATGTGGAGAGGAGTCAGAAAAGCAGCTGATTTAACTGTTCAAGAGAAATTTCATCATGCAACTGAATTCAAGCACAGCTGTTGCTGGGCCTGAGTGACACATTGTGACAAAGAGTAGTATGCTCCATTCCCACCCCCGTATCACTACCTCAGGCCCCAGGTACAATTAACTCCAGAAACACTCCAGCACCTGGAGGATCGGGAGGTTTGGGAGAGTGCAAAGGAAGTAGTCCAGATGTGGACACTGGCATTCTCAAGACGGGCTATGAGTGTGGAAAACCTTTTTCCTCCTGCTTTGCAAGCAGCCAATGGGGGACAGAAGGGAACTGGGGCCAAAGAGAAAGGACTGAGCTGATATCACATGGTAACTACAGCCAACAGACCCTTATAAGGAAAATTGCAGGAAGCTCCTTCAGGGACTCTCAGTTACAGTAAGTCCTCACTTCATGTCATTCACAGGCTCTTGGAAACCGTAACTTTAAGTAAGATGACATGTAACAAAACCCATTGTATCATAGGCTAATTGATAAAAGCAAGAGTTAATTCCTGTGACATAGTTTTAGTCACAAAAACATCACTGGACTTCTAAGTGAAGACCAAAAGACTTCTAATATTAAACATTGAAATAAATGTGAATTATATATACATTTAAGAAAGATTGATAAAAACAAGCGAGACAATTATTTACCCAATTTTTCCAGTTCAGGGTAGCAGGTGACTGGAGCCTATCCAGCAGCTCAGGGTGCAAGATGGGAACCAACTCAGACAGGATGCCATTCCTTCACAGGGCACACTCACACACACTCACACTCATTCACACTGGGACCATTCAGACACACCAGTGAACTTGATGTGCACAGCTTTGGGATGTAGGAGGAAACTGGAGTACTCAGAGAAAATTCAGGCAGACATGGGGAGAATGTGGGAGCCTGTAAATTCCACACAGACACTGGCCAACCAGATATTGATTTTTTTTCTCAACGACGTTATAACAAAGCATCGGTCATGGGAGACGTTAAGGTCCCTACCAGGCCCAAGGTAATAATCAAACAGATTTAGGCGCCGTCCCATGTCTTTTATTGCCTGTACTCCAACTTAAAAAGTTCCCTCAACCTCAGCGTGTCTGGAGCTAGACTCTTTTTGTTGGTGATCAGAACAAGTAAGAGAGGAGTAACCTCAGGCATACAGACCTCCGTAGCTCTTGGTCCCACCACAGAGCAAGCTTCCATACCTCTGTGCCTTGCAAAACATCCATGAAACAGCTCTTCCTAATTATCCGAGTATCTGACACTCCCTCACAACCGGCACCCCATAGAACTCAGAAAGGAGCCATGAGGACTGGGCCAGGAGATAAATTCTATGAGAAATATCACCTTAGAATTATCCCTCTTCTCTACCTCTAGTGCCTTAGAAGCCGTTTGTCAGTCTGACTTTTCCCTTGGGCTAAGTTCTCTCATAGTCTTTCATGCAAATAGATTGTTGGCAGAGTCATCCATCCAACCTGCCAAATATACTTTGACATGTCTTAATCTCACCAGACACAATTTAGGTCAAGGTTAAGAAGACTAGTGAGATTAGATAGAACCTCACTAGTATCAAAGGACCTGTCTGACAATTTCAAAGTCTCTAGCCACATTACTTTCTCTCTAGTTGCCTGAGGACCCTCATTCAAAGTATCCACCTTTGCAAAGTTCTTGAGATGGGTTTGCAGATTGTGTGTCCCTGCAGCTGTTCTTTCATACAGGACATAATTGTTAAAACAGTGGTATAACCAATAGAAACAATGACCTATGGTAGCAGCAAGATAAGACCAATTTATTCCAACTTACAGAATAAGGTAAGATTTTATGGGAGAGGTAAATGTGGAGTTAGGCTTTTTAAACATGGGCAGCATATCAACAGATGAATGAAGCAGTAAAGGCATTCATTAATTCACCCATTCTGCCAACATTTATTAAGATCCTGTTATGTGTCTGGCTCTGTTCTAGGCACCAAGGATATGTGTGAATAGGACATCATTCCTGCCTTCAAAGGACATGCAGTACATTCATCTTGGGCTGAAGATACAATGTAAGCAAAGGACAGAGTTCCAGAGGTATGTGGCAAATTCAGCGAACAATATGGCTAAGACCTAGGGTCCACTGTGTATGAAGGCAAGTAGGAAAGTACCGGAGAATACGAGGCAGGGAAAAAGTCTGGGGACAGAACATAGAGGATTTTAATAGTACAGTAATAAAAGTTCATTATGTGGGCTATAATAAGTCATTAATAGTTTGGAGTTGAAAAAGGGCGTGGTCAATTTCTATTTTAGTGTAAAGCATTCCACTGGCCTCCTATTGCCTAAAAAATGTCAATGGCTTCACATTACTCATGGGTTTAAGACCAAAATCCTTAAGAGGGATTCAAAGGCCTTGCAATGTCTCCCTTTCCTTTCTGCATGTGGACTTCAGTGATCTTGTATTATCACACCTTGCCACTGCCCACCACAGGGCCTTTGCACAGTTTGTTTCATCTTTCAGCAAACCCGTTCCCTTTACTTAATTAGCTTCTTCTCCTTCAGAGCTCAGCTAAGTCATTATTTCTTTAAGAAAGCTTTTTCTGATCTCTACTCTACCATTAGTCCTTACTAGGTCTAATCCCCTAGTATATATGCATAATAGATTTGTGATCTTTGGTTACTCTCTGTGTCCTTCAGTAGGCTATAATCAATGGCAGAGACTCTGTTTTGTTCATCATTTTCTCTCCAGTGCCTACTACGGTGTCTGGAATATTGTAGATATGCAATAAATACTTGTTAAAAGGAAAGAAAAATAGAAAATCTTTTTAAAATAACATTGTAAAAAATGGTTGTGGGTGAGGGGTTTGGCTGTAGGCATTGCAATCACAGAAGAGGCTTCACCCACTGACTTCATAGTCAGGGATGCAGTTGTAAATTAATAATAAACTCTCCATGTGGCAGCCATGGAATCATCAGAGTGATAAGTCTTTCTCTAGCAGCTGATTAGGCTGAATTCATGGGTTGATTAATCTCTCTCTCCAGGAATCATCTCAGTCCAGCGCCTGGGTGTGAAAAGGCCCTATTGTTTTCTGCTGGTTAATTAAGTGCAATGGCTGGTCACAGATCAGAAAAGCGCGGTATCATATTGAGTGAGAATGTGCAGAGAGTGGAAACGCAGTGTATTTTAACTGTGTGCGAATAAAGGGGTTAACATTAAAATCACAGAAAAGAGACAGTCCTAGGAAAATTGCTTTATCACAACTGTCTCTGAAATTGTGAAGGGTTAGAATAAGTGGGCTGATGAATCTGTGCTTCTCCCTTCCCGCTGATGACTGCGTGAGAGGAAATGGGTTCAATCTTCAGGGAGAGAAATTTGAGCAAATTATTTCTCAACAAATTTCCAGAGAGAGCATGTAAAGTCTTTGTCTCTGGATAAAGAATAAAGGAGAACCAGTAACTATCACTGCTGTGCTGATGAGCATTGTCCTGCCTTAGAATGGTGTGGGTGGTGAGGAAGGTACACACAGTTCCCCTAACCAGTGCTTCCAATATTAGGATTTTTTTTTTTTTTTTGCCATGCAGGGTTCTGAAACCATAGAATGACGGCTCTGCATGACGTTTCTTGTTTTAATCTGGTAATGCTTTGTAAACCCCATGAATCATCAAATATGCCATGCTTGAGAGATTTTGACAAGTTTTATGAGTCCACCTAGTGCTATTTATTTTTGTTCTCTTTCATTCCTTCTCTGTGGGGAGGAGCACTTTCAAGGGCATCCTTCACAGAATTGGCCAGATGCCACAGTGGCAAATCTAACTCTATCATCCTGAGGCAAGAAGTAGCATGTTTTGCTCTTGCCAACTCCTTGGTATAGCATTAACATGACGGATGGAGCCAGCTATTTGCACAACCAGTAACCAGGGCAGATTCTAGGAAGTGGGGGTGAGCAGACAAGACACTCCTTTTAAACATAAATATCCCAGGAGAGGTGTCCCAGATCCATGTGTTTGTTGGGGATCTACCTGTTACAGTTTTAAGATCCACCCACAGGCTCTATCCAAAATATTTCCAGCATGGCACAGTGCCTGAATAATCTTCCATGATAATTCCTTCTTTGGGGCCTGGCATTGAAGGAACTATGAATAGGCAAAATCACTATACGGAAGTAGTAGCAAAACGGTGCTATTAGTTTTATCATTTAACTATTAGTTTAATTGGCTTAATTATCTAAGTCTGTATTGTCCAATTGAGTGGTCACCAACCACATGTGGCTACTGCGCACCTGAAATGTGACTAGTGACTAAATCATCACCTTCTCTTTCATTTTAATTTCATGAGATTTTGATTAATGCTAAATCCCAAAACAGAGTGGGGAATCTATGGTCCGTAAGTCTGAGAAATTTGGTATAAAAAATTAACATCATTCTATATTGCACAATTTTTAACATGCCAGTGTTCAATATGTCTTTCTCAGAAGGGGATGTTATAGGCAATTTAACAATTACACCTAGCCATGGAAGACATTTTGTTTCTTTCCATAGGATATCTCAAGGAATACCATTTGGGAAATAACTCTCCACGTGGAAAGGACCAGGAAACAGTAGTCAGGCAGAGAGCACTGCGATCTATTCCTTTACTGAGAGAAGATGTGTCTCAAAAGCAGAGCCCTGGACTGTGAGCTGCAGGGAGTTAGGACTTAGCTTCCTTGCTATGTACTTGTTCGTTTGGTTTTGAGGAACTTTGACATCCCACCAACTTCACCTATCACATTCACCCCAGCCTAAACTTAGTGTTACTTTTCCTCTTCCGAAAGATGAGTGGGTTTGACCAGATGAGCTATATGATGTTTTCCAGGTTCGAAATTCTATGGTTCATTCATTCTGATGCAAATCTTTGAAATTTCCTACTTTTTAATGCTTTCAACCCCTAATTGGATAGTGTCTAAGTAAGTCAGAATATATGCCAAGACCGTATATGGTGGATCACAGAAATTTTTTTCTCCTTTGAATGCTTCCTAAATTTAAGGGAGGAAAGCAGACCCTGAGGAAAAGTATACAATCCTGGGGGAACCAAAGTATACCATCTTGGTTTGTGAGACCAAACCAGAAAGGAGAATGCAGAAGCTTGAAGAAAAGGTAAAGCCATTGCTTGTAAGTAAGTAAAATGGTCTGCAAGGACTTTAGATGATAGAGTTGATCTTGATGATAATTTTTAATTCACTGATAGACCAGGAGCAGAGAGTGGCTGGTGAGGTATCTATGTGTAATTGAAAGTGGCATGATTAGAATCAGAGGTACCAATCATCGACCATAGCAATTATCCAAGTGAGAGGTGTTGGCCAAGGAGTATGTTTAAGTCTTTGGCTTGGACAACCAGGAAGATGGAGGTATTCATTCCAGGAAAGAGAAAGTAATGAAGACTGAGCAGGTTTGAGGACAAGATAATAACAGCTTCAAGTTAGGACATGTGGACTTGGAGATGGCTGGGACACTGTCCAAGTGGTGATGCATAGTAGGAGATTAGGGATCCATATCTGGATGTTAACAAAGAGGACTTAACATGAGATAGTCAATATTAGAGGGGGAATGGCTCACTGAAGAGGCAGTGTAGGGTAATGGTTAAGAGAGGGACCTTAGGACCTCTAACACTTTCTTGCTGTGTAACTTCGACCAACTTACTTTATTTCTCTATACCTCAGCTTCATCATCTATAAAATAGCTGTAGTTTTTACCCAATAGAGTCATTATGATGATTAAATGATGTAGTACATGTAAAACATGTAAAAGAATGCATGGCATTCCTAATAAACATTATTGTTACTATTTTCTCCTTTTCAAAGATAAGGAAAATAAAGAAAGCTAAGAGGGGATATATAATTGGCTGACTGTGACACAACTGCTAAGTGGCAGTGTTGAGATTCAAGTCCAATTCTTCCTGAGACACATCCAATGTCCTTTCTACTATATCACTGCAGTCAAAAACTTCAACCATTCAATGCATCGCTCCTCATTTGTGAAATGACAATATAATAATACGGACTTTATAGGGTTGATATAACATTTAGAAAGCATTTAGAACAATGTTTTGGACATTGTATGTGCTATAGAGTGTTTGCTATTATTAGTAGTAAGTAATAGCAATAATACTAAAAATAAATACTAACGACATTTTTCCTACACTCTGCTGTCTGGTAAAATAAAAGTGCCTCCATTTTCAACTAACTCAGGCAAGATGTATTTGGGCTAGAATGGGGTAGGTTGAAGGAATCAGCAGGGGTGGGTCAGGTGTCCCCTTTGTGTCAGGAAAAGATGAATCCTAGGAACATTGTGAAGGAGCTGAGTGGAGCTGGCAAGGCCCAGTCACTGTTATTCTCTGGTCTGAATACACGGGCTTGGGAGGGGATGGGTAAAGTAGAAAGAATTCAAATCTGCACATCTCCAGTGACAGTTGCCACATCTGGGATCAACTGAAACCACTTTCATTCAAGTACTAACCAGGCCCAACCCTGCTTAGCTTCCAAGATCAGACGAGATCGGGCGCGTTCAGGGTGGTATGGTGGTAGACCTGAAATACGCTTTCAAAAGGAATAAATTCCTCTAAAAAATAAAGCTTGGAAGATAGGCAAATGGAAAAATGAGGCCAGGGATACAGAAAAAGCACAAGTCAAAATAAATCTGACTCCTGGCTTCCTGCTCTCTGATCTGCTCACGTAGCTTCAGGATTTGTTTATGATTGTTTGCGTAGTTGAGAATCTCTGGGGTTTTTTGATTGTTTTTCATTACAAAATTCAACACAGTGGGATACAAGTTTTATGCTTCTATTCCCATTTTATCAGGAAAGAAGAGAGTGAAAACTTTTTAATCTTCCCCCTGCCCCCACTACCAACATCACTGAGATGATTTAATGCCTCATAACAGAAGTAATTTTGTGATAATGACACAAAGGCAGCAATTAAAAAATATTGCTTGTTTTGGGGCCTATAAATTGGCTGTTGGTAATTGACAACAGAATGTGTTTTCTAATCCTCTGAAATGATATCTTATTGCAAGCTGGCATGGTAATTACTGTATTTGTACAGTACCAGAGGAGTTCCAGCCTGAGTTTGACAGGGAGTTGATTAAATCACCCAGGTGTAATTGAAGGTTTTGATTGCATTGCCTCCGAGTTGATCAGCATTAGTAATAGCCTGGCTTTCTGCTGTCATGTGTTTTTAGAGCTGGCGGTATATCAGCCCTTTCAATCTCCCTCCCAGATCTCAGCCTCTGTTGTGCCAGTGTCAAGAGAGAGCCAAGAGAGCATCTCAGCACAGAAAAAATGAGAACAGACAGAAGATCCCTGGTGCTGGAGCTGAATGACGTCATTTGAAACAAAAAAGAAACCTGTTTCTACCGGCCTGCTTTGTTTCTTTAGATGGAGAGGACGGGGACTATGGCGGTCACAAGACGTGGCTTGCACATGGCCTAGTCAGTGCAACATAAGGACGTATGTCATGTAATGCAAGAAAAGGGCTTCTGCTCATAATTCGGTTCTTTGGGGATTTCAATTTTTTTTAAAGGATCACTTCTCAAGAGGGGGAATTGAATTTGTCCATCTTAAATGCAACATTTTAGTCAGTTATCAAGAGAGATATCCTGACTCTATGCTATGAAGAACCTTTGATTGTGTTGGTATTATTCCATTTACTTACATGGTATTTTTCCATTTACTTACGTGATATTTTTTGAGCGATATTTCAAAAAGCACTTTGCAAAGGAGGAGGAAAGATAAGATCCATTAATAAACTCCAATACAAAGCTGAACATGATAAAGGCCTTACAAACAGTATAAACTAATTGAAACAAAAGAAGAACAGAAAATATTCACATCTTACAAATTTACTGGCCATCAGCTAAGATTATCTATGATAAGAAGGTGAATAAGATTTTTTCCCCTTTAAGATTTTACAGTCTGATCAAGAAAACAAAAGTAACAAGAATAAAATGATAGCAGCTATTATTTTTTACTTTTTGTGGATTATTTCTCAGTTTTCATAAGAACCTCTGTGGTAGATGCAACTTTTATTTTCATTTCACAGATAAATAAAATGGATTAAATAACAGAGAAATTCAATAACATCTCCAAAGCAGAATTGGAAACCGGTAAATTTGCAATTTGAGTCAAGGCCTTTTATAATAACTTGGCAAAATAATTGTTATTCCCATTTACAAATAAGAAAACAGAGGCAGGAGAGATTAAGCAAATTGCCCAAGCTCAGCCATTAAAAAGCAGTCAAGCTTAATCATAATCCAAAGGAGAGATAAATAGATGATTTAGCATATCCAAGAAATGTGCTATGTGAGCACCAAGAAAGGAGGAAATAATTCAAATTGGTGTTAATCAAGGCAGCCTTCATAAAGGAGTCAGCTTTTGAGTTGAGATTTGAGAATGAGAGATTGAGAGATCGAGAGGTTAAAAAGGTTTCTTGACACTGGGGAGGGCAAATACTAACCAAGCAGGGTTCTTTGCTACCTGTCATCATCAAATCCAACAGAAAAGTTGGACAAAAAGAAGAGAAAATTTTAAAAAGAAAATTTTCTGGCAGAGTTGGGAAGCTCGGAATCTCCGTGGAACTGCTTTGCCCACTCCCACCCCTCCCCCTCCTATTAGTGTAAAACACTGAGCACTGGTTACAGAATCTAGATCTCTTCCTTCCATTTATTATCTCGGGTAAATAGTCTCCAAGCCAGTTCCAGCCCTGTTTTCCGGAATGGGTTAATGCTTGCAAGAATATCCTTTTTTCAGAATTCTGTACTTTTTTTTAGCTTCAAGAGGAAAATGGAACCCAGGATCAAAATGCTACACATACTCAAGTGCACACTCAGACCTGGAAGACATTGGGTCACTTCTGGGGAAGGTTAGAAGAATGCAATGGGAGTAGGTTGGGACTTGGAGGTTCCAAGTTGACATTCCAATATTTCTGAATGTTGCTTCTGATGTGAACACTACAGAGGGGTGAAGCTTTGGGTAGTAGAACAAAATCCTTGTCACCAATCAAGTCTTAGCCCATCAGGTCTTCAGAAAGCTAGTTGAAGACCTAGACTTGATTCCTAAGAGTTAGTTTTCATAGCTTAGTTCCCACTTATGAGTGAGAATATAAGATGTTTGGTTTTCCATTCCTGAATTACTTCCCACTTATGAGTAAGAATATAAGATGTTTGGTTTTCCATTCCTCAATTACTTCACTTAGAATAATAGTCTTCCTTTCCATCCAGCTGCAAATGCCATTAATTTGTTCCTTTTATGTCTTAGTAGTATTCCATCATAGACACACACACACACACACACACACACACACACATATAGATATATAGATATCTATATATATATATCACAATTTGTTCACTCATTGATTGATGGGCATTGGGCTGGTTCCATATTTTTGCAAGTGTGAATTGTGCTGCTATAAACATGCATGCACAAGTATCTTTTTCTTATAATGATTTATTTTCCTCTGAGAGATACCCAGTAGTGGGATTGCTGGATCCAATCGTAGTTCTACTTTTAGTTCTTTAAGGAATCGCCACGCTGTTTTCCATAATGGTTGTACTAGATTACATTCCCACCAGCAGTGTAGAAGTGCTACCTTTCCTCTGCATTCCCACCAAAATCCTTTTTTTTTAAAAAAATTATTTGATTATAGCCATTCTTACAGGAGTAAGGTGGTATTGCATTGTGGTTTTGATTTGCATTTCCTTGATCATTAGTGATGGTAAGCATTTTTCATATTTGTTGGCCATTTGTATATCTTCTTTTGAGAATTGTCTATTCTTGCCCTTAGCCCACTTTTTGATGGGATTGTTTATTTTTTTCCTGCTAATTTGTTTGAGTTCCTGGTACATTCTGGATATTAGTCCTTCGTCAGATGTAGAGATTGTGAAGATTTTCTCCCACTCTGTGGGTTGTCTGTTTACTCTGCTCACTGTTCCTTTTGCTGGGCAGAAGCTCTTTAGTTTAATTAAGTCCCACTTAGTTATCTTTGTTTTTGTTGCATTTGCTTCGTGAATCTTAATCATGAAGTCTTTGCTTAAGCCAATGTCTAGAAGGGTTTTTCTGATGTTATCTTCTAGAATTTATATAGTTTCAGGTCTTAGATTTTAATCCTTGATCCATCTTGAGTTGATTTTTTTATAAGGTGAGAGGTGAGGATCCAGCTTCATTCTCCTACATGAGGCTTGCCAATTATCCCAGCACAATTTGTTGAACAGGGTGTCCTTTCCCCACTTTATGTTTTTGTTTGCTTTGTCAAAGATTAGTTGACTGTAAGTATTTGGCTTTATTTCTGGGTTCTTTATTCTGTTCCATTGGTCTGTGTGCCTATTTTTATACCAGTACCATGCTGCTTGGGTGACTATGACCTTATATCATGGTTTGATGTCAGGTAATGTGATGCCTCCAGATTCGTTCTTTTTGCTTCATCTTGCTTTGGCTATGCGGGCTCTTTTTTGGTTACATATAAATTTTAGGATTGTTTTCCTATCTCTGGAAGAATGATGGTGGTATTTTGATGGGAATTGCATTGAATTTGTAGATTGCTTTTGGTAATATAGTCATTTTTACAATATTGATTTGACCCATCCATAAGCATGGTATGTGTTTCCATGCAGTGGACATTTAAATTTGTTTTGCTGCTTTTTAAAGCTTGGTTTCTTGCCTGTTAAAATGGAGACAATTTAAGTCTATTCCCAAGGTTTTGGTGAATATTAAAAATAAATTGTGGTAATTTTTATTATTGAATTAAATTGAAAAGGGATGTAGAAGAAATATCAAATATAGTCCCTATTTAATATCTTGACCTGAAATTAAGTGGGAGCTGATCTTGTATTTTTGTACATGTTATTTATATAAAATAAATAATTGTATAATATTCACATTGTTGGTACTCAATAAAGTTTAATATTTAAAAAATGCAAGCAAAAACATCTATTCATTTAATATTTTTTGAAGAAATCACAAATGCTTTTAAAAAACATTTCAACAGGTGCCAAAGAAGAAAACACATTACAGTTTTATATACATCTACTAATTATGTGCATTAACTTTTTGAATGACAAGTTTAATCTGTCACTCATGTGATGATTAGAAATAAGGTTTTATTGAAGTGCAGCCTCTCCATGTATAACCATAATAGTTTCATATATTTTTACAACATTTAGCCATCATTCTACCAAATTTCGAATAAATCTCAGTTGATTTAGACTGGAAGATGCCATTGTTTGAGTGGTGGTGAGGGGCCAGGGAATCAATTTTAAAAAGAAAAAAAGAAAGCATCAATTTTATGGCATAGTTTTACTCACTGACACACAATGAGGAAATAAATCACAGGGGAAGGAATAGAGCGAACTGTTGCTCATCTTCTAGGGAACAGACTCAAATGGGTAAAGTGATTTGCCAAAGGCCACATACCAAGCAAGTAAGCAGTACCAGTTTTTGGAATTGGTTCTTCAAATTCCATGAATTTTCCACAGTGTCACTGCCTAAATGATCTCTCTACTTCTCATTTCCAAATAATTTATCAGCTTAACAATCCCACTCCACTATTCTGCTCACGTCTCTCACTATCTATGACAGCTATTTTTCCAAAGCCATTAATTACCTTCTAATTTTCAAATCCAATTACATTGATACAATCTATTTTTTTTTGTCTGCTCTTTAGCATTCTACCATGCACGACTCCATCCTCCCTGAAACTTTTTTTTTTTCTTAACCTTGATTGTAAACAAAATGACCTATCCAGTTTTTGAAATCAGAAAGCTGGCAGCATCACTGTTATTAATGACCCCTCTTCTCTAACTTTCTCTTTCAAATACACACACATAGACAGACAGACAGACAGACACACACACACACACACACACACACACACACACACACAGAGCACTGTTTGTTTGGGTCAAATATGTCTTCTAAATATCCTTCTAATGCCCTGTTCTTGATCTCAACTGTCTCTGCCTTTGTAGTTTCTCTCTTGAATGAAATCTGTTGCAACAACCCCCTACATGTCTAATTTGTTTCTAAGCCTTCTATCTGTGCTCCATGCTACCAACCATTCCATTCCTTGATATACCTCAAAACATGACTCCATGGAAGATACAGGCAAAAGGAGAAAGGTGTGTGCTATAGTTTGGATACTTGACCCTCTAAACCGCACGTTAAAATTTGATCGCCAGTGTTGGAGATGAGGCTTAAGAGGAGGCGTTTGGGTTATGAGAATACATACCTCATGAACAGATTAATACCCCCCACCAGGGGGAAAGAGGAGTGAATTATCACTCTATTAGTTCTCCCAGGAGCTAATTGTTAAAAAGAGCCTGGCACCTACCTTCTCCTCTCTTTTGCTTCCTCTTTTGCAATGTGATCTTTCCACACACTGGCTCCATTTTGCCTTTCACCATGAGTGGAAGCAGCCTCAAGCTCTCATCAAAACCAGATGCTGGTGTCATGCTTCTTGTACAGTCTGCAGAACCATAAGCCAAACAAACCTCTTTTTTCTTTATAAATTATCCATTCTTAAGTATTCTTTTATAGCAACACGGATGGACTAAGGCAATGTGCCATTATATGGCAGAATTTCCAACACATCTTTAATGGATCAACAGCCCTTAGAAGGGATCTATAATTCTAGAGGCACCATTTTATCTGCTGGACCTTCCCCCAACTCCCCCCAACTTCTCTCCCCCAAGTCCTTTGTATTCTGCCAGGAGATCCAAAGAGAGGTAAGCTGTGAGCACAGAGAGCTACAGGGAAGATATGAAAGTGAGATGTGGGCTACGGATGCACCACAGGATGGTGGAAATAGCACTGGGCTTGAGTTGTATCTCAACCCCTTCCTAACCATGTGATTTTTGGCCTGTCCCTGAATTTCAGTTTTAAAGTAGTGTGATAATTAATAATACCTGCCTCTGAAGTTGTAATGAATTAAATGTAATTAATGTAAGAGCACTTTGTCCTTCACATACATATTACATAAACATTAGCTATTTTATTATTAGGTTATAAATGGAAGGAAATTTAAAAACTGTAGCTATAGATAAAGAAAAGGACTGGGCGCACTAGTTCATACCTGTAATCCCAGCAATTTGGGAGGCCAAGGCCGGCAGATCACCTGAGGTCAGGAGTTCCAGACCAGTCTGGCCAACATGGTGAAACCATGTCTCTACTAAAAATACAAAAATTAGCCAGGCGTGCTTGTGCACACCTGTAATCCCAGCTACTCGGGAGGCTGAGGCAGGAGAATCACTTGAACTTGGGAGGTGGAGGTTGCTGTGAGCCCAGAATGCACCACTGCACTCCAGCCTGGGTGACAGAGTGAGGCTCCATCTCAAACAAACAAACAAAGAAACAGAAACAGAACAAAACAAAAAACTGAAAAGAAAACAGTGGTGGTAAAATAAGTGAGATGTGTAAAGATATAATGTGACATGCAGTAGAAATTGAGCAATCCCAATGGTTTCAGTCAAACTGAGAGAAATGACTGCCTACAGTTTACAAGTTTAGACTGTCCTGGAGTGGAATTCTAACTCTGTTGTTATTCGTTAGGTCCTTCAGACAAGTTAACAATGCTAAAAATGTAATTAACAATAATAATATTCCCTAGTATTTTTTAGTATATGTGCTAGGCACTGTTCTAAATGTTTACATGAATTATTTCTGAGTTTCAGTTTCTTCATGTATCAAATGGCACTAGTAATTATTGTACCTTCCTTATAAGATTACTGTCATAGTTAAATAAATTAACATGATGCTGGTCATGTAAACAGCACTAAAAACAGCAGTCATTATTGTTATTATTAGCTCTGAAAATACTAAGGATAAAAACCAAGTGAGTGGATATATATGCTTCTCTATATTCCTCCTGCTAAATACAAGCAAAAACTCGAGACATTATGTATAAAATAAACATGCGAAGGCTCAAAGGTGAGGCAAAGATAGCAGACTGGCTAGGGACCTGAAACCGGAGATCTAACATGGCGAGTTTCTTGGGTTTTCTTTTTGTCTCATGTATCCTGGACATGAAACCAAGAAGCTAGCAGCCTGGAAATGCCAATGGGAGCACCGACAAAAGCCCTAAGAAAAGCATGCTGTCTCTAGCTAAAGGAACAGCCTAGCTAGACAGAAAGCTTTCAGACAAAATCCATCCTCCCCTAGTCAAACACCGTAGAGAGAACACACAGCCTCACCCTCATCAGCAAAGGTGGAGGGGGCAGCCAGGATTTCCACCCTTGCTTGTCTATAACATGGCACTCGTAAACCACCTCCCATCCTGTAGTATCAGAGAAGACAGAGTAGGGAGCTCAGACTTTCATTTCCATCCCATGATAATGAGACACCTTCCCCTAAACCCCACCACAGTATTAGTGGAGGTTACATGGAGACCACATCTGGCAGTGACAAGCCATTTCTACCTTTCCCATCTAGGATAGTGTGAGAGGAAGGACTTAGAATTTCACTCCCACCTGACAATGATGAGGGAGTACCCCCCATGCTCACCCCACCACTTTCCCTCCCAGAGCAATGTCAGAAGAAGCTTGCTGAAGAAAAAGGTTTAACTAAGATACAGAAGTTTATAACAAAATACTAAAAATGTCCAGATTTCAATTGAAAAAATCACACATTATACAAAACACCAAGAAAATCTTAATTTGAATGAGAAAAATAAACCAACATACACCAACACTGAGATGACACAGTTGTTAGACTTATCTGAAAGGCAATCTAAAGCAACCATCATAAAAATGCTTCAGTGAGCAATTATGAACATGCTTGCAACAACTGAAAAAAATTGAAAGTCTCAGTAAAGAAACAGAGGGTATAAAGTAAGCCAAATTGAAATATTAGAACTAAAAAATGTTATAACCAAGATAAAAACTCAACGGATAGATTCAACAGAATAATGGAGAGAACAAAGGAAAGAATGAGCTTGAAGGCAGAACAATAGAAATTACCCAATCTGAACAGCAGAGAGAAAATAAGGAAGGAAAAATAAACAGACCCTTGGAGACCTGTGGGTCTGTAACAGAAGACCTAACATTTGTCACAGGACACAGGAAAAGGAGGAAGATGGTAGGAATAAAAAAGTATTCAAAGAAATAATGGCCGAATAGTTCCCAAATTTGGGGAAAGACTTGAACTTACAGACTCAAGAAGGTGAGAATATTCCAAACAGGATAAATTCAAAGAAATCCATCAAGACACATCACACTCAAACTTCTGAAAACCAAAGTCAAGGCGAGAGTATTGAAAGCACAGACAGAGAAATGACATGTTATCTATAGGAGAAAAGTAATTCCAATGACAATGGATTTCTCATCAGAAACTATGGGAGACAGAAGGAATTAGGATATTTTTCAAGTGCTGAGATGAAAGAATTGTCAGCACAGAATTTTATATCTAGTGAAAATATACTTCTAAATGCAAAGGAAATAAAACTTTCCCAGAGAAATAAAAACTAAAAGGATTTGTCACCACAGACCTATTTCAAAAGAATGGCTAAAGGAAGTTCTTAAAACAGAAAGGAAGGGACTTTTTAAAAGAATCTTCAACATCTGGAAGGAAGAAGAAAAAACAAAAAGATCTAAAAATAGTAATAAATTCATCGGTCTTCCTTCTCTTGAGTTTTCTAAATTGTGCTTGATGATTAAAGCAAAAATTATAACAATTTTTATGTGGTTGTCAGTGTAGGTAGAAAAATATTTAAGGCAATTACGCTGTAAACAGGAGAGGGTAAAAGGTAGTTAAAAGCAGGTGAGAGTTCTATGCTTTATTCAAACTGGTAAAGTGTTGACATCAGTTGACTCTGATAAGTTACATGTGTACAATATCATGCTTACAGCAACCACCAAAAAATCTGTATCAAAAGATAAGTAAAAAATGCTACAGATAAATCAAAATGAAATTCTAAAACCTGTTCAAGTAATCCATAGGAAGGCAGGAGAAAGAATAGAGAAGTAAAAAACAGAAAGAACAAACAGATAAAAAGAAATAAAATAGCTGTTTTGAGCCCTAACATATCAATAAGTATATTAAATGTAAATGGTTTATGATTCCATTTATATAACATTCTTCAAATGACAAAATTAAAGCGATGGAGAACAGATTAGTAGTTGTCAAGGTTTAAGGAAGGTGGGAAGAGGTGAGAGGAGGGAACTATAAAAGGGTAGTCCAAGAGGATTTTGTGGTGATGTTATGTGTGTCTTGATCTGAGTGGTGGTCACATGAATCTACACATGTGATAAAATGGCATAGAACTGCACACACACACAACACCACTGTCAACTTTCTCGCTTTGATACTGTAGTATCATTATGTAAAATATAGCCAGTGGAAGGAAATGGGTGAAGGAGACAAGGGACCTCTCTGTACTGTCTCTGCAACTTACTGTGAAACTATAATTATTTCTAAGTAAAAAAGTATGTTTGTTTGTTTTGTTTTGTTTTGTTTTGTTTTTGAGATGGAGTCTCGTTCTGTTGCCCAGGCTGGAGTGCAGTGGCGCAATCTCAGCTCACTGCAACCTCTGCCTCTCAGGTTCAAGCAATTCTTCTGCCTCAGCCTCCAGACTAGCTGGGACTACAGGAACCCACCACCATACCTAGCTAATTCTTTGTATTTTTAGTAGAGACGAGGTTTCACTCTGTTGTCCAGGCTGGTCTTGTACTCCTGATCTTGTGATCCGCCCGCCTCAGCCTCCCAAAGTGCTGGGATTACAGGCTCCAGCCACCACACCCGGCCTGCTTGTTTTTAAAGTTAGTACAGAAAATAGAGGCAAGTAAGGGAGCTTGTGTTAGTAAACTGGCTCAAAATCCAGTGATAAGTAAGGATTGAGAGTGAAACTTCAAACACTTATAATTCCCTTTAGGTTTATTTTGAGTTTATTTTTTAAAACTTGCATAGAGAATGGGGCATTCGGTGCCATCTTTTGACTGCTAAGTAATTGAAGTTGCTTGTAGTAAAAAAGTAAAAATTTCTTACAGGCCAGTGGGCTGTCTCTGAATTTGGCTGGATCAAACCTCAGAACATCATCATGCACAAAGATTTAACCACCAGCCAAATGTATCGTCATAGCTATTCAATGCTGGGGTAGTAGAGAGGGTGAAAAGGGGGATTAAGAGTGTGCTGCATTTTTCACACAAGAAATGCTCCATTTTCTTATGACTGAGCATGTTCTCATGCTCTGCCAACAACAATATTCAGCCCTGAGATTTAGTTTTGGATGATAAAACCACCAGCACTTTACAAAACTAGTTTTTCCATTGCAAGAACATGGAAATTTGATTACCTTCTGAGAATGAAAAAAAAATGGGCTCAACTCTGTGACTAAAATTGTATGAGAACATCCATGAGTAATCATATAATCTTGTGTGGCAATGGGGCATGCATAAATTGCATTCATATCTAATCAATTACACCGCCTTGTCGGAAGAGAGAGTGCTAATGAAAGGCCCATGTAATAAAAAGAAAGTCCAAGCAGCATGAATTTGTCAATGTTTGCCCAGAACTGTACAAGAGACATAGACACTGGGTCTCAGTTAACCAGCCTTACCCTGACCCTGTGCCCTCTGGATCTGTCATGTTACCTGTCTTCTCACTTTTCAGCCATGACAGATGGCTCTCTCTTCTGTTCCCATGTGTCTTTCCCTTAATAAACTATCAGTACTTCTAAGGAGAGACCTCAAGCTGCTTCCATTCATTCCTACCCATATATTGGTGAAGTGGGCTTTTCTTTCTGTTTTTTGGGTAAAAGCTATTTTACTCCATAAAAAAAATAAGGCCAGAAATTACAATGACTTGAGTAAAAGAGAAGTTAAGTCCAGCAGTGAGTTGTGCAATTGGAGGAGATGATCTGCTCCAAGAACCCAGGTTTCCTCCATTCTATTGCTCTGCCATCCTCAGTCTGGGTCTTGCAAGTTGGTGTTACAGCCTGTGGGAAAGGGAAAGATGGATGAAGATATACATGTCCAATGTTCCAAGTCCATATCAAAGCCCCCAACTGGCACAACTACTTACCTCCTAACACATGGATTTACCTGGCTATACAGCAGTTGATAAAATGCAGTCCCTAACTCTATAGCTGGGCTATTATGAGTGCAAGAATAAAAGAGACACTAGATATAGAGGAGACAGTAATTTTTCTATATTTTCTAGATCACCACCATTTCCCTAGAGAGTCCTTCCTTCCAACTCAGAAGTTTATCTGTGTCCTGACATGTTGAAAGAGTTATCCATACCAGTAAGTCAATAAAGATAGAGCACAGTCTTAGGATGGAGGTGGCATCAATCAGCCAGACAACCAGAAATGCTCTATATATTATTGTAGTTTTCACAAAACATTAATAGAAAAAACAACCAATCTAGCAGGCGAAGGATGGATGGAGCTTCCAGTGTAGGCTCTTCTGCTGTTGATTCCAAGTTCCCTTCCATTCCTCTGAGATCTTCTTTTCTAAAATTCAGGGGCTAACTTTTTTCTCCCTGTTTTCCCGCTCTGGTCTTCCCTTCATGAAGTAGTGAACGAAGGCTGCAAGGTTGAATAAAAGAAGGGAGGGCCACAGGGGCAGAAGAAAATTACAGTACAAGAACAAAATTAATAGCAAAATTAGAAACACATTCTTCATTCATCTTTATACTCTCAGAACCTAGAACAATGCCTGGCACATAGTAGGTCTCAATAATTATTTCTTTAACTGAATTATGTATCATGAGAGCAAAGGCAATTCTGAATTAATCTTCTCAATACCAAACAGGAGATTTTACTCCACCTTTTGATCAGTAGCCACGGCAGTGAGATCCTGCCAGGTATTTAGTAACAAAGCTTTTGCTCCGGAAACCTCAAGTACAAATCAACCAGACACTGAAATAACACAGATCAGGACTCAGCTTGCTTCTATGTTCCAAACAAAAGATAAGCTGTTCCCTTTAGACAAATAAACCACGTTAAGTTTACTATGTTATTGTATCAACAACAAATAACATGTTGATGGCCAACAAGAAACATGTAACTCTTGTTTATTTAATCTATCCACTTTGCACAGGTTTCTGATAAAGTTAAATAGATCTCATTTATCCCTCAATTTGTTTCTGACAGACTTCTAAAAATGTATGCCCATTTTTACTTTAAGGGCATTTGGTGAGTGTCGCATATAAACTCAATCACTTTCATCTCTGAAAGACCTTTTTTTTTTTTTTAATTAATTGGAGGCACCCTCCCTGGATATACTTGGTCTTAATCAGTTCAGGTCTTATCAGACTTCTTTCATCTCACAAAACGATTCCATCTTCTAAATAATAAGAACTTTCAAAGAAACCTTTACATAGCTTTTCTGGATGTGTAATACACAGTACAAAATATTACATCATAAATCAGAGCCAACTTTTTTGCCCTTTATACTTTACAAATCACCCTTTACCTTCATTATCTGACAATTTTTCACAACCTCATGAGGTATTTTTATTATGAAAATTTTATAGATGAGGAAATTCGAGCTCAGAAATTGGTGTTCGGTGACACAATCAAGATCCAAACTCAGGTCCTCTGACTTCAAATCATTACACTTTAAAATTTCCCCCTTTTGTGCTTTGTTTACAAAACCTTCTTCCCTTTTGTGCTTTTGTTTGTCATTAAAAGTCAAAGTTGGCCATGGACATCCTCCCATAAGCTGTCATTAACCGTGAAAATATATCAAGAACAAAAGAATTCTTTCAAAATCAGTCCAGAGACATTTGAGAATGTCTTGGAGTGTTGTCAGCATAGAGGATACTAATATTTGTCTGCTACAACATGTGGTGAGAAGTGTCATTAGTGAGAAGGGCTGACTCTGGTCTTCTACTCCACAGCCTCCCAGTTTCTGCTCCCAGATAATATAAAATGAAGCCATGCTTTTGTTTTTAATGCAAATCTCTGATTCCAGAGATTTGCACCATTAATATACTATTCCATCTCCCTAATTATATTTAGAGTCTTCAAAAATATGTTAGCACAATGGCAGGTGAAGCTGATCTTCTAAGATTTAGAAATTAAAAGGTGAAAGTAACAGGTTAGGATCTAATGTAGATTATGTAAGCATGGAATTCAAATTTTTCATTCCAACACTACAATTTGTTTCTCTCTGTGATTCATAGTAGTAGACAGGAAGAGGTTACATGCTTAAAATTTTTAAAGATTTAAAAGACTCCTGCTAGGACAGTTGCAAGTTTTATATACTTGTCACTTTATAGGAATACTTTGATCCCTATCAGACATAGTTACAGAAGGAGGTCTGGAAAGAAGGAAATGGAGAACCATCACAGAGAAGGAATTATTGTATTTTAAGAATATTTGTTCCTATTGGGTGACCCTTTGTCAAGAAGTGAGTTCTTCCTTAGGAATCACTGGAGTAGATGGCTTTTCTCCCAAATCATTGTTCCTTTTATAAATTTACCAGATCCTTTTTAGCATCTCCAGTATGCCAAACTGTGTGTTAACTGATGAGAATACAATGATGAATAAAATGTGACCCCTGCCTCAAATATTTTGATCCCTGGAGGAGTAGGGATGGAGTAAAATTTAGGTGTGATAAGGGTAAATTTCAGTACATTGTGACCATGGAAAGGATCCTGCTTAAAGCCTCCATGACAAAACCCATCCGGGCTTTGAGGATCAGAAAAGACGTCCTAAAGGAGTAACAACTGAAGTGGATACTGAATTAGGAATCAGGAAACTGAGCACAGATTGGATACATCAAATATATTTTCAGAGAGCAATGGGTTGAAGGAAGATGAGGAAGCTCAAAGCCAAAGCCTTTCACTTACACAGGTCCTTTCCAAGACCATGAAATATGTTCCCATGGCCACGACTTTTCCAAAATTTGAAAAAGTAAGATATCATAGTTCCTACAGATTAAAAATATTTTCCTTTTCCACTCTGACATTCCTTCCATCACCCATCCTCTTTAGTCAGGTGTGTTGGAGTGGCCACAGGCATTTTGTAGAAACTGAGTTGGGGATACTTTTATTTTGCATTGAGTGGGATAAATGTATTTATTTACAATGTCTTCCTTGTATCTCTTCTATTCTCCAGATAATTCCATGCCAAAAAGCACGTTTTCTAACCATACGACCTTGAGTCCTCCCACCTGTATGTTCCCCCTCCCCCAAACTCTCCTAAACAGAGTCTACTATAGGAAAGGATGAACTATTTTTCTCTTCTTTCTATAAAGAATAATATTACCCAACTGTTATGTCATGAAGAGTCAGTTACAGAGTATGCAGGGAACAATATAGAAAAAATTCTGATGGAGGGTGTATTCAGAATATAATTAATAAAACTAGTATGCTTTTGAAATATTGTGATACTTACGGTATTTGTCAGGCTTTTTTTCAACTCGCTGTTGTAATTTTTTCTTATTCTAAATGGATATTCACAACTATATCTAATTTTGTACTTTTAATTGTCTATTTCGTTTCTTAAAGAGGACCCTGCAAATTGTATAAGCTTTGGGATCTATAAAATTGGGGCTGCCTCTGTCGGAAACATAAGTTGCCTACACTTGAACTCCTGGCCTCAAGCAATTCTCCTGCCTTGTCCTCCCAATGTGCTGGGATTACAGGAATGAGTCACTGTAAGCAGTTCGGAGATTTCTCAAAGAACTTAAAATAGAGATACCGTTTGACACAGCAACCCCATTACTGGATATATACCCAAAGGAAAATAGATCATTCTACCAAAAAGACATGTGCACCCATATGTTCATCACCACACTATTCACAATAGCAAAGACGTGGAATCAACCTAGGTGTCCATCAGCGTGGACTGGATAAAGAAAATGTGGTACATATACACAAGGAATACTACATAGCCATAAAAAGGAATGAAATCATGTCCTTTGCAGTAACATGGATGGAGTTGGGGGCCACAATTCCAAGGGAATTAATGCAGGAATAGAAAACCAAATACTACATGTTCTCAATTATAAGTGAGAGCTGAACATTGAGCAAACATGACATAAACACAGGAAAAATAAATACTGAGGACTGCTAGAGAAGGGATTTGGAGAGAGGGGTGTGAGTTGAAAAACTGCCTGTTGGGTACTATGCCCACGATCCAGGTGCAGTATACCCATGTAACAAACCTGCACATGTAACCTTTGTATCTAAAACAAAGGTTGAAATTTTAGAAAAATAATAAATTGCCTGTATAGTATCCATCAGTCTGGTTAGAACAGGGAAATGTGTAGCCAGGAGTTATCATGGCAACCAGCATGAACCTAAAGATGTGTCCAATGGGGTCACTGATCCTAGAGAAAGATGGTCTGGGTTTGAATCTGTAGCACAGCATCTTCTCTATCTCTCTTCTCTCTATCTTGAAAGGGAAACCAACCATGTATCTGTAGGGGTTCTGGGACTGTAGCCCAAAGCAGCTAGCTCCAAGCCCTAAATTCCTTTGAAGTCAGTCTCTTATGAAAGACCATTGGGAAAATTCTGGGACCCTCCAACATCATTGAGTAATGTATTTTTCTTTCTTCCTTGTAAGAAAAATTAAGGTTAATGGACTGTTGCCATTGTTCTTGAGTAATTACAATAGGAGTAATAATTTTTGTATTAAAAATGTTATTTTATCTCTTGCCTTGGTCCAATCTCCAACATCCATCTACTTGGGAGAAGGTTAGGACTTGCTGGAGTAGCCATAAAAAGATAAACATTGAATTAAAATTCCATTTCTGACATTAAAAAATAGGATTGTGCCGCAAGACCGGGAAGACTTGCAAGCAGGCTATTGAGAGAAGACTTCCAAAATTCCTTTAGCTTGAACTTTAGCCTCTCAAAGCCCAAGCCTGGAGGCATCAGTGCATAGTTTTCTCAGCCTGATTTCCACCTAAGGCTTGACCAGAGTTGGAAGTAGGAGGAAGAAAAATACAACTTTGGGGAAAAATGACTCTTTCATCCTAGAGTGATGATAGGAAGGAAGAGAGAAGGTGAGGATCCAATGGCATCCATATACATCCTGCGGATGGAAGTTGAAGGAGGGGCAGTGCTTTGGACTGAGCAATACTGAGGACAGAGCTGTCCATCACCAGCCTGGTCTGCAGCCCCATCAAAGTAAACTGGATGGTACAGAAAGGGGAGGCAGAGAGAGGCCTTTGGGGTCAATGTTTCTGGGTCATCCATGGCTTTCGTTGGAGAAGCCTTGGCAAGACAATAGCTGAGAGCTTTGATTGAAAGGTTTGCTATGGTAGGAGTTTGAGTGATAGTCACAGAGAATCACCAGATAGATCTATGACACCTGCAGGAGCAATGGAGAGGTCAAGATAGCCTCAGAGTTATAACTAGGAATGCATCAGTCTAGAAGTTACCCCAGCCTCAGACTCCAGACTCAAATGCCATCGGAGTGTAGGTGGACAAGGGATATCACCTCAGAGACCAGAGGAGAAGCGGCCATGAGGCATGAGATGTCAACTGTTTTCCACTATTGTAAGCATGCTTGAGCAGGTCATGGAGAGGCTACTTATATCACAGAAAGACTTAATACTACCTGAAAGTTCTGCTTTAAATTATTAAAATTATTGAATCAGACTAGGCTTAAGCCAGAATATACATTTAGCTAATAATGTTTCCCACTCACCATGAGTAGGATCAGGAAAAGTCTATATTAGTTACAGGTAAAATAAAAATATGTTTCCCCCTCACATCCAGTTTTGGATATGGTTGACTTTTGCCACCATGCAACACAAATGACTCCCAGATTTTGTGAACATGTAGAAAATACCTTTACCGCCTCGTTCATATACCCTCAACCTACTCCAGAGGTCACAGGCAGACAGTTCCCAGGCCTGTAGATATCTTCCTGTGTCTCTTTGCTTGATGGCATTCGAACAGCCATGAAATCATGCTCAGTTTGAGTAGGGCAGGACAGGCTAAAAGCTGGTGCCTGAGGAGCAACCCTGAGCCAGCGAGGAACTGGTGTTTGTGGATAATAACCTAGCTTTCTCTCCCCTCAGTGGGACAATTCTAACTTATGTTCTTGTGGCTGCTGTGAAAACACAGCCCTCAGATCTCCACCCCTGCATCTCCTTTGCAGTGACAGGGTCCCCCAGATGGCTGTTCTGCTGTGCGGAGCTTATGCCTGCGGGTCAGATATTCCATAAGCCCTGGCTAGTGGTGCTACCTGAGGCTCTTTGGGCTGGAAAGGCAGATCCATACCCAGAATATATATCTGTCCCTGTGAGGGCAAAGCACTGGCCTTTTCAGAATAGAAGGCCCCAATATAGTTGTCTTACACTGAGACGGTCTCTTGGAGCAGTAGGGATATATCAGAGGCTCAGCCTTGCTCACTGTCGCTAGCAGGTTGGACATGCAGAGGCAGCAGGAGCTAGCGGTTTGGTAAGTGGGTGTCACTTGTTGGGCCCACATGTAACTTTGTGCCACTGGCCACTCCGTTCATGTGTACAAAGGGTCAGTTCTAGAGAGACTGATAACAAAGGCTGGCTAACGTCAACTAGCTGAGTCATTTTGTCTGCTGGTTATTCCGCATGTCTTCCATGGTGGATACTTTCTGGCAGATGTTTATATATAAAGCAAAATCTCTATACTTCATGCCCACTGTATACATCCACCCACATGCCTCTACCCCAGACCTCTTTATCCTTAGTTTTCAGCACTTTTCATTCCAGACCCCTGATCAGACATCAAAGCCATTGACCACGAACGAAGAACCTGCATGTGTTTTCACCTTAAGCCACTTCTCCTTACACACAGAGTGGATGGCCAGATGCATTGCTCACAGCTTCACCCATTAAGAAGATTGTCCTCTTCTCCACTGTCTTTCAAGACCACCCTTGAATGTGGCTATAATGCAGCTGCTTGCACTCATGTATCAAGCTGCTGTGAATTAAGCTCGGCCTTATCCCTCCTCTGTCAGCTGGTTTTATGGGACATTCTTGACCCAATATATGTGAGCTGGTACAACTGAGGCAGTGACATGGGAGTCTGGGCTACCTGCTAAGACAGATACTCAAGTCCACAGATCCTGCTCAGGCTTTATCCTGAACATACCACTTCCATCTTCCAATAACTAAATGTTATTTGTCTGACTTTGTGACTTGGAGAGGTCCAACAGAATTCACCTCATAATGGACAGTTCCAGTGCTACAGTCACCTGATGCTCCACACTCAAGTATTCTGTCTTTACCAGGGCAATATTCCAGATGCTGTTTCTCAAAAGACATCATCGTTTGCTGTAGATGGCAAGGTTGTGATTCTCTCCCTGAAGCTGCCATAAGCTCCATGCTACGTCTTTTCCCACTACAGGAACCTCCAACACCACAGAGACTGTTCTATCCTATGGCCAAAATGGTAGGGCTGCTTGCTCAGCAATTTTGGCTTGCTGCAGAGCCCCTTTCTGTTCTAGACCCAAAGCTGGCAGCTTCATTAAGTGAGTGGAGTAGTATTCCTAGTTTGTGGAATACTCCAGATTCCAAAGAGGTCTGATAGCTGCTGTTTTGCCTTCTTTGTGGTAGAGGACAGATGATGCATTGATTTGCATTTTACTTTGGAGGTCATATCCCTTAACCTTGCACCCCTAAAAACTTCACTGAAGTGACAATTTTTCTGAATCTTCATAAAGTTCATTACTCATTCTGTGCAGCTCATGTGTCTTAGAAGACCTCAACCAAATGAGTCACTTTTCCTTGTCTTCTGTGAATAGCATGAGGTCATCCACATAGTATATTAGTGGTAATCCATGGGATGTTCAGATTGTACGTATCTCTTATGAATATATCATGACACAAGATAGGAGACCTAGCACATCCCTGAGGCAAAACCCTGCAACTTCAGTCATATGATCCAACAGATCTTATGAATATTGCTGTCTGTTCTACATGAAGGCAAAGTCTTTCTAATCCTTTTTTCTAATTGGAATAGAAAACAGCACATATGTCAAATCAATGGCTACATACCATGGATTAAAGGCTTATTAATCTTTTCTAGCTACAACACATGTCTGGCACAGCAGCTGTAATTGGGGCTACTACTAGGCTATGCCTTCAGTGAATTGGTTATGCCAATGAAGTCATTCATTCTCCATGATTCGTCTGGTTTCTGCAGGAGCCAGACTAGCATATTAAATGGAAACATGATGATTACCACCACTCCTGCATCCTGTAGCTTTTTAATGGTGGTCCTAACCTCTGCTGTGCCACAGAGGATGTAATATTGCTTTTGATTTACTAACTAGGCCAGGGTCATGGGCAGTTTCATAGGTATCTACTTATACTTCCTCACTGTAATAGCTCTTACCCTACAAGCAAATGACCCAATGTCAGGGTTATTCCAACTGCCCAGTATATCAGTTTTAATTATACACTCTAGACTGGAGAAACAGCCACTAGGTAGGTTCCTGAGTCCACTGGGAGCCATATTTTAGTCAGGACTCCATATTACCTGATTTTCCTAAGCTCTCTTTCTAACACAGGGCCCACAATGTGCACTAGGTCTTCAACTACCTATGTTGACTCAGACCTCTGTCCGTTAGTCCTAAAAAAGATCTGAGTACCTCCATTTTCACAATGTACAGTCATCTAATAATAGCTATAAATCCCTTTGGGAGGAAACTCAAAGAATTGTCATAATTCATATCTGCAGTGGCATCATAGGGCCCTGTCTCCTTAAAAGCTGACCTTCTCTTCAGCAAATGAGTATCTGATCTGAAAATTGGCTCAGGTCCAGGATCATAACATTTTACTGAGTGACTTCAGTGTCCTGCTCTTTCATTCATTTGTTCTTTCTTTCTTTTTCTTTTTGATTGTAGATGTTTAGCAACATCTTTGTTGGCTGTTCGTCTATTTTGCTCACATGGATGCTAAGCTTTTTTAACCATCTCCACGATTCCTTCTGTGTCAACCTCCTTGCCTGTCATTATGGTAATTGTGGGCTCCTGGCTTCTGGTGGTTGAGTGCTGTACAGGATCTTTATTATCTGGGGACTACATCATTCCCATAGCTATTAAAAACTCGGTGACTGCCTCTCCTACCATCAACCTGCAGAGGATAGCCACCACTGAACTTCTCAGTCATGCTGGTGGCCTCTCACCTGTGCATGCCTGGCAGCCTTCGTGCAAGGTATGTCCTCTGGACCCTCTCATGAAGCACTCTTCTAGTGCATCTTCTGGTCTCACAGAATATATCCATGTCAGGATTCTCACTTTCCTCAACCTTTTTATTTCTTCCTCTGTGCTCTTTCAGGGCAACTTAGGCACTTCTGCTTCATTCAACATTAGCTATCACTTTTTTCTGAGCTTCAAAGAGCCACCCTAGCAGCAAGTTTATCCCATTCTCTGGGGTTCGTTCTGAGACGTTAAAGCCTATGTCCGAAGAAAGGGCCCCCATATGAATGAATTCTTATTTGTCCAGTTTTACATTCCAGCTCTCTTGATCAAGTACTCTCAAAATTCAATCTCAATGGTACTGCATTTGCTCCTGCTGGCACGTGCTAGCTAATTCATGAAAATTCCTAGGTAGAGAGTTTCTGTCCATCTGTTTCAGGCTCAGCATATTCCCTATTGGGTTATGGTGGGGTTTAATCCTAGTTATCTGCCTGACAACCAGCATAAGAGACTGGGGAAGCTCCTGAGGAGGGCATTTGTTGCCTTGAAGGAAAGAGGCCTCTGTGGCGTCTTCCACTGCATTGAAATGCTAGCTCTTGCTAGGGATGAATGAACCACCTCTGAAGGCTCTGAGGATATACAGAGGTCTGCAGAACCCATGCCCTCAAAAACCTTCATCCAGATGTCCCTATCCCATGTTTCAGGGTCCTAAAGTTCTCCTAACCATAATCCTCACTTTAAAACAACAGACCTTCCTTAACTTAGCATTCAGATGTCCTTTGATCCTTGTAACTCCATCAGATCTTCAGTCAGCTCTTCAGCTGTGTGTGCTTTCCACTGCTAAAGATGAGTGCTTCTTTGTTAGCTACCAAAAAGGCTTTCTGGCTCTCACATTTAGTCTTTTACTACTTGTCAATAACCTCTTGTTTTTCATGCTCTTTGAGGTATCAATATAATTTAGCAGTCTCTAGCCAGCTCCGCTGTCGTCGCAGGCATTTTTCCCCAGATCTTTCAAATACCTGAATGGTTGCACCCACAGTGGTGACCTCTTCCACTAGGACATTTTTCCATGTCACCATTGGCGACATTGTTAGTAAACGAGCTGCCACTTTGTGCCTGGGACTACCCAGGCCCCAGTTACCATTCAGGATGGCATCCTCTGTGTCCAGTGAGTACGAGCATGCCAATCCTGAGGCCTCATTTTACTGTCTGTCTTCTTGGACAACTCTCAGTAGCACTGTGTTAATTTAGATTATTTAGGAAGTAGATGATAATATTGGATTATATTTGTAAGATACTTGTTGTGGGAAATGCCCCTGAGGGAAAAGGCTGCATTCATGCTGAAGTCACAATTCACACACATTAGCTCCTAGCCAATGACTAAAAGCAGCTAGAACACTAAAGCAAAGCAGGTTTCTGAGAGACGTGGATCTCATTTGGCAGATGGCTTTGGCCCCATTCTTCTTATTGGCTGGGCTGAACTTTTCTTAGAGCTGCACTGTAGGCTGAGAGTCATCCTGTGTGATCCTCTTTCCTTCTCCTTGTCCTTCACAGGGGTGACACCTCCACTGTGGTCTGATAGCTCTCCCCACCTCCTCCCACTACCTCCCTTTTTCCTCTCAGAGGCATTTGTTCCACCAAATCTCTTGCATATCTGATGCTATCTTGGAGCCTGCTTCTTGAAGGAACCAGCTAACACACAGTCTCTCAGAGGAACCCTGATAGATTTGTCTCACTTGCCCTAATGGTGACTTGATTATTAACACATACTTTATTAGCATTTCTATCTCCACTGCCTAACTTCCAACTGTCTTACATATTTCCCAGGACCTCCCTCCAAGTAAAATACTAGCACCCAGATGCCTGTCTTAGAGGCAGCTGTTAGAGAAACCCAGACTAAGACAATCTCTTCCTTAAAAGATAGCTACTTAAAGAGAAAAAGAACAAGTAATTTCTGTAAATGGTTACTTACTAAAATCTTTTTTATTTTAGTGGATTTTTTTCTTCTTTGTGCTTCTTTTAGAGTTATAATAAGTTATTATTGGATGTCATTTAAGGTGACATCCTTAAATCTTCTGCCTTCTAGCAAGTTCATACAGAGACATAACCCCTCTACCCTTTAAAAACCACTGCGTTGCCACACCCATGGCTTTGACTGCAGGTTGTGGCAAACCCTTCTGAACTCCTTCAAAGACCAAGGAACTATGTCTGCTCGGCCACCCAAATCATTTCAATTTCCAGATAAATCCTACCTATGGTAAAAAGCAGAGGTGATCTGTAGCTCTTGAAATCATGAAGTTTCTACTTTATTGTGAATACAAGAATCTAGTTAAGATGTAGTTTGGAAGTATGTGGAATAAATGGTTATTTTTCACACATATTTAATCCTTAAAATTCTTGAATGTCTTTCATTTTAATATATTGTTGCTTTTTTAATAGGAAAAATATCCAAAAGGTCATCAATTAAAATAGATATGTCACAAAATATGCTTTGTTTCCCTAAGACTTCATGTTTTCCCTCAAACACTAATGCATATCCCAGCTTGAGAATTGTGGTTTTGTGTTGGAAAGATTCCCTTGCCCCAAGACCTTTTCTCTGGGATCCCAAAGAGAAAGTGAATTCTTGCCAGTAGATATATGAATGCACATATAAATATAAATGTATGCAGGATATACACTCTGCTTTGTTCAAGGAAGTTTCCAAAGATACATATGTGTGTATATATATATACACACACACATATATAGAAAAGCAAAATAATGAGAAAAATTGAAAAAAAAGGGAATAATAAAGCCAGCAGTGAAATGAGTCTGTGAAATGTATGTTTCCAAGACTTATGCACCAGCATGTACAGCAATAGAAAAAGAGAAAATTTAATCAAACCCAGGGCAGCACAGAATGTGAGGGGATAACAGAGAAGAGATTCTCAATAACAACCTAGAGAAAAAGTACATTTCTGAACAAAAAATAGTAGTCACAAAAGCTTCTAATAAACTTTCCACAGTTAAGATAGCAAATCCCATTTGATAAAAGGCCTTGATGTTAAATAAATATAGAGCACTCTCGAAGTCGCTATTAGTCAGTCTCGCTAATGAACTCTCAATTAAAGCCCTATTTTCTACTACTGTCCTTAAAAAAACACTTGAACCTGGTTGAACTGATTAATCAACTGTTTCTTCTTTGATACCTGATGAAAGATGGGTTCATAATCAGAATAAGTATTACCCGGTCTGGGATCTTGAAAGTGTCATACTCGGTTGGTCCACCTCTCCCTCTGCCCACTGGGATGAGTGGTGGGAGGTGGTTCCATCTTGGCAGTAGAACAGCAATGCCAGTGTTCTACAGAACTGGCACCTGTACAGGGATGCTGAGCTTATTGTGGTGCCAACTTTGCATGCCCCACTACCTTTGTCCCTAATTACAATTTGCCTTTAGCTACTCATTTATAATGAAGTGTCCTGAAACACTGAAGCATAACAAGTTTCAGGAGAAATTCTGGCAGGAGTACAGATTGGCTCTCTGTGGCATATACAATACCCTGGGGGTGGCAGGTGAGGCTGTTAGAAGGATGAAAAATCCAGCAGTGTGTTTGTCAGTCTTTCTGACAGGAAAAGACAGTGGCTGCTCAAGGGAAAAAACATTAATCATTTATAGAGACTCAAATTCAGTCTTCTCATCTCAGAAAATGGCACCAGAACCTGCCCAATTACTTAGGCTGAAAATCTAGGAGTCATGATTCCTTTTCATTCATTTTTTCTCCCTCATACACCATATCTAAACCACAAGCATGTCCTGTCTTCTGTATCTCTGAAATCACCCTGAGTCTAAGCCCTTCTCTTTGCCTCTGCAGATCTCACCATGATACAAGCACTATCCTTTCTTACCAGTCTACTAGAACTACCTTCTCGATGGTTACTCTGATTCTTTCTTACTCCCTTGGGATACATCTTCTTCATCTTCTGCTAGTTATCTTTTTGAAATGTAAATCAGATCAAGTCACTCCTCTGCTTAAGAACCTCCTTTCAAATAATATCCATGGTTCTCACTCTGGTTTACAGTACTCTGCAAAAATCTCACTTCTGCCCTACTTGCTGAATTCATCTTCTGCCCCATTTTTGCCATATTCTAGACATACAGGGGTTTTTCCCCAAGATTTTCCCCATTTCATAGCCTTTGCACTTTCTATTGCCTCTGCCCAGATCTTCCCATCTAGAAATTTATTCAAATATTGCT
Source organism: Papio anubis (assembly GCF_008728515.1). Classification (NCBI taxonomy): domain Eukaryota; kingdom Metazoa; phylum Chordata; class Mammalia; order Primates; family Cercopithecidae; genus Papio; species Papio anubis. The sequence continues at coordinate 38,880,732 of NC_044987.1, read as the reverse complement.
TCTTTGCCCGAGACTTTATTGATAACACTTGTCCAGAATAATTTTCTATTATCCTCTTTTATTATCTCTATAGCCCTTACCACTAACTGAAATCACCTTACTCATTTATTCGCATTTATTTTCTGTCTCTTCTCTATTTGTCTGTCTAGAAAGTAAACTCCAAGAGGCCAAGTTTTTAGTTCCAAAGCAGCCTGGATCAGTGCTTGAGACATGATAGGTACCCGAAATACATTTGTTGAATGCATTTTATGAATAAATGAATGAATGAATCAATTAATCAACTGGAGCTCTGTTTTTAATTCTCCAACAGAAAAAAAAAACCTATCATCTTTAATTTAGAAGGTCTAACATGGTGATCAGAGTAGCAATGTGATATTTCCGGGACAAGTCCTTTAGGGGTAAAATTTTAGTGACAGATGAAATCATTCAGATAATTTGAAGGAAAGAATGAAATTTCAGTCAGATCCCCATAACAGGATAGAACCTTTCATGGACTAACAGGAACATGCTTATGTACCTCCAGGATCAGAGCCTGGGATGGAAAAAATGATATAAATGAGTCTTTTCCTCCTCCTGATCCTTGCCCTAATCTGACTCTATAGAAGAGGAGACATGGGTGGATTCCCTAGGAAACAGAGTCTGAGATAGAGTTGGACATCACTATGATCTAAATGTTTGTGTCCACCAAAAACTCAAACATTGAAGCCTAATTACCCATGTGATTATGTTTAGGAAATGGGGACTTTGGGAGGTGATTAGGCCATCAGGGTGGAGCCTTCATGAACGGGATTAGAAAGTCTTACAAAAGAGGCCCAGAGAGTTGCCTGGCCTCTCCCACCAGGCGGGGATACAACCTGAAGGTACCATCTTTGAACCAGAGAGCAGCCCTTACCAGAAACCAAATCTGCCAGTGCCTTGATCTTGGACTTCCCGTCTCCTAGAACTATGAGAATTAAGTTCTTGTTGTTTGTAAGCCACCTAGTTTAAGGTATGTTTTATAGCAGCCGGAAAAGACTAGGGTAAATAAGTGGGAAGTTTATTTTTTTTTATTTTCCTTATTTTTTATTTTTCCTTTTCCTTTTCTTTTTTTTTTTATTATTATACTTTAAGTTCTAGGTTTATTAAGGAGTGCTATTGGAATCAACACCCGTAGAAGGGAAGAGAAGAAAGAATTGTGTGGAGGGAGAAGTTGAGCTGTGATTCAGTTTCATTGGAGAGCTCAGCCAACCCTAAAGGGAGTTTTGAAGCTGGACTGACCCTTCAGGGTTGTCCTGAAGGACAAGGAAGCCAGGTTTTTGTATTTCTACTTGGAGTAGTCATTAAATGTGAGCTGCTCTGAAAAGGGGCACAACTTTGGGCCAAACAGTCCTCTCAAGCAGAGATAATCCCCATAAGGGATGCTGGGTGTTCCAGCCAGCAGCATTCCCAGCAACTGGGAGGGTCAGTCGGTCATCCCTATGGGGGAATATAGGCAACGCATCGCCATGTCCATCAGAGACCCAAATCCCAGAAAGGACTCAACTTAATCCTCTCTCACCAGGCACAGAAGGAATGAAGAAATTCTGCTCCCCGCTTTAAACCAACATTACAGAGACACATTGCAGTCTGGGGACATCCTAAAATATGATTTAGCAGCTACTTTTTTTTAAACTTTTGTTTTTCTTTAAGAATATAGATGGAATTTTTCTTACCTTTCAGTTTTAGAAGTATCATCACCCCTGCCAGCTTTGAGATTGACAAATAAAAATTATACATATTTAAGAAGTACAACATGTTTTGATGTATGCATCACAGTCAAGTTAATTAACATGTCCATCACCTCACATAGTTACTGTGTGTGCATGTTGGTGTGCGTGTTGAGAGCACACACCTAAGATCTATTCTCTCAGCAAATTTCAAATATACAAAACATTATTTCTAAACTATAGTTACTACGCTATATATTGGATATATTGGGTCTCCAGGACTTACTCATCTTAAAAGTGAAAGGGCTGGAGGCTGAGGCCATCAGATCACAAGGTCAGGAGTTCAAGACCAGCCTGACCAACACAGTGAAACCCTGTCTCTACTAAAAACACAAAAATTAGCTGGGCGTGGTGGCAGATGCCTGTAATCCCAGCTACTAGGGAGGCTGAGGCAAGAGAATCGCTTGAACCCGGGAGGCGGAGGTTGCAGTGAGTCGAGATCACACCACTGCACTCTAGCTTGGGTGACAGAGCTAGACTCAGTCTCAAAAAACAAACAAACAAACAAACAAAACAAACAAACAAAAAACCTGAAAGGGTTGGATGATAGGGAAAATGGGGAGATTTGGGTCAAAGGGTACAAACTTCTAGCAGCTGCTTTTAAAAAGAGAGGCTTTGTTCTTGTTTTGTGTTTTTTGGTTGTTGTTGCTGTTGTTTTTGTTTATTTTAGCTTGTTTTCCCCTTTAGGACATAGAAAGTATTTTCTCTTTGCTGTTTCAGACTGTAGGTAAGCTCTTTTCAATCTAAATCCATATCTTTTTTTATTATTGTACTTTAGTTCTAGGGTACATGTGCATAACATGCAGGTTTGTTATATATGTATACATGTGCCATGTTGGTGTGCTTCACCCATTAACTCATCATTTACATTAGGTATATCTCCTAATGCTATCCCTCCCCCATCCCCCAACCACATGACAGGCCACAGTGTGTGATGTTCCCCACACTGTGTCCAAGTGTTCTCATTGTTCAATTCCCACCTATGAGTGAGAACATGCGGTGTTTGGATTTTTGTCCTTGCAATAGTTTGCTGAGAATGATGGTTTCCAGCTTCATCCATGTCCTTACAAAGGACGTGAATTCACCCTTTTTTATGGCTGCATAGTATTCCATGGTGTATATGTGCCACATTTTCTTAAGCCAGTCTATCATTGATAGACATTTGGGTTGGTTACAAGTCTTTGCTATTGTGAACAGTGCCACAATAAACATACGTGTGCATGTGTCTTTATAGCAGCATGATTTATAATCCTTTGGGTATATACCCAGTAATGGGATGGCTGGGTCAAATGGTATTTCTAGTTCTAGGTCCTTGAGGAATCACCACACTGTCTTCCACAATGGATGAACTAGTTTACAGTTCCACCAACAGTGTAAAAGTGTCCCTATTTCTCCACATCCTCTCCAGCACCTGTTGTTTCCTGACTTTTTAATGATTGCCATTCTAACTGGCATGAGATGGTATCTCATTGTGGTTTTGATTTGCATTTCTCTGATGGCCAGGAATGATGAGCATTCTTTCACGTGTCTATTGGCTGCATAAATGTCTTCTTGGAGAAGTGTCTGTTCATATCCTTTGCCCTCTTTTTGTTGGGGTTGTTTGTTTTTTTACTTGTAAATTTGTTTGAGTTCTTTGTAGATTCTGGATATTAGCCCTTTGTCAGATGAGTAGATTGCAAAAATTTTCTCCCATTCTGTAGGTTTCCTGTTCACTCTGATGGTAGTTTCTTTTGTTGTGCAGAAGCTCTTTAGTTTAATTAGATCCCATTTGTCAATTCTGACTTTTGTTCCATTGCTTTTGGTGTTTTAGACATGAAGTCCTTGCCCATGCCTATGTCCTGAATGGTATTGCCTAGGTTTTCTTCCGGGGTTTTTATGGTTTTAGGTCTAACATTTAAGTCTTTAATCCACTTTGAATTAATTTTTGTATAAGATGTAAGGAAGGGATGCAGTTTCAGCTTTCTACATATGGCTAGCCAGTTTTCCCAGCACCATTTATTAAATAGGGAATCCTTTCCCCATTTCTTGTTTTTGTCAGGTTTGTCAAAGATGAGATGGTTGCAGATGTGTGGTATTATTTCTGAGGGCTCTGTTCTGTTCCATTGGTCTATATATCTGTTTTGGTACCAGTACCGTGCTGTTTTGGTTACTGTAGCCTTGTAGTACAGTTTGAAGTCAGGTAGCGTGATGCCTCCAGCTTTGCTCTTTTGACTTAGGACTGTCTTGGCAATGAGGGCTCTTTTTTGGTTCCATATGAACTTTAAAGTAATTTTTTCCAATTCTTTGAAGAAAGTCATTGGTAGCTTGATGGGGACAGCATTGAATCTACAAATTACCTTCAGCAGTATGACCATTTTAATGATATTGATTCTTCCTATCCATGAGCATGGAATGTTCTTCCATTTGTTTGTGTCCTCTTTTATTTCATTGAGCAGTGGTTTATAGTTCTCCTTGAAGAGGTCCTTCACATCCCTTTTAAGTTGGATACCTAGGTATTTTATTCTCTTTGAAGCAATTATGAATGGGAGTTCACTCATGATTTGGCTCTCTGTTTGTCTGTTATTGGTGTATAGGAATGCTTGTGATTTTTGCATATTGATTTTGTATCCTGAGACTTTGCTGAAGTTGCTTATCAGCTTAAGGAGATTTTGGGCTGAGATGATGGGGTTTTCTAAATATACAATCATGTCATCTGCAAACAGGGACAATTTGACTTCCTCTTTTCCTAAATGAATACCCTTTATTTCTTTCTCCTGCCTGATTGCCCTCACCAGAACTTCCAACACTATGTTGAATAGGAGTGGTGAGAAAGGGCATCCCTGTCTTGTGCCAGTTTTCAAGGGAATGCTTCCAGTTTTTGCCCATTCAGTATGATATTGGCTGTGGGTTTGTCATAAATAGCTCTTATTATTTTGAGATATGTCTCATCAATGTCAAATTTATTGAGAGTTTTCAGCATGAAGTGCTGTTGAATTTTGTCAAAGGCCTTTTCTGCATCTATTGAGATAATCATGTGGTTTTTGTCTTTGGTTCTGTTTATATGCTGGATTATGTTTATTGATTTGTGTATGTTGAACCAGCCTTGCACCCCAGGGATGAAGCCCACTTGATCGTGGTGGATAAGCTTTTGGATGTGCTGCTGGATTCAGTTTGCCAGTATTTTATTGAGGATTTTTGCATCGATGTTCTTCAGAGATATTGGTCTAAAATTCTCTTTTTTTGTTGTGTCTCTGCCAGGCTTTGGTATCAGGATGATGCTGGCCACAAGGGAAGATTCCCTCTTTTTCTATTGATTGGAATAGTTTCAGAAGGAATGGTACCAATTCCTCTTTGTACCTCTGGTAGAATTCGGCTGTGAATCTGTCTGGTCCTGGACTTTTTTGGCTGGCAGGCTATTAATTATTGCCTCAATTTCAGAGCCTGTTATTAGTCTATTCAGGGATTCAACTTTTTCCTGGTTTAGACTTGGGAGGGTGTTATGTGTCCAGGAATTTATGCATTTCTTCTAGATTTTCTAGTTTATTTGCAAAGAGGTGTTTATAGTATTCTCTGATGGTAGTTTGTATTTCTTTGGGATCAGTGGTGATATCCCCTTTATCATTTTTTATTGTGCCTATTTGATTCTTCTCTCTTTTCTTCTGTATTAGTCTTGCCAACGGTCTTTCAATTTTGTTGATCTTTTCAAAAAACCAGCTCCTGGATTTACTGATTTTTGAAGGTTTTTTTGTGTCTCAATCTCCTTCATTTCTGCTCTGATCTTAGTTATTTCTTGCCTTCTACTAGCTTTTGAATGTGTTTGCTCTTGCTTCTCTAGTTTTTAAAATTGTGATGTTAGGGTGTCAATTTTAGATCTTTCCTGCTTTGTCTTGTGGGCATTTAGTGCTCAAAATTTCCCTCTACACACGGCCATAAATGTGTCCCAGAGATTCTGGTATGTTGTATCTTTGTTCTAATTGGTTTCAAAGAACCTCTTTATTTCTGCCTTCATTTCGTTATATACCCAGTAGTCCACCCAGAGGTGGAGTCTACAAAGGCAGGCAGGCCTCCTTAAGCTGAGGTGGGCTTCACCCAGTTCGAGCTTCCTGGCTGCTTTGTTTACCTACTAAAGCCTCAGCAATGGCGGGCACCCCTCCCCCAGCCTCGCTGCTGTCTTGGTCTTGCAGTTTGATCTCAGACTGCTGTGCTAGCAATGAGCGAGGCTCCATGGGTTTGGGACCCTCCGAGCCTGGTGTGGTATGTAATCTCCTGGTGTGCCAGGAGGACCATTGGAAAAGTCCAGTATTAGGGTGGGAGTGACCCGAATTTCCAAGTGCCACTTGTCACAGCTTCCCTTGGCTAGGAAAAGGAGTTCCCTGACCCCTTGCGCTTCCCGGGTAAGGCGATGCCTTGCCCTGCTTTGGCTCATGCTCGGTGGGCTGCATCCACTGTCTGCACCCACTGTCTGACAAGCCCCAGTGAGATGAACCCAGTACCGCAATTGGAAATGCAGAAATCACCCGTCTTCTGCGTTGCCCATGCTGGGAGCTGTAGGCTGGAGCTGTTCCTATTTGGCCATCTTGGAACTACCCCAATCCATGTCTTTAAAATTGAGTCTTATCATTAAAGTGACTCTCTTCCATCCATACTAAGGTAGGTTACTTCAGGTTCTCTAGGAGGACCAAACTAATTACAGGAGTTGACCTGAGAAAATCTATGATGAGTATGCTTCTAAAGTTCTGATAAAAGGAAGTAATTAAACCAACCTGCCTTACTCATGTTATTTGCTCTGCTCTTTTTCTTAAATTCTCTCTGATGTCTCTGACAAACAATTCCTAGTTTGTTGGACCTCAATCTGTAATGTGTTTTAGAATAAGCTAGTATGCTTTGGAAAACAGATTGTTGGATCCCATTCCCCATAGAGTCAGAAGATGCAAGTAAGACCCAAGAATCTGCATTTTAGAAAGCACCCCAAGACCAGGCGCAGTGGCTCACGCCTGTAATTCCAGCACTTCGGGAGGCTGAGATGGGTGGATCACAAGGTCAGGAGATCAAGACCATCCTGGCTAACACGGTGAAACTCCTTCTCTATTAAAAATACAAAAATTAGCTGGGCACAGTAGCATGCACCTGTAGTCCCAGCTACTCAGGAGGTTGAGGCAGGAGAATGGTATGAACCCAGGAGGTGGAGGTTGCAGTGAGCCGAGATCGTGCCACTGCACTCCAGCCTGAGCAACAGAGCAAGACTCCATCTAAAAAAAAAAAAAAAAAAAAAGAAGAAGCAGAAAAGAAAAGGAAAGGAAAGAAAAGAAAAGAAAAGACACCCCAGATGATTTCTGAGGTAGGTGGCCCAGAGACCACACTTTGAGAATCACTAACTTATTTCATAAGCTGGCAAACACTATTTTACTAATGAAACAACACTCTCAGTGATGGATTCTTATAAGCAATAAAAAGTAATGTAATTTGAGCAATAGCTTAAAGACAAAGCTTTCGCCTTTCACAACTCCCGGGGACTCCATTCACAAAAACACAGTGGAGTCATGCTCCAGAGGTTCCGTTCATGTTGTATTCTCTCCCCTGAGAATGGTGCTGCTAGACTGGTACAAGAGGTGGCTCCATCAAAGGAAACACAAACATCTCAGTATCAATGAAATGTCTGCATCTTCACGCAACTGGTGTAAACACTGGTTTCTTTTTATGTAGAGAATGGCAATGATGATTCTCTCATCAGTAAAGTTACAAGCCTGTTCCCAGTTCCAGGTGTAGCCCATTCCCCAATACACTCCAGGGAAAGAAAATCTTTTATCTCCACCCTACCCCGTTCACACCATGTTTCCCAGAACATAAACTCTTCCCAATTTCTCTCCAAAGGCACCCTAAACCCTGCTGCCATCTTACCCGAATGAGTTGAACCTCTCCTTTAATGGAGATGAGAAGCAATTCTTTGTATTTTCTTTCTCTTAAGCTATTCACTCAAATGTTTCTCAGTTAGAGACTGTTTCCTCCAACGGGCAACCTCTAGCTCCTTTGATGGGTCAGGCTCTTTTGAATATTTGTACAACATCAAACAAAACATGACATGTTATGAATAAGGTTACACAGTTTTACCACAATTACAATGTGCCCAACCTAAGGAAACTGTTTCCTGCCTAGGGTTAGGTCAAGAAACGAACCATATTCACATTTGTTATCCAAAGCTCCATTCTGAAGAGCAGCTGTGTAAATTAATCTATCTTTTGGTCAAATAAGGGGACTTTGTATTTGTACAAACAGATTTTTAGAAGATATGATTGTGTATTTGAAATCCATCAGATACTGTATCAAATGTGCTACTTGCATGAACTCATTTAATTCTTATTAAAAACTCCAGAAAAGAAGTAGCATTAGTCTGCCCAGTCTATAGATGAGGAAGCTGAGAAACAGTTACTTTTTGGAAATCATACAGCAAGTAATTGGCAGGGGCCACAATTTGTACCCAGATCTGTATGATTCCAGAATCATAATTAGCCACAAAATTATACTTTTTAGAACAAGAATGCAGCCTATATTGTGAGATTTTGTTTTCAGGTATCATGTGGTTTCACCTGCCCCTAAGATATCTTTTCTCAGTCTTGCTTTTTAAAAACTCATGTTATGCAAATTACTTGCGTTGGGACCATATTATTAGATAGCCATCATTAAAGCAGAAATATAGCCTGAGAGCAACAAGGATTTTTCCCCCTCTACACACAAGCACCACTAGAAAACATTCCTGGAATAGTTTAGGAAATAAATCGGTCTAATCCTGAAATGCAGAGAATCGGAGGCCTCAGGAAAGGGGACTTAGGATTACTGGTCAACTTTGATTAGGAAATAAAAGGAAAGTTCTGAAGATTAAATCATTGATTAAATTTCACCGAACATCTCTGGGCAGCTATAATTAGCAAACATGCTTTTAGAAGTAGAATTAGAGGAAGGGACACATAATGTCAAGTCAGGAGATGTGCTGCCCAGGACACATTTAGCCTACTTTACCATTTTACTTCCTTCTTTACAATCTTCTTTCTAATTGGACATTCAGAAAGGAACATGTCATGCATAGCTTCAAGCTTTCCAAAGGATTGCCAGTGAGCCTCTTTCTCCAGATTTGGCAATTAAATGCTTAGTGAATACTTAAAATGTGTCCCCACCCTCAGGTAGACTACTCCCCCATCACATTTTATCCCCTATGCTGCTTCTTCAAAACTCACATTATTATCTGATACCATATCCTATATGTTGTATTACATTATGTTTTACCATGCTACTTATTTATTTCTTTATTATATGTCTCTCTGTCTGGAGAGTAGATTCCATGAGAAATAGCTTCATCAACTTTGTTCACTCCTGCATTACTAATTTGTAAAATGGTCCCTGAAATATACTAGGCATTCAATACACATTTGTTAAATGAATGAATCTGCTATGGTATGGACTGCTGTGATAGGTATTGAGGGAGTTAATATGTAGCATTATTTAGTGCTTACTATCTCCTAGGCCTGTTCCACACACTTCACATCGATTAACTGCTTTAATATTCATTACATTTCTATGAGGTAGATATCATTACTAGCCTCATTTTACAGATAAAGAAAGTGAAATATAGAGAAGTTAGGAAATGTGCTCAGTGTTGCATACCTGGGAAGTGTCAAAGCCACACTGGAACGCAGATCATCTGGCTTCAGGATTCTGTTAAACATTACGATAAAATAAGACAAGACACTACCGATTTGAGAAGAAAAGTCTTGCCCACACAAAACTATAAAGAAGTTCATAGTGAATAACAAATGAAGGTATAATCAATACGTTTTCTAAGGCTGAGAGGAGAGAAGGTTCCCAGAAGACCAAAGTTGTCGAGGAAGGGCTCATAAAGAATCTGAGATTTTGACTGGTTCTTGAGTAATGTTTTGGCTAGTGATGAAGGTCTCTTATCACTGAGGCCCCAGTGATTACAGTAAAAAAAATAAAAAATAAAAAAAAAAGCAAGTTCCAGTAAAGACGTAAAGGACCCGTGATTCTATGACACACAGATATCTTTTTGAAGGTTCTGTTTGCCTTGGCTTTAATATATTTACTGATGTTTATAAGAAAGCAGGGAAACACGAGAACAAAGAGTAAGGGCTTAATGATGTCATTCTTCTGAGATGGTTCTGGAGAGGACGGCATTTTTTCTGGGACACCAGTAGCCCAGAAGTCAGAAATTCCTCCTGGAGAAAGCAGGATTATCAAGAAGCAATCACTCTGCCTCCCTACTCTGTCTTCTGTGATGAGAATTGAGCTATTGATACCAGAGTGTTTAGAAAGACAGAGCTTTCTTGATAAAGACTCATCTGCACTGGTTGGGAATTTCCCCAGTGAAGTCTAAATTTCAATACCTGATTCACCACTGATTGCTGTGATGATTATCAGGATGTCAAAAATTGGCATTCTGTCACTGAGAACTGGGTTGCTCATTTTCTCCTGGGTTGGGGTCTTCGAAGTCATCTTAAGCATTACAGGGTTTCAACGAGCTGGAAAATGTGTGAGAAAACAACATCCAAGGCGTGGCTCCCATTTTTGACATCTGCATTCAAGACTGGGCCACAAGACTCCAGTGGTGGTACTTTCAGTCCCTTCTATTCATCAGGGCAGCAGTATTCGTGATTCAATGAGCAACACGTCAGAATACTTTCTCTAGAAAATTGGTTTTTGAAAGTGCCTAGTGGGTATGACTAAGAGGTTTTGTGCACTGGAGTTTCAGTTGATGTTTGTATTTTTTCTTATTATGACTTGAAGGAAAAAACCAGAATCTAAAATTAGCCCTTGTTTTTTCAACTTGGAACTTCATAAACACATCAGCAGTGGTGTGTGTGTGTGTGTGTGTGTGTGTGTGTTTTGCAATGAGCAATATTACAATTTCTTGACATTTTCATTGCTGTTTCTTGACATATTTAGTGAGGCTTTAAAGGTTTCTTTAGAGAGAAAAAAGGGAAAAAAAATGGCTGTGTTCCAAATCACCATATGTTTCCAATTGCAAATTCAAAAGCAGAAGACAGGCCTTAACTTAAGCTGTACAGCCTTTTGTGGGGGTTATGGTGCTGGGGAGGTAGGTTGTCTTTTTACCTTTATTTATTAGAATTTCAGTGTTACCCAATGACACAAAAGAAAAATAAAGCATTTAGCAAATATTTGTTGAGTGCCATCTATGTGTAAGACACTGGGTCAGGGAGGGTACAATCTAGTTGGGGATACAAAATATTAAAGAAAGCAAATGTTCAAAACAGGATGATAAATGGGTAGCTTTCAGCCGTAAGTTCTCCAGGAGATCAAAGAGTTAGGAGCTGACCTGGTAAAAGAACGATTCATAGAAGAGGTAAAATTGAGCTGGGTCTTGAAGAAGGATGGTAGGACATTTGAGGTGAAAGAAACTATAGGGTCAAAGTCACAGTGATGGAGCTATGCATGCTCATTCAGATTTGTGACTGCATCTGTGAGGCTGGAACTGAGTTTCCATAAGAATGGGGAAGGAATTATGGAGAAAGATGGGAAAATCAAGTAGAAGTCACATTATGATGAACTGGAGTGACAGGCTTGGTGTACCATTATTATTGTTGTTTAGATTTTATTTAGTCCAAACAACAATTACTTGCATTGGGTATTGATTATCAGCCCCATTCTATAGATAAGGAAACTAAAGCTCATAGAGGCTAAGAAGTTGCCCAAAGTCAAATAATGAATTATTTGGTTAAGCCAGATTTGAACTAAAGTCTGTTGGATTCCAACTCCTCTTAATCTTTCTAGCTTAGGTGGTTAAGCAGGCTTGAGTGATAACTGCTGTCAGCCAGTAGGTGATATTCCAGCAAGAACAATGACTTTTTTAACCAGGATGAGGAAATTGAGATGAGTAAACTAAAGAGCAGCTGCCTAGACCTAAGGTGACCACAGGGCACAGTGGAAGTAGCAAGACCCCTAGAACTGGCGTGCTCTGGATGCATCCTCAGAAGGAACCTCATCACTTACAGCTGGAGTCCTTAGGCTTGGAGTTGGACAGTTCTTCCATATGAATGTCCCTGGCAAGCATTTATTAAAAAACAGATGCAGGGTAGGGAGTCAGAGTAGTTGAGGGCACTTGCAGCCATGAAGGCCAAACATTTCCCATTTCAGTAATTGTTCTCCTCGGAGCACTTAATAATTTCTAAGACTGAGGTTCTCGAGTTGAATCCAGTTATCAAATGCTCCAAGGCACTGTGAGTCACTGAGGTGATAGAGAGCTAGGGCCTTAGAGGCCACTGTGTTTGCAAGTAACATGTATCTAATTGTAAACAGGATTGTTTCATGTTACAGATAAACAAAGAGTTGAAGTGGCTTCAAGCGTAGCTAGATCCAGGTACTCAAACAACAAATGTAATTTGTCTTTCTCCATCTCTCAGCTCTGCTGTCCTCAATATTGCTTTAATCTCAGGCCAGTTCTTCAAATGGCGGCAAATATAATTAAGAGCAGCTCCAGGCTTACATCTTTCAGTCCACTTACCCCAAAGACAGGAGGGTGGTGTGATTTATGGAGTACTCCTTCCTCTAAAAAGGCAGAAAGATTCCCAACATTAGGTTCAGGACCCAACTTGAGAGTTAGGAGATGAACCCAGCTGCATCCAGACTCCATGGTAAAAGAGTGAGAAATGTATGGTTCTCCAGGGGAAATTAGCTCACTGTTACTAAAAGAACAATGGTTACTGGGCAGCTGTCATGATGATGTCATGATAATGTTGAAGGCACTGTTGGTATGAAGAGTAGAGAAAGAGCAAGAATAGGAAAAAGAGAGTCAGCTACCTGTAAAACAGAGCAGGATTGGCTTCTGAATTTTCTATTTTCTATGGTAGGCCTGAGCCTCAGAATATCTTCTTTAGTCCTGTCTCTCACAACTTCCCTGCTATTCCCTTTCTTCCAGCTTTGCAAAACACACGAGGCTCCATGACACATCCAGGCCTTTGCACCAGCTGCTCCTCTTTCTGGAATTCAGACCCACCCCACCCACCCCAATATCCACCTGGTAAATTTGTACTTTCGCATCTGGAAACATCTCCCAGTGGAACATCAGACATTACTTTTTGTAGGTTTTCTTTGGCAACAGTAGGCCACCTTTATAGGTTCTAATAGTATATTGAATAAATTGTTTTCTGATGCCATCTGTGAGGGGCAAGAAAAATGCAGCTCCTTCCTTGTAGCTGATGTGTCATAGACCCTACACATAGACACGCATACATGTGAGAATTAATATCAACCCTTATAAAGTCCTATAGTAAGGCCTGTGACCTGATTTTCTGCTCAGTTTTCTCAGAAGCCTAACCCTGTATTCCTCATGGAGCATAAATGTCTTTTAGAGAGATATCAACATTTAAAATTTTCTAGAACTTTTAAATAAGATTAATTTAGATTCTTTTCTTACTGCTATGGCTCAGTGCTAAGTAACCCTTTGGGTTCCCTTCTAGCCGCATCTGAAGTGACTTGATCCTCCTCATAAAAGCAGCCTAATCAGATACCGTAATTTCAAAGACCATTAGGGCAGGCTTTAAAAGACGGCAGAATATTCCAGGTTCCAGGCTTGTCAGCATGAAAGTCAGCAGCCACTGCTAGGTAAGTCAGCTTATTCCACACAAAAGATAGCAGGCAAGCCTTCTTGGGATTAAGAATTTTGTCATTATTTTTAACAATGTGGCATATTTAAAACAGGAATAGTCAGACACTTTATAATGCTACTTTATAAGGCCACTGACACCCTCCCAAGCCCGACCTCTTCACTGGCCAGAACTCTCACCTTTTGTAACTTGCAAGAATTGTGACAGTGAGCTTGCCAAGCTCCCAGAATGCAGCAAGTCCTGCCCAACCAGCCTGTCGGAGAGTGAGGTGATTTATAAGCCAGAGTGTGAGGGAACCGAAAATCAAACCAGAAGGGAAAGCCTCTGAGGAGGACAGCTGAAAATAGCTTGCCTTCACCATTCTGTGATACTCTGGGGCAGGCTTAGCAAATAGCCTGCTGCCTTGCTCCTGTGGAAGCCCACTCCATAGTCACAGCAGGCACTGACAATCCATCAGGGCTTTCCTTCTCCCAGGACCTGAGCTGGGGCTCATCATCCTTCTCATCACAGCCAAACACTTCAGGAGGCAAGCGAAATGAAACCCATTCGCCATGGTTTGAATATCCCTTCCAAAACTTAGGTTGAAACTTGCTGTTGGAGATTCATGTTGCATCCGTAGTGTGGCAGTATTGAGAGGTGTGCCTTTAAATGGTGTTTGGATCATAAGGACTCTGCCCTCATAAATGAATTAATCCATTCATAGATTAATGGATTAATGGGTTATCAGGAGAGGAGAACTGATGCCTTTATAGGAGGAAGAGGGACTTGAGATAGCATGTGAGCACCTTCAACCCACTTGCCATGTGATGGCACCGCCGTGGGACTCTGTAGAGAGTCCCCACCAGCAAGAAGGCCCTCACCAGATGCACACTGTCAACCTTGAACTTCCCAGCCTCCATAACTGTAATAACGAAATCTCATTTCTTATAAATTACTCAGTTCCAGGTACGTTGTTTTAAGTAACAAAAAATGGGCTAATACACAATTCTTCTCTTAGAATACTTTTCTATGGCTTTCTTTTGTGTTCTAGTATAAGCTTTTCCTAGTCTAGTCAAATTTCACTAATTCTCTATTAATAATTTCTCCTCTCTAAATGCTACTTGAGACTGTTCAGCATTCCACACAATTTAGAATTTATTTGACCTCTGTTTATCCTAGGGCTTTGCACCAACAGTGTAAGGATCTTAATGTGTTCTTCTGCATCCATAGCTTTCACTGTGCCAGCCAGATTGTATATGCACAAATAATTTACTGATTGGTTTCATAAGTTTTGGATGAATAATTTAGCTGCTGAGTAAGGGGGAAGGAAGTAACATTTATTTACCAATAGCAGTGTACTAGATAGGATGCTAACTGTTTTACATACATTATCTAATTTAATACTTACTGTAGAACTTTGAGGTGTTATCATCCCCTTTTTTACAGGCTAAGAAACTGAAGGTCAGATAATTTACAAAACTTTTTAGTATAAAATATACCCCAGAAGCACTAATAGATTTAAGAAGAGATGGCAGTACTCAAAGAAGCCCCTCAGGAAAAATTGTGATATATAAGACAACTCCATGTGTTCAGAAATGAAATTCAGTTTACTTGATAAGTTCTATATTCTGATAATGAAAGAGAAAAAATAGTTTAAATCAGAATCGCCATAGACGCTAGATGGGTGGCTCATGCCTATAATCCCAGCACTTTAGGAGGCTGAGGTGGGTGGATCATTTGAGATCAGGGGTTCGAGATGAGTCTGACCAACACGGTGAAGCCCTGAATGTACTGAAACTACAAAATTAGCTGGGCATGGTAGTGCATGCCTGTAATCCCAGCTACTCGGGAGGCTGAGGCAGTAGAATCACTTGAACCTGGGAGGTGGAGGTTGCAGTGAGCCAAGATCGCACCACTGCATTCTAGCCTGGGAAACATGAGCAAAACGCCATCTCAAAAAATAAAAATAAAAAAATAAGAATTGCCGTATAAAATTCAGGAAATGTGGCAACTGCAATAACAGAGAAATTAAAAACTTTGTACTGTTGATGGTTAAAATTGTGCATTTCTATATGTTCATTGTTTTCCAACAAAGATAAATAATGCACAGTTCTCAGCCTCAAAGAGCTCAAAATCTACTGAATGAGAAAGACCAAAACATAAGCAGATAATTATACCACATAAGAAAGATAAAGGGTAAATATACAGAGAGGATAGTCAGGGACCTCAAAGAAAGAAAACCTTGTCTGGAGGGCCTAGAAGTCTTATTGGAGAAGTTGAAACTGTGTTTATCTTACTCACTACTGTTTCTCAAATACCTAGAATAATGCCTTATTCCTAATATGTTTGGCAAGCATTTGCAGGATAGTTGAATGAATGCATGAGTGAATGAGCTCTCAGCATTAATGTTCATGAGGAATTACCCAGACAAAGAAGGAAAGCTTGGGAAAGTGGGCTCAGGGAATGGAGCATAAAGAATATTATTCCAGGTAAAGGACACTGCAGGAGCAAAGGCACACAGGAAAGAAACCAGATAGCTTGGGTGGAGACTATAATTAGTCTTACATTACTGGAGCATAAAATACACAGATGAGAGTGAAACAAGATGGAGCTATAGAGAAATAAGCCTGGGTCATAGTCAGGGGTTATATTGGAAATCATTGACAGGAGATGCAATGTGGGCACCAGGCTTCAGAACAGGCGCTGGTCCAAGAGACACCCAATGATAACAGGTGTTATTACCTTTTTAGATGCTTGATTATGGGAGAAAGTCTGGGGAGCTTGGTGGTGGAGCTGAGTTAGATGGAATGGGATCTTGAGCTGAAAGGGAGGAGTTGGACAGAATCCTAGACAATTCATCTAGAGCAACCAGAAAGAACGCAGTCTATACACCCATAGGGAGATGTGGTCTGGAGCTCATGGAAATTCTTTTCTAATTGCTTCTCTTTCCACAGTGAAATATGAAGCCAGGTCTCCAGCTGAGAGTGAGGATGGAGTAGAAGAAGCTGGCGGTTTTTTTGAGGGACAAGAAGGTATAGCGCAGTCATGTAGCAGAAAGGGAGGGTAAATCAAGTAGGGCATACAATGGGGTGGGGACAGGACTAAAACCTACTTGAGGTTAATATTCATGAGACTAAAGTAAAGCTGATCACTACAATTCTGTGTTTTTCTCTAGCAATGTGGAGCTGCATGAGTGCTGGTGTGTAGGAGGTAGAGTGTTGGATTTAAACAAAATTATGTTTTTTCCAAGTGGGTGTGGAGTAGAAGCTAAGCCGGATGCTATAGAATTATCTATAGTGTTTCCGTTAGTCCGTATTATGAAAAGAGACTGAATAGAGGATTTCGGATCCTATCTCTTGAGTCAGTTTCATATATGCACCCGCCACCCTGCTGCTCCTCTTTGCACCTAAGTTTCTTGGAAATATTGACTGCATTGACTGGCTTAGTTTTCTCATTTCCCATTGAGTTTTCACCTTAGTTCTCTGGGTGTTCCATTTAGTCTTCTTTGTGAATTCCTTTTCACTTGCTCATCTCTGCCTTACGTCCTGCCCTTCATGTTAGCTCTGGGATATCACATCCACTCCTGATTTTCATTACCATATGCTTGCAGAGTGTTTCCAAGTCTGTGTATCCAGTTCATCTCTTCTAAGCTCTAACCAATCTCTCCCACTCCTTACTGGATCTAATCATTTGGATGTTCTTTTTACACCACAAACCCCAAATATCCTAAATAATTTATCTTTCATCCCAATATGTTCCTCTTGGAGTACTCATTATCTCAATGGTTCCACTATCCACCAGGTTGTTCTAGTTAGAAGCCTGAGAATTCACTCAATCTTCTCTTTTTCCTCATCACATACATTTTATTAATCATCATGCAACCATCAATTCTACCTTCTTTATATTTTCTAAATTTCCCAAATTGCTGGCAATGAATATGTAATCAGAAAAATATCTTAATTAATAAAAATAAATATTTTAATGTTAATTTGGATTTGGTGCTCATATCACCTCCACACCTTTGGAAAACTTACCACAGACATTTGGCAAAATTGCAATTGTCTTTGTGGACAGCCTGACAGCTTTTGGCTTCTGCACAAAAAAGGCTAGGGACAGAGTCATGAATATTTAATCTGTTTCTCACTGAATTGTCCAAAAAGAAAAAAAAAAAAAAGCAGGAATGGAAACACCACTCACTGACCTGCCCTAGTTGCACAACTCAACATTCTCATATTTTACAGTTGGGGTCACAAGAGAAAAGTCAAAGCAAAACTATGAGTCCTTTATCTTACTTTGTCAGAGCCTTCCACAGGCTCATGGGGTGAAAATGTACCTTTCCATTTAAAGCTACTGTGCTTCATAACTTCTAGAAGCAAAGCAAGCTGAGTTTCATTCTTGGAAAATGCTGGGTAGCTGGGGCATATCAAAGGGAATTTGGAATGGTTTATGTGGTTTGAAAATTCTTGGGGGCAAAACTGCCTTCCTGTTGCTTTTGGAAACTATCATCCAGAATTGGAAAGGAGGTAAACAACAGGAACTCCTCCACCATTTGGTTTGCTTCCACTTTGTACTTAGCTAATTATTTTATGCTAACAAGACAGTATGTTTCTCCACAGTCTCTTTCTTTCTTTCTTTCTTTCTTTCTTTCTTTCTTTCTTTCTTTCTTTCTTTCTTTCTTTCTTTCTTTCTTTCTTTCTTTCTTTCTTTCCTTCCTTCCTTCCTTCCTTCCTTCCTTCCTTCCTTCCTTCCTTCCTTCCTTCCTTCCCTCCTTCCTTCCTTCTTTCTCTCTCTCTCTTTCCTCCCTCCCTCCCTCCCTCCCCTCCTTCCTTCCTTCCTTCCTTCCTTCCTTCCTTCCTTCCTTCCTTCCTTCCCTTCCTTCTTCCTTCCTTTCTTTCTTTCTTTCTTTCTTTCTTTCTTTCTTTCTTTCTTTCTTTCTTTCTTTCTTTCTTTCTTTCTCTCTCTCTCTCTCTCTTTCCTTCCTTCCTTCCTTCCTTCCTTCCTTCCTTCCTTCCTTCCTTCCTTCCTTCCTTCCTTCCTTCCTTCCTTCTGGCCTGCTGCAACCTTGAGAGATGAAAGCCAAATCAGCTCACTTTCAGGTTAGCCACAAATAAAGCTGGGTGCCTTCTGCCACACAAACCAATGAAGGAGCTTTCTCACCAACTTCCTTCTACTCTCTGCTCCATTGTGCCTAGAATGGGCGAAATTCATTTGGTATGTGATTAGCCATCATCCAAGGCTAATAGTACTATTATAAAAAGTGCAAAGTAGTGGTTGGTGGTCATAAATTTAAAGTCAAGTCAGTAGCTGGGTGCGGTGGCTCATGCCTATAATCCCAGTATTTTGGGAGGCCAAGGCAAGCAGACCACGAGGTCAAGAGATCAAGACCATCCTGGCCAACATGGTGAAACCCCATCTCTACTAAAAACACAAAAATTAGTGGGCATGGTGGCACACACCTGTAATCCCAGCTACTCGGGAGGCTGAGGCAGGAGAATTGCTTGAACCTGGGAGGCAGAGTGAGCCAAGATTGCGCCACTGCACTCCACTGCACTCCACTGGCAACAGAGCAAGGTTCCGTCTCAAAAATAATAATATTAATAATAATAATAAAGTGCAGTTGGTAGTCATGTCGCATGTCCCCATTCCCAATTCCCAATATGTATCCGTAACAACGTGTGGGTAAATCTCTCCCTTCCTTTCAGCCTCAGCAGGCCTTTGGGTGGTAACATCTTCCATTCCTCTAAATCTGCTACTTCTCTTCTGTCTACTTTCTTTAGTTCGATAATTTATTCATTTACTGTTGTCTCTGCTCCTACTCCTTTTTCCCCTGTGGATTAATACCTGTTTCTATTCCTTTATT
The DNA here is from genome assembly GCF_008728515.1 of Papio anubis. NCBI lineage: Eukaryota > Metazoa > Chordata > Mammalia > Primates > Cercopithecidae > Papio > Papio anubis. Next base: position 38,861,539 of record NC_044987.1, on the reverse strand, counting down.
ATTATATAATTATAGCAGGATTTGAGGACTGAGAGAAGATAAACCAGTGGTATCCATCAGTAATTTTTAACCAGAATCCTTAATTAGTTTTGTGCTTATGTTTTTCCACTAAACTTTTAATTCCTTCAGGGCAGAACTGGGTTGATTAATTTCTATTCTGACCACTCTGTGTAGTGCCTAGCATTTTCAGTTATTCTTACAGAATAAAAAAAGATGGAATTAATTTCTCCAAGAGTCTTTTTGCCAAGCTAATACCTAGAACAGAATGTGAGCTATATATAAAAGTTCAGACAGATAATGATTACAGAGTAGAAAATGATGTTAGGAATTGGGTCAAATATGCTTTGGGATCTGCAGAAAGTCAAAAATGCATTTTTCTAAATTGTGCTTTCAGAGATTTGATGCTTATCTTTGACTCATATGTACTTAGGTCTCTAAGAAGAGTTTCCTATTGCCCAAGTATGGGGACATGTTTACGTGCAAAATGCCTTGACCTCTCAATGCCCTTCCTCTACCACCACTATCAACGCCCCACCATAGTTACATCTTCTCTGAGTTGTTCTCTGAGGGTAAGAGTGCCTGCCAGCCTGAGCTCCTGGCTCAGGCAGTTGAGTAGGAGAAGAGGTGGGTGGTTCAGTAATTTATTTTTGCATGCCTGATTTAAACCCTCCCCTTCTCACCAAATGGGAGCTTTCAGCTATTAGAGAAGACATGCAGCCCCTTTTGTTTCTGTACCTTTCAAACTGCAAAGATGTCTTTCACCAGATTAAAAGATTAAGGCTTCTTCCAGAATTCCAAACCAGCTGGTTCTGAGAATTTTAAACGTGCCTGAAAAAAAGCATCTGTTCTTTCCATGTTACTTTTATCTTTGCTTTACACTAACCAACTATTCATTTATGTCCACTAAGGCTGATAAATGGATAATCTATAACTTATAAACCCAAAGAAGAACCCTATTCCATGCATTTATTATTTTCCTAATTTTGCTGATTTCATAAAGACTACAAAATCAGGCTTTCTATCCTTGTTTTTGAGAGGCTGCCAGCCTGACATACTCAATGTTGACTGCAGCTATCTTTCTCAGGGTGGAACATGACATTTGCACAAGAACTTGGCTTATATATTTTGAGAAACTTAAAGCCTTGGGAGACTTTCTTGAACTGGTGTTTTGAAACTTCTTAATGCCCCAATTTAAAAGGTTTGTAGTTTTCTCTGAGTTTTGCAGCTCAGCCTGGTGTAATCTGGATTGGGACAGTTCCAGGAGAGGAGGTCAAAAAAAGTGCAAATTCATACATAATGTATGTAGGTTTTAATAAGCATCCTTTCATACTACAGCTTCTCTTCATGGCTTCTCATAAAACTTCACAAACCACAGGCACTAGGATTATTATTTTTTAAAAGAGTAACAGAAGGAAATGTTCAACCTTTTGCAATCTAAGTTGCTCCAGGAATGAAAATGTCTTTATATAGATGCCTCATAACAAAAATCTGTACTCCATGGCAGTAATCCCCACTAAAACTAGGTAAACTCAAACTGTATCAATTTATATAAAGCTTGAGAATTCCCAATACCCACTTACTGTTTATGAAATGAAGATAGATTAGTGCCCAGTGGAAAAAGGGGTTAGAGCAACCCTAGGATGGAATAGGCAAGAAGATATCATTTAAACAAAATAGACCAGGAAAAACAATTTTTAAGTTGATTTTGTTTAATTTTAATTTTAATTTACTTCATTTAATTTTTGAGACTGGGTCTCGCTCTGTCATCTAGGCTGGGATGCAGAGGCACAATCATAGCTCACTACAGCCTCAACTTCCTGGGCTCAAACAGTCCTCCCACCTCAGCCTCCTGAGCAACTGGAACTACAGGCATGCACCACCATGCCTGGATGTGTGTGTGTGTGTGTGTGTATGTGTGTGTGAAAACAAATTCTCACTATTTGCACAGGCTGGTCTTGAACTCCTGGGCTCAAGCAATCCTCCTGCCTCAGCCTCGTAAAGTGCTGGGATTACAGGTGTAAGCCACTGCACCTGTCTGATTTTGTTTAATTTTTATTTTATAGAGTGAGGACATATAAGGTCTGAATGGAACCTTAAAGAATACATAAAATACTCTCTATGAAATTCTCTGGGGTGGTGGGAGAGCATTCGAAAAAATAGCTAATGCATGTCACCTTAATACCTAGGTGATGGGTTGATAGGTGCAGGAAATTACCATGGCACACGTTTACCTATGTAACAAACCTACACATCCTGCACATGTACCTTGGATCTTAAAATTTAAAAAGAAAGAAAAAAAATCTCTGCTTAGTGGTATGGCACGTATTATTGACAGTTTACTTAAAACCACCTCCATCCATTCTTTCTCATTCAGGAATCCGTGGGAATATATCCCTCGGCACCATGTAGAGTCACGTCAGACTTGATGGAAAGATCCTAGGGCAATACACCTAGAGCAATGGACCTAGAGTTGGGTATAGTACTGGATGAAATTTTGAGATGTCTCCCTTTAAGTAGCAAACAAACGCATTTCATATAGAGATATAGTCATCCAGTTACTGGATAACTTCCAGGGAAAGGGAACTCAAAATAGACCACTGCATTCCTGGTAAGCTCTGAATGTTAGGAAATATTTTCATTATAAGAAACTGAGTATTAGTCATGAAACTTTCAGTTACAAGTGACAGCTCTTAGACTCAAATTCTCTTGATTTTTAAGAATGGAGTGATTGAAAAGTCCACCAGAGATGTTTATGCACAGCTGAATTGAGCAGTTCAATGTCCCTGGGAAGACTACCTGACCTGAGGTGTGTCACACATACATCTGTCAACCAATCACGGTAGCTATGAGCATGGGGGATTCTGACCCACTACTTGGTCAAACACTCATTCCTAGGGACTGAGCAGGTAGGGAGAAAGGAATCAGCTCCCCTTGAACCACAGGGCCAAACAGAATTACTATGAAATAAGACTATTTACTCAGAAAATGGTACCCTGGATAGTAAAAAATGCTTCAATTGCTCCATATATGCCCTCCCCTCACATGATGCCAATTCCTCCCATCTATGACAGGAAAGAAAGGACATGCCTCTTCTACCAAAGGAGATACTTAGCTGCCCATGTTTCCTCCATCTAGCTGTAAATTGAGGCTCTCCAAATGATAAGCATTCTTTTAGTGCAGAACCAGATGTGACTCCTGTGGACCTTAACCCATTACTAAATGATGATTTATTAAAGCATTCCCCCACAGGAAAAGTGTGTTCAATATAAAGGGGAAATAGAATATGTCTAATTCAAACTCCCAGTTGGAAAAAGAGAGAAGTTAAGGCAACATGCAGAGATCTACATCATATCTCACATGCATGGACAGAATTAGTGAGGAATCCCCACCTGCAGTGGAATGAGATGGCCAACCCAGCATTCCCGGTTCTGCTTCTTCCTTGTTGTCTGTGGCCATGTCCAAGAAGAGTGTTGTATGATTTCTCTGTGTGGAACTACCCTCCTTTAGCAGATCTAACAGTTCACTTGCTATGGGTGCAGACTTGGAGCATTAGGGGCTTTTTAGATTGAGGCTTTTTCTGGTAGTACAACTTCCTTAAACATTCAGTCAATAAGTGACCAATTTGCTAATAAGAAGTGCCACATATCTTATTGATTGAGCCACGGTCTTTAAAGATTGTGAGAAATGGGAAAATTCTTCTTCAAAGATTATAAAAAGTTACAATTTCTTACTACAAGATTGCTATCCACTATTAGAATATATATATATATATTTGGAATATAATATATTACATTATATTAAGTATATATAATATAATATATATATTTGAAATATATATGTTCCAAATCAGCTGTCCTAGCTTGCTCTGGCATGCCTGGACAGAACTAGACAAGCCCCAGCCCATAGTGCATGCCGTTCCTTATTTGGAGATGCTTCTTTAACTATCCCTGGGCAACTTCCTTTTCTTTCTCTGTTCTGTTCCCCTTACCCAATTAAAAAAGGTTTAAACTAATAGCCAATCAGGTAAAATGTAAAATGTGAGGTCGTATTCCAGCCAATGGAAACTGGACACAGAGTAGGGTAGACGCATCACATTATAAATAACTTTGTCTCCTCTGTTTGGTGTGCTCTTGTGGCTGGACAGGTGCTGAGTAGCACCGTTTCTGCAGAAAGTAAAGCTTGCCTTGCTGACAGATCATTTGTTCCCACGTTAATTCTTTATTCTTTCTTTCTTTTTTTTTTTTTTTTTTTTGCGACACCAAAAACTTCACTCCCAACAATATGTACCCTGTTCTTAGGGTTTCTGTGTCTTAGAAATAGACCTTGCTCTTTACCATCCTTCTAGCTCTGAAAGAACTGCTTCCATTTTGTCCCTGCCTCAGAGTAACTCAAAACAATATACCAGACAAGATAAGGCACAAGTAATTTGAGTAAAATACACATCAGGTGGTCTTTGTGTATTTCTCTGGATCCTCCTGGGTCCCAATCTTATCTTCTGCTATTTTCCCCACCTCTCTGCCTGGCTCCTACTAACATTCTTTGAGGTATAGAATTCAGATTTTCAGTTCTGTTAATGGCATAATTATATGACCCTCAGATACCTTGTATTTCTCAGCATGGACAGAAAGGTCCTCTTTTAGCAACATAATGTCACAGGGAGAACTTTGGTGGGCTCATAATCTATCACTGAAGCTCTCCCTGTATCAGGTGGAGCATGCTGGTTAGACTGGGTCATGTGTCTGGTCCTGGGGTGCAGGAAAGAGAAAGCAAAAATCATTTTCACCACTAGCTCAGGGACAGTGCCTCTTGTACCCAGCCCCCCACATCCTAACTGTTTAGCCATCTGCAGCACCCAGGTGTAAAATGACCACACCTAGCCTCAGTTACATTATACATCTGTGGATTTCCTTCCCAAAACTTTTTCCCCCACCTGAGGGGATGCCTGTGAAAACTGCTCAGTTACTTTGATGCGTGTGCAAACTGGACATCAAAGAGACTTTACACTCCATGGGCAACCCTGACCGGAGACAGGAGTCAGTGAATAAATCCCTTTTTTCCCTTGGTGGACAATTTCAAGGCACATTCTACACAGCTCCTCACAGGGTTTTTAGTAGGATGGAAGCTTTCTCTCCTCCCTGTTTTACTCTTCTCAGGTCTTTACTCTTGTTCTGTGAGATTACTTCTTAGAACAAGTCACCTGTATGTTGAACCTTGATTGGGACCCAGCTTTTGGAGTGATGTGGACTGAACATGACTATTACGGGATGAGACACAAATAGAGAGTGTGTCTATTGGAGTCATGGTTAGCATGGTGGCTAACTTGAACTGAAGCTGTACTCATATCAGCCGTGTTTGGAGTTTGCTATATATTTTGACTCATTTGGTCATCACAAGTCAATGAGATAGGTGCTATTGGACCTATGTGGTACAAAAAGGAAAAATAACTTTCCCAAGGCCATGCAGGCATAAAGCAGAGGAGGTAGGATTGGAACCCAGGTAGCAGGCTCCAGAGGCTGTAGTTTTCATCACCACACTATCCTGCTTCTGAGTTCTCAGACGTGTCATATGATCTAACTCCTCTTTGATATGTTTGCTTAGGAATATTTGAAGACATCTTTTAGGTTTTTTGTGACTTCTTTAGGTTAAACTAGGTATATGTCCCTACAGATATTTACTAAGTACTATGTGCTGAGCAATGTGACAGGCATTGAGGACACATGAAGAAAACAGACCTTTTGGCCATGAAATGCTTACAGACCAGTAAGCGCAGGGACAGGTGGGAGGGAAACAAGGAAACAAGGGATGCCACAGGTGTGTGACAGCATTAACGGTCTACACAGGCTTAGTACAAACACCTGGTAATGCAACAACTCCAGACACTGGAGGTAAGAAGGTGACTGGCCCTGGTGACTGAACATTGGGCATGAATGAAGTAGGGACGTCAAGGGTGTCACTATGTATGGGGCCTGGACACCTGAGTGTTGGTTTTGCCTTCACTGAGAGAGAGAGCACTGCAGAACGAAGACTGGGGAGAAGACTTTGGTTTTGAAATAAAACAAAGCTGCTATGGAACTCCATATCTCCTCAATTCTCTTCATCTTGTAGTGAGTTCGTTTTTAATGCACAAGTTTGGAGAAACTGCAAGTGTAGAATCTTCTATTTTTTTCCCATAATAATTGTAAATCCTGTCATTCCACCTATGGCGACCCTAATTCTATCAACCAATATATGTACTATTCTACTAAGCCCAGTGTTTTTGTCAGCTTCCCTTTTAATGAACGTTGTACCATTCCTCCGGTTATTTGTTATGCTGTTTTCAAGCAATCAGGGTAGTTTGTTTCGTTTTGTTTTTTGTTTGGGGGTTTTTGTTTGTTTGTTTCTGCTTTTGTCAATCACATCATACTTAAAATTTTCCTACTGAGCTGGCCATCAAGCAATGTTTTTTATTTTTTTCATAATTTTTTCGTTTCTTTTTTGCTTAAATCTAGGAGTATATTATATAATACACTCTATAAATATATAATTCATACATTTAATATATATTTAGAAAATATACTTTTTAAAATGTATAAAATTTCATGAAGTTGGGTTCATTATTTCAACTTGTCAAGGTCATTTTGATCTGGATGATGTTCCTATATATTTTAGCTTTTCCTCCCGTTTTGTTCCACTGATACAAGCTATAGTTTTAATAATTACAAGAGTAGGAAAGGTTTCAAAAATTTACAGACATATGCTATCTTAACTTTAAAAAGTAGTACAAGGATCTCAGGAGAGGTAGGCCAATGAGATTGCTATTAATTTCTGGCAAAATTCTAAAATGAATTATTAAATAGATGTTTTGATAGCCTAAGCAAAGAAAGTGCTGATTGCTTGAAAACAGCATAAGCCCACTAAGAAAAAATATGCCAAACTACTCTAATTTTTTTCCTTCCTGGTGCTGCTAGAGACTAAGAGAGGAGAGGACTGCTGTAGACATATGCTATGTGAATTTCAGCAGGGAATTTAACAGATTCATTTCTTGCAGATGAGATAGAGAAGAATGGACAAAATTATACCAGAGAAAGGCATCTCAACTAAGGGTATATTATTTAGTTGAAAGCGTATGAACCAGGGCTTCTTGTCAAAATGGTGTTGTGAGTTCCCTTGCCTGTTCAAATACAGCAAATAAAATATGGCATGAAAGTTAAAAAGACATAGCCTTGCTCAAAAACAAAGTAACTTCTCTGTCCACCAAAGAAAGAATAGAAGCATACAATGCCAAGTGGAATACAAAGCTCATAGTTCCAAATAGAGGCAGAGAAAGCTGGACATTTGAGTCCTACAGGGAAAAGGAACCCCAAACCATCCGTGAATGCATACGTGGCGGGGGGGGAGGTGAGGGGTGGAACATTTAATCAGTGTTTGTAAAGGTTGGATTTACAGGTTCTTTTACAAGAAAGAAGAGAGATGCTTGGAGCTAAATAACCCTGTAGCAAATAACTTACTGGAGGTGTGTAGAAGCTCTCTGCTCTAAATAGGGTTTTCCTTCATCCTGTCTACATCATGTTTTTGTCATTTGCCTCACATCTACAGCCTTTGGACTTCTCATCTCTGCCGAAGGTAATAGTAAAAACAAACGAATAACATTAGTTTAGAGTTCAAAGCAGAAGTCAGCTGCTCAGGGCTCTGCACTTAGGTCACACCTGTTCTCCATGGCAGGAACGTGGGCCTGATGCTCTTTGAAGAAAGACTGCGACTGTGAATGTCAACCACTACTTCTCATACTGAAGTCTAGGAAGAAATGGTGAGGTTTTTCTCCCACTTGCCTGTTTCAATGCCTATTGCCTTTTACGTTGCAGCTCTTCTGGGGAACTCCTATCAGTGCATGCAATACTTTGCGAGGTGATTTCTATTCAGTTACATGATGTCTGAACCTTGTCATATGTGAGAAAATATGAATTTGTTTTAGAATTTATTCTTTTTAAACAACCACATGCTCCAGTGGGTTAACCGTGAAGGGATGAGTATTACATCTACCCTTCAACACAAAGTTCAGCAGAAACCTGTCTGGATTCTGTGGTAAACAAAATTGTGTGGCAAGCTGGGAATTCTGTAAAAGCATGACATTCATAGAAAACCCTGAATATGCATACCTAGTCCACAGACAACTCCAATAAATTATTCAAATAAATACCAACCAGCGCTGCTGTGATCATTTGATTAAAATCCTGCTCTGAATGCTCACATATATGTTTCCTATTACTGTGTAATTTCCAGTTGCTGCAGTGAAAGGTAGCAGTCTGCTGAATGCCAGGGTGTGGGAAAGAATAAACAGTTCTGTTGTTTTGCAGTGAGAACTGGCCAGGGAAAGCTGATACTCTGCGAAACACACCCAGCTCCTGCTTTCCTAGGCTAGAAAAAAAGACCTCTGGCCTCTCTTTGCAAACTTTAGTTACAGAGTTGGGAGGAAGGGATTCATGACCACCAAGAAAGGTAAGTTACTCACATATGTATAGATATAATACTCTTACTGTGCTCTTTTTTCTCCAATCTTCAACAAATCATCTAACCTATAATAAGATTTCTGTGCAGCCTGATGGAGTAGACACCTCTGAAATAAATTTTCCTTCCCCATTTCTCCAACATCTTTCTTATGACATTTCTTTTTCCACAATTTGTTGGTCCTTGTCGAACACCTGACCCCAACTAGCCACTGAGTTTTTTCCCCGTAGTTTTGGACTTAGGAAGGTAGAAAAGTCTGCCAGTCCTCCTGAGAGGTAGATACTGAGAGACATAAAACTCGGAAATATCATGACCACCGCACCCCATGTTTTCAGTGATGTCAACAAAACAGAACGAAATCCCTGTGAGAAGCCCAGGCAAGAGTGAGAGAGAAAGAGAGAGAGAGATCTGACATCATATATCTCTGGTTCTAGTTGTTCTCTTGTCTAGTGACTACTGACATACTTATTCTTCCCATAATTTGGCTGTTAAATAACCTCTTTGATTTAATGAACAAAATTAATTCCCTTTAAATATTAATTCAAGTTTTAGTACTGTCATTGCAGCCAAAAGAGCCAACTAATACAACATTAAAATTCTTCCAGTAGGAAAATGTATTTTATCTATGATTAGATTTTCCTACGATGCAACATTTGGACCCATCAGAATAGGCAGATTTGCCAATACCACACATAGATGACAGTGCCCTTCTCAACCTTGAAAAGATTCCATTCTATAAATGCTTCAAGCAGGACACTTTCCCTGGAGGAGATTATATCATGTTATACTTGTATGCCTCAACTCATCTACTCTTCCTTTCTCTAAATGGTCACACATCACCTAACCTAAGAAAAAATCTATCTTGGCATCATTCGCTCAAAGCTGAAGAAGCAGGCAGCTGAATTAACTAGAATTTTAATCCTAAATGTCAGTCAAAAAACAAAATGACTTGATAATACCTTCCAAAACAGTAATTCAGAGCCAGAGGGCTTAGGGAAAGGGCATCTCCAGGAAAACTGTATTGGAATCTCTGGACAGGGGTGGGATAAGAGGTGCACACTTAAGAAACACTCATTTGCACTTATTTGACCCTTCCCAATGTTTACGTTACCCCCTTCTCAAAAAGAAAACCTAATTCTGTCTATAGTTTATAATTTTCTACTACCGGTCTATTTATTCCTAAAGACAAAAATCATAGCTAGAAATGGTCTTCAATGAGAAATGTATGCTAAAGCCACTCAGTACAAGGGTGCTTCCCAAGGCCAGCTAAACAATGGTTTGCCAATTAAGTGGCATGATCAATTATATGTTTAAAACTCATTATCACTAATAATAAAGAACTGAAATTTATAAATTGTTTTATAAAATATAGTGGACGCAAAGACATCTCACAGCACTTTCACTCATCTTCACTCTTCTGTGATCTTTTTGAAGGGAAGAAAAATGTAAAGGTATTACATTTCATTAAAACACAAGAAATTGGATATAACCCTAGGTAAGTCTAAGACATAACTCTAGGAAAAGTTTCATATGTGAATATCATTAATCACATCTGTTAGGGAAAAAAAGGAGGTAAGAAATTCTGAGCAAAGGATGTGCTAGAAGAGGCCTGGACCATGAAGTGATTATGTACAAAGCTAATATCACACTTGTAATGGTGAAAATTTGAAATCAATCTAAATATCGAACAACAGAGGATTACTTAAATGCATCATATGATGTACATGCAAGTTTAAACATTGATTAAAATCTGTGTTCTCAAACACTAATGACATGGGAAAATGCTTATGATATACTTTGAGTAAAAATGGTATACTTTTATGATCTCTATTATAGAAAGGAAGATAAGAAAGCAAATTAGAAATATTATGTCAAGATGTAAACAATGTCAGGATAGTGAGATTGTGGGAGATTTTAATTTTGATCTCCTAACATTTCTGTATACTCCACATTTACTCTGTCAAGCGTATACTATTTCTGTAAGTGGGGGTTGGTGAAAATTTGAATTAAGGACCATAAGGTTAAAATTAACCAAGAGAGTGTATTGTTTCCCCACAACCTGTTCACACCAAGTCGAATGTATCTGAGTAGCTGAGATGTTGGAGGAGGTAAATTGGAAGGGTGAAATAGCTCCACATCTTAACTGGAAATTAAGATTTTAACTTTTCACATTTTACTCTTTTTTCCTCATTTAGAGCAGGATTACCTAAAAACAGGTACCGTTTCTCAGACCAAAACCAAAATGATTTTGCCCGCTGACATTTACCCTTCTGATATCATTTTTTTCTGCCTTTTGGTTCTACTCTGATTCTACTTTCTCCAAAACTCAAAACAGCCAGTTGATGTATTTTCTAGTTAATACTCTTTACTAAAATAGAGAAAATTAAAAATGACAAAGGAGGGTCCTACACAGTGCTAAGGCTTAATGTGATACTGAGCTGACTACTGGTGCCCCTTTCTCCAATTTCCTGCCCCTTTCTATTCTTTTCTGCACTCACAGGCTCTGTTCCCTCCACTTAACAATGATAAACTCATTCACACTAAAGGGTAGGACTCTGTGCAGATATTTGATCCCACTGCAATGCCTCCTTTTCTCACTCAATATCCTCCTGATTCTCAAGTTTCTAAACACAGCCTATTTTGCACTTCTGCTATCTGATGCTCTACTGGGATTTAGAAAAAGTTCTAAACCTACAATTTAAAAAATGGACTTGATTCCTGGCTCCACTAACTAAAAATTAGATGACCTAGAAAAATTTCTTAATCTCTTGGTATTTCACTATCAAAAATAATAGTAATGTCACCCAGATCTTGGGTTATATTAAATAATTTATTAAATATTTTAGCACAGCACCTGGAAGATGTTCAATATATATTAATTGAATCTAAGTCTGATTTCTGCAAAGCAATTTATGAGAGGCAACAACACAGACTATAGAGAATGTACGAGCCAGAAATTTCTGGGTTCAAATCCCTAGTCTATCACTTATTTATTATGTGAACCTGGATAAGTTTCTTAGCCTCTCAACATATTTGACTTTCAATCTGTAAACTGAGAACAATGGCATCTACCTTGTAAGTCCATTGTGAAGATTAAGTGTATTTGGAAGCAAATGCGTGATGAATGCCCATTACATAGCATGCATTTAATAATAATAGCAACATTATTACTATTGTTATTCATTATTGAAGGACCAGAAGGAAAACTATAGTTGAAGACTCTCTAGATAAAAAGAAAGAAAGAAAAAACAACACAAAATAAAAAAGATTTTCAAATTTCTTTTACTCCTAAAATTCACCCCAAAAAAGAATTCCTTGCTAACATGAGTGAACATGAAGCTATTTTCTTTCCCTCATCCCCCCGAGATGGTAGCAGAAATGGAACTGGTGAACAGACCCAATTCAAACAATGATAGCTACAGGAATAACATTGGGAGAGACACAAGATTTGTTTTGGCAAATAGAAGAGATTTCTGATTGTTTTGGTTTTCTTCTCTTGGAGCCAGTCAGCATCTGGCTTTGAGAACCATGGGTATGGTTACCATATGTCCCACATTTTTCTAGAGCAGTCACAATTTAAAATATTGAGTCATGTTGCCCCCTTAAGAACAGTTGTATTTGTGAGACCATGGATCTTTATTTGCAGTTTAGAAAATGTGGTCATTGTCGCTACAGAAGCTTGTATTTGACCAGGTAAAAGAAGAGATCACAGGAAAATGGGGGCAGGTCATGAACTACAGAAAAATAAACTGGGATTTTTTTCCCTCTATATTATCACTCTCCTTACACTTAATACCAAGTGCTGGTTTGGCACGTTTCCTCTAAAAAGCAACCTAATAGGTTTCCAGGGTCATTGTGACTAATCTCATGTCTTTGAACCAAGTCAGGCAATTTTTAGGAGATTTTGGCTCCATCTAGTTTGATAATTCACTATTGAACGAGCAGAGCAGGGAAGGATGTGTCAGTAATAGCAACAACTAGCATTCATTAGTTTATTGAGAGACTATATGTGCCAGTACATGGCTGAGTGTTCTCCATGCATTAGCTCGTCTAGTGCTTGCAAGAATCCTGTAAGAAGACACCATTATTCTCTCCTTATATGAAAACAGACTAAGAGAGATTAAGAAATGTGCTGACAGTCACATGGCTGGTAAGTGACAGAGCTGGGATCCAAGCCTGGTTGATCCCAGGATTTCTCAGTAGGTAGACTCATCATACATTTAAACAGAGTATTTTTCAGACAGGAAGGTTGAGGGTCAGGCCTAAAATTTCTGGGGCGACCATGCAGCTGTGGAAGCATCAGACAGGCTACTGCTCACAGAAGAGTGACTCTTCCTAGGAGTTGTTTTTCAAACTGGAAAAATCTTGGAACCAGAAATCCATTATGTGAAAGTAAGTGTGTCTGGATGGGATTACGAGAGATGTGCAAACCCGGGGGTGTTTGGGGTTTGGCTACACATTATGTTCTATTTTTCAAAGGTTCTGGGAGAGGCAAAACTCAAAACATGTTTCTGCACAGTAATTATCCACTTTGGTTTCAGATCCATGTGTATTTCTAGAGGAACTAACAACCCTGGACCTGTTTCTTATTTTAGTGGGTGCCCCTCACATAAATATTCACAGACAGAGCAGACCTACAGGAACTGTGGAAGTCAGGGGAACCAAACTCAGCCTAGCAAGAACAGAAAAACAAAGCTAAACATGTTTAAGAATCTCCATTTACTACGGCCTTGGCTATGCAGCTAATTAGAGCAAGTCATTGGGTGGAGAAGGAAAAAAACCCAGCATATTGTGTGCTTACTATGAAAGCCACTGTTCTTGATACCATCCTCACCCTCAGGGAATTTTCACTAGGAAGATGATAAAGACCAGTGAATAAGTAATTTCACTACAGTGCGGTTAAAAAGACAGGGTTCCGTAGAAACACAGAGACAGGGCATTTAAAGCCAGTCTTGACGGTGTTCCAGTCACATACTGCTGTGTAACAAACTACCGCCAGAATTCAGTGACTTGAAACAACAGCCATTTATTTATATCTGTTGGTTCATGGGTCAAGAATTTTGGCAGGGGTCAGCTAGGTAATTCTTTTCTTTCACGTGGTGTTAATAAAGATCACTGGGCAATATGCAGCTAGGGGACAGATTCATCTGTAAGATCCCAGATGGCTTCAGTAACTTGTCTGTTTCCTTGCTGGGGATAATTGAATTCTATTAGTCACAAGTCTTCCCAGGTTTAAGAAGAGGGGACTTAGACCCCACCTCTCAGTAGAAGGAGTGTTAAAGAATTTGTAGCTATGTTTTTGAACTGCCACAGTCATCTCTACTACCATAAAATTTTTTAATGTCTCATACATGTAAATATATTCACCTCCAACCTCCTTCAGAAGACCATCAGATTCAGGTCTGAGGTTCAGAATCTCATCATCCAAATTAGATTCAGAAGCAAATAAGTCTCCAAAGGTCCAGTTCCTTCGATATGGATCTTCTCAATCTGAATACCGATAAACTAAAGGTACACTTTTTCTATCATTCTCACAAACACCACAAATACCCAAGATATTAAAAAGAGGCAAGGCATGATACAAGGCATATGTCAGCCCCTGCTTCATGGCAATTCTGAAATTCAATCAGGAACATGTCTGTTCCTTAACTAAGACTTACTCATGCTCTCTGACTTACTGGTTCATTCTCTGGGCTCTTGGGTCCACCCTCTGAGTTATTCTAGCCTATGTTTTCAGCTGAGTAATTTTCTCAGTGTGTTTCTTGATCGTGGAAGTGTAGAGATTCACATCTTTGTCTTTTTTGTACTGTTTTTGAATCTTTCAGTCTATAGTTTTAATTCCTTCAAAAACCTGGTGGGTTTCTGTCAGTTTGTCTTCCATAACAAAATATCTGAGACTTTGTAATTGGTAAACAATAAACATTTATTTCTTACAATTCTGGAGGTTGGAAAGTATAAGATCAAGTTGCAGCAGGTTTGATGTCTGGTGAGGGCGACACTCTCCGCTTCAAGATGGCGTCTTGTTGCTGCATCCTCACATGGTGAGGGACAGAAGGACAAAAAGGGGTGAATACTGTGCCCTCACTTGATGGGAGAACAGAAGAGAGCTAACCCACTCCCTTAAGCTCTTCTGTAAGTGTTTTAATCCCATCCATGAAGGCTTCACCCTTACGATTTAATCACCTCCCAAAAACCCTGCCTCTTAATACTATCACATCAGCCATTAAGTTTCAACATATGAATTTGGGGGAACACAGTCAAGCCATAGTAGTTTCTTATGTATCCATTTATAACATTTATTTAATTAAACAAACAGCTACAGTCACAAATATCTTAATTCATAAGTGCTTCTCAACTTTGGGTTTCTTGTCGGACTACTATGAGACAATGCCCTTAAGAGTCTCAGAAACACAGCTGGGTGTGGTGGCTCATGCTTGTAATTCCAGCACTTTGGGAGGTCAAGGCAGGTGGATTACTTGAGATCAGGAGTTTGAGACAAGCCTGGGCAACTTGGCAAAACCCTGTCTCTACTGAAAATACAAAAATTTGCTGGACATGGTGGCAGTCACCTGTAATCCCAGCTACTAGGGAGGCTGAGGCAGAAGAATCACTTGAACCCAGGAGGCGGAGGTTTCAGGGAGCCAAGATGGCACCACTGCACTCCAGCCTGGGTGACAGAGCAAGAATCCGTCTCAAAAAAAGAGTCTTAGAAACACAATAGTTTAATGAAGAGGGCCCATGAGACACATCCTTAAGATTCTTAGAGACCTTTTTGTTTCACTAAGAGGGTCTATAAGGCATGAGACAAGGTCATCTGGTTGTGCTCATTTGGGTGACCTTTAGGATTCAGATGGCTTCACTTGCTTGTTGTTGCATTGGTGGAGATTGCTGGAACGCTAGGCTTAGTTGGGACTATTGTCTCAAGTGCCTACATATGAGCTCTCCATCATGGAAGCTTCAGAGTGGCCAAATTTCTTTTTTCTTTTTTCTTTTCTCTCTCTCTTTTTTTAGTTCTTATAAGAAAATATGAAGAAAATTTTTAAATTTTTTATTTCATTAGGTTTTTGGGAACAAGTGGTATTTGGTTACATGATTAAGTTCTTTAGTGGTGATTTCTGAGATTTAGGTGCACCCATCACCCAAACAGTGTACACTGTACCCAGTGTGTAGTCTTTTATCCCTCGCCACTCCCCACCCTTTCCCCTGAGTTCCCAAAGTCCAATGTATCATTCTTATACCTTTGTATCCTCATAGCTTAGCTCCCACATATGAGTGAGAACATACAATGTTTGGTTTTCCATTCCTGAGTTATTTCACCTAGAATAATAGTCTCCAGTTTCTTCCAGGTTGCTGTGGAAAAAGTGACCAGATTTCTTGCATGGCAGCTTAGAGTTTCCAGAGAAGGCATTCCAGGAAACATAGCAGAAGATGCATGGTCTTCCATAATCTAATCTCACAAGTCACATGGTGTCACTTCTACTGTTATTCTCAATGGCAGGAGTGTCAAAGAATATGAAGACATGCTTTAAACTACCAGAGCAGTCTATAGCGACAGCCTTCCAGAGAAAGGGATCTGTAAACAGAGACTTGAAAAGAACAGGAATTGGATGAAGGAATAGGGTGGATGGGGAAGGATGTTCAAGGCAAAGATGAAGGCAGAAGTAAAGCATAGACCATGAAAGATTGAAAAGGCCTTGTGGAATTGCAGTATATGAGACTGTAGTGGAGGTATAAGCAGCAGCCATATGGAAAAGAGTTACCAGATTTGCTCTCAGATATGGACAAGAGGGGACTTTACTCTGGGCTGCACACTTTAAAGAGCCCTCCTAGATACTCATTCATCCATGGCTCTCTCCCTGATGAGGAGTCCTATACTAGAGTCAAGAAGACTTGGACACCTAGAAATGATGCCCCTTTCTAGACTAGGACCTTGAAATAACCGGGACCCTGAAATCCCCTTGCCCAGTGACTTCACAAACCTGGGATGTCACCAAGAGGTAGCTATTTTGGAGGATAGCAGATAGATGTTGGACATGACAGCTGGGGTGTCCTCGTGCTGGTGTACAAGGCCCTCTGCAGTGTTAGGTAAAGAGATAGGAGATAAGGCAAGAGCTCCAGGTCTCCCAGTACCACAATGTTCTGGCCTGGATCTCTGAGGAGCTCAAGAATTCTAAATTTGAACCAGGCCTTCTAAGCTCTTATACATTTATATTTGTCAAGGCATTCAGGTAGAGCATATTTTAAGAACAGTTTGATAGCTTGATTTATAACCTTACATATGGCATTTGGGCTCTATTTGTACTATTATCCTGGGACCTTCGAGAGGCCTGAAGATTGTTTACACCAAACTAAGTAGTTTATATTATATCTTGAGGGCAATGTGGAATATTAAAAGATTTCAGTCAAACAAGTGTTATTGGTTTACTGATATTTCACAAGAACCCAGAAGGGAACCCTTCATATTGCAGATACATAGTAAATATTTTTGAGTGAATGAATTATCATTTGAATTTTAGAAAGATCACTCTGGTGCAGTGTGGGGAATGTTTTGGAGAAAAACAGGATTGGAATGGAAGAGACTAGTTAGAAGGCTCTAGAAGTAACTCAAAGTAAGAGGTGTTGATGTCCCTAACCCAGTTGTGGATTTTAGGATGAATAGAATTGGAAAAAAACACACACACATCTACAGTTGTGTTTGTCACACTGTGTTATAATATTTTTCCTATGGGCCCATCTCTCCTAACAACTATGACATCCTTGAGAATAAGCCATTACTTTCTCACCACATTATTCTCAATGCCTAAAATTGGCATATGGTAGCCATTTGAAAAAGATTTATTGAATTAACTGATTAATGCATGAAAGGATTATAATTTGTAATTCTCACAAAGACCCTATGAGATTTCTTTATTTGGTCAAGAAAACTAAGTCTTGGAGAGATTAAGTAATTTGGAATAAAATCTGAGCATCCACATGGTCCCCAAAACCCAACATGATCTGGGCTATCCAACATCACCTATGCAACATTCACTCTCATTCACTCCATTCCAGCCACACTTGCTCTATTTTTCCTTATCCAATGACCATCTCACTTTTTTGGCACTTGTTTTATTTCCTCTGCTCTTTCCTTCAGCAATTTGCTTTCCCTGGCCATTTTCACATCTTGGCTCAAATGTCACCTTTCCAGAAAGGTCTTCCCAGGCTACTCAGTACAAGACAGATCCTTCTAGACAAGAGTCAGAGTGAATCACAGACCATCCTATTACCTTATTTTACTTTCTTCATAGCCACTACACTATATCAAATGACCTTGCTTATGATGTATGATGTATTTATTGTTAGCCTTTCTTTCCCACAAGAAAATAAGCTCTTTGAGGGCAGGACTTTGCCCATCTCTTTAGGAACTGAAACACCACCTGACACATAATAGACAATTGGTAGGATTTAGCATCCATTAATGACTGGATGAATAAATGAATGAATGAATGATCTTGAGAACTTCATAAGGTATGGAGGCAAGATCTGAACACAGCGGGGGCGGAGCAAGATGGCCGAATAGGAGCAGCTCCAGTCTTCAACTCCCAGCGCCAGCGACACAGAAGACCGGTGATTTCGGCATTTTCAACTGAGGTACTGGGTTCATCTCACTGGGGAGTGCCGGAAGATCGGTACTGGTCAGCTGCTGCAGCCCGACCAGCGAGAGCTGAAGCAGGGCGAGGCATTGCCTCACCTGGGAAGCGCAAGGGGGAAGGGAATCCCTTTTCCTAGCCAGGGGAACTGAGACACACAACACCTGGAGAATCGGGTAACTCCCACCCCAATACTGCGCTTTGAGCAAACAGGAACACCAGGAGATCATATCCCACACCTGGCTGGGAGGGTCCCACACCCACGGAGCCTCCCTCATTGCTATCACAGCAGTCTGTGATCTACCGGCAAGGCAGCAGCGAGGCTGGGGGAGGGGCGCCCGCCATTGCTCAGGCTTAAGTAGGTAAACAAAGCTGCTGGGAAGCTCGAACTGGGTGGAGCTCACAGCAGCTCAAGGAAACCTGCCTGTCTCTGTAGACTCCACCTCTGGGGGCAGGGCACAGTAAACAATAACAAAGCAGCAGATACCTCTGCAGACCCAAACGACTCTGTCTGACAGCTTTGAAGAGAGCAGTGGATCTCCCAACACGGAGGTTGAGATCTGAGAAGGGACAGACTCCCTGCTCAAGCGGGTCCCTGACCCCTGAGTAGCCTAACTGGGAGACATCCCCCACTAGGGGCAGTCTGACACCCCACACCTCACAGGGTGGAGTACACCCCTGAGAGGAAGCTTCCAAAGCAAGAATCAGACAGGTACACTTGCTGTTCAGAAATATTCTATCTTCTGCAGTCTCTGCTGCTGATACCCAGGCAAACAGGGTCTGGAGTGGACCTCAAGCAATCTCCAACAGACCTACAGCTGAGGGTCCTGACTGTTAGAAGGAAAACTATCAAACAGGAAGGACACCTACACCAAAACCCCATCAGTACATCACCATCATCAAAGACCAGAGGCAGATAAAACCACAAAGATGGGGAAAAAGCAGGGCAGAAAAGCTGGAAATTCAAAAAATAAGAGCACATCTCCCCCGGCAAAGGAGCGCAGCTCATCGCCAGCAACGGATCAAAGCTGGACGGAGAATGACTTTGACGAGATGAGAGAAGAAGGCTTCAGTCCATCAAATTTCTCAGAGCTAAAGGAGGAATTACGTACCCAGCGCAAAGAAACTAAAAATCTTGAAAAAAAAGTGGAAGAATTGACGGCTAGACTAATTAATGCAGAGAAGGTCATAAACGAAATGAAAGAGATGAAAAGCATGACACGAGAAATACGTGACAAATGCACAAGCTTCAGTAACCGACTCGATCAACTGGAAGAAAGAGTATCAGCGATTGAGGATCAAATGAATGAAATGAAGCGAGAAGAGAAACCAAAAGAAAAAAGAAGAAAAAGAAATGAACAAAGCCTGCAAGAAGTATGGGATTATGTAAAAAGACCAAATCTACGTCTGATTGGGGTGCCTGAAAGTGAGGGGGAAAATGGAACCAAGTTGGAAAACACTCTTCAGGATATCATCCAGGAGAACTTCCCCAACCTAGTAGGGCAGGCCAACATTCAAATCCAGGAAATACAGAGAATGCCACAAAGATACTCCTCGAGAAGAGCAACTCGAAGACACATAATTGCCAGATTCACCAAAGTTGAAATGAAGGAAAAAATCTTAAGGGCAGCCAGAGAGAAAGGTCGGGTTACCCACAAAGGGAAGCCCATCAGACTCACAGCAGATCTCTCGGCAGAAACTCTCCAAGCCAGAAGAGAGTGGGGGCCAATATTCAACATTCTTAAAGAAAAGAATTTTAAACCCAGAATTTCATATCCAGCCAAACTAAGTTTCATAAGTGAAGGAGAAATAAAATCCTTTACAGATAAGCAAATGCTTAGAGATTTTGTCACCACTAGGCCTGCCTTACAAGAGACCCTGAAGGAAGTACTAAACATGGAAAGGAACAACCGGTACCAGCCATCTCAAAAACATGCCAAAATGTAAAGACCATCGAGGCTAGGAAGAAACTATATCAACTAATGAGCAAAATAACCAGTTAATATCATAATGGCAGGATCAAGTTCACACATAACAATCTTAACCTTAAATGTAAATGGACTAAATGCTCCAATGAAAAGACACAGACTGGCAAACTGGATAAAGAGTCAAGACCCATCAGTCTGCTGTATTCAGGAGACCCATCTCACACGCAGAGACATACATAGGCTCAAAATAAAGGGATGGAGGAAGATTTACCAAGCAAATGGAGAACAAAAAAAAGCGGGGGTTGCAATACTAGTCTCTGATAAAACAGACTTTAAACCATCAAAAATCAAAAGAGACAAAGAAGGCCATTACATAATGGTAAAGGGATCAATTCAACAGGAAGAGCTAACTATCCTAAATATATATGCACCCAATACAGGAGCACCCAGATTCATAAAGCAAGTCCTTAGAGACTTACAAAGAGACTTAGACTCCCATACAATAATAATGGGAGACTTCAACACTCCACTGTCAACATTAGACAGATCAACGAGACAGAAAGTTAACAAGGATATCCAGGAATTGAACTCATCTCTGCAGCAAGCAGACCTAATAGACATCTACAGAACTCTCCACCCCAAATCAACAGAATATACATTCTTCTCAGCACCACATCGTACTTATTCCAAAATTGACCACGTAATTGGAAGTAAAGCACTCCTCAGCAAATGTACAAGAACAGAAATTATTACAAACTGTCTCTCAGACCACAGTGCAATCAAACTAGAACTCAGGACTAAGAAACTCAATCAAAACCGCTCAACTACATGGAAACTGAACAACCTGCTCCTGAATGACTACTGGGTACATCACGAAATGAAGGCAGAAATAAAGATGTTCTTTGAAACCAATGAGAACAAAGATACAACATACCAGAATCTCTGGGACACATTTAAAGCAGTGTGTAGAGGGAAATTTATAGCACTAAATGCCCACAAGAGAAAGCAGGAAAGATCTAAAATTGACACTCTAACATCGCAATTAAAAGAATTAGAGAAGCAAGAGCAAACACATTCTAAAGCTAGCAGAAGGCTAGAAATAACTAAGATCAGAGCAGAACTGAAGGAGATAGAGACACAAAAAACCCTCCAAAAAATCAATGAATCCAGGAGTTGGTTTTTTGAAAAGATCAACAAAATTGACAGACCACTAGCAAGACTAATAAAGAAGAAAAGAGAGAAGAATCAAATCGACGCAATTAAAAATGATAAAGGGGATATCACCACCGACCCCACAGAAATACAAACTACCATCAGAGAATACTATAAACACCTCTACGCAAATAAACTGGAAAACCTAGAAGAAATGGATAATTTCCTGGACACTTACACTCTTCCAAGACTAAACCAGGAAGAAGTTGAATCCCTGAATAGACCAATAGTAGGCTCTGAAATTGAGGCAATAATTAATAGCCTACCAACCAAAAAAAGTCCAGGACCAGATGGATTCACAGCTGAATTCTACCAGAGGTACAAGGAGGAGTTGGTACCATTCCTTCTGAAACTATTCCAATCAACAGAAAAAGAGGGAATCCTCCCTAACTCATTTTATGAGGCCAACATCATCCTGATACCAAAGCCTGGCAGAGATACAACAAAAAAAGAGAATTTTAGACCAATATCCCTGATGAACATCGATGCAAAAATCCTCAATAAAATACTGGCAAACCGGATTCAGCAACACATCAAAAAGCTTATCCACCATGATCAAGTGGGCTTCATCCCTGGGATGCAAGGCTGGTTCAACATTCGCAAATCAATAAACATAATCCAGCATATAAACAGAACCAAAGACAAGAACCACATGGTTATCTCAATAGATGCAGAAAAGGCTTTTGACAAAATTCAACAGCCCTTCATGCTAAAAACGCTCAATAAATTCGGTATTGATGGAACGTACCTCAAAATAATAAGAGCTATTTATGACAAACCCACAGCCAATATCATACTGAATGGGCAAAAACTGGAAAAATTCCCTTTGAAAACTGGCACAAGACAGGGATGCCCTCTCTCACCACTCCTATTCAACATAGTGTTGGAAGTTCTGGCTAGGGCAATTAGGCAAGAGAAAGAAATCAGGGGTATTCAGTTAGGAAAAGAAGAAGTCAAATTGTCCCTGTTTGCAGATGACATGATTGTATATTTAGAAAACCCCATTGTCTCAGCCCAAAATCTCCTTAAGCTGATAAGCAACTTCAGCAAAGTCTCAGGATACAAAATTAATGTGCAAAAATCACAAGCATTCTTATACACCAGTAACAGACAAACAGAGAGCCAAATCATGAATGAACTTCCATTCACAATTGCTTCAAAGAGAATCAAATACCTAGGAATCCAACTTACAAGGGATGTAAAGGACCTCTTCAAGGAGAACTGCAAACCACTGCTCACTGAAATAAAAGAGGACACAAACAAATGGAAGAACATACCATGCTCATGGATAGGAAGAATCAATATCGTGAAAATGGCCATACTGCCCAAGGTAATTTATAGATTCAATGCCATCCCCATCAAGCTACCAATGAGTTTCTTCACAGAATTAGAAAAAACTGCTTTAAAGTTCATATGGAACCAAAAAAGAGCCCGCATCTCCAAGACAATCCTAAGTCAAAAGAACAAAGCTGGAGGCATCACGCTACCTGACTTCAAACTATACTACAAGGCTACAGTAACCAAAACAGCATGGTACTGGTACCAAAACAGAGATATAGACCAATGGAACAGAACAGAGTCCTCAGAAATAATACCACACATCTACAGCCATCTGATCTTTGACAAACCTGAGAGAAACAAGAAATGGGGAAAGGATTCCCTATTTAATAAATGGTGCTGGGAAAATTGGCTAGCCATAAGTAGAAAGCTGAAACTGGATCCTTTCCTTACTCCTTATACGAAAATTAATTCAAGATGGATTAGAGACTTAAATGTTAGACCTAATACCATAAAAATCCTAGAGGAAAACCTAGGTAGTACCATTCAGGACATAGGCATGGGCAAAGACTTCATGTCTAAAACACCAAAAGCAACGGCAGCAAAAGCCAAAATTGACAAATGGGATCTCATTAAACTAAAGAGCTTCTGCACAGCAAAAGAAACTACCATCAGAGTGAACAGGCAACCTACAGAATGGGAGAACATTTTTGCAATCTACTCATCTGACAAAGGGCTAATATCCAGAACCTACAAAGAACTCAAACAAATTTACAAGAAAAAAACAAACAACCCCATCAAAAAGTGGGCAAAGGATATGAATAGACATTTCTCAAAAGAAGACATTCATACAGCCAACAAACACATGAAAAAATGCTCATCATCACTGGCCATCAGAGAAATGCAAATCAAAACCACAATGAGATACCATCTCACACCAGTTAGAATGGCGATCATTAAAAAGTCAGGAAACAACAGGTGCTGGAGAGGATGTGGAGAAATAGGAACACTTTTACACTGTTGGTGGGATTGTAAACTAGTTCAACCATTATGGGAAACAGTATGGCGATTCCTCAAGGATCTAGAATTAGATGTACCATATGACCTAAGTCATCCATTACTGGGTATATATACCCAAAGGATTATATGCTGCTCTCAAAGACACATGCACATCCCATGTTTATTGCAGCACTATTCACACAGCAAAGACTTGGAATCAAACCCAAATGTCCACTATACAGATTGATTAAGAAAATGGCACATATACACCATGGAATACTATGCAGCCATCAAAAAGGATGAGTTTGTGTCCCTTTGTAGGGACATGGATGCAGCTGGAATCCATCATTCTTAGCAAACTATCACAAGAACAGAAACAAACACCATGCCCCAGCGGGAACTGTTCAACAGATCAATGGACTCGGAAGGAACATCAAGCACACCGGGGCCTACTGCGGTGAGGGGAGGGGGGAGGGATTGCATTGGGAGTTGAGACCTGGCTGTGTCAGACGAGTTGATAAGTGCAGCACACCAACAACAAGGCACAAGTATACATATGTAACAAACCTGCATCGCTGGCACATGTACCCTACAACTTGCTGTATAATAATAATAAATAAATTAAAAAAAAAAAAAAAAAGATCTGAACACAGCATCATCTGACTACAGAGTCCTTGCTTCTGCCCATGCCTCTCATACAGCTTCATGAAATCCCATAATTGCAGGACCATCAGTCTTATTCGCCACTATATTTCCAGCTCTAGTGTGCGGCGTATGATAGGTGCTTAATAATATTTTGTGGATGAATTAAATATGAATTAGCATGACTATCTTAAAGAACCTGCCTCATTACTTTATAGTCACATGGTAAATAGGATTACTATTACCTTGACCAGGACACCAGGAACATAACAGGGTTTTATGACGGTTGATGAAATACACAAGACTATGATTCTAACTGTCCCAACACTATCAAGCCACATTATTGAGAGACACATTAGAGACTCTTATAATTGTCCAGGTAAGAGATGATGAGAATCTGAACTAGGACTGTAGCACAGGGGATGACAAGAAGGAGCTACGGATTCAAGAAAGTGATAGGAGTAAAACAGGCTGGGCTAGCGGATTTACTGAATGTGGCGTGTGGGGAAAAAAAGTAGCCCTCAAGTTTCATACTGAGTGTGCAAGCCGGATTACAATGAGTTGATGGGTAGCTACATTCTGGAACATGGAATGAGTAAGATGGGGTGGAAATCAGAATATAATTTGGGGGTTCAAGGAAGTGTCAACATTGAATGGGAGATAGTAGAGCATATTTGTAAATTTCTTAGAATCAGATGGGAGTTAGAACAAGAAGATACAAGAAAGAGAGATGGAGCAAGGCCCATAGATGCTTTGAAGCTGTTTAATAGCCCCTGTGTGTATCTAAACGCATGTATGGTGTTTATCCAGGAGAAATGGTTTTTAAAATAAGGTTGCTCATTTCTTGCCTTTCCTAGGCTGCAAAGAGCACATAACTAACAGGTGATATAGAATTTGAAGCTTCAAGACCAAGTCTACTCTAGGAGTTACTGTTCCAAATGTTTTTCTCAAGGAGATAAATTTCCGAATTAGAAATAATGCAGGTTGGGCTTGGTGGCTCATGCCTGTAATTCCAACACCTTGGGAGGCCAAGATGGAAGAATTTCCTGAGGCCAGAAGTTTAAGACCAGACTGGGCCACATAGTGAGACCCCATCTCTACACAAATAAAAATAAAAATAAATATTTACTGGGTATGATGGTGCACACCTGTAGTCCTAGCTACCAGAAAGGCTGAGACAGGAAGATTGCTTGAGCCCAGGAGTTCAAGGCTGCAGTAAGCTAGGCGCAACTCCACACCTGCCTGGGCGACAGAGCAAGACTCTGTCTTCAAAAGAAAAGAAAAGGAAAAGAATAATGCCATATTAAAGAGAAAGTATGATTCTTTGAAAAACTTTTATTTCATTTTAAGAAGTTCTTGGTAATATTAAAGTGTCTGATCTATCTTAATCGTACTAGTAACATTAATCACCACATAACTTCTTCTTGCGTGTGTGTGTGTGTGTGTGTGTGTGTACAATCTTGAGAATCATAACAACGTTTTGGCCAAAGACTGACTGCATAAATGATGGTGGCCCCGTAAGATTATAATGGAGTTGCAACATTCTTAGCACCTAAGGACACTGTAGCTTTAGTAAGATCATAGCAGAAGGCATTACTCATGTGTTTGTGGTGATGCTCATGTAAACAAACTTACTGTGTTGCTAGTCATATAAAAGCAGAACACATATGGTTATGTATAGCATAGAACACTTGATAAGGGTAATAAACAACTATGTTACTCGTTTATGTATTTGCTATACTCTAATTTTTATTATTATTTTAGAGTACACTACTTCTACTTACAAAAACTTTAAAAAGTTAACTGTGAAACAGCCTCAGGCAAGTATTTCAGGACATATTCTAGAAGAAGGCATTGTTATCATGGGAGATGACAGCTTCGTGCATGTTAGCCCCCCCTAGAGACCACCCAATGGAACAAGATGTGGAGGTGGAAGACAGTGATGTTATTTTTAATCCTGATCCTCTGTGGGCCTACGCTAATGTGTGTGTTTGTGTCTTAGTTTTTAACAAAATCTTTTAAAAGTTAAAAAAAATTAATAGAAAAAAAGCTTATAGAAAAAGGATATAAAAAGAAAATATTTTTGTACAACTACATAATATATATGCTTTAAGTGTTATTACCAAAGGGTCAGATTTAAAAAAAAAAAATTTAAAGTTTATAAAGCAAAAAAGTCACAGTAATCTAAGGTTAATTTATTATTGAAAAAATAAATTTTAAAATATGATACCTATACATCATGGAATACAATGCAGCCATAAAAAATAACAAGATCAAATCCTTTGCAGGAACATGGCTGGAGTTGGAGGCCATTATCCTTAGCAAACTAATGCAGGAAGAGTAAGCCACATATCACATGTCCTCACTTATAAGTGAGAGTTAAATGATGAGAACAGACAGACACAAAGAGGGGAACAATAGACACTGGGGCCTACCTGAGGGTGGAGGATAGGAGGAGGAAGAGGAGCAGAGAAAATAAAATAACTATTGGGTACTAGGCTTAGTACCTGGGTGACAATAATCTGTAAAAAAACAAAAACAAAAACAAAAACAAAACAAAACCATGACACGAGTTTACCTGTAAAACAAATCTGCATGTGTAGCCCTGAACCTAAAATAAAAGTTAAAAGAGAAAATTTAAAAATAAATTTAGTATAGCCTAACTGGACAGTGTTTATAAAATCTGCAGTAGTGTACAGTAATGTCCTAGATCTTCACATTCACTCACTACTTATTCACTGACTCACCCAGGGCAACTTCCAGTCCTGCAAACTCCATTCATGATAAGTACCCTATATAAATGTATCGTTTTTGAATATTTTATACTGTATCGTTATTGAACCTTTTCTACCTTTAGATATGTTTAGATACACAAATACCATTGTGTTACAATTGCCTGTAGTACTCAGCACATTAACATACTATACAGGTTTGTAGCCTGGGAACAATAGGTTATACCATGTAGCCTAGCTGTGTAGTAGGCTGTACTATCTAGGTTTGTGTAAGCACCCTCTATGATGTTCACACAATGACAAAATCACCTAACAATGCATTTCTCAGAACGTGTCCCTGTTGTTGAGGAACACATGACTATAGAAAGATGATAGATAGATAGATAGATAGATAGATAGATAGATAGATAGATAGATAGATAGAAAATAGATAAATGAATGAACCTATCTGAAATAAAAGGACTGTAAATTAGTGTAGTTTATTAATTGGTTTACTCCTCCAGACACAGAACAGGGTAGGCAGGCACAGAAGCAGAGCCCCTCCAAGCCCATCAGCGGTCTCTCCTGGGCATGTGGCTAAGGCAGCTTGGAGCCACATCACATGCCTTTCTCCTGAACTTTCACAGGAGATTAGCTTTTGCTTCTTGGATAACTGAATAAATGGAAAGAAAAGATGTTTGTAACTAACACCAAAGAAAAGTCTGTTTGTTCTCAAGACACTGAGTGTGTTGTTCAACCCAGTGAGTTCATCTATGCATTTTCTCGGACACTGCAAGGGTCATAACGGCAGCAGGGTGACAAGCCACTCGGTTCAAGTCATGCCCATTCAGGCTGCCCCCAGGGCAGTACTAACTTAGACAGTTGCTTTTTTCCTTCTCTGGGTTTAAAAAAAAAAAGACTCAGAAGAAGGTATATATGCATCTTGCTTCTTTGCTCACTTGTTCTCTCTCTCTCTCTCTCCTGCCACTGCCTTTGGGACAGGGATGGCCTCAGCCTTCCTCATTCTCAATACTAACTTTTCTTTTTTATTTTGACGTTGGGGCCCAGGGGCAGTGCTGCTGGCAGAGATGAGTCCAGCTTGAAAACAGACAGTCCTCCAGCCCCACCCTCCTGGAGCTCAGCTCTCCCGATACCATGGGAAAATGGGGAGAGAAATAAGAGTCTCAAGGAGCCACATCTAATCTAGGTATTCAGGAGTCAGGCGTTCTAATCCTTTATTCAATCTGATTGCCGCTGAGGGTCAAAACTGTGTAAGTACTTTAAGGTGAGGCCCAGTTATGGGGAGTTCTTATCCTAATAAGGCCCAGAACACCATACGACCAATTAGATGAGAAAAAAGAAATCTCTCTTAATCAGTCATGTGTGCAAAGATTAATGTCCAAGGATAAGTACTTCCATTTTATTTATAGACTCTAAAACTGGAAACAATCCGAAATATCTACAATATGGAATTGATTAGATAAACGCCTGGAACATACCTAGAGTGAATTTATGCAATCATTTAAAATCATGTAGTATTGAATATTTAACAATATAGGAAAATTCTCAACATAAGAACTTGTAGTTACTAATCCCAAATTATAGAAAATGTGCAATTGTTTGCAAAAAAAAGAAAGAGGAATATGTGGTAAGAGTTTTTTTTTTCTATTTGATTTTAAAATTACTATTTCAAATGTTCAGCAATAAGCTTGTCTAATTTTTATAAGCGGAAAAATAATACTATGTAAAATAAATCAATCATTTCTGATTACGGTGGTTCACATGAAAAAGAACAAAGTGTAGGGGACTATTCTTGTCTAACTTCTTGGAAACCAAGTAAATCAAACGATCAACAAGAATTTACTATGAGAAAATGAGACGCTGACAAAAAACGATTTGTATAGATTTGCATGGCAAGAACAGAAGGCTCACTTTCTCTTCAAGTCAGGACCTATTTCTAGAAGAATGTCTGGCATTAGTATTTAATGCCCTAGTGTTACCAGAAGTCAATCTATTATGCTTTCTCTTTTTGTGGTATTTGCATTTAAGTCTCATCTCCAGTAAGAACATAAAGGCTCTATCATTTGTTAATAAACTTCAGACATTGGTAAGTATATGGAAGGTGTGTGTAACTGGTTTTATAATGACAGCATTAGATCCAGATTCAGAATCCTGGACCTTAAGCCACTGCTTTGCTAGCTGACTAAATTATCTGAACTTCAGTTGCCTCATCTATAAGATGGGGATGATGATAACTACCTCAGCATGTGGTCCCGAAGATTTATTCATTTAATTAAAAAGTATTTACTGAGCAGCCACTTTGTACTGTGCTAGACTCTTAGGGTGTAATAGTGTCAGTCCCTGTCCTAACACAGTTTGCAGTCTAGTGGGAGACATAGGCAGATACAAAGAAAATTACAAGAGTCTGGCAATTGCTATGATGGTGGCAATGCAGCACCATAGGAATACATAAGAATGAGAACTAATCTGAAAGAAGTGGTGATATCTAAAATAAAAGACAGAGTATGGGCAGAACTTTTCTAGGCAAAGATGGGGAGAAGACAGTCCCAGGAGAACTGAAAAAATATGTTCTAAGGCCTACAAATAACAATGGATAAATACAAAAATTTAATGAAAATTAAGTCTTTTTTTTTTTGAGACAGAGCCTCGCTCTGTCGCCCAGGCTGGATGTGGTGGCACGATCTCGGTTCACTGCAAGCTCCGCCTCCCAGGTTCACGCCATTCTCCTGCCTCAGCCTCCCAAGTAGCTGGGACTACAGGTGCCCACCACCACGCCCGAAAATTAAGTAGTTTTAATGTGATTGAGCACATTTATCCAAACTGTACTAGAACACATTTACCCAAACTGTACTACTTAGTAAAGCACTAATGTTATAAGACTTTGTGTTAGGTTATAATACACTCAAATTTTTAATTGACATATAAAAATGCAAAATGTTTATTCGCCAAAATTTGCTAATGATGGGTAGTGGAAAGAGCCTGTGAATACACTGAATAATGCATCCGAAGATATCTTGGTATTTCAGATTCTAAAAGAAAAGATAAGCAACATTTTTTTAAGTTTCTTGTCATCCTGAATCATTTTCCTTACTTTTGCTGCTTCCAACTGCCCAGAGTTAGATGATGCATGGGCCATGACCATTTTACAGCATTACTTTGTGGCCAGATACAACTGCACACATAAAAACACAGGGAAGATGTGGCATGGGGGCCATGTTTTAGGCGTTTTGTGGCCAGGAAACTCAATATAAAGCAACAGTGGGTTGTGACAATGGTGTGGTAGAAGGGTAATATGTAGGAGTAAGAGTTCCCGGTCTCACTCTATTTTGGGGTGGTGGCACTACCCAGATACTGTATTCAGCTGTGGGTATCACACTTTAAGAAGACTATTGAGAATCTGGAACCTGTTCACCGTCAGGATGTAGAGAAGACAGTCTCAGGAGTAATGATGAAGCAGCAGGGCAGCTTATTTGGAGGAGAGGAACATAACAAGACAGGATAGCTGTCTTCAAATAGAAAAGCAACAGTCATTTGAAAAGAAGCACATTTACTCTCTGTGGCTGTGAAGTGTCACAGAGAACCACAAGACAAACACTAATGAAAAAAATTTCAGCTCAGTTAAAAGGATCACTTTATAATCATGAGATCTGGCCAGAGATGGAATAAGTTATTTATAAGGGGTAAGCTCTCTATTACTGTGTAAACAGATAATGGATGACTGATACCAAGATCTAATACTAACCTATAGGATATAGGTCTTCCTATACTAAGATTCAATAAGATCTTAGCGTCTTAGGTGATAGTATAAAAAAGATTCTAGTATCATATGAATAGTTAGACTATGCAATAGTCTAATTAGTCCAATACAGTTGTCACTAGCCACAAGTACTGTTGAGCACGTGAAATGTACCTGATCTAATGTGAGCTACGCTGTATATGTAAACTACAGACCAGATTTAATAATTCTTTATGTAGATTCATGTTGAAATAATATTTGGAATGTATTTGAGTTAAATAAAATATACTATTAAAATTAATTTCACTTGTTTCTTTTTATTTGTTTAATGTGGTTGCTAGAAATTTTAAAATTACATATGTGGCTGGCCAGAATGGAGACCATTATTCCCAGCTTGCCTCAAGTTAAAAAATCACTTCCCACATGCACAATCTTGAGATAGAGCTTTTATTAGGCTTCTCCACACTCCCTGGGGCAGGTTATGGGCCTACAGGAAACCCAGACCATGAAACCCGGTAGCCTGGGCCTTGCACCAAACCTGACTATAAACCATGACGGGGAACAAACTGTGCTGAACTCAGAAACAAGCCCAAGGAGATCAAAAGCCTTCAATTTCTTAAAATACTCAGCTGAAATACGACCAAGAAATTCCTTCGGATTGGAATTGAATCTACCTACATATTTCCTAAAGCTACTGAACAACCGTGTCACACTGAGCCAACATTAATTGGATTTGGGACCTTGCTTGCCACCAAGTAGAAAATATTTACCAATCCTGTGTATTTTGGCTTCTGGCATAGAGACTGCTTTTATAGCAAAATGAGTAAAGTCAGCACTCTTTTCTACTAAGCAAGCATAAATGGGTGTTCACCGTTCACAAGTAGGCGGAACTGCCATATCCACATTGAGACAACTTGAACAGATGGGGTGACCATTTAACATGCTGTCAAATTGCGAGGCCAAAGACCTCGAGGTTGAAGAATATGTCTCCGGAGTCAGAAGAACCTGTGCTTAAGCTGCTGCATTTCCTGCTGACTGCTGTAGAACCCGATGCAAGTTGTGTAATTCTTCAATACTTCAGTCTCTGCATCTATAAAGTAGACATAACACCCACTACTTCATAACTTCATATAGGCATTGCGAGGAGTTAATGATTATATGTGCGTATATATGACAGTTAGTATTATGTCTTCTCATCATCCTCATTCTCATCCTCACCATTGTCCCCAGTTAGACTATGAGCTCCTTAAGGTCAGGACAGACCTTCATTCAGTCATCATTCAACAACTGTCTATTGAGAGCTGGCTGTGTATCAGTTCTGTCCTTGATGCTGGACATATGGAAGGGACAAGACCAGCAAAATCTCTTAGTTGTCAGAGTTTATATTTTACTGGAAAATCATACATTAACTAGTTTGCAAATAAATACATAATTTCAGCAATAATAAGTGGTAGGAAGGAAGACAGAGCAGCATAAGGGAGCAGGGGATGATGTGGAGGAGGATGAGGGATAGCTTCAAGGATGCCAGGGTGGCTCCTCTGCACCGAGATTTGAATGAAGTGAGGAAGAAAATATGGAGAAGGTCTGCAGGAAGCATGTTCCAGAAAAGGAAGGAGCAAGTGCATAGGGAGAAAGAGCTTGCTGCTTTGAAGAATAGCAAGAATGAATAGAGTTGGTGAAACAAACTGGGCAAAGTGGGAGATGTGATCAAACGGTTGGTTTTGGCAAGATGGAAATCACTGGTGACCCTGACCAGAGCATTTCTAACAGAGTTTGGGGATATAAATGTGACTGGTGTCAGTTAAAGGGAACATGGGAGGGAAGGAGTTAGAGACACTTATACTATATTACATAATACCCGGTTTTGGAGAGCTTTGATATAAACAGAGGCAGAGAAATGGGTCAATAGCTAAAATGAGAGCTACTGAAGTGAGTTGTCTGTGATTGAGAATGATTCTGTAGAAAAGGAGAAACTGTCTCTGCAGGAGAGAGAGGGAATAACTTCAGGACAGCTACGGGAGCAAAGTCCTGGAGAAGATGAAAGAGGACAGGAGCCAGTTCACAGGGAGAGAGCCTGGCCCCTGGTAGCAGCAGGAACTGTTTCTGCATCCAACAGAAAAAATAGGCAGAATATGTGGGTTTGAATGCAGGCAAGGTTGTCAGTTGGTGGTGAGTAGATGAGAGAGGTTTGATGGCTTCCATTCTCTTAGGAGCTAAGGGGGGCTAAGAGGGAGGAAGGAGTTGTGGAGGTCACAGTTGCCATCTTACCCCTTGCGTCGAAAGTGGTGCCTATGCAAAGGCTCTCAGAAGTCTTGTTGACTATCCAAAAGAGTTTCAGCTACATGACCCACAGGAAGAGAAAACACCCACTTCCCTTCCAGCTTTATTCCCACCTTTCTCCTGCCCTTTTATTCTCTCCTGCACCTGCTGAGCTTGGCTAATGCAGTTGTCATTTCAGCTCAGGTCAACAAGCACATAAGTGCTTGTTCCATGGCATGCCTGTGCTGGGTATGGCCATATGGAGTTGAATCCATTGGCATAGGTGATGCCCTGCTGAGGCCACCCTCTTGTCTAGCTGTCTAAAAAGTAAGCTAAATGTTACAATCCTGAAGATGCATGCTTTGGTGAGAGTCCTAATGAGGATGCCCTAGCCATTTGGATTATCACTGAAGAATTTTCCTCACCTGAGTCTCCATCCCGCTCCAAGTGTCTCTGCCCTTGTCTTCTCCAGCCATCTTAATTGTCCCTCACTTTTAATGCCCTTCTCAGATCCCACCTCCCCAATCAAAAGTGATCTCTCACCATCCTGACA
Organism: Papio anubis; assembly: GCF_008728515.1. Classification (NCBI taxonomy): domain Eukaryota; kingdom Metazoa; phylum Chordata; class Mammalia; order Primates; family Cercopithecidae; genus Papio; species Papio anubis. The sequence goes on along the minus strand of NC_044987.1, from coordinate 38,828,087 downwards.
TTTTAAAGGACACATCATGGTGCCTTGTCCAGCTGCCCAGTACCAAGTCCTTCCCTTAGAGGAGATGTCACTGGTATCTGCAATTTCCCTCCAAGCCAGAACTGTGGATAGGAAGGTTCAGAGCTCTCCTTGCAGCTACCAACTCAGGAGAGTGTCACTGCTGTGGGGGAAGGGTTACAGTGGGACACGAGGGGAGGGGCCAGGGTTAGGATCCCATCCAGATTCTTCTTGTGCAGCTCTGTGGAGCTCTGCTGAGTGCTCAAGTTTCATTTAAGATGCTTGAATAAAGAACTGAGCTGCTGTCCTGTGGGGAGGCCGTGGGCAAGGCAAACATGCTGTCTGGCACATTCACTTAAGGGAGAACAAGGGTGAGGGTTGTACGACTGTTTTGCAGGATAAATCACCAAATCACTTGCTTGTTTTCAAGTAAGTAAAAGAGGCCAAAGGCTTTGCAGAGGGTCCTGAAGCCCAGGGAGCATCATTAAAAGAGCTCTGGTATGTGTTTCGCTCAAGCCACGGCAAATACTTGCTGTGTTCCCTTACGGCTATAATTTTTAAACCATGCTTGGAAAGGTCCACACACATCCATACAATGCCATTGACAAGGGCACATGGGTTCTTCCTGCCTCCTACCCTATGTAAGAAAGGCAGTTTGGCCTGAGCATGCTAGGGAAGATTATTTCCTCCCTTATTCACCTTTTTCTCTACTCCTTTGTCTTCTCCTACCTGACAAAAGAAATGCCTCAGAAGAGACCAACAGGCTTGAAAGGTTAAAAATAAAAATAATATAGAAATTTTTTTTCTGAGTCCAGTTCATTTTGAGATTAGACTAAAGATATAGACATTTGGTGTGCTGACTTTACTGGCATGATAGCCCAGGGCTGGGGGCCAAGGGTGAGCTCATGCAGTAATTTTTTTACCTACACAAGACTGCAGCTAAAAGCAAAATGCAATCCAAATCACTTCACTAAATAGGCTATGAGAGTGTGAGGCTGAGCCAGTCTTTCTTTAAAGCTATAATTGCTTCTCCACCCCACACCCTTTCTCCTCATCCAAAGGCATAGGATAGGAATTTCCATGCCATTCCCGAAACACTTCAGATGACAAAATATTTTAAGTGGTGGAAACGTGACAAAACTGTCCAATGGACATGAAGGTAAATATGTAAATTATAAAATCCACTTCTATCTTGTTCTGAAACAACATAAAAATGACACATTTCTTATCCAGATAGAAACTAAAAACCACCGCTGCTGCAACATTCAAGTAATCTGCAGTAAACACTTGGATCTCCCCGAATATGTAAAAAGCCCCACTCAGGTGTACTAATTCCCAACCAGGATAGAAAGGAGTAGATTATACTACCTGCTTCATACTGCAGTCTCCATACTGAAAGTTGACATGCCTCTGTGATGTAAGTATCCAGAAAAATGGGAACATAAAGTGAAAGTTAATTTTTTTTTTCGTATTCCTTTCTGCAGAAAGCCTTTGGTTGTCCTAAAATGTGTGACTTTGTTTCTCATGCTTCTCACAACCACCCTTCTGTAGCTTGAATAAATACTTTTGTTTTCTGAGACATCTCCTGAGGGGCCTGGAAATATAAGAACCTGAGAATTTAAGTTTGGGTACCTGGCATATAAGAGGCACTCCATAAATGACTGCTGGACAATGAATGCATGAATGCATGACTTGATCATCTTGGATATTTTAAGATAATGACTACCTAAAATCATATAAAGTTTGCTCTCCCTGAGATAGAATACAAAATAAAAATAAAAAATAATATAAAGGTAATCATAGCAGTATCCATTCTTAGATGCCAGATCAATTCTAGACTATGAAGAGCAACATAAAATTGTGTCCATGGTATGGGGAGTAACATAGAGGATGCCCTGCCATCCCACACACTGTCTTTTGGTGTCTTTTTAAGACTCTCAACACAGCTCTAAGCATTGACCTGGCTTAACATGCCCAGTTTTCTGTTCTTAGGGGCCACATCTGAGGTCTGGTGGGAGTCAAACTTTCAGAAGAATTAAGTTTCCAATCAACATCTCAGTCGAAAAGCCTGGAGCTTCCCTTTCATAGTCTCATGGTCTTCCCAAGTGTCTATCATAGTTTCCATTTTATCCACTGAGGCAGAGAGATGCTCGGCTGACTCTATCTCTGCTCTAGGGCTATGCCTTTCAGGAAGAAAGATAAAGCCTTGGCTACCCACCTCTGCCCTCTCCCCATAAGATCTTGATTCCCATTGGTGGAAGGAAATGCAGACCATTTTCTCTGTTGAACAGCCCTGGGGCTCTTGGCTCAGTTCCTGCACTGTCCATTCATGATGAACAAGAAAGGTCTCAGGAAGCCTGCTTGACAAAGTTAACTCTGTGGATTCTCTCTTTCTCTTACCTTAATAATTCCTTGAGTGATCCCAAAGCTTCCTAGGTGGCTTTAAAAAAATAAATAAATAAAACTTATCTAGTCCAGTTGAAAAGCATAACTAATTCACTCACTGTCTCTTCCTCCCATCTCCTCCGTGAGTTGGGTTTGAGGAACCGGAGTGGAAAGCAAGCCTGCTTATTCCTGTTTTTTCCTACTCTGTCTCCTTAGAGATTGGGGGAAAGGGTGGGCAATATCTGGTTCCAGGACACCTTCCTAGTTCTCTTTTCACAGCCTAAGGTCTATGGTGTTTGAGGCTGCTTGTGAGAGCAAGGAAAATGGAGCCCCTGGTGGTGGTCCCTGCTTGATGGATGAATTATTTCACTCATACTGACCATGCGGCTGGCATCCTCTGTGTGGCACAGACATTTACGCTTGGACCCTGGAGGGTACATGTATCTACTCCTTAAAGGGTCTGGTAGGTCTCCCCACAGCCCAGTTTCCTCACACAATTCAGGTCTATGCATTGTTCTAATCAGGGAAGAGTCCCATAGAGGCAGAAACTAGTTCTGAACACATCACCATTGGGAGCTGTGGAATATAGTAGGTGAGACAATTAGTGCTGTAGTTAGAGAGAGAGGTCCGTTGCATTTTTCACCACTTACTTAACAACTCGGAGCCTCACTTTTTCCATCTATAAATTGGGAAAAATGATGTTTATGGAGTTATAGTGAAAAGGACCATGGGCTTGTGAAGTTTCCCTACCTGGGTTCAAATCCCAGATCCAGTGGTTAGTTCCTACAAGTGTAATATTAGGTAGAGCTTTCCTTTGAGACTGCTTTTTCATCTGTGACATGAAAATAGTATTTTTAACTCCCTTGTAGGGAAGACATAAGAATTAAATGAGTAACAATATGGAATGTTATCTGGAACAGTATGTGAGACAGGGCTGTGTCTGTTATGGTTATTAAATATGCACAAAAAGTGCTTAGCTTGAAGCCTGGCACCTGCTAGCTATAACTGTGGAGCTGAGAAGGGAATATCAAGTCCTAGGCCCCTGCACTAAGGTTGGTATTAACATAGAATATGCCTCTTCTTACTCCCTTGCTTGGCTTTAAACATTTCCTTGGCCCTTGCCAATGCTCTTTGCACCATATTCATGCCTCTTTGGATTTGTCAGCTTCCTCAGGTCTGCCTGAGAACTCAAGAGCCTGCACAAGTCCAGGCAGTGCTATTTCTGCCTTGGGAGCCAACCCCATCCACCTCCGGCTGAGTTACCTCCCCGCGGAAATAATCCACTGTTTGCCCAGAGGGCAGAGCTCTGTTTATCCCATAGTCAGACTCTAAAGGCTTCCACTCAGCAGATTTCCTCTCTGTCTGAGAGCTCAGGCCCAGTCAGTCATTGGTATTTCTGCATCATCCCCCATGTGGGATAAGACACATATCTTAGGCAACTGATTTGTCAGCAGCCAGTCTTGTACTTTGAGTTGTTTTTCTAGTGTGGGTATAAATTAATACCTCTTCACCCACATTCTCAAATTCAGACTTCCTTATGACCAAGAGGCCTAATAGCCTCTTCATTGTCTGAACCATGCCTGCCAGTCCCGCCTTATCTCTCCTGAACTCCAGTCAAAACAGATTACAGATACAGAAGGCACCATACACCCCACACCTCCAGGGCTTCACAAATGCTTCCCCTCCCTCTGCACGGAACCTCCCTCCCTGCCATTACTTCCACCCATGGTGAGCTTCTATTTATCTTTCAGAATCCAGTTGAGCTTGTATTCCGTCTTTTAGAACTTACCCTCTCTGGGACCACTTCAGAGTGTTGCCTTTTATTGCTTTCCCAGTTGGGTAAGGCATTCCTCCTTGACTCTCCCCTACCTTGTGGCTTATGCCTATTACTATGTTTTGTTTAAGTTATATTTTGTCTTTCCCACAAGACTGTGAATTCTTTACAGGCAGTTATTTATGTTATGTAACTCTGTATCCCTACTACAGAGTCTGTAGCAATACACTTGTGTAGAGTTGGTATTAAACAACAAAAAAAATTGAACCCTGAATGAATTTTCAAGGTTTCCATGGCTGCCTAGGGTAGTAGCTCTGTTGACTTGTATCTCAAAGAACAAAAAATAAATAAGAATAAAAAAGAAAATGATCTCCACCATAGAACTCACTAATGTACACTGGATACCCAGGGAAAACAAAGTGAGCTCTCCAGCCATAGAGAAGGCTCTGTGAAGAGATACAGGGACCATCATGTCATGTCATTCTTTCTTCTTCTTGATGTTCCAGGATTCCTTCTTTTATCATTTCTATTCCATGTATATAACTTTCTTGAGCCATTCTTTTAGGGTATGTCTGCTTATGATAAATTCTATTTGTTTTCCTTTATCTGAGAATGCCTTGATTTCTTCTTCATTTCTGAAGGATATTTTCCCTAGATATAGAATTCTGTTTTAAAATTTTTCTTTTGGCACTTAAAAAAAGTTGTATCACTTTCTTTTCAACTTCATGATTTCTGAAGAGAAATTCTCTGGCATTTTAATTGCTTTTCCCCTGAAGGCAATGTCTCATTTTTCTCTGGTTGCTTTCAAGATGTTTTCTTTGTATTTAGTTTTCAGAAGTTTGACTATGATGTGTCTTGGCATGGATACCTTTGGATTTATCTTGTTTGGATTTCACTCAGCTTCTTGAATCTGTAGGATTAGGAATATATTTTTGCTAAATTTGAGGAAATTTCAGTCATTATGTCTTTGACTTTTTTTTTCAGCCTTACATTCTTTCTCTCTTCTTCTGAGACTTCAAGGATATCAATATTAGATATGCGGTTATAGTCTTTATGTCCCTGGGACTCTATTTATTTTTGTGTAATTTATTTTCCCTGTGGTTCAGTTTGAGTAATTAATGTCATTGTTCTATCCAAAAATTCACTGATTCATCTTTCTGTCCTCTTAATTCTACTGTTAAACCCATTCACTGAAGGTATTTTTTAAGTTTTAAAATTTTTTGGTTCTATAATTTTTACTTGATTCTTCTTTATGTCTTTTATATAATTGCTTCTACTTCGTTTTCATTATTTTATGCATGTTTGTAATTGGTCTTTCAATAATTTTATGATAATTGTTTTAAAATCCTTGTTAAATAATTCCACATCTGTGTCTTCTTGGTGTTTGCATCCGTATCCGTTGATTGTCCTTTCTTATTCAAGGTGTAGTTTTCCTGGTTCTTGGTATAGCAAGTGATTTTTTCAGTTAAAATCTAGACCTTTTGGGTGCTATGTCATGAGACTCTGAATCTTTTTTTTAATCTTCTGTTTTAACAGGCTTCCTCAGACACAGTGCTAGTGCAGTATGCAGTTCAAGTAAGCACAAAAGCAAATTTACATCTTTAAGTGCTTAACTAGAATACGATATCTAAAATCAATAAACTAAATTTTTGCCTTAGGAAGTTAGAAAAAGGAGAGCAAATAAATAGAAGAAAATAAATATTAAAGATAAGAATAGAAAACAAACACTATAGAAAATTAACAAAGTCAAAAGCTATTCTTTAAAAAAATCAATAAAACTGTCAAACACCTAGGCAGACAAGAAGAGAAAGAAAGAAAGAGACAGAGAGGAAGGAAAGAAGGAAGGAAGGAAGGAAGAAGGAAGGAAGGAAGGAACATGGAATCATCATTACAGATCTAACAGATATTAGAAGAATAGTAAGATAATACTATAAACAATATTAGGCCAAAAAGGTGACAATTTAGATGAAACAGATAAATTTCTTTGAAAACACAATTTATCTAAACTGACAACTAAAAGAAAAAATCTGAATAGTGATATATCTATTAAAGAAATTGAATTCATCAAAAATATTCCAAAATAAAATTTCTGGTTCTAGATAGTTTCATTAGTAAATTAATTATATTAAAATATAAGAAATAAATAACACCAATACTACTCAAACTTTTTCAGGAAATAAAGGATAAGAAAACATCATTCAAATTATTTTATGAGGCCAGTATAATCCTAATATTAAAAACTGACAAATACATTACCCCAAAAAAGGAAATTTAAAATCAAAATTCCTCATGAATATAAACAAAAAATTATTAACAAAATAATAGAAAATCAAATCCAACAATGTATACAAAAGTCAATATATAATGACCAAGTTTATTTTAATAAAGCAAAGCTAGCTTAATACTCAAAGATAATTTATTCAATATAATTCACTATAGTAACAGATTGTAAGACACAACTCATGCAATCTTTTCAATAGTTGCTAAAAAAATTGACAAAAATTTAATATCAAATCATAGTAATTAAAAAAGTAGTGAACAGAATAGCAAGAAATTTCCTCAAACTGACAAAGATATCTACAAATTACTTATATTTAACATCATATATAATGCCAAACTGAATACTTTCCACCTATACTTGTGAATAAGGCAAAGATCTATGCTTTCACAATTTCTATTCAATATTGTCTTGGTGATCCTAGCCACTGCAGTAATAAAAGAAAAGTAAATAAAAACCCTCTACAATTCAGTAATTAGTACACAAACTACCTGATAAAAGTATCTGAAAAAAGGCAAAAGATTTGCATAGACACCCAAAGAAAATACATTAACAGCAAATCTACACAGTAAGACATGCTCATTATAGCTAAGGTCAGACCTGGGCTTCAGTCCTGACTCTGTCACTTGCTTCCCATGTGATCTTGGACAGGTTTGCCCATTTGCCCCCCTATGCCTCAATTTCCTCACAAATAAATTATCAACATTAATAGAACCTACTTCTTAGGATTCGGTGAAGGACTCAATTTAGAGTTTGAATTATATGAAGTGCTCAGAAAATGCCTATCCCATAGTAAGTTGGTTATAGTTATTGTAATTATGTGGACCTCCTTGCCTGGAGATTTCACCTGGGAGAATTTCTGACAATAGTGCCTTTCCTATGGTGACACACATTGCACTTTCTAACCTCCTATCCTAGGAAAGAGGAAGGCGATGGGCTGGATGGGGGCTGAGGGGGCTTGGCCAGCTTGAGTCTTGACATGCTATTTTGAGCATTACATGAAATAATCCTTGTAAAGTGCTTAGCTGTGTGCTTGGCACTCAGGCCATACTCAGTAAATGTTAATTAGTGCAGATTTTCTTCCAGATGCCTAGCACAGGACTGGGTTTATAGATTGTGCTGTAAAATTATTGCTGAAGAAATATATGGTATTTAAACTTAAACGTCAATGCACAGGAGATTGTGTCTCTGGCTCCCTTGCTACAGCAACTAGTAGGACCCCTAAGAGCACCCCCACCAATTCACTCGATGCTTAATAGATATTTTTTAGTTTCCTCTGAAGAGGAATAAGAAGAGAATATTAGTCGATTGTAGCCACTTGGCTGCAAATTTTCCACAGGAGCTGAGGTTAGAGATTCAGTGGCAGTAACACTAAATGTTTCAGGCTTTCTTAGAAAACCACAATTACATTGATTACACACTGTCAGTGGAACATTCACTGGAAGTCACACCCCTGCGAGGGACTGAGTGGTGGTGAGCTTTCTTTAATCTGTCCAAAAAGTCTCCCCAGGTTTCTCTCATCCAAAACTGGCAATTGAGAAAGTGCAGCCCAGGGTTAGGGGGCTGTCTGTGGCTACAGAACGCAGTGAAGCTAAGAGGCCCATAAGGGGATTAAATCTATGACCTGCTCCTCATTAGCACAATGTCCCAGCTGAATGGGAAATAATGCAGACTCCTTGAGTGTTAGCAAATACTGACCTACTTAGATATGAGGATAAAAGCACACATTTTCCCTCCGACATCAGCACAATCTGTCCTGGGAACTGAAAGGACAGAGGAAGCCCTTTTACAGGGAATTTCTGGGTCAATAACTCTCATCTCATGCTCTTACAGTAATTACTGGATTATGTTCCCCAATTATTCTCCTATCCAATAACTGCCTCTCTGCCTACCCACCCATGTTCCAACAAGTATTAGACAACGTGTCAGGCCATTTGAGGCTCCTATGACATCAGTCATCTTCATACAACTAGATCCCCCTGCCTAGTGCATTTTCATCTTGCACCTACCCCACCATCCCCACCACCTTCACCACCACAGCCTCTGCTCCTGTCCTCCACTCATCTGGTCAACATGTGCTCACTTCTCCTGTCCCAGCAAGCTGTCCTGGAAGCCTTCAGGAATTCTGACGCCTGGATACAGATCCATCCATGTACACCTCTGCACACAGTACTCTCCAATCACAGTACTTACTGCATTGTACTTTCACGGTCTATGTTCTCTCTCCCCATTTCCCAACACTGTAAGTGCCTAACACAAGGACTATGTCTGATGCAGAAGTGAATCCTATCTACTCTGTGCCTTGCCTAAAGTAGGAATTCAATAAATATTTGTTGAATTAATGGATGATGAAAGGAAATTCCAATTTTCCTCTTATATATTAAACTTCCTAAGTGATGCTAAATAATATCTGAAAATATTAAATAGTGCTTACATTCAACCATCCTTAAGGGCACCCTTAAGTCTTGACATTTGCTGAAGTAGGATGAAAAACTGTTTTAGAATCACACAGGTCTGAATTTAAATTCCTAGGTGATCATTAACTACCTGTGTTTCAACTTTTCTAAATGAGAATAATAATACCCACCTTGCAGGGTTATTCTACCTGAGAAGGTAGAATAAGATAAAATACGTGAAGTTCCTGCTACTCAAAAACATTAGTATGTTACCTCTTTCTATTCTCTAATTAATGAGCTTTCTCCTGAATTTCTGTCTGCCCTATTCATTGTACACTAAATACTACATTTTAATACACTCACACTCTTTCAAGTTAATATATATTAATATGTTTACATATAGACACATATGCTCTTTCCATTAACATAAAATATATGTATGTGTGTATATGTGAATGTGTGTGGTGTGTGTGTAGACATATATCTAGATATATAGATATATTTGCTTTTGTTTACTTTTTTCAATTAACTTGGAAGAGTGTATGTATATGTGTGTGTGGTGTGTGCTTGTGTGTGTATGTGTGTGTGTGGTGTGTGTGTTCCTCTAGCATATCTGTTTATATATTAAACTTTGTAATAGACTTTCCAGGCTTATTGTGAGGGCATTCGGGAGATAATGTAGAAAAAAACATGAGCTCCCTATACATAGTAGGCAATCATTTCATATGCTTTCCTTCCCCTTCTTTCCTTCTTTTTTTCTTCCTTCCTTGCTTTTTATTCCTCTTAGCAGACTTATTCTCTAAATATTGATTGATTAAGGGATTATATCCTTTATTCAAATTATATCCCAGTTTACCTGGCACAGAGAGGGCACCTGTGTTGGTCCATTTGGGCTGCTTTAACAAAATACCATAAACTGTGTGGCTTATAAACAACAGAAATTTATTTCTCACAGTTCTGGATGCTAGAAGTCTGAAATCAGGGTGACAATGAGGTTGAGTTCTGATGAGGGTCATCTTCCAGATCTGGCTACCTATTTCTTGCTGTGTCCTCCCATGGAGGAGGTAGTGAATAGTCTCATTCTGGCTCTTTCATAAAGACACTCATGCCCTTCATGAGGGCTTTGCTTCCATGACCTAACAACCTCCCAAAGGTCCCACCTCCTAACACTACTACCTTGGGAGTTAGGATTTCAACGTATACATTTTGGTGGGACACAAACATTCAGACCATATCAACAGTCAGCGAACAACTTATCAAATGTTTGTAGAGTAAAAACAAATAATAAAGTATTATTTTCATTGTATCATCATTATGGATATCCACTACATTTTTAAGGATCAAAACAGCTTCTGAACAATGCGAATTCTCCTACAGTCTTTATAAGTCAACAATAACAACAAATATTTCCCTTCTTTAAGGAGATTTCAGGATGAGGTCCTCTACTTCTCAATGAATATTCAGTGGAGCAAAGGAGGTCTTCTTTACAAGATAAACTTGATTTTGGAAATAATATTCTTATAAGAACAACATTTTTATGACTGGGGAAGAAGCTTTGGTAATAACATACAAGGTATGTTTAGATAATCAGATAGTCTCTGAGTTCTGTTTTAGGGAAAGATGGGTCTTTGCTAAGAATAACGCTATCCTGACAACAATGCAACTTCTAAAAGGTGAGTTTAAGCTTGAGGGTGTTCCACATTGATTTTATAAACACTGATAAAAAGCATTCATATTCTGAACAAATAAATTACACTTTATACAGAATAAAGAGGGACTGATAAAATCAAATCACAAAACCCAGTTGTCTTTTTTGGAGGGGTGGCGGGGGGAATAAGAATATACACTAGAGAGAAGTATGATGTGCGGCTAGGAAGGAAGAAATAAAGTAGGGATGGTAAAACATTTTGGCTTTGGGAATTCTTCCAAATTAATTGGTATTTTTATCAAACTAATATCTGCATATAAAAGCAAAATGTTAAAAATACTCAACAATATAATAAAGGACAGAATAATAAAATAATACATAATAAACACAATAAACATAATAAAAAAGAGCTCTAGACCTCTTCATTCATAAGAAGCAATCACTTTCACCTTTTCCAGCTTTTTCTTTAACAGCTTTTTAAAAACCTGGTATTAACCCTCACATTTCTAAGCAATATGCTTAAATGGAGACATTTTTACTTCCACCAAATTATTCTTTTTTTAAAAAAACTATATATTTCTAATAGAAAATAAATGCAGATGTACAAAATCTAGACAAAAGATTGGAAATGAACTAGACATTTAGTCTAGTTCGACTAGTTAAACAAACTATATGACTAGTTCATTTCCATCTTTTGCTCTCACAAAAACACATTGCAATCAATATTCTTATGTATATATCACTGTGCATATATTCAAATATATCAGTAGGATATATTTTTGAAAATAGAATTTGTGTCAAAATTATGTGCATTTTATATTTAGTAATTACTGTCAAATTGTCATCCATTGAGGTTCTATCAATTACAATTCCATTAGAAATATTAGAACAATCTTTTCTCTACAATCTTGTCTACAGATTGTTACCACATTTTTTGATAATGGTCAATTGCCAAAATGTTATCGTGGGTTTAATTTGTATTTTTCCTGTTATCTGAAGAGTTTAGCATACTTTCATATGCTTAGAAGTCATTTATAGTTACTTTTCTATGAACTGTTTATTCACAGATCTGATTCTTTTTGAGGATTTTTAGCTTTCCTTAAGGGAAAGAGAAATTTACACATACGGAGAGTATCACTTTGTGATAAAAATTACAGTGTTTTATTCTTTTTTAACTTTTTATGTTTTTCATCTAAAAATGTTTTTAATATAAACTTGTCATCCCTTTCTTCTAAAACTTCTACATTTTGATTCCGCTATGTATTAACTTATCAATTTTGACATTTTTTTTTTTTCTGACACATGGTCTCACGCCATCGCCCAAGCTAAAGTGCAGTGGCATGGATCATAGATCACTGCAGACTGCAGCCTCAAGCTCCTGGGCTCAAGCAATCCTCCCACCTCAGCCTCCTGAGTGGCTGAGACTACTAGGCCAGGCCACCAGGTCTAGATAATCTTTTGTATTTTTTGTAGAGATGGATTTCTCCATGTTGCCCAGGCTTGTCTCGAACTTCCTGAGCCTAAGTGATCTGCCTGCCTCGGCCTCACAGAGTCCTGGGTTGACAGACATGCACACTGAGCCTGGCTGCTAGGGCATACAATTCTAAGTGGGAAATTATTTTGACTCAGACTTTTGATGCTTCCTCCATTATTAGGATAATATTGCTGTTGAGAAGACTGGTGCTATTTTGATTACTACATCAATACATATGACAGTTTTTTCTGAAGACTTTTAAGATATTTTTATATCTGGGCTTCTAGAGAATGTGCCTTGTCTGGGTCTTTTTTTCCATTCACTGTATGAGGTACTTAGTAGGCCCTTTCTTTCTGGAGACATCAGTTCTTGGAAATTTTCTTATTTTTTAAAATAATATTCTTCTTTCCATTTTCTTTGTTCTTTCTCCTGAAACTACTGACGGTTGAAAGGCCTCCTGAATTTAAAAACTGAAAAAAATTTAACATTTTTCTTTTCTCTGTTAATTTCCACATCTTTGACTTTTATATTTATTTCTGGGAAATTTTTATCTATTTTATTTTTTTGAGCTTTATATGTAAGCTTTTAAACACATTTATTTGAATTTTTAGTGTTTTATTTCCTTTTTTAACATAGGAATTTCTATGTAAACAATCATATTTGCTGCAAATAGGGACAATTTTATTTTTTATTTTTTCTTCCTTCCATCTTTCCTTTCTTCTCTTTTTTCTTTCTTTCCTTTTTTAAAAATTTCTTTATTGCACCACCTAGTGCTTCCAATACGATGTTGAATGAAAGTGGTGAAAACACTTCCCTTGTCTCCTTTTTATTCCCAATCTTATGGGAAGCTATTCAGTTTTCCACCATTAAGTAGGAAATTATTTGTATATTTTCATTGATGCCCTTTTTTAGGTTGAAGAAATTGCCTTCTAAATCTAATTTTGTAAGAATTGTTATCAAGTATTGGGTTTTTAATTTTCTTAAATGGTCTGTGTGCATCTATTGAAAGAATCATACAATTCTTCTCCCTTATTTCAGATATGGTGAATTACCCTGATTTTCGAATATTAAAACCACCTTATATTTCTAGAAAAAATAGAAATTAGTCATGATATATTATGCTCTTTATATATTTCTGGATTCAATTTGCTACTAATTTTTAAGGAGTTTGTACCTATATGCCTGAAGAATATTTACACTTTTCTTTTCTTATAATAGTCTGTCATAGTTTGTTTTAGTGTTATGCTTGCCTTTTAACATGAGTAAGAAGGAGTTCATTAAGGATTTTTTTCTCCTCTGTTTTCTAGAGGAATTTGATTAGAGTTGCTATTATTTATTCCTTAAATGTTTGATAAAATTCAGTGGTAAAACTATCTAGGCCTGGGGTTTTCTTTGGAGATATTTTTGAAAATAAATTCAATTTGTTTAATAAAAATAGGAATATTCACTTTTTCTGTCCTCCTATGTCAATTTATTGGTTTTGTTATATAATTTATATGCCCATTTCATCTAGGTTGTCAAATTTATTAGCCTTAAGCACTTCAGAATAGAGCTTAATTTTCCCCTGAATGTGCGAATTATCTGTAGTAATATACTGTCATTCATTTTTGCTCTTAATACATTTTTAATTTTTTTTGTTAGTCCTGCAAAGGATTATTAATTATATACATATATGTTTTTTAAAAACTTATTTTTGGCTTTCTTAATTTTCCCCATTGTTAATCCTTTTGTGGTCCCTCTCTTCCAGAATGTTGCCATTCTGCCAGCCCTAAACCTTCCTGACATCTCAAACCAGTAAGACTGCTGCTTTCTGCCAATCCAAGTTGTGTGAACTGGGGACTGACTTCAGGAAAGAAGCCACTAACTCACAAATGTCACCTAGTATAGTTTCCATTTTTCAAGAGTGGATTGCTCCCCAATTTCTGCCTAAGTTTGCTGCTCTATAAAGCTTTCTAATAGTGAGTGTGTACGCACAGGGGTATGTTTGTATGTGTTTGTGTGTTTGTGTGTGTGGGTGTGTGACACAGTGTATGTGTATAGCTTCAATTTTACAATTGTTAGTTATGGAAGGGACAATCAAACCAGCTACATTGTCATTACCACAGGCCAGACCTGCTTCTCCTTTTTGTTTTAAAGAAGATCATGAAATTTCTTGTCTGCAGTTATCTCATCTACCATTATCTTTGTCCTTGTACATTAATCCTTGTTTTATTTCTTTATTACCATTTTGATAAGATTGTAGAGGGTAGCAAACATAAATGCATGTTGTCAAGCCCTAATTTTTAAACAACAACCCTTTAGGGATTCTATATATTTTAAAAATATATAGAATTTTGAGATTGGAAGCTAAAAGATATATATTTTTGGTCTCAACTTTTGGCTGTCCTTGGAAAACTATGGATTGGATAATCGAAGGACTAATGAAATCAGATAGAGAATGTGGTGTTTGTTGAGAAGTGAAATATGAAAGTGTCAGTAATTTCATAAAATCCATACAGCACAAGTGATGTATGCTTAAGATAAGCCCTCACGACTTACTTATTGCTTACTTTTTTTAGTCTCTTTCCTAGATTAGTAAATAAAGAAAATGATTCTCACTTTCAAGATTAGCAGGATATTTAGAACTAATGTGTATTAGTTTCTTCACCCAGGGGAGGCACTGAAAAATAATAGCTAATTTTTTTGAATATTGATAATATTCTCTGAAAACACTCAGCTTGTTGCACACAGTAAAGCAAGTCACAATTATTGCTAACTTATGACAATTAATGAGAAGTCTAACATGTTGCCCATGTTTCTCACACCACCGCATTTTTTTTTCCGTATTATCTCTCAGATATTCTAACTCTCATGTTTTGATTCTATTTGTCATTTTTTTCTTGCGTGCTTCTACTTTGGAGTCCATTTCTCCTTACTTTGAGTTGCTATTTCTCTGAGCACCCCACTTGCTTCCACTTTTATATGTCATCCAGAAAAAATAGCTCACTGATAACGGAAATAATCTTAAAATTTAGAAGCATTGCTCCCAAAGGCAAGACTGTTGGGAAAATTTCCTTTACAGTGTTCCTTTGGTGGGCATAGTCTGTCTCGAAATTCTGAAGGATACATAAATGCCTTTAGGCTTAAAGGAAATGGATGGTCCTTAAATTCTCCATTAACCCCAAAAGGATCACTTTAATGTGGAGAATACATTGCATGTTTCTCCAGGCATGCTTTTGCAGAACCTTGGCAGCCTTAGAGGTTGTCCAATGACAATCTCATATATATCCAAGCAATATTTCTAGATATGAATGTGGCAAAGAGGACATTTCTTTCAGAATAAAATACAGTATAAATGGTATCCTACATTCACTAAAACCAATATTTGCAAAGGAGTAGAAGACTTTATTTCTGAGCTTCCAAAATATCTAGATACAACGGTGAAATCCACTTAGACAATGACTGGTTCACTAAGCTAGTTTTTCTCTTCTCTACTTTGCAAAATTATCATATTTTAAGGTCTTTCTCATAAAGTAAGTTAGTCAATTAGTCCCATGGAATTACACATTCCCACCTATGTTATCGGAGAACACTTTTTTCTCTGCTGTGGTATCTATGTTCATAGAGGTTTGCATAGTAACTCAGAGGAAATGTGTGGTCCCTGAATAGTCTTTTCATGATGTACCAGAATCTTGGGTCA
Source organism: Papio anubis (assembly GCF_008728515.1). Lineage (NCBI taxonomy): Eukaryota > Metazoa > Chordata > Mammalia > Primates > Cercopithecidae > Papio > Papio anubis. The sequence goes on along the minus strand of NC_044987.1, from coordinate 38,812,456 downwards.
TCCATCTACCAGTCAGAGACAGGTTTACTATGAAGCTAGCAAATCTCAGTCTTCATGTTCCACACACTTGTGTAGGTCCCATTCAAGATGCTGAGGGGAGTTCTAGCAAAATGTTCAGATAGCATTTGTCTTGTAAAATTTGCAAAGCTAAAATAGTCTAGTCAAAATTGACTAAAACTACTGCCTCTTATCAATCCCCTGTGTGCTCTCCTACACTTTCCGTATTATTAAGATGCATTAGAGTAGTCAACAGCATTTTTAATACCCAGAATAGAGGAATTTGAGTTAGTCATATATTTACTTCAGTATTTATGTAATTCACAGTCACTTCCATGTACAGTTATTTCTGGCTGTCCCAAGTTGTCTTCTAACAATCCTCTTAGAACCTGCTGTGCCAACTCATCTATCATGACACAAAGGTGCAATATAAAATATATCCTGCAGTGCCTGGCATTAAAAATATGTGTAGAGTGGAGGAGAAATGGTTGGAAATATGTGGAACAGAATCTAGTCTGTGGAAAATTCTTCCAGTAATCAGATATGAAAAAATCATAAGCAGAAGGTCTGATTCTCATCAATACCTGGTCAAAATGGAAACTCTCTCCTGTCAGGAATATAGACAATAATGCAGCATATAAAAACATAAATATACCTTACTTTTTTTCATTTCGATGGAACTTGAGAAAATAAAACTGATCAGAATTCCTTGTAGAACACAAATCTATAGCAGTATTGTAACAGCAAGTATATCTGTACGTATCATCATACTAGTGTTGATGAAAAAAGCCAAACTCTGTAAAATATTTATTCTGAGCCAAATATGAGTGATGACAGCCTGGAATACTGTCTCAAGAGGTCCTGAGAACATGTGCCCAAGGTGGTCAGGTTACAGCTTGGTTTTATATATTTTAGGAAGACAGAATGTATTAGTCCATTTTCACACTGCTGAAAAGACATACCCGAGACTGGGCAATTTACAAAAGAAGGAGGTTTATTGGACTTACAGTTCCACATGGCTGAGGAAGCCTCACAATCATGGTGGAAGCCAAGGAGGAGCAATTCACATCTTATGTGATGGCAGTAGGCAAAGAAAGAGCTTGTGCAGAGAAACTCCTGATTTAAAACCATCAGATCTCATGAGAGTCATTCCCTATCAGGAGAACAGCAGGGGAAAGACTTGCCCCCATGATTCAGTCATCTCCCACGGGGTCCCTCCCATAACACATGGGAATTATGGGAGCCACGAGATGAGATTTGGGTGGGAACACAGAGCCAGCCTATATCATAGAAGTTACAGGCAAAAATAAATCAATACATGTAAAGTATACATACATTGGTTCAGCCTGGAAAGGCAACATCTCAAAGCAGGGGGTTTTACAGATCATAGGTGTATTCAGTGGTTTTCTGATTGGCAATTGTTTAAGAGTTAAGCTTTGCCTACAGAGTTGAAGTCAGCAAAAGTAAATGCTTGAGTTAAAATAAGGGGGATTGTAGAAGCCAAAGTTCTCACTAGGCAGATACAGCTTTTAAGCAGGAGGCTTCAGAGATAATAGATGATAAGTGATAAATGACTCTTTTTGGACCTTAACAGGTGTCAGACTCTTAGTTAAATCTTGCCTAGATCAGGAAAATACCTAGAAATGGAAGGAGATTATCTGCAGAATGCAAATTTCCACTATAAGATAAGACTTTGCAAGGCCATTTCAAAATATGTCAAAGAAATATATTTTGGTGTAAAATATCTTGAGTTTTTGTTGGGTCTGCTATCTGTCATGTGATGCCATACCAGAGTCAGGTTGGAATTTGGTATCTTATTGCTACAAAGAGTCTGTTTTGTCAGTCTTATGATCTCTACTTTTCTGTTAATGCTGTTTGCTGTGCCCAAACTCCAAAGAAAGGGGGCATAATGAGATGTGTCCAACTTCCCTTCCAGTCATGGTCAGAACTGGTTTTTCAGGTTTCTTTGGGATCTCCTTAGCCAAAGTAGCATTCTAATTTTAATTAGAATTTGATTCTAAATTTTAAAAAATTGCTAATGTAAACCAAAAATAAAATTCTAAGTTCTTCAATTGATGAACAAACCCCAGAGTTTAAAAAAATTATTTTTTTAAATTTTAATAAGTGTGTAGAGGAGAGACTAAATTATCTTTGTATGGAGATGTATATCTTTGTATAGAAAACTATACAAATAACATTAAAATATGTTGTCATAGGAAAAGGCAATCAATGTACATGAAGTCAAGAACTGTAAAAATAATTTATTATAAAGGGCATGTCAAACAGTTTATTAACAAAAACATTATGTTGCTTTTCAAGATTTTGTGATGTTAATGGTATTTGTCAGCTTTTTAAAGTTAATAATTTGTTGTGATCTATTTTCAATGTCAATAAATATTCACACCCATTTCTAAATATATTATTTATACTTTTCTCTTTTTTCCTAAAATGCACACCCCAAATTCTATCAGCTTCACCTGGATCCACCCCTGCCCCCTTCAGATGATGTCTCCTGCCACTCTGGTGCTGTGGGCTACGTGGGTGCATGTCCCAGTTCCTCCTGGCCCTTTTACCACTCCCACCCTGTCTAGTCTCGCTACAGTCTCCGAGGGGCTATTACATACCCCTTGGGAAGCCCAGGTCTCCTCTGCTTTCCAATATTCATTCTAACCTGAGGTTTACTATTGTCACTCCCATCTTTCCTCATATCTAACCGTATCTCTTCCTTTCCTACACCTTCTGTCTCAGCCTAGGGAATCTTACTGCAAGTCAAAGGCAGGAAAACTGGCTCTCAGATTGCACAGCATTCTTCCCCAAACTATTGTTTGTGGCATACACATAAGCCCTTTCTTTCAACCTCTTCAACAAAACTCTATTTTGAATTCAAAAGCTAAGAATTGACTCCCTTGTTCTCTGGAGTTCTGTCACAGCTCTCTTTCCACAAATGCCTGAAATAGGGATTTCCCAATCAGGATGGGTAGGGAGGACAAAAGGAATCATCAGAAGAAAATCTCATCATTTAATATCAACAGATTTCCAAATACCTGAATGTTTGAAATTATGTGACTGAAACTTCTATGTGACTGATGAAACTGTTTATCTTTTAAATCAAGATGCTTAACCATCTACATAGATACATTCACAGAAATATAAAGAAGATGGGCAAGTTACCAAAGAAAATTTCTGATAATTCTGATATCTCTGAATTAACCATGACATCCTGAGACTGATAAATGTAGCAGAATATTGTGTAATACCCTCGTTGCTTTTTCTTGAATATACTTATCTAAGTTCAAATATTTTCAAATCTGTTCTTAGATGCTGGATTTATTTATTTTTGTGTGTGTATGTGATTCTCATTGTAAAAAGAATTCACATTCATAGTTGTAATTTTAGAACAAAAGAGAACAAATAAGTACACGTGATAAGTACAAGCCTTGAGAGTCACTTGTGTGTGTACGTCTGTATGAAATTGAAATTATGCCCTACTAGTTGTATTGGCATATAAATGCTTTTTACTACATAATATTAATCAAGTAGAAGTATTATATAATAATTAACCAATTCTATAGTTTTAATATTGTTTAATTTATGACTGCTCACTTTTAAATAACACTATTATGAACTTTCTAATTTATAATTCTTTGTGTGCATTTATAATCATTTCTTTAGAATATATTCCTTGGAGATAAATTATAGTGTTAAAAGAAATAACATTTTAAGACTTTTATTATATATTTCCAAATTAGCCTCCAAATGTTGTCAATTTTCAATGTGATGATGCATATATAAGAGTATCTCTTCTCACACACTTTTGACATTAGTTATTAATATTATCCAGATCTTTATCAGTTTGATAGATTGAAAAATAGAAAATAGTGTATCGTATTTATCTGATTTGAATATCTTTGATTACTCATGCACCTTACATGTAACAGTTTTCCCACGGATAATTCTAAAAGGAAATCCACTCCATGAAGCATAAATGAATAATAGAGTATGGTTCTATGTGTTACTGAGTCCTTCCACTGAGTTTTGTATTCATATGGCTAATTTTTTACATGTATTTGTTTAACTTTTTATTTATGTAGCTAGTTATTTAAAATGTGTTTGTTTTGAATTATTTTAAAATATTTTTACCAGATGTTTGTGAAAGAAGATATGAACCAATATTGAACTTGGAGAGCAAAAATAGCTAATACACCAGTGATAAAAGAAAAACTTCAGCCAAATTAAAGTTAAAATAGTTTAATTGAGCAATGAACAATTTGTGAATTGGGCAGCCCTCAGAATCACAGCAGATTCACAAAGATTCCAGGGGTGCCTTGTGGTCAGAACAAATTTATAGATAAAAAAGGTAAAAGAGCATACAGGAATTGGAAGTGAGGTACAGAAACAGTGAGATTGGTTACAACTCGGCATTGGCCCTATTTGAACACAGTTTGAACATTCAGCAGTCTATGAGTGGTTGAAGTATGGCCACTAGGATTGGCCAACATTTAGCCATTGTTACAGGTGCATAACATTAAGTTGGGTTTTCAATTTTGTCTGATTATTAAGTTGGGTTACAGTTCATCCACAAGGACTCAAATATGGAAGGAAGTATGGGGTCCTTCTCAGACCATATTTAGTTTGCTTTAACAATTCCTCCCTTTTGTGATTTTCTCAGTTTTGAGAGACTGACCAAAATTTTGGCCATTGATGTTACTATCACTCTCATAAATGTGCTTATATGGTTTTGAAACCCACTGGGAAACCGTAGAACAGTGGGTTTTGCAAGGAGGGAATAAGGACTGAGTAGAGGGTACCTCCTTATGCTGGAACATCCTGTTTACAGGAGAAAAACAAAACCTGGTCTGTTCTAGAATCCATGTGTTTTCTTAAAGCCTTAGTTTGACTTATGTCACATTTAGCATGAGTGACTCCATTGTAGTTTGGCTTGGTTTGTTGGGGTCTAGTGTATGTGCTCAGTTCAAAATAATGGTATCCTATAATTTTGTTAAAAGAAAAAAAATCCCCGACCTGGGCACAGTGGCTCACACCTGTAATCCCAACACTTTGGGAGGCCAAGGAGGGCGAACCACCTGAGGTCGGGAGTTCGAGACCAGCCTGACCAACATGGAGAAATCCTGTCTCTATCAAAAATACAAATTTAGCCGGGCATGGTGGCACATGCCTGTAATCCCAGCTACTTGGGAGGCTGAGGTAAGAGAATTGCTTGAACCTGGAGGCAGAGGTTGTGCTGAGCGGAGATTGTGCCATTGCACTCCAGCCTGGACAATAAGAGTGAAACTCTGTCTAAAAAAAAAAAAAAAAATCCCCCTTTTGGCCTTGGTCAGGTTCTCACATAGGTGACAGTGTAACCAAAACTTAGGGCCTTAGTGCCACACTCAGTTACCACCATTTTGGGTTTCTGGTCTAAGCATGTCATTCATAGGTTATGGTGTCCTCATGGTCACACATTTCTTTTGGCTTTTGTCATTCCAGTTGAAGAGAAATCATTTGACGTTCTAGAGACGACTGTATGCAAACATTTAAAACCTGTGAGAGAGTACAGTGCACCAGAGAGACTATTATTATAACTCCTGGGAGGATAATGCAAGAGTTTGGAGTATGCTCCTTACCAAGGGTCCCCATAAACCAAACCACATAAAAGTAAATAGATTAAAGAATGAGCTAGATGAAGAGTCTACTCGCTTGACTAAGTGGTCTTTTCATTAATCCTCCACAACTGAAATTTTATAATTTACATTTGATGTACTTCTCCATAGGCTACAAGTGTCAGTAGCTGTACGGGTACTTTTATGTTTAGCCAATTCGATTATTTAGCATATCTTTCACAAGAGAATTTAAAGTCTGTTGTCTGTGTATTGATGTGTAAATTCTACTAGAGCTCACTGTGAAGGTGACATTTCTAATTATTGCCTATTTTATTCTAAACCATGAAAAAAGGACCTAACAAATGACGTCCTTCTAGAAGAGTGAAGGCCTCCTGACAATGTTCTCTTTAATCCATGATGTGGGTTGAGAGCTGTTTTGACTGATTATGAGGCAACTTGTGCACCACCAAAGTTTTTCACCTACATTGGGCCTTCATCTTTTATCTATTAAAGTATATGGTTATTCATGTATAAAGCTGGCTGCAAAATCCTTCATAAATAAAAGTATACCCTATAAATGCACATAATAGACCCCCTTTTCATTTCTATTATTCAGAGACATAAACAAGGAAAATATATTCAAAGGTAAGTCTCTCAATAGTAGAAGTCTTGATTAGTGATCTTGGGAAAAGCAGTTCACATCGAGGATGCCATCTTCTTGTGGGGAGAAACTTTCCTGGTTAGTTTTACCTTAAGGGTTGCAATGGGTGTACAGTTGTAGGAGTGGAGGGACCCTTCTCAGTTGTGAGATTATGAACCCAAGGTTCAAGACTCCAAAGTTTTGCTGTAGTGTGGATGGTAGAGATAGTCTTTCTCTGATGTTCTCAGAAGATCCTGTCTTCAGGCTCTAGATCGTGAAGGGATTGTCCTTAATGAACCATGAAAAGATTATTTTACTTGGTGAAAATACACTGTTGCACAACACTCTACTGTTATAACATCAGCCCTCTTGCATGGGAAAACTTTTATACAACCAGAAAACATGCATTGAAAATGACAATTGAATGAAATCCCTTTATAAATGTTTAAATGGTCCATCAGGTAGCCAAATGTACCTGCAGCTTTGATTGTCTTCCCAGGAATATGAAACCAAACATTGGTTTTAAACTACTCCACAATTTATGTCACCATGTCAGTATACTTAATTTGGATCATTTTATCTTTTCCATGACAAGTCATGGAATGCAGAACCTTTAATAACAAAAGCTTTAAAGAATCAGGAAGGACAGGTGGCTGTCCTGGTTCTTCATGAGTGCATGCTTAATACTAGACTTATGTCCTCTTGAATACCAGTTGTTTCTTCAATTTAGGTGGGTTATCAGAGGTAATTCGACTTAGACCACGGAGTTCATTCAAACTGTATATTTAAACAATTTTAGCATTGGCCGACTTAGTATGAGAATCTAGAGCTTGATTTTGAAAGGTTTCTTAAATAACAAAGTTTTAAACATTGGATATTACAAAAGAGAATCTCAGGTTACTATCAGTCATTCATTTAGCCAAAATGATAACTCAAAATTTTTTAAAGGAAAAAATATTATTCTGATAGAAAGGAGACTCAGCTTTCCAAAAAAGACCCAATTGAGATAGCATGCGACCAAATGACTCTGTCTCCTTTCTTTCCCTTTCCCCCTTTTTCTTTTGTAGTTTACTTAAAAGGTAAACAAAAACCTTTCATTATCTTTTAATATTACATAAAAATCCTTTTTAAAAGAGAAAACAAAATTTTATATTTCCATTAGTGTGTTTGTAGTGTTAAAGCTAGTTTGTTTTTTAATAACATTTTATAAATCTATTCAGTTTAATTAGTTTGACAATATGGTAAGATTTTTATAAACCTTTTATAACCCTTTACAATTTTTTTTTTTCAGAGCAGGACAATGTTGTAAGCAAACTCTGTTGTGCTTTTCTTCCAATGTCCAATTTATGGAAAAAAACTGAATAATGCCATTTTAACTTTAGCCAATAGGTTCACATGGAGAATTTTTTACAATTAATTTTTTTATAAACCTTCCATAACTTGTTCAAACCTTTAGCTTTATTTAATTTAAAACAATTCTTTAACCCTCTAACCTAGGCAAAAATTTACATTCCCATACCTTCTTATAATCTCTTACAAAAAATCATTTTATTCTCCTTACATGCCTTGTACATAAACTTATTTTTTTTCAGTAGTCTAAATTACATATTACAATGTTAATTCTTAGTGACTTTTACTTTTGGTGAAAACCTCAGTAAGTAAGGGATTCTAATTATGTATTAGATGTGGAGCCTAGGACCCAGACAGAAATAGAGATAAGGTCTGACTCTTTCCAGCATCTAATTTCACATGTCCCAGGCCTTACCTAGCTGTAAAAACAGGAAAGCTGTATAGTTAAGAGTCATAGTGGCATTTTGTGAAGCATTTAGGAGGCCTAATTACCTTTAAATTGTACAACATTTCTGGCATACATTTATTTTTATAAATTCTTTCATAACTTACACAGACCATGTATGACATGTTTAGACTTTCTGACTTGCCCTGAACATCCCTCTTTTTAAACAACCAGTCATTTTACTTTAGGACAGAAATTTACCATACAATATCCTTTCTCATATAAAATCTATTTTCTTTATAACCTTCTTCGCATAGAAATGGGGCATGGCTAATTCTATATCTCCCCAGGCCTTATTTAGAATTTAATGTCTCCAAAAGAAATTGAACAATTTTCAAAAGTCAAAGCAGTTTATGACCTTAAAGCACTTAGCAAACCTGCATAATTTAGACAAATTGTTTTCATTTTATCCATAATCTTTAAAGCTGTTTTTATTTTGCTTTTGAAATATTTGATTTAAGCACTTATTTTTGTTTAAGTCAATTAATTAGAGCTCTTTTATATAAACATTACACACAACACATATATAATTACACAGACAGACAGACAGAAGAATATTACTACAGTAGTTGTAAGATTTTTCATTTGTCAGTTTTTAAGTTTCTTAATTGGTTATTAGCTTTAGGGTGAAGCCCTTGGAAGAACAAGGCCAGGAAAGGGGTTTTGGTGCCTCTTGTTTTTCCCAAGGACACCAGGCTGTTAGAGCTTGAATACTGGCTTTTAATTAAGCTGACTTTTAACCATAGCACTCTTTAATAACATCCTTTAAAAATTTTTCATTACCCTATTTTAGCCAGGCCAAACGGCCAATATTTCAGGCTATTGAACTTTACCAAAGGTAACCTCCCAGGTGCTCAAAGAAAGGAAAATTTAAGATAGCACATGGTGGAGAAGAGACTAGACAAAGTCATGCAGATATTAAACCAAAAAGGACTTACTTCCTAAGCAGGGAATCAAACCCCGACCACCAGCGTGAAAGGGCGAAAACCTTAACTACAGGACAGAGTAGTATCTACTATATTTCTCAGAAGAAATCTATAGTAGTTAATTTTGAGCTTGCAAAGGCCTTTAACTACTCAAGATGATTTTTAGAGCTAACTATGACATAAAACCTAACATTCCTGTGCCCTGGAAGGTGGAGACCAAAAGAAAGTACTGCCACGTGGTTACAAGGTCAAGCTCCCAAGGACATAAAATAAGATAGAGATAAACAGGGATTTTTACCATTAATTCAACCATTTGCACAGAGAGAGAGAAGCCAGAAACCTGATGAGTAAGAAATTCTCACCCTTTTGCTGGCACGCTAGGTTTCTGGGTGCCCTTTCCCTGAGTGGCCCTAGTGACTCAGCTTGCCATACCATCTTGCTGGGGCCAACCACATCATACAGGAAAATTTTTCTGTTCGGGCCAGAGTAAAATGTGTGTGACAAAACAAAGACACTAGCTACTCTGATTAGCACCCAATGTCAAACTGGTAAGGCTCAAACTTGCCCCTGCTTGGGCCCCATCATTGTTAATCCAAACTCTGACTAGGAGTTTTAACCTGTGATCTCTGGGCAATATGGTTGTCCTGAATAATAGAAAAGATAAGAAAGGGAAAGGAGAGAGAGAAAAGCATTGCCTGTGGCAGAGTGGGGAAGGCAAAATGATCAGGGAGGCCAGAGAAAGATCTACCCATTGCAGTGACACTGAAAAGTTCAGGTGGCTGCTTCTTGGTAGCAAAGGGATCTTTTCCAGCAGTCCTGTCATCTCTCAAGTTTCCCCTTTTAGGGAGGAAAAAGTTCCCCATATTCCACAAACCTGTACATGTCTAATCCTGACACCCACAACCATTGGCAAGGAATGCAAGGCAGATTATCCCAAAGAGAATAGCAGTTGAATTGACATGCTGTAGTGCCAAATCCATTCTTAGCCAAAACGGACTTTACTGAGAGCCTTCATTTTTAAAATGTACTTCAATACATTGTTGTTCACTTCCACTGTAATTTATCTTTAGTAAGATTTTGCCATTTCTGTAAGACTTCGCTGCCTCCCAGGCCTAAAATATAAGCCAGAAGGAATTCAGTTTTCCAGAAATTAAGGATCCTAGTTTTACCTAAAATATTGGCTTTACACTCGGGTTCTCTTGATTAACTTAGCCAATGATTTTTTCCTACCTAAGCATGCAAGAAAAATGAAACAAAGGGGTATAACACAAAAATCCCTGTGAATTTTCAAAAGAAAATTTTATAACCCCTGCAATACTACTGCTTACTACCAGTTCCTTTCTGATCCAGTCAGATGTAAGAGGCCTCTAACTGGATCCAAGCCAGTTAATTCCCGGATCAAATCTGTTCCTGGACCCAGTCCAGTATCTGTAGCTACTCCAAACCCAATTTGGATTATGAATTTGCTCAAAGAAACTTGAAGAGCTCAAAACACAAATTCGTGGAGCTCAGAAATCCGAGAGGGAGCTTTCCCAGGATCCCCAACTGCTCTGAGAGATCAATGGACACAAGTGGGTCCTGCAGTGCTCCTGGGGGCTGCTGGAAGCTCCACTTCAGATTCCGCTTCTGACATCAACTGACAAAAGAAAAACCTCAACCAAATTAAATTTAAAGGAGTTTAATTGCGCAACAAATGATTCGTGAATCGGGCAGCCCCCAGAATCACAACAGATCCACAGAGACTCCAGGGGTGCCTTGTGGTCAGAACAAATTTATAGACAAAAAAGGTAGAGTGACATACAGGAATTGGAAGTGAGACACAGAAACCATGAGATTGGTTACAGTTCAGCATTTGCTTTATTTGAATGCAGTTTGAGCATCCAGCAGTCTACCAGTGGTTGAAGTTTGGCTGCTGGGATTGGCCAACATTCAGTCATTGTTACAGGTGCATAGTATCAAGTTAGGTTTTCAATTTTGTCTGACTATTAAACTAGGTTACAGTTCTCCACAAGGACTCAAATATGGAAGTAGAGAGTCCTCAGGACCCATATTTAGTTTGCTTTAACAACAGTTAAGACTACAGTTCTGGGTCGGGCGTGGTGGCTCAAGCCTGTAATCCCAGCACTTTGGGAGGCCAAGACGGGTGGATCATGAGATCAGGAGATCGAGACCATCCTGGCTAACATGGTGAAACCCCGTCTCTACTAAAAGATACAAAAAACTAGCCAGGCGAGGTGGCGGGCACCTGTAGTCCCAGCTACTGGGGAGGCTGAGGCAGGAGAATGGCGTAACCCGGGGGGCGGAGCTTGCAGTGAACTGAGATCCGCCCACTGCACTCCAGCCTGGGCGACAGAGTGAGACTCCGTCTCAAAAAAAAAAAAAAAAAGACTACAGTTCTGGTGCCCTACAACCTCCTCAGCCTGAATCCAAACTCTGCCACATAGCATTTGCTAGGCTTATGGCAATTTACTTAACCTGTCTATACTTCAGTTTATCTGCAAAAGAGAGCTGATAATAAAGACACTATCCCCTACAACCGTCATGAATATTAAATGGAATGATCATTCAGAGGAATAAGCAAGCAAAAATTATTTAGTACTATTGAACTGTGGTTTTAAAATTTGCCATAGTACTTCACTTCTCATCTATTTTGTTCTCCCATATTTAAGTAAGTATAATTAATTTAATTAATTAATAATATAATATAAAACTTAATATAATTATATTATAATATATTATAATAATTATATTAAAATAACATAATATTATGTTATATAATTATGTTACTATAATATTATAACATAATATTATGTTACTTTAATATAATTATTATATTATAATAAGATAATATATTCTATTAGAATATCATACATTCTATTATATAGAATAGAATAATATAATATATTCTATTATATATTATACAGAATAGAATATATATTCCATTATGTAGAATATATTATATTATTATATATAATAATAGAATATATTACATTATTACAATATAATATATAATAATATAGAATATATTATATTATGATTATTATATTATTATAATATATTATTAAAATATATTATACATAAATATATAGTGTTATAATACAATATATCATATATTATATTACAATAATTTAATATAAAATAATATTATAATATATTATATATTATACTTATAAATATATTATTACAAGTTTTGTAATATAAATACTTGTATTATTATGGGTTTTAAGTGTTCGAGTTTGTTACCTTTACTAGGCATTCCAACAGTTATAACCTTTATGCCAAAAAATTGTTTCATTGCTTATTAGTTTTTTGTGAGACATAGACTATTGAGTTGTACCACAGTTAAGTCACCTCCTATGTGAAATCATCTTTAACCACTCTTCCCTGATCCTAGACCAACCCAGTTATAATTAATTCTTTCTTCCTCTGGTTTCCCATGACACATCATCAATTCTCTCATAATAGCAGACATTGTAGCCATATAGCCCAATTATAATTTTAAAAGTTTGTTTCCCACACACTCAGGTAGCTCTCCAAGATAGTGACTATGTCTCCCTCACTCTGTTTCCCTAGTGCCTCACAAACTTTCCAGCACATGGCATGTCAATGATGTCTAAACCATGAATAAATGAATAATAGAGATCCATTTGGGACACTCAGGATAAAATAACTTTGAACAGGGCCAAATGTAGGAAATGCAAAACAGATATTCATAAGCCATAGGCAGTGAACCACATGGACAAAATATTTGAAACAATGACTTTTAGACATTGGACAATAGGCAGTAAAACAAATGAGGTAAGCCCTACAGATTCCCAGATTTTCACTTTGCAGACTGTGGCTCAGAGGGAAGAATCCAGAGCCTAGTAGACTCAGTTGAAAAGAGGAAATAAAGAGCTCTGGAGCTCTGCATAAAGGTATCCTTGAATCTTTAGTTCAGTACTTATCTTCAGACCCGAGAAAGAAGTCACAAAGACTGGGGAATCACCAGAAAGCAAGAGGTTGAAAACTCTTCATAAAAAGCTGAGAATAGTTTGCGTTCTTACTAGCCAGAATGGAAAGATATTATAATACGTTGATCATTGAATAGAATCCTCAGGACATCACCTTAGTATAAGAGCAAAATTATCCCCAGATTACAGTCTGCTCTAAAGTGGCAATTTTAAAAGCTTAAATCAAGTCTCAAAAGAATAAAATTGATTTCAATACCTTAACTGGTTGTCAAAATAAAGTCTCAGGCTTATTTAAAAGAATGAGAAAAAAAATCACACCAAACAATGTAAAATTTATAATGTCTAGCATGAAAAAAATATAATGGAAATATAAAAAAGTAGAAATGTCTGACACATAACCAGGAGAAAGATCACCCAATAAAAAGAGACACAAAAAAGACAGAGGTGATAAAATCAGCTGACAAGGACATAAAAAGAGATATTATAAATAAACTCTACATGTTCAAGAAGATAGAGGAAAACTTGAACATAATGAAGATATAAATGGAAGACATTAAAAAATGATCCAAGTAAAACTTTTAGAGATGGCTACAATGAAAAATATATTGGGAGCCATTAACACAAAATTAGACACTGAAAAAGAAATGATCAGCAAACTTGACACATAGCAAAAAGCTATCCAAAATGAATATTAGCAACTTTTGAAACAGTATCAAGCAGTTAACATACGTATGATTAGGAAACAGGTTTGAATTAATTGTACTCAAAGCTATTCCAAATTTGATAAAAATTATAAATGCGTAGATCCAAGAACCCTAGAGTGAAAATAAACAAAACCATACAAAAGAACATCATAATCAATATACTGAAAACTAGTGATTTTTAAAAAATCTTGAAAGCACTCAGAACTTCAGAACTTCCCTTCAAAAAAGAGTTACATAGACAGGAACAAAGAGAAGAATTAATGCAAACTTTTCATTAGCAACTTATGCAAGTCAGTAGACAAATGAACAATACTTTTAAGGTATAGAAAGAAATAAACTGTCAACTTAGAAATCTATTCCAAGAAAAAAATCTTTCAAAAATGAAAATAAAATAAAGAATTTATTAGATAACCAAAATCTAAGATAATTCACCACCAACAGACATGTACTGCAAAAAACATTAAAAGAAGTTCTTCAAGCAAGAAGAAATGATACCAGATGCTAATTTTTATCTGCATAAAAGAACAAAAAGCACTGGAAATTATATATATGTGAGTAAACATATAAGATTTTTTTCAATTTTTAAGTTTCTATAAAAGAAAATTGACTGTGTAAATATGAAGGATAATAATATATTGTTGAGTTTACAACATATGTAGAGTAAAATGTATGACAAAAACAGCATTAAAAATGAGAGAGAAAAAACAAAAGTACACTGTTGTAAGGTTCTCAGACCATTATGACATAATGGTTATGTTATTTAAAGGTAGACTGTAGTAATGCAAAACTACAATTTGCAAACCCTAGAGCAAGCACTAAAATAAAATAGGTAAACACATAAATAAATGAAGCAGAGATTTAACTAAGAAGTCATAAGTGCAGTTGAAAAGGAACTATAAAAAGTACTCATTCCCAGGACCTGGAGATGGGCCCACTCACTCTGCTGCCAACCCTGCCACCTACACCCATTCACATGTGCCACCTTAGAACATGGAGACTGGCTTGCCCAGCCCATCACTGCCACTGCTAACATTAGTAAGTGCCACCTGGGAGCCTAAGGGTTATCCTACCACTGCTACTCCCATCACCCATGCTGGGTATGATGTACAGGGACCTCAGGACCCACCCACACGTCTGGCACACTGCAACAACTGCCAGTACACAAACAAGCATTTTGGACACCCAAGAATAGGCCCACCTGGATCCAGTAACACTGGTGCCTGTATATGCCACTAAGTGGCCCTAAGTCAAGCACACTCTGCCTGCCACTGATACACTGGGGCTTGAGAACTGGCCCACTTGGCATACCTATCCCCAGCAAAGCCTCACCACAGCTTCTCTTAACAACCTCAGCCAAGCCACTGAGAAAATCACAGGTTCCTCTGATACTATTCACAGCTGAAGAACTCATACAGAGACTACACTACTGCATGCACTCAGAATCAAAGCTAAAGTACCTTTGCCAACCATCAACATTAATATATCTTCAGGAAAAAGTCTTCCTCCATGAAAGTTAATCCAAAAATTGAAAAGAGCAATTGTTACATCAGATGCACAAATATCAATATAAGGGCAAAAGAAACATGAAAAAGCAAGAAAATATGATGCCACCAAAAGATCACAATAATTCTCAGGCAAGAGATTTCAATCCAGGAAAAATTTACAAATCCCTAGAAAAATAATTCAAAATATTAATCTTGAAGAAGCTCTGGGAGGTCCAAGAAAATACTGAAAAACCAAATAAAAGAATCTCAGAAGTTGAAAACAGGTCTCTTAAAATGACCCAGCCAGAAAACAATTTTAAATAAAGAATAAAAAAGGATGAGCAAAGCCTCCATGACGTATGAGACACCATAAAGTGACCAAGTATTCAAATTTTGGGTGTCCCAGAAGGCAAAGAGAAAACTAAAGGGTTAGGAAACCTATTTAACAAGATAATAGATTAAAACTTCCCAAGCCTAGCAAAAGATGTAGACATCCAGACTGAGGAAGCCCAGAGATCCTCAAAAAATATATTGTTCAAAAAGGTCTTCTCAACAGCACATTGTAGTCAAAATGTCAAAAGTCAAAAATAAAGAGAATTCTGAAACACTGCAAGAGAAAAGTATGTAGCCACCTGTAAATGAATCCCCATCAGACTAACAGTAAATTTCTAGCAGAATCCTTACATGATAGGAGAGAATGGGATAATATAGTCAAAGTATTAAAAGGAAAAAATTGTCAGTCAAGGATACTAAACTCAGCAAAATTATCCTTCATAAGTAAAGCAGAAAAAAAGACTTTCTCAGACAAGCAAACGTTAAGGGAATTCATTACCACTAGACCAGTCCTACAAGAAATGCCTAAGATAATCCTATGTCTGGAAGTGAAAGAAAAATATTTACCATCATAAAAACACACAACAATATAAAACCATTAGTAGATCAAATATGTAAACAAGGAAAAATCTCAAATGATAACACTACAGAAAACCACCAAACCACAATGATAAAAAAGAGGAGAGAAAGGAACAAAGTATATACAAAACAATCAGATATCAGTCAACTAAATGACAGGAATAAGCCCTCACATATCAATAATAACCTTAAGTATAAATGGTTAAATTTTCCACTCAAAAGACATAGGCTTGCAGAATGGATAAAAAAAAAAAATATGACCCACTGGGACACTCATCTCATCTGTAAGGCCACATATAGACTGAAAGTAAAGGGATAGAAAAATATGTTCCATGCAAATAGAAACCAAAATCAAGCAGTGGTAGCTATACTCATATCAGATACAGCAGACTTTAAGCCAAAACCGTACAAAGAAACAAAGAAGGTCACAATATAATGACAAAAGGATCAATTCAGCAAGAGAATATAACAATGCTAAACATACATGCACCTGACACTGACCCTGAAGAAATGAAGATCTCTGCACTTCCTGATAACAACAAAAGATAATAATAAAAATAATCCTCTTAAAGAAGCTTAGTGAGCTACAAAATAACACAGATAGTCAACTAAACAAATCTTTAAAAACAATATATGAACAAATTAAAAATTTATTAAAGAGATAAAAACCTCATAAAAGAAATCAGAAAGGAAATTCTGAAGCTAAAGAGCACAATAACTGAATTTAAAAATTTCATAAGGAGTCTCAATAACAGACTCAATTAAGCAGAAAAAATCTTTGAGCAAAAAACAGGACATTTGAAATTAATCCATTGGAGGAACCAAAAGAAAACAGAATGAAAAACAGTAAAAAAAATAAAGAAATAAGTAAATAAAAGCCTATGGACTTATGGGACAACATCAAGCAAACCAATATATGCATTATGGAAGTTCCAGATGGAACAGAGAAAGAAAAGAGGGCAGAAGTATTTTGTAAAGAAATAATGACTAAAACTTCTAAAATCTGGAGAGAGAAATGAACACCCAGATCCATGAAGTCCAAAGAACCCCTTCACAAGAAATCATAATGGGAGTTCTTCAAGTTGAAATAAAAGGACTCTAACAACATGAAAATATATGAAGTATATAACCCATTATAAAGGTAGAAATATAAATAGATAAAATATAGAGATCTTTCACAACACACATTATGATCAAATTTTCAAAAGCCAAAGACAGATAATTATGAAAGCCCCAAGAGACAAGCAATTTATCACATATGAGAGAATATAAGATTATCAGTATATTTCTAAGAAGAAACCTTGCAGGCCAGGAAACAATAGAAAAGATATATTCAATATGCAAAAAGAAAAAAAAAATTTAACCAAGAATACTATAACTGAAAATGCTGTCCTTCAGAATTGGAGGAGAGATTAGGACTTTCCCAGAACAACAACAAAAAGCTACAAAAGTTCATCACCACTAGACTTGCTTTACAAGAAATGCTAAAGGGAATTCCTCAAGTTGAAATAAAAACACTCTAACAACATGAAAATATATGAAATATAAAGCTCATTATAAAGGTAAAAATATAGTCAAATCTTGAATACTTTAACACTGTAATGGTGGTGCATAAATCACGTTTAGCTCTAGTATAAAAGTTAAAAGACAAATGTATTAAAAATAACTGTAACTACAATAATTTTTAATTGATACATAATATATAAAAATGGAAATTGTGACATCCAACATAAAATGTGGGAGGAGATGTTAAAGTGTAGCATTTTTGTGTACAGTTAAATTTGTTATTAGCTTAAAACAAACTGTTATAAGATGTTTTATGTAAGCCCCTTAGTAACCACAAAGAGAAAACCAGCAGTAAACACATAAAAGATAAAGAGAAGAGAATAAAGCATACCATTAATCAAAGCATAAAAATCATCAAATCACAAAGGAATACACCTAGGGAGAAAGAATAAAATGAAGAAACTACAAAACTGTCAGAAAATTAACAAAATGGCAGTAGTAAATTTTTACCTATCAACACTCACTTTAAGTATAAATGAATTGAATTCTCCTATCAAAAGATATAAGTATATGAATGGATTAAAAAACAAGATCCAACTATATGCTGCCTAAAAGAGATCACTTTAGCTGTAAGGACACACTTAAGCTGAAAGTGAACAGAAGGGAAAAGATATTCCATGCAAATGGTAACCAAAAGAGAGCAAGAATGGCAGTAATTGCATTAAATGAAATAGACTTTAAGTCAAAAAACTGTAAAACAAGACTAAAAAGGTTACTATATAATGATTAAGGATCAATTTGTCAAGAGGATATAACAATAAATAAATACCTCCCCAATATCAAAGCTCTTAAATATATAAAGCAAACATTACAGAAATGAATAGAGAAACAGCATTCAATGATAGCAGGAGACTTCAATGCCTCACTTTCAACACTGAATAGATCATCCAGATAGAAAACTTATAAGGATACAGTGTTGAACAACCCTACAGGTCTAATAGACATACACAAAACATTTCATCTAACTGCAGCGGAATACACTTTCTTCTCAAACACACACAGAAAATTCACAAATATGTGAAAATGAAGCAACACACTCCTGAACAACTAAGGGGTCAATAAAAATGTCAAATAAGGAATTTTTAAAAATCTTAATGAAATTGATATCATCATCTTGATGAGAAAGATGACACATGCATGAGAATGAAAATACAACATATCAAAACTGATACGATGCAGTAAAAGCAGCTTATAGGGACAAATCCATATGATCATCTCAATAGATGTAGAAAAAAGATTGGACAAAATTCCACATCATTTAATAATAAAAACTCTTAACAGATTAGGTATATAGGGAATGTACCTCAACACAATAAAGGCCATGTATAACAAGCCCAAGCTAAAATCATACTCAAATGGTGAAAAATTAAAAGCTTTTCCTCTAAGATCAGGAATAACAAAAGGATGCCTTCCCTTGTTATTTCTATTAAACATATTCAAATTCCAATGACTTTTTCTTTTATAGAAAATGAAATCCTGAAACTTTTTTTCATAGAAAAAAATCCTGGCCTGATGCGGTGACTCACACATGTAATCCCAGCACTTTGGGAGGCTGAGGAGGGCAGATCACAAGGTCAGGAGTTCAAGAACAGCCTGGCCAACATGGTGAAACCCTGTCTCTACTGAAAATACAAAAATTAGCTGGGCATGGTGGCATGCGCCTGCAATCCCAGCTACTCGGGAGGCTGAGGCAGGAGAATTGCTTGAACCAGGACACAGGTGGCGGAGGTTGCAGTGAGCCAAGATTGTGCCACTGCACTCCAGCCTAGGATACAGAGTGAGACTCTGTCTCAAAAAAAAAAAAAAAAAAAAAAAAAAAAATCCTAAAATTCCTCTGGAACCACAAATGACTCCAAATAGTCTTCTTGAGCAATCTTGAGCAAAAAGAACAAAACTAGAGGCATTGTACTTCCTAATTTCAAAATATACTACAGAGCTATAGTAATCAAAGCATCACGATACTGGAATAAAAACAGACATATAGACCAATGGAACAGAATAGAGACCCCAGAATAAATCCATTCATATACAATCAATTGCTCTTTAACAAAGCTGCCAAAAACACACAATGGGGAAAGGACAGTGTCTTCAATAAATAGTGTTAAGAAAACTGGGTATCCATGAGGAAAATAATGAAATTAGTTCCTAATCTCACACCATATACAAAAATCAACTCCAAATGGATTAAAGACTTAAATGTAAGACCTTTAAATTGGTGCATAAAGAAAATACAGTGTGTATGGGCGTATACATATCTCACACACACACACACACATGCACACACACACCAGAATACTATTCAGCCTTAAACAAAATAAAAAACAAAAGAAAGAAATTCTACCATTTGCCACAACATGGATATTGAGAATTTTTGCATCAGTTCATTATTGGGGTTAAAGATAAAAACAGTTTTACTTGTTTGTTAGAATCATGGATTCCACGTTACACTCTGTATAATTCTATTAAAGATCCCCTCTGATTAAGTAGCTCACTTTACACCCACTACTTGGGTATTAAGGTTTTCTAGAAGCCTCTAAAATTGTGTGAAGAAAAATTTCATACAATAAGCAAGGTGCATGGTATTGCAGGAAAACAGAAATACCTCTGTAAAAATATTTCACTCTCACTTTCAAACTGCAGAGGACAGCCTTGAAATCTAGAATGTCTAATTATTTAGCTTAATGTCACAAATCAAGTAAAAAATAAGAGGGAGGAGGAGACGGTGGGTTTTGAGAGAAATATTGTAATTTCATTTATGGTTTTGTGTTCTGACTACAAACCCCCTTTCCCTCTTTAATGTAGCCATAGAAATATTCCCCTGCATTCTATTTGATAGTGTGTGCCTGTTTTGTACATCCTTCTTGAATCAGGCAGTCTACTGAAATTTTCTGATAACGAGCTGAATTGTTAGAGGCAAGGTGGGAGTTTCTCAAGCAAACAAATGAAATAGTTGGAAAGACCCTCACTGAGGTCACAAAGCAGGCCCTCCAGAAGACTGGTCTTTATCTCTAACCTCTTTTTGAAGACTGGCAAGAATAAATAGTGCTTCTTGAGAGAGCGTATGTGGGTGGCGGCTGCAGTGGCGGCAGAGCTGCATGTCAGCATGTTGATTCAATGAAAGTACACAAGCTTTGCCAAGGCAAAGCAGACAGAATGGAGGCTGCTGGTTCCAGGGCGGAGCTGGAATCAGGTGCTGGGAATTTTTTCTGTCCCTTGATGGGGCAAGAAAGCAGCTCTGGCCTCCTTCTTTGAATAACTACTTAACTAGTCCATTAGCAGTTGAAGTGAATAGGTCTCTACATGGCTTTCTTTTCAGTGAACAAAGAATCCTCCTGATTCTTGTTTCTTCCAGTGGTGAAGGCCAAGGCAGGGAGGAAATGTGGGCAGTCACTGAAACAAGTAAAGATTCCTGCTTTTATTAGTTAATTTGCAGACATTTATTAAGTGTCCTAATGTGCAACAAGCACACTGCACTAGACGTCATAGAGAAGGACAAACATAATAGCAATTACTATTGCTAAATTTATTATGCATTTACACATATGAGTCACTGTGCTGATGATTTTATGTATATTATATTTTATTAATTTTAATACAATATTTTGAGTAGGTGTTATTCACATTTCCCAGATGATAAAATAGAGGCTCAAATGGAGACAAAAATATAATAAGTGACAAAGCCAGGTTTGGAAACTAGTTTTGTTTAATTCCAGTGTCTACTCTAAACATTATTCTAAATGCCTTTTAAAAGAGACAAAGTATTTCCTAATCTCAAAGCAATGTTTTTTTGTTTTTTTCTTTTTAGTATAGTTAGCTACCCACTAGATTGTCAGGTAGTCAGAAATAGCAATATACCTCAGAACTTGGGAAAATTTTGATATTCTTCTGGTTTCCATATCACCCTTTTCTACCAAGTTTTGAAGAGCTCCTCATTTGTAAGGGGAATGCCACTGGTAGTGACCGTCCTTTCCTCAATTCTCCTGTATTCAGTGATTTTATGCTCAACCCATACCTTCCCCTCAGTTCACAAAAGTAGACTCAAGGGGAAGTTCCACGGATAAAATTTATGCAAGTAAGTGATTCACCGTCTTAGACAAGGTTGAAATTCAGGATCAGAAATGGGTTAGCTCTAAATAAGGTTGCTAAATTAAGCTCATGTCTGTTAATAGGGGCTGCCTGATAGATTACCCGAAATGTGCTGGGCTTAGTAATAACTGTGACTAAGTTATAATGTTAGAACTACTTAGTGAATGGCTGTTTTATTTATATTTGTACACATACACACATATATAATACATACGTATATACTCAACATATACATATATGTATATACATGTCTATATATTTATATGTTGAGTATTTATATTTGTATACATACAATATTTATTTATATTTGTACACATACACACATATATAATACATACATATATACTCAACATATACATATATGTATATACATATGTGTATATATTTATATGTTGAGTATTTATATACACTCAACATATAAGTATATGTATATATACATGTATATGTTGAGTATTTCTTTTCCAAAATGCTTGGGACCAGAAGAT
Source organism: Papio anubis (assembly GCF_008728515.1). Taxonomy (NCBI): domain Eukaryota; kingdom Metazoa; phylum Chordata; class Mammalia; order Primates; family Cercopithecidae; genus Papio; species Papio anubis. The sequence continues at coordinate 38,790,308 of NC_044987.1, read as the reverse complement.
TTTGGATTTTTTTACGTTTTGGAATATTTGCATATATATAATGAGATATATTGGGGATAGGCCCCAAGCCTAAATAGAAAATTATTCATGTTTTATATATACCTTATACACATAAACTGAAGGTAACTTTGTATAACATTTTAAACAGTCTTGTGCTTGAAACGAAGTTTGTGTGCGTTGAAGCATCAGAAAGCAAAGACGTCCCTCTCTCATCCACTCATTCATGTGGACAACCTGTGATTGTTTGGCATCACCATCATTCTGACTGAATTTACATGCTACCAACAGAAAACATTTTTTTACACTATTCACACTTAAGTACTTAACAATAAAAAATATGGCATATTTTTAATATAGTGGAAAAATAATATGTTCAGGATAACTAAGCAGCATGGCAGCATCGCCAGAATACCTGTTTTAGCTGTCCAACAGCAAACACCACCAGGCTTTCAATCACAACCTGCAATACTGTATGTGGACTAAAAGGTTACCATAAACTGGATTTTATTTTTGTAGGTGAAAAGAAACTTCAGAAGCAGTTGAGCAACCAGGAAATGAGTCTTCTAGGAATGAGAAGTAATTCTCTGGATACCTTTTAAAATGTTTCCTCTGGAGTCATGTCTTATTAATGGATTTTGTCTTAGGGATTCCTTTTGACTTTATAAACTGACATGATTTCTCGTTCTGTTATAAATGTATGCTGTTCTAGTTTTTCAATAAGCCCATCACACATTTTCACCATGTCATCTATAGGCATTTTTTCTGCAGCATTAACAACATCTTCGTCATCACTACTATCAGAATCACCTTGATTCAGAATCATTTCAACTATTTCACCATCAATGAGTAAACAATTGAACATCATTATCAATGTTAATAATTTCTTTGATATCCACTTATTCCAGCTTACTGATGGACTCTGAAAGTATATTTTTTGCATATGTAAGGAGGGCAGACTTTTTTCTCACTTGACGTACGTAATCCTTCGAAGTCACAATCTTGTTCATCATCATCATCGAGCATAGTCGCAGGCCAGGGTTGTCCCAGGCATGCATACTGTGTCTTTAGTCCCTGTGTTCCAAGCATTGGCAACAGAATACACAGCATCTTTCATGTTAAACTCCTTTTGAAAACCTTCCACACCAACGCCTCTGTTCACAGTTGCTGGCATGCTATTCAAGAAAGTGTTTTTATATTTACACTTCATTGATCTAAGGATACCCTAGTCACATGGCTAAATTAATGAAGTCACATTTGGGGAAAAGTACATGGCATAAACATTATTTTTTATGATAATTCCAGCTGGAAGATGAGCAGGACAATTGTCAAAGTGTGACAAAATCTTGCAGTTGTTACCCAGTCCAGCTTCCCTGCAGTGAGCACTACCCGCTGGTACAAATTGTTCATGAAACCAATTAGAAAAGATGTCCCTGGCGATCCATGCCTTTTAGTTAGCATAATAATGGACTGGTAAAAAAAAATCATACCTTGAAAATAGCACAGATGCAATTACCTACCACAGTAAATTTACACGTATGTGTGCCTGCTGCATTAACACATCCCAGCTCGATTATTCTGTCTTTGGCATCCTTAAGTCCTATAGGGGCTATAGTCTCTTCAACTATAGTCAGTATCTTTCTGGGGCAATAACACCAAAATAGAGAGCTTCATTAGCATTATAAACTTATTCTGTCTTCAGAATTTCATTAGGGATGACCTTGGCAAACTCATCAATGAATTTCTCCACTGTTTCACAATCAGCAGATGTTTTATCACCACAAATCCTTAAAAAATTAATTCTATGTCTTTTTAAAAATTTCTGCAACCAGCTTGTTGAATATAGTTTCTGTCAATGTTCAGTTTGTTCAAATAGATCTTTGCTTGATTTATGATCAGTATATCCTTAAGTGGCATGTGTTCCTCGTGACACTGATGGAATCACTCTTTTAATACACAATCAAAATCTTCATTTTTTAGTTTTATGCAGTGTTTTTCTATTTTTCATTAATTTCTGGTAATCACTTTCAGCATAAAACCTCAACAGATTATCATTCTGTTTCTTCAGGTAACATATGGTGGTCATTCCGACACTACACTCTTCTGTGTTTCACATTTATATTACTATCCACTTTCTCCAACAGCTTGACTTTCTGTGCTACAGGTAAACATAAATCCTTCCTTGTTTTCTTATCACTGTTAACCATAGGTGTATCTGCAGGCTTATGTCAACATTTCAAACCATATCCTTCTACTACAGAACAGAGAATAAGCAAAAAACACAGTGAGTAACGAACATAGGTCTTGGACCCATGTGGGGTATCTTAGAGAACCTGCCGTTGGTGCATACAGCCTGTACATGTGCCATTTTATTATTCTTTGTAGTGCACTTGTGTAAGGGAATCAGGGAGGGCATAGAAAAATATATCATAGCCGATGGGGGCTGAGAGGGTCTTTTTTCCTTTGGGGATGCTGAGGAAACTGTGTACACCATGTATTGTACACCTGTTTTGACTGTGACCTACCATATGAAGTCAGGTATGGAATTTTCCACTTGCAGCGTCATGTCAGCCCTCAAAAAGTCTCAGAGTTTGGAGCATTTCAGATTTCAGATTTTTGGATTAGGGATGTTAAAATATGTATAAATATTCAAGTATTTTTAGGAATCAGTCAAGCATATATCCAAACACATTTAATAATGAGTTCTAATGATCAGTCCATTTGAAGCTTCCAAAGCTATCTCAATGCTTGCATTATTTTATTCACTTATTATTTATGGGCCTCTTATATCTTACACATAGTATGAAGCTTTAAAGAAACAAGTAAAAAATGTGTGGTTCCTATCCTCAGGTATTTTACTTGCCATTTAATAGTATCTTTAAATACAAATCTCTGCTTTTCTCTTTGTCATTTTAATACAATTTGTAACACATTTTCAGTTTATTGGGACTTGCATTCTTTGCAATATATTAGACTAATTTGATACTCTGAAAAAACTTTCTGATGAAAATAGCTAAAACATTATGTATGAGTGTGTGTGTGTGTGTGTGTGTGTGTTTTAGACAGTGTCTCACTCTGTCACCCAAGCTGAAGTGCAGTGGTGTGATCTCAGCTCACCACAGCCGCCACCTCCTGGGTTCAAGGGATCCTCCCACCTCAGCCTCCCAGTAGCTGGGACTACAGGTGGGTACCACCTAGACCAGCTAATTTTGTATTTTTTTTGCTAGAGACAGGGTTTGGCCATGTTGCCCAGGCTGGTCTTGAACTCTTAGAATCAAGCCATCCACCTGCTTTGGCCTCCCAAAGTGCTGGGGTTGTGATGTGAGCCTGATCTACATTTGTATATTTAGAACATTTTAAGTACATCACTAATCTGGCAAAAAAGCATGTGATATGTCAAAGCCAAAACAAAGTGATATTGGAAGATGAGAGGCAAGAAGGGCAGAAGCCAGCTTTAACCCTGAGGGAATCTACTGAACCCTGGCAAACTTGAACATGTAGAAGACTATATACGGCACCTAAGAAAGTAGACAAAATCTACAGCACATGCAAAGTAGAAAGTCTAATAGTCGTCCCCCATGTAAAGCTGAGGCCCTCTGGGAATATAATTTCCTCTCATATGTGGACAGTAAGGAGACTTCTCTTTTGCACTGGGTGGAGGAGAATGAAAAATCTCTTTAAGGAATTTGGAACTATAATCTTGACCTCACACAGGTTTTTGGCCCAAGTTCAAACTTTCTGTGTGGTCAAAAAAAAAAAAAAAAAAAAAAAAAATTCCAGTGGAAATTTTCATATAACATGGTCCTGGATTTTAGTGCCCATCCCCAGGTGATATGAAGTAAATTAAAATCTTCCCAGAAAAAAATTCAATTTCAACATGACCTGAAAGAATTCCATCAGATAACAGTCCAAGGGATAAGAACTAATAGCCAATAATTGCAAATACACAGGTAACCAAAGAACCATGAATAAGAATCAGCAGAAATAACACTGCAGAATCAGATTAAAAAAAAAAAAACTCTAAGTATTTGAATTATCAGATGCTAAAGATAAACTAAGAATGTCTGACATGCCTGAAGGATAGAGGTTTAAAAATATAAGCATGAAACAAGACTGTAAAAAGGATCTGAAGAGAAATAACTTGAAAATTAAAGTGACAACAAAGTAAGTGAAATTAAACATTAAATGAATTAAATAGCAGATTAGAAAGAGGTGAAGAGAGACTCGATGAAAGGATGATCAGATCAAAGAAATTATCCAGAATGTTTCTGAAAGATACATTTTGAAAATATGAAAGAAAGTTTAATAAAATTAGAGGGCAGAATGAGAAGGTCCAACATACTCTAATCAGAATTCCAGAAGGAAATAACAATGAGAATGAGGAAGAAACAATATTTGAAGAGATTATAATGAAGAATTTTCAGAAAGATGCCCACTCAAACCCAAACAGTATAAACAATAATAAATCTATATCTAGACATATAATCATGAAATTTTAGGGCACTGAAGACAAAGGTGAGGTTTAAAAAGCAGGGGGTAAGAAAAGTTTAACTTGGGCTTGGTTTGTCACTTCAAAATAAACTGAGAGTAAAGCAAAGTTTTTCCCCCAAAATGTTATTTTAGTAGATTTTGGTAATTTTTTTGAATAAATGAATGAACTATAAGCAACAGATTGAAGATTCCAAAATCTATGTTTTTAAATATCAGGTATGCAAACAAAATGGAATGCATTCTTAATGAAATTCCTGATAGCAGCCTTTGACATGTTATTCACTTTGAAAATTGGATAAGAAGAAAAACTATGTTGCTGAAATTTTGATCATGCCTGTATTGTTAAAATAGATCCATAGCTAGCCTCTCAGGCTTTAAGCTCCACGCAGTGCTACCAGAACAATTTACCCTAATTATTACTTTTGTCTTGTTGCATGGCTGATTAGATACTTTCAAAGATTATGGACTTCTGAACACATCACATCAAAACCTCCCAGAGCTATGGAACAGCAGTACTGATTGGGCTGCACCCCAGAGTTGGCTGGATGTAGGTTTAATTTTACACATACATGACCTGGAAAAGTTCATAATGTATTTTTAATCCTAACTTTTCTCATCTGCAAAATGGAAAAATAATAGCATTTAAAATCTGTTTTAAGGATTAAACAATATAATGTATATATCAAGTGATTTGTACAGCACTGGCTCAGAATAAATTATCACTGAAGTTGGCTATTGCTTTTAGATAATCATGCTAATATTAGACAATGATTCTAACAATCATTTTTTTTTCTTCTACTGCCATCAGCCCACATCTTTCTTTCTCTCAGACCTTGCTGAGGTCCCACAGCATCAGCCATCATGCCGAGACTGCTTGGTCATAGAGACCGTTACCCAGCAGTGCTAGAGGAATTAAAGACAGACACACAGAAATATAGAGTGTGGAGTGGGAAATCAGGGGTCTCACAGCCTTCAGGAGCTGAGAGCCTTGAACAGAGATTTACCCACATATTTATTGACAGCAAGCCAGTCATAAGATTTACTAAAAGTATTCCTATGGGAAACAAAGGGATGGGCTCTGGCTAGTCATCTGCAGCATGAACATGTCCTTAAGGCACAGATTGCTCATGCTATTGTTTGTGGTTTAAGAATGCCTTAAGCGGTTTTCCGCCCTGGGTAGGCCAGGTGTTCCTTGCCTTCATTCTGGTAAACCCACAACCTTCTAGCCTGGGCATCAAGGCCATCATGAGCATCTCACAATGTGGCAGAGATTTTGTTTATGGCCAGTCTTGGGGCCAGTTTATGGCCAGATTTGGAGGCCTCCTCAACAGCATCACCTAGAAATTTGTCAGAAATATAAATTCTTGGACGTCATCCTAGACCCACTAAATCAGAAAATCTGGAAGTGAAGCCCAGCAGTCCAAATTTTAATAAGAGCTCCAGGTGATCCTGATGCACATGAGTACCACTGTTCCAACCACTGTACCTGTAGCTCAGCTGTCCTCAGTGAGGGGCTTTTGTAAACATGTAGAGAAGCTTTTGGTGGTCAACAAACTTGATGATTCCTACTGGCAATCACTGGAGGCAGGGATGCTAAAAGTCCATAGGCATCCTAAACCTTTACCTTCCTCTGCACCTATTGAAATTCTGCATAATTTCTGAGGCTTGGCTCCTTCACATTTCATCTTCTTTATCCATTTTAGCCCAGACCATTATCTCTCTTAGGACATAGCCACATGAATTATGTATAGTTAATATTATCTCATTTGCGATATTCTCAAAGAAGAAACCTATTACTTCTTTTTAGGTAGGCGGCATTAGTTTATTGGCTAAGAACATAGACTAGGGAGCCAGCGTGCCTGGGTATGAATCCTAGCTCTGTGACTCCCTTAGCATGTAACTTCAGGTTTTGCTACTTACCCCCTCTAAGCCTTATCTTTCTCATCTGTATAATGGGATAGTAAGAGTACATACAACAAACGGTTGTGAGGATTAAGTTTTTAGAAGAGTGCCTGGCACAAAGTAAGCACTATACAAGTGTTGGCTGTTATTATTCTTTCTGCACCTAAGCACATAATGTGAAGAATTTACTATTAATACATGCCTGATTAATTGACTGGTCAAAGAACCTCCAAACTTATTCCCAATTCAACTTTCAAATGTTCATTAGACAATCAAGGAAGTCATAATCACCAACTTTAAATTCAAAAAGCACTGCTGTGTAGAAGGAAAAACTGGCTTATTCGTTATTGTTTCAGAACATAAGGTTTGAAACTAAAGTTTTATAAAGGGCAACAGAGCGCATTTGCCCTGTGTGTCCCTGCTGTTATCTCTTCCTCCTGTTCCTGCAACAGCAGAGGTTAAGGACTTAGAAATTTGGGATCCCAGCCATCTCTTTCAATTTCTTTCTACTTGAGAGATACAAATGAGAACACAATCATATTTCCAGAGTCTCTGAGATTCTTTCTATTTTATTCATGTTCTTCTTAATGGTTTTGCTCAAAAAGAGCCTTATTTCCTGCCAATTTCTGATGGCAGCCCTCCATTACCTGCCCTTTTGTTTCCCAGAAGCCCATAGGTCATTAGCTTAAGTATGCATCACTGGCAGGGGCCCTACCTTTGGCAGCACTAAGCACAGCATGGGCAGATGAAATGCACCTTACAGCCTGCCCATCCAAACATGGAGAGCATCCAAGGCTTGAGGTGATGATATAGCCTGAGGTGGAAGGAGTACATAGGGCTCTCAACAGTTATGTAATAAGGGCAAGAGGAGGAGGTGGTGCATGAATGTAAAAATGAAGCATCCCACAAGTAGGCTCTGGTTTTGTGAGGAAGCCTGAGAGTAAGGAAGGTGAGAGTAAGGAAGGTGATTTAGGTTTTATATTGCATGTGATGTTGCACTAGCAAAGGTGGCCAAAAACCAATGGGGCAGGAAAATACTGGTCTTACAGCTCTTACCAGTGGCATGAAGGAAAAGAACAGAAGACTATGCTTTTATCTATTATCTGTGAGACTCCCTAAAATTAAATTCTTACTTCACTAGGTAGTCATTTCAAGCAGCAAATTAGTTCATAAAGTAATCTGATAAATAAACATCTTGGAAAACATTTATGCCAACAACCAACATGTATTAAGCTATGGTACCAGGACAGAAAATTCTAGAAATGTTTATTTATCTGTTGATTTTGTAGCTAAAAGGAAGATAAAGAGGAGAAAGGATTACAACTTTGTCTCAGCCAAGACCTTCCTTGGCAGGACTGTCAGGCCTACAGGCCTGTCCTTAGTTTGGCTAGTTTGTGACTTCCATTTGGTCAGTTCATCCAGGAGAGCTCTGACTGGGGAATGGACTTGTACTGCTGAAGCTCACAAGAGAGAGATGAACAAAATCAGCCTATTTTTTAAATTAGTTTAAGCTTAGAGATAAAAATGCCAAAGAGATTGATAATCACATGAGCTGATGGTATCATTTTTCTACCCAATCACAAAAATAGACAAAAAAATACCCTTTCACAAGGAAAACATGAAAATGGCTAATTATTGTATGAAAACATGCTGAATCTCAATTATCATCTGAGAAATGCAAACAAAACCCACAATGTCGTAAGACTACATATGTACCTGAATGGCCAAATCTTTGAAAACAACAAAATTAGAAAACACCAAGTAAGTGGCAATGATGGATCAGTGAACCCAAATACTGCTCCTGGAAATAAAATTGTTAGGACAACTTTGGAAAACCTTGAAAGTATCTACTAAAGCTGGAAACACATGGACTCAAATCTCAGCAACTTCATTTTGATGTGTATACATATGCAACAAATTTGAACCAAAAAACATGTACATAAATCTTCATAGCAGCATTATCCATAATAGCTAAAATTTGAAAACAATTCAAATGTTTCTCAATAGAAGAAGGGATAAATATATAGAGGTATGACTATGATAGAATAGTATACAGGAATGAAAATGAACAAACCATTACAACATACAGCACAAGGAATGACCCTCACAGACCCAAAAGAGCCTGTACCACATGTTTACATTCACTTCAAGTCTAAAAACAGGCAAAACTATGATATTAGAAGTCTGAACAGTGATTATCCTTGGATGGAAAATAATGGGAGTTAAAATAAGAAGACCTTAGATGCTAGTAATGTCCTTTTTCTTGAACTGAATGTGACATGTACTCATAAAAATTAGTCAAGCCGTACACTTGTGATTTATGCATATTTCTATTTGTGTGCTACACATTACTGTTTCTCAACTAGGATTGATTTTGCCTCCCACAGGACATTTGGCTATTTCTGGAGACATTTTTGGATCTCACAACTAGAGGATGTACTGGCATCCAGTAGACAGAGACTGTCCTGTAATACATAGCTCAAACACACAATCTCCTATGACAAGGGATTATCTATATATCAATAAAGGTAAGTGTGCAAAATAAAATAGCAGCAATAGAGTATAACAATGTGTACAGCTTATACAACACTAATGTAAGATGTTCCTGACAAAAGCCGAGGTGCACTTATACTGTGTTCACTCGTGCTTCACAAGTCAGCAGTCCATGACATATGTGGCAAGCCTGTAACTACTACATGCAAAGTTCTATGCAACTGTGGAAAAGCCTCATACCTAATGAAGGAACAAGGGCTTAAGCCCAGGAAAAATAAATATAATTTTATTGTGTCCCAATGAGTGCCCATAAATTAAAGTCTGAGAAGGAAGCTACTAGATATTTTGTTGACTTTTAAAACCCCAATATGTTGCACAGTTACTACATAAAGTAAGCACTATTTGTTGAATTTATGAATCATCAGTTCTCCCCAAGGCCATACCAACCATACACATCATTCTGGAATGCAATAGCTTTGCACATCTATGTCTCTCCAACTTCCCAAGCTCCAAATTTACCTGTCCTGCATCCTATCAGGTAGCCATCTAAATTTTCTCATACATTAATAAATATCAAGGTTTTAATTGTGACAGTAGATTTATATGCTACCAAGTTTCATAATTGAATTTTGAAAGAATCAATTGAAGACACAGTTTTCTAACCCAAAGAAGTAATGCTAAAAATTCCATGTACTTGTGGCAGGCCTACAAGGGAGAAATATAAAAAAGGGCAAGGAGAGTTTTCAGTGACACTCAAATCAAACACTGAAAAGGGTTGCCATTGATGAGAAGTCATATACTATGGTGCTTTCTACAGCAGGAAAGAATTTCAATGAGAGTATTTATGAAAACATATCACACATTTATAGGATCTTCACACATACAAAGACATTGATCTACATTTCGGTCAAAGAATGTGGAAGCAGGGGTACTCACACTGAAATGTTTAGAGATTGTTTTGACATGTCACATGTCAATAGTACCCTCCACCTCTAAAAGATGGCTGATGTCTGTGTTATAATATCTGAAACATGTCAGTATGTAGGGTTAGAAGGAAAGGGGTAATTAAAGTTGTAGAAAGAATTAAGGTTGCTAATCCCCTGACTTTAAAATAGTGGCATTATCCTGGATTATCTTGGCAAACTCAATGTAATCACAAGAGTCCTTAAAAGGAGAAGAGGAAGGTAGAAGCAAACCAGAGAGACAGCAACATTAGAAGGATTCAGTCCAGCATTGCTGGTTTTGAAGATGGAGAAAGAGGGTCATGAGCCAAGGGCTATGGTAAGCCTCTAGAAGATAGAAAAGGCAAGAAAATGGATTCGCCCTTGGAGCCTCCAAAAGGAACACAGTCTTGCTAATATCTTGCTTTTAGCCTAATGAGACCTATTTTGGATTTCAGACCTTCAAAACTGATAGGTAATAAATATGTTATTTTAAGCCACTAAACTTGTAGTAATTTGTTGCAACAGCAATAGTAACTTATGCACTATATCGATGCATTGAGAAAAGGCCATGAGTTACTCAAATAACTGGTAATACAATTTATATTGACTTTTGAGTATAATTAAAGGGAACATATATATGTCTGAAATTACACATGCACACACACCCTTATAATTTTTAGTCACTTACTCATGGCATTCCTCTTCTCATTTGATCTTGTTATCAGAATTCAAGAATAAACCTGTGCCACAAGGGATTGGTTGCAGTTACCAAGAGTTAATTGAGAGATACCAGAAAGCCCACACAGGTTTTATCTACATTTCCTGTGATTAAAGTCAAATTGTGCAAATGGAGAGAGAAAAGCGTGTTTACTCTCTGGCAAAGGGGATAGCTTCAGAAGAAAGTTGTCCATTTGCTGACAAAGTTGGTCACTGGCAGATTTGCAAAACTAGGACACAAAATACACACAGGTGCAAATAAATATCTGTAAACCAAAAAAGTTAAACAAGTAATTTGAGATGGCTGTGAGAGAGCCAATTAATTAATTCCATCTCCAGGATTTGCAAAGCCAATCTATGATCCAGGTTAAAAAGCAAAATCACACACTGGCAACAAAGGGGTGACTTAGGAAGGCGGAAATACCTACAGTCTTCATCAGCCCCATAACCCAAATCAACTCTAAATAAACATCTAACTCAAGTAAAAACATGATTACTATGTAAACACAGCTTCAAGCTACTGCAAAATAAATACACTTTCTACATAAAGCAGTGTGCCTTTCCCCAAAATCAGCTTCGGAGTAGAACTCTACCCACCCCTGATTCCCACTAGATCATAGCCCCCAAGCCCTTCATAAATCGAAATTCTGGAGGTGCCAAAGTTTTCCAGAATTTCAAGGATAGTTTTATTTCTTTTGAACAAAGTAAAAGAAAGAAACAAGTGGTACACTGAAGCAACAGTGGGATGCCAAGAACTTGAAAACAAAATTAACAAAATTACTCTTATAGTTTGAGTGTGTCCCATGTTTGAGTTTGAGCACATGTGTTGGAAACTTAATCCCCAATTCAACAGTGCTGGGAGGTGGAGCCTAATGAGAGTTGATTAGGCCATGAGGGCACAGTGAATGGATTAATACTGTTATTGCAGGAGTGGGTTCTTTATAAAAGGGAGAGTTTGAGTCCCTTTTGCTTTCTCTCTCTGTCTCTCTCTTTCTCTCTCAGCCCCTCTGCCTTTTACCATGGGATGATACAGCAAGAAGGTCCTCACAAGATGCTGGCCACTTGATCCTGGACATTCCAGCCTCCAGAATTGTAAGCAATACAATCCTGCTCATTATAAATCAGCCAGTCCCAGGTATTCTGTTATAGCAGCAAACATGAACTAAAGCAATCACCTTCTGAGAGAAAAATAAAATGGACACACTTTATCAAAGCTGGTTTATATACATTTGCTTTAAAAACTAAGACACAGGATGGCAAACCTTAGTTAAAAGCAGATTTAGAGTATAAGCATATTCAGAGAAACATACACCAATCAGAAAGGGACTGTTCAGAAAAGAAAGTATTAAAAAAAAAAAAAGATGACATAGAAGCAAATTTGGCTGTGCTCACTCAACCCCTGTCTAGAAGAGAGGGCTCCTTGGTTTGTGAAGAGTATTAGGTCTCTGTGCCAAGTGTGCACCCCTGAAAAGAAATGGCTGCATCAGTCCATCATGTTCTGATCTAACTAGATGGGCAACTTATCTAACTCCCTTGATTCTGATTACATGTCCACCATCTAACATTTTTATCACAATTGACTATAGGGAAGGAATGCACTAATCAGCAACCAGGAGCTTTTTATCTGCTTAAAATACTTATATTCTCAACATAAATTCATTGATTGTTTCTCTAGTTTAATTTGAACTATGCACCATCTTTCAATCTGATTAACACTCATCCCATAAAATCTCCAGGAGCCACGGGTTCTTTGTCTTAAAGGGAAGGATTTTTGCCAACTGTTTGTTGTCTGGGAGTGGTCATAATTCTCACCAGAGCACTTGTCTTGCCCACAAAATGGCTGGGATTATTTTAGAGGCTTCTGGAACTGTCTGAGATAGTGTTTATGTGCCACTAGGGCTACTTTGTTTTGAGTTAGCTCCCATTTTTTCTCACCAGAAACCCCAAGTCCTGCTCTTTCAAAAAACCCCATTCTCCCATCTGCTAAGAAGCACACATTACTAAGTAAACACCAAGGAACGAGAGACTTACTCATGAATAGAAAATTAAAACATGAAAAAGAATGGGCTAGAAATTAAAGAGAACAGCCTAGGGAAGGCTTGTCTCATGAAGAAACAAGGAGGCCAAATTACCTGAACCCTAGTTTCTATTCCAGCTCAGCCCTGTGCAACCACCTTTGTAGCCTGGCAGAACTACTAAGGTCAGTGATGATCAAATTTGATGTGTGTCCTGGCTAATAAAAATACTGGTACTCATAACACTAGCATTTACTTTTAATTAAATTATTTTTATCATAATGCTATTTAAATAGATGTGTCAACATAAACCTGGGTATAAATTTCTTAGGCACACACAACTATGAACTTACAGAACCAATATAATTCACATTACCTCTATTAATTTAATGTGACAGAGGATGTTACTTGCTGAAATAAAATCACTCCTTTCTCTGTGACTATGGTCCTGAATGCCAGAGCAGGAATCTTTCTGGTTTGGCAGCCTATGCTACTGTGTGCTGTGAGAGAACTTAATGTTCTCATCACAGTTCTTTATTTAAGTTACTGTGAAACCTTTACTCATAGCTTGCATCATGATGCCATTGGCCTTCCCTAATATATTATTATTATTTTTTTTATCTGTTCTTTTCCTTTCCACTTGAGGCCAATAAAGTTGTAATCACAAAAGCCAACTCCAACACAGAAATTATGTGGCAGTACTAAGGTAGGCATTTGATGACTTAGAATGTATTTACAGTAATGTGCTAAAAGTTAAACGCAAATTTAATTTTAATTACTGTGGAGAACCTACACATGCTAGTTTAAGTAACTAGCAAATTTAGTCCCTTGACTGAGCATCATGTGAGGCTTTCACTCCCTCCTTCTAATGCATATGAAATATGTAAGACATAAAATCAATGTTTCCTTTCTGCTCTCAGCTCACAAAATGATTGAGGCAACCTTATGCCTTTTTCTTTCATTTTGCACTCTGCAACTCTGAGCTTCTATTTGAGCAAGGTTATGTAAGTTGTCTGGGGAACATTCATGGATCCATCTTCTCAAGGAAAGCTAAAAACTGGAAGAGAATGAGATTTGCGTCCTAGTGCCTATTCTTCAGTTTTGTAAAAGAGCAACAGCCTATCTTTAATGGAGCAGAACAGCAGACAGGACTGGAAAAATTCCCCAACTGTTTATTTTTCCCTACTCATGCCTGCTAAAGCAGAACTTAAACCTCCCTTTGCATTCTACTCCATTTTCCCCTTCCCTTGGAATGTGAAGTCTACTTTTAGGATGGAAAAAAATAAACATTAAAATGTTACAAACTGGAAGCATTGGTTACAAGAGTTTCTGGCATATCTGCATCAGTTTTGCATTTAATCAAATAACTTAGGAGTGGAGTAGGTCACTCACAATGTTCCAAAAGACCAATGAGCCCTATTTCCCCAAATGCTCACTGATTAAAAACACCACCTTTATCATATATAAATCTCCATATAAATGCAGATCAGTTGTTGAACTCCATGCTGCCACACTAATCTATCAGTCTATTCCCAGGAGCATTTAACCTTTTTAAATATTATGGACAGGAACTTCTAGATATGATCTCCTTGTTTTCTAATTTTTCTTTCAAAATGTTTTCCCCTTTGCCCTCTATATTTTTGGAAATTTTATCATCTTCATCTTTGAGATCTATAATTTTGTCTTCAGGTCTTCTGTTTAAAAAATTAGCCATCATGATTTTTATTTATAAGAGCAGTTCTTTATTCTTCCTCCTTCATTGCAGCTTGTTTTTGTTTTCAGGTGGCAATATTCTCTTAAAGGTCTCTAACTATAACATTAAATGTTCTTAAAGTTCTCCTTTGTTTCCTGGGTTACTGGTTCTGATTTTTCCCTCTACCTCTATATTCTTTATATATTATTACTGCTTTTCCTCAAATATCTGGATATTCATAATATTTTCATTAATCTGATCTCCATTTTCTTTCAATTCTCCAGAAATTCTTCTAAGTTTCTATTAATTATATCACTCTTTCTCAATTTTCAGCATTGTTATGGATGTATTGACTTCAAAGTATCTTTTCTCTGATTATATTGAGGATTTAAGAAGAAGATTCAGTTCACCATCCTGTAATAATTTATTAATTGTTTAAAGACAAAATTCAGGGATCTTCTTTAAATAATGTTGGCAGAACATGTGGGGATTTCACACATCATACAAGGGTGTACTTTCAACCAACTGCCGTCTGATCTGAAATGGTCATCTTTATCACATACTAAACTTCTGTACAAATGTAGGTTTATTTCTGAACTTCATGCTGCCTCACTGAGCTATCAATCTATTTCTATATCAGTAACATTTTTAAATTAATTATTGGTTCTCTTACTCTCATTTGCCAGCAGATATCCACTTGCAAGTTGGAAAGGATTGTGAAAAAAAAAGAAAATGATAATACAGACTAGCAAATATCTTGAAAAATGTTTTCCCCTTTGCAAACATTGATGAACAGAAAAGCAAGTGGTTACCTAAGATTTACAACATTTCCTTAACATTTATGATAACCTGTATCTTGTCACAAAGTATATATAACAAATAGTATCTTTAATTTATCCTCAAAATAGTAATTAATATTTCCAGTAATATCTCCATTTTACAGAAAAAGAAATCAAAGCCTGGAGAGCTTTGAGTCAGTATCTTACTCAAAGTTACCCAACTAGCAAACAGCAGGACTTAAACTTGGATCTCACTCCAGAACTCAGACTCTCACTGCTATACAACACGCGCCACTTTTTATTCAAGTAATGGAGCTTCTTTTTTCACATATTAGAATGCCCTTTAAGAACTAGCTTGCCCTTCTGCTCTAAATGAATTAGAAAACAAGTCCACTGCTGACTGCCACATTTGTGGAAGGCAGACCTGTATCCTGATCATGTATGCAGAGCAAGGTAATTCAAACACCATGACACCCTCTACGAGGACAGACTCAGCTTTCTGCTGGTTGGTCTTTGCCTCTCGTACCAAAAGGTCACCAGGCCCACAGGCTACTCCTTACTACATCTACAAGATATGCCACAAGCTTAAATAGATGTTTTATATGTAGGTATGTGACAAATACAATCATGCAAAAAGCATGTATATCAGGAGACAAAAACAAACAATACAGAAATGAAAATACTTATATTAACGAGGCAATCTTATGGGAAAGCAATTTATTTAAAAATCTATGCTGGAATCACTGTCTTTACAGATTTTAAAAGTAATAAAATAATTTTATTTATTTAATGTATTAAATGTGTCATCCTGGATTAAAGAATAATCAAAGATTCTCCTCTAAAATGTATGTTGATTTCATTTCCCCTTTTGTTCACCCTCTATGGCCTAAGAATGTGTGAAATGGCCAAAAGGAGGGAATTGAGGAACAAAGGGCCCGGGTAGTGACAACCAAAGAAACAGCTGGGGGTTAGATACCATAAAAGCAAACTGAAGGAGGGAATCAGAGAAGAGAGTAAAAGGAAAACAGATTTTTTCTGCTTTCAACCACTCCAAGAGGTAAGGGTCATAAACCAAGCGGAGAGGCCACTTGAAGTAAATATAATGACCTGGAAAGGATAGGACAGGAGGAGGGAAAGATGAACTAGGGAGATAAAGAATAAAGGGAAATGAAAGGATTTAAAAAGCAAACAGGAAATTCATCTAAAGAAGACAGAGAGGGAAGGATAACAGCTGAGGTTTAAGTAATATGTTGGTCAGATAGAAACATTATTATTATTTTATGCTTACATGCAGATGGGAAACATCCTCCATTTCTAAAAGCCTGAGAAAAAAGGTCACGCCTCATGCAAAAAACTGAAAGTTAAACTTGTTTAATTTCCAGGCCCCTATAGCTTTTCCCTTCCTCATTTCCCAATGTCAGCACTAGTTTCAAATCCAACAATACTAATGGTGATTTAATTTGGTTACAAAGACTCATAGGGTAGGAAATTTTAACTTGACATCCAAAGCCTAAGTCCCAGAAGGCCAACATCTCAGACTGGCCAGTGACCCATTGACCACACTCAAAGCAAAAATAATTATTCAAAACTTTAAAATAAGACAAGAAGAGCACTGCAAGATCTCTTGTCGTCTATTAGAGACTTTTCTAACAACCCTGCTGCGAGTTTTCTGATTCTCTAGGGTTGTCATTTAGTTCGACTTAATATTTGTTATTAATTAGGGCTCATACTCTGTGTATAGTTAAGTGTTAATTTCTAGTAGATTGATCAGTTGTGAGATATTTTTGTCCAGTGGGAATAAAAATAATAATTGCCCAGTGAAAAAGATAACCTCAGAGGCTACCATTTTATTGGCCCCCTAGGACGTGTACAGCTTTGTATGTAACTTACCAACCTTATTTGAGCATTCATTCTTTCACCAACTATATATACTTCTTTCTCTCAGAGTCTCCTTTACCAATCCTGTTGCTTTTCTCTTTGACGGTTAAATCTTTGACACATGCTCAATATATATTTAAATATGTTTTTAAATGTTTAAAATAAATACTTTAACAATACTATCAACACTAATAACACATATTTAGCAATATCTTACTATATATACCAGACATTGTATTAAGTACTTTTAAGCAGCATCCCATTTAATCCTCACAACAACCCATGAATTTGGGTAAACTGAGGCCCAAGGAAACTAAGTAATTTGTCAAGATCATCCTTGAGCAGAGGAAGGATTAGAACTCTGGAATGATTTAATAGGAATTCGGTATTCTTGTTATTGCTTTGTATTTTTCTGCTAAAGTACCACAGCAATGCCTACCATGGGCAGGAATCTAGCAATGACAGGAGGTGCTAGAAAGTCACTGAAGCTGGAAGTTGGGTGCTCATGATGGTAGGTAGCTGGTAAAATGGGTACAGCTTTTAGAAAACTAACATGCTGATTTTGTATACAGGGGAGTATCATCTCCATTTAACAGATGAGGAGACTGAAATTCTGAAAGAACTCTCTCCAAGTCACCCCACCAATAAGAAACTGAGCAAGAAAGTGGAAGCTCGTCACCAGATCCCCAGCCCAGTGTATTTTCTGAGGCTCCCTCTGCTTCTGAACAGATGGTCAGCAAGTTCAGCTTCATTTGTTCCACATCTTAGTTCCAAACTATGACTACAGCTGTCATTATTTCCCCTTTGTCCTGGATCTATTTGGCTTTGAGATTTTCATCTTCCTGCTTTTGTCTTTGACAAAATGATCAGGCAACATTTAATTTGGTCTCTGGTTCTCATTTATTTTTTTGGCACTGTTCCCAGAGATCAACTCAAAGGAACAACACACAGTCATAAGATATCAACGGCCTGATTTCTATCAGGGCTATCTGACACTAAAGTTCAACATTCCCTTCCTGACCACCACCCGCACACCCCAAAAATACAACATATGGACACAACCTTTGTAGATATGCCTACCCGCTTGCTTGCGATATGAGTTTTACACCATGGAATTAGGTACAGTTAATGGTAATTATTAAACAGATGGACTACTCTAAACAGTAAACACATAGCAAGAATTCCATTTGAAAGCAACGCCTGCCTTACCTTTTGTATACAAGAAGTCTTAGCATTTTTAGAAATAAGGAAAAGGATAGAATTTGACCCAACATCTATTTGCATTTTGTTTGCAGTTTTAGCTCCATGAATACCACCCAGCAGTACTCAATATATGACTATTTAAGACTATCAATTGACAGTAATTAATCCGGAACCAACAAACCTATGAATTCATTCACCCTGAAATACTGAGGCATGTTATTTCCAGTAGCACTGCACTGGTTTTTGCTAGGACCCTAGTCAAGTTAGTTTTGCTCTTTGTCTTTCAATGCTTTTACCTAAAGGCGGATTTTGAGTTCACAAATCTCCTTCAGTTCTGACTTTTTGATTTTGTACTATGTCTATGTTATCTACATTCCTGCTAAAGACCTAGAGAAGAAAATGCTTTCTACTGTGTCATCCCTATACTATAGTTAGTATTAACAATTCACTTAGGAGTCTCCCAGTAGGAAAGAGCACTGGAATAAAGAAAAAGAAAGGGGAATGAGGAGGAGAGTGGGGTTATAAATGGATGAGAAAGGAAAGCTAGCATTTATGAATTCCTGCCGTATTTTAAGCATTGTGCTAGGAACTTGCACATACATAGCCTCATTTAATTTTCATAACAATTCAAAAAGAGGCTCTTATTGTCTCAATATATATATTTTTAAATCTGAGACTCCGAGAATGCAAAAAAAACCTTGCCTCATGTCACTCAGCTAGTAATTGGTGACAAATTAAACCCATTGTCTGATGTCAAAGCCCATCAAAGTATACTTTCCATCTCACCCTTGAGAATCTTCACATGTCATTAGGGTATTTTGAAATAAGTGCTGAAAAATGTTGCCTCGGTAGTTTATTACCTTGACTAATCTAAAGGGTATTTAAATTGGCGTGATGTATTTTCATTGGTTACCTACTATGAGCCAGATGCTGTTCTGGGCACAGAACATACATCATTGTAAAAAAAAAAAAATAAACAAATAACAAAAAAACACAGTCAGTGTCCCTCCCCTCATAGAGTACATGGTCTACTGGAAAAAAACAAACTCTAGGTAAGAAATTAAAACTTACATATGAAGAAGAGTTCTGAAAACACAGAGGAAGGAGTTCAAAACTGGTTCTAGGAATCAAGAGAAGGTTTGTTGAGGAAATAAATAACAGTTAAACTAATAACTGAAGGATGAAGTGAAGAGTTTACCAAATAGATCTGAAGGTGCCATTTCATGCATGGGGCACAGCATGTGTAAAGGCTTGGAGGTAAGAGCGCAGTATGTTAAAGTAACTCACACATTAAACTGCTATGAAGATTAGCGTAGATAAAGAAAGGAATTTGTTCACTGGAGAACGTGAATTTGTGTGCATATGTGCATGTGTGTCAGCTCACACATGCGTACTGAATGGTTTTTAAACTAGCCATAGAACAAAGATAATTCTTCTTCAAAATAAGTTTATCCAGTATTCCATCACTTAAGCCAACCAATAAAACCTATGGGTTCCCTATGAATCATCATCATCATCAACAACAACAAAATACTCGTAAGTTAAATACACAATCCTGTGAGATAAACAGACACATCTCCTAACTCTAGAGATTTAGAAACCAATGGTTACCTCTTAGGGGTAATGTAGACGAGACATTTCCATGAAGAGATGAATTATGAGGAGCTTCCCAAAGCCAAGAGTCCATGGTTCTATAACGAAGCCACCAGTGATCTAGGCGGAATCTGGAAAATATTCACATATTTAATTTTTAAAAATCAGATTAATATACTTAAAAACTGTTCAGTAAAAGGTAAATGCTCTCTGAGAGTGATCACCCACCAAAGGGTATAAGAAAACAAAGAAATGAGTGTGGAAGGTTTGAGTGAAATGAATGGGCATGGGAGAAGTCAAAATCTTGGAAATTTTGGGAAAAATCTGCGTGTTAAGATGAGAGAAAAAATTCAGTTTCCAGTAAACATGGAATAACGGAGACTAATCTTGACTGTCTCTCAATAGATAGGTAGATAGAGATAGGTATAGATATATGATGAATACATATATATATATAATGTGTCTGTGTGTGTGTGTGTGTGTGTGTGTGTATATATATATTTGAGATGGAGTCTCGCTTTATTGCCAGGCTGGAGTGCAGTGGCCTGATCTTAGCTTACTGCAAACTCCAACTTCCAGGTTCAAGTGATTGTCCTGCCTCAGCCCCCCAAAGAGCTGGGATTACAGGTGTGTGCCACCACGCCCAGCTAATTTTTGTATTTTTAGTAGAGACAGGGTTTCACCATGTTGGCCAGCATGGTCTTGATCTCTTGACCTTGCGATCTGCCTACTTCAGCCTCTCAAAATGCTGGGATTATAGGCATCAGCCACCGCACCTGGCCTAGGTATATGTGTGTGTGTGTGTGTGTATGTGTGTGCGTGTATGTGTGTGTACATATATATGTATATATGTATATGTGTCTGTGTGTGTATGTGTGTGTGTGTGTGTATATATATATGTATGTATGTATTTGTTGTTGTTGTTGTTAAGAAGGCATTCAAAGCCAGAATTCCATCTCAAAAAAAAAAAAAAAGAAGGCATTCAAGCATTTAACATCAGGCAACAAAACACAGTGATCTCTAAGACACAGGAAAAAAATGAGGTAAAACCTACAATTTCCGAAGCTTAATTCCTATAGAATAATTCCAGGTTGTAGAGCAGAGAGGGGGAAACCAGGTAGAGACCAGTGTTCTCCTTGAGTTAAAGAGATAAAGCTAAGGGTCTGAGGAAGACAAGACAGTTACAGCTCTCCAAACAGAGCAAAGTTGAGGAGAAAAATTTACACAGAGCAAGAATTCAGGAAAGCCTCAGAGCATCCCTCTCCACTATTCAGCAGGGTACTTATCAGTACATGCATATGAGGGAATCTACTTAATGTTGGAGAAAGAACCATTCAAAAGGACTAAATGGAACAGTGCACAGGAACTGTGTTCTCACCGGTCAGGCTGGAAAAACTTGTAATTTATGGGCCATGTGGGAAAGTACTCAGGAAAGTCTTTCCTCAGTAGTAGGAAATAGTTAGCTTTAGACTGAGTCCTAGTTCAGATCCACCTAACAAATCATAAAAAGCAAGACCTAAAAAGATCAAATTCTTAACAAGTAACTTGTAACTTCAAATGGCCCAACGTGTAGATAATTAAAAGAGAAGGAGAGTAAAGGCAAAAAAAAAAAAAAGTAGTTCCAGAAATAATGATCAGGAATTTTCCAAATTTGATGAAAACTATAAATCTGAAAACTCAACAAACCCCTGGCAGAAGAAACATGAAGAAAAACACACCCAAGCATATCACAATCAAATTGCTCAAAACTAGTAATAAAAAAAATATTAAAAGCCACCAAAAGAAATATTGCTGTGAATCTTGCTGAACTCCCATGTATTGTACTGTGGGTACTCCAGAATTTTGTGTTAATGGGCACTGAAAATTCTGTATGCAAATGGGATGGCAAGAATGATGGACATGCACATGGCATGTATCTCCTTTGCTCATGCGCATGGTTCATTGTGCCATCAAACCTAACTTTATAAAACTGAAATTCAAAGATAAATTATTAAACATTTCAAGATGGCAACAGCAGACTTTCTATTGTGGTTTAAGTTACTATCATTTCCTTTTGGAATACCGCAACGGCCCACATAACTAGTTTCTCTGCTACCACTCTTCCCAGGCCCCAACTTTATTTTAGTCCTCACAGAGCTATTGGATTGATTGAAAGAATAATAAACAGATTATGTCATTCTTTTGCTCAAAATCCTACAATATTTTCTTCTTACCTGGGTATCACACTGACCCTCTTCCAGTCCTTGACAAAGCCTACTCCCGTATCAGAGCCTTGAAACTTGCTGCTCTCCCTGCCATTAGTTTCATGTGACTGCCTCTTTCTCACCATTTGGAAATCAACTCAAAACTGTATCTTCAGAATTAGTTAAATAAATTATGAAACAAAGGAATACTATACAGAAATTTAAAGTGGAAGTGTAGACATAGATATTGATATGAAAGAATATTCACAACATAAGTGTAGTTTGCAAAACACTTTATATAATGGTATCCTATTTCTGTTCTAAAACAAAAATCAACCATTCTAAAAGAATATACAAAAAAAGTAACTATTTTTAGAGATGGTGTTTCAAATGACTTTTTCTTTTTTTACATTTTATGATTTTTTGCAATGAATATGCATATTTTATGTGATTTTTGAAAGTATAAATGAACGAAAACATAATACTATGAGACATATCATCGTGAAGAACCTCGCTTGAACTACCTTAGCTAAATTAATTAATCCCTTTCTCATCACTTTTCTTTCCAAAGGGACTAATTACATATGGTTGCAATAATAGTTGTTCATATTAATGAGCGTTTACTTAGTGTCTGACATCTTGTTAGATACTTTAGACTCATTATTTAACCCTCACAACTAACCTCACCTATGAGCTATGTATCATTATCATCATGGTGATTATTAGTAATATAATTCTCCTTTTACAGAGGTGGTATTCAAGGCTCAGATTATTTAGATAATTGGCCAAAAGTCACACAAGAAGTAAACTGCAGAACTGGAATTCAAACCTTTATCAGACTGCCTCAGAAGTCTATGCTATATTGTCTCTCTTCACTCCAAGAGAGTGTTCTTGATTTTGGTTGGCACATATTTTCTCAATAAATTGATACCAAAAGGAGAAGTAAGGAAATCATCACCCCTTTTTGTCATAGTCGAAGGAACCTAGGCAAGCAAGAAGGGTAATTTCAAAATTATTTAAAACTGTGATTAGAATTTCTTGAATACCATGAATAAAATGAATAGTCTGAAGCTATACTTCTTTAACATGTTTTTGTCCTTGCATCCGCTATTCTTATCCCCTCCAGATAACACTCCTGCAAGACTTAGATCAAGTGCCTTTATTGCTTCTCTTTACCCTATTTCTCTTGATTTTCCATGAAAAAGTCCAAAAGAAATCACCTGGAGACTTGAAGTGTTGAAAAGAAAAAGTTACCAAAAAGACAAAATTGTAAGCCATTTGAGTAGTCAGAAGGATATAAAAGGCAAGGAATACTCGTTCTATGAGGTTTTATTTCCATCACACAAGGCTATAACCACTATCATGTGAGAGTTTATGACTTTTTTTTTTTTTTTTAAACATCGTAAGTGCATCATTTGACTCAAAAGTGCTGGGTACTATGGTATAACCTTTGAAAACTGTGTTTGGACCATAAAGCAGAGATGAGTAAAAGCCAGAGGGAGGAGTACCGACTTCACAGAGGCAGTGGGATTGGAGTTGAATCTTGTCAGTTAGATGGCATTTAGGATGAGCACAGAGAGTGAGGTGAGGACTTCTAGAAGAAGAACAAAGGTAATGACATGGGAACAAGCAGACTCCAGATGTGGGCATGAACAGGTGCTAGGTTACCCACACAGTGGAGTTTTCTACAAACAGAAACGGCAAGTACTGGG
This sequence comes from Papio anubis, assembly GCF_008728515.1. NCBI lineage: Eukaryota > Metazoa > Chordata > Mammalia > Primates > Cercopithecidae > Papio > Papio anubis. Next base: position 38,766,708 of record NC_044987.1, on the reverse strand, counting down.
GTTTATTCTTGGCTCTCTTATTACAGAGCTGATGGGCCTCCTATGCATTATCTTGGAAGGATGACGGTGTCTTTCGTCTTTAGTTTTTTTTCTAAATTTGTTTTAGCTTAGAAAACTTTTCACTAATATGTAATTGAGTACTTACTCAGATTTCTAGTCATAGTTTAACAGCCAAATGGACAGTGGATTAGGGAAAATATTTAAAAATAACCAGAAAATCTGCCTTGGGGTCTAATGAGTTTCCTTAAAATGAGTGAGCAGGTCACATGGCTTTATTTAACAGTAATTTTTGACATGGCTTTTTTCCCCTTTTTCTCATTTTTCATGGTAATTTCCAAGTCAACACCAATACAATGAATAAACCACTCTTCGGAATTGTTAGAGCTACAATCAACAGAAATACCATCTGCTTCACATCTGCTTTAGAATAGCCTCCTTTCAAAATATTTTTTAATCTTTCTCAATGCTCACAGGTTATCTCTAATTATATAAAGTTTTCCTTGGCTGACATATTTATAATTCATTTTTCGACAAATCTGAAACTATTTTCACAAACCATAACCTTATTTCTTCTAAGTGGCCTCGATGTCATTACTTTCCTTCCTCACTTTCACCTTTCATTTCTTATCCAGTAAATCTCCTGACTGATTTCATATTTGAGGCTTCAATATTTTTGTTATTCCTTAAAGTCTTAGTCCTTTTTTTTTTAGGACTCTATTACACTTCTCGATTGATGTAGCTTACTCATTTGTTTTCTCATAATTTTCCTGATTTCTTTCTTCAAAAACAATTATCCAATTTTTCACTGTTGTCATCAATAGGTGCTTTCTTCTCTCATCTTGCATGAAGACCTACTTTTTTTTCTTTTTTCTAGCAATAAGTCAGAAATTGGACCTTCAAGAAGAAATAGCAAAGAAGGATCGTCTTAGTGTTTTAGAGAGGAGAACTATAACAAGCACTCCTACCAACCAAAGCTGCAAGGCAAAGACTCATGAGTGTAGACTTTTCAGGATGAGCTGACATCGATACCATGAGCAGCACCTATGAAATCTTACCACAGGCCTGAGTCAGGATTTACAGGACTACTTTAATCCAGAAGGAGAAACTTCATGAAAGTAGACAGTAGTTCACACAGGATCAACAAAATGTAAATCAATTAAATAGGACTGAATAAAATCAATGAAGAAAATCTATGTGTGGTTATTTGTTTTAAAATATTGTTAGTAGTGTTTTTAATGTTAGTTTTTCTGATAAGCATACAAGATTTCTTTTTTCTTCCTTTTTGATCTATTTCTCATGCTCAGTTTAGCAGGCTATATTTGTGCAGACTGAAAGGAAACACTCTTGCAATGTTTGCTTATTCCCACTGGCCCCTAAGTAAAAATATCCTGCCGGAATTTTTAATATATATTTTAAACTAACGAATCATCGGAGAAACCTAAAGACGATAATGACTCTGGTTCCTAGAATTCAGAAGAGTGCTTTCAGGTCATGTTAAGCTTAGAGAAATCATAACCGACCTTTGACACAAAAGAAAGAGCTAAGATCCTACTAAAATCAGATTTTACAATTTCCAAGTTTTAATTCATCTATAAAGAATCAAACTATACTGACAGATGTTATCTCTGGCATAATCTATAATGATCCTACAGAAAATATGTAAGATACTAATTGCCTTATCTACAAAGTATTTAAAACAGTGAATAGATATTACAACAACCTGAATTCAGCCTCTTTACCTTTTATGGCAATGTAATTATTTATATAGGATTTTTAGGAATCAGTCCTTTTGCCAGTATATAAATGGACAGATCAATTGGAAAACAGAGCCATGTTTGTAATGCCATGTTGGATAATAAATTCCATTTCATCAACTATGAAGTGCCCACCATTAAGGAGCAAGCGTTGTGCTTTATATGTGGAATCAATACCTACATACAAAACCCTCTTAGGAGGTCTATGGCTTTCAGTGGACAGTAAAGAGGGTCACTTCCTGCCAGGCCAGGAAGCTCGCTGAACTAGGGCATGTTGCAGAGACAAAGTTCATTACAGTTATAGGTACTGCAGGTGAAACCTAGTGGAGAAAAACTTCTTAGTCTCTTAGCCTCAGGAAAAATGAGCTAATAATAGTAGAAACAAACATCTAAAATAATAAAGACTGTTGAATATGCAACCCCAGATGCTTAGATTCTTTACAGAACCTCCAGACAGAAATTAATTAGGTGAGTTTCTCTCTAGTTTCACTGAAAATACAATAAAAGTGTTTATGATACAACAGTTCTTGCTATCTACATGTAAATAAATCAGTCCAAATAGAACAGAACCTATACAATGTACTACATACAGTAACTACCACAGAATTTGGTATAATAATATATAAATCATTGTAGCAGTAGTATTAGAGTCATGGCTCTCTATGTAGGCAACATATTAAGCCTATGTCTAACTTCATTTAACTATAAAAACTGTAGAAAGCAATTAACTAAACAAGTTAGATTAATGCTCTTAGCACAAAACATATGAAATTATCTTTTTATGTGTGTGTAAGTACACGTGCATATATGCATTATCAAGAACAATATTCAGCTTTTGTGATGGTACAGGCAATGTTCAGGAGAGTTTATCTAGAACTTGAAACTAGGGCCAAAAATAGACAACATAATCCTTTAATGTCCTACTAGTATCATTTTTCTGGTGCATCTGAAAGCCATCTGAGTCTCTTGAGAAATGTAATTTTCACTAACAATTTTTTAGGTCCTAGATGTTCTTTTACCTAACTTCGTAATCTTATTTCAGCATTCTTATTTCCACTGACTATGTAAATCCTGATTTATCATATTGTCACTGAAGAGCTTTGCCATTCTGAAGGCCCTTTGATCACTAAAATAAAATTTTGACACATGCCAAATATCTCCTTTTTAAAATTGTGGTAAGAACACAACATGAGTGCTGCCGTGTTAACACATTTTTAAGTATACAATAGTGTTACTAACTATAGGCAAAATATTGTTTAGTAGATCTCTAGAATGTATTCATCTTGCATAGTTGAAATTTTATACCTGTCAAACAGCAACTTTCCACTTCCTCCTACCACTGGCTACTGAAAACCACCATTCTGCTTTCTACTTCTATGAGTTTGACTATTTTAGATATCTCAAATAAGTGGAATTATACAGCAATTGTCCCTTTGTGACTTGTCTATTTTACTTAACATAATATCCTCGAGGTTTATCCATATTCTTTCATATGACAAGATTTCCTTCTTTTATAAGGCTTAAAAATATTTCATTGTATGTACATTACATTACACACACACACACACACACACACAGAAACCACACTTTTTGTATCCACTCAATAGATGGATATTTATGTTGTTTCTATATTTTGGCTATTGTGAATAATACTGCAATGCACATGAAAGAGCAAATACCTCTTCAAGATCCTGATTTCTAGTCTTTTGGATAATACCCAAAAGTGGGATTGCTGGATCAATTTTTTGAGGAACCTCCATATTGTTTTTAATAAATGTTATACCAATTTACATTTTCAACAACAGTGTACAGGGTTCCAATTTCTCCAATTTCTTGCCAACAATTATCTTTTAAAAAAATAATAGCCATTCTAACAGGTGAGGTGATATATCTTTGTGGTTTTGATTTGCATTGCCCTGATGATTAGTAATGTTAACATCTATTCATATACTTGGCCATTTGTGTGTCTCATTTAAAGAAATATCAATTTTGGTATTCAGTTCTTTTGCATATTTTTTAATTGTGTTCTTTGGTTTTCTACTATTGAATTGTAGGAGTTCCTTATATATTTTGGATATTAATGCTTTATCAAGTATATGATTTGCAAATATTTTCTTCTATTGCTTTTTTACTTTGTTTCCTGTGCAGAAGCTTTTGAGTTGGATGCAATTCCACTTACCTATCTTGGCATTTGTTGCGCGTGTGCTTTTTTTTTTTTTAATCATATTTAAGAAATCACTGCCAAGACTAATGTTATGAAGCTTTTTTCCTATATTTTCTTCTAGGATTATTTTACAGTTTCTTGTCTTTAACCCTTTAATCCACCTTGAATTAATTTTGGAGTATGATGTAAGATATTAGTCCAGGTCTGTTATTTTGCACATGGATATCCAGGTTTTCCAACATCAGTCGTTAAACTGTCAGACTACCCTTTCCATATCGTGCATTCTTGTCATCTTTGTCGAACATCAGTTGACCATACATACTTGAGTTTATTTCTGGGCTCTCTATTCTCTTCCATTGGTTTATATGTTCATATTTATACCAATACCATACTGTGTTGAATATTTTAACATGGTAATATATTTAGAAATCAGGAAGTGTGATGCCTCCAGCTTTGTTCTTTTATCTTGATTGTTTGGGCTATTTGGAGTCCTTTGTGGCTCCATATGTATTGGTTTTATTTTTTCTGCTTCTGTAAATAATACCATTGGGGTTTTGATAGAAATTGTATTAAATCTGTAGACTTCTGTGGGTGGTATGGACATTTTAACATTATTGTCTTCCAAACTTATGAACAAGGGATGCCTATTCATTTACTTGTGTCTTCTTTAATTCCTTTAATCAGTGTTTTATAATTTTCAATGTACAAGTCTTTCACCTCCTTGATTAAGTTTATTCCTAAATATTTTATTCTTTTTCATGCAAATGTAAGTGGAATTGTTTTCTGGATTTATTTTAACATAGTTTGTCATTACTACATAGAAATGCAACTGGTTTTTGTATGTTGATTTTGTATCCTATAACTTTACATAATTTATTCTAATAAAGCTCTTTGTAGAGTCTGAAGGGTTTTCTACATTTAAGATAATGTCATCTGCAAACAGAGAACATTATACTTCTTCCTTTTCTATTTGGATACCTTTGTTTCTTTTTCTTGCCTAATTGCTCTGGCTTCCAGTACTATACTGAATCAAAGTAGTGAGAGTAGGCCCTGTTGCCCTGTTCCTGATCTTAGAAGAAGAGCTTTCAGGTTTTTACTATTGAGTTTGTTGTTAACTGTGGGCTTATCATATATGGCTTATATTATGTTGAGGTAACTTCTATTCCTAGTTTGTTACTTTTTATCATGAAAGGTGTTGAATTTTCAAATGTTTTCCTGTGTCTATTGAGATAACTATTTAAGTTTCAATCTTCATTCTCTTAATATGATGTATCACATTAATTTATTTTCATATGTTAAATTTTTGCTCACACTCCAAGGACAAATCCCACTTGATCATACTATATGACCATTTCAATGTACTGTTGAATTCAGTTGCTAGTATTTTATTGATAATTTTTGCATCTTTGTTCATCAGGGATATTCTTTTCTTCAAGTGTCTTTGTCTAAGTTAACATCAGTGTAACAGAAACCTCACAGGATAAGTGTAAAATTGATCCCACTTCTTCAACTTTTTGGAAGAGTTTGAGATACAATGGTGTTAATATTACTTTAAATGTTTGGTAAAATCCAGCTGTAAAGCCATCAGGTCCTAGATTTTTCTCTGTTTATAGGTGTTTGTTACTGAGTCAATATCCTTACCAATGATGGGTCTGTTCAGGTTTTCTATTTCTTTAAGATTTAGTCCTGTTAAGTTGTACGTGTTAGAAATTTATCCATTTCTTCTAAGTCACTCAATTTGTTGGTATCTAATTGTTTATACTACTCTCTTATGATCATTTTTATTTCTGTAGCATCAGTTGTAATGTCTTCTCTTTCATTTCTGATTTTGTGTCTTTTCTTTTTTGTTCTAGTGAAATTTTAAAAATCTTTTTAAAACACCAACTCTTAGTTTCATTGAATTTTTGTCTATTATCTTTCTTTTATATTCTCTGTTTTATTTATCTCTGCTCTAATATTTATTATTTTTCCCTTTAACTTTTGGCTTAGTTTGTTTTCTCTTTTCTAGTTCCTTGAGGTGTAAAGTTAAGTTATTTACTTGAGACCTTTATTTTTTTAATGTAGGTATTTAAGCTATAAATTTCCCTGTTCGTACTGTTTTTCCTACATTAAATAAGTTTAAATATGGTGTTTCTGTTTGTTTGTCTTGATATATTCCCTAGTTTCCCTTTATATTTCTTCTTTGACCTGTTGGTTGTTCAAGAGTGTGTTAATTTCCACATAACTGTGAATTTTCCAATTTTTTCTTCTGCCATTGACTTCTAGTTTAATTCTAGTGTGGTCAGAAAAGATACTTGAGATAATTTCGATCTTTTGAAGTTTATTAAGACTTTTCTTGTGTCCAAACACATGATGTATCTTGGAGACTGTTCTGTGTGCTCTCAAGAAAAATGTATTCTGCTGCTGTTGAGTGGAATGTTCTGTTTATGTCTGTTAGGTTCATTTGATTTATTGTGTTGAATTCCACTGTTGTCTTATTGACTTTGTGGGTGTTCCATCCATTGTTGAAATTTGAGTATTGAAGTCTCCTTGTATTATTGTATTACTGTTTATTTCTCCCTTTAGTTCTGCCAATGATTGCTTATATATTTAGGTGCTCTGACATTGGGTGCATATATATATGCAATAATTATATTATCTTGATGAATTGAGCACTTTATTATTATATAAATACTTCTTCGTCTCATTTTGCAGTTTTCTACTTAAAGTCTATTTTTTCTGATATAAGTATAGTCACCTTTCTCTCTTTTGGTTACCATTTGTATGAAGTATCTTTTTATATCTTGTTACCTTCTGCCTATGTGTGTCTTTAAAAGTAAAGTGGGTCTCTCATCGACAGCATATAGTTGGATTTTACTCTTATCCATTCATCCACTCTATGTGTTTGATTGGAGTGTTTAATCCATTTACACTTAAAGTAATTATTTATAGGAAAGGATCTGTTACTTCCAGTTTTAAAAATTGTTTTCTGCCTTGTAGCTCTTTTGTTCTACTTTTTCCTCTTTTGCTGTCTTTGTTTTTTCATTGACTTTTTTTTGTAGTGATATGCTTTAATTTCTTCCTCTTTTTATTTTGTGTGTTCTACACTGGGAGAGGTGGAGTTTGTTCCTAATGCTAAGATACCAACACAAAGAGTCAAGGAAAATGAAGGAGTAGAAAAACATATCCCAAACAAGAAATAAAATGAAGCTTCAGAAACCAACCCTCACGATATGGAGATCTATGAATCCCCTGACAGTAAATCCAAAATAACAATTACAGAGATGATTCATGAACTCATCATGAACAAAGTAAGAATTTTAACACAGAGATATAAAATATTTTAAAAGAAACAAATTGAAATCCTGGAGCCAAAGTATATAGAAATTGAACTATAAAATTCATGAAAAGGTTTCAACAGCAGAGTAGGTCAAGCAGAAGAAAGAATTAGTAAACCCATTTCAAATTACTCAATTGGAGGAGCAAAAATAAAAAATAATGAAAAGTAATGAAAAAATATTAAGGGACTTATTGGACACCATCAAGTGGATATTGATGCATTATGGAGGTCACAGAAAAAATAAAAGAAAGGGCCAAAAATTTTATTGCAATAAATAGTGGCCAAAATTTTCCAATCTGAGAAAGGAAAATGACATCCATGTATAGGAATACCAAATGATCCCAAATAAAATAATCCCAAAGAAATCCACACTGAGACACATTATAATTGAATTGTCAAACATCAAATATAAAGAGCAAATTTTGAATACGGCAAGAGAAAAGCAAATTTTTACATGCAGAGGAACTTTCATAAGACTATCAGAAGATTTCTCAGCAGAAACTTTGCAGGCCAGAAAAGAGTGAGAAGATATATTCAACATGCTGAAAGAAAAAAAGAAAACTTGCCAAGCAAGAGTACTATGCCCAGCCAAAATATCCTTTAGAAAAAAAGACAGACAAAGAGTTTCCCGGACAAACAAAATTAAGGGATTCTGTCACCACTAGACCTACTTTACAAGGAATGCTAAACAGAATTATTCAAGTTGAAATGGAAGAATGTTAAACAGCAAGATGAAAACATATGAAAGCATAAAAGCAAATCTATAGACAAATACAGAATACTTTAATTCTGTAAATATAGATATATATCACTTTTAAATCTAGCATAAAATATAAAATACAAAAATATTTAAAATAATCATAACTATAAAAAATGTTAATGGATAGACAATATAATAATAAAACATGTAAACTGTAACATCAATAAAAAAGTGTGGTGGGAGAAAAATAAAAATACAGAGTTGTTGTATCCAATTGAAGTTAAGCTGGTATCAGCATAAAATAAATTGTTGCAACTATAAGCTATTATATGTAAAACTTCTATTAACCACAAAGAAAAAGATCTGTTTTGAAAAGAAGTTCATGTTTAATCATTCAAAAATTATGATTTGCCAACTTTGAATTCATATACCATTGCTGTCTATACTTATAACTTGGCACTTTTAAAAGAGCATGTTTAATTATTAGTTTTTTTATTTCTTTGTTGCTGACAGCCCACCAGCTCATCGACGTTCTGAGCTTCTAGAAAGCAGGACTATGTGTCTCATATGCCTCTATAAACGTAAGCTTCATGTGAATTGTCTTAAATCTCGAGGCATTTACTTTAGTTAGACCATATAGGCCAGAAGAAAGATAGATTTGCTTAGAATATCTTAAAAGAATGGAATTAATTGCAGAATTACATGTATCCTAGTGTTGGCAAGCTGCTGACATCTCATTACCAAGTCTTTCCATGTTTTCTTTACAACAGCTTGAAACACTATTTTTACCAGAATTACTCCTACTTGTTAATTAGGCCTGAGCTTGAATGACCAGTCCAAGGGGAAGTCTTTCTTGAAATGTTCAGATGAAATTAGTGGTACCTGTTGTGTACTCCTGCAGTACACCATATATTTTCCATCAGAGTACTTAAAACATTTTAAAAATTAATAATCTGTTCAGTTTTTGGCTCCATGTCTGTCTTGCTATTGAATCTCTAACGCCCTGCATTGTACAATAGGTGCTCAATAAATGTTTGCTGAATAAGTAATTTCTCTTGGTTCTACTCCTCCCTGGAGCAATCACTGTCTTTCTCTCGCTACTGACTGACTTATTGTTTTTATCCTCTCTCTCTAGTTTTACTGAATTTGTAGTATCTGCTGTTTTAAAATATCTACTCAGCCATTATCTATCCTGATAACTTCTCTTTATTTTCCTTACAACTGCACAGCATCCCCCATGGCCCTGATCCTTCTTCATGACTACTTTCTATCTAAACTCTCAGTTTTGTATTCTGCTTGTAACAATTTTCTAGTGCAAATTCCAAATAGAGAGAATCTGGTTTATTCACCTCTTCTCTTCATATCAGGACATATTATGGATTTTTTAGGTGTTTACCTCGAGTCAATAGCAGGGGGCAGAGTCACATAGCAGTAAATACGGCTGTCTAGATCCATCTTTTAGCAGGAGGCATATTTTCTTAGAAAAGATTATGGGTGTGGTAGCCACCATAATTGAAATGTGTTATACAATTGATTATCAAAGATAACTATAATTCTTGCCAGTTGGCTCCAAAAATATCCATAGTCTCAAATATACAAAAATCCGGTATTTTATCTTCACAATATGCCATCTAAAAGTGCCAGAACAAGTATTTTCTTCCTTTGAGCACCTGAGGTAATTGGCACAGAGAATTTGACTGACTGGCTGAAGATCACACAGTTAGTCCGAAACCTGTTTATTATGGCAGGGGTATTAATCTTATTAGCTGGGCCCTCTTTCACATGCTCAGTCAAGTTTCTTCTCACTTCTCAATACCTGTCCAAGTAAGCCTCAAAAGGTTCAGTTTTTATTAAGAAGAAATTGAAAGAATGGAGATTACTGATTGAGACTCTCAAAAGTTTGGCTTGAAACTACTGTGGTTATCCTCAAGTAATACAATTCAGTTCTTCCCACTCCTTCCTTTCTCAATAATAAATAACCAAGGCTATTAAGATTGAACAGAACTTCTTTTGCATTTATTTTTCTTTTGACCATGAGAAGTCTCACTGAGGAGTTGCCATGGAGACTATGATGTCATAAGCAACACCATGTGCTACCCTGAAGCCCCAGAGAATAAAAGTTAGGGTTTGATGGAAGCATTTTCTGGGCAAGTTTATTGCACTTAACGAGAAAATGGAAACGACTTGAGGAAAACATTTCTAAACATTGCACACTGCTGGAGGTCAATTGGTGTGGTCATTGAAACCTTCACAGAGAAAAATGACTTTACAGTTTAATCACACCAACAGGCCAAAGAGAGGGAATAAAGAGAGTGTGACCAAGCTAGCTGCTCTTTGGACAGACTGTTTCCAAGCTGAGAACAGTCCAATTTTTGGTGGCATAGTAGAATCTATCTATTGAATTTTTCAGTCATGTTGGAAGTTTACTATACGATTAAATAAAAATAAACTAAGACTAAATAAATCAGAGTAGATGGTGCTTAGCAGAGCCTTATATGCACTCAGGACCACATGAGCTGTGGTCTTCTACAATGTCAAGTATTAGACACTCTTCCATGGTCTTTCCAGCTCCAATTCCTTTTTTACACTCAGTCTTTGCCACCCTGAACATTTTGGTAGCTCACCATCGAGGTTTTTTTTCCCCAGAGGTTATACAGACTACAGCTTTCCACAGAAAAAGAAAAATAAACACAATCCTAAAGGAAAAAGAAAAATGGAGAAACAAAAGAGACCTGAGGTCAGAAAGCTGGGGGTGATACAACTGAAAAGTTGCAGGCTTAAAGACTGAAATAGGTATTATAAATAGTAGATGTACAGGATGAGCAGGTATATACATGTCAAAGAATCAACATGTTCCTGATATACCCCAGGATTCTTTCAGATCTACAGGAGAGTGTTAACTTTCAATTTAAGAGTTGTAACTATTAAATTCTATATTACAAGGATTTTAAAGAAGATATAATTACATCAAAATATATTTCCTGTAATTAAAAAACTACATAAGTGAAGACCTGTTTATTTCTTACCTGTTTTAAAGTAAAATTTGTATAATATAAAATTTATAACTTTAAAAAGAAAATTCAGTGGTATTTAGTACATCCACAATGTTGTACAAACACTACCTCTGTTGTCTTTCAAAACATTTTTGTCACCCCAAAATGAAGCCCTATATACATTAAGCTGTTCCTCCCACATCCCCTATCCTGCAACCCTTGGCACCTGCCAATCTATCTATTTCTATGTATGTATTTATTCTGGATAATTCATGTGAGTGGCATCATACTCACTTTTATGTCAGGCTTGTTTCACTTAGCATATTTTTGAGGTGCATTCTTATTGTGGTACATTATTCTTTTTGTGGTTGAATAACTTTTCATCATATTGATACCCCACAATATGTATTTATCCATTTTTTATCTATTCATCCATGGATGGGCATTAGAGTTGTTTTTACCTTTTGCTATTGTGAATAGTGCTGCTGTGTACAGGTAATTTTTTGAGTATATGATTTCAATTCTAGTGAGTATATGCCTAGGAGTAAATTGTTGGGTCATATAATAATTCTATATGGAACTGTTTTTCACAGTTGCTGAATCATATTACATTCCCATTAGCAATGTATGTGGATTCCAATTTCCTCACATCCTCCCCAACATTTGTTACTTTTCATTTTTCTTTTTCTTTTCTTCTTTTTTTTTTTTTTTTTTTAGATGGAGTCTAGCTCTGTCACCCAGGCTGGAGTACAGTGGCATAATATTGGCTCACTGCAACCTCTACCTCCCATGTTCAAGCAATTCTTCTGCCTCAGCCTCCTGGGTGGCTGGGGCTACAGGCACGTGCCACCACGCCCAGCTAATTTTTGTATTTTTAGTAGAGACAGGGTTTCACCATATTGGCCAGGCTGGTCTTGAACTCTTGACCTGGTGATCCGCCTGCCTCGGCCTCCAAAAGTGCTGGGCTTACAAGCATGAGCCACTGAGCCTGGCCCATTTTTCATTTTTTTAATAGCTATCCAAGTGGTTATAAAGTGGTAAGTCATTGCAGTTTTGATTGGCATTTTCCATAACGTTGAGCATCTTTTCATGTTTTTGTTAGTCATTTGTATAACTTTTTTATGAATGTCTATTTATATCCTTTGTCCATTTTAAAATTGTGTTATCTTTTTGTGGTTGAGTTGTAAAAGTTCTTTATATATCTTGGATGTTAAGTCCTTATCAGATAAATTATTTGCAAATATTTTTCCATTCCCTAGGTCGTCTTCTTATCTTCTGGCTAATATTCTTTGATTCACACGTTGTTAATTTTGATGAGTTCCAATTCAGCTATTTTTTTCTCTCAGTGTTTTTAGCGTCATATCATAGAATCCATTGCCAAACCCAAAGTCATAAAGATTTGTGTTCTTGCTAATGAATTTTATACTTTTACTTTTCACATTTACATCATCAATTCATTTTAAGTTGATTTGTGCCATGAGGTAGAGGTTGAATATTACTTTTTGCCTGTAGATATAAAGTTATCTCAGTATTATTTGTTAAAAAGATCATTCTTCCTCCATCAGATGCTCCTGGCATCCTTATCATAAATTAATCGGCCATAGATGTAACCAAAGAGGTAAAATACTACAACGTTGCTGGAAGAAATCAAAGTTGACTTAAATAAAGGAGAAGACATTTTGTGTTCATTAACTAGAAGATTTAATATTATTACTATTTTTTAATTTTTTTTTCTTTCCAGCTTTTATTTTAGGTTCAAGAGGTACATGTGAAGGTTTTTAATGTGGGTAAATTAAGTGTCTCTGTTGGGTGTACATATAATTTTGTCACCTAGGTAATCAGCATAATACCTGATAGGTAGCTTTTCAATCCTCACCTTCCTCCCACCCTCCACCCTTAAGCAGGGCCCGGTGTCTACTGTTCCCTTCTTTGTGTCCATGTGTACTCAGTGTTTAGGTCCCACTAATAAGTGAGAACATGTGGTATTTGGTTTTCTGTCCCTGCATTAATTTGCTTTGGATAATGGCCTCCAGCTCCATCCACATTACTGCAAAGGATATGATCATGTTCTTTTTTATGGCTGAACATATTCCATGTACCACATTTTCTTTATCTAGTCCACCATTGATGGGCCTCTAGGTTGATTTCATGTCTTTGCTATTGCAAATAGTTCTGGGACAAACATGTCTGCATGTGTCTTTATAGTAGAATGATTTCTATTCCTTTGGGTATATACCCAGTATTGGAATTGCTGGGTCAGATGGTAGTTCTATTTTAAGTTCTTTGAGAACTCTCCAGACTGCTTTCCACAGTGGCTAAACTAATTTACATTCCCACCAGCAGTGTATAAGTGAATACTGGTCCCAACAGAACAATACTCTCATTGGCGATATAATGGAGACCAGAGAATCAAAAGTTACTTGCCCAAAATTATGTAATTATTACCAGCAAGCTACAGGTAGAATCCTGACCTTCCTAACTCTATCATCAGTGCTTTATTTTACCACACTGTTCTGCTTCTGCCCTGTATCAGAAGGAAGAAGGAGGTCAGGAAAACTCTTAATTTGGGGAGTGTTGGTAAAGAGTGAGGAAAACTCTAAACTGAATATATCTTTCATGTCATTATTCTTCAAGAGTTACTGCCAAAGGGCAAGAGGTGACAGTGAGAATTAAACAGAATTTTTTTTGCAGTTTCATGAATTTTCCACTGGAATGCCCTGATGAACACCAGCTGTTTCATCTTCTGGGTATGTTGAGTTTTTTTGTTTTTTTTTTTTCTGCTCAGTGTTTATTGTATGCCTGCAACGTACAAGGGGATGTTGTATTCTGCTGCTTCACTGGCTGCACTGGAGTTAAATAATACTTTCCAATTTTAAATAGGGTGCATATGGGTGATATGGGAGGTATTCTCTGTTGGCAGAAACCTATAGTTTAAAAAAAAAAAAATGAGCGGGACTGTAGGGAAGTAGGGAAGCAATCTGAAATATGTTTTTCTTCCTTCTCCTTTCTGCACTGCAGAAGTCAGGGCTACTGCCCTACAGAGCAGGCATGGCCTATGAGATGTTGCTGCTGGAGAGACGCTTGTCCCCTCAGCGTCCCGCTGAGTAAGGTGTAGGAAAAGTACAGGCTTAGGAGACAAAGATATGAGTTTGAATCCCAGCTATGCTAGTGCCTAGGCATTTGACCTGAGGCAAGTCACTTAGACTCCATGAGCTTCACTTTTCTTCCCTGTAAAAGGGGAATGACAACATGTATCATATGAAACTTTTATGAAAATAAGATAACATACACATAAAATAACTATTATATACTATATTTGGAATGTAGTATATGCTCAATAAATGGTACTCTTTATTCCACTTTCTTTGGTTTCAGTTCTCTCTCCACCTTGACTGACCTAAGTAGAGAGCAGCGCTGAGCTCTAAGTACATGACATGGGGGACTCACATGATACGGCCTTTGCAGGGCACTCCCCCACTTTAGAGGTCTCGGTTGTTTGAACATCAGGAGAGTAACCCCCTCCCCAGCATAACCTGAGTCCTGACACGGCTGCTTTCTATTCCTCAGCTGCCATAATTTATCACCAAAAATGGCCACACCAACCCCTTCCTTGTCCAAGTTCACTTTGTACAGAGCCATATTGGACTTGTAAACTGTCTTTTACTCCATTGGAATAGAAATATTTTGCTTTTGACAGCTAAATTAAAATTTTCTAATAACAAGGTTGGCAGTTTCCCTAATTGCATTGTACAATTTAGTATTTAACTGTAGATTTTTATGTGATTTTGTATCTTAACTTTAGGACTTTTATCTCCTTAATCAGACTGAAAGCTGCTCAGAGGATGTAAGAGATGTCTTACATTTCAGTATTCTCAAGTTGTGCTTAGCACAGTGTCTTCAAAAGATACTTTTTTACTTCACTGAGAGCCAATTTGGGTAAAAATTAAATTTAATCCACACTAAAAGAATTATTCATATAGCAGTAGGGTAAGACCAGATAGACTATTAACTTGTAGGTAATCGGAGTAATATTAAGAAGTTAAATGAGGAAAAACAAGAGCCTATCTTTGCCAAAATCTTGGCCGCCAACATGATTCTCATCCACAGAACTCCTGTCAGTGGCCCTGGTTTGGCATAAGCTGGCTCATTGGACTAGTTATCATTTTATGCAGGTACACTCAGTCTTAAGCTATTTGAGATCAAAAACATGTTCTCTTGATCTTTGTACCCTGCATGTCTTGCTCAGTGCTGGCCACATTGTAAGTGTTTAATAAATGTTGTTGATGGCGAGTGACGTATTCTACCATTGAAGCTGCGATGACATTGAGATGCCCATCAGAGCTTGGGAATAAGTCTTCTCTTTGAAAGTCGAACTAGTAAATCAGTTCTGAATGGATATGATCTGTTATCGCCAAAAAAACACTTTATGAAACATTATGTTCTAGAAACAGAAGATCAGAGACAGAAAAACAAATGACTGCATTTATGAAAAAAAAAAAAAACACTGAAACCTAATCAATTATCATAATTAATTTATTTTAAAAACAGAATGAATGTGTAGACAAAAGAAGTCGATGCACATGGAGCCTAGGCAGAGGTCAGAGAGCAAAAATTTGTCAATGTTGGTTTAGCATTGTCCCAAGTAGAGGAACTTAATGTTGCCACTAGAATATTCGCTGATGACGTGGCATCACTGTTCATTGAGCTGCCTCAGGGCCTGCCCTAGGGTATCTCAACTTTTATCACTGAGCTCTCACCATACAGGAAGAGATTGTCTAGTTCATCATGGTGTCCCCAGCATCTAGCATGGTGCCTGGCATGAGACAGGTATGCAAGAAAATATTTATTGAATTAAAGAATATTCTTCACGCCTGTAATCCCAGCACTTTGGGAGGCCGAGATGGGCGGATCATGAGGTGAGGAGATCGAGACCATCCTGGCTAACACGGTGAAACCCCGTCTCTACTAAAAATACAAAAATTAGCCAGGCGCGGTGGCGGGCACCTGTAGTCCCAGCTACATGGGAGGCTGAGGCAGGAGAACGGCGTGAACCTGGGAGGCGGAGCTTGCAGTGAGTGGAGATCGCACCACTGCACTCCAGCCTGGGCGACAGAGCGAGACTCCGTCTCAAAAAAAAAAAAAAAAAAAAAGAAAGAATATTCTACTTATTTAAACATTAAAATTTCATTCTTCTTTATGTTAATTTGAAACTAAAATGAAATTATATGTCCTATGTTACTAAAATGAAATTCAAATTATTTTAAATTGAATATGCTTTGTCCATATCATACATCTTACCTCTCTCCAGTGGAGCTCACTTGCCTTCCCAGGAAGTCAAGCCTTGCACTCCTTTTTCCAAATGCCTCCCAAGGTCCTTTAGTCTGGTGGCCACAGACTGAATAGTGTGCCTGAGTTCTTCTGAAACTCTGTTCATGATAGAACAACTGTATTATTATAGCATTTCGTCATTTCTAAAAAGTGATGTATATATTTTCACATTTTTACATTTATAACATTTGTAAGCATCTTCCAAAGAGCACATTTAATGTGGCATTAATTTTGTTTTCCAAAAAGTAGCAATTAACCCATAGTGTAATCTAATTATCAGTAAAATTTTAAAATCATAGAAATACAGCAACTCAGTTTCCTATGTACTTTAATAACTGAAACAGGAGGCATGAATGATAATTGTACAAAATTCAGACACTGAAAAGGAATAGCTACTTTACAAATGAATAATTCAAATTCTGATTTACTTATTCATCTCCTGTGAGTTCTGTTATCTTGATTAAGCCCCAGAGAGAACCAGTCAAGTCTGAGGCAATGAGCAAATTAAGTTCCTAGTGACACACACTCTGCTCCTCCACACCAACCACCCAGGCCTCTCTGGGCAACCAGGCTTCCTCCTCTCTCATCAACAAATGAGTTCAGCCTTCTCTAACCAAAGCACGATGATTTTCATTCGGCCTAAACCTCTTCTATCATAAGTAGGCAAAGTGACAGGAATTTTCTGGGGTGACCACTCGGGTACAATGGAGTAAGAAACTAGGTAACGATACAGTAATTTTTTGACTCAGAATATGCTCAATGAACATTCAAACCATGTCCTCCTACTCAAAATAAACTATCTCCAGATATGCCAACATCTACCCCTTTTCCTACCTGCCACCTGACTTCTGACACCAACATTATACCCCCAACTGCTCTAATGATATCTGGGTGCCAATGCCATCTAATGGAGTATCCACATGCCACCTTCACTATGAATCGCTTCCTTCTTGTCCATTTTAGACCACAAAGCAATGGTAATTGACATCCTTTGAACTTCACACTAAAACGCCCAGTGATATCACTTCTATTTCACTCTCTCTCCTATTTTGAATTCCTCTTTGAAAGACTTTCAAACTCACTCAAAACAGACCCTGCTGGGAGTCTGACTATCTTAATCCTCTGGAATCCCTCTACTTTAGTTAGGATGCAGACTGAGCTGCTGTTACAAAGAGACAAAATAATGGCCTAAATAAGACAAAAGTTTATTTCTGTCATGGGACAGTCCAAAGGTAAGCAGTCTGCCGTCCTGAACACAAGGGTGCATATCTGGGTCCCAAGTAGCTGCTTCAGTTTGCATCATCTCCTTGTCATTGGGATGGAGGAAAGGGAATGTGAGCAAAAAGTAATAACAGTCATTCTCTTTCCTCCTTCCCATGCAAAGCGTGTACATCCTGACTCCATATCCAGTCGTGTGTTCGTTTCCTAGTATAATACCAGAATATTTAAAATCCAGTTGTTGTTCTCTAAAGGGCAAGGATATTTCTAGCCTTGGCAGCCTCAAAGAATATTTCTAGCTTTGGCAGCCTCTGGCTGGGCTCCCTAATGTGTGGTTGCTGCTTTCTATTCCATTAAATTCTCCTTCCTCAAACAAAGACAAACCTTGAAGGCCCATCTACTTAAAAGTGCTCAAATTAACTTGAATTAGGCCAATAGGAGCAGCATCTTCTGAAAAATAATGAGAATTGGAGAAGGAACGTGTAATAAAACAGACACTAGTAAACAAATTTGTTTTATTTATTATTCATCTGTTAGCATTTATGAATAAATGCAG
This sequence comes from Papio anubis, assembly GCF_008728515.1. Classification (NCBI taxonomy): domain Eukaryota; kingdom Metazoa; phylum Chordata; class Mammalia; order Primates; family Cercopithecidae; genus Papio; species Papio anubis. The sequence goes on along the minus strand of NC_044987.1, from coordinate 38,748,676 downwards.
ATAAAGAATGATAAACAGTGCCCTGGGCTCAACACTGCGGGTAAAGGTGAATTAAGCAGGTATGATTCTTGTACTAGACGTCTCTCATGTCCACTCTCCACCTTTCTCAACCTCCTCTCTGCCAGATGACATCAGTGGGTTTCCTTGCCCTCAGGTTCCCAGTAGAAATTAGGAAGGAGAAAGGAAAATGAAGTCAGGGTATCTGTGAACCCGGCCGTCTCTCTGTGGAGTCAGCTTGGTTGGCTGACTCTACAGTCAACTCTGCTAGCCAACCATGACACATCTCTCAAAAGGGGCTGCTCTGCTCGGGATGCTCCTCTGCACATGAATTTCTCCCTCTAGATCCAGTGACTGCTGCCTTATGTTACCCCTAGAGACCTAGGGTGGCAATCGCCCCACTCTTACTAGTTCTAAGGTACTGAATCATCCCCTGTGGGTGTTTCTATATCTTGCCCCGGCCAGTGTAACTTCCCCAAAGATTAAGCCTTGCTCAAAGTGTCCTTTGATTCTGTGTCATCTTTTTTCCCTGCCTAATGAAGTTCCTGTTCTCAGGGAACTTACTCTCGGGTGCAAGGGGACAGACAACCAACAGACATATAATTACAAACTGTGATAAGATCCATGAAGGAAATAAAACAGGTGGTGTGAAAGAAAATAACAACTTGGGGTCTAATTTAGATAGGATGGAGATGGCATTTAACCCAAGTCCTAGAGAATGAGAAGGAGCCAGAGTGGATTCTAGGTAAGGAAGGAAGAGTTTACAGAGATCTCGAGAGAGGAGAGAGTTTAGTGCTCAAGAAATTGAATATTTTCAACAAAGACGACAAAAACACACCATAGGGAAAGGACAGTCTCTTCAATAAATGGTGCAGAGAAACGTGGATATCTACATGCAGAGGAATCAAATTAGACTCTGAACTCACACTATGTACAAAAATCAACTGAAAATGAATGAAAGACTTAAATGTGAGACCTGAAGCTGTAAAACTGCTAGAAGGGAACAGAGAAGAAGCTCCATGATCTTGGTCTGGGCGATGATTTTTTTGGATTTCACCCCAAAAGCCCAGGCAACAAAAGCAAAATTAGACAAAGTAGACTGCATCAAACTAAAAAGCTTCTGCTCAACACAGTGAAGATACAACCAACAAAATAGAAAAGCATATTGGCAAACCATACATCTGATAAGGGGTTAATATTCAAAATATATAAGAATATATCTTACAACTCAATGGTAAAAAAAACAACCCAATTAAAAATGGGCAAAGGACCTGAATAGATATTTCTCAAAAGAAGACACGCAAAGGGCCAACAGGTATGTGAAAATAAATTCAACATCACTAATCATCAGGGAAATGAAGATTAAAACCACAAAGGTATGTTATTTCACACCTGTTATAATGGCTGTTGTCAAAAAGACAAAAGATAACAAGCGTTGGCGAGGATGTAGAGAAAAGGAACCGCTTTTACACTGTTGGTGAGAATGTAAATTAGTACAACTATTATGGAAAATGATATGGAGATTCCTCAAAAAATTAAAAATAGAACTACCATATGATCCAGCAATCCCACTTCTGGGTATATATTCAAAGGATATGAAATCAATGTCTTGAAGTACTATCAGCACTCCCATGTTTATCATAGCACTATTCACAATAGCCAAGATATGGAATCAACATAAGTGTCCATCAACAGATGAATAGATAAAGAAAATGTGGTATATGTACACAAAGGAATAATAGTCAGCCTTAAAAAAGAAAGAAATTATGTCATTTGTAACAACATGGATGAACCTGGTGGACATTAAAAAATGAAATAAAACAGGCATAAAAAGACAAAAATACTGCATGATCTCACTTTTATGTGGAATCTTGAAAAGTCACTCTCATGGAAACAGAGAGAAAATTGTGGTTACCAGAGGCCATAAGGTGGGGGATTGGGGAGATGCTGGTCAAAGAACACAAAATTTCAGTTGGGGGAATAAGTTCAAGAGACATATTGTACATCATGATGACTGTAGTTAACAGCAATATACAGTATACTTGAAGATTGCTAGTACAGTAGAGTTTAAGTGCTCTCACCACACAAAAAAAGACAAGTATGGGAGGTATCATGCATGTGATAAATAGCTGATTTAATCCTTCCACAATGCGTGCATGGGTGTGTCTATATAAATATACATACAAATATAAATAAACATACACACCCACACACACATATCATATTGTACGCCATTAAAAATACACAATTTTACTTCTCAGTTTTTTTTTTAAGTCATGAGTAAGAAATTCATATGAAAGAAACATAAATGATCAATAAATATATAGGGAAAAAAAGACCAGTTTTGCTATGTGGCATGAAATAGAGTTGAATAACTCAGTAATCTTAGATACAGACTCAAAAACACTTGCTTATAGTGGTTTTTAAATAATTTTCTCAGCCCTAAAAATTATATATAGGCTTTTATCACACTTTTCCTAATTTCTCAACTATTAACATCGTAGTTTAGCTAATATTTAGAGACTTTCAGATTGCTACGTGAACAGTGATTCTGGTAAAAAAAAAAATAGTCATTTAAGGAAAACCTTATTTTAGTCTGTACCCAAAATAAAGCTCAGCCAGACCCTTTTCCAACACCCCTTGTTTCTCATTAGCTTTCCAAGTGAAGATGTTGTTAATTCAAATACTCAATTAGCCAAATCCTCTAATGACTCCCCTTCCATTAAGATCTGCCTGACTGCGATATATCACCAGTGAATGGCCAGCCCCAGAATGTCATTGAAGAGTCCCATAGAATTCAGTATTTTAAAATCAGGGGCATTGGACAAGGACTCAGAGGACTTGGCTTCCCTCAGTCTTTCTTTAAAGAAGGCCTTTGGCTTGGTCCTCAGTCCCTTCACTTCATCTTTCTGTTGAAGTGGCAGAACTAGAAAACTATAGAGTCCACCCCAGCTCTGATAGTTTTTGAAGCTGGGTAGTAACCATCAACCTTACTAGAAAATATCTGGCTCCTTAAAATAAAATATCTCATTCTAGACCACTCTGACTCAAGCTTTTAGAATAAGCCTCTCTCTATCTTGTTCACTGTCGGCATTATTTCCTCACCATTCTTGGTTCTTTATTGGGAAACAGCAAAGAGGACTTTGACCGTCAGGAGACATGACACTCACTCGGTCTAGTTTGAGGGAGTGTGTCACTCATGAACATCAGTTACTTGACGTGATGGTTAATTTTACGTGTCAACTTGCGTAGGCCGTTGTACTCAGACATTTGGTCAAACACAAGTCTAAATGATTTTTGTTAGGCTACTTTTAGATGAGATTTAAGGCAATCACACATTTAAATCAGTAAACTTTGAGTAAGGCAGATTACCTTCCATAATGTGAGTGGGCCTCATCCAATCAGTTGATGGCCTTAAGAATAAACAGACAGAGATCCCCAAAGGAAGAGGGAATTCTATCCCAAACAGCCTTCAGACTTGAGCTGCAACATCAGCTCTTCCCTTGGTCACCAGCTGGCTGGCCTACCCTGAAGATTTTGGATTTCCCGGCCTCCACAATTATGTGATCCAATTCTTTAGGAAGTTAAATTTTAAAACTCTTTTATGAACCATTTTGTAGGCATTCAAATTAATACCATTAGATCACTACGGACAAGACACATCATCTCCCTGTCATGCCACACTCTGGTCACTAGCATCAGTCACCAATCCTTCTGAGCCACAGACCCCCATTTGTAACATGGGCATATAAAGTAGCTATTCTGCTGATTTTAGGAGATTGGCACTAGGAGCATGAAAAAAATGTGGAAGTATTGTATAAATGGTATAATTAAGCAATGGCAATAAGGTATGCCTTATTATTATATTTACTATAACTTGTTAACATATATATAATTGGGAAATATTCCCCCACAAAAAATGTATCCTATTTATCAGATTGAGTTAAAGCATACTAATTTCTAACTGGAGTCAATGTCTTTCCAGCTAAGTGATCAATGTAGAGAATCCTGCAGTGTGCATAGAGAGGAAGGAGAGAAAATAGTAAACACTGATTTTTCTTAAATAAAATGAAAGCCAGAATTCACATTAATAAAATGAGAGTGGTAAACACTGTACATGCATGCTCATCCCCCTCACTTAGGTCTTTTGAAAAACAAATTATATAAGCTGCCTCAACCCCTGCTGGGAATTTTGTGAACAAACGATGAAAAAGAAGGAAAGACAATGAAAGGGAGAAATGGAAAGAAATTATGCAGAGAGGGAAGGAAGGGGTTTGCTAAAGAGTGACACATGCAACTCCTGATAGGCCTTATGCGAAAACGAAAACAAAAAGCTGGCTTCTATAGTCAACTAAGTTTGAGAAATGTAAGTTAAACAAGTTTCTTTAGGACAGGTGTTCTTAGAAACTTTAAGATATTAATATACATGGTGAAGTAAAAGATGCAACCATTTGCATTTTCTGAGATTTTCTCATTCTCTTTTCCTATTATCTCAAAATTCTTTGATAATAGATTCTCCTTCCACTCCAGGATCATCTCATGGGATGAGAAAAACAGCTTGAGAAGCCTTGGTGTACTGAGAAAAGTCCTAGTCTAGACGTCAGGAGTTCTAAGTTCCAGCTCCCACCCTATCACTGACTCTTCTCTATGCTCTTGGCAGCTTGCTTTAAATTCATTTAGCTTCCAAGTTCCAATGTGTAAATAAAATGATTGCATCATCTAAGAGCTCTCAGATTCTTTCCAGCTCACATACTTCCCAGCTCAAATATTCTATGATTCTACACAAGAGAATGAATAGAAATATATGATATTTCCTGAGAAGTAACAAAGCATTTCTTGGTAAAACAAAAGAACCCTTGTTTGTACAGTCCTGTACGTATAGTCTTTGAAGGTATTTCTTCCAGTTTCTATTTAATTCACACAATCCTGAGAGACAGCAATATTTATCATGCCCCTTTTACAGGTGAGGAATGCTTCCAACAGGCTTCCCAGACTCAGTATTCCTTTCAAATCCTCCTCCACATGCTGTCAGAGTGATATTTCTAAAACTAAATATCTGCTCCTTACTAAAAACCCCTCCATGGCTCCCCATTGCTTACCTAAAGAAACCAAGCACATTATCACAGCATGTAAGGCCTGACCACCTCCCCACCCTCCTTACTCATAGCTCCTTACAGAGACAGCTAAAAGAAGAGCCAAGATAGAGACACAGTTTTTATAATGGAAGATTATATATTTGGGATCCTATTGATAGGCCGATAGGAAAAAACAATGGAGAAGGAGATACTGAAGGCACAGGCAAGAGAAAAATATCTCCACGACCAAGCTCATCTAAGTCTGAAAGCCTTCCTTGAACTCTAACACACACACACAGGCTGGGTGAGGAGCACTGCCCCTATTCTCCCATAGCACCCTGTGCACACCCCTGTCCTAGCATCTACGATACTAAATTGAGATTCCCTGTTTATGGATCCCTTCATCCCATACATTGCAAACCCCTCTTACGAGCTTCCCATTGCTGCTGTTACAAATTACCACAAACTTCTTGGCTTAAAACAACAAAAATTCATCTTACTATTTGGGGGTGTGGGGATAGAAGTCCAAAATGGGTCTAATGGTTAAGATCAAGGTATTGGCAAGTTTGCATTCTTTCTGGAGACTCTAGAAGAAGATCCATTTCCTTGCATTTTCTAGCTTCTATAGAGCAGGTACTGTAACGCAGGCATTTGAGGTTGGCTACATTGCTTGTCTCTTGGCCTATATTGCTTGGCTCTTGGCCTCTTTCCCACTCCACTCTGACCTCTGCTTCCATTGTCACACCTCCTTCTCTGTGCCTCTGCTTCTCCTCACTCCCTCTTTCTCTCATATGGGCCCTTGTGATGACACTGAACCTGCCCAGATTTAATCCAAGATAATTTTCCAATCTCAAAATCCTAACTTAACCACATCTACAAAGTTCCTTTTGCATGTAAATTAACATATTCACAGATTTGGGGGATTAGGATGTGGACATTTGACAGTGGGGAAGGGTGTCAGTCTATCTAGCATAACCTTCAGGGGCAAACCATGTCTTAGTCATTCTTGCACCTCAAATGTCTGCACTATAGTAGCTGCTCAATAAATGCCAGCCCCCTTTCTCTCTATACTTTATGCAGCACTTTTGTGTATACTTCACTCAGTTTGCACAACTGTCATGTTGAGAGAAAAATGTTGTTATTTAGGGGAAAGTGCACTGGATTAACAGTAGAAGATCTAGGTTCTTGTCCTAGATTTCCCCATTTTCCAAATGGGAACTGAGCCTTGGGCATTTAAATGACTGTGTCATGTCCAAGTGGTAATGCTAGGATTTGGAGCCCAATCTGTTTCCATTTTAGTACACTAATTCATCAGCATAGACGGGTGGTGTTGTTTTACTGTATTATGAAGGTAGGTCAAGATCCTGATTCAGGACAAGAACTGATGTCAGCATCTTATATCAGTAGAGAGGGTGGGATGGAGTGGATATTTGTAACAGTGTTACCATCTCCAGAGGTTATATATATGGATTTACTTAATGAGGAACCCTAAAGAAATTAAGCTTTGCTCTCACCGAGTAACTTTCCTTTTACCTCATTTGATTTCCAACTGTTTATTTCCTCAGGAAAGAATAATCCATGAACTTTTGGACCTTACAGTGCCAAACGTAGGCCACACTTCCCTGTATTGTGCGGCTTGTATAATTCCTGACATTAGCATAAGCCTCAGTCTAAATGAGGCTGTTTTGTGTCTTCTCTGGAAATTTCCTCTGGTGCTCAGGCTGCCTGTGGTTGGCTATGTGGGATCACAGATAGTCATTCTGGTTGAGTTCACCATCATGCTTGCCAGCTTTTAAAGCTTTGAAGCCATATCTCATCAGATCAAACTCCCACCTCTGTTTTCTCTTTCTCATGGAATACCCTTATACTAAAAATCCACTGAAAGCCCACATTGAAGGTTGAGTCTTCCAGGAAATCCACCCAATGTCATTCTAAGCCAATAAGTAAATAAAATTTAAACCAGGTACTTGAGACAATTTATGTTTCTATCAATACACATTACTTCAGTCCACAAATCATTTTTACTTTAGTTTATCCTAATTTTATTTTTAAAGACAGGGTCTCACTTTGTCACTCAGGCTGGAGTGCAGTGGTACAATCATAGCTTGCTCACTATAATCTCAAATTCCTGGGCTCAAGGAATCCTTCTGCTTCAGCCTCCTGAGTAGCTGGGACTACAAGTGTGCACCACCGTGCCAGGCTCATCCTACTTTTAATGGTACATCTTAATATTAACTACATTCTACAATGCCTAAAAACTTCAAATATTTGGGATAATCCTGAAGTATTTTATCATTGGGATAATCATTTTTATTTCATATCCTCCCCACAAATTTGTTCTTTTTCCTCCTGTATTTTTGTATCATTATTCTACTTTCTATTTACATTCTTTCCAAAGTTGAACAATTTAGTTACTTTCTTCATCCTTACTTTCTTCGTCCTTGCAGTTAATGAAGATGTTTGGTCTGCCTAAAATCCCTTTTTCCTTTTCCAGGTAACTGCTTCTACCCCCTCAAAAGAGAAGGCAATTCTGTGGAAACTGCCAATTATAGTGACCCACCCACCCGAGCCCACCCCCTACACATGCATGCATATACACAGACCACCTGCCATAGGGCTGGGCCAGTGATCAGAGCCAGGGCAGGTGTAACCTGGATATAGCCATGTGACAGACTCAGGACCTTAGTTGTGCCAACAGAATCTTTCGCTGTGATTTGTATGGTTTGAAGCAGGAAGAGAAAGGTTCACTGCTTATTCCTCCATAATCACTGAGCTGGGAAGATTTTTATTAAGCCAAGGGTCTGGAACAATGGAATAAGTCACACAAGCTACCTTGGCCATGTTGCATAGAGAAAATCTATCTGCCACAGAATAAAAGGGCACCATCAGGCAAAGGGGAGCAGAGACAGGAGAGATGCAGAGAGAATCCTAGTACCCAGCTGACTGTGAGGCCAGCTGCACCCACTTCTTTCTAGTTGCATGAACCAAATAATCTCCTATTTCCTTCAGTCAATTTTACTCGGAGTTTTGTTATTTACAGTAAAAAATTCCCAACTAATGCCAGCTTTTTCCCAATCCTCATTGTTTCCACCTTTTATATCCAGAATGTTTCATAACAATTTTATATTTTCTTCACACTAACTTTAAACCCTAAATCACTTTAAACCAATTCAGAACCCACCCTCGCCCAATTTATAATGGAGGAACAGAAATGCATTCTTCTGGAGAATTAACAACCCAAAGACATATTCTTTCCCATGATTGAATTGGACGTTCCTGGAAAACATCACCTCTAATTCAGGTCTGTACATTCTGATACGCAGAACATGTTGAATACCAAGCACCATTATAATAATAGATAAACAGAAAATCTCTGCCTAAGTGGAGCCCTCTGAATCCATTCGACTTCTGGAACAGCTCCAGGTTCAAAAATGGCTGATATATTTGAGCAAAACAAAGCAAAAATCTCTCAGCAGTAGAGAAGAAATTTCTGAAAACAGCCAACATCAAATGAAAGAGTCAGAAATGCTGAGGATCTAACTCATCCCATGGCTATGAAATGGAAGAAAAACTCTCATTGGATGGCAATACCTATACATCTCATTATCCAAGAAACATGAGTAAAATAACAGGAAATGTGAGAGGCTAGAAAGACAGAAAGTAGGAAAAAAAAAAGAGAGAGAGAGTAAATGTGGAAGCAGTGGTAAAGATGGAGTTTAGATGTGATGCCAGCATGGTGAGCAGCAGACACCCCCACACTGTGGAAGAAGTTTGCCAGGGGAAAAGAGCTAAGAAATGTGACCAAGGCAATGGGAGCCCAAGGAGAGTGCCCCCAGGACACAGCAGATATGTGCCCACATGTGGTGGGAAAAGAGGAGAAGCCAACAGTCACCTGCCCTATACCCCACACTCCTTGAAACATCCATGGGTCTCATCAAAGGCCCGACACCTGGTACACAGCTTAGCAGTCTGTGGGGGTGTTCCCTGTTCACTGCATCAAGGCAAAACTAAATGACAAAACTGAGCCATGACAGTAACTTTGCCGGCACCGTAGTGGAAAAAAACAAAAAAGCTTGGCATCTCAGTGAAGCCACTCCTTGACTTAAATTGCGTTTTTTCCTTGGAAGCCAAAGTGTACAAATCTAAAATGTATTTGAAAATCTTAAAAGAGAACACAGATTATATGTACCCAGTTGCTCTATCTAGAACTGGAATGCTGTATTTTTGCTTGTTTGTTGCCCTGGGGGAGGGTCAGGGTAGAAGGGAGTAGGAGAAAAGTCACTGTTGTGAGAAAGAAGGACCTCCCAAAGGCCTGTTGAGAAAGTCAGGGTAGGGCATTTCCTTCTGGGGGGCGGTAAGCTAGGGGCTCCAGGAGAAGCGTAAGCTTCTCTTTTCTTTGTATTTCTTCTCCTTGTATTTCCCAAGTCATTGGTCACTTTCGTTAACTATTCCAGCCCAGTCAATGCTTTATGGGAATTAAGAGAGGGGCCTGTTTCTGCGATGAGACAAATCAGTGCAAGGAAATCAGCAGAAACCATCAGAAATTGGTTACAAAACAGCAAGAGGTGCCCAGGCACAGACAAGTCATCTGGGACAAAATAAGTAGCTGAAGGGAGATGCCACAACCAGGGTAGATTTGTGCGGCACGTGAGCATTCCTTGGGGATTCTCAGGAATATGTGGGGATGAGTTATGAGAAGATACTACACTTTCTGTGCATGTGGAAAGGATGCCCACATTATTATTATTAGTAGTAGTAGTAGTAGTAATAGTAGTAATAGTAGTAGTAGTAGTAGTAGTAGTATTCAGAGTAAGTGTGGCCTTAAAGTTTGGAGAACTTGAGGACACAAAGTTTACATTGAGAAGCCAGGGACACTGACAAATCCAAGTCAATACAGACAATATTGCTTATCTACCCTTTGTGACACTGATGCTCAGAAGGGGAAGCTACAACAATTTTTCTGAGCATGCAGACATATAGTAAAGATGCATCTTCATAAATGGAAAAATTTACACTACTTTTTGATGTGTTCAGCCATATAACATCATAATTATCCCATTTCTGGTTCAATGCTCAATGGAAAATTATAATGTTTTATGAATAATTGAAGCTGACTGAATTGTGTACATTTTTATCAGGGCTAATTCTGATGTTTCATACCAAGGTTTGGCATCAAAAGGCTAAATATAGTTGGAAAAAGAATTATTAATTTACATCTCATAAGAAAACCTGCAAGTGGAAGATGAGTATCTTGAAGATGTTTTCACTGTCAGTGGTGGAGAAATCAGAGGAAGAGTAAGTTGTACTCACATGAGAATACATCTCATACACCATTAAAGTACAGAAACATTTTCTATCATATAAATGCTCCTATTGTATTAAAATAAGTTATTGCATAACTATTACACCTATAAAAGGGACACCTGAAGTGTCTGAAGTCAATTCTTAAGTCAGTTGTATAAGGAAGAGGCAAATCTGGAAATACGGAGTCCAGAATAAATGAGTCTACTTTGGAAACTGGGGATGACATTATATCCCAACTATTATGGAACCCACTAATCTCAGCTGGGCTTATGGGTTCCTGGAATGGAGATTACATTTCCTAGTCATCTTTGCAGGTAGGTGCAACCTCACAACCAAGTTCTGGCCGAAGAAGTAGTGTGTACAACTTTGGAAAGTGTCTAAAGAGGGAGAAGGCATGATTTTCTCCTTTCTTTTCTTCTTTCTCTTAACTGATATCGGTAAGAACTGGAGTTTCAACAAGCATCTTGGACCATACACAACACCCCCAAGGGATGGCAGAGAAGAAAACTGGAGAAAACTTGTTCATACACCTCCTGGATGCTAATCTCCAGTTTTTGCATGGGACAACAAAACGTTCTGATTTAAGCTGCCATATTTGGGTTTTCTTCCATAAGACACTGAACTCAATTCTAATAAATACAAGGAGGAAAAGTAAGACTGTCTCATGTTCCTGACCTGGGCTTTGGAGGATGTCAATTTCTAAGAAAGTGTTTCTTGGATGATACATTCAAAAATTGATAATCAACTCATGGAAATAAGCCAAGTACTAGAAAGTTGGAGACTCAAATAAGTCATTTCTTTATATCTGGGACACACAGGGGCTGGGACAGATTCTGTAAGATGCTGCAGCAAGTCACACCTTGTGGGCCAGACTGTTTAGATTCTTCCTACTGTGATTTCTTCCAACTCTCCATATTTATTTCCTGCTTTTCTCCTTGAGCAGTTAGCAAAATTTTGTTTCGTTTTGCTAGGGACAAAATTAAAAGAGGATAAGAGCCTCCTGGCACTTGCATACCTGTGTGAAGGTGACAGTAAAAATAAGCAAGAACCCCTAAATGAGTAATTCCCACCCCTGCTACACGAACAGCACCTTCTTAGAAAGAATATTTTGTGATCATGCCTTTGCTATACTAAAATAAAATTCAAAAATAATATAACCTATCTGTACATATGAAGAAATCAATATAAGTATTAAACTATATTATAAAAGAAAAAATAAAAGGAAAATAGTTGATGATAATGGTCTTTCATAAGCAAATGCTCAAGTATGATCATGCTAGAAGACAAAAGTGCCCCCACATTTTCAAAATGCTCCCCAAGGAATGTATAGTATGCAAAGCCCTATATGGTATGGCATTTTCCTACCTTGGAAAGTGATAAAACATTAGGGTCACAATGATGTCTCTTCCTTCTCTACAAGAGCCTCTCCTTCCAAGGATGGCCTTAAAGTTCTTGGTTTCATTTTCTTAAGAAACATAACATTTTCTTACAGCAGTGTACTTCAAATGTGTTCTGTAGCAAGTGAATTTCCTGTTAACAGGTTTTATGTTAAAGAAAAACTGTACTCTAATTGTTTAAGAAATATTAGTTCCAAGTTAAATGTTTTGTCTTGCTTTATGACATTTCAGAGTCTTGAAGTTGTCACCGTGCACTGTCAATCTAACTCCCAAAAGTATTTTATCACAGAATCCTTTTCCACTGGAATATCTCTTGGATCCATGGAAGAAACTTAGAAAACACGACCTTACATCCTGTCAAAGAGTGCATCAACACAGACAAGAGAAGCTTTTTGGAGGATCACAAATTTACTTCTGAAAGAGCAGTCTTTAATTGACTAATTGATTTTGCATGAAAATGGCCATGTAAAGCTGACCTGGAAGTCATGAATTTCACCATGTCTCACTTAACTGTCATGAGAGAAAGGCAAATGGGTAGAAACAATCTGACATCAGAGATGTTTCCAGAAAAGCACAAGTTTAATGTTGCTAGTGGTGTTGACACATATTTGAGCTCATATTTTACATCTCGTGGATCTATAGCTATTTTAACAAGACATTGCAGAATTTATCTGTTCATAATGTTGACAATGAGGCATTAGAAAAGGATATATGTTGGTCAATATCTTTAAAGTGCATATTTTTCTAGTAGCTTCAATAATATTTACCATGTCTGAAATTTCTACTTAGCATAATGACATTTTTACAATCACTGTTTTATGTCATCCACACAACCCTTCAAGGAGCTATCATTAGTCCCATCTTTCAGATAAAGAACCTGCATGTCAGTGTGGGTAAGTGCCAACGTCATAGAATTTTTTAGCTGCAGAACTTGGACATAGCCTAGGTCTATCCTGCCCTACAGCCCATGTTTATTCCACTGCCTCCCTTAATCAAGGGAAAATTTTTAGAATGTTTTCCATTTAAAAAAAAATCAGTTACAGCAATTACAAGTTAACCATCAGTTATCAGGAAAACAGCCATCCACAGATACCCAGAATCACTCATTCCTTGAAGGTACATTAGCCCATGGTTTAGTGTACATATTTTAATTGACAAACCTTCTCTGAACTGCTGAAAAGTTTACGAGGTCTAAAATACCATCATGTTTTTCTTCCTCCCTCATTGTCACCTGGTTTAAACTTCAAGGTGTGTTCTTTGAAAAACACTTGTTTCCAGTGACTCATTTTGAAATCACTGATTTCATCTTCCTTGTTCTTTGCAAAGCCAGGAAAAGAGATCAAGACCACATTGTTTTCACCTTCAAACACACTTGCCCTGTAACCGGAAGAGTCCAGAACTGTTTTTGTTAATTCGTTGAATAATGTGTTCTTGTTTCATCTTTTCACAAGAGCAGAAATCCACTCTCAGAAGAAGGCTCCCTGCTTGCCATCTGCTTTATCCACCAGCAATTTTCACCCAACCTGTTTGCAAAGGATTCACTTACGCAGTCAACACATTTATTGAGCATCTACTTTGTACCAGACACTGTTCTACATTCTGAGAATACAGAAATGAGATAGATGCAACATTTTGTCCTTGGAGTTTTTACTTTAATGAGAGAGATATAATGATAAACACACAAATAAAAATGATCATTCTAGATAGTGAAAAGATTCATGAAGAAAAATTTAAAGGGTGGCATAGCATAGAGTGAGTCAGGTGAAAGATTTCTTTAGATTGGGTGGTCAGGGACAGCTTTCTAAGGAGGAAACATTTGAGCTGAGATTAGAATGGTAATGAGACAGCAATGACAGGATTTGGAGGAAGAGTCCCAGAAAAGCCTTAAGATGAGAACAAAATTGGTGGGGGTGAGGAATGGAAAGGAAGCAGATGCAGCTGGAAAGAGGTAAGGGAAGAGAAAACAGTTGATGAGGTCAGAGATGCTATTAGGGCCCAGCACTTGTGGTAGAAAATTTTAATTTTATCCCAACCACAGTGAAAAGACATTAAAGATTTTGAGGCTGCTATTTGGAGAGTTGATTACATATTGGCAAAAATGGAGCAGAAAGACCAGTTAGGGGCAACTGCAGTAGTTCAGGTGAGAAATTACAATGCCTGGACTAGGTAGTCCACTAAGATGGGAGGAAGTAAATGTCCTTCATGATAGAACAGCCAGAATGTGCTCATAAATTGCATGAAAAAAATGGGACTGGATTGTTATGCCAGTGACATTTTCTGAACTCAGGAAGACTAGGAGAGACTAGATTTGGGAAAGGGATGGGAAATCGAGTGAAGTATTGGAAATGTTGACTTGGAGATTCCTATTAGTCATCTAAACAGAGATGTCAAGAAGCCGAGTGTACAAGAGGTCAAAGAATGGGTTCATAGCTGAAGACACATAGAGTATCTCATAAGACCCCTGAGGGCACAACCCTTGCAAAGCTCAACCCCAGATTTCAAACACAGTCTTTCCCAGTTTTGCATTGGGAAACTGGAATGGGAAACTGGGAAAGACTGCGTAATGGGAAACCAGGAAAGACTGTGTTTGAAATCTGTAGTTTAACTGATCCTATCTTAGTATTAATTCTCCATTAAAGTACTTAGTTTCCATCTGATGTCCCTCTAAATGGGGTCTTTATAAGCTCTCTTCCTTTGTCACCAGTGTCTTCTTAAATGCAAACAGAACAGGCACCTACACCAAACTGAATGAAGTTGCAAACATTCTTAAGTGAGATGATAACTTGCATTCTAAGACCAGATAGATGACATCCAGAGTTCCTAAGGATTGTTTCCAACAACAGTCTGACCTACTGACTCTTTCACCAGTCTTCACCTCTTCTTCATCCACCACTTGCACTCTTTATTTTCCTTTCTGAGGAACCCATCTGTCTTTATTTCAACCAACAGCCACCTAGTCAACCCTTGGATGTTAAAAGTTTACTCATCTGGAAATATATTTCCTTTTTACCTGGGAGATTGAAGAGGCAACAGATCTTGAAGATCAAATAAATGACTCTCAGATGGTAGGATTTCAAGTAGGACCTCTCTAATCTCAACGCATGGGCTGGTTCCTTTCCTGTGGCCTGCTCTGTCCATTGTTTTTTCATATTTTCCATCTTAAAAATTCCCTTCCCCAGGAAACTGTGACACATGCTACAACATGGATGAACCGGGAGGATGTCATATTAAGTGAAATAAACAAATCACAAAAAGACAAATGCTGCGTGATTCCACTTAGATGAGGTACCTAGAGTAGTCAAACTCCTAGAAACAGAAAGTAGAATGATGGTTGTCAGGGGCTGGGAGGAGAGAGAAATGAGGAACTGTTATTTAAAGGTAACAGAGGTTCAGTTTTGCAACATGAGAAAGTTCTGGAGATTGGTTGCACAAGAATGTGAATATACTTAACACTTCTGAACTGTACACTCAAAAGTGGTTAAAATGGCAAATTTTATGTGAAATCACAATTTGGAGTTTTTTAAATTATTAAAGCTAAAAGAGTAAGTCAGAGAGATGTGAAGCATAAAAGGGATTCAACACACTGTGGCTTTGAAGATGGAGGAGTCTGCAGAATGAAGAATTAATGTGGCCTCTGTAGGATGGGCTCAACCAGCAAACAGGAACCTCAGTCCTGTAAACATGAGAAACTATAAGGAACTGAATTATGACAACCTGAAAGAACTTGGAAATGTAGTCTTCCCCAGATCCTGCATAGAAGAGCCAGCCTAACACCCTGATTTCAGCCTTGAGAGACCCCCAGCAGAGAATACAGTTGAGTAATATACAGATCTGTGAGAAAATAAATGGACATTTTACACCACTAAAAAAAAGATCCTTTGTTTTAATCTCAAGCTCCTCTCTTCCATGAGCTACCATCTCATTTCTCCTTTACAGACATACTATTTGACATTCAGTATCTACTTCATCTCTTTCACTGATTATACTTTCCCCCAAAATATCAGTGATTTTCTTTAGTTCTCAATTCCAATGGGCTTTCTAAATGTTTTCTATTACTTGACCTTTGTGGTACTTGATGCTCCTGATTACTTTGCCCTTTATGAAATATTTTCTCCTTTGGATTATGTAACCCACCTCTTCTGGTTTCTCTAACCTCTTTTGCTGTTTCTTCCCAATCTCCTTTGTAGATACTACTGTCTCTAGTTAAGTCTCAAATTTGTTGTCCTCCAGGGCTCTTTTATTTACCCTAGCTTCTCTCCTTCATGTACTCTCTCTGGAGATTTTTACCCTCATTTGCAACTTCAGTTCTTACCTATGTATGTTATTATTGACTCCAAACATATTTCTCTGGCTTGTACCTCTTGACTAAACTCCAGATCTGTATATCCAACTGCGTATGGGGAATCTCCACCTAGAAGCCTCAAAGATCTTCAAGTTAATATGTCTAAATCATTCTTTCCTTACCAAAGCTACACCTTTTCTTGTATTTGTCATCTTGATGAATATCAATCTTCCAAATTTCGTCACTCAAACTAGAAGAAAAGAGATGTTGTCTATACTCCTCTTTGCCCCTCAAAACCTCTGCCACAATCCATCCACTTACCCAATTCTAATAGATTCCACCTCCAAACTGTCTCTTGAATATGTCCCCATCCCACCCTTCCATATCTACTGTTACTTTCTTAGTCCATGATCTAATTCACACTTGATTATGGCAATTGCTTCCTGTTTTCTTATTTCCTAAATTGTCACCCTATTTTCAGTTTGCCCCACTGCAATTCATTCTCCACCCTAGAGCAATCTTTCTAAAATGCAATTTTCTTCATTAAATTCCTTTAATAGCTCTGCATTTGTTCAGGATAAAGCTCAAATTCTTTTTCTTAGTATCCAATGCCTTACAAGATATGGCACTTGCCTAATTCACAAACTATCCCTCTGTCTATGTACATACTTGGGACATACTAAATTCTTACCAACTTAGTAATATGTCAAGCTGTTTCTTATCTGCACTCCTTTGGACATGTTTTGTTTACCCATAATTACCAACTCATTCTTCGAATTTTAGCTTAGTTATTACTCTCTTGAAATATCTATTCTATTTAAACAATTCAACAAGCAAAAAATGAAGAGTTCTATTAAAAATAGGCAAAGGGGCCAGGCACAGTGGCTCACTCCTGTAATCCCAGCACTTGGGAGGCCGAGAGGGGCAGATCACTTGAGATCGGGAGTTTGAGACCAGTCTGGCCAACATGGTGAAACCCTGTCTCTACTAAAAAAAAAAAAAAAAAAATTGGCAAAGGACGTAAACAGACACTCTCAAAAGAAGATATACAAATGGCCAGCAAACATGAAAAAATGCTCAGCATCAGTAACCAACAGAAAAATGCAAATCAAAACCACAATGAGATACCACCTCACACCAGTCAGAATGGCTATTATTAAAAAGTCAAAAAACAACAGATGCTAGCGAGGCTGCAGAGAAAAGGGAACACTGTTGATGGAATGCAAATTAGTCCAGCCACTGTGGAAAGCAGTCTGGAGATTTCTCAAAGACTTAAAACATTAAAACAGAGCTACTATTTGACTCAACAACCCCACTGCTGGGTGTATACCCAAAGGAAAATACACCATTCTACCAAAAAGACACGTTCACTCATATGTTTATTGCTGCACTATCACTATTCACAATAGAAAGGCATGGAATCAACCCAGGTGCCCATCAGTGGTAGATTGGATAAAGAAAATGTGGTACATATGCACCATGGAATACTATACAACCATAAAAAAGAATAAAATCATGTCCTGTGCAACAACATGGATACAGTTAGAAGCTATAGTACTAAGACAACTAATGCAGTAACAGAAAACAAAACACTGCATATTCTCACTTACAAGTGGGAGCTAAACACTGAGCACACATGAACATAAATATGGGAACAACAGATGAATAATAGACACTGGGAACTACTAGAGGGGAGAGTTCAAAAACTACCTATTGGGTACTATGCTTACTACCTTGGATGATGGGATCCATATCCAAACTTTATCATCATGCAATATTTACATGTAACAAACCTACACCTGTACCCTCTTGTGTCTAAAATAAAAGTTGAAATATTTTTAAAAAAATTAAATCAATGGTATTTTCTCTTTCTCCCAACAATTGATGTGATACCTGGTCAACTAAGCAGTTATCTTCCCAGCAGTCCTAACGCTTACACATGTGAATGTTCAAATAAAATACCATAAAGTTAGTTTCAGACTCTATTTTGAAAAGTAGCTCTTTCTTTTAATCATACTTGGAATTTTAAAATTTGTTGCAGAATGATACACAAAAAGGGTACTAGAAGGAGTACAGTGAATTTGTCAAATGCTTCGCGGGGGGTGCAGCAGGTTGAGCATTTAAGACTGAGCTCTCATCCCCATTTCAAGCTTTGTAGCATCACTTTGATCTATTTTACTGCCTTGGAATATGTTATTTGGGAAAAAAAGTTTTACTTTAAATAAGGTTTGAAAATTATTTAGATTATAAAAGTGAATTTTCTATGATCTGTGTATGAATGTATTTTCCTTTTGGGAAATTTCCTTGTGGACCCTCCTTGCGCATCTGCGACTTGAAACAAGTTGTGCTTCTTTTGTTCACCAGATTCTTTCTGAGTTTCGCTGAGGACTATAAGCCTGAAATAGAAAATAGATTTATAGTTTTATTATAATGCAATACTTTGAATTTAGGCACAACTGAGCTCAGTAATTGATAGTTGTTGTACTATTATTATTTCTTACATATGGACATCCCAATCCTTGAACGTAAGGATATTATCCGTAAGGACCAGCACTATTCCTAGCCAGCTCCATAAAAATAAGAGCTGTATGGTTTTCTCTTCTTAGCAGCCTAAAGCAACACAGCATACATCTAGTCCTTGCCTTTATGGAGATCCACTTGCAGGATTGGAAATTCTTGCCTGATCAATCACTGTAGCACTCAATTGTTTAGGAACTCAGAAGCTTCCAGAATGATGCTCACCCATCCCCTCTACCTTGTATGTGCTGTTCCCTGCCTAGGGGTGTGAACACTTTATTTTCCTTTGGGATCCTCTCTTGTCTTCTCCATTGGCCCAGAAGAGGATAGAAGGTGGCTCAAAACCCTGCTTTTGTTTTTCTTATATTAGGACACAAAATTGAGTAAGACATAGCCCCCTGGGAGACCTTCAGTTAAGAAGGAACGACAGTCCAGTGAACCTGTGGTTACAATAAAAGTTTAAGAGTTTGTATGGCAGTGGATAATATTTTTTAATTTATTAATGATTTTCTTCACTCTTCTTTGCATAATGCTGTCCTCTACTAAACCAGATACACTGTTACCTCTGGGAAGATTTTGTTTTAACTAGAATGCAAAGAAAAGGCCACCATTCAGCATTTGATTTGCAACAGAGAATTGTGAGGCCCATGGCAAAGCCGTGGTCATGAAAGCCAGGGTTTGCTCAGAAATCAAGGTATTTTTAAAGGTAAATAACTTTTCTCAAGCCTGTAATCCCAGCACTTTGGGAGGCCGAGACGGGCAGATCACGAGGTCAGGAGATCGAGACCATCCTGGCTAACCCGGTGAAACCCTGTCTCTACTAAAAAATACATAAAACTAGCCGGGCGAGGTGGCGGGTACCTGTAGTTCCAGCTACTCGGGAGGCTGAGGCAGGAGAATGGCGTAAACCCGGGAGGCAGACCTTGCAGTGAGCTGAGATCTGGCCACTGCACTGCAGCCTGGGCGACAGAGCGAGACTCCGCCTCAAAAAAAAAAAAAAAAGGGTAAATAACTTTCCTTTCCATATCAGGAGCAAAACTTGAAATTTGAAACATATGATTTTACTATAGCCTTTAGCTAGTAAAGCTTGTATTATACTCTATTACATTATATTTTATTATATTATGTTATTATAGTGTAAAGCTTTTATCTTTACTATCTAAGCAAACATTTGCTATCTAAGTAAACCCTAGATAGTAAAGATAAACCTCCAAATTGTCTGAGTTTCAAGTAAGGCTTAGATAATAAAGACAAAAAATTTCTTTAGAGAAATTTAAGGATTATGATTTAAGGGGAGTTGCCGTCTATCCAAGGAGTAAAAATAAAGTGGAAAGGACTTCTGACTTGAGGGATAGAAATCAGAGAGCGCTACAGAAGACTAGGCAAGGGAGAAGATGATCATGAGTCCCTGGGTTTATCCCCAGCACAGGGGCCAGATATATAGAGATTGGAGAGTTTTGCAGCAACAGAAATTGCCACAAAACTCCAGGCACATTGAGATAGAACCCACAAGAATTTTTTCCATGCTAGTGCCCTGTTTTCCCAGGCTATCCAAGCTGGCCTTGGAGTGGTAGAACAACAAAGGGAAGTGTCCACAGAGACAGGCCTGGTATGAGACAACTGACTTCTGTGGTGCTTATATGATGTGGAAGGAGTCCAGAAGCTCCTGAATGCCTCCAGGATTGTGGACCATGAGTGCTGGCTGGTGAACTTACTCAAGGCGACGATGGGCCAAGCTGGGGATGGAATGGAGTCACTGGGAATCTGAAGCACCGCAAGAGCCAAAGTGGGGCCTGATCAACAGGAAGTGATGGCCAAACACTTTGGGAACTGTTTTGGAGAAACACGCAAAACATGTTTTCCTCTGCCCTCACACCACAACAACAACCATCAACACAGAAGATTCCTGTGACCAAAGTGTGGGGGCTTTTCCCTGGGTGTCCTCCAATCAGTTCTGACATTACATACCCAGAAATAGCACCAGATATCACATATGGAGGGTTCAGTCCCACAAGACTGCCCTCTTCTCCCACCAGCCTCAGGTCCAGGCCTCCAGAACTCCTGACCAATCAGCTTCAAGTTGGGGTTCCCATGACCCTATCTCTGGGTTTGATTTATTTGTTAGAGCAGCTCACAGAACTCAGAGAAACATATTTACTGATATGTTATGAAGGATATTTTAAAGAATACAAATAAACAGCCAAATGAAGAGATACATAGAGAAGGTCTGGAAGCATGGACAACTGTGTTGAAATGTGATTGTACACAAAGGATATGACTTGAATAAACCCAGCAAGGCCTGTCTGCTCAGGGTTTTCTGGATCTCTCTGTGCAGCATTCCTTCCTGGAAAGTATGGGGTATAGCCCACTCTGGAATGAGGTTCTTATGACCCACAATCGGATGAGAGTCCTGCCTTGGGCAGGTGAAAAGAAGGCAGGAGAAGGTCAGAGAGTGAGATTCCGTTTTCTGAGGCCTGCTCCTAAGGCCTAAAGTACCCCAACATTGTGACAAAAGAATATAACAAAGATTATGAGGCTTCTGAGCTAGGAACCATAGATGAAAATCTGTGTGTGTGTGTGTGTGTGTGTGTGTGTGTATGTGTGTGTGTATGTGATCACATCACAGGAGCCGTCATCATGCCTTGCCCATCCTGGAAGAATACAACCTGAGTGGAGTTACAACAGCCAGACACAGCTTTAGTGTGAATAGAGGCTGATTCCCAAAGACCAAGTGAGATGAGCTTAACTAGAGCCCCAGAAGCAAGCAAAGAAGGACAGCACATAAATTGCCCACCTCTCCCCTGCTTCCTGGATACCATTAATTCACACAAACCTTCCCTCGCTTCCAGACTCCATCTACTCCCTAGAAAGGGGAGTTAGAACATTTGAAGTGTCTGATTATTTATCCAAAAGAGACAGCGTTCCCTTAAAATGGAAACGCTTATGGTTTTCCAACATTGCCAGAAATTCCAGAACCACATAAAATCAGACACCCCAAAAGTGAAAAGTACATACTCTGGCCCATCTGCATTGTAGGTTATCAAATTTGACTACTCTGTACTACTGAGTATGCGCGCTGCTATAGGAACTAAGAAGGTCAGTTTTTTTCAGATGATGGAGTTAGAAAAGGCTTCCCACAGGAGTAACACTGAAGGTGAATTTTGAAGGGCAAGCAGGAATTATCCAGCTATGAAGAAACAGAAGTGTATTTCAAGAAATGCAAAATACATGAGTCAAGGGACACTGGTAAACTTAAGTATAGCTTGTTCAGGGAAAGCAAAGTTGTGGGAGAGAAGGACTGAGCTTCCATGCAAAAAGAAATCAGGTTGAACAGGAAGGCTGCAGGGCCAGCCTATGGCCATGAGGGTTACTGCTAGGACCTCTGAGTGGTTGGAGGCTGAAAAACAGCCTTTGCTCTGCTCTCTAAGGGCCCTGTGTACTCTACAGCACAACAGGGTACACCCTAAGGATAAGACCACCCTTTAGAATGTAAAAAGTCTTGATTCTTTAGCTGAGCCCTAAATCACAAGGCTTCCTATGCCCAGAGGGGGTGACTTCTCAATTTTGCAGAAAGTCGCGTAAATTAGCAGGGATTCTTTAAATATGGTCAGATTATGGAAGGTCATGCAAATTACTTTAAAGGATTTGGATTTTAAGTAAGAACAGTGAGGAGCCACTGCAGGGTTCTGGGCAGGGGTATGACATGGCAAAAGAAATTATTCCAGCAGCAGCTGTCTGCAAGGCAGATTGGAGCCGAGAGACTAGGGAAGTTGCCACAGTTGTCCAGGCATGAAGCAAAAAGGGAAATTTTATGGTATCCATGGCAACTGAAGGGGAAAAATATGAAAATTATTTTGAAGGCAGAAACAACGAACTTGATTACTGATTGGGTATGAATGCATGGAAGAGGCAGCAGTAATAAATGACTCAGGGGTTTTGAGCTTAGGAAGCTACGAGAATAAACCTGAAATGGGGATGCTAATCAGGAGAGCTGCTTTGAGGGAGAATAGAGAGAGTTTGGTTTAAGACATGTTGAATTTCACATAATAATGAAATGTAGAAGTGGAAATGCTCTCTATACATGTAAAAGGGCAAGACTAGGTCATTCTTCCTATTTTTTCATTATTTTTGTTCTCTCTCCATGATTTTTGCATACATCTTAGGCTCTTTCTCTGAGGGATGTTTGGGAATAAATTTGCCACTTCCCTTACTTTTAGTAAACTGTGAAGAAGATCATCATTATCATCATCAACCCTGTCTTCAAGTTAACACAAAGTGTTAGTCAACACCTACTTGTGTTTCACTTTTATGATTCCATGCCCTGGAGAGATTTCCACTGTGAAACAGCCAATATTTGTAGGATCAATATGTGGAGAACAGAAAGAGTAGAATACAATCATCGAATAATACCTACATAAGATTAAAAGTAGTATTCACACTCTACAGGAAGAAACGAAGAAAGAGGAAGGATACCATGCTAGGTTAAGATCTGTGGTCGGGATGCTGGCGATTGGACATAAAAATAAAATTAGCAAGAATTTCTTTTTTGGACAGGGCTAATTTAAGCCTTCTCCTTAGGAAGGAAAATGGATTTGGGATACTCCTTACATAATGATTATTATTTTCATTCATCTAGGACTTAACATTTTATACCCATTATCTTATGTTATCTTCTCCATGGATTGCAAACGTTGTGCAAGACCATGTAGCTATTCTGCAGGAAAGCTGGGCCACAAACTGAAATTTCCAGCACACCAGATTGAGTCATTTGAAGATGAGAAAAAACATAGTGTTTCATGAGGAAATTCAGCTACTTCTTAAAAGATCAGCATGTAAGAATCCAAAAATATTGTTGGTGAGGGCAGCTTCTTCAGCAAGCTCTCCTTCCCTGCCTTTTACAAACAGAAGTCCTTCTGTATGAAAGATCACAAGGGTACGCTGCTCATCTCTGCCCATTTGAACAGCACATCCCTTTACTCACGCATTTCTGTTTGCCTCAGCCATGCTGTTCCTGGATTTCACAAAGAGGGAGTTGTTTCTTGCATAGAGCAGTTCTGTGAGTCAGTGTGAAAAGAACTACCTGCCATATCACCTCCCACTATCTTAGAGAGGAGGGTCAACTTTGATCAAAAAGAGAGAGGAAGAAATGGCATGTTTTCTCTCTCTTGATTTTCCACTGTATTAATTTCCGTTATAGTTTAACACTGTGGGTCCAAATCTGGGCTTGCAGTGAGGCAATCTGGTTCATGTTTTTGTCCCATTGATGGACATGTTGTTTGCTTTGCTGTTAAAGAGATTTAGTGAAGTCTTTATGGATGTTGAGAAGATTAAAAAGCTTGATCACAAGATGGTGCCTTCTGGACACAGACACCATTCACAAAGTCTGGTGGTGCTGGTGGAGTCCCACTTACACCTATAAAAATGTCTGAATTCATTTAACTTTCTCTGTAAGTTGTAGAAATCAAACATTCACTTTTTACTTACATAACATGTTTTCTTCAAGTTTCCTTTAAATTGTTCACTATACTAAATAGAGGGACTTAAAAAAAAAAAGAATCTTTATCTTTTGCAGCTACTTCAATGTATGAAAGCTTGATTTCTCTGCTACCCACACAGTTTCCTCTGGGGCTTTAGCCTTACCAGTATTCTATGACTCACTGTGTTACTTTTCATAAATAGATGCTAAATACCATCCCTGATTCTACTGGAAATGGCAGATAAAAATATTCAAGGAAAAATTTTAACTAATGCAGTTAGATTTGAACTATGCAAATCTCCATCAATTTCTCACGTCTCCTTTTTTCCCTCTTTCTCTTTCTCTTTTGTTTTCTGCTCACCAACCTGCTTGTCATAAACACTGGTTGTCAAGCTCTGTCACATAACTCTGTTCTCTTCATTTCTCATCCCTCACACTGTACTGCCTAGCCTTTTTATTGACAGAAGGAGGAGTTATATTTGGTCCTTCTCTCCCTTTCTCTCTTCTCCTTTATTTGCCCATTCTAACCCACACTGCATTTTTCCCCCTCCTATTAATTCTCCCCTAGATCAATCAAGTGTTACTATGGCATAGCTAGGTCAATCAAGTGTCGTTATTGACCCCAGAAAAAGTTACTTCCTCCTTCCTGAGACCTAGCTGAGCTGTCACCTTCCTTGTTTGCAAAGATTCCTGGGAACCCTTCAGGGGAAGACTCAAGAAAAATAAAGATACCCAGGGTAATTCCAAACCAGACTTGAAAGCAGAAACTGAAGGCAGAGAAAACCACTACATTTATGATGGTGGCTTAATGATAGCAGTGGAAAAGAAACAGCATGCATTGGGCATAGATATCACATTCTTCCAAGAACTTTGTTGGAGGACAGTTTCTCTATGGGATCCTCTCTTTCTGAACACCTTACAATCAGAGACGCTGACTTCTTTTGTTCTGGAATATCTTTTCAAGGATTCTGCATAGAGTGTAGCCCTGAAATATACAGAATGTACCTCCTTTGAGGCACTGACTTCTTTTGTTCTAAAATATCTCTTCAAGGATTCTGCATAGAAAGTAGCCTTGAAAGATACAGAATTTACCTCCAGCAATAGGGCAGGCATGCTTACTGCATATTGTAATGGATTTCAGTTCCCTGGTTTCAGAGTTTCTCTCTTGTCATGTGGCCCATGTGCAGGTGTCACCTGGCCTTCTTCACATCAATCCTGTGGAAATTGAGGCTCAAGGAGCTGCCACAAGAAAATTGATACTCTGCCTACTGCTGTCACTCTAAGTAATAAAATTCTTTGTTTCCAACCCAGGAGTTCTGTCAGTATCTATGAAACTGTAGTGGGCTAATGTATTAACTTACAAGTAGGATAAAATCTCAACCCTTCACAGTTCCTGATAATTTCCAGACATTATGATTTTTTAGGCTGTCAGTAGGAATATTAGGCAGATGAAAACTTGGGAGCTAAAATATCTTCTCTACCAACATTTAGAAATAGTTAAACATACCTCTCCCTCCTCCTCACTCCCACCTCCATCTAGTCTAATGTACCTTCTTAACCTCAATAATGAAGGGCTCTAATGGTCCATTTATTCAGTAGAGTGGATTTCTAAAACCCATTTTCAGATTACAGTTTGTGTGCCAGGATTACATTTGTTTTTATTAATAGAGAAAGGAGTCGAGCAGCTGACTTTTCAATCATTTAATCAACAAATGCATCCGGAGTACTTTCTTACTACTGTGTTAAGTGCTACATAAAGCAGCCTCAGTTCTTGAAGCATCTTAACTTCTTTCACTGCAATAAAGAAAAATTTCCCTATAAAAAAGAACCTAAATGCTCAAGTCATTCATTCAGAAAGTAACTGGGAGAAACTTTTTTTTTTTTTTTTGAGATGGAGTATCGCTCTGTTGCCCAGGCTGGAGTGCAATGGCGCCATCTCGGCTCACTGCAAATTCCACCTCCCAGGTTCAAGCTATTCTCATATCTCAACCTCCCCAGTAGCTGGGATTACAGGCACTGCCACTACGAGGCAGGTGGACCACCTGATGTCAAGGGTTCAAGGCCAACCTGACCAACATGGCAAAACAACTTCTCTACTAAAAAAAAAAAAAAATTTTATAAGAAGTCCTTTACTTTGTTTTATGTTTTAAATTCTCCTAGGTTATAATAAGTCTTTTAGGCCAGGAGCAGTGGCTCACGCCTTGTAATCTCAGAAAGTTAGGAGGCTGAGGAGGGTGGCTCACCTGAGGCAGGGAGTTTGAGACCAGGCTGGCTAACACGATGAAACCCCATCTCTACTAAAAATACAAAATTACCTGAGCATGGTGGCATGCACCTGTAATCCCAGCTACTCAGGAGGCTGAGGCAGGAGAATTGCTTGAACCCGGGAAGTGGGAGTTTGCAGTGAGTAGGGATCGTGCCACTACACTCCAGCCTGGGTGACAGAGTGAGACTCTGTCTCAAAAAAAAAAAAAAAAAAAAGAATTATTTTAAAAGTATTATCTCTAGTCTATCCCTCTTGCAAACAGAAAGATAACCTCAGGACCCACATTTAATACCCTTCTGATTTTTAAAAACCTCTGACCTTCAGGAAACTCAAAGACTAAAGAGTCCAGACCTATCAAGCCAACATCCTTTAGCTACCACTGATTTATAGTAATAATAAAATAAAACATTGCAATCTGTCATTTCCAGTTAATTCAATTCATGATGATGATTATTTACTGGGAGAAAGAGAGCAGTGAGTCATGGCGAGGCTTTAAGAGCTGGGAAAGGAGCCATATGAATACACACACACACACACACACACACACACACACACATTTTCATGTCAACTTGAATCATGGCATTTTCTAAACAATGGTGCTTAAATGCTAAAACCTAAATGCATTTTACAGTTTAATAAAAACTTTATCACTTATCCTCAATCCTTCTAAATCTCTGTGTTCCCCCAATTTAGTCCAGAATTTAACCTCTGACCCAACATAATACTGACCACTTCAATTTCAACCAAGTCTTCAGAGAGAGATTTAGGAAAACCAGGGCAACATTTTTATTTGGTGGAGCGGGGATAAGTGTGAAAACTTACTGGATTATATTCCCAGGGTCCTCAGCAACCACCCATTAAGGGGCTGAAAAGTTTATAGAATAGTCCCAAGCCTTGCATTCTTTCTGTGGGGGTGGGGGAGCCCCAAAAGCTGTTCTGTTTCCTGTGACCTACTGCACCATTCACAGATGGTTTTTTTTTTTTTTTTTTTTTTTTAGCAATACTGCCTGTTTTCTCTGTGTTGGCTTCTTTTAGAAGAAGGGCTACTAACATTGAGCAGATAGACAATGACACAGGCTGCACTGCTTGCTCTCTTGGCCTCATTCCCACCCTAATATGAGAAAAGACCTTGCCCTAGGTTTGCATTACTGCAAAACTGCATGTTTTAGGCAAAAACAAAAATGGTTATTCTATGCACACCAAAGAGATGGAGGAAGATGCCTAAGTTAATGGCATTTTCACAATGGAAAGACTTTTAGGTAGTTATTGACTTGCAATTTGCTCTCTTCTTGATTAAAACTACAGTTACTTATTTAACTACTCACACTGCCCCCACTGAATGAGAGAGCAGAAAAAAATAAAGTGAAACACAGGAAAGAGTTAAGTCATTCCTAGGTGATCAGTGCTGTGAGCTGACTGAAAAAAATAAAATCTCTAAAAGTTCTAGCATGACACAGATCCAGGTAGTTGTGCTTAGGAAGAAGAGTAATGAGAACTAAAGAGATACAGCTGATAGAAACTCACGTTAAGGCGTAAACTTGAAGCAATTGCAGATTGAAAGCCTGAGACTTCTCAAGTAGTTTAAGTGCTCTGATTCAAGAAGTAACCATTCCAATAGAGACCGATGGGGAACGTGGAATAGTGTCACATAAAAGATAATAAAATCGGCCGGGCTCGGTGGCTCAAGCCTGTAATCCCAGCACTTTGGGAGGCCGAGATGGGCGGATCACGAGGTCAGGAGATTGAGACCATCCTGGCTAACACGGTGAAACCCCGTCTCTACTAAAAACACAAAAAATTAGCCGGGCGAGGTGGCGGGCGCCTGTAGTCCCAGCTACTCGGGAGGCTGAGGCAGGAGAATGGCGTGAACCCGGGAGGCGGAGCTTGCAGTGAGCTGAGATGGCGCCACTGCACTCCAGCCTGGGCCACAGAGCGAGACTCCGTCTCAAAAAAAATAAATAAATAAAATAAAAAAATAAAATCATATACTAGAATTAGATGAAAAGGGGGGGAAAGTGAAGATCTATACATGGGCCAAGCAGAGACATTTCCTTTAGGTATCCCTGGATAAACCTTTTAACAGTTCTGTAATAACTTAAGAAAGGAAGTACTGCAATTGTTTGACTTTATATTATTTGCAGGGGTGGTGGTGGTATATGTCTGTGTGTTTCTATTTGCTTTTTAAGTACTTAGTTGAACCTAGTACATTCCTTGGTTGTGGGTTTAATTACTCTTCTTCGTTTGTGTAACACCTCATATAAACCCCCCACAAAGAAAATACCTTGATGGATAATTATCTGGACTGGATCTGCCCAGTGGAAAATCACAACCAAGGTTCTGGTGATCAGAGTAAGCAAACATTAGCAACAGCCCTTCCAGAATGTTGCTTTAGCAGGATTATTCCTATCTGAATATGCCCTACTATATACCGGAAGGCACCGGGCTGCAGAAGAGGTGTCCTAGGAGATTTTGTTGCAGTATGTAACTCTCCTCATAGAGGCTGTGATTTGACAGAACTAAATGGCCTCCCCACCCTCAAATCACCTCCTTCATCAGGATACCATGTGCCTGAAATGCTTCGCTCCCTTTGTTAAAGTGCAAATAGAGGGAAAGGGATGGTTAAGAATTTAGTCATTAGCTTCTACTCGAACACTGAGGGGACATTTCTTCAGATTAACTACCAGGGGATCTTGAGTATAGTGAACATATTTTACAAATATAAAATTGGGTCAAGTGGTTGGACAAGTAAAAATGTAATTATGAACTTTTAAAAGTTTTGAACTCATAACAGTACCAGAAGAACTGACATATTAATTTCTCATAGGCATGGAAAAGTGTTATTCTAATGGAGAGGAGAGGGAGGAAAGGCAATGGATCCAGGTGGAATGGAATAGTTCAGGGCCATTATTGCAAGAGAACATCATGGAATTCACAGAGGAATGGGAAGATTGGAAAGGACAGGGAAACAGCTGCTTCTGAAAAACAAAATGTCACAGGGCTGCCCTAGGTGACCCTAATGTTTCCACTTAGCCCTGAATATTTTTACTGCATTCTTCACGGGAAAAAAAAAGTAAAGGAAAAGTAAACAAAGATAAAATATCCTACGCCCTTGAACATAAAATAAGGAGAGAGTGGATGTTCAGTTCAACACTTCCTGAGTTTATACTCTGTGTCAACCCCTGAGCCAGGTGCTATCCCTGCACTGGGCCAAGGACCAGGCTGTTGGGCACGTGTTACCATAGCGACACGCTACTGAGAACAACCTCATGCCCCACTTATACTGAGTCTTCTAAATATTCCCAAGGTTCCTCTCAAACAGAAATAGATTTTTATTCACACTTCTAAGAAAGGACGGTATTTATTTATTTTACCATAAAGTTTAGCAATATTATGCAAAAACTAAGTGCTAGGAAAGAAAATATACTTTCATCGGGCATGCCAGGTGTTTTTGTCTGAAAGACTGGCATCTTACCTGACATCTGAGCAGAATATCAAGAGCTCTTAATCAAATTTTCAATTTCATTTGCCAAGATAAGCTTGCATAATGTCTTTATGACATAAATTCCCCAGCCTTCACTCCTCA
Organism: Papio anubis; assembly: GCF_008728515.1. Classification (NCBI taxonomy): domain Eukaryota; kingdom Metazoa; phylum Chordata; class Mammalia; order Primates; family Cercopithecidae; genus Papio; species Papio anubis. The sequence goes on along the minus strand of NC_044987.1, from coordinate 38,718,779 downwards.
AAACATCATGAAAGAGCTAAATAAAGTGAAAGTGGCAAGTGATACAGGAACTGAGGTATGGCAATTCCTTTAATGGGCTGGGAAGCTCCTGATTTCGAATTTAAGAAAGATACAACCGCAGTCTGACCTTGCCTCCTCAGGCATTGCTGGCAGCTCCCGCCCTGGTTAGAGAGCGCCCCCTACTGTTTCTCCTCTTTGTCAGCTCCAAGTATGCCAATACCCAGGCGGACTCTATAGAGTACCAGTTGGACAAGTGTATCCTGGACTGTGAAATAAATTGAGAGGAAGAAAGCACCAGCCTTGGAGCTGGGCAGAGAGGATCATATCGAAGGTTTGGAAGGGGGATTTCGGATTTCTTCTCAGCAGCCAGACTCCTGGTCCTAGGATGCCTTCCAGGAAGATCAGCCATGGCTTGATTTAAGAGCAGAAGAATCTAGCACCAGAATTTCTTTACCTCCTTTCACACATAGAAGTAAGAACAAGAGACAACCAGAAGGAAGGAAAGAACAAGCCAGGGAGGCAGAGCAAAGGAGAACCAAGAGAAGGAACCCAAAAGGAAAAGAAATGGAGAGAGCAGAAAAGGAGGCAGAAAACAATAGAATTGTCTTTATTTCCTTTTTACTCCCTCCTCTTTTTAAAACAATGTTTCTAATGAGCACCTAGTTTCCTTTGAAAATTTATGAGCACACTTGTTTACCTTTGCTACAATTTTCAGAGTTTAGCACTTTTGTGGGCTGGGTGTTAGGGGAGCTGAGGCTCACTGTCAGTGTTCATTTCTGCTGTGATTTTGCACTGATATTTGTATGCCATCATTTAGTCGTTTTGTTGTTTGTTTGCGCCATCAGCTTGTGTTTGTTGCAAGGCAGCTCTTCTGCTATCTGTCCTCCGCTTCTGGATCCATGTCACTGCTCACACTACCTCACTGACATCTTTCCAAGACTACATATCAGGACCCAGACCTAAACAAGTTTCCCTCCCCCTGGAGAAGCACTGTAAGGGGGTGAAGTCTGGCCCTCCCAAGTGATTCTCTAAAGGGGCAGGTAACAAAAAATTATTGAGGGTGTTGGGGAACTGAACCATCATAGGTTTTCTTGTATAATATACCTAATAAAATATGGAGGTGAGAGGGATTAAAGTATTGTCCAAAGTCAAACAGCTTGTAAGTAACAGGATTTGAACCTGTGGATCCCAAAGCTCATTCTTTTCCCTACATTACGCTGCCCCAGAGCTCTTGTAGCTCTGCCAATCTAGGCTCACTCCAAGAGAAATATTCCCCACTTGCAAGAGTTCATAGAACTGTCCACATGGCTGAAATTGTTGTCTCTGGGTTTTCCTTTTAATAGGCACATGTACTTGAATTTGCGTAACTTAAATGTAGACAGAGTGTAACTACCATGTAAGCATAACTACCATATAAGTGTTATGAGTGATCCTTTGGAAACAGGCCTACAAAAATTCTGAAATCATATGAATATAGACATTTTTGATCCTCCTGGAAAGCAGATGACATCATTGTTTATGCAAAGTACACTAAGACAGTAGAGTGCTGGTGAGGTGCTGATAAGGCAGCTCTCTGTCCAGAATACGGGAGCCCTAACTTCTAGTGTTTGCTGATTTCTGTGGTGTAAATATTTCCACCATGGCAAAATAGAAGCTACCAATATGACATCACTGAATGTGGAATTGAGGAAAATTGTGCTTAGTTCTTGTGAGCCCACGCAAGCTGGCTCCAGCATACAACAGCACTAAGGGCTGCGCAGCCATCACTGGAATTAGACTACACGTGCACATCAAGGAAGAGAGCCTGTAGCAAGTACCATGACAAGCAGGATAGGGTGAAGTGTGTCAGTTCTGGAGTCCAATTGCACATAGGTTTCAAAGCCCAGCTTTGCCGTTACTAACTGGGAACATGGGCAAATTTTAAAAATATTCTATGTTGCACTCATATATAAAGTGAGGATAGTAATAGTATTTACTTTATAACGTTGTTGCAAGAATTAAATGAACTGATGCATGAATAGTGAATATAACCATGCTGGGCACCGAGGGTTTAATAAGTATTACCTATTGTTATATTTTATGTTTAGACAGGAGAAAAGTTCCACCCGTAAGTAGAGAGCAGGGAACCATACAATAGCTGCATCTACTTGGCGCTGAATTGTTTGGAATAAAGAAGATTAAAACACTTTTATGAATCTGTGTTCTTCCATATCTTTTAATTTCTGTTCTTATTATTTTAAAAAATTCTATAAAGGTCTTACTCAGAAAAGTGAGGCCTTCTTAATTCTGGCAGACACTAAGACATACAGTCCTATGCAGAAAGAGAGAAAAAAAGCAATGAGTTAACTAGACATATGACAGAATGAATCAATCTTTCTTTTACTTTTCGTGTCTACTTTTTGAAACAGCACATGATTATCTTTTCCATTCTGGGTCTATTCCTAATAAATTACATTTCATGTTTTATTACCTCTTGCTTGGAATATTATAATAGCCATCAAAAATAATGTCCAGATTACAGTTTTGTTCATAAGTTATTTTACTTTGTTTTTCTGTCTAACACAGGCCAGGCACTGCTTAGGACATGGTGGTGTTGAGGGGTGGAGGGTTGTCCAGTGGTAAAGAGCTGGATATGATTACTGCCCTGAAGGAGCTCACATTGTATTAAGCGAGAGAAACAGTAACCAAATCAACAAACACATAAACATGATAATTTTGGATTGTGGTCATTTGTATGAAGGAAATAAAGAAGGTGATATGGTAGAAAGGAGGCATCAAGGAGAATCTCTTAGGTGAGGTCTCATTTGAGCTGTGAGAAGGAACCAGCCATTTGAAGAGCAAGGAGAAGTATGATCCAGCCGGAGAACTGCAGGATGAAAAGTCATAGGGAGGGAAGAGCTTAGCATGTGACCAGAGCACATTCCTCCTCTTCCACGCCTTCTTTCAGTACCTATTACCCAGCTCCCTCTTTATCTTCCTAAAATGTCCCTTAAGAGTATCTTTTCTTTTAAAAAGCTGCAATGGCTTCACAATTCCTAGCAATTCAAATTCTTTGCCATGACTTTTGAAGCCCAGCACACTCTACCCCCTCCTACTTTCTGCGCTTTGTCTCCCACCAATCCTCTGTACAAAGCCTGCATCAAGTTGCATTCCTCACCATCTCCTATGTTGTTTCTCACAGTTTTGCTCATTCCATTTCCATTGGCTTGGCTTTATGACTTAACTAGAACCCACATATCTTTCAGGGACTAGTTAAAAATGTTTTTCTCACTCCTGGCGTGCTTTCTTTTGAGTCTTTACAATGCTTCATATCACTCGTGGTCAATACCAATAACTCATTAGTTAAACGACCTAGTTGTTTAATTGTATGTTTATTTATTTATTTATTTACTTCTCTTGTAAGTTTTATGATTTCATTCATGCCTGGTTCTCTAAGAAGTCACATGCTTTGGGGGTAACATCCCCAGCAGATTTTTAAGCTCCTGGAGGGCAAGTAGTGATAGCTGATGTTTATTCATTTCAGACAAGAACAAGGCCTTGGACTTAATAGGCCTTTCTCTTGATCTGATCATTTCTTCTCCATGACTTCTCCCATTGCATTTTGCATGATTCCTGAGAGGAACTTATCTCTATAAGAGATCTCTGACTTCAGTTAATCACATATCCTGTTTGCTTTTAGCCTCACTAAACAGTGGACATTTGCTCTCCAAATGGCTGGTTCCTTCTCATAGCTCAAATAAGACCTCATCCAAGAGAGTCTTCTTGATGTGTCCTTTCTACCATATCACCCTCTTTATTTCCTTCATAAAAATGACCACAATCCAAAATCATCATGTTTGTTTCTTTATTGATTTGGTTATTGCTTCTCTCCCTTAATATACTGTGAGTTCCTTCAGGGCAGGAATCATATCCAACTGTTTACCACTGGATCCCCCCTCATGCCTTATGCGATGCCTGGCCTGATGGAGTGAGTATAGGCGAAAGTGGGAAGAGCTGATGCACAGGATTTTCTTATTTGTTTCTAGAGGTTCCTCACCATTAATAACCCTGAGCTTAATTTCAATTACCCAGCCATATTATGGAAATTCTGGAATTTCTTATTTTTATTAATGTTTAGCAACAGGTTAATGAATATAGCCAGATAAAAAACATACATAAAATTTTAAGATCATAAATTGTATAGAAAGAGAACAGAGTTCAATTCCCACTCCACCATTTTTATCCCATGAAACCTTAGTCATGCTCCTGGTATTATTGAACTTTTTTCTTCAACTGCAAAGTCAAGATAACATTCACCTAATGGATTTTTGTGAGGATTAAGTGAGTAACTGGTGTAAAACACTTATCGCAGTGCCTAGTAGTAAGGGTAACTGGTCGTAGCATTTAGATTCACAAAGCCTAGCAGGCAGCTGGCTCACAGGAAGGGCTCAATATATAAACACATGTTGAAAGAAAATAGAATAGACAAGAATAGCTCCATCCCATCCCAGACCCCATAAACAGACTTAGTCCGACTAAGCAATGGATGTTAGGAATATGTAAACGTTCATCTTTAGGCCTCAGTCTTCAATGTCCAGCATTTGTCCAAACAGTTCACTTATGATAACCTGTTCTCCCTGTACTCACCTTCTCTGGCTTTTTCCTAAACTATTCTCCCAGTTTCCACTTCTGGCCTCTTCTGCTTTGATTAACCAGTGGGACATCTCCCTCTGGTTTGACACTTGTGTTCCCAGACCCAGTGGAACAGTCAGTCATATTCTAGGTCCACACACTTTTGACTCTGGGTAAATGTTGTTCCCATTCTGTCCAGGGAAGCCCTTCTGATCTCACTGAGAGAGATGGGCCACACTCATTCCAATGAATTAACTAGCTAAGAAAAGCAAAAATATCAGTCATCGATTTGAGAGATAAATACATATTCAGTTTTGTAATCATATTTTTGCTGGTTGCTGGAAAATAAAGTATTCCACATTTTAATGTTGTACATTAGCCTGTCCACTGCTAGAGACTAATGTTCACTATTGTTAAATTTTGAATGTAATCCATAATACACATCCTACAAATGTGATATGCCAAAACCTCTTGCAATGGAATGATTATTACACACATATGAGGGACCAAAAGGTGTGAATTTTTCAAAGCTTGTCCTTGGTTTCTTTTAACACCATTCCTTAGCAAACTGTTTCTGAGATTCATTGCTTTCCCTATTATTCTGCTTTCAGCCAGTTGTCAATGAATATCCCTCAGGTGTGGACTGACATTGCCTTAAGGTGTTTTAAGTGCAAAAAAGTCTAAGGCTTAAAATACAATACCTCCCAATGGTATTTACCCTTTTTTATGGGACTATTGAAAGAAAGCCCCCAAAGAATGACTCTCTCAGGGTAAGATTCAGATATCTTGAAAAAGGTTGAAAATTACACCTGTCTCTGAAATTACATCATTCGTGGGCTCAATTACTCCATCCTCCACGAATGTTAGAGCCCAGACAAAGCAGACAGTAAGCAATAGAACGATTGAGGTGAGTATGTAAAATAAGTAGCTCTCTTCTTTCACATGACCTCTGAGGTTAGACGCAGAGATATTGGCTCTCAGCTGCTCCAAGAGAGTTTTAGAACAATCAAGGCCAGCTGTGAAAAATCCTCTCATGGTTTGGCTTCCAACAGACAGCAGCTTTTCTGTGAAAAGTAACAGCTCCTTTTCCTCAGCTAAAACCTGAAAAGCCTGTGCTCTCTGTAAAATCCAAATTGGCCAATGATTTTGAAAGAATATTGATACTGAAACCACCAACACAGAGAAAGCAGAAATGTCCCTTTTAGCAGCAATATGGCACATAAAGACTGGACATAAAGGTATATAATTCTGCATACTTATTATTTCCAGAGGGCTAAGGGTACTTAAGTTCACTAAACTCCATGGTCCTAATAGTCTAATATTGTGTATTTCTCATGCCTGATTCAATATCACAAAACTCACCAGCTCATTTCATTAATGAGAAAAAACGAGTTATGACTTAGAAGGGACCATTAAGGAAAACTAAGGCTACCAGTACACAACAGAATATTAAGTGTGGATGTCACTTGGTTGGGACACCACAGTATCATAGGCAAAGGGGTAGAGTTGTGGTGGATGCTGAAAATGGCTGGGTAGAGACCCTCAAGGGAGACTAGAGATAACTGTGGTCAGAAGACAAAAAGACCTGTGGGTAGGTCTTTGATTCAGTATGCTCCTCCTGAAGCATATTAGGGAGCAGTTGAGCCATGGGTATCAGAATAAGCTCAAGCAGAATGATTCCTGTAATATTAAGCCATTATAGGCAAGCAAGGTCAAGGACTCTTACAAGAAGAGAAATACAGAGATGTGACAGAGAGATTTCCAGCTTCACATAGTAACCCCCGAATTGATGTTTTATCCTAATTAAAACTTAATGTAACTCTGTGGTAAGAGTTTCTTGCCCCATATATTCTGACATATACTTCTGAACAAATGAAATGTGCCGACTGAGAAATATTCCACGAAACTAATTGCTTGATAAATGTGTGCAAAAACATATAACACAGAGATATTAAACAGGAAAGCTGGGAGAAATACTGTGCTAAAGTCAACAGAATAAAATCAAACCAAAATGGTACAGAGTGTGGGATAATGCAAAGAATGTCAACCCAGGTGGGTGGTGGGAAAATGAAATTATCTCTGGTGTGTTTCCCAAACCTACATACCCACCCACATATAGATTCTGATGGGCCCTTAAGGGAAACCTCCCACCTTCCCACCCCTCCAGAGGCACAGTGCTACTGACAGACACAAATTATCAGGTGCATTGAGTGAGGAAAAAATTTTAGAACCATCAGCAAAATTGGGAAAACCACCGGACTACAGTCCAGTGGAACTGGAATTGAATTTGGGTTCTCGCCCATACTAGCTCTCTGTTTCAGACAGTTGTTTAACCTCTCTGCTCCATTTCCTTGTCTTCAAGGAAAGGGGAGACAATGAGAGCTAATTCCCAAGGTTAAATATCAAATAAGATTATTTATGTGATAATGATATTAAATGTTAGTAAAATCTGAATAATATTGTGCCATTCATAACTATGTTATTTTAGCAAACAAATATGTCAGATTCTACCCACTGTTTTTATTTTATTTCCCCTTATTTTCATTTACATCACCTTCCGCTGGTTTGTACTAAAAGGATTTCCTGGACTGTATGTTTTTAATGTTTGTGGAAAGAAAGCTCTCAAAGGAAAGACTCTTTCCTCTATATCCAATGGAATCATTGGCATAAAATTTAGGAAGTTAAGAAGAAATCACATTCTTACAATTATTTGATTCAATATGGAAATTTCTTTTAGGATGAAATTTTGCTGATGTCATTGGTTCAGAGTAAAACTGCCGAATATAAAGATATGATTCCAGTATTAATAGAGCAAAACTGTGAAACTGTACCAACCAACCTGAATTGTATTCTCATTGGTGCTATCAGTTAATGAAGTTAGACAAAGAATTTTCCCACATTACAATTTAGTCTACCCCAAAGCCTAAGGAATGCCACCTGCCCATCAAAAATGAATGAATGTGACATAATTCCATTGTATAATACAACCATATAACTAGTTTCTGTAAGTCCACATACACACCTAGAGAGGTAGTCTTATTTACCTCTTTAAACTTATATATTCTGATTAATAAATAATAAATCAACATTGGTATGTTGATTCCATATGGCTTGTTGATTGGGGATCAGATGAGAAGATTATTCTAATACTGAAATACTCCTTTTTCACTTAATGGTTTAATCACCTAACTAAAGTTTACTGTGTTCTTTGGGAATCCAAAGTGGCCATTAGTGAAACTGACAAAAAAAAATTCATCATCTTAGAATTTTGCAATGTAATTAATATTCATTTTGGAACCCTCAGAACCCCAGAGAAGTGTTAGGTATAGAAAGAAACTCTAAAGCGTATATAAGATCCCCAGAAGATTTTCCCCTTCCTCCCTGTCACATACCTCTTTGTCTCAACCCACTTAAATGCTGAGAAAAAAAATCAATACAGTTAAATGAATGTAAGTATGGGTTTATCATTGTCTCTTTAAGTAGAATTATGTCCACATTTTACAAGTTCCATTTCTTTCGCTGTCAAAAACTAGTCTTATTTAGCTAAAGTTGAAAATATTGGGCAGAGTCAAGGTGAGCATCTAGTGAAAAGCTTTGGAAACACTCCAGGGATAAAGCTGAAGACGTTAATCACCAGAATAACAAATGAAATTGAATTGTTCTAGAATTTGGCTTCTTCACCTCATTTTCCACTTCTTCTTCCAATGTGGTCATCAGGATTCAATTCTGGTACTATGCTGTCCATAAGATAATACCAAAGAGAGCAGAAACTCGACATTTACTTCTTTTTATCTCGACTCTAATCAAGAAAATATGACAATGTTTCTGATATCTCTTCTCAAAAACTATTTTTTTACTTTAAGTTCTGGGATACATGTGCATAATGTGCAGGTTTGTTACACAGGTACACATGGGCCATGGTGGTTTACTGCACTGTCAACCCATCATCTAGGTTTTAAGCCCTGTATGCATTAGGTATTTGTTCTAATGCTCTCCGTCCCCTTGCCCCCTACTCCCTGACAGGTCCCAGTGTGTGATGTTCCCCTCTCAGTGCCCAGGTGTTCTCATTGTTCAGCTCCCACTTACGAGTGAGAAGATGCAGTGTTTGGTTTTCTGTTCCTGTGTTAGTTTGCTGAGAATACCTGAAAGCTTTGAAAAATCAGATTATCATTAAGAAATAATTCTTAAACCCAGAAATTTTGCCCAAAGAACTTCCTTCTCCAGAGTCCTGAAAGAACAAATTAAATATTCATCATAAATGTCCAAGTGCAAAGGGTCATTTATAAAACTACCAGTTTACAGATGAGGAAACTAAGATTCAGGAAGTATAAATGATTTACCCCGGCATGAAGCTAGTTAATAGATGCAGGTTGCTCCCTACTCTTACTATCTTGCTTTTTTGTTAATCATTTATACACAAATTCTAAGTACCTACCATATCCATGGCACTAAGGGCTATGAAGGGAACAAATCCAAAACATTAATGGTTCCTCTTCCCAATATTATTATTAGATACTTTAAACATTGCAATAATGATAATCACTATATATCAAATACTTATTACATGGGAGAAACTGGGTCAAAATCATGGTCACAGACATTATTCTCTTGATATGGGTGTTAGTTTCTTCAGTTTACAGATGAAGAAAAGGAAACTGGTATACAAAATGTCATATAACTGTTTCAAATCACACAATTCATCAGAAGCAGAGGTCAAATTTGAACTTACATTTGCCTGATTCCAAGACCTTTGCTCTTAACTATATCATAAGCTGATGTAGTTCTACAACTGAAACTTAACACTTACTTCCAGAGGCAATAGAAGATACTTTAGCTAAAAGTAAAAGAAATTTTCAAAAATAAGGTTTATTAACACTAGAATAACTTAACATAGGGAACCTGTAGAACTTCATCACTGTAGCTGAGTTGAAAATGAGAAGATATTGAATTAGAGGTTTTATTTAAGAGTGGGTCTACCTAGTTGCCTGGTAGGAAGTGAAACCAAATGATATTTCAAGCTTTCTTCTATCCTATGACTTTAAGGAAAAACAATAACAACCATAAAACACCACCATCTACGACAACAGTCTTCTGTGTTTTCCCATGAATTCAAATGAGCTAAAAAGTGATAAATGTATTGCAAGTAAAATAGCTATGCAGCACTGTTGGGAAACGTGGTTCCACGGAGATGTCACAGAGTTTTTCATTGTAAAACCTGCTACTGAAGTTTGGATAAAGGTGTGTGTTTGTGTGCAGTGACTAAGCTTGTGTGGGAGGGAGGCAACCACTGCAGAGGGCTGAAAAATATGCTAATGTTGAAAGACCCATGTGATGGCTGGCATCCTGAAAGAGAGACAGATGTTTCCTCCCAAGAAGAATTTTAGAACAAGTGGCTTGCTGACCTATTCAGGCTTGATTCCTTAACTGCATCTCAGGGTCATACACACGTCAGAACCACTGAGACAATTGTCCTCCTCACTTTGTACCCCAGGAAAGAGATAGAGCAGCTAATTAATCACAAGGCCTTTGCTGATAGTACATTTCATTTGAATTTTTTTTATGTTTTAGTTTTTAAGATGTTTTCATGTTCTCCGAGACTTGCTTTCAGAATGTTGCCTTTGTTCACATGCCGGGTCCCCTACAGTGCTCTCATTGCTCCACTCTGTCCCTTTTTGTTTCCATAAAAACCATCCCTCTTATATTCCCTTTTTAAATCTTTCTTTTCCCCACTAAACTATATGCTCATTTCATGGCAGGGAGCATGACTAACTTGTTAACCACAAAATCCCGAGAGCCCAACATAATGCAAGATACACAGAAGTCTCTCAAAAACATCTTTTCTCAGCACTCCTGAGAATACCTACAAGACGTTCTCAGATATACTAGAGAGGCAGAGCATAGATTGTCTTTTATTAGGCTACTTGAACAAGATTGTTCATTCTTTCATTTACTCAACAAAATGTGGGGGTTTATGTCATGTGTCAGGCACTGCTCTAAATGACCAGGATGCTGCAATAAAAAGAACAAAAAAAAAATTCCCGTCCTTGTGGGTTTTGCATGTTAGCATCAATATATTTTTAAAAGAAATTGAAAAAAAACCCAAGTACTTTGACTACAAAATTCATTTTGTTTGCAGATTACATAACACTGCTACTCAAGTTCCTGGGTCTGTAGAAGAAAAATAAAATTAAAAATTAAAAAACAGCCGGGTGCAGTGGCTCACGACTATAATCCTAGTACTTTGGGAGGCCGAGGTGGGCGGATCACGTGAGGTCAGGAATTAAAGACCAGCCTGGTCAACATGGTGAAACCCCGTCTCTACTAAAAAAATACAAAAAAAAAAAAAAAAAAAAAATTAGCCAGGGTGGTGGCACATGCTTGTAATCCCAGCTACTTGGGAGGCTGAGGCAGGAGAATCACTTGAACCCAAGAGACAGAGGTTGCAGTGAGCCAAGATCATGCCACTGCACTGTAGCCTGGGCAACAGAGTGAGACTCTGTCTCAATAAAATAAAATAAAATAAAATAAAAATAAGTTAATTAAAATTTTAAAACATTGCTCAGGATCTCACAAGTTTTCTTCTGTCTTAATCAGGTGGGGATTGTCCCCATAAAACCAGAAGAGTTTTAACCTGCAAAGTACAGCTTAAAGATATATAAATCGGCTGTAATGGATATGGAAGTTAACTGTGTACCACTCCATGCCCACCTTTCTGCATCTGGCATTACAAACTATCTAATAGCTTTAGCACAAATTCACATGTCCTGTTGTTTCTTGCCACCTCTCAGGGTTCTAAAGGAATAGGCACCAGGTTCTGATAAGAACAGAAACATCTGGAGCGTGGGAGTGTTAATCTAAGGAAGAAAAGTGAAAATAACATGCATTGAACTGTTTAGTGTGCTAAGTAATGATTGGCATTTTCACATACATTGTCTCACTTAATCTTTGCAATAAACAAATAACAAATTACATCATATGCCCCCCTTTTATTTTCTACCAAATGAGGAAATAGAGTAAGAGGTAGAGATGTACCTTTATGTATCTATAGAGAGATTTATTACTTTTGTAATGGTCAGAGCTCCTAAATCACTAATTAACTTCTTAGCAAATTTATAGGCTGACATAACAAGCGAATAAATGGTCTCACTAGATACTGAGAAATTTTCTTGTTCATAACCTTGTGCCAAAAAAGAAATGGGAAATCATTAGGTCAGAGAGAGTGGCTGTCTACCTTCTATTCACCCAGGGAAGATTTTGTAGAAAAAATGGGAACTGGCTACAGTTGATACTATATAAAGAAATCCTGACTTTTAAAATTCTCCACTCTCTCTCTTAAGAGATTTTTTTTTTTTTCCTTCTGTCCTTAAGGTCTCAAAGTTTTCTCCAGCTGAAAATACAGCTGCCTCATAGAAACATTGCATAAGAAAATTAATAACAATAAACCCCAGAGGAATCAGGGAAGTGGTGATAAGGCTGCTTTATGCTTTCCCTACCCAACTGAGAACTTCCTTTCGGCCTCACTTGCTGAATGCTAAGAGGCCAGGGAGGAGCACTAGGGCACATAGGAGAGAGACAGGATGGCGGGAAGCAGTGAACAGATATGGGAGCAAGGGAATTTTAAAAAGAGGAAAGGTCTCTGACCGGGGCTGGCCTAAGGAAAGAACTGAAGGTCAGCAGAGGGGTTTTAACACAACCCTCTCCATCTCTCTCTCTATTCTCTACAGTGTTTTCATCACCCTCAGCTCCTACCCTCTCCCCGGCTGCTGTAATTCCCATCCTCCCATCCACCTGAAACAACAAATGCTCCAGATCAAGAGTTAGTTTTGTGTTTACAGTAGAGCCTCATTTTGCACAAATGTAACTCATGTTCTGATTTTAGAACCTAGTCTTGCCACCAATTTTCTTTATCCTCAACCACAAACAAATCTATTGGCATGTATTAAGGCTATGGAAAAAAACCAGACTGGACTATAACCAGCAGGCAAGCTTGAGAATGGACACTACTCCCCATTCTCTTCCAGAGAATTAATAGTTACTACAAAGGCAGAATGCTGTAAAGGGCCAGACACCAGCATATACACATTCTTTTTTCTTTGGTCTAGATCAATGGTAATCAAGTTTCAATATGCTTAATAATTACTGAATAGTAAATATCACAAAATCATTTACACTCTAATTCATAGGTGATGTAAGGGCTTTTTTTTTTTTTTTTTTTTTTTTTTTTTTTTTTTTTTTTGAGACAGGATCTTATTCTGTCACCCAGGCTGGAGTGCAGTGGGCAATCTTGCCTCACTGCAACCTTTACCTCCTGGGCTCTCGTGATTCTCGTGCCTCAGCCTCCCAAGTAGCTGGGATTACAGGCATGTACAACCAAGCCCTGCTAGTGATTTAAGGGCTTTTAAGTAAAATTTTGTCTCTGCAAAATTTTATCTCTACAAAATTTTCATCTAGTTTTGACTTTTAAACATGCCCAGCTGCAAAAGGTCATCTCTACTATAATACGTTTTTCTGGAGAGAAAGGTATAGCATTTGAAATAATCTCTAAGGACCCTATAACCACCAAAGATAAGAACAACTCCTCTTCCCAAATCAAATCTCATCCGTCTCATGTCTTACTCTCTCAGAAATATCCTATTCCTCTGCTAAATTACTGCAGCTCAACCAATGAATTAATCTGAGTTAAATTTTTCATGTTTCCTATACTTAAACAGCATCTATACTTTACATAAGACCTTAGTGCCTAAACCCAAGGGATAAGGAACTGTGGGAAATTCCAAGCACTTTGGCAGAATCCGGAAGGGCAATACTTGAGTTAGGAAGTCCAACGTGTTTTTAGAACCTGTTTAACTATGCCTTACAGGTAAGCGCTTCCTCATCCTCCAGGAGTTTTCTTCTTGGCACATGCTACCGACCTTACTGACAGTTCTCATGCCACAGCTGGTAAGTGACAGTAACAGTGGAATCTTTGCCTGACTCTGAGGAATCTTTAAGGGAATAAAGTAGAAAGGGGAGCTGAAGAGAAGATACCTGAGAACCCTGAAGCAGAGATAAACTTTTGGAGAAGACACTCTTGGGACTGCTGCCACCCCAGTTCCCCATTTGTTGAAAGGGAATAGAACAAAATCAGAAAATATCGTAGCTAAACTTCTGAGATCTATCTCATGTACACAGACAAGTACACAGAAATAACAGATGCCAACGTGATCCAGCAGGCCTGGCATACTTTGCCCAGTGCTCTCTTCAGCAGTACATATACTAAAATTGAAAGTGTTGCCCTTAAGAGGGACTGGGGCCCAGAGCCCCCTTTGGCCAATTCTGGGCAGGAAAAAAAATGACAATGGGAGTACCCATTTCAACTGTCACATCAGGAAACCACAAATGTCTACTCTATCAGTCTAGAGAATCCACCAATTCAGTGCCTTTGGGAAACATTTGTAGGTCATACCTAGCTGGGCAACCACTCCCTTCCCTCTACAAGGCAAAAAATTCATACTCTGCCCATCACTGCAGCATAGATGAGTGCATTCATGGGGCACAGAGATACAGAAAGCTGAGTACATTTTTTTTGCGGAGCTTTGATTGTAGCTAAAAGTTATATGAAAAAGATAGCTAGAGATAATAAACATCTTTGTGCTCAAAATGTTGCATCTGAACTTTAGGAACTAGCAAGAAGAAATACAGAATACTCTCTACAATTAGATGAAAGCCCATAAATAAAGTAATCTTACTGCACAGTGAGTCTGGGACATAAATAATGTGAGGTACAGCAGAGTAGACCCTGCATAAAGAATCAAAATAGACATATTTCCCTTGGTCACATCTGGCAGAGGATTTTACCAGTTCCTTGGGATGGAGGAATCAAAATAGATACAAGAATATAGGATTTTAGGTTTCTTACATATTATTGTTATCTTACTCATGCTAACTCTATAGTTAGCTGTAAAGCTCATACAATTTTCATTTCATAATATAAATTCACTAATCATTCATTAATTCTTTTATTTTCTTACTAAAATCAAAGTTAAAGAATTCCTCCAGGTATTTAAAAAGATTTATGGACTGAGATGAAACTTCACTCAATTTTGCAGTCAAGATTCTGGTATCTAGACAAAAAAGATCAGCAGCAGATGTTCTTATCCTAGCTCTGTGTTTCACAAACGCAAATGTAACAAAAAAAAGGTATATTTTCTCTTCCAGTGATCCATAGATTTACTCTAATCATTGTAAGCATTTAAAGATGAAATCTTGTAATCTCATGGTCAGGAAGTAAGGTTGTTTTTAGTATAAAGCTACCAGAGCTGGACATAGAATGACTTCCATCCCAGCCTTATAGACATGGCCCTGTATCACTTGAGCTATGAGTCCCACAGTGCCTGGACCCCCAATGATCTGCTCATCCCCACAGTACCTGACTTTGGTTCTGAAGCCTCATAACTTTTTTAAAAACACCTCTTGTCAATGTAAGTTTTTCAAACTCTACGCAATAAAGTTTGCTCTATTATTGTAAAATAACAATGGTAAGAAAAAGGAACAATTGTCACACTGATGGCCTCAGTGTGATTTCTTGTTCTACCAAACTCTATTGGAATTTTGTGAAATTACTGCTCTTCTCTGGTCCTCAATTTACTGACTTGTAAAACAAGGGTTTAGAGTCCAAAAGATGATCTTCAAGTTGTACATTTCCAAGGGAACGTGAGTGAATGATACCTTTGTCTGTGAAAAATTCATTCATTTAACAACAGAGACATGTACCACTACCACCTATTAGAATGTCTAGAATCTAAAAACTCTGTTAATACTAACTGCTATCAAGTATTCAGAGCAGCAGAAATTCTCATTCATTGCTGGTGGGAATGAAAAAATGATATAGCCACTTTTACAGACAGTTCAGCAGTTTCTTATGCAACTAATACAGTCTTAAAAGCAATCATGCTCCTAAGTATTTGCCCAACTGATTTGAAAACATATGTCCACATAAAAACCTGCACGTGAATGTTTATAGCAAGTCAATTAATATTAACAGTTGCCAAAAACTGGAAGTAATCAAGATGTCCTTCAATAAATGAATGAATAAACAAACCTTGCTATATCCATGCAATGGAATACTATTCAGTGATAAAAGGAATGAGTTATCAAGCCACAAAAACATGCATGACTCCTAAGTGTATATGGCTAAGTAAAAGCAGCAAGTCTAAAAATGCTATGCAATGTATAATCCCAGGTATATAACATTCTGGAAAAGGCAAAACTATGGAGATGGTAAATAGTTCAGTGGATGCCGTATGTTCCAGAAGATAGGGTGAGTAGGGCTGAACAGGTGAAGTGTGTGGGATTTTTGGGGGGATGAAACTATCTTGTATTATACTGTAATGATGTGTACATGACACCATGCATTCCTCAAAGCTGATAGAATATTACAACTCAAAGTGTCTCTGCAAATTATGCAAATATTTTAAAAATCATTTAGGAAGTCAGAGGATCTCAAAATTGAATACAGATATAACAAAGGTCTCTAATATTTTAAATGCATGAAACAACCTCACTAAATGGGGTTGGGGATTAGGTGTCGACTTAAATAACTTTGGAAATGAGTATAGTCTGTAAGTCCAAAGACAAAAGGGACTCTGTGTACTCTAGTTGACAAAGTTTTCTCCCTCAAGAGTGTGGGTCAATAATTCTGAAACCAATATATATGGATATTGGAATTCAGCAATTAAGTAAATGGATGGTGTATGGTAGGTGCCAAGTTTCTTACTGTTGGAGTAAGAGAGTACAGATAAGCAATGGGAGGAGCCTAGAATGATCCATGTGTGATAGGTTAGAGTTTGAAATATCAGTATAAACTCATGTTTAGATTAATATAGATACAGATGGTTACATATAGAAATGTTTATAGATATGTTCACATATGCCATTAAGTACACACACATCTCTCTCCTTGCTTTGTCATCTGAGATGGCCTAGAAGCCATTACACCCTAGCTGCAACAAGCACAGCTAATTCCCAGATCTTGGTTTCTAATACCATTCTCCAATAAAAGGAACTAGGGCCCCTTGGCAAAATGGCTCGTTCTAGAACTTGAGCAGAAAATATGCAAGATGAGCCTGGAACACCTTGCAATTACAGAAAGTAAAAAAAAATGCTCAAAACAAAACAAAACCCCACACTGATGGGGCTATGTCAAAACAATACAAGAAGCAACCAAAATATCTCCCAATGGCCAAAGTTGGAATAATATGAGCAACAAAATAAATAAAGTAGCATTAGATTTTAAATTAAAGTATGAAATAAATATTTATGACTACACACTCATATAAATGACTGAATAAATAAATGAAACAGAAGAAACAAATGTTCTATGAAGAAGAATTCCAAATAATTTGTAGATATTCCACCCTAAAGGAGGGGGAGCACAATACACAACTACTTAAGTGTAGGCTGCACCTAGTGACTTTCTTTCAAGAATACAATGTGGAAAAGGACAAAAACAAATAACTTCCCAGTGGAGAACCCTGACAAATACTACCAAGCCAGATCAAAGTTAACATCAACAGTGATAAATCATATTGATACTGTGTACCCTTGATATGATGTAATGAGAATGGCATTTTACCTCTGTGGTCATCCTTTCCAAAACACATTACCCAGTCTAACCACAGGGAAAAAAACCCAGACAAATCTAAATTGTGGGATATTCAGCACAACACCTGACTTACTCGTTTTTGTTGCTGCAACAGAATGCCTGAGACTGGGTAATTTATAATGAACAGAAAATTATTGGCTCACAGTTCTGGAGGCTAGGAAGTCCCAGATCGAGGGGCTGGCATCTGGCCAGGGCCTTCTTGCTGCATCTTCCCCTGGTGGAATAGTGAAGGTCAAGAGAGGGCAAGAGGGGGCCAGGCTGACCCTTTTATAATGGCACCAATCCTACCCATGATGGGGGAGCCCTCATGGCCTAATCACCTCTTAAAGGTCCCACCTCTTAATACTGCTACAATGGCAATTAAATCTCAACATGAGTTTTGGAAGGGACATTTAAATGGTAGCAATATCTAACTAGTGCTCCTCAAAACTCTGAGGGTCCTGAAAACAGGGAAAATCCGAGAAACTGTTATAGCTAAGAGAAGACATGACTACTAAATATAATGTGATATGCTAGATTGGATCCTGGAACAACAACAACAAAAGAACATAAGGTAAAACAAACAAACAAACAAACAAACTGACAGTGTATGATGGCTCACCGTACCTGACGCCTGTAATCCCAGCACTTTGGGAGGCCGAGGCGAGCAGATCATGAGGTCAGGAGATCGAGACCATCTTGGCTAACACAGTGAAACCCTGTCTCTACTGAAAAAAATACAAAAAAAAATTAGCCGGGCGTGGTGGCGGGCGTCTGTACTCCCAGCTACTCGGGAGGCTGAGGCAGAGAATGGCGTGAACCCGGGAGGTGGAGCTTGCAGTGAGCAGAGATCATGCCACTGAACTCCAGCCTGAACAACAGAGCGAGACTCTGTCTCAAAAGAAAATCAAAAAACAAAACTAAGGACTGAATACAGTATGCAGTCTAGTTAGTAATAATGTATCACCATTGGTTCATTAATTGTGAAAAATGTGACATACGAATGTAAGATACTTATAATAGGGGAAATTGAGTGTGGGGTATATGGAAAGATGGAACTATTTTCACAATAATTCTGTAGATCTAAAACTGTTCTAAAATAAAAGTGTATTTTAAAAGTTATTCTTTCTACATTGAACAAATGCTGTTATGCTTTTGCGTTGTGCTGAGCTGCACTTCATATAAAGCAATGAGTAAAACAATCCTGGCCCATGCCTTCAGGGAGCTTATAGTCTAATTTGAAGCAGTGACATTCAGCAACTACATAAAATAGAAGGAATGAACCCACGTTGAGGAGTTCATAAAGATTAATGGCTGTAAAGGCTGAAGTGGTGTCCTGAGACTGATCCCAAATCCTTTATGCTAGGCTTTAGAGCCACAGGCTGCCTTTGAACCCAGCCAGCAAACAAGTTCTGTTGATGATAAAAGAGACTCTGTGGAAGGTGGTGCTGGGTAGGACTGAATCAACGCATTAGAATCAGAAGACTCAAGATCAAATTCCATGTTCTGTCTCATATTTGTCATACCAATTCTTTGAGCTACAATTTCTTCACCAGTAAAATTTAGCTAACAATACCCACCCTTCAGAATTGGTATGAAGATTAAATGTGATTGTATAAACTGCCAAGCACAAGTAATGTCCACTTTCAGTGGCTTAGCTGGAACCTCACACAAATCTGTTTATTAATTCCAGAACATGTTCTATTCCAACAAGCTATGTTCCCTTTTCTCAGAGAGATCACGAACTGTAAGTTTGTTGAGTATGGTTTCCCCTCTCCCTATAAATATGCCTCTCTCTTCTTAAGAGCTCTTGTCTCTCCACACCTCACTTCCTTATCAGTAAAAGCCTTGTGTACAATGATGCTATAACTCAACAGATCTTCCCAAGACAGAAAAAATTGTGTTTCTAGTTGCTTTGCTTTCACACAAGGAAACTCAATTTATCTTGTGGAGGGTGAAAGGAAGTTTCATCCAATTTATTTCTGGAAGCAGGGAATATGCTGTGGAGAAAGAGAAAAAACTAGAGAGAACATTTAAATTTAAAATCTACAAGATGCTATCTCAATTTGTACACCAGTAATTCAGAATTTTTGACAATTCAGAGAGAATTCCCTATGGTTCTACTGAATAAAAATAAAAGCTAGCAACTCCAATGCAATATATTTAGTGGTATATTCTAATTATATTAATTAACTTGATAGAAACAAGCCCATGTTAAATTATATTTAATATATAAAAGCATGCTTGTTAAGTTTTTTTATGTATTGGCTAATTTAGACACAATCTTTCTGGATAAATGATATACATGATGCTATACTGTATTAGTATTACCAAGCCTGCTGTAACCGAACTCAAGCAGACAAATGAATAACTGTGTGTAAAATAATGCTGAAGACAATGTCATTAGAATAGGAATGAAAGGAGAAAGCAATGCTTAGAATTCCAAATAGGAGGCTGTCCTTGGCTGAACCATCATCAGCAAGTCATAAAAACATATTTAAGTCCAAAATCCAAACTCTGTTTAGTGTTTGCTTAGTCAGGAAGCTAACATTGCTTGTCTAATCTTAATTTTAGTCTAATTCAGGTGATGCTATCTAGCACCTACTGAAGAAATGGATGTTTTAACAACTTCACCAGCCCTTGGCAAAGGAAGAATTAAATATTACCTCTATCTCCCCTTTCTTCCATCTTGAAATCTGGCTGAGTTAATGACTATTTATCTAGGTTCGACACTGATAAATTTGGATATTTATCAATAATATGAGTCTACAAATCAGCTTTCTATAATGGTAGTATATTCAGAAAAAAAAACACCTGTATCAAACACTAAAAAGACTACAGAGAAGACTCTGATGGAAATCCACACTTTTTTTTTTTTTTTGAGACGGAGTCTCGCTCTGTCGCCCAGGCCGGAGTGCAGTGGCCGGATCTCAGCTCACTGCAAGCTCCGCCTCCCGGATTCACGCCTTTCTCCGGCCTCAGTCTCCCGAGTAGCTGGGACTACAGGCGCCCGCCACCTCGCCCGGCTAGTTTTTTGTATTTTTTTAGTAGCGACGGGGTTTCACCAGGTTAGCCAGGATGGTCTCGATCTCCTGACCTTGTGATCCGCCCGTCTCGGCCTCCCAAAGTGCTGGGATTACAGGCTTGAGCCACCGCGCCTCGCCGGAAATCCACATTTTATCACATTTATAAATTTATAAATATATATTTTATTCTACCATGTTGTTTATTCATTCAATTACATCATCATTTTTTCTCTATCAAGTTTAGCTTAAATGCCATTTGAAATTCTTTCTTAGAGTACTTCCAAAATTACTAAGAAAAGAATTTAAATCAAAAATGTTGCAAACCTACCTCCTATAAAAAACAGACAAAACTCACAATGTCCTTTTGTTTACTATTTTTACTATTAATACACTACATTTTATAGACTTCATATTTTTCAATGCCTTTTCATAACACTACATCATTGATCTGTTTTATAGGTGATAAAATAATGTCAGAGACACTAAGGATCTGAATTGAAATCATAAAGCAAAACGTGATGACCCCAGGACCAAACTGCAGGTCTGGCTGTGAAGTCCATGCTATCTGCAACATAACAGCACAGCTGCAAATGAGTGATTTATCTAAATAACTTTTTAAATTGACATATTTATAAAATATAAAACAAATCACGAGATTGAGAATTAAATGTTGAACTATCAGAGGGAATAAAATTACCAATCTGTTCACTTAATCAATGTGGAGAACAAATCACATCAGAGTAATGAGCTGAGCTCTCAACATTGATTAATCTGAAAGAGCTTCATTGTGTAGAATAGAACTAGTAATGAAGTGTTTGGGGACAATCTTGGGTACTCTGAAGAAATGAAATGATTCAGAACATAAAAAGGTGACTATATTCAGAGACAAATAGCCCACCCCTTCCTGCTACACTTGTATCGGTTGAGATTTCTTTTCCTTGGAAGTAACAGACACTATCTTAAGCCTGCTTAAGTAAAACATGGAAATGTATTACAAGGATCATATATCTGGGACTCAGGATACTAAAGACTATTTTTAAGCATTCTTTGCAGGAAACTAAGAAAAAGGGAAGATGCTGGAGGAAAGAAGAGACAGCTCAAAGGAGGACTCAGTGGGTAGAAACAGGTAACAGATCTGTTTCTGAATGCACAAAGATGCTCTCTAAGGATTCCCACTTAAGTGTGGAGTCTCGGGCAAGGATGGGGATTGGTAAATCACTGCAGCTTTATAAATGAGAGGAAAGGAGCCAGCCAGTCCTGGGCATTATGCTAATGCGACTCCATTTCTACCAACAGACTGGTGAGGCCTGAGGACATGGGTTACACAGATACCAGGGGTATGGTACAAAAGAGAGGGGGAATTCTCCACACACCAGTGGAAAGAACACAACATGAGATTTCTGTAGAAAGCTGCCCGCATCAGTGGTTTTGGCACGATAAGATTGCTTCAATACTGGGGGAAGCAGGGGGCAGGAGGCAGGAGGGAGCCAAGGCAAGAGCCCTGGGCAGCAGCATCTGTTTCTTTGGCACTGGGATATTTGGCAGTAGACCCTACCCTAGGCAGCAAAGCTGGGGCTGCAAAGAAGTAAAATGATAGTGTTTGGGGGAGGGGATGTTCTGGTGAAATACGCTGAGAATAACTTAGAAGTAATCCGTAAAGATTTTAAAGGAGTCTGGTGTGAACGAGGCAAAGCCAAAGGAATACCATATTTGGACTGCCATTCTGATGCTGTTGGCTTGGGAAACATGCCATATATATCAGTAGATAAATGTTAATATCTTTCTATCTCTCTATCTATGGAGTTCTCTGAGTATTGCCTCTTTACCATACTATGCCATGGTACTTAATAGTAAGGAAGTTGTTTTGTGCATTTGTCTGCCCTTTCCTGAATGCCTTCTGACACAATGTAGGAATTCAGATCAAATCTATCTATGACAGTCCTGATGCCTCACAAACATGTGATCCCTTCCATGTCATTTCTACTTTCACTAAAGGATCCTACCCTGACACTAGTCAAGATGTCAGGAAGTTATACATATGGAAGATAGCAACAAAGATCTTTTGAAGCCCAGAACACTTTGATTGGCATTCATTTTAAAAGACATGTCTCATGTTATGTAATGCTTACATTCCTAAAAAGTTGATATGTTGCAGTGAAATGTATATAAAGGCAGATGGTATTTAAACATTGATTAAAAAAAAAAAAAAAAAACAACTCCGTAGCGGATTCATTTGAAATGAAATAATCACTTCTCATTAATTTTCTTTGTAGATTTGTGTTGCCTCCATAGTAGGTCTGCAGAAAAGGGTAGAACATAGCAGAGTGAAAAGAACATGGGTTTCCAGCCAAATAGACTAAGAATAGATCTACAATTAACCAGCTGTGTGAGCTTAAATACTTTTCTTAGACTTTTGAGCTCGGGTTTCTCATCCGTAAAGTAGGGCTATTACTGATCTCACAATTTACTGTGAGGAACCATGCAAAGAACTTCTACATAGTAGATAGACATAGCTAGATATGGATATAGATGGTATGTTTTATATTTTTTCTCTCTATATATGTTTCTCTCTATGTAGATATAGAGAGAGATACTGGGACAAAACTCTTAATGCTCTTTTGTTAGCTATTTTTATCATTAATACTTTACATTTTATAGACTATATTTTAAGGTCTTTTTATAAAATTATGTCACTGTCTGCTTTATAGGTGATGAAATAATTTCAGAGATACTAAATCTGAATTAAAATTATGCCACAAAAAGTGATAGACCCAAGATCAAACTGCAGGTGTCTTGGCTATAAAGTCCCTGCTATCTGCAACATAGGAGACATATATGTATATATGTGTGCATGTGTATACACATGCCCTTACATCTATATCTAGCTATATATATATATATATAAAACCATATTTCTTTGTTTCTGAAGAGAACGACATTTCCAGAATTTTTAAAGTACATATACAGAAATAAAAGTTAAAAAAAACTATGCAACACAGTCAAGTCAATCATCAAAAATTCTAATATTCTCGATAAGAACTATTAAATGTATACTTTTAACCATTTTAAAATTTTACTGAAATTAGCATCTTAGCCTACTATTTTATTACTGCTTAAGGTTGACAGCTTCACCACAGTTCTAAACGAATAAATGAATGAGATGCAAATTTTTTATATTCAGTCCTTTCATCTCTATGAAAACCCTATACGGTCTGGCTCTGTACCCTCACCCAAATCTCATCTTGAATAGCAATTTGAATTGTAATCCCCAGGTGTTGAGGGAGGGTTCTGGTAGGAGGTGATTGGATCATGTGGGCGGTTTCCCTCATGCTGTTCTTGAGATTGTGAGTAAATTCTCATGAGATCTGGTTGTTTGATAAGTATGAGGCTCTTCCCATTTCATGCTTTCTTTCCCTCTTGCCTGCTGCCATGTAAGACATGACTTGCTTCCCCTTCACCTCCCGCCATGATTGTAAGTTTCCTAAGGCCCTCCCAGCCAGATGGAGATGTGAGTCAATTAAACCTCTTTCCTTTATAAATTAGCCAGTCTTAGGGAAGTTCTTTATAGCAGTGTGAAAACAGACTAATACACCAATCAACTGACCAGTTAGTAACCACCAATGGTACAGAACTGTACTGAGCATATCAGATAAGATTTTATTGAGAGCTTTTCCCCCATCAGAATTACATAACTAGCTTCCTTAAAAATCACACTTTTTATCCTCATATTGATGTTTTAAATTTTGGAAAAAAGTTTGCTCAAAATAGCGATGAATTCCCAGAGTCAATTGCCGTGGTCTTTCCTCTTTTATAAAATATGTAGTTACATAGATGCTATGACCATTAGTTTCTGCTTAAGGTTTAATTTTGATACATTTGCAGTTGAAAAATAGACCCCAAATCTACTCAAAACCAATGCATGTCAATTGCTAAGATTTTCCCAAGAGAAAATTAGAATAAATTTTGTATGGCAAAATCACTGATTTGCATTCTGTGACCTTAGCTAATTTCTACATTAATGTGGAAGAACTATAGAGAGTCATGTCTGGAACACATCTGTCATTAAGTTTGCTAAAAGATTGCTGTTTGAGGGCTTAAAGAGGCCAAAACATGAGTTGGAATGACACATTGCTCAATGTTGGGAACTCTTTGTGTCAAACAAATCTGTCAGAGTGTTTATTACCACATAGGACATCAGTTCTTATTTTTAGATTCTCATTAAACCCAGTAAAGCAGGAGTCTGCATAAGCTGAAATTCCATTGATATGCTTGTTCTGCATGTAGATTGAAATTATGTTGCTCCTTATTATTGGTAATGTTGTCTTTAAAAGCAGAATCTTCAAAAGATTTGAACAACTTGATTTAAAAAGCTCTTTAGTTTCACTGCAACTTAGGTGGTCCAATCCTGTTCTTCCAAATGTAGTTTCATAGGAAAAAAAACCAAACTTTAACAAAATTTTGATGTAGCACCAGCCAACGTGCCACCACGGATCTCAAGTGCTTCAAACCAAATGACAGAATTTGAGATTTAGAAACGATCTTGTAGCCTATCATATTGCCCAACTTACTTATTTTAATGCGAACAATTTAAAGCCAAAAGCTATCACTCTCATAGATCTCATAGCACCAAATACCGACATGCCCAGTTTTGTAAGCTATCTCAACTCACAGCGAAATAAACAGTAAAAGCTTTGAGTTTTTTTTCCCAATAACAGGTACCCCTGTACTCTGTTGAACACATCCCCCCGCCAATACCATTCTTCAGTCTTTACTGTTTTCCAGGCGTGGAAGCAGGATCTCTTAAGGTATCGTTCTGGCTCCATAACTTTGTAGTCACTTTCAGTTGTTAAAATAGTCACATTTTGGATCTTTAAAACTGAGTGCTATTCATTTAGCTGCAATCTCAACTTTGATCCAAAGCCTCTTTCTTTTCATCCCAGCACATGCTAAACTCATGACTCTCAAAACTTGAGAAGAGAGTGAAGTGAGAAAACAGGGTTGGGTCTTCTCTCCTCTTTACCCCTCTCCATCCTGCTTCCTATCCTCCTCTAAACTTGAGGCAGAAAGGAAGGAAAGGCAGAAGAGACTACATCTCCTCTCCTGTACCTGCCCATGCTGAGGTTTCCATCTCTTTCCTATTGGTGTCCTCTCCTTTCCTGCTTAACATTGGCAGGCCTGCAATTCCTTCAGTGTTGCTAATATCCAAATATCTTTGGAACTCTTCTTGTTTTCTATTTACACTCAATTCCTTGTTGATCTCACCCAATCTTGTGGCCTTTGATAATATCTGTATAATAAAAGCTCCCAATACCCAATGGCCTAATCACCATCCTTACTTGCATGCCCAGTAGGCTTCTCAAACTTACTATGTCCACAAAGCCTTTTGCACCTGCCATCTTCCCCTCTCAACTAATGGTAATTCCATCTTTCTCGTTGCTCAGACCAAAATTTAAAGTCACTTTTTATTCCTCTCTTACCCCCATGCTCAATCTTTCTACAAATCTCCTCAATTTTATTCAGACTTGTATCCTCTTCTTGCCCTCTCTACTGCTGCCACCCTCGTGTCAAACATCACTAGCTCTAGTCCAGATTATTCCAATGGTCTTCCAATGGATCTGCCCACAGTCTTTCTCAATGCAGCAACTGGAATGTTCTTATTAAAACACATGTCAGACCAATGTATGCCTTATGACAGCCCACATGCCTTACATGATATGCTTCATTCCCTATTATATCTTTGGCTGCATCATATGCTACATCCCTCCTTGCTCACTCCACACCAAGTACAACCAAGTACCCTGATTTCCTCAACAAACACTACAGTCACATGTTTGTTTGTTTGTTTTCAATTCAGCTATAATTCACATAAAATGGGCAAATCTTAAGTGCTAAGTTTGTAGTTTTGACAGTTCTATAGGCCTGTGTAACCACCATCCTTATCAAGATAGACAACAATATTCTGTCACCTCAGGTTCTTTTCCATTCAATTCCAATTCATCCTTATACACATTTCTGTTGCCACAGATTTTCTTTGCCTGTTTTTAGACTTAATATAAATGAAATCAAATAGTATATATTATTTTATGTCTAGCTTTTATTTACTTAACAGAATCTATTTGAGATTTGTTCATGTCATAGAATGCATTCGTAGTTTTTTTCTTTCAATTAATGACTAGTATTCCATGGTATGAATATATTACAGTTCATTTATCCATTCTTCTCTTGATGGATATTAGGGATATTTTCCATTTGGGGCTAATGTGAACAAAGATGCTATGAACATAGTGTAGAAGTCTTTGTGTAGACATATGTTTTTATTTCTCTTGGGTAAATACCAAGGATTGAGATTATTGGGCATGGGCTCAATGCATGTTTAACTTTATAAAGAAACTGTGCCTTCTGCTCTTTGCATTTGCTGTTCCCCTTACCTGGAATGTTCTTCCTCTGGGTGTCTCATGGATAACTCCTTGGCTTCCTTGTCTTTGCCAAAAGTCACCTTCTCAATGAGCTCTACCCTATGCAATCCAACTCCATCCTCCACCTCAACCCTAGCACTCTCACTATTTCCAGATTTTCCCATAGCACTCTCCACCCTTTAGCATGCTATATAACAATGAATTACTATTTATTGATTTTTTTGTCCCACCAGAATGAAGGAAAAAGCTTTTTTTAAAAAAATCTGTGTTGTTCATTAATGTGTCAACAGTGCCTAGAACAGTGCCTGACACTTAAGTAGAAAGTCATAAGTAATTGTTAAATGGAGGGAAACAAAGAAAAAAGGAAGAAGGAAGGAAGGAGGGAGGGGCAAGGAAGCAATGAACATCTGGGGTGCCTCCCAGAATGCCAGGTCATAGCAGCTTTATGGGACTTCTCAGGTCTCTAAAACTCCAGAGTTAGTATCCAATCATTCCTAGTGAATTTTAATGCTCACTCTTGTCCCAAGTGCGCTATCTGTGGCCTTTCCAACCTGTGCCTCTTCAGCACGTGCAAGGTGTTCTCTTGTGTAAAAAGCCTCTGTATTTTGACATTGAGTTACTAAAATGTCTCATCCATCAGAAGTTAATCTGCTTGACTTCTGCTTTAGTGTGTCTAGATATGCCTGTCTGGTCTCCCTTTTCTCCTTCTCCAAACACACATCACCCGATTGTGAAGGGAGTTTCAAACTTCTTTCCATGTCCCATAAGCAGCACTCAAACCCAAACCCCACCCCTCCTCCATTTCCTCAGACCTTGAAGGCATTCGTATGCTCTATTTCCAGAATTCCTCCAGCTGAATAGATTCATGGCTTGTGGTTTTGTTTTTTTTTTTTTTTCAAAGCATTTACTACATAGAAGTAGTTATTATTTACTACATAATCTGGCAGAAAATTCTAGAAAGCTACATTTCTTTTGCCATTTAATACAAGCCCTCACTAATAGAATAGTAAAACTGGGATTGCTATTTACTTATTAAGTCTTCTTCCTTTGAGAAAATCAAAAAGAAGTAATGGGGATGTGTGGGGGCAGGAGCTATTTGAGAACTCACTATTCTTTCCACTCAGTTTTGCTGTGACCTTAAAACTACTCTTAAAAAAAAGATAAATTTATTATTTTTTTTTAATAAAAAGGAATCGTGATAGCTCTGCCTTAACGATAACAGTGAATTCATGTCAAAATCACTGCCCATTCATTTTCCTACTGGTCCACTAAAGTAAATGTGAACTCATTCAGAGTTTAAGCCAATTCTCTCATCAAGTAAGTCAATGCTTATTACAGTTTAACAGTGCTGCTTGTCTCAGCAATCTTAAAGTGATTCTATCAGTGCCTGTTTTAGTCAGGGTATAGCCTGGAAAATGCAATTCACTTTAAGTATTTACAACAGAGCATACATAATACAGGAAGTTGGTTCCACAGACGATAAAGGAGCTGAGAAGCCAAATGAAACGGTGAGAGGAAACCCTTAGCAACATCAGGGAACCACTCCTCTCCCTGGGCTGGCTAGATAAAGGGAGATGGCAAAGTCACTAGAGTCCAGGTGTCAGGGTTACTCAGCAGAAGCCAGTTTCCAAGCAGGCCTGTCAGACAGGAGCTAGTGTCATGGAAAATATACAACCTAGCCAGAGATAACCCCAAAAATATATAATTGAAGAGAAATTCCCTGGTACCTTCATTTCTGTCACCGCTCAGTCTGCTGCAGGTCTTCCCACTGGCCACACACAGTGTGAAACAAACTGACACATAAGCCTGGGAAACAGCTTACAGGGATCAGCCCTTCAAGCAGGGGAACAGCAAGGTATAGATCTGAGGGCAGCAATCAGCACTGTGGCAAACTAGAATAAACCCACAGAGCAGAATTTGAAAAACATTCAAAAATTTCTATCAGAGTAGATGATTCTCTGTATGGTGCTATTTCAGAACATTTCAAAACACATGTATTAGCATAAGGAAGGGTTAATGGCTTATGCTCTATTAGATTCAGAAAAAGAAAGAATGCGAGAGAGAGAGACAGAGAAAAAGGAAGGAAGGAAGGAATGAAGGAAGGGAGGGAGGGAGGAGAAGGAAAGAAGGAAGGAGGGAAGGAAAGAAGGAAGGAAGGAGGGAGGGAGGGAGAGAGAGAGACACAGAGAAAGAAAGAAGGAAAGAAAGAAAGAAAGAAAGAAAGAAAGAAAGAAAGAAAGAAAGAAAGAAAGAGAGAGGGAGGGAGGGAGGGAAGAAAAAGAAAGAAAGAAAGAAATAGAAAGAAAGAAGAAAGAAAGAAAGAAGAAAGAAAGAAAGAAAGAAAGAAAGAAAGAAAGAAAGAAAGAAAGAAAGAAAGAAAGAAAGAAAGAAAGAAAAGATTAATTTACTTAATGGTAAACTTTATTAAAATAGATGAATACTCAAGCAAAGCTTGAAAAAGGGAGTCTTGTTTAATTCCATCCCACCACAATCCTATTCTCTTGGTCTCCTACGACACAGAGATTAGTGGTAGTGAAGTGGAGAAAGGAGGTTAGAAGTTTCCATGTTATTTCTGGCTATTTCAGTTGCAGCATAGAAAAAAACAAAAAACAAAAACACTAACAGTAATAGTTCAGATCTTATCTTGATACTAATCTTGATGATTTATGTATTTTTAGAGACATGAAGCCAGTAAATATAATTGGGAGGTAAAGTTTCTTTTTCTTCTATTTGACATCCTGAAGTTATTTTAACAAAAAGAAAATTTAATCTAAAAAAAGACTGTGCTCCTAAATTCAAATGTTCATATACTTCTTAAGTCTATAATTTACTAGGCACAATGTTATGACAAAACTAACAATTAGATCATTGTTACGTAAGCGCTATGACAATTTAATGGGCAGTAGAGAGTGCCCAGGGTTTTGGTTCTAAGACATGAGTCTGAGTACCACCTGGAGTACTTTTCTGGCTGTGCATCTTTGGACAAACAACTTGATGACTCTGAGCCTCCAGTCATTTGAAATAACACAACTACGGTCACGGTACCACTCCACGAAGCCATTGTGATGATTTAATGAAGTAAAATTTGGTGACCACTACAGCATGAATGCTTGGCTTCTGTTGTTTTCCTTTTTATTCTGGGACCCAAGAATAAGCCTTCCTTTTAGCTGATGAAGAAACACCAAACACAAACATTATGTAGTCAGAAGCAACCCCAAAATAGCTACTATATAATTAACCCAGTCTTGAGAAGAGAAAACAATTACAAGATTAGAGAAGGAAAAACACAGACAATTTTCTATGCCATCTCAAATGCAGCAGCTGAAAGAAGACCCATCAAACTCACTTATGGCACCCAGCTGCATTACTGCATCTTTACAACCCTAAGGATTCCAGATGTGTGGAGTTCACCTGGGTCTAGGGAGCCCTTAAACAAGCTAACCAATGATTTCCTACAAAAGAGCAGACTAATCAGAAGAAGAAATGAAAATCACCTGGACAGTTTTGCCTTAAAATAATTGACACAAGGGGTGGGGAAAGATATGTTTTATAAGTAGTTTCTTGCTGCAGTTTTCTTATTCAAATGCCTTCTGGGAGGCAGTTTTTCCACCCAATTCTGGTTTTAGTTGAGTTGCTATGTTTTCCTCTCTAATTCAGACCCTGAGAATGATCTATTGCAAATCCACCCACTCTTCTTCCCAGAGAATCCTTTTATTCATAAAACTACTTTTTTTTCCATGAAACTACCTCCATTTTAGCCCTTTGGAGGAATTTAGTGAAGAATTTATCTTCCAACAAATATTTGTTGAAGGCCAACAGCATGCCACGCAGGCACCCTTCTAAGCACTCTGGGCACACCAAGGAACAGAGGAAGATCTTTGTCCTCATGGAGCTTATATTCTAGTGAGGGAGACAAACAATGAACAAGAAACATAAAAAAGAAGTAGATGGTACAGCGTGCTAGAAAGTGTTAAATATTATGGCTTAAAACGATGAGCCATGGAGCAGTTCCAGGAGTGCTGAGTCGGTGGCATTGGTGAGAGAAGTGGATTAAGAAAATGTGGCAGATATACACCATGGAATACTATGCAGCCATAAAAAAGGATGAGTTTGTGTCCTTTGTAGGGACATGGATGCAGCTGGAAACCATCATTCTTAGCAAACTATCACAAGAACAGAAAACCAAACACCGCATGTTCTCACTCATAGGTGGGAACTGAACAATGAGATCACTTGGACTCGTGAAGGGGAACATCACACACCGGGGCCTATCATGGGGATGGGGGAGGGGGGAGGGATTGCATTGGGAGTTATACCTGATGTAAATGACGAGTTGATGGGTGCTGACGAGTTGATGGGTGCAGCACAGCAACATGGCACAAGTATACATATGTAACAAACCTGCATGTTATGCACATGTACCCTAGAACTTAAAGTATAATAATAATAATAATAATAATAAAAAGTTCTCGGTGGCATTGGTGAGAGAAGTAAAAAGTTATTCGTGTTCTCCCAACTGTCAGCATTCCAAAGAGTTAGATTTCTGTGAAGGCATACAGTCGTTTTCCTCAAACAAGGTTTCAAACTGGCAAGTAATGGCTTTGTTTCTTTCCCATTCAAACAAGTAATGAAATTTTACATAGCAATTTTTACCCTTTTAATTTCCAGATCTGATTGTGTGGAACTACATATTAGGATACCCTGGTTTCTATATCCATTATATTTCATTAGGGCTAATTTAGGTTCTCTATGTCCAAGTCCTCAATCTTTCCATCTTCCCTTCACAAATAGAATAATTACCAGCTCATGTTCTTTGACGTCAGAACAGTGCAACCACTCTCTGTGTTTTAGCAATTCAGTTGTGAGACTTTCATTTGATTCCCTGGACCTCATTTGAACTTCCGTGGGTACAATCCTATCTTAATAAAACACATACTGACTCTGGGAAAAATTGTAAAGCAAGTAAAAATGGGGTGGGAACTGCTCCACAATTCCTTTCTGAGCCTGGAGGCTCTTAACTCATTTATTACAGAAATTTCTTTCTCTTTCCTTTAAGTTGATAGTGCTTAAGTAGTCCCCTGACCTGCACTGCATATCCCCGCTACTCAAAGCTTACACCATAGGTGGCATTACCTTGAGGAATTTCCATATAAGCAAATAACCAGTGTTTCATCATAATTAATTCACACACAGTTAATTAATACAAGATAATGTTTTAAATTTTTATCAGGGAGGGGAGTTTCTGGCTTCATCTTAGCCAGCTTTTTATCTTCAGGGCTTAATACATGTTAGTACACATATACCTTTGATGGATGAATGAATGGAAGAGAAATATTAATATATGAAAACGTATTCCTGACAGAGGGAAGGAAACAATATCTATTTTGTATTGAATTGGTTGAAAATAGTATTGGGACCATATTTCTCCTAGGACCTTCTGCTTCATCCCCTTTTCATGCATCATTTTCTTTCACAGTGTTCTGTTTGTCTTTTTGTCTGTCTGTCTCTGCCACTGGACTCTGAGATCCTTGAGATGTTAGATATGTTTAGCAGTTTTATCTCCTGTCACTAATATTTGGGCGGGGGGAACACTTATTTCCCCACTGCTTGTTTCCAGCCAGAGAGGAGCAGGAATTTCTATTCTCCTCCTCAGAAGAGAAAAGCATGGGAGGAGCTTGTGATGTCTCGCTAGGCACTGCCTCACTCCTCTCCAAGTGGCTTACTTCATTGGAAAATGTGGGAGAAGAAACCATCATAACTCAGCTCATCACATCTGCCTCTCCTTTTGGACCTGGACTGCCTGTAGAACACCCATATTCTCTGTAACTATCATGGGGTAAATGTATGGAGGGGGCTGGAGAGTGAGTGAAAGGGTTGTATTGCTCTTCTAGGGCCTAGAAGAGGTGGATGGGTAGATGAGTCTGCCTAATCCAGTAGTAAAGTCTTAGGTGGCCCATTGAGGATGCCATTTTTGGAATGATGGCACTCAGGCCTGGAGTGCTTACATAGCTTTGTCGAAATCACAATGAGCAAGTGACTTTGCTGAGATTTGAACCTAAGCACTTTGGTTATAAAGCCCAAACTCTTGAACACAATGCCCTATTTCTTTTTTTTTTTTTGGCAGGGGAGGGGTGGTGGTTAATTATTTCCACACTCTCTAATCAGCCTTAACAAAAAAGCCAGTTTTACATCTCTGTCAGATTCCTGCATCTACTCTTGAATGTAACAGCTAGCACAGGGCCGGCCTGGCTCATAATATACATTCAAAAATGGGTGACTTTAATGAAGTGATATTATCAGAGTCCTTGTGCTGCTGGAATGAAAATGTGAAGAATGAGCTAGATCATGGCAAGGTCACTCCGATGCTTGAAGAAACGTAGAGTCAGCTCTCATCCCAAAACTCCAGGAGTCAGTAATTTCTTTGATACTTTAGAGAATAGAATCAGGCGAGGGTGAGTTGAAAATGTCTAACATTGACTCTCTGTTTCCTGTCTCCACTATACCATTCATGTGTGTAACCTGAGCTGGGGTACATCCCAGCAATACTTGATATCTTTATCCTAGGAATTTCTTCTGAAAGTGTAACCTATGGGTCTCCACTTGAGCAAGAACATCTTAGGAAAAAATAAAAATGAAAAGAAGAAATAGGGCATTGTGTTCAAGAGTGTGGATTCTATAACCAAAGTGCTTAGGTTCAAATCTCAGCAAAGTCACTTGCTCAATGTGACTTGGCAAAGCTATATAAGCACTCCAGGCCTCAGTGCCATCATTCCAGAAAAGTAAAGACATGTCTTAGAACAGTTATGCAGATTATATAAAGCAATCTCTATAAAGTATTTAATGTAACAAATAATACATAGGTGCCTGATAAGTTCCCTTATATAAGTTTGATAATTTTATTACCTTCCTCTCTTAGAGAGTACCAACACATGTAAGGCTGCCCAGGACGCTGAAAAATCCTTCACTAAAGAAGTGTATTCAACCTTGTTCAATGCAGCACCTCTCAGATGTATTTCACCAAAAGCTCTTTTGTAAGAGGTTTTAAAATTATTCTTAACATCAAGACAAACACTTTGGGTAACACTGCCACATGTCTGTGAATTTAGCTGAGGGCAACACACAACCTAGTGGCCCTCAAGCCCTAAAGGAAGATGCAATTCAGAAATATATCCCCATTTGGCTAGTGGGTCACTTCTGAAGTCTGAGTCCAGTTTCTCTTCACCATCTGTCTTTTAATGTCCAGTACTAAGCACAGGCCTTACTTAATTGAACATGCAAAGTGGCACCCGCAGGCAATGATCTCAGTATATATTTTGACTCATCATCCGAAGAAATCAGAGATGAAAGCAACATCTAATGGCTGAGAATACATAAATAGCCATTTCCACTCACTTTCAATTACCCTGCAGAGGAATCTGGTCACAGATGAGCTCAGTAAATTCACAATATGTTATCCTCAATAGCTAAGCTGAGCAAAATCACCCAATTTGTTAGAACATTAATCCTCTAAAAGCTTGCCAACCCTAATCATTTTATGGCTTCACATTGCTTAATGGTAAAGATAAGAGGATCCCCAGGGATGCCCAGGTGTGACCTTCAGTGAATGAAGTGCAAACAGTCTCCTGAGAATATAACTGGATGTTGTACAGCCTAAATACCCAGCTTATAACTAGTGTGGTCAGTGTTCTAACTCTCATCTGCACTATGTGCCTTTCACAGTCATCCTGGAGGAATTTCCAGTCCTTTGAAACTGGGGATTACAGTGTATTTGTTTCTGAATCCCCAATGATTGGCATAATATCAGATACATGGAAGTCACACATTTAACAAATATTTGTTAAACGAAAAATCAAATAAGTGATAGTAGGCAGTTACCTTCAGCAAATACACTCACCATACATATGTACATACATAAAGGATGTTTGTGGCATATGGGGAAATAATGGGGTTCTTTTTTACTTTTCTCAATCTGAAGTGGGAGGTGAAGGCTCTCTTTGCTTGATTCTACCTGTGAGGGGAGTAGTTCTGAAGTACTGATACCTTCAGAGCACAACTGGCAGATTTGTGGAGAGCACCATACTCTACAGGTTTAAATCTTAGATCTGTCTCTTAGTAGCTGTGTGACTTTGGGCAAGCTAGTTATTCTTTCTGTGTCTCAATGACCAAACTGTCAGATGGGAGTGATAATCAAGGTTGTCATGAGATAGAAATAAATTATATGAAGCTATGCATCACATAGCAATGTTTCTGCCAACGCTAGACTGCATATACAATTATGGTCCCATAAGATTATAATGGAACTGCCTTATACAGGTGTGCCATTATCTTGTCTCTTGTGCTGTATTTTTACTGTATTTTTTCTATGTTTAGATATGTCTAGATACACAAATACTTACCATGATGTTACAATTGCCTACAGAATTCAGTTTAGCAGCATACTTTACAGGTTTGTAGCCAAGCAGCAACAATAGGCTAGACCACCATATAATCTAGATGTGCAGTAGGCTGTACTATCTAGGTTTGTGTAAGTATACTCTATGATATTCACACAATGATAAATGTACCTAATAATCCATTTCTCAGAGGATATTTCCATCCTTAAATGATGCATAACTATATATATAAAATATTCATGTGTGTGCACACACACAAATATCTGTATGCAGCACGTGTCTATATATATGACACATATATCATATATATATATCATATATATATATCATATATATATATATCTGAAAGAAATGTGTAGTACACAGTGAACACAATATAAGCCTGGGCTATTACTGTTGAAAGGTTGGAAGTAGAACACTAAGGAGTTTATGCACCCGTGCTCCCATGTAAATTCTTTTCCTTCCTTCCTTCCTTCCTTCCTTTCTTTCTTCCTCTTTCTTTCTTTCTTTCTTTCTTTTTCTTTCTTTCTTTCTTTCTTTCTTTCTTTCTTTCTTTCTTTCTTCTCTCTCTTTCCTTCCTTCCTTCCTTCCTTCCTTCCTCTTTCTTTCTTTCCTTTCTTTCTTTCTTTCTTTCTTTCCTTCCTTCCTTCCTTCCTTCCTTCCTTCCTTCCTTCCTTCCTTCCTTCCTTTCTTTTCTTTCTTTCTTTCTTTCTTTCTTTCTTTTCTTTCTTTCTTTCTTTCTTTCTTTCTCTCTCTCTCTCTCTCTCTGTCTCTCTCTCTCTTTCTCTCTTTCTTTCTTTCTTTTTTTGACAGAGTTTTGCTCTTGTTGCCCACGCTGCAGTGCAATGGCGTGATCTCGGCTCACTGCAACCTCCCCCTCAAGAGTTCAAGCGATTCTCCTGCCTCAGCCTCCCAAATAGCTGGGATTACAGGCACTCGCCACCACACCCAGTTAATTTTTGTGTTTTTAGTAGAGTCGGGGGTTTCACCATGTTGGACAGGCTGGTCTTGAACTCACGACCTCAGGTGATCTGCCTGCCTCGGCCTCTCAAAGTACTGGGATTACAGGCGTGAGCCACTGCACCCAGCCTAAATTGTTCTTTCTTAATGCTTTGTTTCCTTTTTATATCTCTTAAAACTCTCTTCTCACAATGTAAATGCAGCATGAGGAGCTAAAATCCTGACAAGGAATAGTACATGTCTGGCCTTTCCCTCTACTTAGATTTCTCTGGGATCTATAGAAGTGTTGTCTGGTCAAGAATATTAGTTACCACATGACAGACTTTTGCCTTCCTTTTCTTCATCCTGGGGATATCTCATCACATCTCCCACTGCTCAGAGGTCATGATAAATTCTAGTCAGGCAAAGCCCCCATCGCTGTACCAAAGGAGCTATAGTCTCCTCCTAACCTAAATAGTGAATCAGTGTAACATAAACTTATATGCCTAGTAAAATGGTTGCTGCTAGCTGACCAGCGGCCCTGTCTGGGAGTCATGCATTGTCGTGGTCTTTCAAATCAACCTAAGGTATAAATTACACACAATAAAGTGCACCTATTTCTTACATTTATAGGCGAATGAGATTTGACAAATGTATAACCTGTATAACTACCACAGTCATCAATACATTTTCATCATCCCAAAAATTTCCCTCGTCCCCTTGGTAGCAAATTATCCCCACCCTAGTCCCCAGGCAACCACTCATCTGTCACTGTAGTTGAGCTTTGTCTTTGCTAAAATTACATACATTTGTTTTTGTGTATTTTCTTTCATTCAGTATATTTCTGAGAGTCATTTATGCTGTTACACGCTTCAGTACTTCGCTCTTTTTTATTGCTAAGTAGTAATCCAGTGTGTGAATATACTATAATTTGTTTATTCATCAACCTATTCATAGACATTTGAGTTGTTTGCTGTGTGTGTGGTTTTTTTTTTTTTTTTGGCTGTTATGAATAAAGCTGCTATGAATATTCAGGTAAAACTTTTTATGTGGACATATGCTTTCTTTCTCCTGTGTAGATTCCTAAACAGCATTGTTGGTCCTTTGGTAATTGTATTTTAACTTTATAAGAATATGCCAGACTCTTTTCCAAAGTGTTCTATCATTTTATATTCCCAAAACTAATTTATGAGTTACTGTAGCCCCACATTTTGTAAACACCTGGTATTGTCAATCTCTTTAATTTTAGTAATTCTAGTGAATGTGTGATTGTATCTCATTGCGTTTTTTTGTTTTGTTTTTGATACGAGTCTCACTCTGTCGCCCAGGCTGGAGTGCAGTGGCGCCACCTCTGCTCACTGCAAGCTCCGCCTCCCGGGTTCACGCCATTCTCCTGCCTCAGCCTTCCGAGTAGCTGGGACTACAGGAGGCCACCACCACGCCCGGCTAATGGTCTTATGAGCAGAATATTTTAATTATGGTAAAGTTCTATTTTTCCATTTTTTCTTCATATTCCATGCTTTCTATGTGCCTAAGACATCCATGCCAACACAAAGTCACAAATATTTTCTGATATTTTTCTTCAAAAAATTTCATAGGTTTAGCATTATGTTTAGGCCTATAAGGCATTTCAAATTAGTATGTAAAAAGAGTATGAAGTAAGGTGTGTGTGGTGTTCATTTTTTTAATGGATAGCCCAGTTGTTCTAGCATTATTTGTGGAAAATACTGCGTGAAAGGCAATTCTACACAAACACACACACACACAATCTTCTGTTCATTGATTTATATGTCTATCCTTACATGACTGCTACATTGTATTTATTGTTTTAGCTTTTATAAATTTTAAAAGAAAGTAGTATAAATCCTCCAATATTGTTCTTTTTTTTCAAAATTGTTTTGGTCATTCTAGTTTCTTTGCATTTCCATATAAATGTTTGAATTAATTGGAATTGACAATTCTAAAAAAAAAAAATCACGCTGCAATTGAGGTAAAACTCTACATCAAGTTAGGGGAAATTGACATCTTAACAATATGGAGTCATCCAATCAGTGAACATATATATCTTACTATTTATTTGGCATTCTTTCATTTCTCTAAGCAAGGTTTTGTAGTTTTAAGGTTTTATAGTGTACATTCTTAATACCTTTTGTTAAATTTATCTCTAATTACTTTATCTTTCATGCTAGGCTAAATGCAATCACTTTTATTGCGTTTTTCAGTGATTCATTGCTAGTACATACAAATACAATTTTTTTTTGTCTACTGCTTTGCATCCTGTGACCTTGATAAATACACTTGTTAATTCTAGTATCTGTCTTTCAAATTCCTTAGAGTTTTGTAGCTACATGATCATGTCATATGTGAATACAGACAGTTTCACTTCTTCCTTTCTAATGTGTATACCTTTTTTTCTTTGCCTTGGTTTTTGCATGAAATAGAACCGTGGTCTAGGACCCTTGCAATGTTAAATAGAAGTGGTAAAAACAGACAAACTTGTTATACTCTCAGTCTTAAAATTGAATCTTTTATCATTAAGTAGGATGTTAGCTGTGTTTTGTTTGTTTTTTGAGGACGCCCTTTATCAGGTTGACAAGATTCCTTCTGTCCCTAATGTGCTGAGATATTTTACCATGAATATATGTTGTGTTTTGTCCAATGCCTTTTTCACATCTAATGATGTTCATATCGTTTTACTTCTTTATTTTATTGATATGGTGAATGGTAATGATATTAATTAGATATTTAAGGTAAATCAAATTTGTATTCCTGGGATAAATCTTCTCCATTCTATATCATTTCTTTAATGTACTGCTGAATTTCATTTGCTTATAATTCATAGAGTAATTTTGTGTCAATATTCATGAGGGACATGGGTCTATAGTTTTTTTGTAATGTGTGCAAAGTCATTTGTGGAAAAGACTGGGTTCAAAGGAAACTCAACACCACAGTCACACACAGAGGTCTGGTTTTGTTATCAGATAAGTCTGATGCTATGGTTTAACTTTTGGTTCCTTTCAAAATTCATGTTGAAATTTAATACCCAATGCAATGGAAAGCATGGCCTTTGGGAGGTGATTGATTAGGTGCCCTTATAAAAGAGCTTGACAAACCTAGCCTTGTTCATCAAAAATTCATCCCTTTTTGCCCTTCTACCTTCTGCCGTGTGAGAACACAGCATTCTTCCTATTTGGAGGATGAAATGTTCAAGTCATCATCGTTGAAGCAGAAACCAGACCCTCACCAGATGATGAACCTTCCAGCACCTTGATCTTGGATTTCCCAGACTCCAGAATTGTAAGAAATAAATCTCTGTTCTTTATAAATTACACACTCAAGTATTCTGTTACAGAAGCATAAAACAAACTAAGACTGTTGGCCTCATAAAGCAAGTTAAGAAGTGTTTCTTCTGCTGATGTTTTCCAAATAAGTTTGTATAGGACTCGTATCATTCACCAAATATTTGATGAAATTCACCAATGAAGCAACCTAGAAAATTTGTAGTTTTGTGGGAAATCTTTTAATTTTTAATACAATTTTTAAAATCGATATGGGACTATTCAGATATTCTATTTTTACCTGTGTTGATTTGGTAATTTGTACTGTTCAAGAAATATTTATTTCATCTAAATTATATTTTTTGGCATAAAGTGTTTATAATATTTCTATTTTCCTTTTTATGCTTCAGGGTCTCTAATGATGAATTCTCTTTTATTCCTGATATTGGTCATTTCATTCGTATCTTTTTTTTCCTAATTACTCTGGCTAAAGGATTATTCATTGTATTAATCTTTTCAAATAATCATCTTGTGGTTTTATTAATTTTCTCTGTTTTCTACTTTCTATTTAATTACTTCCTGTTCTTATCTGTATTATTCTCTTCCATCTGTTTACTTTGAGTTTTATTTGCTCTATAGTGTACAATATGCATTGTCTTAAAACAGAAGCTTAAATCATAATGTATTTATTGTGATAATGTTTTTTGTTCTGAGTCTACTTTAATGTTAATGCAATCTCTGTCTTAATTAGACATTTTCAGGGTTGTTTTTTTTTTTTTCATTCTTTACTTTTAACCTAAGTTTCTTGCAGTATCAGAAAGTTGAGTATTTCTTTATTAAAAAATCCAATCTGACAATCTTTGACTTTTATTTAGGGACTTTAGGTCATTTACACTTTATGAATTATTAATACAGTTAGGTTTAAATCTGTAATTGTGTTATATGCTGTTTACATTTGTCTAGATAACTATTTTCCCTCTCCATTTTTGAGGGATAATTTTGCTTAATATAAAATTCTGGGTTGACATATCTTTTTTAGTCTTCTTTCAGTGCTTTAACTCTGTTGTTTTATTATGTATTGGCTTGTCCCATATCTGACAAAAAAAGTCTGATGTCATTCTTGTCTTTGTTCCCTTTTACATAGTATAGAGTTCTCTTTTCCTCTGGTCATTTCTAGGATCTTTATCATTGGTTTTCAGACATTTGGTTAATATATGCCTTGGTGGATTTTTTCCTGATGTTTGTATGATTGTATATTTTATGATTTTTATCCTATTTGGAAGTTCTTTTTTCTTTATTTAATCTTATACTTTTTAAATCCCCCTTTTTTTCTTCATGGATTTTAATTAAATAAATGTAGAGCACTTGAAATTGTTCCAAAGATTGCTGAGGCGCTGTTCATTTATTTTGCTACTTTTTTTTTCCTTTCTCTGCTTTCATGTGGATAGTTTCTATTGCTACATTTTCAATTTCACTGACCTTTTATTCTATAGTGTTTAATCTGTTATGTCCCTCCTGCAATATTTTCACTTTCTCTATTGATTTTTCATCTCTGGAAGTTCCATGTGCTTCAATTTTTAAATATTTATTTCTTTCCTCACTAACTTCATTTTAAAAAAATTCTTGAGCATATTTGTTACAGCAATTTTAACAAATACTTAAATCCAGTGTGTGTTAATTCCACTTCTGTCATTTCTAAATTTGATTCTACTGACTTGTCTTTTTCCTGGTTATGGGCCACACGCTTCTTCACATGTCTAGAAATTTTTATTGGATGCTGGGCATTGTTATTGTTACACTGCTGAGTGTCTAAATTTTGTTTTCTTTCATTAGATTGTGTTTACGTTTCTTTTGGAAGGCAATTAAATTACTTGTGGATCAACCAGGTCTTTTTGGGGCCTGTTTTTAAACTTTTAAAAATATCTAGAGTAGCTTTTATCTTAGGATTAGTCTAGCTTCCTACTAAGGTATAAGTCTTCCAACATCTATATTTAATGTTCAATGAGGCCTCATCACTTTGGCCAGTTGGAACTTAAGGAACTTTCAGTCAAGTATGTTCTCTGGAAATTGCTTATTTTGCAGCACCCTAGTGGTTCCTTGCTTGGCATAAAGTTTTCATCCTTAGCATGCAAAGCTTAGTTTTCAGCAACAGACTCAAGTGGACCTATATGCAAATTTCTGGTGCCCTTTCTCTGCATGGCTCCCTACTCTCCAGTTTCCTATTCTACAAATTACAGCTACCTCAGCCTTTTCAATCTGTAGTTTCTATGTCTTCAACACAACAAGACCACTGAGTTCTGTTTGGGTTCTCCTGCTATGCACTGTCCATAAAGTGCAGAAAGCTGAGATCACTTTAAGGCCCACATTACTGATTTACCTTCTCTCAGGGATCACAGCCCTGTACTACCTGTTGTCCAAAGTCTGAAGACAGGGGTTTAATACATTTTTGTACAATTTTCTAGTGTTTCTGGTAGGAGGCCAAGTCCAATTTCAGTTACTTTATGGAAGTCAAACACTGGTTTGATTGCTATTATACTCTAGGCAAAATGGTTTTTGATTTAAGTAAAAGTCACATTAATCTACAAAAGACAACCTTCTCCTTCAAAGACCATAATAATCCCTTTTTATTATTAAACAGACTTTGAGGGAGAGCAAAGAACAAACGGTCAAAGATGGTCGTTTTGGCAAGGTTTTCATAATAAAAGTTTCTCTACCCTTTTCATTTAGTAGCAATCTCCTGCCTAACCACTTTTCCTCACATGCATCCTTGGTTCTGGACTCCCATGTAGCACACTGTACTCCTATTTTTTTTTTCAAAATATCTCTCAGCGGAATTTCTTGCCTAATTATCCATCTGTTCAGCCTCCAGCTCCCCATTCAGGCACTATGTAGATGGGCTCCAGCAGCGGTGGGGAGACTAGCTCAGGGTTTATTGCTTTTTATCAAGGTAACACCTGTTCTTTTCAGCAAATGCCTTCTGGAGACAATAGTTCTGCCTTTCATGTTTAACCCAAAAGAAAACAGCTAATCAATAATCACTCCTCTTGGCCAGTCATTGAGACTAAACATTTTAATCAGATGAGGCTTCAAAATAAGTCTCCAGGAAGATAGTTAGTAGAACTGGAGAAGCTTTAATAACATTT
Source organism: Papio anubis (assembly GCF_008728515.1). NCBI lineage: Eukaryota > Metazoa > Chordata > Mammalia > Primates > Cercopithecidae > Papio > Papio anubis. The sequence goes on along the minus strand of NC_044987.1, from coordinate 38,676,351 downwards.
AACCAAAATATATCTCTCTTCTTCTAGTATCTGGAAGAGCAGCAGAAGGAAGCATTCAAAACAATTCCTACCTAATTGACCTCTGAGGTTGATGCAGTTGTACGTCACAAGGACGTTTTGTTTTGTTTTACTATTTTAAGTATTTCATTAAATGGAATGTTTGGATTCATTTATTTATTAATGCAAGAAATGTTTATTTCACTCTTACTTTGTTTCACATGCCTTGTGCTAGCGATTCCCTAGTGATGAACTGATATAGTTTCTGCCACCAAGGAGCTCACAACCTCTTGAAGGAGCAAAACATGTAACAGGATCATCATAATATAGTGTGAGCTCATTTGATAGAGACATACTTAGAGAGCTATATGAGCACAGAAGATAGATTAATTCTCCATGCTTCCCATGACCAGGTACCATTTCAGTAATAGATTATGGACAATATACCTGAGTTTCTCAGTATTGAGAAAGTTTTAAACTAGTATTGTTGTAAGAGATACGATGAGCAGTGAATGAAACTTTACAAAATGAAATGGCTATCTGTAGGGCCTGTGAGAAACTGCTGATTTAAGGCTAAGGGAGGATATCTTCATGCTTAATGCTCAGATCATTATCAGAGACAAAGAAAGAAGATAAGAGAGCAGATTTCATGTAGTTAATTGGATGAGGGAGCAAGCCAGAACTCTGTTACAAGGTTGAGTTATGATAGGAGGCTGAGATATGAACAAAGGAGAAATAGAATTGACTAACAAGCATGTTCTTTATACAGCAGTAGTGTCTAACCTGAGATCCATGAGTAGGCTTCAGATGTATTGGAGGAAATGAACCTCCCCATCCCTGAAATTGTCTTCACATTTTTGGATGTGTGCATATATGCATTTTTCTAGGAAAATGTTCCATAGCTTTGATCAGGTCATCAAAGTCATCGAAGTGTCACACAGTGCCTATATATTAAGAACTACTGCTGCATAGTAACTTATCATATAATGGCAAGGCGTTATGTAACCAAAAGACTCAACTTTGAGACTTGGATCCTCCATGCCCTAGTTGTGTGACCTTGAGCATATCCTTTTATCCCTCTATGCTTACACTTATCATCTGCCTACCTTGTGGAATTATTATTATTATTATTGTTATTATTTTTTGAGATGGAGTCTCGCTCTGTCGCCCAGGCTGGAGTGCAGTGGCGCGATCTCAGCTCACTGCAAGCTCCGCCTCCCGGGTTCACACCATTCTCCTGCCTCAGTCTCCCTACTGGATGGGACTACAGGCGCCCACCACCGCACCTGGCTAATTTTTTGTATTTTTAGTAGAGACGGGGTTTCACCATGGTCTCAATCTCCTGACCTTGTGATCTGCCTGCCTTGGCGTCCCAAAGTGCTGGGATTACAGGTGTGAGGCACTGTGCCTGGCCACCTTGTGGAATTATTGTGAAGGTCAAAGGGTTTCACGAAATAAAAAGTGCTACACAGTTATTATCTACAGAGACAACAATTAACTTAAATAAATGCAAATACAATTTATTGGAAGTTCCTTATTACTCTTTTAAATATGTTAAATCCATTCTAGAGGTTAATACCTATCCGTGTGTGTGTGTGTGTGTGTGTGTGTGTGTGTAAACTTCCAAAAAATTTTCAGTGTGAAAGTTTTCAAACTTACACAAAAGGAGATAAAATTGTATAAAGAACTCCCACATACCTCTCTTTAGTTTTCATAATATCAACATATATCCAATCTTGTTCACCTATAACCCCATCTCCTCCTCTTTCCTTCACTGTGTTACGTTGAAGCAAATCCAAGACATCACATTATTTTATCCACAAATTGTTTAGGATATTCCTTGATAAATAAGGATATTCCTTAATAATTCCTTAATAAATAAAAATTCCTTAATAAATACTTTCATTTGTTTCAAAATGAAATTAAGGAATTTATTAAGGAATATCCTATTTATTATTTATTAAGGAATATTAAGAAATAAATATTAAGGAATATTAAGGAATAAATATTAAGGAATATTTCATTTCGAAACAAAATGAAATTAACGTTTTTAACGTAACAACAATACCATCATTACACCAAAATATTAAGTAAATCCTCAACATCGTCAGTGTTCAAATTTCCCTGGTTATTTTCTTGAGGCAGGATCCAAACAAGGTTCACAATGAACTTTTAGTTGCTAGGGCTCCAGAGGTTACCTCAATCCCGACTTTTCCAGATTCTCCCATCTGGGGCCCTAAATAATCTTCCTTTGCATCTCCTAAGCCAGCATGTAACATGCCAGAGAGGCAGCTGCCTCAGCCATCAGCAGTTGGATCCAGGAATGATTTTTGTTGTCATAACCCTTATCAGCAGAGATCAGCCTGATTTTCCTTCCGGTTTCTGCCTTGGTTTCTCTGAAGAGCTACTGACAATTTGACTGTTGTTTTCACGACTATATGTGGTGATTTTAAAACCTTCCTACAAATTATTTGACATTCCTCCTATTAAGAAATGGTAGATGTACCCTACTTGAATCTAGATTAGTTTTGACTGCTTTACCCAATAAAGTAAAGTACACTGGAAGTGATACATTGATTTACAAGGCTGGGCCATGAGTGATCAGGGAGCATCTATCTTTTTTGCTGGAACAGTCCAACAGAAGCCCAGACCACATGAAGAGGCTATACACAGGCATTCCAATTGACAGTCCCAACTAAGCTTAGTCTTCATGGCATATTACCAGTCACCATAACCGTGGCTAAAAAAGTTTCCAGATGATTCCGTCCCTGGTCATATGAGTTATTCCAGATGTTTGAGTCTTCCCAATAAAGACCCTAGTTGTTATAAAGCAGAGAAAAATCATCCTTACTTAAGTTTTATTAGAGAGGGTACTGTCTGAAATCCTGATCAATAAAAACCTTCAGCATAATAAAATGATTTATATTTTTATGTCACTAAATTTTGTGGTGGTTTGCTATACAACATTAGTAATGACACTAGGCCAGGCCTAGTGGCTCACACCTGTAATCCCAGCACTTTGGGAGGCTGAGGCGGGCAGATTACTTGAGATCAGGAGTTCAAGACCAGCCTGGCCAACGTGGCAAAACCCCATCCCCACTAAAAATATGAAAATTAGCCAGGCATGGTGGCACATGCCTGTAATCCAAGCTTCTTGGGAGGCTGAGGCACAAGAATTGCTTGAACCCAGGAGGCAGAGGTGGCAGTGAGCTGAGATCATGCCACTGAACTCCAGCCTGGGTGACACAGCAAGAGTCTGTTGAAATAAATAATTAAATAAACAAACAAATACCCTAGTTCTTGCCATGCCCATTTCCTTGGAGAGCTAGATCTCCCAAACCCCTGCTTCAGTGCACAATGCTAAGTGTCCATGATTTCAGCATCCAGCTAAAGAAATGGACTGAAAGACCTTACCATTCATTGTGAAGAATTTAAAATAATCCTCATTTCTAACAAAGTAACTCACTCTGGGCCTAGGTTGTGTCTGTTATCACTAAGTCCAGAGCATCTTGATTCCATTTCCTTGGTGAATAAACCTCCAGATGCTTAGCTTTGTGGAGGAAGGCAGAGGAGTTCGAACAGCCTATGTTTCAATCAGTCTTCCTTCATGCAGTCCATCCTCACCCCTGCCTCCAGTTCCTGGACTGGGCAAAGTCAAATAGGGCATCTCATATCTGCTGCAACCTCTTACTCGCTTTTCTCTGTCCTTGTACATTTGTACCTAGTTTTATTTACTCAAGGCTTCCGGCATTCTGGAAGCAGGACAGGACAAGTGACTGGAAGCTGGTCCTGTTTTCTGTATGTGAACTTTCACTCAGTCCCTGCTTTCTGGCTTGCCTCTCCTTCTAGCCATACACAATGCCTGCTATTTTTGAGTTCAAGCTGTGTTTTGCTTATTGCCTATGTTCAAACAATCTTCTTGTTTTCAGCCCTGTCCCTCATTCCCACCCTGCACAGTACCCGATACCTCCAAGTACCTGAGCCTTGCAAAGTTTCCATGGGGATGGACTAGCTTGCTGCTCGTCAGTTTCCTCTTTTGCAGACTCTTCATGTCATGATCTCTTCTACCCTGCTAAGTCATTTATCACTCTCCTGCATCCTCTGGTATTCTCATTTTCTTCCTGGGTCTACACCTTTTAATTTTCTTTAGTTTTAGTGAGGTTTTGAAATGGTTATAAACTTATGTGGTCAGTACACCAAGTTTAATAAAAATTGCCAATATTTATTTATACAGTCACCAATGAGCAATGAAGGTTTTGCTTGGATAAAAATCAGAGTTGACAGAAATCATACATAGTAGTTGCTGTATTATATCACCCTCAGTCTCTAGTTTACTTCTTTATTTTTATAGGGTTGCAGAGTATTAAGAAACTTCTAATTCATAGAGAAAATTTGTTGCAAACGATAATGTTTTTAACAGATTGCCTGGCAGTCTTGTAATACCCTACAATATAATTGATCCCAATCTTGAAAGAAGGATGTAAGAAATACATTTTATTCAAATTTGGCCTACTAACAATTATCTAACATTGTTCACATTTTGTCATTGGTAAGTATTCAGTTTGGAGTGAGTTGATGGGACAATTTTTTAAGCAGTACATAACTGGAATCATTATGAAATACCTAACAATGTATTTTTAAATCTCAGAATGATTTCTATTCAAGACAGTAAATGGAGCACACACTCCCTTCCCATCTTTCTGAAGACCCACTGAAATGATAATCAGCAAAAAATGGGAGAAATTCCTATAGGAGCTGAGAATGGATGGGAGACATCAGCATATGAAAGTCATTAGTAAATTTCTGTAAGATAGAAACTAGATGATGGGACACTAGTGGATGAGGAAGAATGGAGGCAGTGCCAGCTCTAAGCATGAACTGAAGAGGCTGAGACAGAGGGATGATTAACCTTAATAGTGATGGCCAACAAAGTCATGAGTTGATAATGAATCATAACTGAGTTTTATTGAGCACTTATTAAATGCTAAACAATGTTCTGAACACCTTACTAGATTTTGTCCCATTTAATGCTCAAAGCAATCCTATAAAACTATCTTGAATTCATAGCTGAACAAACTGAGGCACAGATAAGTTGGGTAGTATGTCTAAGGTTTCACAGCTAGTAAGGCAAGAAGCTACATGTGAAACTCAAGCAATTTAAATCTAGAATCTCGTAATTGCTTTGCCATACTGAGGCTGGTTTCAAATGGTTATATTTACTTTGTTTTGCATGTAGATTTTAAACGTTAAGGTTCAATTTTATCCTTGACATTTATCTGCATTTATAAACTGGAAAATACTAAAGGATTGAATTATAAAATTGAGCTTGTTCAGCTTATTAAAAGTCAGACAGCATCACAGATTCACAAATGCTAAAACTATCTGTAATATAATTGGATCACAACATGTTAGCCATTCACATTTTTCTTAACACTGGCTATTCCTCCACAAAAATCCCATGCACCCAGTGGAAGCATCTGAATGTTATCTAACATTTGATTGAACCCAGCATTTGTGAGTTGTTACAATGCACTTGCTAATACAACTTTATGAGAGAACACATGCACCAATCTGAATTCAAAAAAAAAACACTGGGGTAGACCTACAAACCTCCCATATAACACATTTGCTTTTTTCAAAAGTACAAATACAAAATCTGTAAGAAAAAAAAATTCCAAAATTTACTCAAAAGCAAGTTAAACAAGGTATCACAAGTTAGCACATAACTTGTGGTCCTTACTGTAGACATCTCAGGGATTCCCCAGTGCTGGCTCCCACACATCTCTTCTCCCATGAACATAGATAGGATCCTGGAAGCCGTATTTATACTGTGTATCAGTGCCCATGGCCAAGTTAATTGATTGTGCAGGTGATACTTGGCTTGTTAGTCAATTTGATTTCCTCTCTTGAGCATTTGGAAAAGGGACTCAAAGTTGAGTCAGTCTCTGCAGATGATATATGGACTCAAGGTGTGTGATATGGTGACATTTTTGGCCACAAGGCCTGAGGAGCATAGAAAGCAAGTCTTCAGATAAAAGAATGAAGAAATACACAAAGATGAGCAATAGATTCCTACTGTCCTTTGATACCTGGTTTCAATCGCTTCCTGAGATCTGGCTGCATTCTAGCCCTTGGTCTATGACAAAGTCCGGAGTCCTTCAGATAAAAATCTCCATTTTTGTTTTAGCTCTTTATGGTTGATTTCTATTACTTGAAACCATAATCCTAATGTATAGAACCTACTATGTATTAATGCTTGTTACATATAACATTTGTTATACTTCTGTTATATGTTTGTTATATATGTGTGTTGTGAGCCTGTTTCTTTCTTCTTTTTAATTTTTTTAAATTTAATTTTTTTTTTTTTTTTTTGAGATGAGTCTTGCTCTTTCACCCAGGCTGGAGTGCAGTGGCATGATCTCAGCTCACTGCAACCCCTGCCTCCCAGGTTCAAGCGATTCTCCTGTCTCAACCTCCTGAGTAGCTGGGATTACAGGTAAGTGCCACCGCGCCTGGCTAATTTTTGTGTTTTTAGTAGAGGCAGGGTTTTCACCATATTGGCCAGGCTAGTCTCGAACTCCTGACCTCGGGTGATTTGCCTGTCTTGGCCTCCTAAAGTGCTGTGATTACAGGTGTGAGTCACTGTGCCCAGCCTGTTTCTTACTTCTCATTCGTTTTTGAAGTAGTCAAAAATGTTTAAATGAATTTTTATTATACTTGCAGACCCTTACAGCTTCTGTGGAGCACAGTATGAAAACCTCTAGTCTGAAGCTTCTGAAGAATCTACAACAGGTATGAAGAGTTTGACCGGCTTGAATTTCAAACATCTCCCCATTGGCAAGATATGAAAACCAATCTTCCACTTGATCAGATGAGCAAGACATCTAGTCTTTCTGGAGATGTTTTCTTATATCTTGTTGCTTTGGGCTGAGTGGAATACATACAGGAGTCTTGAGACCCAAAGGCTCTCCCTGCTGCTCTGGAGGTTGTAACCTCTGAACTTACTGTTGCCACTGCTCAAGCCTGTCCCATGAGAGAGTGATTATTTGTTTTCCTTGGTTTCTCCTTACCCGTTGTCCTTGTTTCTGGTACAGCTCTACTCCTTGGGCTTCTCCAGGCCTACCCACTCTTCAGAGCCCATGCCTACTTACTCAGAGCTCTAGAGAGGAGACAAAGCCCTTCCCTCTCCTCGACCTTGGTCCACCACATATGTGCAGGTGGTTAACAGTGGGAATCTTCTTTTCCTTCTAGTAAATCCTTTCCCCTCTACTGGGTATCACAGGGTCCCATGGTCTCAACAAAATAATCACAAAATAATTTGAGCATAGTAGATTTCTCCAAATCTGGATTTTTCAATCATATTCATGATCATCTTGTCACCTTTATCAGGTTGGGTCTACTGGCTGGTTGGTTGGGGTATTAAAAATATAAAAAACCACTTTCATTGGTCTCTCATGGCCAGGAAATTCAAGCTGCTTATTAGCGTAGCAAAAATTATTTTAAAGCACTTGTAAGGAAGCAAAAATAACAAAACAAAACAAGAAGTACTAGAAAGAAAGAACAAGGAAAGGAAGAAAAATGAAACAGCAAAAAGGAACAGCCAGAGAGTAGCAAATGCTGGAGATTCACAAGCAGAGCGGGTGGTAGAGATCCAAAGTGGAGCTGACTTTGACACAGATTCTGGGGTAGAAACAGCAGGAGGATAGAAGTGACTGGACAAAGAAGAGAATCTGCTATGTGAAGAGCACCAACAGGATTCTATGACATGAAGAAAGCCCCTTAGATATCTCTGTTCCTTACAGAGTACCTGTGATCTAGAGGGATGGTCACTGAAAGGGCGTGCAACTTGTTAACTTCCGCAGCTCCAACGAGCATGGCAGAATTCAAACTGGGGCCATGATTAAGGTACCCTAGGAGCTCTGGTCAGTTCAGCTGCCAAGGAAGTATTTGCTGCATGGTCTGTAACAGTAACAATATTTGAGGGCAATTTGTCATAATCTTACTGGATCCTCACAGTTCTGGGAGTTGATATTTACAGCAGAATTACTATGACACATTAAAAGAGGAAACAAAATGAAAAAGAAGGTATTTTCAAGGTCTTCTGACTCCACATCTCTTATTTATTTCTCTCCATCACAACAGACTTTGATTCAGTGATTAATTTAGTGGAAGCTCAGCTCCGAAATCATGCAACTGCATAGATATTCCATCTCTTTATTTGAAAGAGGTAAATAATTTAAAAGTAAGTGGATTATCAAGGAACTTTTGATATCTGGAGCAAGTTCCAGTGTCCTTTCCTATTTAGTCCTACATTTGTTTGTCTTTCCCCCGCCCCCACCCCCAGCATTCAGAGCTGTTTATTTCCATCTTCGAACTACACCAAAGAATTTCAAACAGTGTTAGCTAGACTAACTGGAAGTTGGGGCTTAGAACATCCTACATCCCTGAAAAGTTCAGTGATACAGTCCCAGGTACACATCTGCCCATCTGCCACCCAAGAATTGTTGTGAAGAAACCAGCGTCTCTGCAGATGATGGGACAGAAGTCTGTGGTGCACCAGTGGTCACCTAGCCGGGCCTTGGCTGGGACACCTTTTATTATCAAGTGTGTCAGTTTAAACTTGACAGAATGAAACACGACATATTTTACAAGTAATGAATATAGGCTAGTGGAAAACTCACAGATACAAATACAACTAATTCTACAACTTCCATAATGGCCTGTCCTAATTCTTTGTCATCTACTATAATTCAAGTGGACTTTGTCGCATAATTTTAGAGTGGGTCTTAACATAAAATCACGTTTGTTAAATACGTGAGGTTGGTGATAAGCTCACGAAGGAGTTCTTTACTCAGTATGGGAATTCAGAGAGCACAAAGTTGCAGAGGGAGAAGCAGGATTATGGGGACAATAGTCACAGGGGTGATTCCCACTTTTATCGACTGACACACATATTCTTACTTTAGGAGAAACTGCATCTAATTTTAGATGTTATGAACCAGGAGCAAGTTCATGTCCAGAACTGCTCACTGCAGAGGATTTTGTCTACTGGCTGGTACCATAATCTCTCTTTCATAGGCTGTTCCAAAACTTCTCTGATGCTAGTAGATTTCAGTGAAGTGTTGCTCTGGCCCACCCACCCCTTGCACTTAGCCAGCAGTGGCACCCACCTTGAGCATGGTGAGGTAGGTTATGCCAGCATTGTCCACCTTGCTGCTGTTCACCTCCATGTACTAAGCTGCTGTACACTTTGCAGTGGGACTCCACTGCCCAGCACCACTGTCTGATTGGGCAGCAGCCATGCCTGCAGAATCAGTCAGTGAGGAGAGCACTCTGTGGGGGCAGATGGGGACTAGAAGGCTGCCCCTCTGCCTGCCCTCTGTAGCCCTCATCCGGCATGTCCAGAGTGTACATCTGCAGGATGCTGCCAAACTTATTCTCCACTGTACTCTCCATGACCAGGCTCCATTGCCGGTGCTGCAACTGGATACTCTGATATGAGGCTCTCCATGGAACTCTTTGTGGACCCTCAGTCAGGAAATGGAGAGAGTAGAATTTCTGGTGGTTGGACATCAGAAGCAAACAGGTTGGGTGGCCAGCATGGCCAGCAGCTTCTTGTCCATCCACTGAGGCCAAGTCCTATAGAGGGCCCCTGGCACATGAAGGCCATAATAGAGGTGAGGAACAGAAACCCATCTGATCTGAGTCTCCTTCCAAGGCTCCCCCTGTGCACTTCCCACCTCAGTTTACCCTCCTGTGTAGGCAGAGTGTTGCCTTTCAAGGACATCTGCCTGGGGTGGAAAAGGCTCCTAGGAACCTCAACACCATGTTCCCGACACCCTTGGCATTCTCAAACATGGGCCATGTTGTTCCCTTGCCTCTGAGCTTCCTCCAAGTGGCTTCTCTTGCTAGGAGGTCCAGGGTGCTCCACTGTGGCCTGGGGGCCTTCAGGGCATAACAGCATCTCCCAGGGGAGCCCCCATACACTTGCTTTTATAGAAAATAATAATGGCCCATTTACTGAACACTTGCTATGTGCCAAGCCATGAGATCAGCATTTTGCATGCCTTATTTAAACTTGACATCAGTCATGTGCTATACCTCCATTTTAGCAATGAGGAAACTGAAGCTCAGAGGGCTTGAGTAACTTACCCAGTGTTATACAGCCAGACAGTGGCCAAGTCTGAGTTTGAACCAGGATCTAACTTGAAGTATCAGTTCTTAGCTATCACACTTTGTGGCCTCTGTATGCAACTCTATCCTAAGTCTCAGGTATTTGTCTTTGAGTTAAGGAAAGGTTAAATTCTTTTCAGCAATCACCACTTAAAAATGCCAGAAAGTGTTTTCTGAGTTTGGTTTTTTATTTGTTTGTTTATTTGTTTTGGCAGTTGTTGGGGGGAGTTTTTTTGTTTTTGTTTTTGTTTTTTTGTCAAAAACTGGTTTAATTTTTTTTTTTTTTTTGACAGGGTCTTGCTCTGCCACACAGGTTGGAGTGCAATTGTGCGATCTTGGATCACTGGAGCCTCAACCACTTGGGTTCAAGCGATCCTACCACCTCACTCTCCCAAGTTGCTGGGACCACAGGTGTGCACCACCACACCTGGCTAATTTTTATTATTTTTATTTTTTTATTTTTTGTAGAGACACGGTTTTACCATGTTGCCCAGGCTGGTCTCAAACTCCTGGGCTCAAGCGATCCTCCTGCCTCAGCCTCCCAAAGTGCTGGGATTACAGGCATGAGCCACCACACCCGTCAGGTCTCAATTTTTTTACTTTTAATTAAACTTTAGTAATCAGAAGAAATGATCTTCCTGAAATTACTCTTTTCTCTTCAATTCAGGATGCATAAGTTGTTATTAACTTTTACTTTTTATATCCATGCTAAAGTTTATTATTATTGTATAATTATTTTTATTTACATAAGGTGAAGGTTTTTTTAAAACTAAAAAGCTCTTGAGCAGTACTTTTGAAAAATGCACACCTAGCTAACTTTTACATGTGTATAAATATGATTATATTCTTGCTAAATTCCTTTTTTTTTTCTTTTTTTGAGAGGCAGAGTCTTGTTCTGTTGCCCAGGCTGGAGTGCAGTGGCGCCATCTCTGCTCACTGCAACCTCTGCCTCCCGGGTTCAAGCTATTCTCCTGCCTCAGCTTCCCAAGTAGCTGGGATTACAGGTGCCCACCACCAGGCCCAGCTAATTTTTGCATTTTTTAAGTAGAGACAGGGTTTCACTATATGTTAGCCAGTCTGTCGTGAATGATCCACCCACCTCGGCCTCCCAAAGTGCTGGGAGTACAACTGTGAGTCACCGCACCCGGCCTCTTGCTAGTTTCTTACAGCACCATCTTCAGTCTTTGTTTTTGTCTTCCATTTCTCTCCAGACATTCTAGATTACTTGCTACTTCTCCCTTCCCGTCATTATTTTTTAATCATGTTTCCTCTTCCTGATTTTTGCTGGTTTGATCAAACAGTTTCCAGTCCAGTTTTCCACCGATATTTTCAATGTTCTAGCCCCTTTTCATTTCATTAATGACTGCCTGTCCTTTCCTGCCCTCATGATCACATTCATGTTTTCTTATTTCCTTATGAAGAAATCTTACCATCCCACCCCAGGGGTTCTAGTCTTGTCTTTTCTCTTCATCCCAGTCAGTTTAAACCTTTAAAATATGGTTTTGTTGGGGACTGCTTCCCCCCCGCCACAAAACTTCATGGATGGAATAATCTAGTCCACTCTCTTATCTCTAACGGATTTGGCTGAGATCGTTAAACATTTTTTATGTGTCCCTCCTTTTTGAAGACTCCATATTTAACACTTCCTGATCTTAAAAAACCCTAGTCTGATACTCACTGTTTAGATTTAAAGATAAATATATCTTACAAGCTTCGTTGTTCACCACTTTTCCTGTCCACTACATCTCTACATGGAAGTTTTCTTTTCTAGTTTCCTTGCTTGGAGTCCTTTCTAGATTACTTTCTTCATATAGACAACTTGGGTGATATATTCTCTGATTATACCCATATCAAAAATTCAAGTTATCTTGTCAGGAGAATGATACTTGGCTGGTGTAGGATTCTGAGGTGGCAGGTCTTTTTCTCTAAGTAGTTTGTGAGATATTAGTTCACTGTCACTTCTGTTGTTACAGATGAGAAGTCTGATTCCTTTTCTTTTACAGGAAACCGATTTTTTCTTTCTGGAAACTTATCAGATTTTATCATAAGCCTTAGAATACAGGATATATCTTTTTTTAAAAAAATCAATCCTATTAGAAACATTGATTCCATCTAATATGCAGACAAGCCTTTCATCAGCTTTGGGATGTTTTCTACTATAATTAATGACTCCACTCTTTCTACTCCGTTTTAATGTTTTCTTTTAGAACTCCTTTTAAGATTATTATTATTTTGCATGTTTGGACTCTTGGATCTATTTAGCATATATATGTATATATTTCAGCAATGACTATTCTCTCCATTTACTGAAATGTTCGGTGGAGAAGTCCTTCTTTTTAGGTATAGAAAGTCTCTTTCCCCCCAAAATGTGTGTAGTTCTTCTAGTAGTTTTTGTTTTTTCCCGTTCAAATGCTCATTTCTCTTCATCAGCATTTTTAGGTGATTGTGCTTGTGTTACTTGTTTGAGGCCAGGAGTTTAAGATCAGTTTGAGCAACAAAGCAAGATCCCATCTCTGCAGATTTTTTTTTTTTTTTTTTTTTTTTAAATTAACCAGGTGTGGTGGTGTGCACCTATAGTTCTAGCTACTCAGGAGCTGAGGCAGGAGGATCATTTTAGCCTAGGAGTTTGTGGCTGCAGTGAGCCATGATTACACCACTGCACTCTAGCCTGGGTGACAGACAGGCACCCCTGTCAAAAAACAAACAAAAAAAAGGATTCTTATCCCTGAGATGTGGGGTGTGGAAGGGAAAATGGAAGGAGAAATTAGAGATGAAAAGATATTTAAATGACGTAATAAATGTCTGGTGGATCTTATATAGCTCTTAATTGAACAAACTAAAACATGGTCTCTCAAGAATGTTTGAACACATAATTGATAATATTAAGAAATTATATCAGATAAGGAATTAAGATTATGTTTTTAGAAAGAATATTTTTGTTTAGAAACATATATTAAAATACTTATGAATAAAATGATATGATGACTATGATTTCCTTAGAGATAATTGTGGGAAGTTTGGTGTGGATACAGATGAAATAAAATTGACCTTCAACTTGAGTAGGACAGCTGGTCTTCTTTCCCTCTCCATGTAGCCTCAGACTTTTCCACTCCATGTGGTCTTTACATGTGGTCTTTCCGTGTGGTCTTTTTAGCAGCACAGCTGGGCTTTATATATGAAAGTCTCCCAAGAGCACAAAATCGAAAACTGCCAGACCCTTTCAAGGCTTAGGCACAGAACTGACACAGTGTCACTTCCTTTGCTTTATACTGGTTAAAGGGAGACGCAAGGCCATCCTAGATCAATGCAGGAGGGAACTACACATGGTGTGAATACTGGAAGGCATGATTCGTGGGGCTACTTTGGGGGGACTGGTAATTCATACCATATCTGTCTATGAATTAAAGCTTTAAAGTTTTAAAGCTAAGATGTCTTCTCTTCCCTAACAGAGGACTGCTGTATGCCAGCCATTTGCAGTAGATGGGGAGAAAGACCCTGGTCATTCTGTTCCTCCACTTGGCATTTGTCCTCTTCCTCCAGCTTGTATTTCTGGCCCAGCTAGTGCCAAAGCAGGTGGAAACTGGAGCAGTAAGAGAAGTGGGAGCTTTTACTTAAATGGTGTTATAATAATATAGCTTCACTCTCTGAATTTGGTAAATGTTTGGAGCTGATTCCTTTTATTGTGATGGGATGGGTAGCTGGAATGGTGCTTTTATGTGTTCTTTTGAGATCTCCCTCCAAGTCGCTGGGAACTTTTTATTGTACTTTCCATAGCATGGACATTTTCCTATGGCTCACTGCTCCCCTACAAGCTCAGGTGCCATCATCTTCAGCAAAATTTAGAATAACTCCAAGCCAGATATATCATATTCCCAACTGGAAACAATACTCATATATCCTTGACTCAATAATCTCCGAGGATGGACGACGATCTCAATGCAGTGGCATTTTCTTTGTTGGTACCATCAGAAAAGCTGGCCAGCTCTGCCAGATTTTAGATTTTTCAGGGGCCGTTGGACAACAGACCATGTTGTCCCCAACTAGAGGCAGGGAACTTAAGTTCTTCAAGTGAATTCATTGAAAATCTTCACTTCTGATGGGGAAAACACCCCAAACCTACCTCCTTGGATAGACAGGAAGGACTTACATCTCATCTCTCTCCAAATCTTTTCCTGGGTACCACTCTCAACCTCTTTAACCCCTCAATTCTGGTGAGGAAATAAGAATTGTGTCCTGAGTTTTCAGCTACCGCCGTTTTGCAGGTTCCTGAGGGTGGCCCACCTCACTTTGGTATCTATTGGTACCTTGGTGTCTCAATCATGAATTTTAATCTCATATCCTATAAGAAGTGATCTGTATGTCCCAGATGAATTCACAGACCTATTTCCAAATAAAATGTTTGTTTTTCACTCCTTTTCAAATGCTCCTAAAGGTTTTCTTACTCTAGTACTTTGAGATAAGTATATGGAAAGCCTAGCTATTAAGGTAGCAGAAAACATGCATTTTGTTTTAAAAATAAGTCATATTACAAAATCCTCCTACTTCTTTACCCAAAGGAAAAATTAAATACTGACAAATGCCCTTTTATCCCTCCACTCTATATAACTACTCACATACTTATAGTCTAGGAAACAGGCCACTTCATTGACATAGATGATCAGAAATTATGGGCCCATAGGAATGGTAGCTGATGACATCAGAGGCCTGCATTGCGCCTTCTGTTTGCTCAGAGCTGCTATGCTGAAGGAAATCAGAAGGTGATGTAAGGAAAAAGCTATAATAAATACATTTCATTCCTTTTGAGAGGCACTTGGAAATGATTTCTAAAAGTCTCTGAATTCCTGCAGCCATTTTTAAACCTTCTGTTTGAATTAATAAAATGTATATTGCAAAAAGAACTTAATTTGAAAATAAGAATGCAGATTTCATTTTGCATATATATACACACAAACACATATTATATATGTATTTACTGGTTATGAGTTTTGACTATTAGTTTGACTATAAAAGCACCTAGCTATAGAATGTTTATGCCATGACCCCAGACTAAGTCATATTTGTATTAAAATCATTTTGATATAAACAAAAGTTGGATGCAGTAATTATGCTGGCTTGGTGTTTTTTTAATTTTAATTTTAATTTTTTTGAGAGGGAGTTTCACTTTTGTTGACCAGGCTGGAATGCAATGGTGCGTTCTCAGCTCACTGCAACCTCCGCCTCCCGGGTTCAAGCGATTCTGCTGCCTCAGCCTCCCGAGTAGCTAGGATTACAGGCATGTGCCACCATGCCCAGCTAATTTTGTATTTTTAGTAGAGATGGAATTTCTCCATGTTGGTCAGGCTGGTCTCAAACTCCTGACCTCAGGTGATCCACCTGCCTCAGCCTCCCAAAGTACTAGAATTACAGGTGTGAGCCAGCACGCCCGGCTGGTGTTTGGTTTTTGTATGAACTCTACTTTTCCCAATGCCCCACGTTACTTTCACCTACTTTCCAGGTTTTTCGGGTTACCTCCCCACTGCTATTCCACCTCATCATTGTTTTCAGTTTCACTCATCACTTTTCAGGTATTTTTTAAACTATACAGTTTTTCTAGCTGCACTGATAAAATAAAAAGAGGGGGTCACAACAGAAGGTGAATGGCCCAGCCTTTACGAACCCTTGATGTCCCAGTAGACACTGTTCCAGTTCCATGAATAATAGGGGAGGCCTAATAACCCTCTTGAAGAAAAATTCATGTCACATAGAATGTGCAAAAATAAGCAACATCTACAAAGAACGATCATTTAGGAGGTATTTAATACATACAATGGCTTGATTCAAAGCATAACATTTCTAGCACGGGGGTAATCCAAGCCTCAGGCTTGGATTCACGGCTGCACAGGTTGTGTACTGCACAAGTCCAGGCCTCCAGGGGTGCATTGACAATGAAAAGCTCAATAATGCAGTGCCCATGTCATGTCTCTCTAGGAGACAATGGCTTAGTTGGAGATAGTGGGCTTCTGACTTAGAATTGATGATTTCCTAACCTACTATGTTACCCCTGGGTATGGTGGGTGCAGGAACTTCCTCACAGATGAAGGAGGGACCAAATAAATGTTGCACCTAGTGCATCAGTAGGACTGGATTTAGAGGGAAAGAAATGTGCACAAAAAATCCAGTATGGAAATCTTTAAAGCAACTCCTTAAAATAGTATTTGCAAATTCAAAAACAATCCATTGAAAGACAAAAGTAGATTTTAAAACTCACTTTTATCAAATTGAAAAAAATGTACACTGGAATTGTGAAAAATAAATTGCATCTGAAAATGGGTTACCATATATAATAAAACATTCTGTTACAAAGAGTATGAGAATGCTTGCTCTGATTACAGTGACTCCTATAACGTGGCGAATGAAAATACTGTATTATTTAGTAGTGAAGCCCTCCCCCTAGTGGAAATAGGTAGGAATTTTAAGAAAAAAAGGGTAAAAACTTTTAAATACATTTTATTTCCTCTTAATATTTACAGAATTAAAGAAAACAGGTGGAGAATAATTTTAGAGTTTTGAGTAGAGCAGCTAGTATGGTCTGGATGTTTGTGTTCCCTCCAAAATTTATATGTTGTATTTTAATCACCAAGGTGATGGTATTAGAAAGTGAGGCCTTTTGGAGATGATTATGTCATGAGAAATCTGCTCCGATGAATGGGATTAGTGCCCTTAAAAAAGAGGCTCCAGAGAGCTGCCTTGCCCTTTCCACCATGTAAAGACACAGCAAGAAGATTCTGTTTATGAGCAATGGGCTCTCATCACACACAGAATCTGCCAATTCCTTGATCTTGGACTTCCCAGGCTCTGCAACCGTGATATACACATTTCTAATGTTCATAAGCTACCCAATCTAAGGTGTTATGTTATACCAGTCCAATGAACTAAGCAGGGGTTCTCAACCCTCGGCTGAGACTACTGACATTTTCAGTTAACCAATTCTTTATTGCATAGGGCTGTTTTGTGCATTGTAGAATATTTAGCAGCATCCCTGGCATACACTCACTTGATCCCTCCCCAACCCCACCAGTGTGATAATCAAAAATGTCTCCAGACATTGCCAAATGTCCCCAGGGGAGCAAAATAACCCTCAGTTGAGAACACTGGAATACAGGGATAACATGATATGACATCTTTTAATAGGATCACACTTCTTTGTTGAGAAACAGACTGTAGACAACAGAGATACCAGTCAGGAGTGGAGATGACAAAAAAAAAAAAAAAAAAAAAAAAAAAAGGTCAAATCTTCAAGTTAGACCTGGCAGAACTTTTCAAGGAACAGCCATGAAGTGGCAGAAAAGAGTCAACGATAACATCAAGGATTTTGGCCTGAACAACTAAAATTGAGTTGCCATTATCAGAGATGGGAAGATAGCAGAGTGGCTGGCTTGGTAGTTGTTTGAACTGGGGAGTGCAGATAAGGAGCACATCATTTTGGATGTGTTAAACTTGAGAGCCTTTGTAAGACACCCAGATGGAGATACCAAGTTTCACTGAATATAAAGTCTGGAAATTAGGGGGAGAGGGCTAGGCTGTTACTGTAAGTTTGGGAGTCATTAGGCTTATAGGTAATATTAATGAGTTTACCTAGAAAGCAAAAAAAGAGCCCTGAGCAACTCCAACCATTCCATAAGAGGAAACAAACAAACAAACAAAAAAACAAAACAGGCAAATGTGATGTTCTAGAAGTCATGAACCTTTGGACATTTTTTCTCTTTACACAAAATGGTTTCATCTTAGTAAGTCCCTCCCTAATGTAAACATTTGTGAATATCTGTACTTTATTATACTTTCTGCAATAATTTATTTACCCAGTTGTCTCTTTTAGATTATGAGCTCCTGGGAATAAGATTTATCTTTGTATCTTTGTAGCAATTAGCATAGTGACTGATGCATAGCACATAATACATGTTCAACTGATAATTAAACAGGAAATTCACTCCCTGAAATGAAAATGTCTATACAGTAAGATACCACTCATTGACATTCTCAATTAAAAATTAGCAAAAACTCAGATATAATTCAAGTAACTGTGACATTTAAATTATGTAGCATCATCAAGGACACAGTACCAGCATCTGCCATGTTTGATCCTACTATGAAACGGATACCAATCCTTGCCTTGACTTCAACCAGTATATCAGTTTTTGTTTTATATATCGGGACTCTTGATAAGATTTTATTAAAAAAAAAAAAAAGGTTTCCATGGCTGAAAACTATGAAGCCATTAATCAATCCTAATAGAATTTTCATCAACTGCATCAAGGGACACGCTCGAAAGTTGAAAAGGCAGTTAGCCTTTACATTACCTTTATGTATTATTTTTAATTAAAATAAATAAAACAATTATATATTATAAATCTATTATATTATGTAAAGTGCTTTGTGTATTAATACTTTACCTTAATGTTCATTAACAACTCTGTAATTACACAGATGAGGAAACTGAAACTCAGAGATATTAAGAAGTATGCCTCCAAGACACCTAGCTAGCAAATGGCAAAGTGGGATTTGAAACCAGACATTACACTAAAAAGTCATCTTAAATGCCTTACATGTACAGCTATGAAATGACAACAAATAATTGCTGTTGTTTTAGTGTGGAAATTGCTTTTGTTAAGTAGGGGGAGAAAGGAAGGATGGAAACAGGAACCAGAATTACACTGTGGCATGATCACAGCCATTACAATACTGCAAGAAAACATACAAAACAGAAAGAAGTATGTCGCCTAGGAGAACTGTGAGTGGTCTTTTCTTTTTTCTCCTGAGTTTTGTACTGTGCATATTTTTTTTCCAATCAGCATGTGTTGTTTAAATTGAGCATAACTTGGCAGGCAGGAGTGATGGTGGCAGTGTTACTTCTTGTTATGAAAAAACGTATACAAAAGTTAAATATAGTATAATAAATATCACCCAGTTTCAAAAATCAACAACTCACACCCAATCCTATTTCATTTATATTCTCGTATCTCCCTCCCTATATTATTTTGAAGCAAATACCAATCATCATACCATTTCATTGTAAATATTTTAGTAGGTGTCTCCAGGACTCTAAAAGAAAAACAGCTGCAACACCATCACATCTGAAAAGTTGAGTAGTAATTCCTTAAAATCATTACATAACCAGTGTTCAAATTTTCGGTTCTCATACATGTTAAAAATTTTTAATTCCTTGATTCCAGATCCATATCAGGGTCACATGTTGTGATTGGTTGATACTAAGTACCTCTTATGCTATGGGTTCTCCCTCCACTGATTTCCCCTGCTTGCAACTTACTGAACAATTGTGCCAACTGTATCCTTTTGGTGTCACTCAATATGATCTTCCATCCTTTCTATTTTTGGTTAATTGGTAGATGCTTGGTCAGATTTAGGTTTTATTCTTTTTGGTAAAACTTTATAGGTAGCAGTGTATTCCTCCATCAGAAAGCACTTAAGAATGTGTTTGTGTATTGTCAGCAGCTGCTGGCCAATCCTTATCTCCGTGAGAGGTTGCAAAATAGTGATGTTGCAATTCCATCCTTCCTTTTTCATTAGAATGTTTTAAAGAGAAACTACCCCCCATCTACTACTTACCTACCCAAGGGTATAGTTTGTATAGGAAATGCAGAAAATATTAAAATGGTAGTTCTCAAAATGTGAGCTCTGGACCAGAAGCAGCATTACCTGAGAACTTAGAAATGAAAATTCTTAGGCTTCATCCCAGACCCACTGAATCAAAAACTGGGTCCAGCAACATGTGTTTATCATGCCCTCCAGGTAACTTTGATGTATACTAACATTTGAGAAACAAGTGACTACATCTTTCCCACAAGTCTCGGAATGCCCTTGCTAAAAGCTGTTAGCTTTTACTACACTTTATAATACCAAAGTTAGGTTCCAGATTTTTTCCCCAAGTACTTTATCTGCTCAACTAGTCTATAAATGAAAGAATCACACCTTCGACTTTTAACGTATCAAACAACCTAGCATGGTACTAGTCATCCAAAGTTTTCAAAAACTTAACTATAGCTTGAAATGCTTGCTCAATTAGATGCAAATTTATTTCTTCCAGGAAAAATAACTATCGCACTGAAGTGGTCTGAATGGACAGACAGGAAAATAGTTTCTAATGTTTGGCCTAAACCCCTTCTCTCATGTATTTGTTGTTTCAGGGTTTCACACTGGAAAAGGGGGCAAAATGTAGATGAAGCTATGTAGGCTCAATAATGGTCCCCCAATATGTCCACGCCCTAACCCGTGGAACCAGTGAATACACTACCTTATATGAAAATAGGGACTTTGTAGATGTGATAGGTTAAGGACTTGAGATGGAAAAACTACATTGTTCATGCAGGTGGAGCCAATAATGTTCTCATAAGGTTCTTATAAGAGGGAACAGAGGGAGACACTCTGAGAGAGAAGGTATGATGGCAACAGCAGAGAGATTTGAGATGCTACAATTTGGGCTTTGAAGATAAAGGTCAATGAGCTCACAGAATGCAAAGAATGCAGCTATAGAAGCTGGAAAAGACAAGAAAACAGATTTTCCCCTACAGCCTCCAGAAAGAACCAATCCTGCCAATACTTTGACTTTAGACCCGTAAACCTGATTTTGGACTTCTAGCCTCCAGAACCATAAAATAATTAATTTTTGTTGTATTAAGACACTAAGTTTGTGGGAATTTGTTACAGCAGCCATTGAAAACTAATGCAAAGCCTTTGACAAGTTTTTTATTGTGAAATATTGGATCTAGAAAAAAGTACAAAATGTCAACAGTCAGATGTGTACAAGTACAGTATTTCAATAGTCTATACATGTGAACAGCTTAACAGGTTCACTGCAGAATGCATATTTAGACCAATATAATCTAAAAAGGACTGCAATATTCACAGGCTATTAATACATAAATAACTTAAGCCAAAATGACTCTCACTGGTAAATGCTAATTAATAGTGGAAAACAGGCTAAAAGCACAATACACCACACCATAGTATCTCCTTACAGGTCCACATTTAAAGAATATCAGTTTATTATGTCAAAACACTACAGAGATCCAGGACTGGGACTGAATAACTAGTTTATACAATTGCAAAAAATTTAAGTTATAAAAATAAGGTCATGGAATAAAGAAGGGTATTTAATTAGGATTAAATACTGTGAAGCCCATGAAAGGGTTTTAGCCTTGGAATTTACAAAGCTAAATTATTAGACTGTTAATGTTAGCTAACATTAAACTTCCAAACTTCCATTTTAATGTTGGCTAACATTAATATTATTTTTAATTTTGATGTTAGCTAAGGGGAAGGACGAGGACAGCTTTCTTTTGTAGTTTCTCCAACAAGGTATAAGAATTATCACAAAGTAAAACCATAATGACCACTGTGGACTGACAAATGGCTATGAAATAAGAATATAAAACATTACAAATTTCAAAGAAAGGTAGTAACTATCTTATCAATTTAGCAAATCCTGCAAACGTTAAAATCCATGTTAAGGCATTATCTATCATGGTTGAGAGTACTAAATTTAAGAAAATTATTACATGAAGATCCCATAAAAATAAACTGGTTTAGTTTACAAGATTCTAACTGAATCTTTTTCTATCACTTGAAAATTACTCTATATTAGGCTTTCAAAATGGACAAAGAATTATTTGGTATCACTTTATAATGAGCAACTATAAGAACAGTCTACTGAAACACATGTCATGTTAAAAAAATTGTTTCAATCATACGTTCTTAAGAAAGCCAATCTTGATATGACATTCATAATCAATGCTTGTATAAAAACCTTTAAAACTGATAAATTCAGTAACAGTTTTACATGAAGCAAATTTATCTTTGCCCATAAATTATTAAGAGAAGCAACTCACTCTATACAGTGTATCTAGCAATACTTTAAAATCAAACTAAAACTCTGAACTGATAATAACTAGGAGATAAATTCCATTTCAGGCTGAAAACCGCTGGATCAGAATATAATTAGTCAATAACTTCACATAACCTATCCCACCCTACCTTAACCTTTTATAGACAATTTTAAAGACTTTGGGACAATTTACTTATAGTGCCTGAATCTTACAGTAGATTCCAATTTATTCAAAGATTATCACAGACTGGATTAAAAAGATTAATTTTCAGATTTGCTTTAAATTTGCAAATTAAGTATGGTGTACATAAATATTAACTTAGATAACCACACACAGGGAAAGCAGATATATGGATCGTTGTAGAAACATTAAAATTTTAAAGAAATTTTATAAAAAAGCAAAACACATAACTCACAAAATATTAATATGAAGCCGTATGACATAAAAAATAAAATTACTCTTTAAGAAGTAACTTAAAATTAACTCTTTGGGGAACTATTTTGACATAATTAAATGAATTCAAAGACCAACAGCTTCCCTTATCACACAGAAACAAATCACAAAATTTTCTAAAATCTATATGCATTATCAGTTAGTTCTTAATGTAATCTCAAACATTTTACTAGCAACTTTGATTTCCTTTTGAAATAGGCTTCTGTACATATGCATTTATATACAAACATTTATTAAACATGATCTTAAAACAAACTGTATGTACAAAAGATCAGCATTCCTATAAATAAAAACATTAGGTGGCAAAAGGCACTTGTAAGTAAAAATCTACAGTAGTTTTTACAAAACAGAAACACATTTTACCTTACTGTACAATAAACAGTAATTCCTATACCAATAATGAAAATGCTAGGTTACTAATGTTAATGATGTAACTTTAAAAAACAAATTTACATATATCTAATGTTCATTTAATAAAAGCACCATGATTTTCTCCTAAATTCATGTGATGCAAAGTAAAAACACAATTCCCAAAAAACCAGTGTTCGCCATTTTTCGCGTTTAAAAGTTTTGTATTTCTAAATTGAAAACTGTTTGTCTGAAATTAGCATAGTGTAAAACAAAAAACAAAACAAAAAAACCCTGCTGCTCTGACTTCTTAAACCATACCTACTCTATTATTGCATGTTGCGTTTTATAAAGAGCACTACTCATGCACTCCTTTACAACTGTTTAATACTATTGCTGGCAAAAAAGTTCCTGGATATCAAATAATTAAAAAGTTACTTCAAACCAGTTGAAGTTTTATTTCAATGTTTTACAACTTAAAAAATGCTGTATATCAATTACAAAAGTGAATAGGAAACACACCAATTCATTTGGTGTGCAAAAATATTTTTCTACTACACAGAATTTAAGGGCTTCACAGAATTTTTTCCCCCAAATTTACATTGTAAGAAGAAATGCTAAACAAATTACTTTCTCAAGGAGATGTTAGTATGCTTCCACTTTTGTCAAATTTTTTACCCTTTGATAATGCTGCGACCTGTTTGAGTAGTTCTCTGTTTTTGGCCTGTGGGAGACAAAAACATTCAAGATTAAAAATGTTTGAATTATTATTAAGTCATGATGAAGAATACTACTTATTTAATACTGTTTTCATGTATATAAATGTTTCACTAAAGCACTAACATTAAATGAAAGAGTTGATACATTTACATTCATCTCTTTAAGGATGAACATGCAGAAGGAAAATTCTAGATTGGTTCATCCCGCTTTGTAAATGTCATTATTAATATAATTGTTGTCCAAAGATGCACAATTGGTTACAAAAAAGGAAACGAAGTGAATCCACTTAAAAGAAGGTCTAAATTTTAAAAGGGAAAAGGTGTTTGTCCTTCATCTTAAAAACATGAAAACTATGAAAATAAGTTGTAATTTACAATTAATAAAATCAAACAATGAATCAAGATTTGGGAGGAATATTTCCTGGCAAGCTATATAAGATCATTCTTCTATGTTTACTCTCTTGTAGAACAAGCATAAGAGGTCATTTTTGCAAAAAATACTCAGAATTTGTTACTTTGCCAAATGCACCCAATGATACTCAATTTTTTTTTAAAGCACCCATCAGAACCACTCATTCTTGTTACTTTAATTACTATACAGTCATCTGACACACAGTTCCACATCATTGTTTCCTATTTCATGAAAGCTTGAATTTTTGCAAAGATTCAAAATTTCATTTCATCATCTGACTTGAATTTCATTACTAAATGTCCATCCATCACTAGTTTAGTGAGGAGGAATGTGTAAGTACAGTCAATATTTTCATATTTTGACTGCCTCTGTCACCTTATTCAGTCTCTTAAATGTGGAAACTTAGATAAGTAAGGATCCCTATATATACAAATACATTAATGATCAAGCATTTTTGTAGTTTGAGCCAAAATGGGGAAAGTGATGAAAATAAGAGTACTCCCCTAAAATTAACACATTTTAAAAAGATATCCTCTGACTTATGTTTCAACACCATTTTCCTTCACAGGTTTCAGGAATTTTTATTATCTAGACAAGACTTTTTTAACCTCAGTACTTCATATTTTATTCTAATTTTAGCTTTTTATGGCCAGATAACACTCTGCCTTCTCTGTATGCCATCTTAAAGTGGTTTCATGAAATAACCTTTTTCAAACTTTATTCTTCCATTTCCCCACCCTTCTCCAATCACACTTGCTAATTAACACCCATGACCTCCAAAATGCAAATATTCTCAGTACTATCTTATGTGTGCAAGTCAAATCATTTTTTATGTTCAGATGCATAATTAATAGGACCTTCCTATTCAGTGGTTATGAATAACTAAGGTGGTAATGAAAAACTTCAATTTCAAATTCAGTATCAATTTCAAATTTTGAGTCTGCAAATTTGACTCAAAAAGATCTCCACTAGATCTGTAAGTTATATTTATGTAAAAATGTTTATACTGATACAAAACAGTTAAAATTGTGAATCTCCAAGTTATCTCAATCAAGAAATAAAAAGTGTTTATAACTTTCATATTTTAAGTACAAAATACAGTAATTTGAACATTAAGTCTTCAAAGCAATTTTTCCATTTAATGCTTTTTCCAATTTGCTTTTAATATATTTATATCACTAATAAAGATATTTCTTAATAAATTACATAAGAAAAAAAGTCTTCAAGGTAAATTAACACAATTAAGTACAAGTCCAAATTTATTCTAATTTGAATACCTTAAAAATGAATTTTATAATGCAATATTTCAATATATATACACTTAAATTTTTTTATCCTAAAATTACTTCATTTTGCAGCCAGCCAAAAAAAAAGAAAATCAATGAAATTCTTTACAGACTCTTAAGAAAGCTAAGTTTTAAAGTTTAGACATGTTGGTCTAAAGGAAAGAATATCAGAATTAAGAATTACACAGATCCTGCTTTAAATCCTGGCTTACTAACCAGCTACATAACCTGGAGCATATTTTCTCATTTGTAACACAGTAACTCCACCATCCAAACTCAAAATGAGTTAAAGGAACTTATCAAATATATAAAACACTTAGCCTAACACAGTTCCTGGTACACAGAAGGCACTCAAATGTTAGGTCCCTTTTCCTCTTAACGACTTACCTAATTAAGTGAATAAGAGTTTTTACTTGATATCTTAGTATTTTCAATATTTGGGGTATTTTGGGGTGACATTTTGAATAATATTTTCATGTGATGTTCCGTGTTTTGTCGTAGGTTTGGTAGTTGAAAGTATTTTACTAGCTATTAGAGCAAGATCCATCTTGTGTCACAGGATTCAATTCCTTATTACATAAAGATTAAAAAAAAATTACCTGTTTCCTCACCTCAGTAAAGAATCCTACTAGTACCATTGGTTGCCAAAGGAAGTGAGGTAAAAAGATGGTACTCAGCTATGACAGACTGTCTCTAGTCATAACACAAAAAAATCAGGGAAGTGGCCTGATAGGAAGGATGAAATAGAAAACCTGAGGAACCTGAAGTGGTGGGAACTAGTGTAGAGCAGGGAAAAGTAAAGATAAACTGGAGTCAGAAGATAGAGATTTCTATGTCACTGTTTACTATGTGATCACAGTTTCCTCTGTAAAATGGGCATATCACATAACTCAGTTTTTGTAACAAGTAAGACAGCATATGTAAAATCATGTCAAAATTTAAATATTAGTTACTTTTACATTATATGAAACTTCAGTTACCAAGAGGAGGTAGGCTTAAGATATCAATCAGGCTAAGTCAAAGAAGACCCCATGTATTTGCAACTATGATTTTAAAAAAGAAAAACCAAAACACAAACTGCTCTTTTGAACAGTGGGGAGCACTAAGTTAAAACATATCTAAGAACCTCTTGCAGTTATTCTGTTATCTCATTCTGGATTTACTTCAGAGCTTTGATTACATTACATTAAGTCAAGGATCATCAGGTGGAAGATTTTGTTCCAGGTAACCATTCAGCATTTATAACTGAATAAGAAAAATAGGAATAACATAAAACTAAAAATAATACTTGCTGGTGGATAAAAACATTAATATATAAGAATCTGATATATGATATGGGCATTTCCATAAATCACCACTTAGTCAACAAATTATCTGAATGCCTACTATGTCCCAGGTTCTACATGAGGTTCCCTTTCAACAATCTTTTAATAGTATGATAGGGATTAAAACCAGACAATGTGTACCTCGAATTTCAGCAAGTTCCTAAGCCCTACTAATTTAAGCTACTTGCAAAGAAGTATGAACAATACAAAACCAAAAGAAAGGAACAGCAAATATCTCTTGGTATTACAATGTGAAAAAACAAAATGAAACAGGGCAGTAGTAACTCCTTCCTTCTGAAGCTGTACTCTCTCCTGTACTCTGTGTGCTGCCATCTTCTATTCTTTTAACATTTAAAATTTCTTACACCTTAAAAATTGTTACTAAAGATTAATTCTACAAATGTGACACTATATAAATCAAAGAGAACATGTAATTAATTTAGTGTGGTCCGATTTCTAAATTTATGAAACCTAGATGAGAACAAGCTTAATATAGTTAGCATTCCATATCCATGTTGGATGTTCACCATCTCTGCATGCCAGACATCAGATTGTTACTGTGGTGACTCCTGACTTCACCATTGAGTTGTTCTGTATACTTAAAATGCTACTTTGCAGCACTCTGAGGTTCAGGTGGATCACTACCTGTTAGCATTTAGCAGAACCCTATTTGGCACTTTGCAAACCACTGTACGCAGGTTAAGTAAACTCTCTTGCTTTGCATACATTTTTGCCACTCAAGGTCCTTAAGAATTGGTTTTATACACCCATCTACCTTCCCATTATCTGGAAGGAAATATTAATACGAAGAATGATTGCTACTGAAGACCTGCTTTTCACCTTAGTTTCATGAATCTGATTTTTAATTTTTTGCTCTAAGCCCAATAATCAATTGAACATACCTCCAATGATACCCTCCTCCAAAAACTCCACTTGAAGTTTAGGCAAAAGTTTTCAAGATTAAAGTACTGAATCACCCTTCAAGTAATTTCAAACAACAATTTCTAATGGAATCAAGATCAAAAATGATTATAAAGTCAAAATCAAAACTGAAATGCACCAACTATGCACAAAATAGGGCTACCAATAACAATCTAAGTCAACGAATGCTATTACTCAAGCGTAGCCCTCCTTGCCTAACATTTTACGTAAATGATGGTAGTTACCTGAAGTTGTTCCACAGTTTCTTTGTGAGCTTTCTCCATACTGTTCATTTTTGTTCTCAAATTTGACTCTTGGTACTGAAAGTCTGCTTTTAGTTCAGTTAACTGAGAGATTAAAGAAAAAAGACATATATGTATGTATTTGCACACATACAAACACACAATTTAAGTAACTTTCACAATAAACTCACATTTCATTACAAAAGTGGAAGATGTTAACTCCTGTTTCCTGAATTGTACAAGCTATCTAAAATTTGTTTTATGAAATGATGAAGTCTATCTGCTTTACAATAGTATAATTTTAATGTTAATACCTGACCATCAGTAAAACTTCTGAATTTTCTTTTTTTCCTAAACATGGCTTGACTGGAAATAGTTTGGCAACTGGTATGCCAACAAAAAAAGCTTAACAGCTAATAACTGGGAAAATGCCTCATTTAAAAATGTACTTCAATAATAGTAAAAACAAAATAAACATTTAAACTAGCTTAAGAGTAAAATAATCTTTCAATGCTTAAAGAAAGAAATTTCACACTGGGTAATACAAAAAGGAATAGTCTTTTCAGCCAAAAGCTACACTGTTTTTATTTTTTAATTTATGTCCAGGATTATGTACACAATACCACCTAACACTTGAGGCAAAAATAGAGAACACAGCACAGAAATACAACACAGAATGAGAAAAGAAAGAAGGTTACTATAAAATATGGGCTAAATTAGACAAATACAAGAAAAAAATCAGTGCTTTGAGGAAGAAAGCTACATGATAATTTTTTCATAAATGACATACATAAAAGTATAATATCTCATGACTTCCAACTAAATGAGTTATTATGTAATTTCATATTAGAACCATGCAGAAGCAACTCCAGTTTATTTTTTAAGGTTTTTCTTTATGCCGGCTTTAAAGGTTTACACATTCTCCTTTGTAATTACCCAGTATCTAGTAAACTGAAAGACATACAACAGCAAAAATAGAGAAAATCATGGAGTCTTATATTCTTATTTAAAAAAAAAAAAAAAAAACTCTTGCTTTTGTCCAATTCAAAGTATAACTAAGTTCTCTCTCTCTCTCAACTTTCTCTAATCACAAAAGATTTCCTGTTCTGAAATGCCAATTTACACCAGATCAGCTAAGACAATTACTCTATTCACCACACTGTGAGTTGCCTCCTGACTATGAACTTTTCTGGAAAGTAAGAATTATGTCTTATTCATCTTTGTATCGTCATGATCTAGTTCAGTGTCTGGCTCTAGAAGTCATTGAATAACTTTGTGAAATCAATTCAGGCAAATAACTTGGTCGTCTTAGATTAATAAGAAAAAGCTGCAAATGTATAGTTATTTTAGGTCTACAATTAGGATTTTCCTTACAACAATGCTGATTTCAATCCCCATTAGTGCTTTGGTTTTTTTAAAGAGGAACACTAACAAAAGCAGAAAACTTCAATTAACTGCACAATACAAAGTTAGTACCTCTTATGCTAGAGAGGAAAGAAAAATCTAACAGTCAATATTCTATAACTGATTACTACTTGGTTTTGAAATCATTGCTATTTTGCAGTAAACTCGGCATTTTATTCAACTTTTCTCAAGGCTAATGCAGATATACCCGGCTTGTCTCTAAAACTTTGTACACAGGACAAATTTCCATAAAGGCTCATTAATTTAAAAAATGCTGTCAATCAAAAAGAACTATAAGACAAAGACACCCGTAACTATTCTATTTTTATCTTATACGGCACTCCTAATTTTCATATACTGAATTTGCTTAAAGTAAGGTACAAATGTATTAGAACAAATTAAGCCCACTAACCATCAAGGTGTGGGAAAATGTATCAAAAATTATTGAATGCCAGAAGTAAAAGCCAACTCAGCACAGACTCAAGCACAGACTCAGAGATGGATATAATTCATATATGTATTCGTAATAAGGTCTTATTCTTTTAGAAGAAATGATTTTAGTGTTCTACTGCATAATAAATTTGATACAGGTCAAACTTCATTGTCTGGCACCATAAAACAAGTACAAAAGATGATCAAACAGTAATAGCCCCTATGGGCACTTATACATACCAGGAGCTATAATAAATAGTTTGCATTTTCATTAATCATCACAACCATCACTTGAGATAGTATTAATGCTCTCATTTAAATGAGAAAACTGAAGCCCAAAGAATGACACATTCTGCTTTAGGTCACACAGAAAATATTAGAACTGGGATTTGAATCTAAGTATGGCTAAATTACTTCAAAATTGTTTCCTGTTCCATGCCTGCCCACTATTATGCCAACCTAATTTCACAGCACAAGACCTTAAATCCTTCTATAATTCTGTTAATATCCCTCTTTTCACTAAATGAACATATTTTAATATTCTTCTTGATTTAACTGATAAAGTCCCAATAAGTACACTTACTTCCTACACAATGACCTTTTAGACATCTATTGCTGATTACTATTACAGGAAATTCCCATACCATTACTTTTCAGCAGTTATTTGATCTGGATTGATATATATTAATGGAATATCAAAGACTATTCAAACTACATTCTTAAAAAAGTTTTAAAAATATTCCATTTACATCTCATTTTTAAATTATTACGTATTAGACCTATTTTTAAATTACATGCTTACTGAAAATTAAAGTTTAGAAATTACTATCCTAATTAAGCTCAGTTAATTCTTAGAACTAAAATTCTGAAAGACCACTTTTACCTATCTTCATTAGACGGCTTCAGCGGCGGGGGGGTTGTAATTTGTCTTATAAAAATCATGCACAACAAACCAACAAACATTACCAAATTATTAAAGAAAGTCTAATAAAATTTGTGATTATCAAGCAACAGTCAACACATAATTCTTACCAGGGTTCAATGAACCATGATCTTACCTTTTTATCTTTTTCTAAAATGGTCTGGTCTCTCTGCTGTAAGAGACGCTTAAGTGACATCACTTCTTCTTTCAGTTGACTTATAAGGACAAAATTGTCTGTTCCCCCACTATCTGCTGACTGATTTATAGAGCTACTAAAAAGAAAAAAGTAAAACACAGTTAAATGAAGTAGAAGGAAAATTAGCAGGTGTTCAAATTGCATAAATTAGACAATTCCACAAACATCCTTAAGGCTAATGCAAAAAAATATGTACCTGACAGAAATGGATGCAACTGGCAAATTACCTTACTAATGGCACACATTACATACACCTGCAGAAATATAATTCAGTATTAGCTTTTAGGGGGTCAATACTTCTAGTGTAAAGCAATAGGCAGCCAATTTGTACAGTAACATCAGCAAACTTTTGGCTAATGAACTAAAACAAAGTAACGCTCATAATATTTTTAATCTAAAAACATTTTCTAGGCAGGTCAATTTAAAATATCACAATTAGATTTGTGTTTCACTGAAGAATAAAGATAAAAATAATGTTCTCCAAATTTGTTTCTTCAAAACCCAAATTTATTTCCCAAATAGAACAACATAGTTCAGTGCCACTTTCTTATTGCCAAAATTAAGCTAAAAATTTTAAACTAATTTATGTTTATTCTTCTAGGTGACTCAAGTCAATGTAGAAAATACATGTTTCTATTTTTTTTTTTATCTAGTAATAACTGGCATTCAACCATAACTATTCAACTAAGTTGAATTTTCACAACACTAAAAGAATTCATTTTTACCTATCTCCATTAGATGGCTTAGATTCCAATTTGGGCTTTTTCTTTGGAGTTTCATTCTGAATTGCTGCAGAGGATTTATGGCTGAAACCAAACATTAATAAGAATAGTTAGAGTAAAAAGGACAGAGAAACCAAATGGTAAGTTATTCATCTTCCCCTAAAATATTACTGAAAATATTGATTTTGGTAAGTCTTAAGTAACAAAGTTGAAGGGATATCACATTTATAAACATACATTTCAAAATACTTCAGAAAATACAGCAATGTATTTACCTCTGTTTCCACAGTCCCTGCTCTTGTTCTGGACTTAGATTGCTGATTCTGAAAAATACACAAATGACATCTAATAACGACATTTATTTAGTACATCTAAATTTAACATTCATTCTTGATGGACACACATTTTATGTTTATAATATTTTGTTCAGAGAAAGGGGTATTTAAGTTTTCAGACTAAGCTAATATATATTGAATAAATCACATTCTGATGAGACAAATTTTAATCAAATGACTACTAACCATCTTAAGTTCTTCAAGAATTCTTTTTAATCAGGATCTCCACAGTTCAACTTAATATCATATAAAGGGTGGGTTACACAAGCACGAAAACTACCACAACAAGATTCTAAGATTATAAAGTTTAGGTATCACTGTACTTTGGCCGTCCTTACTATTTCAGACACAAAATTTGTATCTTTAAAGTTAAGGCTTTCCTAATAATCCAAAGTAAAGATTCTTCTTTTGGAGTAACTCAAGTTGCTCAGAATAGTGTATCAATTTAAAAGGGGAAATATATTGATTTCTTTGGTTCTTTCCCAGTTTTCTTAAGAATCCTCTCCAAAGTCCGTAGATCTCTCTTTACTTAGTAATCTGGAGAAGTTAACGCTGAAACTATTGTGAAATTTCATAGTAACAAATGATTTTACTTTTACTCATAATACTGTAATACTCCTTTTCTATTTTGTCATAATACTAATAATCACTTTATAATTCACCATAAATCCTACACTTTTTTCCTCCTAAACTTGCATATCAGTCAATGCTTCACTAACCCCTAGCTTATTCACTCAGCATGTAGAGAGCATCTTCTATGAACCACATGCCGTGTTTTTATACAATGTAGAAGATGTTAGAAGATATGAGCTGTGACCTTATGCAAATTACTTAAAATCCCCAGCCTTGGTTCCCTCATATGTAATACATACCTTATACTGATATGAGCATTAAATGAGTTATATACGTAAAAGCACTTAGTACAGTGCTAGCATATACAAAACAGACATATACATATATATATACATGTTCACCTGTGTGTGTACATATATATATATATACACATACATATATATACACATGTTCACCTGTGTCTAAACTTTACTATTGGTTCAGCTGTAGAAGTTTTTTAAGCAAAAGAAAAAAACAGACCTAAAGACTCAGCTGTAAACAAGTACCAAGTCGGGAAAAAAATATTAATAGCAACAATTCCATCAACTGAGTTATTCTTACTTGTGAATGAATGGAAATCCTACTGAGGAAGGCAGTTGTCTTTTTTTTCCCCTCACAAATTTCATTATAAGCATAACAAGCCATACATGAACTAACAGCACTAACCATATCTCAAAGTTAATAATAATCACATTAATATGACTGACAGAAACACTCGGAATTCCCATCTTAGCTTTCTGAAGGTTGTCCATTCCTAGATTCAGACCCACCTTAGTGCCACCTTAGAACCACATCCTCTACCCCTGCCGATCACCATCTATCACAATATGAATGCTCCTTGTTTTCATTCTGATCTACTGAACTTAAGATAGGACCCTACAAACTAACTGTTCATCAAATGGTCAACAATCATCAAATAGAAAAGTGTTTGTATTTCGTAAGTTACAAAAAGTAAAAAATTGAAGACTTTCATTTTCAATACCGTTCTCTTTCCCTTTATTTTTGAAATCTGTCATTCTTTCAAAAAATTAAGTTGCTGTCACATACTTCAATCTTCACAAACATAATCTGATTATGTCCTTTTATATAATGCTAAGACAAATTTATCTGTAAAGAATAGGAAAAGGAGACATTTTGGGAGTCTCAGGAGTAGGTCTGACGTATGCTATTATGGTATATAGTCATTTTGTCATATTTTTTCTTAAAGAAAGAAGCAAAAACAATGTAGACTTATATTCCTTTGCTTCTTGAGATACTCTGATGTAAAGATCACAAGATTTCTTCAAAACAGCCAGAAGAGAAGGCACGGCATTTTATTCTACCACTACATTTAGACAGCACTACAACATGGTAGAATTAAACATCACTAACCTCAACAAAACCTCATAATCTAATAGGTGATTGAATACAGTTTAGAACAAATCTTACTATTTAGATAGAACTACATTACATCCCTAAAATACTGCATGTGTTCCAAAATGAGGTGGGCATCAGTTTTTTGTAAATTCTGTTTTAAATAACTATCTGAAACTTTAAAGACTCACAGAAAAATTTAGGAACAATAAATTCTTCTGAAAATGGGCATGCCATATGTCCCTGTTTTTTCTATTTTAATTTGTGCTTATCAGTTTAATTTTTATTTTAATGTTCTTGATTTTTCCATGAAGACTAAAACTGCATTTTAAAAAACCTTTATACCACACACATCAAGGGTTAAGGTACTACTACTACATAACTCCCTGCACAGGTCACTTTAAAAATCAAGTACAGTTGTCCCTTGAACATCCCAGGTTTGAACTGTATGGGACCGCCTATACGGGAATTTTTTTTTTCCAACCAAATACAGATCAAAAATATAGTATTTGGAGGATGTGAAACCTGCATACATAGAAGACCAGCTTTTCCTATAGGCAGACTCCACAGGGCCAACTGCAGAACTGGAGTATATGCAAATTTTGGTCTATGAGGGGGTTCCAGAACCAATCCCTCAAACATATTGAGGGAAAACTACAGTTGTCTGTATTTAAGTAGAGTTCCTAAATATATGTTTGACAAAACACAAAGTATCACTAGTTAAAAATATTTCTCATATTTTGGGGACCACAAAGATTAGAAATGCTTCTATCATAGTAACAAACTAGTATTAAAATATGTTCTCCAAACCCAGTCATTGGTTTGTTTTGGTTTGTTTTTACTGAAACAAATTGACAACTAAGATAAATTATAATTTTTCAAATAAAACCTTAATTATTTAAACAAAAAAAGAATACTGAGGCTTTTGATAAATTATTTAAAACTGATGTACTTGTATTTTGACTTTATATGGTTATAGTTTTATATATTAATTTCCTAAATGTCTTATCTCTATTAAGGTAAACAGCTAAACATATTCCATGTAGGTAACATTATACACTGAATAAAATGGAGACACAGCCTTAGACACTCAAGATGCTTACTGTGTAAAATGGAAACTAGACTGGCACATAGTGAACATTTGCAAGAAGTAAACACCAATAAATGGCATTAAAATGCCAGGATGAGTTTTTAAAATATGATTTCGAAGTACTTACTTGTGATGGCTACTGCTGTGACGATGGTGATGGTGATGATGGTGGTGATGATGTTTTGGATGATGCTGGTCTTTCTCAGTTAGAGATGAAGATGATGAATTTGAATGTGAAGATCCCAGGCTCTTCCTCTGTTCTTTCGTCTTCTGTAAAACTCTTTTGTACGATAAAGTACAGAGCCAGCATAATAACTTTCCATCAACCTTTTAAGAAAACACGTGGTAAATTAAATGTACCCATATAAACTGGCTGTAAATGAAACCAGGTAAGATAAACCACCCAACTTCCACCTATATTTCACATGCAATATGTGCAAATGCATGTATGCACATATTCACGGACTTTTTGCAAAATAGAAATAAAATTGGACTTTTCTGAAACTTGGGAAAATACTTATAAAACTGATGAGGATGACATACGGATTTCCATTAGTTTTGAGGCATTTTTAATTTGAAGAAAAAGTTACATTTTTTCTTATTCCAGAAGAATAAGCACAAATTGATATACTTCCAAGACATATAGGCTGAATTCTTAAATCACTGTGTAATTACTAATAAAGTATTTTTCACTACAGTAAGTATTGTAAATTTACAGAAAAACAGAAGCACCTAAATGACATACACAGTTGCCTCTCATTATTCTTGCATTTCCTATTCATGTATTTGCCTACTTAGTAAATGTATCTGTAACCCAAAAATCAAGACTTGCAGCACTTTTGTGGCCACTGCACACATACACAGAGTGGTCAAAAATCTGTGCCACCCAATAGCACACATTCATAGCTGAGGTGGAACAAGGTGACGCTCTGCCTTATTTCACCTCTCAGACAAGTATCCTTTTCAGTCTATTTAGTGCTATGTTTTTCGAGTTTTTGTCGTCCCAAAGAGTAATGCCAAAGTGCTGTATAGTGTTCCTAGGCTCGAGAAAGTTGTGATGTGAAATAGCAAAGACATGGAATCAACCTAAATGCCCATCGTTAGTAGACTGGATAAAGAAAACGTGGTACGTATACACCATGGAATACTATGCAGCTATGGAAAAGAACAAGATCATGCCCTTTCCAGAAATATGGATGGAGCTGGAAGTCATTAACCTTAGCAAACTGACAAAAGAACAGAAAACCAAATCCTGCATGTTCTTACTTACAAGTAGGAGCTAAATGATGAAAACACGTGGACGCGCAGAGGGGAACAACACACATTACGGCCTATCAGATGGTGGAGGGTAGAAGAGGGAAAGGATCAGGAAAAATAACTAATGGATATTAGGCTTAATACCTGGATGATGAAATAATCTGTACAACAAACCTCCATGACACAAGTTTACCTATATAATAAAAGTGCACATGTACCACCAAACTTAAAAATAGAAAAAGAAAGCTACGAAGGCTGTGATGTGTCTTACAGAGAAAATACATGTGTTACGTAAGTTATATTCAGGCACTCTTAGTGCTGTTGGCCATGAGTGCAATTAATCGACTGTGTGTGTACATATATATAAAACATATACGCAATATATGTGATATATATCATACATATGTGCTATATACCATATATTACATAAACATATATATCATA
Source organism: Papio anubis (assembly GCF_008728515.1). NCBI lineage: Eukaryota > Metazoa > Chordata > Mammalia > Primates > Cercopithecidae > Papio > Papio anubis. The sequence goes on along the minus strand of NC_044987.1, from coordinate 38,639,829 downwards.
CACATTATAAATATATATATAATATATCTATTTTTTGAGACGGAGTCTCGCTCTGTCACCCAGACTGGAGTGCAGCGGCATGATCTCGGCTCAATGCAAGCTCTGCCTCCCGGGTTCACACCATTCTCTGCCTCAGCCTCCTGAGTAGCTGGGACTATAGGTGCCTGCCACCACGCCTGGCTAATTTTTTGTATTTTTAGTAGAAACGGGGTTTCACTGTGTTAGCCAATATGGTCTCAATCTCCTAACCTCGTGATCCACCCACCTCGGCCTCCCAAAGTGCTAGGATTACAGGCATGAGCCACCATGCCCAGCCAATCAACAGTATATATTAAATGACATATCTTCAAAACAGGAACACAAACAAAATAAGGTTATGTATTGGATCAACTGACCAACATGTTATTACTGGAGACATGAACTTAATCCTATATTTCTCCTGGGCAATGCTTCAATACAGTACTCCCCCAATCTACAGTTTCAGTTACCCATGGTCAACCTTAGTCTAAAAATATTACATATGATACACTATTCTAAGGGATAAAGACCACATTTATATAACTGTAACTAGAGTATGCTAATACAATTGTTCTATTTTATTATTTTTATTAATCTCGTTATACCTAATTAAAAAACTAGACTTTATTGTAGGCATGTACGCACGGAAGAAAACATAGTAAGGTTCTTTACTATCCCCAGTTTCAGGCATCCACTGGTCTTAGAAGGTATCTCCCATGGATAAGGTGAGTACTACTGTATTCATTGTGGGAACTTTAAAGACCTACCACAAATAATTAGGATCAATCGTACCTGTGTCAAAGAAAAGAGGAGACTTTCCGAAAGTACTGACTAACCCTCTAAAAATAGTATCAAGTTTTTATCTTCTATTTGTTCACATGTATTCCATTCACAGTATTTCATGATGTACATGTATCAGTCATGCTGGTGGGACATGTCTTACAACGCGGTACATACATTGCTGTGGGGAGACCTGAAGAAGCCCCTCAAAGAGGTAGTCATTCTCTAAATCAACTAAAATTGATAGGCAACAGGAGGCCTGTGTGAATGCTGATCGGCAAAGGAATTATCACATGAACACATACACTTATTACATTAAGTCACTGCAGGTAGACAAAAACAAACAACAGTTTCAAATATGAGCCTGTATCAAAAGGCACAAGAGTAACTGAATTTCATGTGCCAATGTGCCATTAGGTATCTTTTTCACACAAGCAATGTCAAGTAACCGGCAAAAGGGTAAAGTGAGTTATTTAACAAAAATTAGTTAAATCTCCTGAACCAAATGTGGGATAGCCAACTAGTACAGAATAGCCACCATAAAATATTTTTTAAAGTATAGTACATGAATCTATGTATCATGCAAACAAGGAGAAAACTCACTATTACTGCACTTTCATCTAACTACTTGCTTTCATGGACCTAAAAAATAAATCCTGTCTCGGCAGTGTATTAATCATAATTTCTAACTTGTTTGGCATTTAATTTCCAGAAGATGTCACAACATAAACAAAGTATACCTTTCTTCTTCCTTCCTCCTTCCGATCAAAAGCACATTGTTGTTTGCACTGTTCACAGGTCTGAGGTGGTCCATACTTTTTTTCTGAATTTGTGCAACGCTGACACTTGGTACCAATAAATGCTGCAATTATGTTACAGTACTGACAAGGCTTGGGCTGAAAAACATACATATTTTGAGACTTTTAAAAACATTAAATATTTGCTGCATAGCACATATCCAGTATTCTAGACATATTTCTGGAATTAAGAAAACTCAGGTAAAAAATCTGTTTTCTGCCAAGTTTGTTACCCTGTCATACGCAATAACTTTTACGGTGTTTCTATGCATTCAACTAATATTTATTTCTAGTCATGAAACTATTACTCTAAGATCATGAGAAATAGATTTGTGATTTGCATAGTGTTAGATAACACAAAAACTACACACAAAAAGGTTACCAAGAATGAAAATAAAGGTACACATGTATAGAAGTCTCATGAATCAAGAATTTGAGGAAATGTACTTCTACTAATTTAATATCCTAGTTAGCTTAGTGACCATATCATTTATTTAAAAAATGTTAACTTTTCATCACATATAGGTACAAATCATGTAAGGAATATATACTGAGTTTTCAACTTTAAAAAAATAGGGACAAGCATATTCAACATAAACTATAAAAACATACCTTGATTGATAGTCAAAAGATGATTCAGGACAGTTTAAAGCATTAAAGTTAGCATTTTTAACCAATAATAAACAATATTGGTATAATATACCTATAATGACTGTAGTATACATATAAGACAATTTGTACTAGGATTGGGTCATGATTTCTGTGAAAAAATGTATGAATTGTGCTGTTTTATAAAAATAGTTCTGAAGAGGTCGTTCTGAAGTGGGCTAAAGTCTGATCACGCAAACTTCATGGATAAGCTCTCCATAACCAAGAATTTGCTATATTTGAATCTTTAAAGAATAGCTTCACAAATTTCACACTGATATTCAATACATGTAAAACAGGCATATAATTTGACTGTTTTTTAAATGTTGTCACCTTTCCATCAAAATATCTATGGAAGATTTCTTTCATAAAATATGGTATGTTGAAATACATGAGAGCACAGCAGTACATCTTTTTTTTTTTTTTTTTTTTTTGAGACGGGGTCTTGCTCTGTTGCCCAGGCTGGAATGCAGTGGCAGGATCTCGGCTCATTGCAAACTCCGCCTCTCGAGTTCACGCCATTCTCCTGCCTCAACCTCTGGAGTAGCTGGGACTACAGGCGCCCACCACCATGCCCGGCTAATTTTTTTTTTTATATATATTTTTAGTAGAGATGGGGTTTCACTGTGTTAGCCAGGATGGTCTCGATCTCCTGACCTCGTGATCCGCCTGCCTTGGCCTCCCAAAGTGCTAGATTACAGGTGTGAGCCACTGCGCCCGGCCAGCAGTATGTACTTTTTAAAAGGTCCAGCTTTGTGAAAAATATTAACTGGTAACAATGACATGAAAACATGACATACTTACCGTCCCAAATTGCTTCACATTTTGAGCACACTTCTTACAAATTGTGTTAGTTTTGCTGAAAAAGAAATTGTATATAGATCATGTTTATGTAGCTTTCTAAAGCAATTAGCACAATGTCAAAATAAAATGAGTCAAAGATTTGTAGTACTTAAAACTTACTCTAATATGGACCACGGATTTTTCTCAAAAATACAAGGATCTTTTCAGAGTTGTTTTACCCAAATTAACTTAAGACAAATATTTTTATACATTTTTATTGTGTATTTCTTTTTGTACACAAAACATCTTAATGTTTCCTATATAGCTCCAAAATCTTCACACTTGCCACTATTAATGCACAGCATTACAATACCAGTGCCTATCTAACCTTCCACTTGGCTATTGTCCAACATTATAATGCCCACACCTATTTAAGAAGAAATTATTTGTTCTTTTCTGAGGCTACTTTCTGTATATACTCTCAGAGCGGAAGTAACTGTTAAAAATGTTACGTACTACTCCTCTTCCATGTAACAAATTACTACATTTCACCCTTGGACGGCAGTTGGTAACACTACAGACTTTTCCTCAGGTCCATTAAGGCTTTACCTTTTTTTTTAGCGTAACAGTAACTGTTTACATTTGCATTTTCATTAGCAAGGCTGTACATTTTTCACGTAGTAATTTATTCTGTCTCATATAAAGTGTAACGGTAAATTAACAACCCCTGGTTTTTTTGGCAACATTCTCTCCCACCATGTATAAAAGGTTTACAACTTAAAATTTCTGGGGCTAAACCAGTTTTTAAAAATACTTTCACAAAAATATGGGATTACAACCCCCAAATATTCCATACAGACAACACTTGTCTTTAACAGTCAAAAACTGTTCAGTATACAAACCTCTCTTGTTGAAATTCTGATCTGCAGTAAGTACATTTTACAATAGGATGTGCAATCCGACATTCCTGTAATAAGACAATACATTAGTCGGTATCTATCTGAAAGTCCCAAATGTCACTTTTCTGGTAGAAAATTGTTTACCCAACCTAGTGAAATGTCTAAAATATTGATAAAACCTGGCCCCAACGTAAGGAACTGGATGCTTTATCATATAAGTGGCCAATCACAATATAATTCCTCAGGGAAGGCATAGGTGTCTTTGTCTTTAGTAGACGTGGGGTATATTACAGACAAATTAAGAAAGCTGTCAGGGCCGATTTCAAGGATTGGTTAAATGTGAAACTACTTATTATTTTGCACCGTTGCTCACAGACAGCATCCTGGCTTTAATGGGATGGGAGGAGCTCCAAATCAGAGCATTCTGTTCCCAAACCAGTCGCTTCGCTTTCCTGGACAGGGAAGAAGGATGCCATCAGCTTTGCGGCTTCGGGTTCCTAGCAAGAAAGTGCAAAAATCGTCCCCTGCCTCCTGGTGGAAGAAGAGGACAGACCAGGCAGAAAACCGAGATGAAAACATCTCCACCCCTGGGTCTCTGCGGTATAGACAGGTGGCTGCCTTACTCAACCCCGCCTCTGAGACCCCTCAGACGCTGACGGGGTTCGGCACCCGCCCGGGCCGCCTGGAAGAGGGCACGATTCTGCCTCCCTCTCAGGGGCCGTTCCCAGCTGATGTTCAAGCCCCCAGAAAAAGGGGTCTCCGAGTGGGGAGGCGGGGACACCAGACTCCCAAACCCCCGAGGCGCCGGCAAAGAGAGAGGGGCTGCAGTGCAGCGGCTACCCGGCCCCCTCCGGCTACGACCGAGGACATCCATCCCGCCCTCCTCCCGGAGGCCACGGACCTTGCAGAGCTGCTGGCCCTGGGAGAGCTCCTCGAAGGGATAGCGTTGGGTACACTTGGTGCAGGCGTACAGGGCCGAGGCCGCCATCCTGCTCCTCAGTCTCCTCCTCCGCCGCCGCCCGCTCCGAGGCGGGGCCCTACGGAGAACTCGAGACCCGCCGCCGCCGCCCGGGCCGCGGGCTCCTCCTCCTCCCCCTCCCCCTGCCTCGCGCCCACCAGGGCCTCGCCGCGAGAGCCCAGGGCCCCGCGGACGACGCCACCGTCTCCCTCCGCCTCCACTTCCGCCCCAGCCCACCCAGTGACGCCGTGCCAGCCGCTCCCGCTTAGGCCCCGATAGCGGCGGAGGGAGACGAAGCGGGTAAGGGTTGCTGTTTAGCTGCGCGACCGCGGATCCGCTTCCTTCTCGGCCTCCCTTCCCCATCCCTGATTGGCTGCGGAGGCCACGCGTCACTCGGTGGCTCCTCCCAACTTCCAACTTCCGCGACGCCTGGAGCGCCCACAAAGGGAGGATGTCGCCGGCCAATGAGAGCCCGGAGCTCTCAGCGCGCGAAATCCGCTTTGAACCTGCCCCGCCCAAAGGTCTGCGGTCGCGGCTATTTCTAACAGCCAGTCCCAGGTTTGGGTGAGAGCGCCCCAATCCAATTGGGCAAATGTTCGCGAAAGGCTCGTTCTCTGCCGCAACTTTTTTATCCTTGCTTTCTATTGGACTAAGTTGTTAAGTCCCTCCTAATCCTATTTGTTATTGGCCAAAAGGTAAGTACTTCACCTGGAGAGGCGTCCCCGAGGCAAACTCACGCTCTCTCCTGCGTTTAATCCGAGGGAACTCGTGGAGTGCTTTAACTTCGCCTTCGCTTTTGTTTTATCTCCATTACTCCGTTCGGTTGCCACTGGCGACAACACTACTCGCCCACGCTTCTTACTGGAGGAGGCCCGCCCCACCGTAGAATCCCCGCAGAGCCGGCCAGTAGCCCGCGGCGTTGTCGGCCCCCAGCAGGCCCAGTTACGCGCTACCTTGTGACATCACCAGGGAAGAGGCGGATTCTCTCCTGCTACTAAAAGACGTCTGCTGTTTTGATTGGCTAGGGAAGACGTCCGTTAGGACGTGTTGCCTTTTCTGTGTACGGTGTGAGCGTAGGCGGCCCTGAGGGGGTGTGTGGCAGGGGTTTCCAAGCCGAGCACCAGCACCGTTGCCCTTTTCCATCAGGGGTTCAGCCCAGGGTCGCCCCTGGTGGGCGGCTCCCGACTCTTGGAGAAGAGCACGAGAACCCAGACCGCCCCCAAGGTGCGGAGACCCCCCTGGGCAGGCTGAAAGATGGCGGCGGCGTCTGTCTCTGCGGCTTCTGGTTCCCAGTTGTCGGTAAGCAGCAGTTGGCGCGAGTGGTCCCCACGTCGGTCCCAAGCGCCTCTTTGAGTTTCCTCACTTTCAGGGCTCTGTCAGTCCAGCTTCTGAGTCAATTCCGGAGGACGGCGGGAGTGCCTAGATTGCCCCGCGCTCCCCAAGCTTCCATTCACTGTTCATCTGTCGAGACTGCACCCTCTGGCTTCCATTGAAACTGGAACAGAGACTGGCCGTCTCTGTTCCCCATCCTTCATTCACTTTTCGGCGTAGCAACCCCGGTTGCCTAACATTCTCAAGGCCCAACTGGGATAACTGCCCACTCCCTGGCCTGCGAAAACGTAGCTCGTTTGGTCACGTGAGTTCAGCGGCCCCTCTAGGAAACTCGCCAGAGCAGGTAGGCGCGCCGGTGATTTTAAGAGACAGCTGCAGAGTAGTAGTCCGCCGTCTCTCGAGCGCTTACTAGTCGTTGCTTATGCTGTTAACTATCCCTGCAGTGTCTCCCACTGCCGTCCACATGAACTTCGTTGTGTGATCCTCGTAGCCGGAGCGCGCGCTTCCCGCCACCTAGAATTACTGGAACTTCACTGTGGAAATGCCATTTTGGAGAGGCGATAGGGGGAATTGATTTTAAATATTGTTTTTGCCTCATCAAAGGTCACCAGCCAGTTTATTAACTGATATTCACTGGTATTTGTCAAATTGGAGTGTCGAATGCTTACGTTGTTGAAAACCGCGGCGTTGGAAAGCTTTGATAGGAAGTAAATGTTGGAGCTCTTATTTCTCCACATTAGCAAATGTTCGATGCCTGGCATACTGTTTGGGTTCAAATGAATAGAATAGAAACCCTGCTTTGAAGGAGCAAAGCACTGAAGAGAAACTACACGTAATTAGTGATTACTACGCAATACAGTTTAGCAAGTGCTACCTTAGTAGAATAATCTCGAGGGGCGTGATTAACAGTGCTTGGGTAGGCCAGAGAAGGTTTCCTAGAAGGGAAGATGGAGCTAGTTGCGTGTCGAAGGAATTGTAATTGCTTGTCCCAAGAGTAGAGGAAGGAGAAAAAGGCAATGCAGGAATTTTGGAGTATGTGCTAGGACGGTGGTGCTTTCAGGAAACTTTAGTTCGGAATGAGAAGAAGTAATACGGAGGTAGAGTTGGATGACGTGAATTGGAAACGTAGGTAAAAACGTGGAAAAAGGATGGTGAGGGAAGAAACTAGAAGAGTATCAGGGTAAAGTTATTTTCTAGAATCTAAGCGGGGAAGGAGTGGGGAACGCTAAGAAAGTCTGGTCATCTTGGGCCGGGCGCGGTGGCTCACGCCTGTAATCCCAGCACTTTGGGAGGCCGAGACGGGCGGATCACGAGGGCAGGAGATCGAGACCATCCTGGCTAACACGGTGAAACCCCATCTGTACTAAAAAATACAAAAAACTAGCCGGGCGTGGTGGCGGGCGCCTGTAGTCCCAGCTACTCGGGAGGCTGAGGCAGGAGAATGGCGTGAACCCCGGAGGTGGAGCTTGCAGTGAGCCGAGATCGCGCCACTGCACTCCAGCCCGGGCGACAGAGTGAGACTCTGTCTCAAAACAAACAAAAAACAACAACAACAACAAAAAAGGAAAGCTTGGTCACCTTGGAGAAGTCAGTTTCAGCTTTCGCAGACTTGTTAGAATTTGTAATAATGGGACCAAAAGTATTAATAGTGGAGAAATAAGAGCTGGAGAAACGGGGAAATAAGAGCTCCAACATTTCTATCAAAGCTTTCCAACGCCGCGGTTTTCAACAACCTACGCATTCAGCAGAATGGGAATTAGAAGTTTGCAGAGAGGTTTGGGGAAGTTAAGGAGAAGTAATGAAAGCAGCAATTTAAGGTTATTCAGGATTAGGTCAGTAAAACAAAAAAGTAAAAGAAACTATTAGAAGTGTCAGCAGATGGATGAGATTTTATAGGAGAAGTGATTAAACTTGGGAGAAGAGGACTTTTCACTGCTCTCAAAAGTTAAGCACTTGAAGACTGAACAAGGAAAAGGAATACTCATACAAATGTTGAGTTGAGTCGGTGCGTGGCTCATGCCTGTAATACCAGCTACTAGGGAGGCTGAGGCAGGAAGATCACTTGAGCCCAACGAGTTCGAGGCTGAAGTGAGCTATGATAGTACCACTGCTCTTCAGCCTGGGCGACAGAGCGACTCTGTTTCTATAAAATAAAATATTAAATAAACGTTTAATTGAGCTGCGTTATGCCAAGGACACCTAGCTGAGCATTGGCACTGGGATATAGTCAGTTCTTAGTACTTAATATGGTAGCCTTGACAGAAACCCCAAAGACCGTTCATTAGGAAGGCATATACATTTTTTTGTGCTAAGCTCAGCTTTAATTGGATTCTAAATATCAAGGGTACACTAAGAGTGTCTAGGATCCTCCACAAATCAAAGTATAACAAGCATAACTCAATCTGCTACATCAAAATGTCTAATTTCGAAGCTACTGTTTCTCAAAACAAAAATGACTAAATTTAGTTGGTTTCTTGGTGCGTAAGAAAAGGTCCTGCTTAGATGTCCCATCAGAAATAAGGCTGCTATTTCCAAAAGCATTGGAAAAGCACTTAGCTTAACAAACAGCTGATCTTAACAGTAGGCAACATTAAAAAAAAACAAAACAAAACTTGTTAAAACTGTACCATGAACTGAAAACACAACTCGTATTCAGATTTCCCCATTGTGAAGATTAACAACTGTTATATTCAGCTGTTTTCAACATTGATAAACCCATATGGAGCTACTTATAAGTACATTGAGATGCTTTACAGGCCAGGATTTTTAACAAGTAGATTAATGAATAACCGTCTTTAGGAAGCCTCAACCCTGTAAATCTCAAATGTGAACAACATGGATAGGGCGGTAGGTTTCAGTTAGGTCTAGGTAACATTTATTGAGTAATTGCTCTTGAATTGATAAACTCGACTGGTGGAAAAGGCAGGAAAGCAACTATGATTGGGCGTAGTGAAATTAATTCCATATAGAAGTATGGACAGCATTGCGTTGAAACACACAAGAGTGTCTTTCATGTCAGCCTTGTAATGTTTTCACAGTAACCTTGGTGATTAATGAACTAATCTCTTAATTTGTCTCTCTGACTTTTTAGATAGTTCCTTCGACCAAGCTGCACAGTAGCTCCGTATTAATTTCCCTTAAAAATGTTTTATGGCTATCATACATTTTATAATATTAAATATAAGATTTACTTTTTGAGAATAATAAAATGAATACCTTCATGTATTCATGTACCTCTTTGTGTCTTCCTTCTTCTTCCCACGCCCACCCAGTACCTCATATTTTAAGATTATAATGTATGGTATTTATATAGGACTATCTGGCATGCATAGTCCTTAAAGGCACTTTAAGCACTTTTCGTATGTTAACTCATTTAATCCTCACAATAACCTTCTGAGACTGGCATTAATATTTCCTTTTTCAAATGAGCAAAATGAGTCACAGAGCGGTTGAGTCAAAAATCTAGCTAGTAAATGACAGTATCTTAATGGGCTTTGGATTTAATAAGTTTTGTTGTTCATTTGTTTGCCAGATATTATAAACAACACTGTTGTATTCACTCTTATATGCTGTACATGGCAAATGTTTCTCTAGAGTGCAGTTCTCGAAGTATGGTCTCACAACCCTTGGAGATCTCCAAGACCCTCTCCGAGTCTACAAGATCCTTCTGTAATGACCACGTTTGTGGTAGACTAGATCTTCTTTAATATGTCAAACAAAATAACATATCCAACAGAGTGAATGTGGAACTAGATAAGAGAATCCAGCATTCTTTTTTTAAGGCAAACATTAAAGAGATCTGCAGAAATGTAAAATAGTGCTATTCTTTTCACTAAATTTTTTAGAGTGTAAAGGGGTCCTGAGAGAAAATGTTTCCAAGGGGCAACTCTAGAGCAGTGATTTTTTTTTTTTTTCAGACCTCAGGCTGGGCTCTGGATTACAACTCAGTAGTGGGTCATGGAATATGTACTGTGACTCAACTCATATCATTTTCAAGAAAGAAGAGAGAAAATCGTTCAGCTAATATAACTGAATGAATTATCTGGTTCACAGAGCATGTGCGTCTTCAGCTTTACTCGGTCATACTAAATTGTTTTACCAAGTGATTATACCAACAGCCCTCTTTATTCTGTGTCCTCTTAAATGGATGGTATTGTCCCACTTGTAAATTTTTGCTGTGTGTGTGAAATGATGTCCTATTCTTTTTCTGATTTGTGCACCTCTTATCATTGGTGAATATGCACCCTGTTTTTTTTGTACCTTTACTTTCTTGTGTGTGTGTTTTCTTCTGTGAAATACCTGTTCGTGTCTTTTGCCTGTTTTTCAATTGGGTTGCCTGTTCTTACTGATTTATAGGCATTCTTTCACATATTGTGGATGTTAATTATCAGTTTGTTAAGACTGTTCCAAGGACACGTTGGCTTGTCTTTGATACCTTTTGATTAATAGTTGTTACTTTTAGTGTAAAATTTGTTAGTCTTTTTATAATTAGTGATTTCTGTTTAGGAAATTCTTCCTTTCTCCAAGGCCTTGGTTGTATTCTTCTGTATTTTTTTCCTACATATTTTAAAGTTGGAGACTTTATGTCCTTAATTTACTTGAAATTAATTTGTATGCTGTGAGATAGGGATCCAATTTAATGGTTTTACTTAAAATACACAATTGTCCCCACACTACTTGTTGAAAATTCATCCTTTCTCCAATGGTTTGCAATATGTTCATTTCCATATGCGTATGAGTGTGTTACCTGGCTCTTTATCCCTTTGTTTTATTTGTCTCTCCTACTTAGATACCCGCTGTGGTGGGGGGAGGCATTTACCTCCTTGTTACTCAAGAGAAACATTAGCTATTGTTGGTCCTTTGCTTTTCTTCAGTAGAAATTCTAGAACCTGCTATCGGAATTTTGATTGAGATTTTATTGAATTTCTAGCTTAATTTGGGTATAACTGATATGTTTAGGATATTGACCCTTCTGTCTGAATGTTATGTTACTCCATTTATTTAGAACTTTTACATTTTTCAGTACTTGTATAATTTCATGTCTTGTATATTGTTCAATTTATTTCTAGTTTTTAGTTGCGTGATATATATTTTCATAAGTTGCATTTTCTAATATATAAAATTACTGACTCTTGCATATCTATTTTACCCAGCCACCTTCCAGACTTAATTCTCATAATTGAAGATTTTTTGTTTTTTTCTATTTAGATGGTCATAATCCAAAACTGGGATTCTTCCTTTTCAATCTTAACAGCTGTTATTCTTTTTTTTTCAATCTTAGTGTGCAGACTAGGAAATGAAATACAATCTTGACTAGAATTGATGTAGATATCTTTGTCTTATTACTGATTTTAAAAGGAATATTTCAAGTTTTCCATCATTAAGTATGTTTGCCATGTTTTCGTGTAAAACTTTGTATTATCATAAGGAAATAAGTTTTTAAAAAAATAATAGCTGGATGTTGAATTTTATTGAATGCTTTTTTACATTTGTTGATGATTGTATTGATTTTTACTTTGAAGCTATTGCATTGATTGCGCTGCTCAGAGCTCTACCTCATGTTTCTCCACCATTGGACCTTGACTTCTCCAATTTTATTTCCTCAACATGTGTACACAAACTCTTTTTTCAGCTGAACTAATGTATTCATTAACCTAGAAATAATTGCCTTTCATACCCATTTCTAGCTTGCCTATTAGAATACATGTCAATCTACAAGACCCAGTATCGATTTCAGCACTAATAAAGACCTTCCTTTACCATACTGATCTGAAGCAATGTTCTATTGAATGCATCTGAATTTAATTTGCACTTAGTCTCTATCACATCCAGTTTAGCAGTTCCCACCTACTCTTTTGTATTTGAGTTTTATCTAGCTAATGTCTTGCAGCTGTGTTGCCTGTTCCACTTATAAAGCAAGTAATATGCATTTTTAAATTATGCTTCATACTTTACACAGTGTCATAAAAAGATGTTCAGTAAATATTTGTTGAATTGTGTGTTCCTAAATGAGATATTTGCCCTAACAACTAAAGGCTGCAGGAAAAGATAGTGATCACATTAAACATTTTGCCTTTAATCCTGAAAGTTTCTCCTTCAATCATGTTTTGTTTGAAATAATTTTTCCTGAGTGCTTAGGGTCATGGAAAGATTAGTGGATTGGGAGTTAGACTTGGGCTCCTTTCTACACAGCCTTCCTATGATATTTGTGCTATTTGTTAAATATAAAGAAGCTCAAAAGCTTTTGATGATCTCTTAAAGGGTTATAGTAACTTTGTTGAAAAGGATAATCTTTTATAAGTGATGTGCAGTTTCCTGTTTGTGGAGGAAATGTGTAGTTAATATTCAACAGATTTATTGAACAGAATAAAACTCCTTTATTAGAACTTAATTTCTCCAGCAAAAATGCTACACCAACTGGGTGTCCTAAAATTATTTTAATTCTGTCACTGCCCAGATGTAGCTCAGACCCCCATACATTAAGGGGCTCCATTTGACAAGACTGCCCGCCCCCAAGTCAAGTCAGAGTTCGCAGAGCATCTGCATTTCTGCTCAGCTGACTACAAATTAAGGGATTCCTGCAACTTTCCAAGAATGGCTCACAGTATTCAGGAAAGACTGTACTTAAGCAATTTCAGTTATATAAAGGACACAACTCAGGAACAGCCAAATGGAGGAGACATAGGGCAAGGTGTGAAAGGGCTTCCATATTCTCTGTGGTACAGCACCTTCCCAGCATATCAGTATGTTCAACAATCTAGAAGCTCCCCAAACCTCATTATTCAGGAGGTTTCATTGAGCTTTCATTACATAGGTACATAATTGAGTAATTTTCCACTGGTCACTGGGCTCAATCTCAGCCCCTTACCTCCCCTGAGGTCAGGGCCTCGGGCTGAAATTTGTAACTCTTACCCACCGCACCTCCCTCCCCCCAACGCACACACACACACAGATGGAGTCTCACTCTGTTGCCCAGGCTGTAGTGCAGTGGCCCAATCTTGGCTCACTGCAACATCCACCTCCTGGGTTCAAGCGATTCTCCTGCCTCGGCTTCCCGAGTAATTGGGATTACAGGGCACGCCACCACACTCGACTCATTGTTTTGTATTTTAGATAGAGCCAGAGTTTCACCATGTTGGCCAGGTTAGTCTTGAACTCCTGACCTCAAGTGATCCACCCAGCTCAGCCTCCTAAAGTGCTGAGATTACAGGCATGAGCCACCGTGTGCCTGGCTGAAATTTGTAACTCTTTATAATCTAGCAGTTGGTTTTACTGGCAACCAGCTCCCAGAAGATACCTTCAAACCTGAAGCTATCTAGGTGCCCTACCTTGAGTCCCCTCATCAGCCTAACAAGGACACCCTATCACTTAAGAAATTCTAGGAGTTTTTGAATCTCTGTCTGAAACCAAGGACAAAAGACTAAATATATTTTTTATTATACCACAGGGCATACAGATAATAAAAATGTATAGGTCATGAGGAGTGATATAAAATAGTAAAGGGCAAACCCACTAACATATAAAATGTAGAACAGAGGTAGTTCCATTTTGGGAACTAGTTTATTAGTTAATCACATAATTAATGGGATTCTCCTTACTGGGCACAGGGTGGTCGGCAAGTCACTTAATATTTTTGAATATTAAATGATAGGATTCTGGTGGGTTGTAAATAACCAATGAAAACTTGAGGTTCTCTGTGACTTTTAAGCTATGCAATAATTCAGGATGCTTTGCAAGACCTTTGACCGTATTATAAAGAATTGAAAACTCATCCTGTTTTCCAGTTACCTCTAAAACCAGATGCCAATTTGCCATTAAGTTTGGAAAATGACAAATAGTAGTCTTTGTTATATATGAACATACTATAGTAGACTTAACACTTATTTGAGTACCACTTTTAAGACTTGGCTCTACCCTCCTAAGCTCTTTGTCCCCACTTTTGATTTTCATAGCCATAGTGTGTTTTATATTTATATAAATAGAAAATCTTTTATATTTGCTTTCTTAAATCAACTGGAAATTTGCATGATTTTTAACATGGAAGTAAAATCTTTAATTTTTAAGTAAGATTTAAATACAGTGCAGATATTTCGATAACCTTTGTTTCAGGAGATTGTTTACTGTTTTAAATATTCATTGTGCTCTTGTACTTTTACGAACACGGATTATTCTGGTAAATTTAAGTTTTCAAAGGTAAGAATTGAAAAACATAGTTTGCTGTGGCGGTTTGAGGAAGGAAAGTGGATGTCTGAACATTTTGAACAGTTAGCAGTCATATTTTCCACCTTAGCCCTCAGCTTCTTAGTTACTTCCACCAGTCTGGGACCATCTGTCAATAGGAAGTTGCCTACAACAAATAAAACTCCACAGTTAGCATCCTCTGGGTTGAAATTATTATGTGGAATCCTAAATTTAACAGAATCTCATTCATGACAGAATGGTGTACTGTGGAAATAAAGTTTTATATTTGAGTGTTTGATGGGCCTTAATGTTTTCTAATTATTTTCTTTTTTGTTAATTAAATGTATATTATTTGAGGCAGGGACAGTGCCTTATTTTCTTTCTGGAGTTTTGAATACTCTAAATACAAGTAGTAGTTTATTGATGGGGAATAGAGTAATTCAGTCATTTGTAGCAATTTCTGGTCCTGTAAAAATAATGTATTTATTTTTCTGAATGTATATTTCACAGTATATATTTTTAACTACAGTATTTACATTCATTGTATCGTGTAAGTATTTCTGCACAGCATTTGTATTCAAGTTGTATGAACATTATTTTCTTTTGTAGTGTCTGGCTTATGGCTATATTTAGACTAATATGAAACACTTTAAAAGTTGTATTTCTTTATTGATTGAATTCTGTCGTTTCTAGTCAGTGGATTTTTTTCTCTTGTCTGTATGGACAGTCTAGTTCTCAGTCATAAATATTTGTGGTTTAAATTGGCTATTTGTGGTTCACACTTTTGAAAGGTAATTTGTGTCTTTATTTTTTAGAACATCTTAGCTGAGCCATCAAGGTCTAATGGAAGCGTGGTTCGGCATTCTTCATCTCCATATGTAGTATATCCTTCGGATAAGCCTTTCCTTAATAGTGATCTACGACGCTCCCCAAGTAAGCCTACACTTGCCTATCCAGAAAGCAACAGCAGAGGTAATCGAGCCTAACGAAATAGATGTTATTTATGTTTTCTTGCTGCTTTAAAATTCTTAACTTTGTCTCCATTATTTTGCAATTAGAGGAAAATATATTTCCCCTTTGTTTCCAGTTGTTAGCCACCACAAAATATTATGCTTCCTTGTATTCCTTATGTTGATTGTTGAACATCATCATCCACCACATTACTGATGCTAAAACACTTTGAGTCATCAGTGACTGCTCTGTAATCCCCACTATTAGTCCAGAATGAAGACCTTTTTTGCTTCTGAAATATACCAAAAGCATACTGGTTTTTCTGCCTTTTTGTGTTCCCATTGCTTTGGTTCAGGCTTTCATCATCTGTAGCCCAGATGTTCATAATACCTTCTTCATTAATCTCCCTGCCTATTTTCTCCTCCTCATCCCCAGTTAACAACATTTCTGTCATTTGTCATTATCCATCATCTCTCCCACAAAATTAAAGTTTTCGCATCTCTTCGTAGCTTACATAATAAAATCTTAATTTTTCATAACCTAGACCCTATCTGCCTCACCAACTTCATCCCTAACTTGTCTTCCGTTTTTTCCTTTCCCATCCTTTGCTCTGGCTACTTTGAAATACATTTGTTCCTGGAACCTGCCATCTGTATTAGTTTTCTTGTTGCCTTAACAAATTACCATGAACTTAGCTTTGAATATTTGTCATCTCAGTTTTCTGTCGGTTGGAAATCTGCGTAGGCTCATCTGGGTCTTCTGTTTAGAGCTTTACAAGGCTGAAATCAAGGTGTTGCTTGGGGCTCTGTTCTTTACTAGAGGCTCTGGGGAAGATCTGCTTCCAAGCTCATTTAAGATTCCTACCTAAATTCAGTTCCTTGTCATTGCAGTACTGAGATTCTGTTGCCTTGTAGACTCTTACTTGGGGACAGTCTTTGCTCCTAGAAACTGTCCTTGTTCCTTTATGTTTTCCTTATGGTCTCCTACAGTAACAGTAGGTAAGGTCTCTTATGTTTCTCTTTTTTTTTGTTGTTTGAGACAGAGTCCCGTTCTGTCGCCAGGCTAGAGGGCAGTGGCGCAATCTGGGCTCGCTACAACCTCCACCTCCTGGGTTCAATCTATTCTCCTACCTCAGCCTCCTGAGTAGCTGGGACTACAGGCGCGCACCACCACGCCCAGCTAGTTTTTGTATTTTTACTAGGGACGAGGTTTCACTATGTTGGCCAAGATGGTCTCAATCTCTTGACCTCGTGATCCACCTGCCTCGGCCTCCCAGAGTGCCGGGATTACAGGCGTGAGCCACCGCGCCCAGCCAAGTCCCTTATGTTTCAGATCTCTGAGTTCTGCTGTTACATTTCTCTAACAGCTGGAGAAGATTTTCTGGTCATGTTATTAGATTGGACCCACTCAGATAATGAAAAGATGGTTTTGATATTAAATTTGTTAATCATCGATGTTTCTTCATCTGTATCTTTTAAAATACACCCACATTATACTTTGTGTATGTGTGAAGTTTAAATGAAATGTCTTTGCTTTATTTGGGATGCAACGGCATTTCCTTTTTTTAAAAGTTGTGTTTAATCACTAATACTGCAACAATTATATGTGTTGATGATTCTCTAGGTAAAAGAAATGTTATATTTTTGGCATCGTAGGCCAAACAGGCATTTGTAAATTAGTTGAGGAACTTTTTTTGTTTCAGTTGGGGTATGTATTGTAAGTATCCTAAAAATCTTAGAATGAACCTCTTCTGTAAACTGGACTGATTGTACAGTAAAATACCAAGTAGGTAATGATGTCCAAATACCAGTTTAAATCCTAACCTATAATAGGTACTGAAAAGTGTTTGTGGAAATAAATGTGACTAAATAGTGT
This sequence comes from Papio anubis, assembly GCF_008728515.1. Taxonomy (NCBI): domain Eukaryota; kingdom Metazoa; phylum Chordata; class Mammalia; order Primates; family Cercopithecidae; genus Papio; species Papio anubis. Next base: position 38,622,607 of record NC_044987.1, on the reverse strand, counting down.
GAAGTCTTTTAAGAATTTTAGTACTCTATAATTGCTAACCTAGAAGCCTCTTTGTTGCAAGATACTGTGTCTCGATGATAATGAAAATTTTTAATTAATGGTTAAAGCAGTTGATAAAGTTCTATACATCAGAGTATAGCAGGTTGGCAATTTAAGAAAATTAAGTTGCATGACATTCAAACATCGTAGATTTAAAAAGCAAAAAAAGTAACTGAAGCCCACAATAGAGCAAAAAAAATCAGTTTCAGGAAGTTTCTTATTCAAAAATAAGCACAAAACAAAATATCCGTTTACAAAGTTCTAACAGGAACACAAAATCTAAGAATTTAGGTATTAATCCTTCAACTACAATATTGTATCTAGTTCTGATCTTTACACCCATGAAAAGAAACTTAAAAAGTTCAAAGAATGACAAATTACTAACAAAGAATTAAAAAATAAAGAAGGCAGATTTATTCACAGAGAATCAGAAAAATTTTAGCACAGCGTGTTACTAATAGAGCTAAATTCTGCTTGAGTGCAACATCAGTGGTTTTAAGGAATAAAAGAGAAGTGGGAGAAGCAGGGAGGAGATGGAGAGGAGAAATAAACAAGATGAAAAGTAACCTTCAAGACAGTAAATAAGCTTTTATGCCTTTAGAGCATGATGGTGTGAACTGTTTAAGCAGTGTCCCAGAATAATCATTAAAATCCATTATCCTTTTATAGTGTGTGTTAATCCAGTGATACTTACTTTCCAAATGGGAAGGAAAGACACAGAAATCACCATCTCCTTCTCACCCAGAAAAAAGTAAAGGCTGTGAGATACGAACAAAGACCAAGAGAGTTCAGAAAAGATATTTGGGGGGAACAGGGATAAGTGTGTGTTGGGGAAGTTAGAGGAGAGGAAGACCTCTCAGAGGAAAAACGAAATAGTAGATAGTCTGAGCTTTAAAGAATGAGTATGGTTCTATAAGAAGAAAAGTTCAATAAGAGTACAGCATGTGAAAGGTTTGTATACTCGACATGATTTTTTTTTTTTTTTTTTTTGAGACAGTCTCGCTCTCTCGCCCAGGCTGGAGTGCAGTGGCGTGATCTTGGCTCACTGCAACCTCCGCCTTCCAGGTTCGAGCTGTTCTCCTGCCTCAGCCTCCCGAGTAGCTGGGATTACAGACACATACCACCATGCCTGGCTAATTTTTGTATTTTTAGTGGAGACAGGGTTTCACCATGTTGGCCAGGATGGTCTCGATTTCTTGACCTTGTGATCCACCCGCCTCAGCCTCCCAAAGTGCTGGGATTACAGGTGTGAGCCACTGTGCCTGGCAAACCTGACATGATTTTTATTGGTTCATCAAGGACATTGTGGCTTAGTTTTTTCTTACTGGGAATTTATGACAGTGAAGAATACATTCCTAAAATAATAGTTGAGTGTTACTACCTTGATTTGAGCTAAAATTAGGAATTTTACCCAACATTGCTTTTGCATCATTGTTGGCAAACTTCAACACAGTGAAAAAAGCGAAGTCTTACTGTTAATAGTATAATGAAAATAGTATTGACCTCACAGGCCCTGGGAAAGGCCTCATGAGCCCTGCCCTCAATGTGCCTATGCCCCACATTTTGAGAACCACTGTAATCAAGGATATGAGTACATCCAGAGTAGTATTTTATTCATGTAAATACTTTTTAAAATCAGATATGAGAAGAATGTAGATAGCAGCATTTGTTCCACAATCTAGATGATAGCTCCTTGAGGCCAAAGACTGTCTTCACACCTTGCAGAGTTCTTTACACATCATAGTGGTCTATATGCTTGATGGACTCAGGTTTACATCAGAAGTAAGTCTAAACTGAAACAACGAGACAGGAGACTGATTAAGGAAGGATTTATGCATATTTTGTTGTGGGAAATGAGGAAGATGGAGAAGTGTTTGAGTCTAAGATTTCTAGTGTAGATGATTAGTGGTATGATTAGGACAGATCACAGAAAAAAGCATACTTAGAGGAATTGATATAATTTTGGCTGTATCAAATTTGAGATGCCTGTGAATTAGATGGAGATGAATACTAAGCAAATGAAAATAAAGTCTGAAGTGTAATAGAGAACGCTACACTAATGAACTCAGACATCATCAAAGATACAGTAGTGGATGAAGCCTATGAGTATAGAGGGGTTTCTCCAGAAAAAGAAAGTAGAGGGAGAAAAGGACTTTGGAAACTACCACTGTGTGTAAACAGTAAACTAAAAAGTAGGAAAAGTTAGAAAGGTGGAGAACTACCAAGACAGCAATATTGGAGAAATCAAAGATGCATATTACAGATCTGGGTACCCCCCCCTTAATCTACAACAACATAAACCTGTGTTTATGTTAATGACAGAAATGTCCCAAGCAATAAATAGACCCAGCTGGACTTGAAGAACATTAGGGATTCAAACATGGCTAGCACTTTCCATCTTTTTTTTTTTTCCCAGCTTGTAACTAGCTTCATTTTTTCTAGCTACAAAGGAGCTTTTTCTTTGCCTAGCAGGAAACATTACTAACAATTACTGAGTTTTAAGTTGAACCAGTTCTGGCTTTGACGTTTCAGACAAAAGTCCCAAGAAGACAAGCATTGTCTGGGTTTCAGTGTGTGTCACTTGTGGATCAGTTAGATTTGTCAAAGGGTAATAAAGTTGTAGGTATAGCCATGTTGAGGTAAGGGGAAACTCCCAGAAAAACAGGTATATAAGTCAGGCAAACAGTTCCAAAGATGTGTGCTATACTTCATACAGCAAAATATAAGAAAAATTCACGGAAACAGAATTAGGAAATACAAAATATAATGAAAAATTTGAAATTTATTAGGTATGACAAATATGATAACTCAAAAGCCAATATATGCTTTTTAAGTAAAACCTGAAATAAAATGAAACAAAAAATAGCTGACAAAGGTGTTTACTATCATACAAATAAAAACGATTGATGACAGTACTGTTGCCAAACAGAATAGTATAGACAGAGAGCAGCTTCATGTAATACTAAATAAAAATAAATAATACCTAGTTTAAAAGTGAGAAGGAGAAATACCCAAGTACAGAAATAAAATGAATTTCAAGCCAGGACAGTAAGGGTGGAACTAAAGCCAAAACCCTTAGGGACAGTATTAGGAGTCTTGGCATTAGGTATAACCCTTAAGTGTTGGGGTACAGTAGCAGAGATGATGGAATTTTAAATGTGGGTAGGGACTGGAGAACAAAGCTCTAGGCGCCCATGAGGCAACTTCTGGAATACTTTGAAAAGCTGGATGTGATGAGAGTTGTCAAAGCAGAACTGGAACACTGCAGCCCGTGGTCTCAGGAAGAGACTGGATTAAAAAAGTCACCTCTGTTAAGTAAACCCAAGCCAATTTTATCTGCTCACTGAGGTGCATATGTGAAGACTTGAATACGTAATGAGAGCTATACAATGTTAATGAAAATACTTAATATTATAAATTGCATTTAAAGTGTGCTCATATATAAATACATATGACATAGTAAAGGGCAATCTCACATATGAAAGCATTTTTAAAATGTATAGGATTTCAATAAAATGTTTATAATTACTACACCTAGATGGTAAGATTATGGGTGTGTTTTTTTTTTCCTTTTCAGTCATGTGTTTTCTGAATTATCCTCTGCATTTATTCAGTAATTTTTTAAAAAAGAAAACAATAAAACATTACACTTTTAAACAGGGATATAAAGCCATTCAGGAATACATAAAAGGAAAGCGCACACCCCAGCATAACCCTGTGATATTACAGTTGCTGAAATAAACAAAAATGAAATGTTCAGCCAGTTTCAATAATAAATATAAATGCAGAAATAAAATGATAGCAAAATTGTGTACTGTTGGGTATAATTTAATGAAGGAGTGCAAAAAATGTTTGATATTGCAAAGTCTTTAGTAAATTTGCCTGTGGTTCAGAAGAGGTTAAGAAAACTCAATGGATATTAAAGGACATTTAAAATTTTATTGTCCTGTTGTATTTATCTGATTATTGCAGGTATATAAAATAATTGTTCCCTTTAGTATTAATCTTATACCTAGGCTGCTTCTCTTTTACTTCTAAGTGTGTTTTCAGTTGATTTTTCAGTTTCTACCTGTGTATGTGTCTGTTTCATGTCTGCATTTTTTCTAGTTAGATTGTAGTCTCATTGCATACCAGCAAGAATAAGCTGACTGCAATAAAATGTATTAGTCTGCTGTTTGAGGCTTGTCATATCCTAGGCACTGAAAAATTTGGCAAAGGAATAAATTATGTTAATAAATGGTTAAGAGGACTCAATGCTTCAAAGATGGCAGCTCTCCCTACGTGTTGTATAGTTTAAATTAGTGTTTGGCAAAATGATTCTGAATGATTACTGGAAACATTTTAAGATTTATATAATATAGGTGACTGGCAGAATCAGTGTTTATGAAATTTTAGTAATTGACATACTGGCACTAATTCCCTAATATTATTAAAGAATCCGGAATAGAAGAAAGATCTGAAACTGTCTTAGGGTGTGTATGTAACAGAATTACAGTATCTAATATATATGTGTGTGAATTTAGTGTATGATCAATTTGACATTTCAAGTTTCTCTTTAAATGCAAAAACACTTTTTCTATGACTTAACAAATGTAAACATATGAAACTCTAAATACAATTTTAAAAATACAAAGTTTATCTGATCTGGTGGTTGGGAAGAACTTTCTAAGTATATAAAGAAAGAAAATATGATGGGAGGAAACACCACGCCCAAGACTCTGTTGTTAAAGCACTGATGACTTCTGACCCAATCATAAAGGTGACAGCAAAACCAGCTTACTTTTCAGAGTTCAAAAGAACCATCCTGTAATCTGTAAGATATTTGAGAAAAAGTCCTAGTCTTAAGTTCATTTTCTTCAAGTTCTTTTTGGAAGTAAGCTGGGTATAACTAATAGAGAAATAAAGAACAACTCGGTCTGGTTCCAAAATGGCCGAATAGGAACAGCTCCAGTCTCCAGCTCCCAGCATGAGTGACACAGAAGATGGGTGATTTCTGCATTTCTAACTGAGGTACCGGGTTCATCTCACTGGGGCTTGTCGGACAGTGGGTGCAGTCCATGGAGTGTGAGCCGCAGCAGGGCGGGGCGTTGTCTCACCCAGGAAGCACAAGGGGTTGGGGAATTCCCTTTCCTAGCCAAAGGAAGCCGTGACAGATGGTACCTGGAAAATCGGGACACTCCCACCCTAATACTGCACTTTTCCAACAGTTTTAGCAAATGGCACACCAAGAGATTACATCCTGCGCCTGGCTCGGGGGGTCCCATGCCCACGGAGCCTCACTCACTGCTAGCACAGCAGTCTGACATGGAACTGCAAGGCGGCATTGAGGCTGGGGGAGGGGCTCCCACCATTGCTGAGGCTTGAGTAGGTAAACAAAGCGGCCGGGAAACTCGAACTGAATGGAGCCCAACGCAGCTCAAAGAGGCCTGCTTGCCTCTGTAGACTCCACCTCTATGGAGTTCATCTATGGGTAGGCCATAGATGAACAAAAGGCAGCAGAAACTTCGGCAGACTTAAACGTCCCTGACAGCTTTGAAGAGAGTAGCGGTTCTCCCAGCATGGAGTTTGAGATCTGAGAACGGACCGACTGCCTCCTCAAGTGGGTCCCTGATCCCCGAGTAGCCTAACTGGGAGACACCTCCCGGTAGGGGCCAACTGACACCTCATACGGCTGGGTGCCCTTCTGACATGAAGCTTCCAGAAGAAGGATCAGGCAGCAACATCTACCGTTCTGCAATATTTGCTGTTCTACAGCCTCTGTTGGTGATACCCAGGCAAACGGTCTGGAGTGAATCTCTAGCAAACTCCAACAGACCTGCAGCTGAGGGTCTGACTGTTAGAAGAAAACTAAAACAGAAAGAACATCTACACCAAAACCCCATCTGCACGTCACCATCATCAAAGACCAAAGGTAGATCCACAAAGATGGGGAGAAACCAAAACAGAAAAGCTGAAAATTCTAAAATCAGAGTTTCTTTTCTCCTCCAAAGGAAAGGAGCTCCTCGCCAGCAATGGAAGAAAGCTGGACAGAGACTGACTTTGATGAGTTAAGAGAAGAAAGCTTCAGACGATCGGTAATAACAAACCTCTCCGAGCTAAAGGAGGATGTTTGAACCCATCGCAAATAAGCTAAAAACCTTAAAAAAAGATTAGATGAATGGCTGACTAGAATAAACAGCATAGAGAAGACCGTAAATGACCCGATGGAGCTGAAAACCGTGGCATGAGAACTATGTGGCGCATGCACAAGCTTCAGTAGCTGATTCAATCAAGCGGAAGAAAGGGTATCAGTGATTGAGGATCAAATGAATGAAATGAAGCGAGAAGAGAAGTTTAGAGAAAAAAGAGTAAAAAGAAATGAACAAAACCTCCAAGAAACATGGGACTATGTGAAAAAACCAAATCTGCCTCTTGATTGGTGTACCTGAAAGTGACGGGGAGAATGGAACCAAGTTGGAAAACACTCTTCAGGATGTTATCCAGGAGGACTTCCCCAATCTATCAAGGCAGGCCAACATTCTAATTCAGGAAATACAGAGAACGCCACAGAGATACTTCTCGAGAAGAGCAACTCCAAGACACATAATTGTCAGATTCACCAAAGTTCAAATGAAGGAAAAAATATTAAGGGCAGCCAGAGAGAAAGATGAGGTTACCCACAAAGGGAAGCCCATCAGCCTAACAGCGGATCTCTCTGCAGAAATTCTATAAGCCAGAAGACAGTGGGGACCAATATTCAACATTGTTAAAGAGAAGAATTTTCAACCCAGAATTTCATGTCCAGCTAAACTAAGCTTCATAAGTTAAGGAAGGAGAAATAAAATCCTTTACAGACAAGAAAATGCTGAGAGATTTTGTCACCACCAGGCCTGCCTTAAAAGAGCTCCTGAAGGAAGCACTAAACATGGAAAGGAACAACCAGTACCAGCCACTGCAAAAACATGCCAAATTGGTGCTAGGAAGAAACTGCAGCAACTAATGAGCAAAATAACCAGCTAACATCATAATGACAGGATCAGACTTACACATAACAATATTAACCTTAAATGCAAGTGGGCTAAATGCTTCAATTAAAAGACACAGACTGGCAAATTGGATAAAGAGTCAAGACCCATCAGTGTGCTGTATTCAGGAGACCCATCTCACGTGCAGAGACACACATAGGCTCAAAATAAAGGGATGGAGGAAGATCTACCAAGCAAATGGAAAACAAAAGCAGGGGTTGCAATCCTAGTCTCTGATAAAGCAGACTTTAAACCAACAAAGATCAAAAGAGACAAGACAATTACACAATGGTAAAGGGATCAATTCAACAAGAAGAGTTAAGTATCCAAAATATATATGTGCCAAATACAGGAGCACCCAGATTCATAAAGCAAGCCCTTAGAGACCTATAAAGAGACTTAGACTCCCACACAATAGTAATGGGAGCCTTTAACACCCTACTATCAACATTAGACACATCGAGACAAAGTTAACAAGGATATCCAGGACTTTACCTAAGCTCTGCTCGAAGTGGACCCAATAGACATCTACAGAACTGTCGACCCCAAATCAACAGAATATACATTCTTAGTACCACATCACACTTATTCCAAAATTGACCACATAGTTGGAAGTAAAGCACTCCTCAGCAAATGTAAAAGAACAGAAATTAAAACAAACTGTCTCTCAGATCACAGTGCCATCAAACTAGAACTCAGGATTAAGAAACTCACTCAAAACCACTCAACTACATGGAAATTGAAAAACCTGCTCCTGAATGAATACTGGGTAAATAACGAAATGAAGGCAGAAATAAAGATGTTCTTTGAAACCAGTGAGGACAAAGATACAACATACCAGAATCTCTGGGACACATTTAAAGCAGTGTGTAGAGGGAAATTTATAGCACTAAATAAATCCCCACAAGAGAAAGCAGGAAAGATCTAAAATTGACACCCTAACATTTAACAATTAACAATTAAAAGAACTAGAGAAGCAAGAACAGACACATGCAAAAGCTAGCAGAAGGCAAGAAATCACTAAGATCAGAGCAGAACTGAAGGAGATAGAGACACAAAAAACCCTTCAAAAAATCAGTGAATCCAGGAGCTGGTTTTTTGAAAAGATCAACAAAATTGATAGACTGCTAGCAAGACTAATAAGAAAAGAGAGAAGAATCAAATAGACACAATAAAAAAATGATAAAGGGGATATCACCACCAATCCCACAGAGATGCAAACTACCATCAGAGAACACTATAAACACCTCTACGCAAATAAACTAGAAAATCTAGAAGAAATGGGTAAATTCATAGACACATGCACCCTCCTAAGACTAAACCAGGAGGAAGTTGAATCCCTGAATAGACAAATAACAGGCTCTGAAATCGAGGCAATAATTAATAGTCAACCAACCAAAAAAAGTCCAGGACCAGATGGATTCACAGCTGAATTCTACCAGAGGCACAAAGAGGAGCTGGTACCATTCCTTCTGAAACAATTCCAATGAATAGAAAAAGAGAGAATCCTCCCTAACCCATTTTATGAGACCCACATCATCGTGATACCAAAGCCTGGCAGAGACAACAGAAAAAGATAATTTTAGACCAATATCCCTGATGAACATCAGTGCAAAAATCCTCAGTAAAATACTGGCAAACCAAATCCAGTAGCACATCAAAAAGCTTATCCACCACGATCAAGTTGACTTTATCCATGGGATGCAAGGCTGGTTCAACATAGGCAAATCAATAAACGTAATGCATCATATAAACAGAACCGAAGACAAAAACCACATGATTATCTCAATAGATGCAGAAAAGGCCTTCGACAAAATTCAACAGCCCTTCATGCTAAAAACTCTCAATAAACTAGGTATTGATGGGATGTATCTCGAAATAATAAGAGCTATTTATGATAGACCCATGACCAATATCATACTGAATGGGCAGAAACTGGAAGCATTGCCTTTGAAAACTGGCACAAGGCAGGGTTGTCCTCTCTCACCATTCCTATTCAGCATAGTGTTGGAAGTTCTGGCCAGGGCAGTCAGGCAGGAGAAAGAAATAAAGGGTATTCAGTTAGGAAAAGAGGAAGTCAAATTGTCCCTGTTTGCAGATGAAATGATTGTGTATTTAGAAAATCCCATCTCAGCCCAAAATTTCCTTAAGCTGATGAGCAACTTCAGCAAACTCTCAGGATACAAAATCAGTGTGCAAAAATCAGAAGCATTCCTCTACACCAATAACAGCCAAATCATGAATGAACTCGCATTCACAATTGCTTCAAAGAGAATGAAATACCTAGGAATCCAACTTAAAACGGATGTGAAGGACCCCTTCAAAGAGAACTACAAGCCACTGCTCAATGAAATAAAAGAGGACACAAACAAATGGAAGAACATTCCATGCTCATGGATAGGAAGAATCAGTATTGTGAAAATGGCCATAGTGCCCAAGGTAATTTATAGATTCAGTGCCATCCCTGTTAAGCTACTGATGACTTTCTTCACAGAATTGGAAAAAACTACTTTAAAGTTCATACGGAACCAAAAAGGAGCCCCCATTGCCAAGACAATTCTAAGCCATTAAAGCGATCATTAAAAAGTCAGGAAACAACAGATCCTGGAGAGGATGTGGAGAATAGGAATACTTTTACACTGTTGGTGGGACCGTAAACTAGTTCAACCATTGTGGAAGACAGTGTGGCGATTCCTTAAGGATCTAGAACTAGGAATACCATTTGACCCAGCCATCCCATTACTGGGTATATTCCCAAAGGATTATAAATCATGCTGCTATAAAGACACATGCACACGTATGTTTATTGCAGCACTATTCACAATAGCAAAGACTTGGAACCAACCCAAATGTCCATCAATGATAGACTGGATTAAGAAAATGTGGCACATATACACCATGGAATACTATAAAAAGGATGAGTTGATGTCCTTTGTAGGGACATGGATGAAGCTGGAAACCATGATTCTGAACAAACTATCACAAGGACAGAAAACCAGACACTGCACATTCTCACTCATAGGTGGGAATTGAACAATGAGAACACGTGGACACAGGGTGGGGAACATCACACACCAGGGCCTGTCATGGGGTGGGGGGAGGGGGGAGGGATGGCATTAGGAGATACACGTAATGTAAATGATGAGTTAATGGATGCAGCACACCAGCATGGCACATGTATGCATATGTAACAAACCTGCACGTGGTGCACATGTACCTTAGTACTTAAAGTATTTTAAAAAAAGCCATGATGGGAAAGAATGTTAGGTATACCTCTGTGAAAAATCAGAACATCTGTACATCAGAACTAGAATTAAAGGCAGATAATAAAATGAAGAAAACTTTTTCCCGTACAAAAACGGGCAAAGGAAATTCATGAAAGGGAGAAAATAGGCCAATAACATATACGAAAAGATTTATACTATAATGGAAATGGAAAATAGCTAGAAGTACCATATTTTTCTCATTAGAATGGCTATGAATGTTCTTTGAGCCAGTAGTTGAACTTTTTAGTTTTTAATTATTGATCATTAGAAAATCTTTTAAGACAGATTGCATGAGGAAATTTTCACGATTTAATAATGCTAATGTGAAAAAACCTACATACATTTTGTTTCAATTTATTTTACACATACAGAAAAAAATTTAAAGAACCAAATGACAGTCATTATCTCTGTGTAATAGGATTATTGGTTATTTTTCAGCGTGTTTTTTCTCAATCTACATTTACTGCAGTCAACATAATTTATAATCAGAAACTTGAAGGGGTGTTTAGAAAGTACTTAAAATGAAGATTTTAAAAATAGTATTGCACTCGACTGTAACTCTACAGTTGGATTTTACATGTGCTTCTATTAATAAAATGTATTAAGTATTACTAGTTACTAATATATTTACTAATAATTTTAATTAATAAGTAATATATTAATAAGACAGTAATGTACGTTAGGACTGTTATGTGAACTTTGTATGATGGCTGAATTTTTTACCACTTTATAAAAGTCTTTGCAATTTTTTTACCATAGTAATGGGGCTTTTACTTGAACTCATTTCAAACACTCATTGTCTTTTTTTTTTTTTTTGAGACGCAATCTCACACTGTTGCCCAGACTGGAGTGCAGTGGTGCAATCTCAGCTTACTGCAACCTCTACCCTTCCCCTGGGTTCAAGCGAATCTCCTGCCTCAGCCTCTCAAGTAGCTGGGATTACAGGCGCCCGCCATTACGCCCGCCTCATCTTTGTGTTTTTAGTAGAGACAGGGTTTCACCATGTTAGACTGCTCTCAAAATCCTGACCTCAGTTGATCCACCCACCTCAGCCTCCCAGAGTGCTAGGATTACAGGTGTGAGCCACCGCACCTGGCCCACTCAGTGTCTTTAAATTGATTTCTTAAAAAACAAACATGAGATAATTAACATTTTATTGTTCCCAAAGAATGATCCTCCACTGGACTCACCCATCAATTTTATCTTTTATTTAGATGAGTTTATTCTTTCTTAATATACTTTCTCCACATATGCTGTTGTAGCATCCACGTTTGTGTTTGTATTTGGCAGCCATATTTTCTGCTCTTAAGAATCTTCAAGATAAGATTCGACGCTTGGAACTTGAGAGGATTCAGGCAGAAGAAAGTGTGAAAACCTTGTCTAGAGAAACAATTGAATATAAGAAAGTACTGGATGAACAGATACAAGAAAGGGAGAATTCAAAGAATGAGGAATCAAAGCACAATCAAGGTTTGTTTATGAAGAAAATTAAATTCTATCAAAATAAGTGTTGTGCAGTATTAAGTATTCTAAAAGAAATACTACATTAGTGTTTTGTAGTGGTATCTTCAAGTACTACAAAACTGCATTGTATTCAGGTGCATTTTGAGGAGCAAATGCTGTTATCATACATGGTATTTATTTACTGAATGCAAGGCCAGTTTTACTAGCATGTAGAAAGAGAATGATTTTGGTAATCTGAAAAGGTTTCTAGGTCTGTGGAAGGTGTTTTTATTGTATACACAGTAGATTCAAGTCCTGTTAACAGCTTGTTAAAACTATTTTATGGGTGAGTTGATATCTGTTTTTCTTATGTATTCTTTTTAGAACTGACATCTCAGTTGTTAGCTGCAGAAAATAAATGCAATCTATTAGAAAAACAATTGGAATACATGCGAAATATGATAAAGCATGCAGAAATGGAGAGGACATCTGTGTTAGAGAAACAAGTAAGTAAAGCACCTCACAGATTGATACTCAGGAACAGTTAGTTACGGGGAAAACTAATTAAATAAAGATTTTTTTTCTTTTGGTGAGGACTAATGGTGCTGTTATAGCCCAGGACTGAAATTTCTTGGCATCAGTTATGAAATCGAAAAATGTGATTGGCTTTTTTTGTTGTTATTATTGTGTTTGGTAGAGTTTAACTTAAATAGTAAAAATACAGTTGTGAGATGTTTTAAAGTTATATTAGCTTCTTTGAATCTACATTATAAAAAGTGTAAATAACCGTATAACTCTATATCTCTGAAATTTGTTTAATGACTCAAGTGAGATAGTAGATTACTTTGTAAAACTCTTCAGAATTGTTATTTAGCATAACATTTTTGTGCTTTCTTACACCAGAGCTCTTCATATTTAGGTAACCCGCACATTTGTGACAAGATATCGCAACATCAGTCTCAAATATATTGATTGATCAATTGATCGGAAATAGGGTCTCACTCTGTCACCCAGGCTGGAGTGTAGTGGCATGATCTCGGTTCACTGCAACCTCCACCTCCTAGGTTCAGGTGATTCTCATGCCTCATCCTCCTGAGTAGCTGGGATTACCGGCACGTGCCACGATGCCCAGCTAACTTTTTGGTGTGTGTATTTATGTGTAGATGGGGTTTCGCTATGTTGGCCAGGGTGGTCTCAAACTCCTGGCCTCAAGTGATCAGGCCGCCTCGGCCTCCCAAAGTTCCGGGGTTACGGGGATGAGCCACTGTCCCTGGCCTTGTGTATATTTTTTAAAACTTATTCCTTTTTCTGTTATGAATCTGGAGTTTGCATTCATTATCAGTGCTACAGTTTGTGGAGATCTTAACTCTATTATGCAAAATTTGAATGTTTATATGCTTAACATTATGCTAGATGCTCTGCAATGTAAAAAAAGAAATACTAGGCAGTTGTCCCTCAGTATCCATGAGTGAATTGGTTCTGAGACCCCTGTGGATAGTAAAATCCATGGATGCTCAAGTGTCCTATAAAATGGTGTGGTATTTGCATATAACCTACATCCAATCTCATATACTATAAATTATATCTAGATTACTTATAATACCTAATACAATGTAAATGTTATGTAAATAGTTGCTATACTATATTGTTTGGAGAATAATATCAAGAATAAGAATAAGAATCTGTATATGTTTAGTACAGACTCAACCATCCTTTTTTGTTTTTTCTCGTATATTTTCAATCCACAGTTGATCGAATCCATGGATGCAAAACACACAGATACAGAGGGCTTACCGTATATGCTTTCTACCCTCAATCAGCTTTCAGTTCTCATTGGAGAGAATTAGACTTAAATATTTGAGCAATCATACAACAATATTTGAGAAAATGTCTCAGTAATTAATTCTTGTGTGCGATAGGTCTCTTCACTATGTTATTGCGTTTATTTCAGTGGTTATATGTTTTCATTTAGATCTTTTTCCATCCACTTAGTTTAGTTCTTTTAATGTATTGTAACTCTGTGGTTTTTATACCTTCCTTTTGTCTCTTTGAACACTATGAATCTCAATTTTTAAAAATTATTTGATGTTTTCAAAGTGTTAATCTTTGTTTGGTTTTATCTATTGATTCTCCCTTATGGTATCTTGTTTTCTTTAATGGGAACTTAATAAAGAAAAGTTAAATGGTGGTCTCATTTTTTCATTTATTGTGGTAATTCCACAATAAATTCCTCAGTTGTGTGGGCAGCCTTATGGGCCCTTTGTGAATTTGCCTTTGGTTAGGCTTGATGGTTTTCACTGGTTCTGGCTGGGCAGGGTGGCTCACACCTGTAATCCCAGCACTTAGGAGGCCAAGACAGACAGATCACATGAGTGCACGAGTTCAAGACCAGCCAGGCCAACAGAGTGAGACCAAGTCTCTACAAACAATAAATAAATAAAATCACTGGTTCTGATTCAGATTTATGTTACTATATTGGCTTGATATTGTTGATCATTGTGAATTATACATTGCCTAAAGTTTTATATTCCTGCACATTCTATGTACCCTGGCTCCAATATTGCCTTGTGTGATATTGACTTCAGTATCCTTTCATTGCTTTTGAGTTCCTTTCTCTCTTTTTTGTATTTGAAGATTTTCCTTTCTTGCTTTCAAAATTGCTGTGTAATTGTATTAGTTCATTCTCACGCTGCTATAAAGAGCAACCAAGACTGGGTAATTTATAAAAGAAAGAGATTTAATTGACTCACAGTTCTGTATGTCTGGTAGGGGCTTCGGGAAACTTAACAATTATGGTGGAAGGGGAAGCATACATGTCCTTCTTCACATGGTGGCAAGAGAAGGAAGTGCAGAGCAAAGCGGGGGAGAGCCCGTATAAAACCATCAGATCTCGTGAGAATTCACTATCACTAGAACAGCATGGGGAACCACCACGATGATCTAATCACCTCCCATGAGATCTCTCCCCCAAAATGTGGGGATTACAATTTGGATTACAATTCAAGATGAGATTTGGTTGAAGACACAGAGCTAGACCACATCAATAATCATATATTATTATTATGTCTGCTGTGTTTGTCTAACATTTCTGTGGATGGGCTGGAGAAGGGTCAGTTTAGTAAGACAACTTTAAGGTGTTTTGACTAATATATATCTCAGAGACAACTATTAGGCATATGTAATAGATGTCAAGAGCTGTTAATATCCACTAAGATGTGGCTAGAAGGGAATTAGTTCACACAAATTCCTAAATTATTACTTTATATTAATTTGTCACATTCAGATTTCTATTAATATGGTACCTATTGTTATAGCCCTATTTTGAAGACACAGTTTACAAGTTCAGGCACTTTTCACCAATAATAGACCTTGAGTTAGTATATTTGAAATTATCCTAGTGTAGTGGTTTATAGGTGGATTACTTGAGGTCAGGGGTTTGAGAGCAGCCTGGCCAAGATGGTGAAACCCTGTATCTACTAAAAATACATAAATTAGCCGGGTGTGGTGGCAGGCACCTATAGTCCCAGCTACTCAGGAGGCTGAGGCAGGAGAATTACTTGAAACCCGGAGGCAGAGGTTGCAGTGAGCTGACATCATGCCACTGCGCTCCAACCTTGGTGACAGAGCAATACCCCATCTCAAAAAAAAAAAAAAAAAGTCTATATAGGAGGCAATCTATAAATCTTTGACTCTAAACTTCAAAAAAAAAAAAAGTTTAGGGCCGGGTAAGGTGGCTCACACCTATAATTTCAGCACTTTGGGAGGCCGAGGCGAGCTGATCACAAGGTCAGGAGAGCGAGACCATCCTGGCTAACACGGTGAAACCCCGCCTCTACTAAAAATACAAAAAATTAGCCGGGTGTGGTGGCAGGTGCCTGTAGTCCCAGCTACTCGGTAGACTGAGGCAGGAGAATGGCGTGAACCCGGGAGGCGGAGCTTGCAGTGAGCCGAGATCATGCCACTGCACTCCAGCCTGGCCTGCAGAGCGAGACTCCGTCTCAAAAAAAAAAAAAAGTTTAAAAGGATATTATACATAGAATTCAAAGGAAATATAAAAAGATAGATGCCAAAACCGTAATTTTTATCCTAATTAAGAGATTAACTACTTAACAGGACCAAACTAAAAGTATTTGTCTGTGTGAAGTCTGTATGTCCAATAAATCCCTGCTATCCCAGAGCATAAAGATATTGTCACTGTATAAAACTACATATTAGATAAATAGCTATAAGCCAAGGCAACTGAGGTAAGAATAGTATCCACTTGTATCAGTCATTTATTGATGCCCCCTGTGGTTCATCTTAATGTTATTTTCCTAGAAGTAGTTATGTGAAGGGCCAAATAACAGCATAGAAAAACACTGTTAAGTGTTTTTCTCTTTTTTGATTGTCAAATTATCAAACTGTATTGAATATTGTTTTTCAGGTTTCTCTAGAAAGAGAACGACAACATGATCTAACACATGTTCAGAGCCAACTTGAAAAATTGGATCTACTTGAACAGGAGTATAACAAACTTACCACAATGCAGGCCCTTGCAGAAGTCAGTGCATGTGTCTTTTTATTGTTAACATATATCAGTGTTTTTGTTTTTTTTTTTAAGGTTAATTATTTTGTATCACTGGATATTTATAGCATTAAAAATGATCTTATAATGAAGAAATATATTGGAGTTTTAAAAAGAAAAAATAATTTTGGAGAGAGTGTTCACATTTTACAATCTTGGTGGGCATTTTTTTTAATTAAAATGTTTGTTAAAAAAGTAAATGTTTTTGAGTATCCTTAAAGCTTGCATCACTTGGTTTAAGTTGCTCTCTGAGCTAATTTTAGTTTTAATTATTTCATTTGGGAGATATTTAATACCGCTGAAAATAAAGTTCCAAATTTAGCCTCCATATCCCTATTTACATTCATGCAGTGCTATGTTCTTTGGCCATAGATTTTACCTGTAATTTTATCCACCTACCTCACAGATGATAAATAATTGAACACAATAGAAGAGCATCATGGGTGCCATCCAGCTCACAGCCTCCATTACTACAGTGATCTAACCACCTTATATTGAGTAGGATAAAATTTACATGTTCCAATGCTGCTATATTAAAATTTTACAGACACTTAAGATTTTTCACCCTTATCCCTTTGGATATTTTTATCACTAGAAAAAAATGCAAGAGTTGGAAGCAAAACTCCATGAAGAAGAACAGGAAAGGAAACGCATGCAAGCTAAGGCAGCTGAGGTAAGTTAAAATGTGAGAAAGTGGGCTCTTCATATTTCTTACCGCTTTTTATATACAAGTAAACAATTATATTTGGTTATCTTACATTATTTATATTTTAGAATAGTGCAGCATATAAATTTTCAGATACAGGTTAATGTGGAAAATTATGAACAAGTATTTTTATAGACAGCAAAATTTGTACAGTTTTTTAGCATGTTTGTAATTGTGGAGTTTCAGTCAGCATTTTAAAAAATGACAGACTAGATAATATCAGAGACTATACACATAAGAAGGTATGTAACCATGTAAAACTTATGGCCACTATCAGAAATATTTAAAAGCTCTTTCAGTGTCCTACTTATAGGTACTTTTCTTCTTTGGTGACCTCAAGATGCCAGGACAGAAGTTGAGGTAGTGGGCTGCCCCAGTAGCTAATGACCCAGAGCAGTTAACAGAAGCCACCACATGAGGAAAATGAGCTCTACTCTCTCCTAGTTTTGGATTTTATCCCATGCAGTGGTCACTAGATAGAATAGGTGAGGCAGTGTGGATTCACAAAAGCATTGAGTTTATATGTACCAACCAGAAATGCGTTTCCAGGAGATACATAGCAAGACTACTGAAGTAAGTCTGACTTATAGACTCAGTAAAATAAAATGTTCATGTTTTTAACTGAAGACACTCTCCTTATGAGCTTATTTGCTCAAATTCCTCCCAGATACTCCCCTGCCCCTTCCAGGGTCTTTTATTTTTATGACATATGCACGTATCTTTTTTTGGATGAACGCAAGAATCAGGTCTTGATTCCAAAGGGTAGAGCCTCTGCAGTTCAATCTGTGACCAAATGCCTACAGTGTCTTGGGCTCACATCATATATGTGATTACAGGAATATAAAAGTTATCTTTGTTACCTTGTCTATTTCTTCTAGTGCGTCTCTAAATTTATTGACTTAATTTATTTTCTATTAAATCAGATATAGTTCTTTCTCAAACATTTACCTTCTGATCAATTTGTAGATTGTTGTTGTTTTTCCTCAGTGTGCTTTCTGAGTTACATAGCCACATGGCTTAATTTTTGACCAACAAATTTTCTTTGCCCATTTTCTCTTTAGGGTTGGCCACTTTACTGTGTTTCCATTCCCATATTTGTAACAAACTTGTGGGTTGTGCTTTATATGCATTGTGGTGTTAAGTACATTATATATGAAATACAAAATTTAGTAAGTTCCTTAGTTAATGAATTTTTAAAATAATTTATGGTACTTCTGTTTTCTCCTTAATTTAGCAGGCAACACATAGGGACCAAATTAGTTGTTGCTGGTAATATGTTACCAGTAAATATTTTTAGTTGGTGGTGAACATTATTGTACTGAAAGAACAATGAGGGATAGATACATGGTTCCAAGTCTAGTGTTGGGCAAGTTATGTAACTATTCAGAGCCTGGATTTTTTCGATTGTTAAATAGTGGTCTGCTGAGGTCAGGAGTTTGAGACCAGCCTGACCAACATGGTGAAACCCTGTCTACTAAAAATACAAAATTGGCCGGGCGTGGTGGTGCATGCCTGTAATCCTAGCAACTTGGGAGGCTGAGGCAGGAGAATCGCTTGAACCTGGGAGGTGGAAGTTGCAGTGAGTTGAGATCACACCATTGCACTCCATCCTGGGCAACAAGAGCAAACTCTGTCTCAAAAAAAAAAAAAAAAAAGTGTTCTGCATTTTGCATCTTCTTGGTGTTGGGGTGATCAAATGAGAATAAAAAATAATGAAAGTGCTTTAAAATGTTTGAAAACTAGCACAGAAATAAGATAGCTGCTGGGAAGAATAAATAAACTGGAAGTTAAAATACTCAAAAAAATGTTCTTGTATACTGTTTACACTCATAGGCATAAGTCTTCTAGAGTAGTAATTTCCTGTTCATTGAATTATATCTAGTCAATTTACTGTGTATAAAGCAATGTTAGATGTGTTGGGAGTGTATAGATGCTTCCTGTATTCCTTTGTCACAGAATAGATTTTTTTACCCCAAAGCTGCACTCATGTGGGAAGTAATAGTGATAATCTCAATATCTGTTTTTATGGAATCCACTGGTCCTGAATATATGTTTTAGCTCCATTATAATTTCCTGGGGAACTTTTAAAATACTTTAAAATATGAATTTCCCCAATCTGGAAGAGCCAAAATCATGAGGTCTGGACAGCCACCTGGCAATCCAAATTGTCCTCATAAACTGCAGACAGTTTTGGTACATATAGGCAGATTTGAAACAACCACTATTCTGGACAGGTTTTTTTTTTTTTTTTTTTTTTTTGTTTTTGTTTTTTGTTTTTGTTTAAAGGAAAGTTGAAAGTTGGCTTAGTGAAAAGAGCAGTCCTTTTTTGAAATTCTTAGTAAGTGCTTGTGGAATTTCTACCATGAAGACAGGATATTTTTAAATTAGTATACTTACTAAGCTTCTAGAGAAAAGGACTTGGTAACATTTGCCTGATAGCTTCCAGTGTTTTTTGTTTTTTGGTATTTTTTTGGACATAAGTTTTCAATTCCTTTTTCTTGTATAGTAAGTGCATGGCTTTTTAGAAGGGGAAGAAATGTATTCTGCTCTTTGGCTGTTTTGTGTCTGGTAATGTAGTAGATGCCATTTTTGAAAAGAGAATGTATTGAAGCAATGGTTTGGGGTTAGATACATTGCCTTTAACTCATTAGATAGAATTTATGGAGTAGCTACAAATACTGAAGGTAATGTGTTCCACACTGAAGAAAGGACAGATTATAACAAAGAAGGTCAAGATAAAATGAGAGACTGGTATTTATTTAAAATATTTGACAAACATTGATAGATTGGTTCAAGACATACTTTACACAGCTATAATACGTTTTTCAGTTAGATACTACTATTGGCTTTTACAGGCTTTCATCGGTTTTATTCCTACAGCATTAACTTTAGGCTCTCATTTTTCCTAGTTGCAGACTGGTCTAGAAACAAATAGACTTACTTTTGAAGATAAGGCAACTCCACGTGTTCCCAGTGCAAGAAGAATTAAAAAAAAGAAGTCAAAACCACCAGAAAAGGTGTGAAGACAGAACCAAATCAGGCAAAATGCTGATTACTTGGTATAGTTTATGTCAAAACACTCATAAACTGTATGGTGTACTACAACCTTGAGAGAGTAAATCTTTCATTCTCAATTTCTTCATTCAGAAGGTGGAGATAAGTAATACTTCTAAATTTTTATCCTGATAGTGAGAAAATATATAAGGATTTTGGAACTGCAGAACACCATACAAAATTAGCATTATTATTAGTACTGCATTATCTTGTGCTCTTACAATGTTTTGTGTATATGTATACTGATTTTCTACTTAGAATGTAACTGTTGTTTTGTCAAGTGCTTTTTTTCCCCCAGCCTTTACAAGGCTAGGATACGTGCTAACAAGTACTATTAGGAGCTGGCTCGTGATCATAATGCCAGCTATAGATAAGGCAAGTAGTAGCCCAATAGTTAACTGAAGTTTCAAGTTAGTCATGTATAGTCAGTTTTTATTATCATGTGAATAAAATAAAATTGTTTTCCTCTTCTCTTCATTCAGAAAAGTTCTAGGAACTATTTTGGTGCACAACCACATTATAGATTATGCTTGGGAGATATGCCATTTGTAGCTGGGAAGGTGAGTTGGTCAAACTCTGGATTCTTTTTGTACAATGTTGATCCTTGAATTAAGTCCCTGCATCTGCAAGTATGTCTGTAAATGGAATGAACATTTTTCTGTCCCTGTACCAGTGTGGATTACAGTGATGTGAAAATGAGATGGGGGGAGGTTTTTTGGGTTTGGGGAAGCAAGGAAGAGATGGGGAGGATACCTTAAAGTAGATAAAGTATATGTGGAAAGGAAGTGGTAAAAGCAGAGACCCTAAATTGAAGAAGGTGTCGTTTCAGATAGGGGTCAAGGAAATAAGAAATAATATGTTTGTAGCATTGGATTTTTAGTATCAATCCTGTTGAGTTATATTTAGATACAGGTAGATATTTGAATAAGCATATAGCACTACTTGCCCTCACATCCAGATCTAGGACTAATTCTCCAAGAAGCAGTCATACGTACACTTGAATCTTAAGTTTCTTTAGCACTTCAATGTAAAGCTGTATCGTCATATATCAACAAGTACTGAGTGAAGTGCCTAAAACTGTGCTAGTTGACACTACTTTATAAGCTGTGTTGCTGGTGGTTTTATGTTTCGATTCCAACTAGATTGTCATTCTAGCATCTTGGGAAGTAAATGTTCTTTTGAATTTTATATTTGTTTATATTTATTTATTTTAAACCCCCAGTAAATTTGGAGTGAAATCATGGGGAATATAATACGTTAGTGGTGACAAGCATTTGAAAAAGGTACAGTTGACCCTTGAACAACATGAGTCTGAACTCTGTGTGGGTCTACTTACAGGCAGATTTTTTTTTTCAATAAGTATCTCAGAAAATTTTTTGGAGATTTCTGGCAATTTGAAAAAACTTGCAAACTGTATCTTAGAAATATCAGACGCTAAGAAAAAGTTGGTATGTCATGGATGCATAAAATTGACTATGTCAATACAAGTGCATTTTATTACTACCATAAAATGTACACAAGTCTGTTTTTTTAATTTATCAAAAACGATTTGCACACAGACTACATGGCGCCATTCACAGTACAGATAAATGTAAATAGATAAAGATGCAGTATTAAATCATAACTGTATAAAATTAACTGTAGTACATACTATGCAACTGATAATTTTGTAGCCACCTCTGTTGTCATTGTGATGAGCTCAAGGGTTGGGAGTATTCACTTAAAATGCTGTGTGATGCTAATCATCTTCAAATGAGCAGTTCATCTCTCCAGCAAATTGTGTGTCACAGTAGAAAGTGTTCTCTAGCAGTTTCGTATTTACCATCATGTTTAGCACAATACAGTAAATACTTTGAATAATACCATAGGACCCATGTCAAGTGCTACTAATGATGGTGGAAGTGCTCCCAAGACGCAGACAAAAGTCATGCTTCTGCTGACCAAGAGGCAGCAGATGAGTCCTAAGATGCCATTAAGAAAATCATTGAGGAGAAAGGGTATCTTCCTGAACAGGCTTTTAATGCAGACAAAAGTACCCTATTCTGGAAAAACATGATGCCATGAAGGATATTTATAAGGAAGAGAAGTCAGCACCAGGATTTAAGGAAAGAGGAGACAGGCTAAATCTACTATTTTGTGAAAACACAATCAGATTTACAATCAGGATTGCCCTTGTCTATAAAGGTGCTAATCCCTGAGCCTTCAAGGGGAAATATACCCAACTGCCAGTCTTTGGGTTTACGACAAGAATGCCCCGTTGAGAACCCTTTTTCTAAACTGGATTTAGAAAAAGAATTGAGCCATCAATGCTTTGTCCCTGAAGTCAGGAAGTAATTTGCCAGTAAGAGACTGCCTTTTAAAGTCTTTTTAATACTAGGCATTGCCCCTAGCTACCCAGGAACATGAAAGTTCAACACCAAAGGCATGGAAGTAGTCTACTTGCCCCTAAACACAAGGTGTCTAATTCAGCCTCTAGATCAGGGAGCATAAGGACCTCTAAGGCACATTACATACAGTGTAAAAAGGGTTCTTAATGCTGTGGAAGAGAACTTCAGAGAGAACATTATGAAAGTCTGGAAGGATTACACAGTTGAAGATGATGTCATCATTTTTATAGAAAAAGTCATGAAAGCCATCAAGCCTGAAGTAATAAATTCCTGTTGGAGAAAACTCTCCAGATGATATGCATGATTTCACAGGATTTATGACAGAGCCAATCATGAAAGAGATTGAAGGATTTCAGGATACAAATCTTGGAGAAATTCAAGAGTCAGTAGACACCATGACAGAGGAATTAACAACTGGGATGGATACAAGTTCTTTCAAACCAGTGCCACAAGATGAGGAAGACAACGTGGAAGTAATGTCAGAAAACACATTGACACTAGACAGTCTGGCAGAAGGGTTCTAACTATTCAAGACTGCCTTTCACTTTTTTTTTTTTTTTTTTTTTTTTTGAGACGGAGTCTCGCTCTGTCACCCAGGCTGGAGTGCAATGGTTCCATCTCGGCTCACTGCAGCCTCTGTCTCCTGGGTTCAAGCAATTCTCCCACCTCAGCCTCTCAAATACCTGGGACAACAGGCATGCGCCACCATGCCTGGCTAATTTTTGTATTTTTTTAGTAGAGACAGGGTTTCTCCATGTTGGCCAGGCTAGTCTCAAAATCGGACCTCAGGTGATCCACCCGTCTCAGCCTCCCAAAGTGCTGGGATTACAGGCATGAGCACTGTGCCCAACCTGCTTTTGACTTTTATGACATAGACCCTTCTATGATACATCACTGAAACTAAAGCAAATGGTGGAAGAATAATTGGTATCATATAGAAACATTTTTAGAGAAATGAAAAAGCAGAAAAGCCAAGACAAATTATAGTATATTTCTGTAAAGTTACACAGAATGTGTTAGCCTCTCCTGCCTCCCCCTCCACCTTCTCCACCCCTTCTGCCTCTGCCACTGCTGAGACAGCAAGACCAACCCCATTCTTCTGCCTACTCAACAGTGAATAATGGGGATGAAGGCCTGTATGGTGAGCCAGTTAATGAATAGTAGATATACTTTCTCTTCCTTAGGATTTTCTTAATATTTTCTTCTAACTTTACTTTTAGAATATAGTTTATACATAAAACATAATATAAATGCTTCCAGTCAATAGTGGGCTATTGGTTACATTTTAGGGCAAAGTTTTATTATAGTTATCAGCTGCATAAGTGGAAGCTGAATGATCAGAACACATGGACACATAGTGGGGAACAACATGCCCTGGAGCCTGTTTGGTGGGGGAGTTGGTCAACGGGGAGGGAGAGCATCAGGAAGAGTACCCAATGGATGCTGGGGTTCATACCTAGGTGATGGGTTGATCTGTGCAGCACACCACCATGGCACACATTTACCTGTGTAACAGATCTGTGCGTGTACCCCAGAACTTAAAAGTTGAAGGAAAATAAAGTTTCATTATGGCAGAGTTTTGACTGCATGGGTGGTCGGTGCCCCTAACCCCTCCATTGTTCAAGGGTCCAGTGCATATTAATATAATCAGAAAAATAACAGGAACAAGAGAATTTTTTAAATTATTGCATACTGAAAGTGTACTTATAGGCAATTAGTATAATAAATATATATTACAAGTTACGAGCAAAATAGTGGTTACATCGATTGATTTTTGAATAGTGGACCAGCCTTGCATTGATGTAATAAACTCCCACTTGGATGTGATATATAATACTGCTGTATTCAATTTGCTAGCTAACAATGGGAACTAAGATTAGAAGGAAAGCATATGTTTACCTTAGCATGGTGGTTCCGAATCTGGCTAATCAAAATCAACTGGAGGACTTGAAAACAAATTTCCAAACTCTAACTCTGCAGTGAGTTTGGTGTGCTGCCTAGGAACCTGCATTTTAAATATGCTATCTAATGATATTTATGGAGCCAAGTAAGCCCAGCCATCTATTTATAAAATGGAATAGTACATTGAGATTGTTGGTTTAGTGTTTAAAACAAAAAAAATATTTTTGAGAAGTCTATCAGGTTTTTCTTACACATGTGATAGACATGTATTTAGTGCTTCCTATTATTCCAGGATAGAGAAATGAACAAGTCTCTACCACCTGGATGTACACTGTTTAATAGGTGAAATCGATATGTAAAAGCAATTAAAATATATTATGATAAATGATATGAGAGAGATATGTAAAAAGTGTTATAGGTGATCTGAGAATGGACTGATTACCTGGCAGTTTTAAGGAAGCCTTTAAAAATAATATATTTGAACTGGGTTTTAAAGAATGATATAAATGTTGCTAACACACCAAAAAATGTCATCTGCAAATATGGTTTGTTCACAAAATGCAGAAAAGTGGAGGATGATAGGACATGAGGCTAGGAAATGTAGGTTGCAGCTCAATGATGTAGGGCCTTATTTTCCATTCTGAAACATTATAGTTAGTGGATTTATATCAAGAGGATTTCAAATAGAAGAACATCATGATCAGAATAATTTTAGGATTTATATACTGTACTTTGAAGGGTGAAGAGTTCTTTTTACCTAGGCTTAGGGAATAGAAAGTGGTGTAGAGAATATAACTTCAGTTACTTCTTTCATCATTTTTCTTCCTTTAGTCCACAAGTCCTAGCCATGCCGTGGTAGCCAATGTTCAGCTTGTCTTGCATCTGATGAAGCAACACAGTAAAGCTTTGTGCAATGATCGAGTCATCAACAGTATTCCTTTGGCAAAGCAAGTATCTTCACGAGGTGGTAAAAGTAAGAAGTTGTCAGTAACATCTCCCTCCAACGGTATTAATGAGGAGCTGGCAGAAGTCTTACAGACTTTACAGGATGAATTTGGGCAAATGAGCTTGTGAGTTGTTTTTTGTTGTTTGTTTTTTAATTCAATTTAGCTTTAAAACCTCAGTTTTTAAAAACTTGTTGACTTTATTATTCTTACTTTCCTTTGTTGAGCAAGTATGGCTGAGCACAATCCTTAACACTAACCAAGTTACTGGGACTTTAACAAATATAACTAATAAGGGTAAAATCTCTCTCTTACTGTTAAATGTTTTGAAGACCAAGGTTTATATTTAAGTTTTATTTCTTTGAGAACTTATGATATACAGTCATGCATAACTGAATGACAGAGATGTGCTCTGAGAAATATATCATTAGGCGATTTTTTTTTCCTTATGCCTGTAGGAGTGTGCTAATCTTATAGCCTATTGCTCCTAGGCTACAAACCTAGCATGTTACTCTACTACTAAATACTATAAGCAGTTGTAACACAATGGTAAGTATTTGTGTATATAAACATACCTAGATACAGTAAAAATATGATAATAAAGTCTTACAGGATCACTGTTGTATATGTGGTCTGTTGTGTACTGCATCATTATCTGGTGCCTGACATTACATTCATTTTAGCTAAACTTGATAAGTTAGGACATGAGTGTCTGAAGAACAAAATTCATCTCTAGACTTTCCTTTACATATACAGTATTCTTTTGGGGAAAATATGAATATAAAGATTTAACCTTGAAATTAAGAACTCTTCCATTTCCCTCCAGTGCCTTTCTTGAACTTTTAAATTCATATTTTCAATTAAAAATTTCTTGATCTAGTCTGGGCACGGTGGCTCACGCCTATAATCCCAGCACTTTGGGAGGCCGAGGCGGGTGATCATGAGGTCAGGAGATTGAGACCATCCTGGCTAACATGGTGAAACCCCATCTGTACTAAAAATACAAAAAAATTGGCCGGGCATGGTGGTGGGCGCCTGTAGTCCCAGCTACTCAGGAGGCTGAGGCAGGAGAATGGCATGAACCTGGGAAGCGGAGCTTGCTGTGAGCCGAGATCATGCCACTGCACTCCAGCCTGGGCGACAGAGTGAGACTCCATCTCAAAAAAAAATTTCTTGCTCTATTCAAAAAATGGAGTCATTTTTTAAATACATGGGGCAGTAACCCCATAATGAGCAAGGTATAATAGACCTAGCCATGAAACATAGAAAACTTAACCACGTTCTACTTCTGCTTTGTATATAGTGATCACCAGCAGCTTGCAAAACTTATCCAGGAGTCACCAACTGTTGAACTGAAAGACAAGTTAGAGTGTGAATTGGAGGCATTAGTGGGAAGGATGGAAGCAAAAGCCAACCAAATAACTAAAGTTCGAAAATACCAAGCCCAGGTAACTCAGTTTTCCTTCACTCAAGTTTCTAATGATTAAGAAAAAAAATACACTTTAATTCAAATATTAAATTATGACACTAAGTGTATCATAGATAAATATCTACAGGAGATACTT
This sequence comes from Papio anubis, assembly GCF_008728515.1. NCBI lineage: Eukaryota > Metazoa > Chordata > Mammalia > Primates > Cercopithecidae > Papio > Papio anubis. The sequence goes on along the minus strand of NC_044987.1, from coordinate 38,595,733 downwards.
TACTGAAGACATTTGTTCATTAAGAATTGGTAAGTAGATTAGGAAAGAAGACACTTTTAGTCACTTAGCATATTCATCTAAGATACATCTTTCAAATACTGAATGTATTTAATATTCTTTATGAATAAGCTTTAACTGCTTTGATGAATTTAAATAGTTCTGAGTTTATCCAAGTAAGTTTTTTTTAAAAAGCACCTGGGAAATTCTATTTCCAAAGGAATAAGTCAAACATTAAATATGTGAAATATATTTATGTTACTAATCATTTTATATCAGCCAACAATGTAGTATCTACTAGATGCAGTGGTGACGTCACATTCAAGGGTTTTCATCCAGAGAGAAACATGATTCAGGTATTTAAGAGATTACTGTAGTGACTAGGGGTAGGGTGATGGGATCAAGGCAGAGAGGCTGAGAGATCAGCTATAGACATATCAGTGGTGGTCAGCAAGACAGTAGTTGGGTTTGGGCAGAGGTAAACAGATTTGAGGTATATTTTGGAAGTAAAAAAAATATTGGGGTTATTTGCTGCTGGGTATCATGTAGAAGGAGAGGGAGTTAGGCAGGATGGTGATTCCACTGACTGAAATGGAGAAGGCTGAGAAGTTCAGAGAGTAGAACAGGTTTGTTGGCTGTTGATTGGTAGCCATATGATAGACCCAGTGCCAAGTGCTTTGAGTATATCATCTAATTTTCACAAATGGCTTATGAAGTGAGTATATTCTCATAGATGAGGATGCTAGGCCACATTTTCTGGGAAGTATGCATATATCCTCAGCAAAATTAAATAACTTGCCCAAGTATCAGCTCACTGGGAAATGGCAGAGCTGGGATGAAACTAGCCTTTTCAACTCTAAAACTTGGGATGTTTTTTCAAAGTTCATGTATGAAAAAGAAATACAAGCAAATTATTCCTGTAGGAGTAAGGAGTAATGGTTTAATTTGTTGCTTATACTAATTAGACTTATTCTAATGGAACACCAACATGCCAGCATCAGTTTGGCTAAAGTAAAAATGAAGCTCCCCTGGTTTAAATTATTCTAAAATAATGGAACAAAAATGAAATTCTTTTCATAGTATTAATACATTACCAGTTACATCTGTTCATCCATCTGGAACTTGTTTCTTTGCCTCCTCAGACTAGTTTCTAGAATGCCTTTCTCCTCTTCTCCCATTTGTGAAAATCCTTCCCGTTCTTTTCTGTGTGTCTGATTTTTGCCTCCTCCATGAGTTTCCTTCAACTCCCCTTGTTTCTCACTCGCCCTGTTCTGTACTTTGGCAATATTGCCTTAATTTAGGACAACCAGAATTTGTTTACTCAGGTTTACTTGTTTGTATATTGTTATATATATTTAAGCATATATTTATTTATATTAAGTGTTAAATGACTAGTGCAGTAGGTTTTGAAGTCTTTTTAAAAAAGCCTAGAATGTATTATTTGAGTTTCAGTTAGCATGAGAGTTAACCAAAAAAAGGTACTCTTTTGTACTTTTTGTTGTCAGAAAAAAATATTTTCATTAAATTCTCCTTTTCCTTCCTGCCTTGGTTATTTGGTATAGCTGGAGAAACAGAAGTTAGAGAAGCAGAAGAAGGAATTAAAAGCTACCAAAAAGACTCTTGATGAAGAAGGAAACAGCAGCAGCCGTTCTGGAATCACAGGGACCACAAATAAGAAAGATTTTACCAAACTCAGACCTGGAGAAAAAGGGAGAAAAAATCTTCAGTTATTGAAGGACATGCAAACCATACAGAATTCACTACAAAGCAGTAGTTTGTGTTGGGATTACTGACTCATAACCAGGTCAGAAATTTTATTCAGATAATCTGTACCTCATCAATCAGATGATGACAATTTACTTTCCAGATCTCATACTCACTTATGTTGGAATTAATTAATAGCAGGTGTTAAGGGACCCAGGCTTCATTATACAGGCTTTTCATGTATGCAGGATGACTCAGTGTTAAAACATTTAAATGGAAACCAGGGGGGTTTTAAAGCCTGAGAAACCACACATAATCTTGTTTTGTTGAGATGAGTTTGCTGTACTGATATATTGCACTTTGTAAACAGATTACCAGTTTTTTACTTGTGGGTGTGATTTTTTAAAAATAGTTCTTTATATTTAAAACTAGGTTTACATTTTCAAAATATGAGACTATGCCATAGGCAGTGCTTGCTTGAAAAGTCTCATTTTTAAATCTCCCTGGCATGAAGTGCCTACTTCCCCTTTCCAAAGCAACCATTAAACATACTTTGTTTCTACTATTGGTGGAGTTTTTCTATATTTAAATATATATATATATATTTCAGAGGATTTTTATTTTGCTTTTTGGCATTTCAGACTTTGATCAGTATTAAGTGCACTTGTATTGCTTTTTAATCTGTTAATTTTTTTAAAGACCCAAGCAGTCATTTTGAGTTATATCTGTAAAAATTATAAAAGGATTTTTGAAAGTATAAACAAATTGTCAGTGGAATGAGATTTTGGAATAAAGTGAGAATGGGAGAAGGGATATGTTGTGAGCATATACCTTCACAGTTCTTAACTAACCTGTTTTGTAATCATGATATTCAGTCAAGGCATTATGGTTTTTAATCTTGAAACTTAGAGAACCCTTTGAATATTTGCTTTTACTGGTGTACAGTATGAGTGGAATATGAACTGTACACATAATTGTTATCATGTTGCTATAAATCATAATTTCAACTAGATCAAGACATGTTAACCTTTTATAAATGTAAAGTCAATAAAGCACCTTTTTAAAAGAAACACTGAAACTTTCCTTAACAGCCTGTAAAAGGCTTTGTGATAAGCTCTCAAAAAATGCATTTCTAAATAGGACATCAATGTATTCATGAAGAGAAAAAACTAGTACTTAGTTGCTATACTCATGCTTACATAGAAAGAGAGCCCAAGAATATTAGATTTCCTCATGATACAAGATACTACAGTAACAGGCTTTAATTTAGGATCCTGAAGTAGATTTTGGGGTATTTGTGGCTTGTAAACTTGTGCTTGTGTGTCCAGTTTTCTAATGAGTAGGTTTGTAGCTTGATCGAATTAATAACTGTGAGCCCATAGACACAAGAGAAGTGAGAAACAGTGCACTGGTGACATGATAAATATATGTGTCAACCACCATTTCAACTATTAAAAACTGCTGTTATCTCCTTGTTTGAATTTCAGGTCATTAAATTGTATAACCATCATTTGAATTGTAGTGGCTCTGAGTCCTAATTAGGAGAAGGGTGATTGAATGATGCTAAATCCCACCCCATTTCTCAACTAGGATTCAAACTGAACTACTCCAGCTTTTTGTACTCTCAGGTGAGAAGTGAAAAAATACTGTTTCAGTTTTCTTATCTGCAAGTTTACAGTAGAGGAATGTGTCATCCATCCACTTAATGTTGTAACACAGCTTTATTGTAATTCATTTCAAATAAGGTATGCTTGCAGACTTGTGGTAGACAGGTGAATTGTTCATTCCAATATAATGTGGTGAATTGCAGTGGTAGTAGCCATATACACAGGGCTATGGGGGCACAGAGGAAGGTGGGGATGTCAGAGAAGGCAGTCGTGAATCAGATAACTTCCCAGAGGAAGAGGTGATGCCTAAACGCTAGAAAAGAGGAATTAGTCACAAGGGAGAACAGTTGTTCCAGGTGCACAAGATAGACTAAACAAAAGTGGGGAAGCAGGAATCTGCAGATTACATGAGGCAGTTGTGAACAGAAGAGTAGCACTGGTACATAACAGTTGAGGTATGCAGAGACTAGGTCGAAGGAGGCTAAGGAGCTTCAACTTAATCATACTGGTCTCTAAATTTTGTAACCCTAATCAAAAAGGGAAAAAATTACACCTGTACAACCAACAGACATATAAAGTTATGAAACATGTAACTGTCAATTCAAATATTTAAAAGTTTTGCTTGTGTAAATATATAAAAAGTGCTAGTATTCCTCCTCCCTCCCTTCCACACACACCAGTGGTATATCTTAAATGCTCAAGTGCATGTACTCCATATTGGAGACTTCTGCAGAAGGTGAGGGGAACCACTGGAAGGTTCTCAGCAGTGAAGTGGTAGGGTTGCACTTAGATTCCCCTGGCTTTTGATTGGAATTTGAAGTGGATGCAAGTATATTAAGACTAGAAGCTTTAAATTCTTGATCTCTTCAGCCATTCTACATTCTTTTATGTGGTATCAGGCCAAGATAATCAAAGTTTAAATGAGGAAAATGGCAGATGCATTTGTGAAATACTTGGAGTAGAAAGCTTAATGTTTAACACCGATTTGCTAGCCACTTAAATGCCCTGTTAAAAAGCTTGTATTTCACACAATTACCAAAGAAATCATTTTGGTACTAATTTTGCTAAATTGGATATACTAATAGAAACTATAGTTCCTCATTGCAAGACCAAGAGGGAGGCTAAGGTTCAGACTCCCTGTATAGTGAATTAGTGAGTGGAAAAACACTGTATATTTTGTTTGATTTGGGTGTTGGTTAAGGGAAAATGGGTACAAATTGAACATTTTCATGTGGGGTGCATATTCCTTCAATAATTTCCAAATATTTCTGGGAAAAAAAAAGAAAAGGCAACTTTGGACAAGAACAAAGTTTAAAAGTCAGTTGGAATTTCTTTTAATTAAAAGACCAAGGGACAAGAAGCTCCTTTATTACAGTACATTACATATGGCTCTTATATAGAATAAAAGTCAAATGTTTCTACCAGCACCAGACTCTTACTTGTAGCAGGTGAGCAGTGAAGCAAGATTTCTTTTACTGGCTTTGAGATTGTAATACATCTTTTACATGCAGTGTGTTCTTTGGTAGTGGAAATTATAGAATTTGCAAAGGGAAAAATGTAAAATTTGAGCATAGTACTTCTCACTATAAGCTATTTATACAGACTTCAGAAAAATGTCAATCCTAGTAAGATTTTTAAATACTTCTTAAAAACTTGCCAATTAGCTTCTGTGTGTTCAGACACACAAAACAAGTGAATAATTAGTTTTTAAAATATCTCCCATGATGTTTCTGGTAATTGGGCTAATCTGAAGGGCATGGAATTCTTTGAACTCCTGTATGGATACTTTCTGCCCTTCATCTTCCCCCAAGCACATCTATAAGGCCTCCCATTTTGGCTCAACTTGCTAATATGTCTTAAGTATGTAAACAATGACAGCAATAATTTTCAACTACTACTATGCCATAATATCTTCAACACTTTGCCTTTTACTATATGAAGAATATGGAAGTTGAAAAGTGATCAAGGTAAATCAATTACTGAAAAAAAGAAAAACCTAGAATGGAGAAAGGGATATCAAATGATTTTGATCTGTCATGACATCAAGGCCCCAATATATGTGATGCCACAGAATTTCAGTTTTGGTTTGAAAACTGATATTCCTCTGCACAGTGAGCACAGAGCATATTTCTAAAATGGTTTTAATATTACCAGATGCCAAAAATTTGTAACAGCATTTGCCTTTTAATAGAAACTTGTTCCCACTGTGGATCCAGGATTGAAGTATTTTAATATCCTTGGATACTTAAAAGATTAGTATCATAATCATGTAATTACATATGGAGTTATTTCACTTAAGCCACCTGCACTGCTACAGTTCTAAACTCATCCTAGAGAGATTTAAAATAAATAAAGTGACTGAACTTTCTCTCATAGATGGGTTCTAAATTCGGAAGACTTTCTACTCATAGAGCTGCCAGTGTAATCAAGAGTGTATAGCAATGATGCCCCTGATCTTACAGTCCTTTATACAACAGTTTGGACAGGAGTGACACACTGTGCAGGAGAGCTGGCTCTTTCTGAGGATGAGGTTGATCGGTTAGAAATCTCTCTCTGTAGTTCCTCTACTTTTTTCTGAAGCTCTGCTCGTTTAGCAAGAAGTTCTTTGTATCTGTTGTGAATAGGTTCCTGCAAGAGCAAAACATAAAATATTCAACTAGGAAATCCTGACCAAAGAGTCAAATCATTCCCTAAATGTTGCAGTGTATGTTCTTTCAGCTGTTGGAACCAGTGGCACCTTTCCAACCCATCAGTGAAGTTAAATATAGGGACTATGGACACCACTCATCTTTCCACTGGCTTTCCCAGTGCTCCTGAGTATTTCCAGAGAATAACCTGCTGTGTAGGTGCTCCTGAAACTGGTACTTTTCCAAATACAACAAATAATTAACACAATTAAAAGTCAGTAGTCAGAAGATTCCCTATTATTTACAGGTTTTTAGTCTTAAACAGTTCTAAGTAGTCAATATTCCATAAACATATTCACAGTAGACCAGAATTTTGTTCAGCTTTTAACTTTCCTAAAGCTACTTTCTTCAGCTTATTAAAACAAGACCCCCTAGAGGTTATCCAGACAGAGGAGGGAAGATGCGAGAAAAGAGAGCAGTGATATGTCTGATGTCATACAAGCAGTCCTAAGAACCAGGTATACTGATTACCCTGCCCCAGTATAGTACTTTTTCTACTATACAGTTCTAACTATCGATGGGTAAAGAGTAAAGTTTCAAATATGCACAGATAATCTTTCCAGCTGCTTTTAAGGGACAAAGTTGCATTGTATGAATGAAAATTCCCATTGTATATTGTACAGCACATACCTGTGGTTTCATCCGTGGATTCCACCTTATGTAATATCCTACCCAGAGCTCTAGGTGGCGCATGCTGGCTACTGGATAAAGGACGTGATTGGAATAGCTCCCATAGAGAGGATTAGTGAAGTCTTCCGCCTGGCTATTTATGTAAGACCACAGTGACACAGTCCTTTTAGGAAGATTCTGTAGGCAGGAAAAATAGGTAAAGATTATCCACCACCTAAGCCATTTACACTTGAGAGGAAATTTGTAAAAAAGTACTTTGTCGTCATTAAAATCTCTTTAGAGGATGTGGACTTGGAGACTTCAGTGATAAACCAACTTATATTAAAATCAGAGGGTACTGGAAAACAGTCTGCATTTCCTCAGATACCATATGATCCAGCAATTCCACTCTTGTACCTATCCAATAAACGGAAGACATGTCTGTACGAAAACTTTTTTATAGATGTTCAAACCAGCATTATTCATTAATAGTCAAGAAGTGGGAACAACCCAAAAGTCCATCAACTGATGATAAGTGAAATATATCCACACAATGGAATATTATTCAGCCATAAAAAGAAATGATACACAATGTATGAACCTTGAAAGCATATTAAAGGAAAGGAGACAGACACAAGGTTTACATATTAAATGACTCCATTTATATGAAATGTCCAGAAAAGGCAAATCCAGAGACAAAAACATTGGTGTTTGGCAGGGCTGAATGGGGAGTGACTATTAACAGGTTTTCTGAGGTGATGAAATGTTCTGAAATGAAAATGTGGTGATGGCTGTACAACTCAGATATACTAAAAACCAGTCAACTATACACTATCAAAGTGAATTTCATGGTATGCATATTAATTTAAAGTATTAATTTCAAAAGTTTTTTTTTTTTTTAATCAATGATTCCTACCCAAGGCTCTCAAAAAATAAAACTATTTCTAATGAACATTCCTTAAGTTATTGAGTGCCTGCTATGCATAGAAATATTTATTGCATGGTAGACACTGAAACATAAGGTGAATTTAAAAATTTAATACCTGCCTTTAAGGAAGTCTAGGAAATACTACATAGCAGTTCTTGTGGCATTTTGTATCGCTTATTTAATAATCTTCATAATTTTACAAAAGGAGACATTAACTTCCCCAAGCAAACTGTTACAGTAAGTGATAGATCCAAGATTTGAACCCAGCAACTGAGCTTCAGTGCAAGTACTTATTCCTACTGTGCTTTATAAAATAAAACATAAACTACTTTATAACCACATTTTTTAGAATAAAAGTTGATGCAGAGGGAGATACTAATCAAGATGACTAAGATGTTGATACATAGGATAGACAAGTTTTGAGAAAGAAGTAAAACTTGAAATGTAATCCTTACACCATTTCTTCTTAATACCAACCCCATTTAACAGTGATACCTCTGGGGAAAAGTGGGATAACGAAAAACTTTAACTTTCCACATATGATCTTTTATGTGTTTGAATTTTTTTACAGTATTACTCTACAACTTAAAAAACTCAAAAACTTAACCTAAAATGTCTCCATAAATAGGATATACTTGGGAATTTGAGCTGCCTATTCACTCGAATATACATTTTCTGCTAATTAAATTTTTCTGCACCTACTGTAAAGGATTTCCATTCTACATAGAAAAAAATGGTACACTGGTGCTCCCTAGATTTCACATACTTCAGTTCTCTTTAGCAGAAACTACTTCCCACCCATGAACTCATAGCAGATAGCTAGCACCTTCAGCCTTGTGACAAAGATACTTCAGAATATATCAGTTCCAGATCTATGGAAGGAAGCAATCAATATTATTGCATGTAAGATAAAGTATGACCCAAAAGAATGACTTCAGTTGAAATCTATCACAGAGTACATTCTTTTAGGGAAAAATATACAGTAGAGATAGTATGGGTAAGGTCATGTTTCATATTTTACCTCTTTTCCTCTCTGTTGTTCACTATTACAGAGGAATGTTCCGAATAAGCAGCTGTATAGGTGGTCCAAAATGGTAATGAGAAAATACTCATTGAATTCAAATGCGGTAGGAAACTGCAAATCGAACATCACAAACACATAAATTAAGACATTCTTCAAGCATACTCATCCCTGTCATGGGCAGATCCTTTGAGGTAGTATTTAAAAATAAGTTAAACATTCAAATCTACATTATTCCAAACCATTATGGCATTATTTGTATGATTTTCTTTTCAAACATCGTGTTATCACTTTAAAGACCATGATGTTTCTGTATCCGCTGTATCTGCTAACCCTAAACTTGCAGGCTGAATTTTGACTTATGCAATTCTGGCAACTCTAGGCATTCTCTGCCAAAAATGACCACAAACAACATTAAGATTCTTTAAATTTTCAACAACATAGTTGTTTTTCTAAGGATTACACAAAAAAATGCCAATAATGTCTCCAGAACATGTTAGCAATACACAAAAGTAAACATCTGAGGCAGATAATTTACAAGTTAATTAACCTATTAAATACTTAGGTTGCTGAAAAAGTAATTGCAGCTTTTGCCACTGAAATGGCAATTACTTTTGCACCGACCTAAACTTTTCAGGGAACATCCATCCCATCAAACCAGAGTGCCTTGTAAGCCACTATTTTAGCAGCATCTAACAAAAAGAAAATTCACTCTCTAACCCAAGCCAGGGGCTTGACTGGATGTCTTAGTTTTACACAACACAATTTTAGGGGACTAATGAAATAAAAAATTACAAACCCCCGTAAGTTAGAAGGTTTCGTTTAATCCATCCTATCTAATATTTCAGAATTATTTGAAAGCTTCTATGTAAGGTTCTACCAATTATAGGGCTGTATGTAAGAAATTATATAAATATTTAGATTGCAGACTGTGAAAATACACATTGCTTCCAAGTTTTTACTTCTTAGATCCCTTCCTTTATAGTGGAGGAAAATAGTATAAACGGCATGTAAATGGAACAGGGATGAAAACAACTTTGCCTTGAAGTTTCCTACATTTTAGCAAGTATAGACAGGGTAACATGACAGATTTCCTAACAATAAAGGGCCCTTAGTAGGCCTTGAATAATTTTTGTGGCTGTGAAGCTGAATGAAGCAGATGATCAAGCAGAAGATGACCAAGCATTTCCACAACAAAAAGCTAATTGTAAAAAACTCTCAAATTCCATTTATTCCTTTAAAAAATAAATCCCATCTCCTGTATTTGTTCACACTCTTAACAGCCTTTTTATATAGCCAAATATGAATGCATCCTGAATCACTAAATAGCAATCCCAAGGATCTAAGCCTGTGATTAGTTTTTCATCTTCTTGGCAAAACTATTAGCTCAGTTATGAGAAGACAGCTTAATCAGTAGGCATTTCCTCACAAAGAAACTAAAATAGCAGGGCATTAAATGCAGCTATTGCTTTTAAAATCCTAAGCAGAAGAGAACTGTTTTGTTTTATTTACATGTTTAAAATCTAAAAGGCCCTTCAACAACTGCTTCCTGATCTCAGGACTGAGGTGACAGAGATGAGGACGGAAATAGGAGGAGAGGTATAGAATCTGGCTATCATAACATAGTTGGTTCTGTTTTGACAAATGTGCTATTCAGGTCTCTGTACTAGTATTCAAGTATTTATAAAACCGACAATTGCTAACAAACGTTACGACTAGCTAATATGCTTTATATTCAGGAAGAAAATATACAGAAAAACACTAGGTGTATAAAATAAAGACAGCTATAAAGTATTTTAGGTTCTATCAAAAATACAGATTTAAACTGATTTTCTTTTATTTAGTGCCATGCTCAAAATTAGAGTTAAACTACTTTTAGATAGAGCATATAAAAAGTTAACAAAATTAAAATTACTAAGGAAGAAATGTATTATGATGTACTCTTCTCCCATCCAAGTGCTCACAAGGCCTGACCCTGCTTAGCTTCCAAAATCAGATGAGATGGGTGCATTCAGGGTGGTTGGCTATAGATTATCATGTACTCTTCTTTGCAAGAAATTGGTAAATGTGCTTTTTTTCTAACAAACATATCAGAACTGATATTCAAACACATCGTTTCCTTCAAGGTATTCACTTTGGAAAGCAGTACACACAACCATCAACAATACCACGGTTTCAAAGAGCTTTCCTACTCCTTTCATGGCGAATTTGATTTTTGCCAACAGTCAAAGGTTATTTAAAACTGAATATGGTAATAGTCAAAAGTGGGGTCCTAGTGTTTTGGGTCACATATCCAAAAAAGGATTGTAGGGACTTAGGTAGTTGATACACTGCCTCAAAGCCAATTCCAAAGGAAAAAGTCAAACCTAATCCAAGAAAGAACCCAACATTGTTAAACTAGGTATATAGCACCTCTCCCTCCCAGCTCCCAACACACTGAAGGTCTGATTTATAAACCAAAACTGAATTGCATACACCTTTTCAGTATATATGCTAAAACACTAGTCTCATCATATTGTAGTCATAGCTACGAAAATGCTTCATTTAACCCAACATGTTTCTAAATAATTCACCCATGCAGAAATGCTTATGGAGGCAAGGGACTATTAAATATATAATTGATTATTTCACCTGATTACCATTCATTTTCTTTTATTGAAATAGTATTTTATTGAAGCTAAAAATATGCTCCTAAATAAATATGATCCAAAGCCAACCAGAGCCAGCACTTGCCCTACTTTAAATTCATATGGCAATCTAAGTGCAAACAATTCAGACTTCCAGTTGTTTTGGGGTCTAATAAAGCCTTAGGTAAATAATTACCTCCCAATGAGCTGCATTCAACAGGGTTTCCAGATGGTTTTTCTTGAGTCAGAATTAAATCATCTTTTTAAGACAGTGACCCCTTGCCTCATTAATAAAGTGATCTCACAGTAAACCAGGTGTTTTCTCAGTCCCCTCTGCTCTTTCCAAAAGATTAAATTCATTTATATTAATATTTCAAATTTGTTAGAAGTTCTAAAAGCCATAATAGCTCGCTCCATGCCAAAAAATAAAAAGAACTGAATGTAATATGTGCCTCCCTTGTTATGCTTCCTATATAAACATTTTTCCCTTAAAATACAAATTTTCAGAATGAGCAGATGGAAAATTTTTAAAAAATTAACAGTTAAAGTTACTTAAAAGATTTGATTTTGCTTGTGATACCTAGCTTATTTTATCTCCACTCTTAGCAATATGAGCTTCTAGGTGAGCCTGTTTAACACTATTTGTTCAAAACAAAGGATAAAACCTCTTGGGAGTTATTATCAATGCTACTCATTGAAATGCTAATAGAATCAAATTGTCAAGTGTTAATCTTTAACCTGATTCATAATGTGACAATAAATAATAGCTCTCACATGGACATGGAGATGTTACAAGAATTTCCATTTAATGATCTATAGGATAATCAGTGACCAAATCTCCCCACTCTGACAGGAAAACTGAAAGGAGATATATAAGAATAGATAGGCCAGATAAATTACCTGTCTTGTCATCTGCCAGACACAGTCAATAAATTGAAGAAAAACAGGCGATCTGTCTGCATCTGCATGGTTCTTATCTCCATGGCCAACTCTCTGAAGCAAAAAGTGAAATATATGAACTTTGGGGGAGTTTTCATGTTTTGGTGGAAATAATTTTTTTAAAAAATAATTGGTCAATAGTCTAAAAATTTTCAAAGTCAGGTTCTGTGGTTCACACCTGTCATCTCAACACTTTGGGAGGCTGTGGTGGAAGGATCACTTGAAGCCAGGAATTTGAGATGGGTCTGGGCAACATAGCAAGACTCCATCTCTACAAAAAATTTTTAAAAGCCAGGCATGGTGGCATGCACCTGTAGTCCTAGCTGTTCAGGAGGCTAAGGTGGGAGGCTGGCTTGAGCCCAGAAGTACAAGGCTACAGTGAACTATGATCGCACCACTGCACTCCAGCCTAGATGACAAAGCGAGGCGCTGTCTCAAATACATAAAATTTTTCAGAGTCTTTTAAAGAGCATTGCAAAGTAAGTAAAAAATCACCCACTAGCCTGCCAAGCAGAAATCTATTAACATTTTGATGTGCAAACTGCTGAGATATTTTCTGACACAAGTGCTTGTAATACGAATTACTACTCTGTTTAATAAACCCAGATCCTAAAAAGGTTGCTAATAAAAGATGGAAGCAGTCAGAACTCAGAGGCCAGATTTTTGTCCTAGAGATTTTAATTTCTCTCTTTGAGAAATACGTTACATGGACACTGGCCTCAGAAAGCACCACTCTCTGTTAATGCCTTGACCAGTGAGTGAAGGGTACCCCATCCTATCTTAGCGCTGATGTGTCTTTATTAGGAGGAACCCTATTAGCACACATCTTAGAAAACCTGCCAAAAATGCTTGACATCCACCCTTCAAGCATGCAGTCATCTACCTAGTTTCTCAGTTATTTCCTCTGAGGACCTTTGACTCAGATAACTGAAAACAGAATCCTGCTCCTTACCCCAAAGCAGAAATTCTAAAAGTGTGGTCCACAAACATCCAAGGGCTGTGAGGTCAAAACTATTTTCATAATTTATTAAGACATTATTTACCTTTTTCAGTGTGTTGGCACTTGCACTAATGATGCATAAGTTATGAAGGATAAAAATTCTGGTGCCTCTGCAGGCATCAAGCAGGGCAATGCTTGTAATTAAAACTGCATTCGTACCCACTGTATTCTACCACCAGACACTCGCAGTTAAAGGGAAAAAATCGATTTTTCTTATGCCAGTGTGCTTAACAAGGCAGTAAAAATTACTAATTTTATTAAATCTCATCCCTTAAGTACACTTTTTTTTAATGGCCTGTGTGACAAAACGGGAAATATGTGTAACTCTTTGCTGCTACACGCAGTATGGTAGGAGATAGCACTTTCTCATCATTTTTACTTGAAAGAGAAATCAATATATGCACTGTGCTTAGACTTAAAAAGAGTTTTTTTTGAAAATGTACAATGTGAATTATCACTGAAAGGAAAACAACTGACAGTATTTGTTGTCAATGAAAATATTCAAGCTTTTGAGTGAAAACTCAATTTTTGGAGAACTTTTGCCCACCGTAATGAGCTTAAAAATACTTGAAGGCTTTTCTGACAAAATCAATGGTGGTGATTAACAAGTGTGATTTTATGGTATTATATGACGAAATGCATTTACATTTGGAAGATTTGTGTAACTCAATAAGCCAGTACTTTCCAAATAACCAATATGTGATGTTACAAAACCACACATGGGTAAAAGATCTATTCAAAATGGAAGCGAGACCAATGGAATTTAATGATTAAAAAATTCATTAATTTGATTTTGGATTCCGTATAACAACTAACCTCTAAGAAACTACTGTTTATCAAGTTCTGGCGTAGTATCAAAGAAGAATATCTACAATTCCCTGAAAAAGCTATTAAAATACTTTCTGCTTTTCCACTTACATATCTGTATGTGGTTAGATTTTCTTCATATACTTAAAACTCACAAAACAGATTGAAGGTAAAAATAAATATAAAATTCAGCTATCTTCTATTAAGCCAAACTCATTAAATTTGTAAAAGTAAAACGATGCCAGTCTTTTCATTAAACTTTTTGTTTTGGAAACTATTTTTCCATTTAAATATTATTTCTGTTAATATATAATAGGCTTACTTCCTAAATTAAGAAATATTTTTAAATTTTTTTAAATTTAATTTTCAATATGGCAAATATTGATAGATATAACTCACATAAAGTTCTCCGGGTGACAAATTTGGGGAGTTAGGAAAAACAGCTATCCATAATTGTTAACAATGTAAAGGGGGTCCTAAAACCAAAAAGTTTGAGAATCATTACATTAACTTTGTGAGCAAATCCTCTTGCCTGGGTGCCCTTTAATTGTCAAAATTCTATTTTCAGAATATAACTAGGAAAAAAAAAGAGGGGGAGTAGGTAACCAGAGTTAGCAATTTAGGAATCCATAGCAACTTCAAACACCCCAAAATGTTTGATTCTGATCACATTTATATGAACATGTGCAGCTTTGGCTGACTAAAACTTTATTCTTTGAAGTAAAAGTTTGTTTTAAATTCCATTTCATGTTAAGTACATTGTGTAGAGAGCGGCAAAATGTGAGCCATCTGAATAAACACCCAGGTGCCCAATTTTATTTAACAGTTCAAGTTCAAAAGAACAGACTAACTTTAAATGTCTCTTTCAAGTTACAGTTGACCCTTGAACAACACAGTTAGAACTGCACAGGTCCACTTATATGCAGATTTGTTTCAGCCAAATGCAGGATGTGGAACCCACATACACAGAGGGCCGACTTTACGTGGTCCCTGCAGGGCCAGCTTCAGAACTTGAGTATGTGTGGATTTTGGTCTATTCATGGGGTCTGGGAACCAAGCCCCCACATATACCAAGGGACACTGTATAAACACTGCTAGTATACTCTGGTAACTACTGGATACTAAAGGTTAACATTACAGACAGCATCTGGGTAAAGACCCTTCTAAAAGTTTTTCAACTACTTAGGAAAACGCCTGCCCAGAAACACCCATAGACAATCACTGAATGATATCTGATGTTTCCCAGTGGAGATCACAGAAAAGACCGGGTCAGATGCTTGACAAATAGCTCTGGCTCCAGACTAGTCACGTTAGGGATATCCTAATGCTTTCCAAAGCAAGCAAAAACGTTTGCCCCACTAGATAAATGATGATTTCGAAGAATATCTTATTTTAAAAAACGTATTTTTTTCACATGCCTAGGTATCAAAAGTCAAGGTTCCTTACTTACTAGTTGAAATCGATGTCCAAAACTTAGCCATTCTTTCTCCACAAGGACTTCAAATCCTCGGATAGTTCGATAGTATCCGTCCAGCATGAGCATGGCAAGGGAAGTGAGCTGAGCTGTGCGATCCCAGCCATCACTGCAATGCACTACCACAGACGTCTTCCCTGATTCTACCTTGTCAGCAATCCTAAGAGCCCCTGCAAGAATAAGCTGGAAAACAAATTTTTTTAATAAATACTTCCTTCTTCAAAATTTACTAATAAAGCTTATGAGGGATCACTATTTCAATAACATGAGGAAAAACATTTGTCCCTTCCTAAGAATAATTTTTTTAAATGGTAGAAGATACATAAATTTTGCTTTTAAAACTAGAAAAACCTCATAATTGTTGACTCCTATTAATTTGCCCAATGAAATAGCCAAATAAAAAGTACCTTTGGGTGCTAAATAAATCATGGTGTAAGATTCTTCTTAGAAAAGTTCTAAAGAGATCTGTTTCTAAGAATCATCAAATATTCCATCATCTATTTAAATAAAAATAATTGATATGGAAATTGAAGTTTTTTTATGATTTGAAACAACGCTTACTGAAACCAAATTGGGACAAGTACGTGAAAGCAATAATACTGGATCTCTTTTGAAATATTCTATAGCATTTATTGTATTGTTTTGACTAAAGATTTTTATGTCACAAAGCATACAGCAAGCATAGTATAAACTTTAGAGTGAGCTACTTTTCTGTAACACTATGCATGAAAATTCACAGATTAATATGTCAATCTGTTATTTAAAATAACTTAAGCTCTTATTTTTTTAAATATGCAGAAATCCTTTACAAAATAACTTACCTTTTCTGAAATCGATCTTGAGTTAAAACTAAATTATTAAAAATAATTAGATATAACCAAAAAAGAAACACAAAAGTATGGTATCTTAAAAAAAAAAAAGGACAGTACAGCCTATTCTTCCCTGCAATGGCCATATCGTATTATACTTGAAAAACAGTATAGTTCTACCTACACAGATGAGAATGAAAGAAAACAGATTATTAAGCTTGGAAATATCGTAACCTCCCCTCGATCACAGCTATTAGCATATTCTGGAAATGGGGTACTATGACGATCTTGACATTAGGATATCAGAGGCATTTGTAAGCCTGAAGTGCCTAGACCCCATTCTCCAATGATCCTAATTCAGTATTTTAAATAAATTCCACCTATAATTCTAGTGCATATACAAAGTTAAGAATCACTAACCCAAAGGTTTAGTTACGACTGGTCAGAAAGAGTTATACAAAGTAGTAATCGTTCATTCATTCGTTAAATAAACATTTATGGAGTCCCTTACTAGAAGGTAGATACTGCTCTAGGCACAGGCCATACAGTAGAGAACAAAGTTCCTGCTTACTGAAGTTTACATTCTATTTGGGCAAGGCCCACCAGTCACAAATAAACAAGGAAATATACAGTATACCAGATGGCAATAAGTGAAAACCCTCCATAGAAGTTATAGGGAGTGCTGGTAGAACTCTTATCTTGTAAAGAGGCGGGGAAAGGCCTCTCAGGTGATATTTGAACAGAGACCAGAAGAGAGTGATTGAATAAACTTTCTTGGTGTGATAAGGATTGGGGGAGAATAAAGTAGTTTAGCCCAACTATATGTCTTATACCTCCAGGGAAATTTGATTCTGTTATAGCCAGCCTTTTAGAGACCATGTTGTAGCTGGAAATTAAATACTTGGAGTTTTCAGAATCAAACACAGAGATTTATGTTAGTTCCAAATCAAGCGTAAGACCGTATATTTACACATCACATAATTTAATAAATGGGCCACATTAACATGCTGAGTAGTGTTTATACTTTGTGATTTTCAAGCTTCTAAGCTTCTCAAAGCGGAAACAATAGTAAGAGTGGTCTATTTAAAATTCTTAACTCAGTTTGGTTTTCTCTTCAATTCTGTCTGAACTTCAGAGATTTTAATGTGAGTAGAAGTATCGTTCTTATCATGAAAGAATGCATTTCCCATTACCTCATAATATTTATATATGTGGCTACATAAGTCTATATTTTGGTGAGTTATGTTACTGACAGACCATATCTGAAAATATGATAACTATATTAGCATGTTAGGTAAATTAGCACTGACATGTGCTCTGCAAATGACTTAGCACTCAGTGTGGCTCATGCAACCACTCCACCTCATTTTCCTGATCAGAATGGTTTTCACATATCATGCAACTAATATTTACTGGGTACCTATTCACAGACAGTGCTGCCCTAGCTCCTGAGAAGACAAAAATATATATATAGGATTTATCCAGTCTTGGTCTTCATAAATTAGCAATATACATTGGTTGACACACAAAAGCAAACAAAATACAGGCTAGTTCCTGACTAGATAGAAAGACAGGGTAAAGAGTTCAGAGAAAATGGAAAAGGATGCAATGTGGGAAGACTTTACGAAGAAATGAAATATGAACTAGAATCTGAAGGATGGTTCGAATTCAGATAGGATGGCGAGGGGGAATGAAAGAAGTACAACAGAACCAAATGCACAGTATAAAAAACCAATTCATTCAAACATTAAAATTCAGTAGTAATTCCAAGTATCAAAGCATTTACCCATTTTTCATTGTTAATATTAAAAGCTAATATAAACAAAGGGGTAGAGAAAGTCTTTGTTTGGGATATAGTAACACACACCCACCTTAATATGTTCTAGCCAATGAGTAGATTCCAAGTTAGACAACCAGTGAGTTTCCTCAATGTTGGGGTACACAATCTCCTTAAGTTTTCGTAAAGATTCTCTCATAACATGAATATTGTGGATATCCAGAAAAACTAGTTCAGCATTTTGATAGGCATCTTCACTTTCATAACCTCCACCCTTTGCCTGGAAAAAAGCACACATCATGGAAAATCATAAATGAATGCACATCTGTGGACAAGTGACATAAAATATCCACTAGCATAAAAGATGATACATATTACTGGAGACCAGGAAAACTCCACGGGAAAATGTGGATGGCTCAGGACAACTTATTTAGCACAACCACTCGCTTCCTCATGTTCTTCTTTACCAAATGAATATATATACGTACTCCGACTTGCTCATGTGGCCCGTTATTAAAATTAAATGTGAAACACATATGAGGGTATTTAAACATTGTAAAGCACTAAATTTTCCCAGCCCATACTTCAACTTCTACCCAAGCATAAGTTCTTATAGAAGACTTCCTTTCATATATACTGAAATTACCAGACTGTAAGTTTCAGGTGCTGCGACCGCATGTCTGGTTTACCTATGCTTCTTCACCTCCCTGCCTCTTCACCTCATTTTAATCTTCATATCTAAGAAATAAACTCTTTGCAATCAAAATGACCTGCTTCTTTTTTAACCACATAATTCTTTTTAAATAAAAAGAACAAGTATAAAAGCACAGAATGCTATCATCATGAATGTTCTCAAAGACTGAAATCTACATCTACAGAATAGAATGAGAAAATACTTGGTGTTCAAAATAAGCTATGGCTGGAAAGAAGAACCTAATTTTTCTGGACTTAATCTTTTTATATTTCATGAATAAAATATTCTATCTTCTACCTAACTCATGTGTAAAATCATACTTCTTAGAGCCCTAACAGAAACAAATTAGGAAAATACTGGAGCAGCAAATATAATTATATAAAATTAAGTGATCATATGACCCACATCTTTGAAAACAACAGAACCACGAACTCATAAACAGCAACAAATTACTGAAAGAACAGAAGTTCACCTTCCTTTCTGACACTGAGAGTGGGAAATCATTTGGCACAATTATAGAATTAACAGTGTTTCAATGGATACCTGTTAACAAGGATTACTTCTGAAGAGTGGGAATAAGAGAGGAACTTTCAATTCAAATTTGTTGCAACATTCTAGAAAGACAGCAGTGGTAACAACTATACAGAACCTGTCACAGAAACACATAGAATGAAAATGTCCTGGAATCAGGTAGTGGTGATGGTTGTACAACTTTGTGAATATACTAAAAGCACTGAAATGTACACTTGAAAAGATGAGCACTTTTCAGTAATGGTACCTGCTGCTGTAGTCAAGTCGTTATGTCTTCTCTCTCCTTCCCTCCTCCTATAGATTTGGTCAACTGAACCAAAATTTCAATTTCCATAATGCTAATATTTATTCTGCTGGAACAATCAGCTACAGCTGACTGTCAGTCAGTCTGAATAACTTGTTCAGGTGGAGGACGGTCAGAAGAGGGCACCACTAGTCACTGAGAACACTAGTTTGCTATTCCTAGAGCAGGACTATACAGGGACTTCAGTGAGTCATAAACTCAGTTGTCAAATTTGGAGAAGTGGGAAACTCAGAATAACTGAACACCTAGTTATTATGTAAGTAAGCACAAGGTTATGCATTATTTTTTATTAAATGATGTTTGCTCCCAAAACAACACTGTTAACTATTATTCTCATTTTTACCAATAAACAAATTGAGGTCTAAAGAGGTTAAATAACTCAAAATCACACCATCAAGTTGAAGAGCCAAGACTAGAACCTATATCTTTACCAGTGTAGAGCTTGAGCCCTTTTTACTACACTGTGGCCCTGCCAAACTCAGCTGATCCATGAAACCATAATTATAATTACTAAGAGACCATCTGACCTTGTTGGCAACAGCATTAACACTTGGCCGGGCATCAAATATAAAGATTTTGTGAGATTGGGCATTGGAATCCATGATAGCTTGAAGGTATTTTTCATCTTCTTTGCTTCGCTTTCCACTCACTCCAACCATGGGCTGGCTACACCGAGTGACTGTGGCTTGACTTTCAGGATGAATCCATGATAAAACCTTAATGAGGAAAAAAAAGGTAACACACCTTTTACATACTTCTCTGTTTATAATTCTCAAAAACAGTACTCAATAAATCTCTGCTTTCTAATTGGATCCAAAGCCTGGACATGAAAGGACATCTGGGGCTGCTAGGAAAAATTATCGCCTTTCTTTCAAGCCAATTCTGGCATGTGGAAAACTTGGTCTAATTCTTTAGTCAGATACTGATTTAGGAAAGTCGTTGATTACTGGGAAATGTTACCTCCTGGAAAAAATACTTTGAAACAGGGCTAAGTAAACCCCACTTAATATATTAGCAAAACTGCTCAGTTCTAAAAGCCTTTAGAATCTATGAATTTTGTACCTAAAATTATTTAAGCTCATCTTTCTAAGATCCAGTTATAAATTTGTAAGGTGTTCTTTCTAGGACTTAAAAAAAAAAAAAGAACATTTATCACCATGACTAAAGAATATACAATAAGATAAATAGTGACTAATACACAGAGCAAACTTTGCTTTTCAGTGAAGAATCATGCAATTCTGTGCAGTTTATCTAATACCCATATCACACTCTCCGGAAGCCTCTTTAATCTGAGTCTTTCCTCTAGTTTTAACTTTACTAAATAAATCAATCTCCAATATCCCCACGAAAGACCTGCTGCTGTAGCTATTTATATCCTGAATCCATTCTCCTACTCATTAATCTCAGCATTACGTTGAGTAAAAAAGCACTTGCAAAGGCTCATCCAAACTCCAAACTTCCTACTTACTGGGATACGGCCTCTTGATCTGAAGGATCCCACTCTCTTTAATTCTTCGTCAGGAATATTTGCTGGCACGACCAGGAGGGCAGGGTATGTATCACAAAGTTCATATCGTTCATTTATCTTTGTTATTCTCCAGCTTTCATTTGGAATTCCCTACATGTGAAATGAAACATAAGACAAATTACTATCTAACTAAAATATTAAACGACACCAGGACAGAAGTCATCCTGTTCAATCTCTCTGACCTCTACTGTCCATCCCCTAAAGTGCTGGGATAGCTGTTGTCAGCCTGTGGTACCAGGCTTTTAGGATTAGATATTCTGATATAGGGATATGTATTCATTTGTGGAACCCAATTCCCAATTTGATGTTAATATAACGGACATTAATTCACTAAATACTGAGTGTGGGCTTGTGCTAAGCATATTCAGGAGGAGGGAGGAAACATTAATACTTCAAATGTTCCTATTCTTTTTTTGAGACAGAGTATCGCTCTGTTGCCCAGGCTGGAGTGCAATGGTGCGATCTCAGCTCATTGCAACCTCTGCCTCCCGGGTTCAAGTGACTCTCCTGCCTCAGCCTCCTGAGTAGCTGGGACTACAGGCGTACGTCACCGTGCTGGGCTAATTTTTGTATTTTTAGTAGAGACGGGGTTGGCCAGGATGGTCTCAATCTCCTAACCTCGTGATCCACCTGCCTTGGCCTCCCAAAGTGCTGGGATTATAGGCGTGAGCCACCACACCTGGCCAAATGTTCCTATTTTTTTTTTTTTGGAGACAGAGTTTCACTCTTGTTGCCTAGGCTGGAGTGCAATGATGTGATCTCGGCTTACTGCAACCTCTGCCTCCTGGGTTCAAGCGATTCTCCTGCCTCAGCCTCCCCAGTAGCTGGGATTACAGGCATGCGCCACCACACCTGGCTAATTTTGTATTTTTAGTAGAGACAGGGTTTCACCATGTTGGTCAGGCTGGTCGTGAACTCCTGACCTCAGGTGATCCGCCTGCCTTGGCCTCCCAAAGTGCAGGGTCTCATTCAGTTTGACTGGATGATTGACTTTGTTGCCATTCATCTATACAAAGAAATATCAGAAGTCAGGCACCAAGTGTCCACCAGAGTACTACATACAAAGCTATCACATACGTGAAGTACATTTTTCACTCAGGTACTAATGGATTTTGCTAATCTAAAATATATTAGAAAAGTAAGGGAGGCATGCAAGGCAAAATAAAAGGCAACAAGCAAGAAAAATGTTTAAAACAATTTTTAAAAAATATATCAACTATTGAGCTCTCGTGCTTCTTCAACATCTGCTATTTTATAGTGTAGTACTTCACATTATAGGATTACTTAATAAGACAACTGAAATTTTCCATCCTTCATTGTATACAAAATTCAGCTATTAAATGATTGGACCTAAGAAAATCTTTTAAATTTTATGATCTCTGAAAATGCTTATCAAACAAAAAGACAGAATTGAAAGTGAAAAATACATTTACTGAGCATCTATTATGTGTAGGCACTTTGCCAGCCTCTTTACACCCAAACACAGATGTATTTTACTGTACTCAGGTTTCATTAACTTCATTTCATAAAGAAACTATGGCACAGTTTGTAATTTGGCCAAAGCTATACACTAGGAAGTAGCAGAGAATTCCATGACCATTCCAAATCTGTCCTTTTTATATAAAAGTACATTATTCCTCAAGAAAAATTTACTATCCTAGTTCACTAAATTGTTGTAAAAATCTCAAAGAGCAGAATGTACTCTCCTTTAAAGAAGTATTTCTCAAGCTATTGCCAAACACCCAGAAGGCTGTTAAAATTAAGAAAGAAAATTCCCTTCCAGCAAACACTCTCAATAGCGCTTCTATTTATCCCTAACCGTTCTTTCATTAGCACCTTACATCCTGTTTACCCCATATAATTAGCCTGGTCCCATCTTGCTCCCTATGGTCTACATCTTTCCCTCCCTCCTGATTTCCTTGACTTCAGATATTCTGGACAACTTTAAGATGAAAGTTAAACCCTGCACCAGGCTGCTCATTATCTTTATACAGATTTTTACCCATGACTTATTTCCACAAGTAAAAGGCTTAATTAGAGGTTTTTAACAAAATATTCATGTGCTGGCCGGGCATGGTGGCTCACGCCTGTAATCCCAGCACTTTGGGAGGCTGAGGTGGGCAGATCACTAGAGGTCAGGAGTTCAAGACCAGCCTGGCCAACATGGATGAAACCCCATTTCTATTATACAAAACTTAGCCGGGAATGGTGACTCATGCCTGTAATCCCAGCTACTTGGGAAGCTGAGGCAGGAGAATTGCTTGAACCCAGGAGGTGAAGGTTGCAGTGAGGTAAGATCACGCCACTGCACTCCAGCCTGGATGACACAGCGAGATTCCATCTTAAAACTTATATATAATATATATACACACACAATTCACTGTACTTTTTAGTATAGCATGTGAATATATACTTATATATTTCATATTTTATATATACGTATATATTTTTTATATATACGTATATTTTCACATGCTATACTAAAAAGTACAGTGAATTGGCAAGTTTAAAGAGATGGTATTCATCCAAGAAACTTGGTTATCGTCTTTAACTCCTCCCTCTCCCTTATCCCTTACATCCAGTCAATGACCAATTTCTATGATTTTGCCTCCGGAAATACCAGAAGTTTGCTCACTTTTTTCTTCAATTCTTACCACCACTTCCCTAATTCAGGCCATTATCACTTCTCTCCTGTCCCTCTCTAATCCATTCTCTACACTGCCTCCACAGTAATCTTTTAAGATGCAAAAGGGATTATGTCATTCCTCTGCTTAAAATCAATGGCTACCTATTGCTTTTCATATAAAGTATGAAGTCCTTTACCAGACTTAGCAAAGCCCTCTACAATCCTGCTTTCTCCAGATCTCTCCCTTGCCACTGTATGCTCTGGTCTAGTCTATATCAAACGTCTTTCAGCTCCCAGATGGCTTCATGTTCTCTCCCTACAGTACTTGCTCTATCAGACTATTCATTACATTATATTGTAATTGTTAATCTATTTGTTTGAATGCTCCATTGAACACAAACTCTTTGGGAACCTGGACTTTATCATTTTGTTTCATATTTTAGCCACTAGTATTTAGAACGTATTATATGAATTTGATAAATGTATAAATGAATAAATCAGTGAACCATAGGAAGTTTCCATAAGAAGCAAAATCAGTTTCCAAAGTTTTCTTAGAAAACACGCAGTCAGAGCTAAGAAGGTCAGATCACTTGAGAAGCATACATCGGAGAGCCTAATGCACCATCCCCCAACTCAGAAAGGTACTCTCGTCTCCCACTCCACTTCCCATATCCTTGTAAAATCACTACCAGGAGAACCACTGTTCTCATGGGGAATGTCACATTATTCAGGTAAGTAGCAGGGTGGGGTAGGAATGAGAACCACTGACTTAAATTACCTTCATGGCTACCTCATTCTTAGATATGCTGACACGCCTATCTTCACTAAAAACTGCCTTTCAAGCAGAAAACTGGAATTGGCTAGCCCTCAGACACTTTCTTTGTAGACAGTACTAAAAATATACTGACAACTATTGATCTTTGGTATATATCTACTCTCCAAACAAAATCACTGCCCTTCAGTATCCACTTGTCAGGGTCAAGTTACTACACAAACAAACTGAAAGGATTATGGCTTTCTTAGTTACTTATATTCCAGTTCTAAGGATAAATTCTGTTTCCCTTGACTGAAGTGACTGTTTTTCAAGTTTGTTAAGTAATGCATGTAACTTTTGTTGGGTATTTCTGCAGGAGACCATGCTCATTACCTTTTTTGTTCGTTTCTTGAGATAAGGTCTCTGCACTCTTCACCAGGCTGGACTGCAGTGGTGCAATCACAGCTCACTGTAGCCTCAACCTCCAGGGCTCAAGCAATCCTCCCACGTCAGCCTCCAGAGTAGCTAGGACTTCAGGCATGCACCACCACGCCTGGCTAATTTTTGTATTTTTTGTAGAGATAGGGTTACACCATGTTGCCCAGGCTGGTGTCGAACTCCTGAGCTCAAGCAATCCTCCCACCTTGGCTTCTCAAAGTGCTGGGATTACAGGTGTGAACCACCGCACTGGGCTGCTCATTATCTTTATACAGATTTTTACCCATGACTTGATATTTTTCCTTTTTTTTTTTTTTTGAGACAGGGTCTCACTCTGTCACCCAGGCTGGAGTGTAGTGGCACATTCATGGCTCACTGCAGCCTCGAGCTCCAGGGCTCAATCAATCCTCCTGCCTCAACCCCCCTGGATAGCTGTGACTACAAGCATGTGTCACCACACCTGGCTAATTTTTGTATTTTTGGTAGAGACAGGGTTTCACCATGTTTCCCAGGCTTGTCTCGAACTCCTGGGCTTGAGCAGTCCTCCCGCCTTGGCCTCCCAAAGTGCTGGGATTACAGGTGTGAGCCACTGTGCCCAGACTGATGACTTGATTTTTCTTGGCCTTATCCACAAATTCCATAGTCTTGTGTATAATCACTACATACTGTATATGTCCTTCAAGAGTAAATTAAAGAAACATTCTCCCATATGACAAACCTAAACAGTTATTAATAGCTTTGCCCATTTTTATTTATTATTTTTTGAGACATGGGGAATCTCACTGTTGCCCAAGCTTGAGTGCAGTGGCACATTCACAGCTCACCACAGCCTTGATCTCCTGGGCTCAGGTGGTCCTCCCATCTCAGCCTCCCAAGTAGCTGGGACTACAGGTGCACGCCACACCTGGCTAATTTTTATTTTTTTGTATAGATGGGGTTTCACTATGTTGCCCACGCTGATCTCAAACTCCTGGGCTCAAGTGATCTTCCTGTCTCAGCCTCCCAAAATGCTGGGATTACAGGTTTGAGCCACTGTGCCCAGCCTTTGCTCATTTTTGAAGAGATACAGTCTTAATTTCTTTTAACACTATTAAGTGTAGATCTATTGAATGAATGTGGCTATCATTTTTTTAGTGGCAGCACATGATAAAGCCAGTCATAATACCTGTTTTTCAGAGCCTCACAACGCAATAAATATAATAATCATCATTTGGATAGATTTTTACAGTTTACAAAGTGCCTTTCTATATGTTACCAATCCTTCAAACATCCCATAATGTGGTATCTATCACCAAGTAAAAAATGAAGGCAGTGTGCCATAAATGACTCATTCAAGAGCCTACATCTAAGTGTGAGAGTAAGAACTAGAGCTAAAATTCAAAACTAAGTCTTCTAAATGTGCTAGAATTACAGTGTGGTGGTAACTGCACAATTTCGTGAATATGTTAAAAAGCAGTGGACTGTATACTTTAAAATAGTAAATTTTATGGTATGTGAGTTATATCTCAATTTAAAAAAACAGAAAGGTCTGTATGTTTGAAGATGGTACCATCTCCAAAATATATTAATGAAAAAAGAAAAGCACAGAAGAGTGTGCATGGCATGCTACCATATGCTTAAAAAAACAATACCCAAACATACATACACAAGCTTTGTAGACATGAAACTTTGAAAAAAATACTCAGGAAACCAATAATGTCATTTCCTAAAGAGAGGGGAACTAGAATGGCTGGGGGGACACAGGGTTGTCCTGGAAGGAAAACCTACCTTTCAGTATACCCTGCTGGACCTTTTGAATTTTGTACAGAATGTATTACCACTTCCTCTTTTAAATTTAAAGGGGTGAAAGTGAATAATCTGATGCTTTATCATTAGTCCTTAATTTTAAGAGATCATCTTCATTTTCTTCTGTAATAAACTTAAAATATATCCAAGAAAAAATCTTAAAACTACAGCTTCTAACTAGTGTCCTGACCCCATTAGACCTTTTAGTTGATTCAGAGAAGTAAGTCAAAGACCATAAAGCATCCATACCATTTTATGTAGAAGCCAATGCTCTATTCTTACTGTCACAATTCCTAATCTCATAATTCTCTTTCTGTATGGGTATAGTTGTTCATTTACACTTTAACTTATTTTTTCTTTTCAGTAATAATTTATTTCTTTTATTTAGACACAGTTACCTCATCTGCTTTCCAAAGTTCTACACTGAATGCTCCTGGGACAGCAATTTGTTCCCAGACTCCCAAAGAGTAGTCCTCATTTTTATAATTTCTAAAGACACTTGCTATACTTTTTCGTTGCTTAGTCATCTTCTTCTGACACTGGATTTTTGAGTTAGCACAAATCTCCTAACATGTTTCTTGTATACTCTTGGCTTTTAGTTGATTCCCATTTATTTTGTATTCTATTTCATATTTTGCCAATTAACTTTATAACTAAATGAGGAAATTTCAACTTCACTTTCCACAGTTTGAGGAAATTTCAACTTCACTTTCCACATGTAACTGTGGTAACAAGCCCCACTTCAAGTCATTTAGATATCTTTAGCTCTCTGGTGGTGGTTCTTTACCTCTACTTATTGTGGTTTTGTAAAACTACAATTAATTAGAAATGTTATAATTAAAATGCTATGTTTGAAATTTAAATACAAAAGTAAAAGCTCAAGAATTTTCATATTTGAATTCTAGAATATTCTAGATAACAAATCGAACGATTACCAAGAAATAATCAGTATGTCTTAAATTCTCAAGAAAGCATAGTGGACAGGAGGAAAGTTAAAAATAAAGAAAAGACTATTTTAGGTGGGGCTTAAGTAATGCAATATAGAGACTTTTTGGAAAGTGGTATACTGAAGGAAGAATAGGAAGAATGATATACTAAAACAGATTTCAAGATTGAATTCTGCTTTAATCTGTTACTGTAGTGAATTACTGTGGTATGAGATATGCTGGTTTTCATACATGGTTCACCCAGTTTTCTTTGTAATGAAAAGAATACAAAATACTAAAATTGAAAGAAAAGGAAGTACATACCTGCCTTCTATACTCTAAAAGAGGGTCATATAGTTTCCATCCATTTTCAGGGAATACTTCTTTGTATTCAAAAGCAAAAAGAGGCTACAAAAAAGTAAACAATGATAAGAGCTAAAAAAAGATATTCACAAAGGTAATGAATCAGAAATGTATCCATATATCCAAAGTTTTCATTTATTTATCTGCAAGAACAGTTTATGTATTAGCATCCTTTTTTGTATTATAGTTTTTGTTTTATAATTTTGAAAATCTATTTTTTTAACATATTTTTTAAGCATACAAAAAAGCAAAGACACTTGACAACAAAACTTATCAAATACTAACATATCATTATATTTCCTTCAGATTATCTTTGGTAGCCTTTGTAGGTTTACTTTCAAATAAAGACATTACATTTAAAAACAACTATGATGCCAAAAACAAAAAAAAAAATTGAACTGGAGTCATAAGACCAACGTTGATTCCAAATAGTACTCCTACTAACTGTGCCCTTGAGTTAACTGCTTACCTGATGTGGCTTTCATCGCTAAACAGGGATAAATAATATCTACCACCATAGGCTACAGAGAAGTGACGTGATATAAACATAGGAGTCTAACACTGTCTATAGCATAGTGGGAACTCAGGGTTTGCCTACCCTTACCTCCCAAATTGCTAGTCTTAACTGGCTGCCAATTAAAAAGGAGAATTTCAAATCCTAATGAAGACAACAGGCAACTTTTCATCATGGAAACACCCTGAATGGCAAGATCATATAATCATAAAATGTTAGTGCTGGATTGGACCTCAGAAATCAGCTAGTCCAGCTTCCTTTATTTCATACCTAAAGAAATTGATGCAAGATACTAGGTTATACTTACACTATACCTCTGGTTAAATGTCAAAGCAGGGATGTAAATGTAGAGATTCTAGACAGCCTAAACAAGTTTCTTTATACTACATCAATAATTATAGCACAAATTTTCCAAAGACAGGAAACATTTTACCAGGTTATTAGAGACAGGAAATGCATATTTCATTAGATTCTCAAATATGGATCTTCTTGTCCGCCCCTCTGGTTTATGAGCAAATCGTAAACTCCTAATATCCTAGAAAAGATTTAGGAACCAAGTTAATGATTGTTCACTACTTACTTAAATGAATCAATAAGGTTACTTGGAACTATCTTGTAAAATGTTAAGATTTGTGAATGTAGGATACAAAAATAAATCAGGCATCAGCTCCTGGAGACAGGGAAATTATAATGGTTCACTGGGAAAAATTGAAAGAAACACAGGTACTCTACTACAAAGCAGAATTCAGAGGGCAGGAAATTTACCTATGCTTATGGACTCAAAATAGGCCAGTGAAAGAGACAGTATTTGATGTAACCACTGGGGATTAACGATATTACATCTGAAGATTAATATCATGACTGACACAAACTATTAATATCATGACTGAAAACTATATGTGCTTTCCCTGTGAAAGCCCATTTTCTCTCATAAATTTCCTTATTAATAAAACCTGATTAGTATTTGTTATATTTCATATGTGCCTTCATTTCATTATATCTGGTGATTATTTTCCTACTAACTCTCCCTTCCCAGGGTTCATTTGCATTGGACATTCTCTTCCTAAGTCCCCTGCTATAGACTTGATAGAACTAAACCCTGCCTGAAAGTCTTCCTTTCCTCACTCTATAACCACATTCTTCCACCATCTACTGACACATAACCTCTGAATAGTTTAGTTTATATTATCCAGGTTCTACAGTAAGGTCTAAAGACCAAGGTTCCCTTCCATTTGTCCCTAAGCAGTTTTCTGTGCTCAGGCTGAATGCAGTTATTCATGTTCTGGTTTACTGTTTTCTTAATAGCACTTAGAAAAAAACTGGGGATTAAGATAATTTCAAGGGCCAGACACAGTGGCTCATGCCTTTAATTCTGACACTTTGGGTGGACAAAGCAAGAGGGACACTTGAGGTGTTCTACTTCTAAAACAGTGGTGGGGAAAAATTGGTATTGTAGACTTTTCCTATGTTCTTATCTACTATCATTCTTTAAATGCATTGATTGATACTTGAATGAAACATAAATTGTTACAAGTTCAAGACCAGCCTGGGCAACACAGCAAGACCTTGTCTCTACGAAAAATTAAAAAAAAAAAAAAAAATTATAAGAAAAGAATAATTTTAAGACTAATCATTTTATTTAAATGTTTTTACCTAGGCAGAATTCAAAATAGCTTTATTATGCCTCATTTTGTAGAATCACACACAAAGCCACTCCACTACAATG
Organism: Papio anubis; assembly: GCF_008728515.1. Taxonomy (NCBI): domain Eukaryota; kingdom Metazoa; phylum Chordata; class Mammalia; order Primates; family Cercopithecidae; genus Papio; species Papio anubis. The sequence goes on along the minus strand of NC_044987.1, from coordinate 38,565,558 downwards.
TACCCACAATATGTGAGTAAGACAGTATATTATAAATCTGATCCAAAACTAGAATGCTGGCTTTACTCTTTTAAAATAAACATATGCAGGAACCTAAGCTGATATCTTGTTTTCCCTTAGTAAATATCTTTATAACTAGGAGAGATACTCAGAATCATTCTATTAACCACAGAGTTCTCTGAAAGTACCATGTCAGGGGCCCTACAAATATTTGTGTTAATTGATAACGATCCTGTTCCATGGAAAAAAAAATTATATTTAAAATGATTAAGATTCAAAATTATCTTCTTTCACATCCTCTTATATTATATGTGCTACTTACTATTAAACTACAGAAAAGTGATCAGGAAACAGTGTGCTTGACACGTGGTTGACAGCAATTACACTTACAGAGCCCTTCTGACTATAATGGAAAACCACAGGCCAGGCACAGTGGCTCACGCCTGTAATCTCAACACCTTGGGAGGCCAAGGTGGGCAGATCACTTGAGGCCAGGAGTTTGATACCAGCCTGACCAGCGTGGTGAAACCTGTCTCTACCAAAAATACAAAAATTAGCCAGGCATGGTGGCATATGCCTGTAATCCCAGCTACTCAGAGGCTGAGGTAGGAGAATCAGTTGAACCTGGGAAGCAGAGGCTGCAGTGAGCCGAGATCATGCCACTGCACTCCAGCCTGGGTGACAGAGCCAGACTCTTGTCTCGAAAAAAAAAGAAAACTACAAAAATAATTACTAAGTCATTAGCTTTAATACCAGAGTCACAAAACTTCTAAGATTAGCATAACAAAGTATCTTGAATTATACACATGCTGTTTCTTTTGGCACTGGCAGAATAGCAAAAGAAAGGAACAATGTGATGTAGAATCTCAATGTGCATGGGTGTTAGTGAATTAGGCCTTAATAACAGTGACCTGGAGAAGTGGTACATAGTATTAAATATCTATGACTTAATGGTAAAAATGTAACAATCTATGTTTCATTCAAATATCAATGCATTTAAAGAATGCCAGTAGATTAGAACATAAGAGAAGTCTACAATATCAATTTTTCCACACTATTGTTTCAGAAGTAGAAAAATTGGCTGGGCGCGGTGGCTCACACCTGTAATCCCAGCACTCTGGGAGGCCGAGATGGGCAGATCACAAGGTCAGGAGATTGAGACCATCCTGGCTAACATGGTGAAACCCCATCTCTACTAAAAATACACACAAAAAAATTAGCCAGGCATGGTGGTGGGTGCTTGTGGTCCCAGCTACTCGGGAGACTGAGGCAGGAGAATCGCGTGAACCCAGGAGGCGGAGCTTGCAGTGAGCAAAGATCACGCCACTGCACTCCAGCCTGGGTGACAGAGCGAGACTCCATCTCAAAAAAAAGAAAAATTATGAGAACTAGAAATAGAAAAGATAGGTGATGATGAATATATCATATTTAGTTATTTAGTTCTTCCACTACAAAGTAGTGGAACTGCTCAGAGCCTTATGTTGCTAATTTGTAAATTAAAGGTAATAATGTCTATTGTGCCTACCTCACAGGATTTTTATAAGGCTCAAAGTGAAATAATGAATGTGGAAGTATGTGGTATCCTATCAGTACTATGTGCATTAAAGATGGTCATTATTACTAATTTTTTTTCAGAGTCTTGCTCTGTTGCCCAGGCTGGAGTACAATGGCACTATCTTGGCTCACTGCAACCTCCGCCTCCCAGATTCAAGCAATTCTGCTGCCTCAGCCTCCCCAATAGCTGAGATTACAGGTGCCCACCACCACGCCCGGTTAATTTTTGTATTTTTAGTAGAGATGGGTTTTCATCATGTTGGCCAGACTGGTCTCGAACTTTTGACCTGAAGTGATCCGTCTGCCTCAGTCTCTGAAAGTACTGGGATTACAGGCATGAGCCACCGTGTCCAGCCAAGATGATCATTATTAAAAAATAAGTTATGAATTTCTAAATATATCAAAGTATGTAGACTGAACTGGACCCAAAAGAATTAAGTCTAATTCATGAGTCACCTTTTCTATTACTGCTAAATTTTGTTTTCTTCTATCAATGTCATACTAAAATAACATTTCTAATTGGAAATCCATTTGATATTTTGGAAACCAATTTCAAAACAGAGGTTTCTATTTAATACAAAGCTTTTCAAACCAAAGAAAATCACATACACATTATAACATTTACCTTACACACAGTTTCTAGTCCATAAGAATTTTCACCTCGACTAGAAGCACCACCAATTTTTTCTACTCTACTTATCACACCAAGGGAAGCATCTAAAACAAATGGGGGATCCTAAAGAAGGAAAGAAAAAATAATTAAAACTGAGCAATTAATACTGTCCAATTATATAGCTGATCAAAATCTTAATCAGAAATGCTTTCATTAGAGATGATCAGAAATGAACAAAACTAGCTACAAACAACACACTCATGTACATACAAAAATCTAATCCGACTCTTACCCGTTCCATGCTTTTGAAATATAACCTATAATTCGTGACAGTCAGAGTTCCTCGTACAGCACCAGTGAATGGACATATATAAGTTACATCTTTGGCTGAAAAGGCAAGAAGTCCACAGTTTACTATACATTATGTGCTATTAAAACCTGGTATCTCATCTTATAAAATTGTTATGATTCCTAGACTAATTTATGCTGAAAAATAACAGAACCAGTAATTTCCAGAGACCTCAGAATCCTACAACCCAAGCTTCCATCCCTCCACTAATCTGGGGAAGAAACATAGAATTAAATGGGATAGACTGAAGAGGGGGAGGGACTTCTCATCCCATGAGACAGAACATAAGTAAACAAAGGGGCTACTATCCTGGCTAGATAAAACAGTTGTGGGTGGCTGCAGCAGAGACGGCTGAAAGAGTACTAGTAATGGTGGTATTAAAAATAAGCATGGCAAGGCACAGTCGCCATCATCTCATTGCAGTTTCTATGTAACCTCCCCAATCTCCTGATCTTCCTCTGCCCACAGTCCAGTTTGTCAACATTCTTCCAAAAATGCAATGTCCAAAACATATGTTATTCCACAAACTCCTGATCTGATTAATACTTATGGGTAAAATTTTACAGGTGAAATGGCACACATTTAAAATATAATTTCTTAGAAAAATAACAGTATAAGAAGAGGATATTGTACTGCTGACCAACTGATGCCAGACTTTGTAAAGAAATAATCACAAATAATGTTTTATTAAATAAACGATGGATCTACATGGCATTATGTTTTGTAAAATATGCATTAACTGATTATGCAGGATAACTTAGGAATCAGTATCTCAAAATATTATTTAAAATGCCACAGTTCATAATGTCTTAAAATATTCATAAATTCCTAGTATGTCATTACTACACCAAATCAGCAGATAAAGGAGTATCTTCATCATTCCAAGGAAGTAAGGAACAATCTGTGCAGCAACAACTTTCTAAGACCCTTTCAATGGGCTTCTGAGAAAACTTGGGGCCATTAAATATATTTAATAACCTCCTGACTTTGCTTCTCATTCAACACTTCGAAGGACTGGCTGCTTTGTATGGAATTTGAAATGAGACTGATCTTTTCACAATCATTTCTAACCTTCAAAATAGTTGCCTTAGGAAGATTTTAAGTATAAACTACTTTTTTTAAATCACTGTTTCCAATGTACATTTCATTTAGAGGGAAGCTTTTAAAATTAAATGAACCTATCATTATATAAAAATACACAAACTTGCTTTGCACAAATAATATTTTTCCCTTATGAAGTTTTACCTCGACTAGGAAAGCTTTATTCAAGGTTACTAAAAACATTTCTGGATTCCTTCCAGAGTCAGTTTTCTGACTCCTGTAAGAAAACTCAGCCTTACTATCCTATATCCCACCACAGGAATGTCATTCTCGGGCCAGTGCTTTTCTGTTACACCTTACCCTTTATTCTAAAATCATGAGATAATATACACATAAAAGTGCTTCTAAAGTTTTAAGTACAATACAAAAATTCAAGGGTTTATACCTATGTTACTATTATCATCATTAGTCTTTGCTTTGTTCTGTACCCTCTATCATTCCTCAAGAGATCATGACAATGGAGAAAAGAAGATAAATACAAGAAATTCTTAGACACTGACTCCTCCAGGTCAGGTAACTGACTGGATGTTAAGAGTCCAGAAAAGAAAAAAAGAGCAGTCTAGTATGACAACCAGATTTCTGACTTGAATAAATGGACAACTGGTATTGATGTCAAATGAGAGAGAGAATGCAAGAAAAAGAGTACGTTTGGGGTTAAACGTGATGATTTCCATTTTGGAGATGTTGGGTATAAGGTTCCTATGGGATATTCAAGGATGTGTGTTTAAGATAGAGGCATTTGTTTACTTACATTAGGACAGGGGTTCACACTGGAGGTACAAATTTTAGAGTCATCAGCCAATATATGGCAAGTGATGTTACAAATTTAGATATGGTCAACCGAAAAGAGTATACAGGAGGGAAAAGGGAAATGGATCAAGGATGAAGTCCTAGGGCGTGTTGCTATTAAGGGAAGAGGAGCCAACAAAGGAGACTGAGTGGTAACTTGAAGGTCTTTAATAAAGCCATATTTCATAATGGGAGCTGCAATTACGGCATTAAGTTCAGAATAAGAAAAAAGAAATTGTCATAATGCTAGATATAACCTTATTAGCTAGGTTATCTCCCTATGCTTTAGTTTCCTTCCTCATCTATAAAATGGGGTTGATGTTATTCTCAAGAATATACTCTCTGAGAATGACTGAGATAGTAAGCACTCAATAATAATAACTACTATCATTATATAATAGCCAATTCTGAAAAAATGTAAGTAGGTAGTTCAGATTGAGAGCCTGGTGTATACATAAGGCTGAGTGGTGAAAAGAAAAAGACTGAGAGGTTATTCAATCAAGAGTCAAGAGCAAGAAAAGACAAATACCATGCTAAGGACTAGGAAGCTAAATTTAGTAAATAATAATCCATTTAGACTACAGGTCCTTTGGTTTGTTTTTACACATAGAAATGACACCTAGCCAAGTAAAATTAAGCATTTTTAAAATCCTTTTTAAAAATTATGATTGGTAATAAAATGAAAGTAGTTATATTAACTAAGAAATCATTTACTTCATTCTTCTAACATATTACTTTATTTCTCAGAGTTTATGAGTAGATATCTGTAGATTATCACACAGATGAAACAAAACAGAAGCATGACGGAAAAAAAAACACAGCTTATAAGCTCATAGTTTCCAGTCCATATTATAAGTATTAGGCTGGGCAGAGAAGGGCATCGACATACAAACAGATGCAATGGAGATGACGTATTTCAGCCAAAAATTAACCTGAGTTTATTCAGAGAAGAAAGACATGAAGGAAGCAAACAGAAGAGAAGGTATTTTAAGAAAAATTACTTGTATAAGGTGACAATTCAATGTTTTTATCTAGGCAACTCAATATCTGAATGTAGTAATTCAAAATAATAAAATTTTCCTTCACAGGCTTTAGCAACAGTTTTAGCAAAAAGCCACCTACTTTTAAAGAAAGTAAAACCAGAGAAGAGGCAAAGTATAATTCAATTTGCATGTTTCCCAGAGTTCAAACACAAACACTAGCAGCGGGTCTAGGCCTACGTTTGTAGAACACACTAAGATGCTGGGAAGGCTGCAGGTAAAGAGTTCTGCCAGACAGGAGGTGTCTCTGACAGCCAGTTTATTCTCTGTATGCTGAGAGTACTGAACATTCTGCACAGTCAGAACGGAGGACATTAAGCAAAAAATACCATTACGGACCCATGTCTTTAATATTTTCTCCTGGAAGCAAGGGTGGTTCTTCCATTTCTGCTAACTTGTTAGACTCCCTCAGGACCTGGGGTGGGAAAGACAAAAAAAAGAAACATTTTTTTATTCAAAGGCTACTTTTTCACTCATATTTCAACTGAGTATGCTTGTTCTTGAAGTTATAACATCATATCACATACACTATTTTAAATCAAATTTGTTAAACTGTAGTGTTGGCATGTATAATATATGAAGTTAATGTTTTTCTAGAAAGCATTTACTGAGTGCTTAAATCATATCAAAGCACTCTACATTTGTTACACAAAAAATTTTACATGTTTTTGCACTGCATCCTAAGACAGCCTAACAATAAAAGAGGTATTATATGCTCATTTCACAGATGAGGAAAAAGCAGCCGAAAGTGGTAATTAGTTCAAGATCACATAGTTAAAATGCCAGTGTATAGATTTGAACTACAGTTGAATGAATTCCAAAGCAATGCTGAAGGGCCATAGTACATTTAAACTCAGACAAAATTAAGTTCTTATGTAGATTTAATGTTTAGAGAATTTAGAAATGATGTTGATAAATAATCTTATTGAAAAAGAGTTTAAATAAAATCATAATCAACAAATATTACCAGGTAGTTAGCTTGTGAAGGATGCTGCCCTATATTCCAAGAATGTGGATACAGAAACAGTTCTCTAAAGAGTTACAACCCAGAGAACACAGAGACACACCCAAATTGTCATATGCTAAATATATCCACCCTTAACTACCAAAAGCCTTCCTCACCTCCTCCCACCTCTTTCACCGTCAAACAGTAAATTTTTGTCTCCAGTCCCATTAATTCCTTCATCTTCAGCAATCTGGCTCACCTGCGGCCAATAACTAAGAACTACAAAGAACAAATTAACCTATTTTCAATAAATTTGCAATCTAAACAAATTCATTCTTTGAAAGTTTAACAATTTGTTTCATAAAGTAACTTTAATGCAATACCTAAAGAAATAGTATATACACACATATATATTTTTATGTGCCACATCTAAACTTCAGAAAAGTCATCTTTAAAGGTTATCTTTTAAAAATGCTATCTAGTTGCCAGTCCCTAAATAATCTTATGTAGTCATAAAAGAAGAAGGAAAGAAGAGAGGAAAGGAGGACTGGCCTATGATGATGGGGTTAAAAAGGCAAAAACTGGCCATATACAAAAATATAGACTTTGGTTCACATCCTGACTGCACCACATACTAACTTGGTACTCTTAGACAACATTTTCAATTTCTCTATGCCTCATTTTCCCCATCTATAAAATGATAACAATAGTACCACACATAGGTTGTTATGAAAATTAACTGAGTTAATACATTTAAAGCACTTATGTCAGTGTTAACACATAAGATGTATGTAATAAGTGTTGTCCATCATTAATAATAATAGAAGTTCAAACAACTGATTGCCAGAATCTGCTAATAATTCTACTAATTATGAAAGCAACAAAATTAGACCCAAAGATACAAAACAAATATCAGAGTATACTGAAAAAAATCAACCATGTGAAAGATTATAGAAAGGAAAATGCTTTATTCTTCCCCTGGTCTACCACCTCACTCAGAAATACAACGTTTATGTCACATATAACGCTGGGCAGTAGTTCCCATATTGCACATGTATACCTTCTTGTGGCTGCGACAGCACTGTTCCACATGACTTCCTCTTTCTCTACATTTCTACATTCAGAAAGGACCAGCAACCCCGGAAAATATTTATGTTACGTATAGAAGAGAGGAGGGTAGTTCTGGCAAAGGCACACAGAAACATGGGAGATACAATCCTCATAAAATTTTATAAAGTGAGAAAAGAGACAGGAAAACTCCTGCAAGTAGCACACGTTGAGAACCACACATAGGCTTTCTTATATTCTCTCTGACCAGAATGTCAAAGAGCGAGGCAATGAAAAGAAGCAATACAAGATCCTATCTTTGTCCAGCAGAGCTGCTCTAGATGACAGACTTTTAACAATAGGCATATGTAAAGGTTGTATATAAACAACTAATTCTACACCGGAGATAGGAAAAGGAACTCCAACTAGCACTCAAGTGAACAGAACAGGGATGGGGCAATCTAGATCCTGTGTTTGTTGACAAACACTGATTCTAGACAAATCTATACTTAATCAAGCAAGAGAAAAGAGACTAGGGAAAAAAAAGGCCTAGAAAAAAAAAAAAAGACAAAGAAAAGAGAGTATCAACCCGAAACTTTAAAAAAGAAAAAAAAGCAGTCTTCTGAAAACAATTTTCTATAGGCATTTGGAAAAACAAGTATAAGGTACTTTGCACACTCAAAAGGAAATAAGTTGTATTTTCTAATAAACAGAAAGAGAAGGCCAGGCACAGTGGCTCGTGCCTATGCTCCCAGCACTCGAGGAGGCCGAGGTGGGTGGACTGCTTGAAACCAGGAATTCAAGACCAGCCTGGACAACATGGCAAAACCCTGTCTCTACTAAAAATGCAAAAAAATTAGCTGGGCAGGCATGGCATCACAGGTCTATAGCCTCAGCTACTCGGGAGGCTGTGGTGAGAGGATTACCCTGAGCCCCGAAAGTCAAGGCTTCAGTGAGCCATGATGCACTCCACTGCACTCCAGCCTGGGCAATGGGAGTGAGACCCTGCCCTAAAAAAACAAAAAAGAAAAAAGAAAAAAAGAAATAGAGTAGAAACAGAAAGCCATAAGGAGAGAGACACAAGGAAACAAGAGAAATGAGTGAAAATGACTGCAAGGACATTTAAAAATGTAATAGCAGAAATAAAATCTGTATGGAGTTAGTAACAAATTGCATTGGTTATTCAGAAAACAGAGTTAATGTTGAGGGCAAACTTGAAAAGTGCTGAAAGAATTTGAAGGAAAAAAAAGATAACATCATCATGGAAAATAATCAAGAAAATAATTGCATTTTCTAAATGAAAAAAAAAATCAATAGGAGCAAAAAGTCTAATACATAATTGATGTTGATCAGAAGAATTTACCATGTTTCACCCAAAATCAATGAACAGAGACACATCTAGTTGCACCCTGGCAAATTTTTTTGAACTAAAAGAATTAAAATATAAACTATAAGAATATAGGCAGAAAGAAATTACCTTTGAAGAAAGCAAAATCAAGTTAGCTTCAAGGTTATCTATAATACCATATTCTACAAGACAATAACAAAATGTCATCAAAGCTGTGAAGGAATATGCTCCCATAAAGTGTTTAATGGCAGCAGGATGTCATTCTCAGATAGCCAGGTCTCAGAAAATACAACCCAGAAATACCTTTTAGAGAAAAAAAAAGAAAAAAATACCTTAAACTATAATTCAGCTAAAAAGGGAAAATCAGAATTAAAATATACAAGGGATTTGTGGTGTACTGCAAAACCTTACGTTTCATATCCTAAGAACTCCTAAAAAAACTCCAAATTCACTACCACCATACTGACCTCTTAGTCTTAGTTTCACCATTCTTATTATTAACATGATATTAATACCCACCTTAAAAGTTAGCAACTATGAAATCAAGATAACTGCACCATAAAGAGATTTGCAAAACATCGTGAAAATGAAAAAAACAACAACAAAAAATAGAGACAGTCCTTGGCTTACAATGGTTCAAGTTATGGTATTTTCAACTTACAACGGGTTTATCTGGATGTCACTCCATCACAGGTCGAGGAAAATCTGTACTTATTATTCACATAATAGAAGCATCAACAGAAGTTTTCACTGTCTTTTACCAAAATGGCCTATTCACATGATGCTTTTTTCTCTGCTCTAGAGATTCCCTATATGACACACTTTCTCTAATACTCATCAAAGGGATTAATATTTGAGAAAGCATGTCATATAGGGAACCATAAGTCAATCTCTCCCTGACTCCTAACTACTACATTCTAGATTTAGCTACAGAACAGTAAGCATCTAATGGTTCTAAGGAAAGCAGCAAATCTTTTCCCTTTCATTTCTTATGAGGACTGAAGATAGCTGCAATATTCCAAAGAGTCTGACACAACTTAGGAAAATTAACAGAATAATGTCTACCTGAGAGAATAAAGGAGATGGCTTGAGAAATAAAAATGGAGTAAAAGTTTAGGGTATCCTAGTAAAGGGTTTCAAAGATGCCTTCAGCAAGAGAATCCATATCATATGGGTCCATTTACATGAAATTCTGCAACAGACTACAGTATGAAAAAATTCAAAACAGTTGTTGCTATGGGGATGAGAATGAGAGTGTGGACTGAAAAGGGGCATGAGGAAAGTATCTGGCGTGACAAGTTCTACATCTTGACAGGGATTTGGGTTGTATAGGTGTATGCATTTTTCTAAAGTCACAGAATGTACACTTAAGATTTCTGTATTTCAATAGGTATAAATTTTATATCAAAAGAAAAACCACATATATTTATTTGCATGCTGACATATTTAGTTAGAAAAGTACTGATGTCTGCAATTTACTTTGAAATGCATCAAAAAGTAAGTTAGATGAATAGATGGATGGAGGGATACACAGATGATGGATGTCAGATAAAAACAAGGAAATAGGGTAAAATGTTAATAGCAGAATTCTGATGGTGGATACAGCCGGGTCCTTTGTAAACTTTATTTTGTGTTCAGAAATTTTTATAATAAAATACTGGGGAGAAGTCAAGGACTTTAAACTTGACCAGTCATGTAAAAAAAAAAAAAAAAAAAAAAAAAAAAAAAAATCACTGTAGGCCTTTGATAGGGGCAGATGGCATGGTCAGGGAAGGCACGGAACCGAAAAGGATGAAGATGAAATGATGATAATCTACGAAAGGAAACAGAATCCTGGATTAGTCTATGGTAACAGAAATAAAGAGAAATATGATACATTGGAAAACTGATCAAATCTGACCCTAGGCTTATAAAAAAATAGTAATAATTATATGAATAATACTTGATGATTTTTACTTGACAGGAACTGCAACTCAGACATGTCAGCAATGGAAGAAGAAAGAAAGCAGATTCAATGAATAAATGAAGTGAGGTCAAAACAAGAGAGGCAACTCAAAAACACCAGGAACGTATCTTGTTAAAATGGGGGTTAGGAACCAAGAGAGCAAAGCCAGTCTGGTCCATTAGGTTTTTCTGCCTTCACATGTAAATATCTTTAGTGGAGAATACATTAGGTTTTTCTGCCTTCACATGTAAATATTTTTAGTGGAGAATAAGTTACATAACCCTCAGATATGAGGGAAGAAAATTCACTCCTGGAGAAATCCTCTAGAATACTTTAAGCACTTTCTCTTATTGGGTCAAAATAATGTTACTAACTGGCTAGCCAACCTGCTTTCTATCAGATGCATCAGAACCCTGCCTGTGTCTGGAGCTCTGACCACATCAATAGGTAAGATTCCATAAAATGTGCTATTTGATAGCATTTAATACAATATTCAATCATTTTATTATCAAGAAGAAAAGTCTGATAATCTTATTAAAACTCTTACTTGAAAACAAAAGACACAAGACTAAAATTTATAATTCTTTTTTTATTCCTACTACATAATCAGTTTGGTATCCCTCCCTTCCCAGCCCTGATTTTCTTCCATGCCCACTTTATCAAATTATTTTCAAATTGTCCAGTAATTTTCCATGTAACTTTAACTTCTTTTTTCACTCCCTCCCTTTCTCTTCTCTCCCTCTCTTTCTCACACACAGAGGCACACAAACACAAAAATACACTCTCTTACACACACACAATTAGGAAATTACTATAAACTGGATCTAGAAGTTGGCAAGTTTAAGAGTCAATTTTCACATGGAATGGTTAGATGGTAGAAAAACAGGAAAGAATTTGTCTGAAATCTGCAAAACACTAAATAATCACCACCTGAAAGGGAAAAATGAGTCTATACAGTTATAAACTATCCTCCACAGTCTTTTTTACATACTGTACTAAAACCCAGAAGAGAGGAAAAGGATTTTCTTAGTAACTTATTTTTTGTTGGATAATCCTTCTAAAGAAAACTGTTTATATCAATTATACTTTATTTATGTTTTCTACAACTTGACTGACAAACCACAAAAGTGGGCAAATGAACCATGCAAACAAAAATTCTAACAAGGTAAAGCCACAGACTGGCATCTAGGATAGATCTTACTGGTTACACATTTGAAAGTACATCCAAGATCAAGCATAGGGAAGCCCCCCCCCCTTTTTTTTTTTAATAACACAGTCAAGGACACTTTGGTTTTTCAGCTGAAACCACAACTAGTCAAAGCTGGAAAACGTTACATCACCATCCATAATTCAACAACAAAAACGATGACTAAAGAAGAATGGCCTAGAAAGCATCACTTCATGCTACGGGTTGAACTGTGCCCTCCAATAATGTTGTTGAAGTCTAACCACCAGTGCCTTAGAATGTGACCTAATTTGGAAACAGGGTTGTTGCAGATATAATTAGGTAAGATGAGGTCAAACTGGTGTAGGGTGGGCCCCTAATTCAATATGACTGGTATCCTCACAAGAAGACAGCAATGTGAAGAAACAGGGAGAATGCCCTGTGAAGAGGGAAGCAGAGACTGGACTGATGCATTTACAATCCAAGGAACATCAAAGATGGCTAACCCTCATGAGCAGCTATGAGAAAGGTATGGAATAGAATCTCCCTCAAAGCTCTCTTGGTTGGCAGGAGCCAACCCCGCTAACATCTTGATTTCTGATACCTAGGCTCCAGAACTATGAAAGAATAAATTTCTGTTGTTTTAAGCCACCTAGTTTGTGGTACTCTGTTATTATAGCAGCCCTAAGAAACGAATGCCTAATATCAATAAAAACTTTCAGATTTTAATCTTAAAATAAAAGTTTTCATAACTGTGAAAACTTAGAAGCAATCTGACCTTTAGTAGGTGAATGGATAAACAAAATGTGGTACATCATGCATAGGAGTATCATTCAGTAATAAAAAGAAATTAGCTATCAAGCCATGGAAAGACTTGAGGAATCTTAAAAGGATATTACTAAGTGAAAGAAGCCACTCTGAAAAGACTGCACACTAGATGATTCCAACTACATGACATTCTGGAAAAGGCAAAAACGTGGACAAAGAAAAAGATTAGTGATTGCCTAATGTTCAGGGAGAGGGGAAAATGAAAGAGGTGATGCAAATGGGATTTTTAGGGCACTGAAACTATTCTACATGATACAGTAACAATGAATATATGCCATCATACTTTTGTCAAAACCCATAGAATACACACCACAAAGTATGAACCCTAATGCAAACTATGTATTTTAGTATTAATATAAAAATGTATCAGTATCGTTTCATCAGTTGGAACAAATGCACCACACAAGGTACATTCAACGGAATAAATGTCAATTCCTTAACTTTTCTGTAAAAACTTCCTGTATCTCTAAAGGGTAACACATTATTCTATACATCAGCTAAGTCATAATTTAATGCTTCCTTGACTCTCGTATTTAATCTATTTCTACATTTTGTCATGTCTCTTCCTTTCATTTCCCACACCACTAATGTAGCCCCACTTTTCCATCCATAAGGACTAGCCCCACACCTTCTGATGTCCTTCTGAGCTATACTTCAGATAGTCCTTTCCAATAAATGATGGCTTATAATAGATTATCTGCCCAAAACAAGAAAAACAGAAGATAGGTAGATAGATATATTATCTAAATTTCTTTCATTTCACTTCATACCAAGGAGAATGAGCCCAGTTTATGTACTGTTTTTAGAAGATCATTATTCATTCAGTGCCATTAACACTCTTGAAAGGTAAGTAGTATTAATAATGCTCATTTATAAATGGGGTAATTGACCCTTATAGAAGTTAAGGAACTTTTCCAAGATGACATATATCTCCCAACAGTGGCCGGAATTGAACAGATGTCTGATTACACTAAGACCATGATCATAACATAACATCCCAAGCAAGCAAGGGATATGAAGGACCACAGGCTGAGAAAGAGATCAGAACAAGAGGTAAAAATGTGGAAGTCCTCCAAAAAGAGATGACAGCTGAAACCACAAAGAAGAAAGAGAATGTGGAAGAGAGTGGGGAAAACAACGGATAAAGAAAACTTTAGCATTACCCCACTTATAAAAGAAGGAACAGCAAAGTACACAGAGGAGGGGAGGGCAGATGAGAAAGGAACCACATATTGTCACCAGATATGAAACCTGGAATCATTATCTTTGACTCCTCTCTCCCCATAATCTGCAATGTTCAGGTAGCTTTGTGTACATTACACTCACTTATAATTTTTTCAGATTTGTTTTTTACCAAGCATTATGTCATTATCCTAGTACATGTCCTTTAGCAACTTTTACTTGGAATTATTCACATAGCCTCCAAACATGTCTTCATTCTTTCCATTCTACCTGTGCTTAACTTAGTATCACCTCTTTATGTACCCACAGCCTCTTCTATCACTCCACCTACTATCGCCAACAAATGGGAGATTATTATTCACAATGTTCTTCTGTCCTTGGATTTTTAATCTATCTTGAAAAACAAATGGAGATCCACCATTCATTTCAGACTGCACATACTCAATAGTAAACATATAAATAATCTTAAAATCATCCTCCCTACTGAAAGACATTTATATTGTTTCTAGACTTGTCATTACAAACTTGAGGATTATCTTGTCAAATTTTAACTATATTATTTATAGAATAAGCAAAAATTAAAATCTTAAAAATACTGAGCTTTTCTGTTCGAATCAAGGTATGTCTTTCTATTTAAGTATTCATCTTTACCACTCAGCAGTTTTAAAGTTTCTTCACATAGTTTCTGCATATTTGTTTATTTCTAGATACTTTACATTTTTAATTGTTATTATAGAATTTTTCTGTCTCTTATATTACTATATTTATAATAGAAAGCTATAATTCTTATATATAAATTTTGCCTTTTAGTGTACCTTGTAATTTTTTTGTAAGTCAGACATGTACAAGGTACTAGGCAAAAAGAACTGAGGTAAACAGGCCTTTGGTGATGTGGTGAAGCAAGAGGGAAACTGTAAGATACTCGATACCCATTACTCGTGTGTTTTAGGAGGAGCTTGTATTTTCTCAACTGCATATATGTCTATAATCAATATACAGTATGTTTTGTGTATTAAAATTTACTTAGCTAGATACCTTCTATCATAGAATATACCACAATTTATTATCAAATAATGTACATTTATCATGCACACAAATAATGTATAAGTAAGATCTTTATTCCAGTCTCCTGGAATAAATGTGGGACTTTTTACATTAGTAAAACTGCAACTGCTAAGAAGAATGAGCATTTGTAGATATTGCTATATTTCTCTCTACTGTGGCTGTTTCAGCACTGTATGAAAATTCCCACTGCCCCACTTTTCAAACAATCCTTGGTATTATCAGACTTGTTAATTGTTTTGATATGATGAATGTGAAACAGGTTTTTTCAGTTGCTTTAAAAATGACATATCCCTGATTCCCTGATTATAGTGAGGTTTAACATTTTAAAATATATTGGTTAAACATTATGTATATATTTTTCCTTGAATTTCTTGTTCATAGACTTTCTCAACTTTCTGTTGGATTGCATTTTCTCTTATTAATTTGTAGATGCTCTTTGCATATTTGGGTACTAATCTTTTATCAGTTACACATACTCTTTGCAAGTCTACTATCCCAAAATGTGATTTGTCTTTTCATAATCTTCACATACGGAATTTGTCACTAAAGTTAGTAAATTTTAGCACAATAAAAATAACAAGCTTTTCTTTAAAAGTTAATACTTTAGAGTCTTACTTTAAATATTCTTCCTGATATTATAAATCATAACGATATTGTCATATATTTTCTTCTAAAATTTTAAAGTTTTTATTTTCAGTTTTAGGTTTTCAATCTAATGAATCCAGTTGGTGTGCATGAGTTAGAAATTCAACCTCTTCTGTTTTTAAACATGGCCAACCTAGCACTGATTACCAAATAGTTCATTCTTTCTCCCACTGATTTGTTATACTACATCTGTCTTATACAGAGTTCCTACAGACATCAGTCTGTTCCTAAACTTGACTGCTTTATTCCTATTCTGATTTACTTTAGCTTTATGCCTGATTGGGTGAATCTCCCCACTTTATTTTTCCTCTGGGTTAATCGTGACCTTTTACCCTGGCATAAATTTTAGAGTCAGCTAAAACTTTGCCAAGTTCTGCAAAACAAACTTTTGAATTTTTTTGAAATTATATTCAATTAACAGATATATTTGAAAATATTTTGCATCTCCAGACTACTGAATTTACTCATCCTATTATTTGAATATTCTTTTAGCTTCCTTAATAAAGTTTTATAACTTTCTTCATCTAGTTCTTCCATATCTCATTTTAACTTATTCCTAAGTACTTTTGTTGCTGTTGTAACTGGGATCTTCTTTAAATCACATTTTCTAAACATTTTTGCTAATGTACAGAAGCATGATCTTTTTATGTTATTTTATATCCGGCAACAGTGGTAAGCTATATAATTAGTTCTGGTAGTTTGTATATAGATTTTCTCAGATTTCCCATACAGACAATCCTCTACAAATAATGAAAGTTTTGTTTATTCCTTTCATTTCTTGTATCATTTATCATTTTTCTTTTCTTATTTTACTGGCTGGGATTTCCAGCATAATGCTGAATAAAAGTGGCGATAGTAATCATCTTGTTTCTAAGCTTAATGAACATATTTCTAGTATTTCATTATTAAGTATGAGGCTTATTGTAGAGTTCTGATGGATATCCTTTATCTGGCTAAGGTTGATTTTTTCAATTCCTAGGTTCTTAAGAGTTGATATTGTTGGTAAGGGAGGTCGTGATGTTAATCATAAATAAATGCTAACAATCATTTCTTCTCTATTAAAATAATCATTATGTGATAGACAGTATTTACTATCTAACATATGCTCTATGAGACACCTTAACTCATTCTAAATAGATCTGCATATTTTCAGTACATGTTAATATCACATTCACGGACATAGTCTAACTGAAAAATAATTCAATTGGCCGGGTGCAGTGGCTCACGCCTGTAATCCCAGCACTTTGGGAGGCCGAGGTGGGTGGATCACGAGATCAGAAGATCGACATCCTGGCTAACACGGTGAAACCCCATCTCTACTAAAAATACAAAAAATTAGCCAGGCATGGTGGCAAGCACCTGTAATCCCAACTACTGGGGAGGCTAGGGCAGGAGAATCACTTGAACCTGGGAGGCAGAGGTTGCAAGTGAGCTGAGACAGCACCAGTGCACTCCAGCCTAGGGGACAGAGTGAGACTCCCTCTTGAAAAAAAAAAAAAAAATCCAATTATTTCTGGCCTTTAGTTTGTAAAGGAAATATGCATAACATAAATTTTGAAGACATAGACACATTTGCCTGATTTAAGCTATTACATACTTCAAGACAAGACAGATGGTTATGAACAAAATATATCCTTTATCATATACATGTACATAAGATATCTAAAACAAAGACATAAAAGACATAATTCTATTTAATATTTAATTCTGAATTGTTGACAAACATTGGTATAAAACCACAGGCTTCACAAAGGAAAGGAACTATTACATAGCTTGACTTTTATCTTTCAATAACCACCATTTGAGGCACATACTTTAATTAAAACCCAGCGCTGTAAAAATTATAACTTACAAATAAGTGAAGCTATGCATTTGAATTTTAAAATCCTATATTTTATGGGATTTATTCTCCAGTGAGCAAATAAACAACCAGACATAAGTTCCCTGGGTTCTTAATTCTACTAAGTGGCCAGCTTCAGAAATACGTTCTAGTAAAAACAAGCCTAATTTTAAAAATTGCAAATGAGTTATTTCTTTAAAATGCATCACTTAAAATTCTACATAAAAGAATACTACATTTTTAAGTTTTAAAACTGAAATTAAATAAGTTTTACTTCCAGAGGGAGAACAACTGAAGCAAAGAGAAAACACTACAATTATGTCACCAGAAAAGCATAATTCCATTTACAAAGCCTGGATTTGTGCCCAATTTTTCCGAAATACATCTACCGGATTACATCTCTATAAGACTTTTTCCATAAAAACAAGGATAACAAGGCAAAAAAGTAATACAAATAGAATTCCACTTGAAAAATCAAAGTTCAACATATATCTACACTAGTTCCATCCCCAGCTCATTTTCCATTCTGCTTTACTAATGCAGAGGCAACAAATCTTGTTTGAATACAAAATTCTTAATAGAAAAAGCTTTCATATTTAGCTGTTAATCTACTAAGGCACTATCCTTTCAGGAAAGTGCCATCATACAGTACCTATAGCAAAAAACCTACACAATTTAATCTTTTTAATGAAACTGGATTAGCTTTTCAATGTATTATGTTCTCTACACTTTCTATTTAAAAGCTGTTACTAAAGGAGCTTATAAAATGTGAAGGCTCAGGACACAAATAAGCAATGAGGCTGTGTGAAGAACTGGAAGCCTAGAGGTTAACCAACTTCAAATCATCTGTGAATGATAATTTTCAATAACGCTACACCAAACCCTTCATCATACATATAAAGAGCCAAACCATAGTCAGTCAAAATGCAACACATCACTGTCTGCAGTTAGTTTTGCCTGTAATTAAAACACTACCATTTTATGGTTGCTAAAGGTATACACATGAAAAGCAATCATCGTCAATTTAAAAAATTGAAAAAGGAAATCAAATTTTATTATAAAACTCTCCTTTTCTGGTTACTTAGAAAAGCATTTCTCAAATATTTATTAAGAAAGTAATATTGAAACCACTATTTTCATCCCCCAGAATGTATAAAAGATATTCCTTTTTAATCAAGAAAATTTCACTTAGCATTTAAAAAAGCTTAGCAGCAAAATTGTGGGAGGAGTCTCTCCCAGTAATGTATCCTACAAGAGTATGAATGACGTGAGACAAAATGAGGGCAACAGCCAACTGTGCCGCTAAGCACATGATTTCATTCACCCTTTCTGACTGTCAGGTTCTTCATTTGTCAAATGGGAATAATAACAACTGGATCACAGGATTGTTGAGAAAGTTAAAAGAGATGAGTCATGTATGAATATCTACCACAGTAGCAGGCTAGACATTTTTTTAATTATCAGAAGCACATCCCTTCTTCCACCCCAACCTTCCCCGCAAGAGAAATCCACATATACATTTGAAATCAGGCTGGATTTTTAAAACGATACTAACATTTAATTTAATGTTACTCATTCATCTCCCTCCAGCAAGTGAAGACTATAATTCAAGTAAAGATATATTTAACAACTAAAGATACCTTTAAAAATGAGAAAAATGGGTAACATGTAGCTTAACAACATAGTACTTTTCCTTTTTTCTCTGCCCCTTTAGGCACTCTCCTAGGGAAAGAACAGTTAACCTTTGTTGCCTAAAACCATATTCTCCTTAATCTAACAGCTATCTGCTTATTCAGCAAATAAAAATAATGTGAGGGTCTTCCTAAATTGTGAAAGATCTTAAATTATAAGGCACTAACGGGGATACATTTGAACTCTGCAAACACAGCTGATGTATAAATATGACAGACTCCCTTTGTAACCTAGTGCTAAGGTAGTCATGTAATTCAGGACACTTACATCCAACGTTAAACCTGAAGTGACAACAGGCATAAAGAGGTCTATTCCAGACAAATGTGCATTTATAATCACCCTACCCATTGTATTATCTCAAAATTGTACATGTGCAAAATGACCTTTTGCCTCAGAAGAAAAAGGCTTTGTTACTTTTTCTTTTGTAAAAAAAAATCACAACTAAACACACCTAGTGGCTAGATATTGTTTTCCAAAAAAAGGAACCAGGGCTCCTATGAAAACTGGATGATGATTCTAGAACTGAGAGAGGAAATATATATTATGAGTCTGGAGCATCTTGTCAGGCCAGAAAATAAGCAAGGGTTCAAAAACACAATGATGAGAGTATGGCAAAGGAACAAAAGATCTGACTGAAAGAACTCTCGATTTGAAGCTGGAATCAATAAAGTTGTTCTGGATTGTAACAAAAAGTATAAAATAAATATCCATGAATCCATAAGATAAATAAAAGATTAAACAAATCAGTAAATGGTAGAAACAAATCTCCCATGCAGAATTCAAAAAAATGCTGTTAGATGTTCCACCCTCTAGGAGGTAGAGTATAACCCCCTACTCCTTAAGTGTGGGCTGTGCATAACAACTTCTTTCCGAAAAGTACAGTATGTGGGTAGGGGAGGGGCTCAGGGAATAATTACAGTGAAAAAACCTAACACTGCCTCAACCAAGTGATCAAGGTTAACATCAGCAGTGATGTCATGTTGATAGTACATACCCTTAATAAAATGTGATGAAATGGCACTTTACCTCTGTGACCTTCCTCCCCAAGACACATAACCCCAGTTGAATAATGAGTAAAATGTCATATGGTCTATAAAATACCATCAAGTCATCAAAAACAAGATACAGTCTGATACAGTCATCAAAAACAAGAAAAGTCTAAGAAACTGTCCCAGCCAAGAGAAACCTAAGAAGACATAACTACTAAATGTAATGTGGCATCCTGCATGGGTAAGATCCTAGAACAAAAAGAACATTAGGTAAAAACTAAGGATATTTGAATAAAGTGTGGACTTTAATAATAACGTATCAATATTGGTTCATTATGTGGAACAAATGTAGCTTACTAATATGTTATAATGGGTGGAACTGGATGCAAAGTAGATGGGAACTCTGTATTATCTTTGCAATTTTTCTATGACTCTAAAACTGTTCTAAAATTAAAAGTTTAAGAAAAATTAGAAAACCTTAAAATATTTTATATAGAGATTAACATTATGCACTATGGCCCTCATTCTGTCCAAATATAAGCCAGTCATTCACTATTTATGATATTCATGTTGTCCTGAGGAAATGATGGAGGTCTACATGCAGAGAGAAGTTGACAGTGGAGAATCCTCCTTCATCTATCCATTTTCAGCATCCTGCAGTGTACTGCACTTCACATGTATGTCAAGTTAAGTAGTTTAAACTAATACTCACAAGTACACACAAATGGTTTAAAACGTCTCAGACAAGAAACAGCAGGTAGAACATAGGCATAAGCAAGGAGCCAAAGTGACATTCCTTCATTCCTCGTATGAGTTCTTTATCAGTCACAATATGAGGTTAGTCGTTATTCAAAGATGCTTTTAACTAATGAAATGTGACCAGAAGTAGGCCAAGACATTTCAAAATTATTAAGAAGTCTATCAGCCCTTAGTGGATTTTTATTAATGTAATGAATAAACAAACGTTAGATACATATATTTTAAAATAGTAACAACTTGAGAAGCAACAACGGATTTATAACCATTCTTATTAACAATGAACCCTGCCCTTTGTATGAAGATAATAGCTAATGATAGCATGACGTTTTCATAATTAGCACAAGATATATCCAGATTACGAAGATAAGCCTTTCTAATTTTTAGTGATGTTTAAAATCATGCTACTCCCAATCTAATATTTTATGAAATTTCACAAAAGGTAATGACAAATATGCAGAAGATTTTACAGATGTTGTCTTCTTGTTGAATTCTGTTTTGACAATGAAATGGATGAAAATGATATAAGTATCCTCAACATATGCTCAACAGCAAATGACTTCCTTAAGGAAAACAATGTTGTAGCTAAAATTGTGTAAGTGTAACCAGTAAGAAAGCAACCACTTGTTTGGAATAACCTGCACATTGTGTACATGTACCCTAGAACATAAAGTATAAAAATAAAAATAAAAAAAAAAAAAGGTTCTGACATGCTATCCATCATATGAGGATACAAGAAGACATACCCTCATCAGATAATGGATTTACCAGCACCTTGATCTTGGACTTCCCAGCTTCCAGAACCATGAGAAATAAATGTTTATTGTTTTATGATTTTTAGGGAAAAAAAAAGTTATGAAGTAAGGTTAAAGGGTTAGCACTACACATATAATTCATTTTTTCAATCATTCATAGACAAGCAGTTATAGAAAAGTAGATGAATCCAGAAATGTACAGAGTGCTACAGGATATCGCTAATGTGGTTAATTTCATAGAAACAAGACCTTTAATAAATAGAGGAATACTTACAAACTATAATGAGATGTGTAGGAACTATCACACAGTGTTTAAGTGACTTAGCTCCCGAACTGGACTGCATGGGCTGGAACACCGGCAATAGAATTTATTAGCTATGAGATCTTGGACACATTACTTAATCTCTACAAGTTATTATCATCCATAGACTGGTGACAGAATTGGTGAATGTTTTACAAGAGATAATTCATGTACAGCACTTAGAACAATGCTTGGCACACAGTATGTATTCAATAAATGTTAGCTATTATTGGTTACTATTATGAGAATAATCATAAAAATCTTTTATACCACAAAAAATTCATTAATCATCTTTTGGCAAAGAACTTAGAGGTGATCAACCTCAGAGATGAATTACACATTTTTCTTTTACAAATAAGTAAGCATTCCAAATTTGCTGGCCTATTCTGTGATATTTTGTAAACCAGGGTCTATGAGAATACTCCATCAGTATCTCCTGCTAAATTAGTTATATTGATAGTGTTAGCCACAAATATCTAACAGAAAGTACTTCATCAGAATTTTAAAATAGTATACATACCCTCAAATCAGGAGAAAAGTTGTCAGCAGAAGTTGAAATGGAATCTGATGACACAACAGAAGCTGATTTTGTATGCACTGAATTCTCTGAATGAGAAGTGGAGGCACTACAAAATACAAAAGTACAGTATGTTGGAAAAGTGGGGGCTTCAAAGACCAGTTTCAGACATTGTATTTAATATAACTCCAATACTTATTAAAATTCCCACAGCCAACTAAGTTCTGCTTTGCCTATTCAATCTTATTTCTAAATCTTAACAAATTGCAAACTATTCCTGCTGGGTCAAGTATTCTTACGATCTAAGTTCCATCTGGACAGACTCCCAATACTCATGAAGACACTCCAGGATAATTCCTTCTTTTTATCCATTCACCCATCCATTCATTCATCCAAAGAACATTCATTAAGTGGTCCAATGTACAAAACCACTACACCAGGCACTGTGATTTGAAAATAAATACGACATCATCCTCATGTTCATGAAGCTCACAAGCTTGTGACACAGACAAGTAAATAAGTGGTGCAATGTGATGACTATAAATAGAAACACATACACACACAAACACCTCACATACATACAAGTATCTACGGGAGAAAAGAAAAGGAAGCAGCCAATTCTGGCCAGAAAGTTCAGGGAAGACGTCTCAGAGATGATATTCAAACTGAGTCTCGAAAGATAGGAGATCATCAGACAAACAAGGAAATTTCAAAAACTAACAAAAGGCAATGCAAAGGTATAGAAGTATCAAAGTCTACAGAACATCTCAGACACTACAAATAGTTGAATAAGGCTGAATGGATAAAAGAACAGATAAAGATGGAAAGAGAAGCTCTTTGTACCTTGTACCTTCCCACCACATCAAACAGCCCTGCCTTAAGTATCTACTTCTTCCATTATAAGTAATCACTCAACACAGTTACTTTTACTTTCTTAAATTCCTATAGAGCTTTTTTTTTTTTTTTTTTTTTTGAGACAGAGTTTCACTCTTGTCACCCAGACTGGAGTGCAATGGTGCAATCTCGGGTCACTGCAACCTCTGCCTCCCAGGTTCAAGCGATTCTCCTGTCTCAGCCTCCTGAGTAGCTGGGATTACAGGCACCTGCCCCCACACCTGACTAATTTTTGATTTTTTGTATTTTTGTAGAGACGAGGTTTCACCATGTTGGCCAGGCTGGTCTTGAAGTCCTGACCTCAAGTGATGCACCTGCTTCGGTCTCCCAAAGTGCTGGGATTACAGGTGTGAGCCACCGTGCCTGGCCAAACTTTTGATACCTGATCACACTTTCATTGTTTATTTTATCTCACCAACTAGTGCCCCAAGAACAAAAATTATGTCTTTTTGGGGGGAGGGGGGAGCACGGGGGAGAAATGAGGTCT
This sequence comes from Papio anubis, assembly GCF_008728515.1. NCBI lineage: Eukaryota > Metazoa > Chordata > Mammalia > Primates > Cercopithecidae > Papio > Papio anubis. The sequence goes on along the minus strand of NC_044987.1, from coordinate 38,541,710 downwards.
CACTATGTTATCCAGGCTATTCTCCTCAAACTCCTGGCCTCAAACGATCCTCTCACTCAGCCTCCCGAAGTATTGGGATTTCACGCATGGACTACCATGCTCAAGCCTATACTTCTTTTTTATTTTCCACAAAATCTACTTCAGGACCTGTGTACACTGTTAATATGTATTATGCTTGTTAAATTTTAAAATCTGTGACAATATGCCACAAACTGAATAACTGATTCATTTCCTCTTATCAGTAAAACAAAGTTAAAATTATTTAAGGTAAGATCAATGGTAGAAAAACCTCAAATACCTTGAATTGAGTCTTTAAGTTCAGATTTTCAAAAATGTATTTTTCTAAAACATATTAAAAGTCTTCCTTATACCAGAAGTCAAAATTTTTTTCACTAGATTTTGAGGAAATACTTCACCTTTGAGTTGTGATAGTATTAAGAACCATTTAGCTTTAAAACAAATTCCATTTATTCCTTACAAACCTGTCTATAACAAGAATATCTAAAATACTTATACAATGTTCAAATCACCTCCCCCAAAAAGAAATTGTCACTTCATTTAAATGAATGAAAAGTGGTATTCTGGTGCAAACACAACATAGTATTTCCAACAACCTATACTATTATACAAAAAAGTAGTCATAAGAAATTATATTACATAGTTTTAGAATGTAAGGAAAGAAAAAGTGATAGGCTGTGAATGTTTTCCTTTTTCTTTGTATCTAAATTCTGATTAAATGTCATTTTCCTTAAAATAACAGGTAAAATAACCAAATTTTAAGCACAGTACTTTGACAGACATTGTTAGCTTCCTACTTCAAATAAATTCCGCTTTCTCTCTGACTTTGATCAGGGTAGTTTGTGCCCTGCTGAATATAAGAGGCTTGCTATTCTCTTCCTTGTGGCTAGGAGAGCCATGTGAGTCAATTCCAGTCAGTGGGATTTAGCGGGAAATCTGCTAATGATTATAGAAACCTTTTATTTTCTTAATAAAGAGGAGCAGAAACAGCAGGGCAGTCTTTATCCTTTCCCATTTCTCTTGCCTGAAATAAGAATGTAAAGTTTGGAAACACAAGAGCCATCTTATAAACATTAGCAAGATGCTGGCCTGCTGAGGACAGGGAGCCAAAGAATAGGATGAGCATAGGTTTTTGTAGCATCACTAGGCCAACAACTCTCTACCTCTGGAATTCTTGTTATGTAACATAAATGGGTGAGCATGGCTGTGTGTGCCTGTAGTCCAAGATGCTTGAGAGACTGAGGCAGAAGGATCACTTGAGCCCAGGAATTTGAGACCAGCCTGGGCAACATGCCAAGAATCTATCTCAAAAAATTAATTAAATAAAATAAAAACTTTTTAATAAAATAAATGAACTAAAATGTTTAAAATCTCTGCAATAAAGTCTGTTCTATACAGTCAAACACAATATAGCAATCAACATCTCATAAAGTCTAGTTATGGCAAGTTCAAATGTATAATGCTATTTTATATGCATATGCCCTTCTGGGAGAACAGAAAACCTCTTAAAGGCAATTGAATATAACTTGAAATTACAGAAAGTGTATTACCTAGAAGAATACTACTGACAGAAAGACTACTGTAGCACATAGCGCCAAGAAACCAAATGGCTCTCTGGTTGGGTGTGGTGGCTCACGCCTGTAATCCCAGCACTTTGGGAGGCCGAGGAGGATGGATCGCTTGACCCCAGGAGTTCGAGACCAGCCTGGGCAACATGGTGAAACCCCCTCTCTACTAAAAATAAAAAATTAGCCAGGAGTGGTGGCACATGCCTGTAGTTCCAGCTACTCAGGAGGCTGAAGCATGAGAATCATTTGAACCTGGCAGGTAGAGGTTGCAATGAGCTGAGATCATACCACTTCCCTCCGGCCTGGACAACAGAGCAAGACTCTGTCACCAAAAAAAAAGAAAAAAGAAAAAAAAAAACCAAATGGCTCTTTAGAGCCAAAGCATAAAGTAAATAAATTTAAGAGAGAGAAAATAACAAATCCAGGTACTGGAACTTGTACTTTGCAGTCTCAGATTCAAAGAATCAGTCTTTCAAGCCAAAGTGTGGTAAACAGCCTTTAATTATTACCTTCTCTTTTCAGACACACATAAACACAGGCAGATATTATGATCCACAATGTTATAGTTGAATAAGCACTAATGTATATTTCTGTGTAACCAGTCTACAAAGGGTTTCACTCTCCAGGCAAATACTGAGGAGCTGGAGGGGTACAGTGTGGGAATACATCATAGTACTGTTCTCATGATTATGGCAGAAACACGCGCGCGCACACACACACACACACAGACACACAGAGAGAGAGAGAGAGAGAGGCAGAGAGTGGGGGAGAGAGGGAGGAGAGAGAGCACACAGGAGAGAGGGAGAGAGAGAACGAGAGGGAGACAGCGTGTGAGAGAGCGAGTAATCACACAGGCGCACACAAGCGCAGCAGAACTGTTAAAACTTCTGGTATAAACGTGAAGTGCTGCCTTTAGCAGCTACTCAGACTGAAGGTGGCCATGGGCACACTAGGATGCATAGTTCTCTTTTCTGTAGTTGTTTGTTTTCTTCTGTCATACTGGCTCTGTACATGCTTGTAGTCACCATAGCTACCGGTATAACACACGCTAATTTCCACTGCTTTTTTTCCACTTCTCCCTTGCTCATCTTGAAGTCAAGCTCTCTATGTTTATTTTTTATGAACTGTTCCACAAACAAGCTCTGTATTTCCCAAAATTCATGCCTTTGCTTCAGGGCTTTCCAAAATAGAATGTTCCTTTACCCTAATCTATTTAATAACATCCTACCTACCCTCTAAGACCTGGTTTAAAAAACTAGCTTCTCCAAGAAGTCTTGGAGTCTTCCAAGAAGGTCTTCCAGTTGGAACTAAACTCTCAGTCTTCTACACTTTCATAGACTTTATCTATAACTGCACTTAACACTTCCCACATTAGACTAGAGAACTTCAGTTACATGGCCACCTCTTTTTTAAATTACAAACTCCAAAGAATAAGAATCTTATAATTAGCAAGGCATTTGAACTTGGAGCAGAAACTGCAGTCTCTAACTTCATTAAGTAACCGATACCATTTTGGTCCTCAGATTTCCTAGGCCTACACACTTCACCTCAGTCCATCCAAACATTCCTGTTTTCCTTGTCAACCTGGGCCTCTCTTCCACGTGCTAAAACTTCTACTCAACACTCTGTCGCATATGTTCATTACCATATTACTGTGTGTTTCCTATACCCCACTTTTCTCTGTCCAAGCCTTCTTCAACTACTAACTCTCTTCCTAATCTTCATCTGAATGTTTTTGTCCACAGTGAATAAACTCCCCTACATCTTTAACAGGATTCTCCCCTTCACCTCTGCCTCAACTGACCTTCCCTCACAGGAATCCACTTCCCTGCAGACTTTAATAAGAGACTTTTTTCTTTTCCCACATCTAACAATGCCCAAAGATGAAACAAGCATTTTCCCAGCTGAACTTTCAGGCTTCTACATTAGTATTATTTTTGCATCTTCATATATAAAAGCCTTCTTCCTCTAAGGTTCATGGCTTTTCAGTATACAACCTCCTTGTTACTATCATCCACTCACCCATCCTCCTCACTCACTAAGGGTTTTCTCATCTGGCTCACTTTCTTCTCCAGCATTTCTTTCTACTCCAAAGCTGCCATCATTATGGGAATTTTATTATCCATAAACTATCAACCATCTAGCTCAAAATTCCTCAATTCCTACATCCCTCATACACAATCCCACTTCAGTAATGCACATCTTGTTATTACACCTTGGACTTTATCATCTCTGGGAATTACCCTGCCACCATAATCTTAAACTTGAGGAAATTAATCTTTGACCTGATGCTGACCGTTTCTAAATATTTAACTTTCTTAACTTTCCCTTCATCTCATCTTCAACCTAGTAGAGCTACCCAGACCCTCAACATTTCTATTTTTTATTATCCCTCATGATTCATTGCCCTCCCTTGCCCACTTCACTTCCCTTCCTAACCATCAGTGTCCCTATATCCGTATCCATTAGCCATGACTGTCCTGCTAATCCCTAAATGTGGACCAACATAACCATCTTTCTTGGCTACTAGTAAAGGAAATCTTCAAACTGGGGCCACTTAAGACTTATAATTAGAAACATCAGCTAGGCCCAACAGAGTGCTCAATGATTCTCCCATTCCCCAAGTGACTTTTTTAAACCATAACCATCTTTTTCTCCCACACAGCTATCACATCCAATCAATCCAAAGTCCTGTACAGTCTATTTCCGTACCATCCCTTGGGTCTATCTTCTATGCTACTTTTTATCATCCTAATACCGCTTTTCTGGACTACTGCAAATTACTTGTCTCTTTTCTCCTGCTCATCCAATATATCATCCCAAACCAAAACCAAAGTGATCTTTCCAAAACCCAAATCTGATCATATCAATCCCTTGCTTAAATCTTCATTGATTCCTCACTACCTACCAAATCAAGTCAAAACTCCTCAGCATAACACTCAGTTTTCAACAATCTGGCCCTTGTTCTACATATCCAGCTGTAGTTTTTACTCATCTGGAACCAATGGGAATGGCTTGCAGATTTCTTAAGTTCTCTAGCCATTTCATGCCTCTGTGCCTTTGATAACCCTATTGTCTCTGTTTCTAATGTCCTTTATAATATTCCATGCCCTTTTTGTCCCATCTATCTTGTAGACATAACTACTGCTTCTTTTACTGTACACTGTACATATTTCTATCATAATACCTGTAACATTATATTGCATTTACTCACCTAAAAGCTCCTCTCACCACATATTATTATTATTTACTATTTCAAGATTCTTTCTTTACTACAATCTGTGAGCAAACAACCTTCTCAAAATAAAATATGTAAAACACTGAAAACAGAATACGTGGCACATGTAGCTATTATTATTTATGACAACTGAGTATTACTGCACACATATTATCCCTCAAGTCAGATTAGAATGGTTTCTTATAATGGCAAAAGTTCTAAGGCAAGAACTATAATTAGTGGCCTAATGTTTACGAAATAAGAAGTTACGTCTCTTGAATGGCATTATGTTCAAAGTATTAGAAAAATAAATATTATTCCCACTATGGAAGCACGTGTCTTGGCATTGCAAATGCAGTTTAAAAGTGAAACTATCATAGAAGATTAAAGTTACCAAAAGAGTTTCTTGAAAATTTGAAGAAAAGTAACTCCAATTTGAAATTGACTGCTTAAAATTACTTCTCTTCTATATAAAGAAAGCTCTTAAGTTCTATAAAGGACTAAAAAGAAGAAAACAGTACCAATGGAAGAGGGTACACGATTACATCACCAATAATAACTTTTCACTGAGAAAATGTGAGTAAAAATCAAATGTTCCTTTTGCCTGTTACTGTTTTCTACATTTCCCAAAACTGTTTACTCCCACTGACACACACTCCAATCATACAAGATAATTTCATGAAGAAACCATTTTCATGTTCTTTTCTTCCTTGAAAAAAATTTTAACAATTACCATGCCCTTTCTATATACAAAACATTGGGTTATGAAACAGCCTCTGCACTTCAGATTTCTGCCCAATAAAAGACATTATACCACACAAGCATATCAATAATACCGTGAGAGGTACAAACAAGGGCCAGGAGGAAAAAAAAACCCAAAGGAAATAGTAATAATTATGACTAGAGGAAGCCAAGAAATGTATTAAATTGGACCATTTGAAATTGCTATTTTTATAGGTCAGATGGCCAAATATCAACTATTTCAGGTGGCTCCAAGTGCTAATGAAGGAAACAGAAGAAACTGAGGTTGGGCCTTTAATGAGTGAATGAATCAGATCGAGGCTTTGGAAATCACATACACACAAAGGGAAAAAAAGTAAAAAAGGGCTTGAGAAACTACAAGGCATATTTTATAAATAAGTAGTTTTTTCAAACTAAACAGATAAAAGGCTGTAATTTGCTGAAATCTAAATGCCAGGCTTAAAAGCCTAGCTAATAAAAAGCAAGGGGAATACAATGAGTTATCACTTCACACACACTATACTGTCTATAAAATGTTTTAAAAAACACAATAGCAGGTGTTGGCAAAGATGTGGAATAATCGGAACACTCATGCACTGCTTGTGGGAATGTAAAATGGTATAGCCACTTTGGAAAACACTCTGGTAGTTCCTTAAAAGGTGAAACACAGAATTACCCTATGATCCAGCAATTCCACTTTTAAAAATAAACCCAAGAGAAATGAAAATTTTTTCCACACACAGAAAAAAGATTATTTACCAGAGAAAAACAAAATATATATTAAAAACACATGAATGTACATGAATATGTACATGAATGTTCATAGCAGCATTATTCACAATAGCCAAAAAGTGGAAACAACCCATGTCATTCCCCTGCTTAAAATCCTTCAATGGCTCCCTATTGCTCTCAAGATAAAGATCAATACCTTACCACAGCCTCAAGTTGCTACATAATCTAATCCTTGCCTCCTTCTCCAGTTCCTCTTGTGTATCTCTCTCTCCCCTTGCTCTCCCCAGTTCAACCACACTAGCCTTCTTTGAGATTCTGAAATTAGCTAGCCCTCTGCAGGAAGCATGGTTCTGCCAAACTCTTCTCAACTGAAATATCATCTCCTTGGGAAAATCCAATCAGATGCCCCAGACAAAACCAGTGCTCCCATGGCCACTCTCATAGCACTTTGTGCTTTTCATTCTTTTCACTTACCACCAGTCTCTTCTTACATATCTTTGCAAATGTTTAATGTCTTTTTTTTTTTTTTTTTAGACAGGGTCTGCTCTGTCACCCAGGCTGGAGTGCAATGGTGCAGTCATAGCTCAGTGCAACCTCAGACTCTTGGACTCAAGTGATCCTCCCCACTCAGGCTCCCAAGAAGTTAGAATCACAGATGCAAGACACCATGCCTGTCTTGATTAATGACTATGCTTCCTAAGATGTCATACTTCAAGGAGAAGGGATCCTGTTGGTTTTGCTCAACATTCTATTCCTAGGACCTAGCATAGCACTTGGTATAAAGAAGACACTCAGGAAATATTTGTTAAGGAGTGAAAGACTGAATGAGAATGATCAGAAGATTGAATTATCTCACTAGAATATGGAAGATAAAACAAAAAAGAAATCTGTGAAAGGAGGGAGAGGGATAAAACATGGGTAGGGAAGGTGAAAGTCTAGTTTTCCTTCTGGAGTTGTTATTGTGCACATATGATTCTGTATACCATATATCATGTCCCATTCCCATCAAAAGACTTCCTAGGATACTGAGACAAACATTTATTTTAAGAGGTTGTATTAAAAGAATGATAATCTAAAAAAAAAAAAAAAAAAAAAACAACTGGTGGGAGCTGGTTTTTGACTATGTTATTTCCACCGGGATGGTTAAAGAAGTAGTTGGGAATTGAGAAACCAGGATTAGTCCTATCTAGCTAACAGCAGTATCATTGGCCAAGTCACTTAATTCCCACTCCCCATTGTACTGTCACTCTGTGAAAAGTACCAATTAGACTGTTAGTGGTTCTTAACTTTTTTGGTGGTCACAGACCTCTTTGAAAATCCCATGAAAGCTATTTCCTGAAGTGCTTACAATGTTAGGGACTTAAAGGTTAAGAATCTTGGCCCAGATGATCCCTTTTAGTTCTAAAGTGGTCCAGGGCTTCTGAAATGAGTATTCTACCTTTCGTAACATCCATACAATATGCAGATAAATACTAAAAAATTAAACTTTTTATACACACATGATGCACACATACATGTGCTAAAAACAGCTTCATATTTCAAATTTTTTAGTATTTTAATTATGTAATCACAGTCTTAAATATAAAGTTAAGACACAAAGACTAAATAGAATTAATCCAATATTGTGTTTCTTACAATAAAGTCTTTAAGAGAATATTTATGTATAATGGAGTCAAAGGGAAACTAAACCCAACAACTACATAAATTTCAGGAGCTCTGGACTATCACTGTGCAAATTCAACACCCTTACTTACAAATAGAAATGACATCTATCAAACATTAGCCACAATTCCTTTAAATATTTTCATTGTTTATATCATGTGATTTTATCAGAAACTACACCTATTTAGCTAAGTAGTGATTCTATTTCAAATGACTTACATTTCAAAATATATCCACAATAATTTTGGGGAGAGAGACCCCCTAAGAATACATACACAGTTGGTTCAGTAACTCTTCTCTCTAAATAAATAATTTAATCAGACTAAACTGGACCAGACTAATGTAAACTCAATTGACTCCAGGACATCACCCTTGCCAGTGTTCAACAAGGTTATGTTTACAAGTCTTCTTATTCTTTGATTCACACACTTACTCTAATCTTGTGACCTCAGCACACTGGAGCTGCTTACTCGCTTCAGTGGCCTGCCTGACTCACTTGGAGTACTTTTCTGCCAATCTAAAAAAATGGAAACACTTTGGAGTAATGCACTTGGTACTTGCATTTCTGACAGCAAACTCCTTTTTCTTTCAAATACTACATATGGTTTTTGTTCACAAGTCTCTTCCCAAATCTGCAGACCATATTCCATTCTTAGGTGTCTATCATTATTGCCTCCATTTCTCAATGCCCATTCACTGCTTAATCTCTTGGAATCTAGCTTCTGCCACTATCAAATGATGCCCTGAAATTGTTCTTTCTATAATTACTAATGGCCTGGTTGGTTTTTTTAAAAAAATGTTTTTTTCTTAATTCTGATTCTATAAATGATCATCTCCCTTCAGCAGCCTATTATTTTGGTTATCCCATTTCTCAGTTTAACCAATGCCTTTTTTAGTGCCTACAATAAGAAAGAAAATACTCATCTAGGAACCCCTAGAGATACAGAGATAAATATGACCCTTGCTGCTTTTGGTGAACTTTCACTAGTGTACGTAACACAAGCACAGCAACACAGTGAGATGTTGTCTCTACAAACACACACACAACACAAACAGAACATGATAAATGGGTGTGAGAAAGAGAAACAAATCCCTGGGGGTTTGGAGAAACAAAGCCCTTGGGTGTTGTTTATCTTATGTGATTTTACCAGAAATTATACCTATTTAGCTAAGTAGTGATTCTATTTCAAATGTCTTACATTTCAAAATATATCCACAATATTGGGGAGAGAGCACCTAACAATGCTGTATATGAAAAGTTCATACAAAGTTTTAATTTAGAGGCTCAAGAAAGGCTTTTATGAAAGAGGTGGCATTTGATGTTAGCCAGAAGATAAATGAGGTTCAATACTCTCAGTTTCACTAAGCAAAGGAACAGCATGAAAAAGAACATAGTAGGAAATTCAAGACATGTTAAAGCAACTGGAGGAGGCACATCACTTTTATTGGAGTACAGGGTACTTATAAGGCACAATTAGAGATAAGCCTGAAAAGGTAGGTTTGGATTACAGAGTAGAAAGTGCTGAATAAGAAGTTGGTATTTCTGTAAGCAATGAGAGACCTCTGAAAGTTTCTGTACTTTAGGAAGACTTTTAACAACAAATCAAAAAATGGATTACAAGAGAGGGAAAATCTGTTACAAGACTATTAGGAAATCTTCTCAAGTCAAAGGTATCACGAGCCTAAACTAGCAGTAAAAATAAAATAGGAGTGGACATATGGGACATTTTGGAAACAGAATAGAATTTAGTAGCTGACTTGACATGAAAAACAAGGAGGAAGGAAGACTCAAAATATGATCCCCAGTCTTGCTGACTGAAAAGTCAGTGTGCCAAATTAGACAGTAAAGAAGAAACAGGTCATTTGAGGAGCTGCTGATTTCTGTCTTGAAATTTTTTAAGATTGAGGTGGTAGCAAGGCCAAAGGATTTTAGATTTTACATGATCATATATTTGTTCATTCATTCATTCATTCATTCATTCAGGCAATGTTGATTCACTGCCTATCGGTTATATGAGTGTTCTATGAAGACATATATGTAATACAATGTTATATGTGCTCCCAAACTATAGACTCATGGGAGAGACAGACTCCTTTTTAACTGTCTATGAATCTGATTGTGATGAATGCTACAAGAATGGTTAAAAAAAAAAAAAGAAAACTACAGGAGCACAGAGGAGGAAAGGACTGAGGCAAGCTTGAAAAATGTCATATTTGCTGGACAGTGACCTGTTAGTAGGATTTGATGGTAAAGCAGAAGAGTAAAAACATTCCTGAGAGAGAACAGCTTAAATAAATAGATCATTTGGGGAAACCTATGTGACTGGGCTTTGTGGAGGCAAGAAAGGTTCAAGCTATGTTCTGTGAATAAACTTCGATACCATGCTAAAAATTCAGATTATATTCTGAGGACAAAGGGAAGCCATCAAACATTTCTCAGTAGAAGTGTCAAATAGTTCTATGTGCAGAGACATTCTGCTCAGGTTATGGAGCATGCACTGGGGAAAAAATTCTAGAGGAACTTACGTCAGTTAGTAAGTTATTGTATTAGAGCAGTAGGATCACTTAATAGACAATGGAACTATGCCACATAATGACAAAGAGAGAAAATATAGAAGAGTGAGCAGGTTTGGCTAGTATGCAGCATGTGGAAATAATTCAAAAGATTTTGATATCATTGAACATCAAACTTGAGGTTCTTGCAAAATATCAAAGTGGATGTATTCATTAAGCAAGCAGAAATACAGCTTTAACATTCTATCGAGAGGTTACAGCTAGGTGACAGCTAAATCAAATCGATAAAATTGAATTATGTAACAGAGGGACAAGATATAAAACAAGATTTAATACTTAGCAAATGAAACTATTCAAAATAAGTAGTTAACACTACCTAATACTACAGAACAGTCAAGGGAAATAAGAGAAAAGTCCATTGGACTGATTAATAAAATGTTAAATTAATTACAATGTCAACACAGTCTCTATAATGTTTTAGAAATACTTATTTGACATGAATGAAAAAGTTAAGGTATGGAGGCATGGACTGCCTCAACTTCTTGCCCTTCCTTCAATAAACTTATCTATATCCAAACACACCCTTCCTTCCTATTGAAGATAACATTTCTCTTTTCAGGTTCAAAGCCAGTCCTTCCTCTCATGTGCATCATTCTGCCCCATCCAGTCTACTTTGGGAGAGGTACTCTATTGACGCTGTTTTCTAGATGTCATTAATGACCTCAGGAACAAATCCAGGGGCCTTGTTTCTCTGAGTTCCCAACTTCCTTAACCTCTGTGCATTATTTGATGCTATCATCACTACCTCCCTCCTGGAATTCTTTGCTCTCTAAGCTTCCCTTGTCATTAAAATTTACAGGCTTTAACTCCCTCCTTTTCTAGGTTATTTCTTCCAGTTGTCCCCTAAATGTAGATTCTCTTGAAATCTCTGACCTTGCCTCTGGTTCTCTCTCCTTCTCTCTGAAATATCATGAATTCCCACCTCTGTGGGAATTCAATTATCACCTCTGTGGGAATTCAATTATCACCTCTGTGCAAATGATTTTCAAATTTCTATCTTTAATCTTCTCAGTCCCACATTCACAAATACCCACTACGAGTCAAAGCATTCGACTATCTGGCCCCACACTCTCTCTCCAGTCTTATTTCTCACTCTGATCCCACTTGGCTACTGCCCACACCTTTCAAGGACACTAAGCTATACAGTACCTAGAATTATACCAAATATTTTTTAAAACTGTCCCTTTCACATGCAAGTATTGCATTAGTAGCCAACTATTCTCACAGCCAACCAGGAACTTACAGAATATTAAAAATGTAAAGGATTTCTGAGATCATTCTAGTGAAACCCCATCCCTCCCCTTATTTACAGATAAAGTATAGCCCAGAGAAGTGAAGTAAATGGTTTGGAATATAGTTCAAATTAGTGGCACAACCAGAGAGAGAGAGAGAGAGAGAGAGAGAGAAGCAGATACAGAATTATACAGATCCAATTCTGCATCTCATATTGCTTCTGATATGGAGTACAGAACTAAAAGGAGAAATGCCCTCAAAGTGCTTATTATCTAACTGGGGAGATATAACACAAACATATACCCAATATTTATTATTATATAAGCTCAATGCATGAGGATGAAGTTCAGTTGAGACCAATAAGGGAACGCTCCTTGGAGCAGATAAAGCTTAACTGGATTTGGAAACAGGTTAAGAAGGAACTACCAGAGACTAACTATCTTTAAGCCTATTTCCCATAAATATTTTTAAAGTTTTTGGACAACAAAAAACAAGGAATTCATTGCACATGAGAAGGCTGGATTGGTAATTTAATCCCCCATTTAGAATTCAGTATGAATCCATGTAATAAGATCTGATAGATAGTAAATAAAGATAATGGTTCATGGCAATACGATATTATCTCATAGAATCTTACTGTTCCTTGACTCCTCATCCACTGTTTAAGACTGCTTCATTTTCTTTTACCCCACTACTTAGTAGCCACGTGACTATGGGCAGGGTGTTCTACCTCTCTGAATCTCAGTTTCTTTATATGTAAAATGGCGATGATCATACACTTGGTTATTTATTCAGCATCTCGTGCTCCAGACAGGCCAACCCATTTCCTTATCCCCCAGTTTCCATCAGCAAGAGTTTAAAAAGGGCATTGAAAGATTTTGAATGTGTTTGCTCTTGCTTCTCTAGTTCTTTTAATTGTGATGTTAGAGTGTCAATTTTAGATCTTTCCAGCTTTCTCTTGTGGGCTTCATTGTATATCTAGAAAACTCCATCATCTCAGCCCCAAATCTTCTTAAGCTGATAAGCAACTTCAGCAAAGTCTCAGGATACAAAATTAATGTGCAAAAATCACAAGCATTCTTATACACCAGTAACAGACAAACAGAGAGCCAAATCATGAATGAACTTCCATTCACAATTGCTTCAAAGAGAATAAAATACCTAGGAATCCAACTTAAAGGGATGTAAATGACCTCTTCAAGGAGAACTACAAACCACTGCTCAGTGAAATAAAAGAGGACACAAACAAATGGAAGAACATACCATGCTCATGGATAGGAAGAATCAATATCGTGAAAATGGCCATACTGCCCAAGGTAATTTATAGATTCAATGCCATCCCCATCAAGCTACCAATGAGTTTCTTCACAGAATTGGAAAAAACTGCTTTAAAGTTCATATGGAACCAAAAAAGAGCCCGCATCTCCAAGACAATCCTAAGTCAAAAGAACAAAGCTGGAGGCATCACGCTACCTGACTTCAAACTATACTACAAGGCTACAGTAACCAAAACAGCATGGTACTGGTACCAAAACAGAGATATAGACCAATGGAACAGAACAGAGTCCTCAGAAATAATACCACACATCTACAGCCATCTGATCTTTGACAAACCTGAGAAAAACAAAAAATGGGGAAAGGATTCCCTATTTAATAAATGGTGCTGGGAAAATTGGCTAGCCATAAGTAGAAAGCTGAAACTGGATCCTTTCCTTACTCCCCATACGAAAATTAATTCAAGATGGATTAGAGACTTAAATGTTAGACCTAATACCATAAAAACCCCAGAAGAAAACCTAGGTAATACCATTCAGGACATAGGCATGGGCAAGGACTTCATGTCTAAAACACCAAAAGCAACGGCAACAAAAGCCAAAATTGACAAATGGGATCTAATTAAACTAAAGAGCTTCTGCACAGCAAAAGAAACTACCACCAGAGTGAATAGGCAACCTACAGAATGGGAGAAAATTTTTGCAATCTACTCATCTGACAAAGGGCTAATATCCAGAACCTACAAAGAGCTCAAACAAATTTACAAGAAAAAAACAAACAACCCCATCAAAAAGTGGGCAAGGGATATGAACAGACATTTCTCAAAAGAAGACATGCATACAGCCAACAGACACATGAAAAAATGCTCATCATCACTGGCCATCAGAGAAATGCAAATCAAAACCACAATGAGATACCATCTCACACCAGTTAGAATGGCAATCATTAAAAAGTCAGGAAACAACAGGTGCTAGAGAGGATGTGGAGAAATAGGAACACTTTTACACGGTTGGTGGGATTGTAAACTAGTTCAACCATTATGGAAAACAGTATGGCAATTCCTCAAGGATCTAGAACTAGAAGTACCATATGACCCAGCCATCCCATTACTGGGTATATACCCAAAGGATTATAAATCATGCTGTTATAAAGACACATGCACACATATGTTGATTGTGGCACTATTCACAATAGCAAAGACTTGGAATCAACTCAGATGTCCATCAGTGACAGACTGGATTAAGAAAATGTGGCACATATACACCATGGAATACTATGCAGCCATAAAAAAGGATGAGTTTGTGTCCTTTGTAGGGACATGGATGCAGCTGGAAACCATCATTCTCAGCAAACTATCGCAAGAACAGAAAACCAAACACCACATGTTCTTATTCATAGGTGGGAACTGAACAATGAGATCACTTGGACTCGGGAAGGGGAACATCACACACCAGGGCCTATTATGGGGGGGGAGGGAGGTATTGCATTGGGAGTTATACCTGATGTAAAGGACGAGTTGATGGGTGCTGATGAGTTGATGGGTGCAGCACACCAACATGGCACAAGTATACATATGTAACAAACCTGCATGTTATGCACATGTACCCTAGAACTTAAAGTTAATATTAATAAAAATATTAATATTTTAATATTAATAAAAATATTAATATTTTAATATTAATAAAAATATTAATATTTTAATATTAATAAAATTAATAAAAAACAATAAATAAAAAATAATAATAAATAATATTAATAAAAAATAATAATAAAAAGGGCATTGGAAATCCATATGCTCTGATGAAGTAAGACTGTCCTTCCATCTGTCAGCTTCTGCAATACCATTAGCAAAAGTAAAGTGGAGGCCCCAGATTGTAACTGTCCCTTGCACGACCTTACCCTTTCCTCCCTTCAACATCATTTGCATTTTAACATGGACAGTCTTACCACTGTCCACATTAAAGACTGTAAGAGTTAACATCATTATACCTTTTATCTCTATTTTTAACAGTTCTCACAAATAGTCAGAACTACCAGATTCTAATCCCCCTTCTGATTCTACCTACCATTCACTCCCTATTCCTGTGTTTCTGAATTTTAAGGTTAATCATCACCAAAATGACCTTTATCTCTAGCTCTTCTTAAATGGTCTTTTTACCTTTTATGCTTACTGAAGCCTAGTTTTTACCTGAGGACACTGTTCCCCAACAGCCTTCTCAGACAGAAAAATAAGCCCTTTTATTTTCTCTCCAATATTCCTCTCCCACAACTAGGCCTGGAAACTGAGCCTTGTCCCTCACTGCCATTTTCAGATTCTTCTACCTCTCTGTCTCTAAATCCCCAAGTATTCAACCTCATGCCATCAGACTACAGCATATACCACCCTCTTTGTTGACAACATTTGCCTGTCTCTAAGTCACTCTCTCTCACTCCTTAAGGCTTTAGCTTCAGGCTTACCATTATTCTTTCCAGTACTACCAACTGCTCTAATTCTTACTGATTCCAGTTTCACATAAATGAGCATTTAAACACCTTGGCCATTCAGTTAATTGAATTCCTCTTCTGCAATGATCTTGTCTTCCATTCTACCTCAGTCATTCACCTCAATGATCATATCCTCTGGAATGGCATTACCAATTAACTGTAATCACTCCCTGATTTAAATTTCAAACACTCTACTGTCTGACCACCAGCTCTTTTTCTCTAGTACCCCCAACCAACACCTCGAATTGTTCAATTTCACCAAAACCTCCACTGTTCCTACTACACTCCAGAGTATCTATTTCATGTTCTCACATCTCCCTTTTCCCAGCTTTTAAAATTCCATGCCTCTTATTACAATCATTCCCTTGCACTTGCTTACTTCATAGTACTTCCTTGTCAAACGGAAAGCTGCTTAAAGCCAACTTTCTGACTATTCCAGTCCTGTACCCACACAGTTGAATGAGTCTACAGAAAAAAAACACCACCACAGAGACTCACTTTGAATTCATGGCCACTTACCTCAACTAGACCCTTAATACTGCCTAGATATTACACAACATTTCTCTAGTTCATACACTCTCTCATTCTGCTAGATTACTATTTCATATGTTCTTTGCTTTCTTCACCCTCTATCATCTTCTCCACCCTGAATTTCCTAGATGTTCTAACTTCCTGTTTCATGCAAAAATAGAGAAGCAAACACAGATTTTCCACAAGCTCTTCAACTATAACCTGTGTGCATCTGTGCACGTATATTCTGCCTTGCCTTCTCTTACTATGGATAAATCATCCATATTGCCATCTAAAGACCCTTCATTAGGCCGGGCATGGTGGCTCACGCCTCTAATCCCAGCACCTTAAAAGGCCAAGGAGGGCGGATCACAAGGTCAGGAGATTGAGACCATCCTGGCTAACATGGTGAAACCCCGTCTCTACTAAAAATACAAAAAAATTAGCCGGGCATGGTGGCACACATCTGTAATCCCAGCTGCTCAGGAGGCCGAGGCAGGAGAATCACTTGAACCCGGAAGGCAGAGGTAGAAGTGAGCCAAGATCACTGCACTTGATCTTGCTGAGACCACTGCACTCCAGCCTGGGCAACAGAGCAAGAGTCCATCTAAAAAAAACAAAAAAACAAACAAACAGAAACCCTCATTAAACTCTATCCTCTCTTGTTTACACAAGAAAATCTCTCCAGCAAATTCTTTCCCTCCAGTTACTGCATCATAAAATCTTCTACTCAATCTCACTAATTAGCATAGAAACAAAGTATTATTTCTCTCATCTTCATCCCTCCAAATAGTGCTTCATTTCTCTGAGCTTCTTTATAGCAAAACTCACTGAAAGAGATGTCTATATGTCAGAGGTGTTTGAACCAGAGCAACTCCATCTTGAATAGGGGCTGGGTAAAATAAGGCTGAAACCTTCTGGGCTGCATTCCCAGGAGGTTAAGGCATTCTAGGTCACAAGATGAGACAGGAGGTCAGCACAAGACACAGGTCTTGAAGACCTTGCTGATAAAACAGCATGCAATAAAGAAGCCAGACAAATCTCACCAAAACCAAGATAGTGACCGGGGTGACCTTTGGTTGTCCTTACTGCTACACTCCCTCAAGCACCATGACAGTTTACAAATGCCATGGCAATCATGAAAAATCTACCCTTTGTTTAGCATATAATCAAGAAATAACCACAAAAATGGGCAAGCAGCAGCCCCAAGGGGCTGCTCTGCCCATGGAGTAGCTAGCTATTCTTTATTCCTTTACTTTCTTAATAAACTCACTTTCACTTTATGGACTTGCCCCAAATTCTTTCTTGAGCAAGATCTAAGAACCCTCTCTTGAGGTCTAGATCAGGACCCCTTTCCGGTAATATATATGCAGTGCTTCCAATTCCTCACTTCTCATTCTCTCCTAAATCTACTTCAGTCAGGCCTTTGCCTCCACCACACCAACAAAAATGCTTTTATCAAGGTCATCAATAACCTCCACTTTGCTAAACCTATTAATACTTCCTCCTCGTCTATCAGCAGCATTTAACGTAGTTGATCACACCTTCCTCCTTGAAACACTTTCGACACTTGACTTCTAGACCTCTACACTCTTCATGGTTTTTCTCCTATTCCCTAGCCAGTCCTCTCAGGTCTCCTGTAATGGTTCCTTCTCACCTCCTTAACCTCATAATACTGGAGTGCCCC
The DNA here is from genome assembly GCF_008728515.1 of Papio anubis. Classification (NCBI taxonomy): domain Eukaryota; kingdom Metazoa; phylum Chordata; class Mammalia; order Primates; family Cercopithecidae; genus Papio; species Papio anubis. The sequence goes on along the minus strand of NC_044987.1, from coordinate 38,524,009 downwards.
TAAACTCACTCAGTCCTTGAACTTACCTTCTCTATGTACTCCTCCTCTCCTTAATGATCTCATTTGTCCTCACAGTTCTCTGATGCGAAAATACTGTCTAAAGTGTGATATTCTTACACACGCACACACCTGCACACACACACACACACACACCACTGCTTAAAAACAAAAATGCAGGTTGGGGAAAGGGGACCAGCATCCCGTAATTGACAATAGTGCTAAAATGCAGAGAATGGAGTTACTGTTAAAATGCATAAGATGTAAATTTAGAGCAAAAAACAAATATGTATGGGGCTAAGAAACAAAAGTGATTTTCTTAGGAAGACTTTTTAGATTATTCCCACTCTTCCTGGATATATGCCTCCCTCAGCACATTCATCTTTAATTCATAGCTATTTAAAACTGGTCCTTTGCTAATGTTTTCAAGCAAATTCATGTTTTCTAGTTTGGTAAAATAACAGACTCAATAAATACTTGTTTACCAAGAAATCTTTCTAAACTAAAATCAGAACTCTTTTAGAGATTAGCATTTACAACACATCCATTACATTAAAAACAACAGTAATAAAAATAGTTGGCCAGATATATTTGCACTAAAATAAGGGGATAATATATAGGCTCAAAGTAAAGGGATAAAGAAAAACCCACCAAGCAAATGGAAAACAAAACAAAACTGTGGGTTGCTATTCTAATTTCAGACAAAACAGACTTGGCCAGGCATGGTGGTTCCACCTGTAATCCCAGCACTTCAGGAGGCTGAGGCAAGTGGATCACTTGAAGCCAGGAGTTTGAGACCAGCCTGGCCAACATGGCAAAACCCTGTCTCCACTAAAAATACAAAAGTTAGCCAGGTGTGGTGGTGCACGCCTGTAATCTTAGCTACTCAGGAGGCTGAGGCATGAGAATCCCTTGAATCCAGGAGGCAGAGTTTGCAGTGAGTCGAGATAGTGCCACTGCACTCCAGCCTAGGCAACAGAGTGAGAATCTGTCTCAAAAACAAAAAGAAAACAGACTTTAAAACCAACAATGATCAAATGAGACAAAGAAGGGCATTATATTATTATACCCATTATAAAACGGGTAAAGGATTCAACAAGAAAACTCAACTATCCTAAATATATATGCATCCAACACAGTAGCTCACCTAGGTTCATAAAACAAGTTCTTAGAGACCTACAAAGAGACTTAGATAACCACACAATAATAGTGAGAGACTTCAACACCCCACTGACAATATTAGATCACTAAGGCAAGAAACTAACAAAGATATTCAAGAACCAAACTCAACACTTGATCAAACAGACCTAACATACATCTACAGAACTCTCCACCCAAAAACAACATTCTTCTCATATGCACATGGCACATACTCTACCATCTACAACAGAATCAGCCACAAAACAATACTCAACAAATTCAAAGAAACCAAATTCATACTAACCATACTCCTGGATCACAGTGCAACAAAAATAGAAATCAATACTAAGAAGATCACTTGAAACCATACAATTACATGGTAATTTAACAACTTGCTCCTGAATAAACAATGAAATTAAGACAGAAATCCAGAAATTATTTAAAACTAATGAGAACAAAGATACAACATACTAGAATCTCTTGGACATTGCTAAAGCAGTGCTAAGAGTTAAGTTTACAGCACTAAACCCCCACATCGAAAAATGAGAAAGAACTCAAACTGACAACCTAACATCACACCCAGAGGAACTAGGGAACCAAGAACCACCCCAAAGCTAGCAGAAGAAATAACCAAAATCAGAGCTGAACTGAATGAAATTGAGACACACAAAAAACATACAAAAGATCAATGAAAGCGGAAGCTGGTCTTTGAAAGAATAATTAAGATAGACCATTAGCTAGACTAATAAAGAAAAACAGAGAAGCTTCAAATAAACACAATCAGAAATGACAAAGGGGGCATTACCACCAACCCCAAAGAAATACAAAAAACCCTCAGTGACTACTATGAATACCTCTACAGACACAAACTAGAAAACCTACAAGAAACAGAAAATTCCTGGAAACATACAACCTTCCAAGACTGAACCAGGAAGAAACTGAAAACCTGAAGATCTAATTCCAAGTTCCAAAATTGAATCTGTAATAAAAAGCCTATCAACCAGAAAAAGCCCAGGACCAGATGGATTCACAGACAAACTCTACTAGATGCATAAAGAAGACCTGGTACCATTCCTATGGAAACTATTTCCCCCCAAAAAATGAGGAGGAAGGACTCCCTAACTCATTCTGAGGCCAGTATCACTCTGATACAAAAGCCTGGCAGAGAGACAATGAAAAAAGAAAACTTCAGACGAATATTCCTGATGAACATAGCTGCAAAAATCCTCATCAAAATACTAGCAAACTGAATCAAGCAGTGCATCAAAAAGCTCATCTACAGTGATCAAGTAGGCTTTCTTCCTGGGATGCAAGGCTGGTTCAATGTGCACAAATCAATTAATAAATAGACTGAAAATAAAAACCATATGATCATCTCAACAGATGCAGAAAAGGCTTTCGATAAAATTCAGTAATGCTTCATGTTAAAAATCCTCCACAAATTAGGCATTGAAGGAACATACCTCAAAATAATAACAGCTACAGCCAACATCACACTGAATGGGTAAAAGCTGGAAGCACTCCCCTTAAGAAAAAGACAAGAATGCCCCCTCTCACCACTCACATTCAACATAACACTGTAAGTCCTAGCAAGAGAAATTAGGCAAGAGAAAGAAATAAAAAGCATCCAAATAAAAAGGGAGAAAGTCAAACTATCTGTTTGCAGATAATATATTTTATACCTAGTAAACCCAACAGTCTCTGCCCAAAAGCTACTAGATCTGATAAACAGCTTCAGCAAAGTTTCAGGATACAAAATCAATGTACGAACGTCAGTAATATTTCTATACACAAAATCCAAGCTGAGTGCTAAATCAAGGATGCAATCCCATTCATACCTACAAAAAAATGAAATACCTAGGAATACAGGTAACCAGAAAAGTGAAAGATCTGTACAATGAGAATTACAAAACACTACTGAAAGAAATCAAAGATGATGCATCAAATTGAAACACATTCCATGCTCACGGATACGAAGAATCAATATTGTTAAAATGACTATACTACCCTAAGCAATTTACAGATTCAATGCTATTCGTACCAAATTACCAATGATATTCTTCACAAAATTAGAAAAAAAACTACTCTAAAATTCATCCGGAATCAAAAAGAAGCCCAAATGGCCACAGCAATTCTAAGTAAAAAGAACAAATTTGGAGGCATCACATTGCCCAACTTCAAACTATACTACAAGGCTACAATAACGAAAACAGCATGGTACTGGTACAAAAACAACAGACACACAGACCAATGGAACAGAATAGAGAGCCCTGAAATAATGCTGCCTTCCTACAACCATCTGATCTTTGACAAAGTTGACAAATGCAAGCATCGGGGTAAGGACTCTATTCAATTAATGGTGCTGTGAAGGGGCTACCTATATGCAGATTGAAACTGGAACCCTTAGAAATTAATGAAGTGGTGATAAAGAAAATATTTTCTCAAAAACAACAAAACTTATCAGAGTATAACCAAAACTCTGGAATATGCACATATACACATGCCTATGAAATAACAGGACTTAGGTTTATAGTAACAGAATAATACAGTACAGCACTAGTCTGCCTTGGTTTTCTAACAGGCCTGCCACCAACTCAGCCAGAGACAGTTTTCTTTCCACCACAAGATCAAAACAGTAATCCCATCAGCTGATTCTTAGTCATTCCCACACATTTTTTTCTCTGCTGTTATTATAACAAAGGATTTTTTTTTTCCTTTGTTACACTATTCTTAAGAGCAATGCTCTACCCTTTTGGTCTCGAAAGTTCCACCATTTCAAAGTGTAGCATTTAGGTGAACAAAGTTATACAAACTAATTATTGGTAGGGGGTAAAATTACTCTCTATATGCTTTTCAAAATAAAATCAATAAATAAGACAAAGCTCTCGTCACTTGTTTATTTTTTTGCTGTTGTTTCATTTAGAGTTTGTTTTTAGTTACAAATATTCCTAAGACACTTTCAAATTAAAATTATGTCTAAACAAATGAAGTTTGGTACCTACTACAGAAGTATATTTTGACTCAAACTCTGGACTTATAATAAGAATCCCTTTTAATGCTGCAAAGGCAGAAAAAGCTTTCTCCAGATAGCAGGGGTTCACTTATCCCATCCAAATATGCCACACCTCAAACCACCACTTTAGCTTCCTCGGAAGGATGGAGACTGAGGTCTTCTACCTCCAACTAAAGGCCTCAGCCATCTTCCCTCCTGTCCTCTCCAGAGCAAGAACTTCCTAAGTCTCCTTTTTTTTTTTTTTTTTTAACCTCCCCTCCATTCCACAAACATTTACTGATATCATCAATGTACTAAATACTGGGGATAGAGTTCTCTATTTATAAAATGATAATGATACATTACAAAATCTTGCAATAAGGATCAAAATCTTTAAAGAAGGATCAAAAAGCAAGATCTGTAGAAAGTACTTAGTGTTAAATACTGAACTGGTAGAAACTGTTCAACAAATAGCATTGTGGAAATACAAGAACAGAATAGGAAGTCCATTTTTAAAAAGGCATCCACTAATTAAATTAAAATTAAGCAAAGCACTAGGCCCTAAAAGTACTTTTCATTCAGCTCTGTAATGTAAAATGTCTTCATGTGCACTAGGAAAATTAAATATACATACTTTTAAACTTACAAGTTTTAGTTAACTGATGAATCACATAATATAAAGCATAAATACTGGGGAGAAATTTTTTTAAATATATATATATATATAAACACACACACACACAACACCTATGTGATTTTTTTAATATATTCAATCAGAAGACAGACCCAAAACTTCAATCACAAAACCAATTTCACCACCAGTATTTTTCAGTGTAACTGTTAGAAAAGTATTGACCCTTTCTGGCACCCTGATTTGCCAGACTGTTAATGGAATTATCATTACTTTATTGTCAATCACAGCAACACCTGAAAGTACTTCACAGTAATGAACAGAATCTAATATAATTCAACAAAAATATTTCTTGAAAAATTGAAAAAGCATTTCTGAAAATTAAGGATGCAGATAAACATAACAGCAGTATATACTTTAAGTGAAAACAACCTGGAAACTTCAAGTCATCTATCTTTTCATATATCCCAGTAAACAAATGCCTCTAGAGGATTTAGGAGAGGCTGTATTTCTACTGACCATAGTCATTACAATAAGATCTAAACCACTTGCCTTAAACTGTTTCACTCTTGCTGCCAGTTCAATTTTTCTTCAATATTCCGTAGAAAGAAAAGCTTCTTTTTAAAAAGTTATTTTCTTGTAAGTAATGTCCTGAGCACATACACAGCATGTTTGCCCAAGAACATTAAAGAATGCCTTCTATATTCTGATCGTGAACAAGCTTTTCTAGGAATGCAAATTTTGCTCTCAATACTTACACAATGCACTATAGTGTCATAAGCACTGTTCATGCTCTATTAGTCATTCTGTTGAAGATTTTATTAAAAAAAAATAATAAAAGGCCTGCAGTGTGTATAAAACATTTGAGACACAAAAGACTTATTGTCAGAATATTTGCAGGATTCTCAAAACAGAAAAACAATCCCCGCAAAACAAATTAATTTACAATTTTTAATTATGTTTAAAAATGCTAAGCCAGAACCCTGCATTAAACTTAACCAATTCATAAGATAAAAAAGATTATATAAATGATCATCATGGCATGAGAGACAACTTGTATTCTTCGGAGAAACAAAGGGGATTTGAGCTCTCGGACAGCCTTCCAACTGGTGCATGTTGGCACTTAGTTTGGAAAATCCTAAGGTTTTGAGGTACATGTGACCCTGGACACAGTTAACAATTTATTTCCAGGTCTATCAATTACATTTCCCAAAATAAAACACAGGTATATGATTTCATAATGCAGCAGAGTCCGAACAACCAGTTTGTATAGAAAACGGTTTACATAGGTCTGTTTTTTCTCCAGAGTATTGTTTCTTCAAAGAACTTATCGGGAAATTTAAATAAATAAAGAGGTGAAAGCCAAAGTGTTCTGCTCAAAATGAATGTGTCCCTGAGAGACAGGGGTGAGGACTGGAGGGCAGAAAGGACCTTGAATTCCAGCACCAATCCCACAGCCACAGCATCCCGTTTAAGGAGCTTCTCAGAATCTCTTCAAAAACCTCCAATTCAAATTCAGATGATAGCTCAAATGAAAACACATAGATTTATAAGTAGCCTAGAGGGAAAAAGTTATTTAAATATCACTTAACTGAGAGAAGACTCAAACTAAACTGAAAACTGGTCAGATTATTAGAACTCTGAAATTAACCCTTCCATCCCAAACTAAAGTATATAGGCAGAAACACTAAGAGAGAGAAGGTGATGTATTCCCTAAACACTCGCTCAACAAACAATTTTACTTGGACAAGCATAGAAAACATGGAAATTTGTCTTGAAAAATGATCTGTCATGTAATTTTCTCATCCCACCTTGCAAACCTGAATTCATTAAATTAAATTAGAAAGTCATATCCATTATTTTTGCTATCTAGATAGATATATTTTGTTTTTCCAAGACAAGCAAAACTGATTATTATACAATTAATCTTTCACTATCCTTTCAATGTAATGAGATACAACTTTTCTCCACAAACCTTTAAGTCATATAAATGAAGTTAACACAGGTGGGGTTTTTTTTTTTTCCAGTTACTAAGCTAAAACTCTCAGTAGGAAAGGTAGAGCATTCAACGTCTTTCTCTTTGTAGTCCAGAAAGGTTAAGCTAAAAATCAAAATATTGACATTACTCAGTGATCCATGCCCGCCAAGGACATCTCTCCCTAATTTTGAATACTCTTCCCTATTTACCAGATTAGTTATTAGAAATCATAAACTAGAAAACCACATAACAGATAAAGTTCCTTTCTAGAGCTATTATATGTACAATTTTGATTCCATGGTTATGAAAAGAACAAAAAAATTTTTAATGAAAAGAAAATTTATAATTGAAAAATATAATAAATTTTTTAGAAATCAATAGGCTATTTTAAAATGATTTTTTTAAAAATCTTATAATTAAAATGTGCCTTGAAATATTAAAAAAAGGCACTGCATCATTAAACTTCCCAGTAATTTGAGAATTACAGAGTATTTCCAAAATTAAGATAAACGAGATTTACTAATATAAAGTGACAAATCAGTAACTATCAATATATTATACACAATACAATATAAAATATACTCGATACTAAAATTAAAACTCTTATAGTTCAAAAATACTTTATAAATTTCAGTCCCTCAGAGATCTTATGAATGCCAACTATAAAATATAGTATTATAAATACAGTAAAATTATTTCAATTATTTAAAGTTTCTGGGTTGGTATATAAAGCATCAGATTCTGTACGAAGCAAATAAAATCACTCCTAACTAGCATACTTCACAGAATCCAAAGGAAGAAAAGTTTTAACAGTAAACTGCTCATAGTATAGCTTTTCAAGCACCTACTGTTTGCAAAACACTATAAAATTTGTACCTACTATTTCATTCAAAAAATGAAATCAGATCCTCATTTTCGTAAGCATAAAACTTAAATCCAGGTAGGAATAATATTATGGATAGAAAAAAAATGGTTTTTCTTTCCTTCAAGTCTATCATCCAATGATTTCAAAACCAGAATGAGTCACAAATCTGACTAAAAATGAAGAAACAGTACGTTTTTCATTTACATAACCCATATGTCCTCTTATTTTTTCAGGAACAGTGATGGATTGGTTATAATCTTATACATGGTATAAGCAGAGGGTTCTACAGACATGAAACACAGTGAAGCTATACGGCCCTGCAAAAAAAATCATGATGCTACATGGTAAAGTCTAGAACTGGGAATTAGGAGATCATCTCTGACACTCAATAGTTCTGTAGAGGAAAACCACCACCTTTCCTGGCCCTCTTAACATTTATTGTGCTTTGGAGTAAATTATTAGAGTTCTCTAGATCTATTTCCACATCTGAAAACTTCTGAAACTACACTAGCATCCAAATGCATCTGGATCGGTGGTTCTCCAACAGTTAAATGCCGATTCCTAACGTCACCTCAGTGATTCAGAATGTCCACACTGAAACCTAGGAAGTTAAATGTTCACCAAGTTCACAGTTGACTGAAATATACAGGTGGTCCTCAGCCACAGCTGAAAAACACCAATTGGATGATCTCTAATCCCTCTAAGAGTATAAAAAGATATTCATTTCAGCACCAAGCTTTTAGGAATTCAGAATCTAGCACAGTGTGTAGGGTACAGTAGATGTTAAACAATTATTTACAGAAAGAAAGGAAGGGAAAGAGGCAGGGAAAAAAAGAAAGAAGAGGGAAAGGGGAGGAAGGCAGGCGGCTAGCTAACTGGTCATATTTTTGGCTAAGAAACATACAAAACAGTAGTAAAATTACACTTGAATAACATACACAACACTCATCAATAGCTGGAAAGCAAAGACCTTAGTATCTGTAACATTTTGCATATAACATGAATTCTTGTCATCCGCTTCTGAAGTCAAACTGCAAAGTGCTAAGGAAGAAAAGGAAGAAAACAGAACATGGATGCCAAAAGAATTCTAATGGAAAATTACTGGATGACTAAAACTTAGTGACTGTTTTCCCCAAGTAGAAGAGAACACAGAATTTTAAGGACAGGGACCTGGAAATGGAAAGTTTGAAGTTACTGGTTACTCATATGTACAAATTTCATTTCGGACAATATATAATCCAGAAATATTGCTGGCAATATTAACTTTTGTCTATTTTTATATCTGCATTTTACCATTCACTTACATTATAATTTTTGAGATGTTTTATCTTCACTTCTGATGATCTTCAAATGTCAATGGCTCTTAACACATTAACTGTAAACAAACACAAAGGAACTTAGGGGAATTCAGAAATTTAAGGAACCCTAAAGAATCTAAATCATTGTGCAAAGCCTGCAGGGCAGGGATTGGTGGGGAGGGGGCTTTGGCAATTACCTGCTTCATGCTTTATATGGTCTTCAAAATGTAAAACTGTTATTTTGAATGAAATGATACTACCGATACTACCCTCTTAATCATCAGGTAATGAATGAAATGATACTATCCTCTTAATCATCAGGCAAAGAAAAAAAATCATTCTATTTTCTATCAGAAGGAAAAAAAAAAACATTCAAAGGTAAAGAAAATTCTCTCCAAATATGAACACTCTCACTTGGTCAATGTATAGTGTATCTTTATCCTTCTCCAGCAAAATAGCAGGTCAAGGAAACTTGTGTCCTCATCACTACCACCCAATCAACCTGCCCTGGGACTGCCCTCTAACTACAAAGCTTTGGTCTGCACCTGGGGCACTGGATCTTCAGGCATGTGTGTTCTTTAGAGCACAGACCCTGAAGTCAAATGGACTTGAATTCACATGTCAAGGTGCCCTCTCTAATCTTCTGTTTTCTTCTCTGTAAAATGGAAACATTAACACTCTCTACTTTATACAGTTATGAGGATTATATGAGAAAATGCATAGAAGAAATGTAGCACTATGCCCAGCATAGTAAGCATGCAATAAATGTTGTGCTATTTATATTATTATTGTTGTGTTTAATATTAATACTACTAATTTATTGCTATAACTGTCTACCACTAGGAAAGCAAGGCTTGTCTTGGGTATTTCTATTTTGAGGCAATGCCTTTGCTTATAATAGAAGAATTTTATCTAATATTGTTAACAGAGAACATCTGTATTATACAAAATTTTATTGTTGAGCTTTGCTGGGCTTCTTGGCTCAGCTCAAGAATATTAAGGCTTGTAATCACCAGCCCATCATCAGCCAGTTATTTTCCCTTTTGCTAATGCATAACCTCCAGACAAGGCCTCCTCCCTACCTCAGCAACTGCTCATTTGCTGGTATCAGTAAAAGCAATTCAGCCAAGAAGAGAAATGGATATATTTCTGACTTAATGCCTATTAAATCCTCGGAGCCTGATGAATAAACGTTTTATCAATCCAGAGGAGACTTACATACATATGCTCTTTTATTCACTTCCAAATTATTAAACTCCTTAGGTTTGAAATTATATGCTTAAAATATTAATATTTAAGTTAGGTGACAAAAGAATATATAAGACACAGATGTCTCTGGATTTTTAATAAAATGTTTAGGTCAAGGATATAAAAACAAACTGAATATTGGCAAAAGCATTCATAAACTAAAATGGTCAGATTTACTTCCCTTATGGAAACCACATCCTTACAACTAAAATGATAGAAAATACCTAAGTAGAACCTGATGCAACATTCAGGAATAGGATAAAATACATGGATACATGGCTTGGAAATGGACATCAAACTGGAAGTAAGCAGAGTAGACTATCAACGTCATTACCACTACTACTTTACCATGCAATTCCTTGAGCTCTTCAAGTGAAATATAAAACAGCACATCAACCCATTCTTCATTTGATTTCTATTTCCCCATCACTTAATGATCTTGCCATTATTAAATGCATCACTTTCATTTTATGGTTCCAGACTAAGATTATAAAAATCTAACCCAAGACAAGACACAAAAAAACAGAAACCTAAACTCAAGAGTTCAGAGTGCTCCAAGCCACAGTTCTCTTCTTTGGTCTGCAACAATATGTTACCTCCTCTCTTTCAGTGTGTTTCCTATTTTGGTAACTGCATTTGCAACTCTAAGGGTGTCTCTGGCATAAGTGAAATATTGCAGAATTTAGGTGGAAAATGTCTTTCTTTCTTTTAAATGATTCATTTGTACACAAGGGGAAAAGCTGCTATGACTCCAATACCCATTCTCTCCTATTCCTCAGTGACAGAACCTCCAAATTTAGCTCGGCACAAAGGCCTCACAGAAGAGACTGCCTATCCTAGCCTCTCGTTTACCTATGTATGGCCATGGGACCATGTTCTAGCCAACTGGATGTAAGGTTAAAAACAAGACATGTGACTGCCAAAAAAGTATCCTTTAAAGAGAGAGAGTATGGTCTTCTTCTTCCCTTCCTCCTGAAGACATAATAGCTAGAGTTCCAACAATAATTTTGGTTCATGAGGTAACCCTGGAATGTAAGACAATCTGGGTCCTTGATATTTCAGATCCACCATATTAGATCTGTATTGACTATCTCCAGGCTTTCATGTAGAAACAAAAAATTTAACATCTCTTATATTAAGCTACTGTCAGTTTGGATTTTCTGTTATGCGCTGCTAAGCCTAAAGCATAACTTAAAAAAAAGAAAAAAGAATTTTCCAAATGTGTTTAAATTTTTAATTAAAATATATTTTACAGCTAATTTTTAATATATTTAATACACAGCATCTGCTCTTATTTACTCTAGACTAAAAATATTTAAAGAGACCAAGAGTTATTCATACAAAGTAAGAATCTTTGAAAGAATGAATATTCACCAGTGATTAAGGCCACAGGTCCTATGTACTTGGGGAAGGGAAGAATTATGAAGCTTGCTTATTAACAGTTTATATTAAAGACAACATTGGTACCTATATAGAAACATATTAGGAGGGACAGGCATAACTAGTTTTGCGTAATAAAGCTACAGGAAAGGGAACTGAAGTTATTATTTTCAAGAAGGCATCTTTCCTAGTCCTTTTTATTTTTATAATCTAGTACCAACCTTATCTTTTTAAACAGTTCTGTTTTTAACTTGACTTCCTGTGGAAAGCGGTTTTTAAAATCACTGCCTATCCTTGACTATCACCTCTAATAGTGTTTAATTATTATCTACCAATTTAACTAAATCATACAGTAGACACAAAGATAGCAAGTACTTTACATATGCAAAACCATCCTCCTTACAAAGGAAAAATATTCCACACTAAAATCTGGAGAATTTCCATTACTCAAATCCTGAATCACATGCAATCTTTGGCTCTGGTGATTCTGAATACAATAGCATTAACTTGGAAGCTTTCCAAAATAAACTTACTGCTTTCTGGTCATCTGTATCCAGGGTGTCTCCTTCCCTTGGGCATAATCCAAACTTTATGGGTTCAAGTGATGGCCTCCTGGAATTATTTCTTCATAATACAGTTGACCCTTGAACAACATAGGAGTTGGGGTGCTGACCTTCAATGCAGTTGAAAATCCGCATATAATTCTGACTCCCCAAACTACTCCCTAGACTTAACTACCAATAGACTACTGTTGACTGGAAGCTTTACCGATAACATAAACAGCCCATCAAAACATATTTCAGGCTGCACGCCAATAAACCGAACTCTAACAATGAAAAAAAAAATGTTATTAAGACAATCACAAGAAAAATAAAATATATTTACTACCCATTAAGTGGAAGTGAGTCATCATAAAGTTTGTTATTCTCATCACATTGCACATGCTGAGGAGGAAGAGGAAGGGTTGGTCTTGCTGTGTCAGGAGTGGCAGAGGCAGGAGAAAATCCACATAAAAGTGGATCTGAACGGTTCACACCCATGTGGTTTGAGGGTCAACTGTACCTTTTTTAAACGCTTGTTTCCACTAATCTTTCTCACTAAGAATCTATTTTTAAGAAAAAGCCTAAAACACATATTCTTGTTTCGTGGTACTCATGACTGAGAAAGAAAAATGCCTTAGGAAGTTTACTAGAAATCAAATCTAATAAATCGACCAGAGATGACTTTTACCTTTTACTACTTTAGTCAACATTTATTACAAAAATGCTTTCAAGTAATAGTTCCACAGTATCTCTACCATAGACCTTAACTTAGTTTTAAATAACGTTGATTGCATTACAAAAGGCACCAATTGGCAAAAGATCCAAGGCAGTGGTTCTCAAACTGTAGCGTCCATCAGGATCACCTGGAAAGCTGGCTAAAACACCAACAGCTGGGCTCCACCCCTAAAATTTTAATTCAGTTAGGTCCAAGGTAGGGCCCAAGAATTTGCATTTTTAACGAATCCCAAAGAGATACCGATGCTACTGGCCTGGAGATCAAACTTTGGGAACTACTGATCTACACTAATAGGAAATTATTGATAATAGCATAAAAAGGAAAAATACAGATATATACGGGACCCAGTCTCAGGTTCACTATCAGCTTGCATTCTTTAAATATGTCCTTTCTGAAAAGCTACATAATTACATATTTCAGACCCATATTGGTTCTTATCTAAGAGAACTTAGTTCTTCGAGGGTTTTTAATTAATGAAATCCAATATAAGTAATTTTTAGTCTGATATGCTCAATGTTTGATGCAAGGTGCTACTAATAATGCCAAGGTTGTAGGTTCAATCTGGTAGCTTTATTCTGTTTTACAGCTATAATTTCTACCTCTAATCTTGCCAGCTGTCTCAGAAGACATGCCAAGAGTGACAAAGGGAATGGGTAAAAATGTGTGATTGTACACAAATCCATCACCACTACTAGAAAAACAACATAAAAGCATCTTTCCTACAATCCCTTTTTTTCTTGAGACAGGGTCTCACTGTCTTGCCCAGGTCAGAATACAGTGGCACCATCACAACCCACTGCAGCCTCAACATTCCCAGGCACAGGTGATCCTCTCACACCAGCCTCCCAAGTATCTGGGACTACAGGCATGCACTACCATGCCCAGCTAACTTTTTATTTTTTTGCAGAGACAGTTTTCTGCCATGTGACCCAGGCTGGTCTGGAATTCCTGGGCTCAAGCCATCCCAAACTACTCAGCCTCCCAAACTGCTAGGATTACAGGCATTAGCTACTGCACCTGGCCTCCAACACATCACTCTTAAGTGACCTTGAGGCTAAACCTAAAGATGAGAGCTTGCAACAAAATGTGTTTTAGAAATCTAGGAAACTCTTCTACTTCTTCAGGCTGTAAGTATAATCAAAATCCATGGAAACAAAAATCCAGGAATTGCTGTTTTCAAATGATGATAATTTTAAGGCAGGCATGCAATTTAAAAATGCAATCAGTTGAGAACTACTTTGAGTATGTGTACCTCCCCTTTGATTTTTTTAATGGAAGTTAAATGTAAATATAAGATGCTCATCAATGCTAATGAAATTATATACTAGAAATTGATAAAACCAAAATAATCTGGGATAAACAAGTATGGTACCCAGAATAACTAAAGCCTGAGGGTATATGAAGGATGACAAGAATACACATTAAATAAAACGACTAACAACACAAGTTAGAGCAAAAGGGGCAAAAGTAAACAAGAGTAGCAGATGGATAAATAGGTAGTTGAAGAGGACATAATAACCTCATTATGTATGGGACTGGGCACAGAACAGATAATACAGCCAGTAAAATCAGCTCAAGATGTCCAGAGTCTCGCATAAAAATAACTACAACTTAGACCTGAAATTGCAAGTGTTCAGGCCAAATTCAACAGAAGGAACCCTTTTTAATCCTTTGAATGGGAACAACAAACAAGACCAGTGGTGAACATTCTGTCAACATTCTTTCATTTAGATGTTCACTGAGCACCTATTTGGCACTGGATAGCTTACCATTTGATTATGCATAATACAAACTAATCAAAGAAACCCACTAAAGCAGTGCATTTTATACTAGTGTATAAACTGAAAAATCGAAAACCAGACTAAGATGGCAGATTATTACCAATATAATGTCAAATTCTGCTGTGTAACTCATTACAGTTCTGAGACTCAGGACTACTCTTATTATCACATCTGACCTACAGTATTATTTTACCTATATAGTATATTATTTTACCTATATATTTTACCTATAAAGTCATACTTATATCAAGAATCAGACAACACCCAACAAGAATAAAATTACAGAACATAACTAGATTATCAGGATGCTAAAGTGAATTTTTCCACAACCCCCGCTCTCTTTTAGGCTAGACATACATGAAGAATGGCCAACAGCAAGATATACAAGAGTTGCTGAACAGTTTACTGAAGTATGGCAATATTAAGCAGGACTCACCAAAGACAACTACTGTTTTTTGTTTATTTTTTATTTTTTTTCTTTTGAGATAGAGTCTCACTCTGTTGCCCACTCTGGAGTGCAGTGGCGCATTCTTGGCTCACTGCAACCTCGGCCTCCAGGTTCAAGCAATTCTGGTACCTCAGCCTCCCAAGTAGCTAGGATTACAGGCACGTGCCACCACGCCCAGCTGACAATTACTTTTTTTTTTTTTTAAAGATGCAGGATGACATAACTATAGCTGGTTAGGAAACTACTATCTGGGTATCATATGAAGAATGAAATTGCCCGCTTGTGGGCAAAGGTATCAGGCCTATGATGACCTAGAAGGCATAACTGGAGACAAGAGCAACTCTGAAATGACTACAGATACTTAGTAAGACCCATTATATGTTTATTGTGAACTACAGATAGCACAATGGCCTTTCATCCAACTTCAATGGAGTATGCCATTTTCATTTTAAATATTTTTACTTATTTTAACAAGTTTTTCTTTTTTAGAGACGGGGTCTCACTATGTTGCCCAGGCTGGTCTCAAACCCCTGGGCTCAAGTGATCCTCCCACCTTGGCCTCCCAAAGTGCTGGGATTACAGGCATAAGCCACGGCACCCGGCCAAGTATGTCATTTTCAAAAAACAATGGGCAACCACATGGATTAGTGTATTATTCTTCCTACTTCCCAAAAGGGCTTAAAACATCTAATCAATACATTTAAACGCAACACATAATATTTAACTTGAGTTCATGTACTAATAAAAGTACTTAAAGAAATTAGAGATGAGTATATTTCCACCTTCAGATATAAATTTGACTAAAGTGTTTTACTAAGCTAAAGAGAAACATGCAGTTACGTAGTTAGCATTTACTAACAAACAAGGAGCATACATAATTTTTTCTATAAATAATTTTCCTTGTAGCTAAATTCAGCAGAAATTTATGTCAATCTATGGGTGAAAGACATTCTGTGACACATTTAACAATATTAACTACTATTTTGCCAGAGATATCAAAACAAATTCCCAAGGCAGTTTCCCAATTAGGTCTCTGTATAAAAACAGAAAGCATAAAAATAAACTACAATTTAAGGGCATCATTTCTGCAAAAACTGAGATAATATAGGCCAAATAGCAATAATTTTGCTTTGTCAAAGGCTAATGTAACAAAAGAAATAAACAATCTAGACCAGGCATTGCTTACAGCCTCACCCAGACTACAGCAGTCCCACACTGGCAATGTATTAAGATACTGCGATGAAGTGTTAGCCTAGATTAAGTTTTCCACACTGGCAATGTATTAGAATCACCTGCAATAAAGTGTTAGCCTAGATTAAGTTTTCCACACTGGCAATGTATTAGAATCACCTGCAATAAAGTGTTAGCCTAGATTAAGTTTTCCACACTGGCAATGTATTAGAATCACTTGTGATTAAGTGTTAGCCTAGATTAAGTTTTCCACATTAGCAATGTATTAGAATCACCTGAGATGAAGTGTTAGCCTAGATTAAGTTTTCCACACTGGCAATGTATTAGAATCAACTGCGAAGAAGTGTTAGCCTAGATTGTTTAAAATTAAGCTTTCTAACTAGTGTCTATAATGTATCTATTACATACTGTTGATTAAAGAGAGTGCCACAAACAGGTATGATGATTAATGAAATAAAAGATACGTAGAATTTAGCAGGGAAACTTCCATACAGTAGACATTAAGTAAATACTACTTTTCTGTCTTCCAGAGGAGAGTAATGAAAGCTGGCATTCTCTCATGGAAAACAGGAATCATACTTATATTTTTGTCCAGAGAGGATGAGACTAATCTATAATCACAATTCTCTCGAGGAGTACTTAATTTTCTAAAATTCATGTCAGTAAATACTTTTTTATAAAGAAGTTCATAAACTTTAAACTTGCTGGGCTTTCTTTTTTAGGAAATAAATATGTTAAAGTGGCACCGTTAGAAATATTAGTTTGTGATAATAAAAGACACTTATTTAGCGTAATTGCAAATATCCAAAACAGGTTATTTGCAAAGGAATTATCTTTAAAATTAATACCAATGCATTTATCTTAGTATTGTCATTAACATTTAAAAAATGACAATTTTAGAGTTCCAAGGGACCTTACAGATTTTCTAGATTAAGCTTCTTATTTTAAAAGATGAGAAAACCGTAGACTAAAAAGGTTAAACGATAAAGACCAAAGAGCTAGCTCAGCCAGAGACTTCAGTATGGGAGCTTCCTAACTCCCAATACTTCCTTCTTTCTAACATACTATGCTGCTTCATGTGGTTCTGACTCCTCTGCCTCGAATAAGAGTACTGGTTGCCTCTTATTCTATTCTGAGGCATAGTTGTCATTTGTAACTTTCCCATAAAATTAGAATTTTCCAACCTGTTTTCTGAATGAATTTTACAACTAAACATGTTAATCCTCAGCTTTCTACATTTCAAAGCAATACAGAATTCAAAAAATACTTGATTTAAACGTGCAATATATATAATCAAACTGCAAAGAAAACTCCTCTCCTGGATAATTCAGGCTACAAATTTAAAAAAATGAACGTAGTGAGCACCTATCACATGCTGAGACTATGTTAAGTGCTGGAGATATGAAGATGATTAAGATTGCCCTCAAGTACAATAGCTTATAGCCTGGTAGAAAAGGCACTTTAAGCCAACAATTATAGTGTACTTATTAAGGACTCTGAAAAATGACTGGGCAGGGAGCTATGAATGCATATAGAGATTTAGAATGATGGGATCAGACAGTGGTTCCCCAATGAGGTACTGAACACCAATAGGAAAAAAGGCAATAACTACCCATATTTAGCAGAATCCAAAATGAATTATAATAGAGCCACTTAAATTGATTCGAGGAGAAAATGAAAATTGTGTTTTCACACAGCAGTTATCGAATAACTCTCTAATAACAATTAGACTATTATTCAGTGGAAAAGAACCAGATTTCATCATGGCTGCATAAAAAGCAAATACAGGTCTTATATTATTTTTTAATAAAATTTTAAATCATTATTTTAAAAATCAAAGAAAAAGACTGTATCCAAAACGCGTCTAGTTAATATTCATAAGAGCTCTCCGCAAAGCTGCATAAAGTCCTCCTCAAAATTCCAGGATAAAATTCCCATCTGTTACAAGATAAATGACAACCTGGAGAACCCAGTAGCCCAAGAAGGAAGAAAACTACCACTCATTTTGTTTTCTTACACCTATCACCGGGGATAAAAATCACTCAGATTTCTTGATACTGACTTTCAGCTGGAAGATTTAGAAAAGAGAAGCACAGGAGACATTTTTATTTACATATTTAAGCAAAAGGAGAGGCGAGAAGAAAATCAGAGTGTAGAGAAAAGCATGAAAGAAATTAAGAAAGTGAAGCCATGAAAAGAGAGAAAAGGCTTGGGCAAGAATCCAAAACCCAAAGACATAAGAAAGGGTGGAGGAAGAAAGATTGACTGAAGGATGGTTTTGGAAAAAGTGATAGAGAAAGACAGGAAATGTGGGGAAAAGAATGGGGGCGGGGGGAACTGTCTTTAAAAAGGTTTGAGAGGGAATGAGAGACAGGAGAAAGTAATTAACTGGGGCCACCTCCTTTGGGGAGAAAAAGAGATCGGAATATGAAAGGTGGAGGAATCGATAAAGCAGCAGCGAGTTTTAACCTCCTTATCCTCAGCCTCCACGCCCCAGAGAGGGAGGCAGAAGTGGTTCCCAAGTCCCGGGGAAGGAATTCCGGCGCAGCCTTCAGAAACCAGAATCGGCGAATCGGGACAACAATCCAGTGGGTCCCCGGCCCCTCTCCATCCCCTTCGGGCGCTGGGCGGGGCCCTGGGCGTCCTGGTTACCTGGACAAGGAGTCCACGCTGGGCGGCCGAGCTGCCGCCGGCTGGGAGCCAAGACTCTCGCAGCTCGAGCTCTTCTCCATGGCGCGGCAGGGGCAGCAGAGGGAAAGGCTGAAGCGGTCTTCGCGGCCACAGGGCGGGAGAAGCGGAGGGCGGAGTGCTGCGGGCAGGGGCCGCAGTCAGGCCAGCGCCGGCCCGGCAGGGAGACCGGAAGCGGCCATGTTCCCCCAGAGTGCACCGCGCCCGTAGGCTGCTGGGCCGCGGGAAGACCCCACTGCGCCCGCTCAGATGCCGCCACCGATGCGCAGTGCTCGATGTGTCTGGCCGCGCGACCTCTGGTCTTGGGGAAAGGGAGGTGGCGGCTCCCAGGGTGACAGGGTCTGGTGAAGCGGGAGGGATAAAGGACCAGACCCTTAGGGAAGGAGGAGAAATCCTAGGTGTAAGAGGAATGAGGGAACACTAAGCAGGAGGGTATCAGGAAAGAGATAAGGACCTGAGGCCAGGAGGATGATTGAGACAGGAATGTGGAGGTCAAGGAAAACGAGAGGACAGGATAATGAGAGAAAAGTGAGAAAGAGGTATGGAAGAGGGATTGGGGAGGAAACTGATATACATGCAAAAAGAATTATATACTACTGGATGCGGTGGTATTGGATTACCCAAGTAGAAGACAAACTTTTACCAGTGTTTCCATGCCCTTTCAAATTCCCGTGCCTAGCAGGAAGGGAATGTGGAGGAATAGAACTGTGATAAGAGAACAGGAACTGAGTAAAGAGGAAATGCTTCTGCTAGGATTTTTCTGTTACAGAGGACGTAAGTAGGACACCATAAAGGGATTTTTCTGATTGAGATTGAATCCCAATCATCTCATGTATGGGGTGTAAAATTATGCAAAGATTATTCCTGTAAAAAAAAAAAATCAGACGATCCTTAAAAAGAAAAAACTTCCTTGCTAGGATAAATAGAATCATATTGATTTAAACTGGATTTAATTTATAATGTACAACTGATGTCTTTAAAAAAACCTCATACTTGCAGTGCAGTATTAACTTGCAAGTACATTCCCCAGAAGAACAACCTAGCTTAGTTGTAGGAGCTAAAGTAGTTACTGATGAGTATGTGTTTAAGCACAAAAGGCTTAGCCGTTCTGTTCCTTTTTTCAGTTTGGCAAGGACAGACAGCGACCGATTGTTTTTATTTCCATAATTTTTAAGAGATCTTAACTGTACTCTGTAGGCAAAAGGAGTAGGTAGTCAAAAACATTTTTTAACAAGCTTAAGTATCTATAATGACTCATAGAAGAATTTCCTTATTTCTTCACCATCTCTACCTGTCTTCCAAAATGCTAACTCACTGTCAGCTACTTTGACTTAAACTTCCTAAGTATGGTGAACACTGATGAACCCTTCAATGGGAGACCCATATACTTTCTTCCACCCAGTTCATTCCTAGCACTGTGTTAATAGAACCCTCGAAATCTTCTGCCTGATACAACAATATTTGTATGGTTCTATCTAGTGATTAATAAAGAACAGTGTAGTAAAGGTGTAGAGACTTTGGAACCAGACAAACCTGCGTCGGAATCCCGGTTCTGTCACTACAGTTGCTCTGTGCTGTGGTTAAGTTGTTTCTCATCTCTAAAATGGGAATAAAAATATCTACGTAATCGGTTTTCTCTATACAGAGTCGGTTGCACAGTACAGTCTCACTAATTAGATCTATTATTACTTGTTTTTCCACTGAACTTACTGCATTACTTCTAACCTGACTGGTAAAACAGTAACTTCTCAGAGTGAAAACACAAGCAAAGAATATCAGCTGAAAATTAATTAGTGAGCTCTATTAACTGATGAACTCTAAGTGAAAAGAAAAATGAAAAAAAAAAAAAACGGTTGACTCGGGACCTCACTAAAAGTTATTAATTTTTCAATGTATAATCTGGACTGTTTTTTCTCAGACTATCTGCAAGAAGGAACTGTGTTTTGTTTTTAATTTTCAAACCATCACCAACCAATACTTTTTTTAAAATATAAGAAAAATTAATCGCAGTTGGCCCTCTATACCCATGAGTTCCATGTCCTCAGATTCAACCAACCACAGATTGAAAAATTTTTTTAAATTGTAAAAAACAAGACAAACAGAAAACAATACAATGTAACAACTATTTATAACGTTTACATTGTATTAGATATTATAAGTAATCTAGAGTTGATTTAAAGTATACAGGAGAATATGCATAGGTTATATGTAGATATTAATGCCGTTTTATATAAGGGACTTGAGCATCCTTAGATTTTACTATCCTTGAGAGTCCTGAAACCAATAATCTGCAGATACTAAGGGATAACTGCACTAGGAAAATTGAAGAAAAAATATGCAAAATACAAGGCCAAATTGTTTATTAGATTTAACAGATGTTACTCCTTGAAAGTTTCATAAAAGTTCCTAAACACTTTTTCTCAATATTGCGTTGATCTCATCAGACTGACAACAGTTCAGGTATGGGTACTACACCAAAAAAAATTGAGATCTCATAAATTAATAAAGTTGCAGAATACAAAATCAACATCCAAAATTAGTTTGCATTTCTATGCATCAATAATGACCAAAAAAGAAATCAAGAAGGCAATGCCATTTACAAAAACTGAAAAAAAAAGAAAAACAGGAATAAATTTAACCAACGAAATGAAAGACCTCTACAAGAAAAACTATAAAACTCTGATGAAGGAAATTGAAGAAGATGCAAACAAATGGAAAGACATTTCATGCTCATGGAACAGAACAATTAACATTGTTAAAATGACCATACTACCCAAAGCAATCTACAAATTCAATGTCTGTCAAAATATCAGTGTCATTTTCACAAAATAAGAAGAAAAATTCTAAAATTCACATGAAACTAAAAAAGAGCCTGAAAAGCCAAAGCAATCCCAAGCAAAAAGAACAAAGCTGGAGGCATCAGACTATCTGACTTCAAAATATAAATAAATTAAAAGCTATAGCAACAGCAGCATATTGGTATAAAAACAAACACACATACCAAAGGAACATACGAGAGAATCCAGAAATAAATACATGCATTTACAGCCAACTGATTTAACAGACATCAAGAAAACATACTGGGGAAAGGGCAATCTCTTCAATAAATGGTGCTAGATATATTGGATATCCATATTCAGAAGAATAAAACTGGACCCCCGCATCTTACCACATACACAAATCAACTTAAGATGGATTAAAGACTAAAATGTAACACCCAAAGCTGTAAAATAACTACAATAAAATATAAGGGAACTATTTCAGGACTTTAGGCAATGATTTTACAGTTAAAACCTCAAAAGCACAAGTAACAAAAATACAAATAGACAAATGGGACTATATTAAAGTAAAAAGCTTCTGCACGGTAAAGGAAACAATCTACAAAATGAAGAGACAACTTGTTGAATGGCAGAGAATATTTGCAAACTATCTGACAAGGGAGTAATATTTAGAATATATAATGAACTAAAATATGTGAACAGTTAAAAAAATCCCATTAAAAAATAGGCAGGCTAAGCGTGTGGCTCATGCCTGTAATCCTAGCACTTTGGGAGGCTGAGGTGGGCAGACCACCTAAGGTCAGGAGTTCGAGACCAGACTGGCCAACATGGCAAAAACCCGTCTCTACCAAAAATACAAAAAAAAAGAAAAAAGAAAAAAATAGCTGGCATGGTGATGGGTGCCTGTAATCCCAGCTTCAGGAGGCTGAGGCAGGAGAATTGCTTGAACCCAGGAGGCCAAGTTTGCAGTGAGCCTAGATCACGCCACTGCACTTCAGCCTGGGAGACAGAGTGAGACTTCATCCTAAAGAAAAAAAGGGCAAAGGACATAACAGATGTTTCTCAAAGGAAGACACAAGAATAGCCAAAAGGTATATGAAAAAATACTCAACATCACTAATTATCAGGACAATGTAAGTCAAAACCACAATGAGATATCACCTTATCCCAGTCAGAATGACTGTTATCAAAGAGACAAAAAATAACAGATGCTGGTGAGGATGTGGAGAAAAGGGAACTCTTATACTCTGTTAGTGGGAATGTAAATTAGTACAGCCAGTATGGAAAATATTCTGGAAAAAACTAAAAATAGAACTACCCATTACTGGGTATTTATTCAAAGGAAAAGAAATTAGTTATCAAAAAGATACCTGCACCCCATGTTTATTTTGCAGCACTATTCACAGTAACAAAGATGCGGAACCAACCTACATGTCCATCAATGGTCAAATGAATAAAGAAAAAATATATATGCAATGAAATACTATTCTGTCATAAAAAGAATGAAATCATGTCATTTGCAGCAACATAAATAGAATTACAGGTCATTATGTTAAGTAAGCTAGGCACAGAAAGACAAAATCACGTGTTATCTCTCATATATGGGAGCTCAAAAAGTCAATCTCATGGAAGTAGAGAGTAGAATGATGGACACCAGAGGCTAGGAAGAGTGTGTAGAGGATGAGGAGAGGTTGGTTATTGAGTACAAACATACAGTTAGATAGAAGAAATAAGTTATAGACTGGGTGCAGTGGGTCATGTAATTTTCAGCACTTTGGGAGGACAAGGTGGGTGGATCACTTGAGATCAGGAGTTCAAGACCAGCCTGGCGAGAATGGTGAAACCCCATCTCCACTAAAAATACAAAGATTAGTCAGATGTGGTGGCAGGCACCTCTAATCCCAGCTACTCAGGAGGCTGAGGCAGGAGAATCGCTTGAACCCGGAAGGCAGTTGCAGTGAGCCAAGATTGCACCACTGCACTCCAGCCTGGATGATAGAAGGAGACTTCATCTCAAAAAAAAAAAAAAAAAGAGTTCTAACGTTCAATAACAGAATATGAATATGATGTCTATAGTTAACAAGAATGTACAGTATATTTCAAAATAGCTATAGCAGAAGACTTGAAATGTTCTCAACACATAGAAATAATAAATAAGGTGATGGATTCCCTAAATACTCTGACTTGGTCATTACATATTCTATGCATGCAACAAAATATCACATGTGCCCCATAGATATGTACAAATATTATCTATCAAAATGAAAAGACGAGAGAAAATGAAAATGATAAACACATTGAATGACCAAGAAGATATAATTAAAAGATTGAACATCATAGAATAATTTTATGGACATCTTTATACTAAACGCTTATAATCTTAAATAAATAAATATTTTGAAACAGAAACATGCCAAAATTTGCTAAATAAGAAATAGAAAAAAAATAGAAGTTAAAACAATAATCAAAAACCTCTCCCTCAAATATTTTTATGGATCAAGTCTAACAGATTCTGACGAAATTAAGGAACAGAAAAAGAAAGCTGCTGAATCCATTTTATGAGGTCTATTTCTCATAGGCCTTTCCTTTGTTAACATCTATAAACACAAGTGAAATCCTAAATGGAATATTACTTAAAATAGGGTGATGTCAACAAGAGGCCAGACTAGGAAGATGCAGGCTCTTCTTTTCCCACACAGATGTTGACTTAAAAATAATGTACAAGCTGGGCACAATGGCTCACCCCTGTAATCGCAGAATTTGGGAGGCTAAGATGGGTGGATCACTTAAGCCCAAGAGTTTGAGTCCAGCCTGGGCAACATGGTGAAACCCCATCTCTACAAAATATACAAAAAATTAGCTGGGTGTGCTGGCGTGTGCCTGTAGTCCCAGCTACTTGGGAGGCTGTGATAGCAGGATCACTTGAGCCCAGGAGGTCAACACTGCAGTGAGCCATGATTAAGCCACTGCACTCCATCCTGGGTGACAGAATGAGACCCTAAGAGAAAAAAAAAAAAAAAAAAAAGTACAAGAAAATCTGTGGGAGAAGTTAAAGCATGTTAAACCAAGAGAGGATTCTAGAGAAAGAGGTAGGAAAACTTATGGCATTTGGCATACCTGTTTATCGTCCTTTCCCTAGATGGCATATCATGAAGGAATGGGTGGGGTGAACACTCACTTCTTATTAGGACTTCTTCCTGTGGATGAAAGCAAAAAAGGGGACTTTTAATAAAATGTTTTGACTTTTCTGGGGCTGCCTGAGGGACTGGCTTTGGTTTTGCCAGACTCTGAGCACTGATGTTATTGATACCAGAGCTTGGAGCCTATAATAGAGGAGAGCAGCATATTATAGCTCCATTTCTACAGTCAGACACCAAAAGAAGCAGAAGATCAGAAAAGATCTTGGAGGTCAGAGAACTTCCAGCACAGCTGAGCAGTAAACGTCTTCTCTTGCACAAAACTAGTACACAAAGACTGGGAGAGGTGGTTGTTTTTTTCAAATCCTATGAAAAAAGATATAGGTCATACAAAGTAAGGGTAAAACATGTCCCAACCAAAGAAATAAATACAACTCCAAAAACAAGCCCTAAAGAAATTCAGATTTATGAGCTGCCCAAAAAAGAATTTAAAATAACTGTTACAAAGATGCTCAATGAGTCCAGGCACATTGGCTCATGCCGGTAATCTGAGCACCCTGGAAGCTGAGATGGGCAGATCACCTGAGGTCAGGAGTTCGAGACCAGCCTGACCAACATGGTAAGACCCCATCTCTACTAAATACAAAAAATTAGCCAGGTGTAGTGGCACATACCTGTAATCCCACCTACTTGGGGGGCTGAGGCAGGAGAACTGCTTGAACCTGAGAGGCAGAGGTTGCAGTGAGCCAAGATTGCGCCATTGCACTTCAGTCTGGGCAACAAGAACAAAACTCCATCTCGAAAAAAATGAATAAATAAAATGTTGAAAATAAAGATGTCCAATGAGCTTAAAGAGAATACCAATAGATGAATCACAAAAGAATGCATTAACAAAATGTGAATATCAACAAAGTGATAGAAGCTATTTTTAAAAAGGACAAAATTTCTGGAACTGAAAAACACAAATGAACTGAAAAATTCATTAAAGGAATTCAACAGCAAGCTTGATCAGGCAGAAGAAAAAATTAGTAAACTCAAAGACAAGTCATGTGAAACCATTGAGTCAGAAAAACTAAAAGAAAAAAGGAAGAAAAGTAAAGAAAGCTGTGTTAGGCTGTTACTGCATTGCTATAAAGAAATATCTGAGACTGGGTAATTTATAAAGTAAAAAAGGTTTAATTGGCTCACAGTTCTGCAGGCTGTACAGGAATCATGTTGTCCACGTCTTCTTCACTTCTAGGGAGACCTTAGGGAGTTTTACTTGTGGCAGGAAGTGAAGGGGGAGCAGGTGTCTCATATGACAAAAATGGGAGCAAGAGGGAGAGTAGTGGGAAGGTGCCTACACTTTCAAACAATCAGATTTCATGAGAACTTATTCACTGTCACAAGGATAGCACCAAGTCATGAGGGATCTGCCCCCGTGACCAAAACACCTCCCACCAGGCCCACCTCTGACACTGTGAATTAAATTTCACCAGGAGATTTAGAGGGGACACATATCCAAACAATATCAAGAGCCTAAGGGAATTATGGGACACTATCAAGTGAACCAATATATGCATTATAGAAATTACAGAAGGAGAAGAGAGAGAGAAAGAGGCAGGGAGATTATTTGAAGAAATATTGGCTGAAAAATTCCCACATCAAAAGAAACAATGAACATTAAGATTCAAGTAACTAAAAGAGCTTCAACTAGGATAAATTAAATGAGAATCACCCCAAGACACGGTATACCCAAACTTCCTAAAATCAAAGACAAAGAGAGAATCTTGAAAACAGGCAGGAAAAGCTATTTGTCACATAAAGAAGCTTCTATAAGATTATCAGATTTTCCAGTAGAAACTTTACAAGTCATAAGAGTATAAGATGATATGTTCAAAGTGTTGAGGAAAAATATTGTCAAACAGAAATACTGTATTTGGCCACACTGTTCTTCAAAGATTAAGGAGAAATTTAGACTTTCTCAGATAAACAAACACTGAGAGAGTTCATTACCTCTAGACCTTCTCTACAAGAAGTGCTAACAAGAGTCCTTCTGGTTGAAATGAAAAGATTGTAGACAGCAACACAAAGCTATATGAAAACATAAGATTCTCCATAAAGGTACGTATATGGACAAATATAGTAACCTGTCCTATTGTATTTTTGATGCATAGAATTTAAATAACAAAGATATTTTAAGAACTAGAAATCTATTTTTAGAACTAGAAATCTATTTTAATGGGTTTACAATATATAAAGATGTAACTTGTGATATCAGTAACATAAAGTGGGGGTGGAGTGGACATATAAAGAAGTAGCATTTTTGTATATGATTGAGATTATTATCATTTAAAATAGAATGCTATCATTTAAATATGTTGTATGTAATTGCAATGGTATTCACAAAGAAAATATCTATAAAACATACACAAGGCTAGGCATGGTGACTCACACCTGTAAACCCAGCACTTTGGGAGACTGAGGTGGTCAGATCACAAGGTCAGGAGATCGAGACCATCCTGGCTAACACGGTGAAACCCCATCTCTACTAAAAATACAAAAAATTAGCTGGGTGTGGCAGCAGGTGCCTGTAGTCCCAGCTACTCAGGAGACTGAGGCAGGAGAATGATGTGAACCCAGGAAGCAGAGCTTGCAGTGAACTGAGATCACGCCACTGCACTCCAGCCTGGGCAACAGAGGGAGACTGTGTCTCAAAAAAAAAAAAATACACAAAAGGAAATGAAGACATCAAAGCATATAACCACAAAAATATCAATGAAACATAAAGGTAGGCAATAAAAAAGGAAAAGAGGGAAAAAAAAGGGCTACAAAACCCAGAAAAAACAAACTAGCAATGGTAAGTCCTTCCCTATCAGTAATTATTTTATATGTAAATAAACTCACCAATCAAAGACTTAGATTGATTGGGTAAATTGATGAAAAGAACAAGATACAAGTATATATTGTCTAGAAGAGACTCACTTTAAGTCTACACTCACAGTCTGAAAGTGAAAGGATGCAAAAAGATTTTTAATGTAAGTGGTAACCAAAAGAGAACAGGGGTGCCTATACTAGTACCAGGTGAAATAGACTTTATATCAAAAACTGTCACAAGAGATGAAGAAGCATGTAATAAGATGGTCAATTCAGCAAGAAATATAACAATCATAAAGATTTATGTACTAAACCTCAGAGATTCTAAATATTTGAAGCAGACTTGGACAGAATTGAAGGGAGAAATAGACAGAAACATAATAATAGTAGGGCACTTTAATAATTCACTTTCAATAATGGATAGAGCAAGAGAGGAGGTCAATAAGGAAATAGAGGACTTGAACAACAGTATAGACTAACTGTACCTGACAGACAGACATAGAACCCTCCACTAAATGACAGCAGAATGTGTTCTTCTCAAGTGCATGTGGAATGTTCTCCAAGATAGACCATATGTTAGATCACAGTACAAGTCTTAAAAATAATAAAGAATATAGACATCATACATGGTATCTTTTCCAATAACAATGGAATAAAACCAGAGACCAATAGCACAGGGATTAATTAAGAAAATAGAAGACTCAAAAACCAAAATCAGAGATGAAAGAAGAGACATCACAAGTGACGCCAAAGAAATAAGGATAATAAGAGAATACCATGAACACTTGTGAACCAACCCAAAAAAAAAATTGGGTAACCTAGAAGAAATTAATAAGTTCCTAGAAACACCAACCTGCCTGTAGGAGATCAGTTAGGGTAGTGGGAAAAATTGTAGAAAGATGCAAACCTTCTTGGAAAGCTGGAAGGTTTTACAAAACCTTCGGAAAAGGATTTGGCTGAAGACAGCCAGATTCTCTTATCCAGTGCCTGAAAGCTTAGGTTAGATAACAAGGGGATGTCAAGAAACTGATCTAGATAAGTTAGTTTACTTAGGCCTCGGAACCTGGTCTTTAATCATCCACATGCAGGACTACTCTTGGGTGGGGGGATGGAGGGCGACCATGTGAATTGCCCACAAGTGTGTTGACCCAAGGCCTTTATCATTAAATATATACTGAATAAATGCCTACAGAGCCAGCTTGTCAGGGCCACAGCTGCTGACTCTTTACAGCACCCTTCTCGGTGTCTGTGGGCGGCCTGGTCCCCAGCCCACTTTTTCACTGGATACCTGTGTCTCAGTGCATTTGTTCATCCGTCATTCAGCCAGGGTCTGTGAGTCAGACTGGCAGGTGGTTCTCTGTATGAGGAACACTGCAACAGATAGCAACAGAAACCTCAAAAATGAAGGTGAAAACACTGCACAGTCGGTAAGTCATTGGTGCCTGCTTGGGATTTCCAAGTTTGAGGGAATTATTCAGGCTCGGGTTTCATCATGGGACAACAGTTATCAGCACAATAGAAGTAGTATATAAAAGTATTGAAACTGCTGCTTAAAGCTAGCAGAGCCTCAGTTTCACAGGCTCAATTAAGGGACCTAATGCAAACAGTTGTTTTCCATAACCCATGGTTCCCAGAAGGTATGCTAGAAGTAGAGCTCTAGGAACAAGTGGGAAGAAATCTTAAACAACATCATGTGCAAGGGCAACAGGTCCCAGTAACATCTCTAACATTATGGGCCTTAGATAGGGCAGCTCTGGCCCTATTATACACAGAAGAACCTCAGAAGGGAAGGGAAGAGGAACCATCACCTACCTTACCTCCTTCTTATCCCTCAGCCCCACTATGACTGGGCCAAAATAACAAAGAGGAAACAGAGGTTTCGCCTGAGCCCCCTCCTCCAATAAATTATAAAAAAGATAAGGGATATGCTACAGCTATAGGACCCTGTCTTAGGCAAGCAGCATTAGAAGGGGAGCTCTTAGCCTGCCCGGTAATGCAAGATTGACAGGCCAATTAAGTGCATGAACCCATTTCTTCTAATGCTTATAGATAGCTAAGAAAAAGCATTAAAGAAAATGGAGCCTC
Source organism: Papio anubis (assembly GCF_008728515.1). NCBI lineage: Eukaryota > Metazoa > Chordata > Mammalia > Primates > Cercopithecidae > Papio > Papio anubis. Next base: position 38,494,236 of record NC_044987.1, on the reverse strand, counting down.
CGCCCATTTATGAAAGGAATGATTGAAGCCTTAGCAGACAACTTCTGTATGACCCCATGTGACTGGTCAGTGCTAGCTAAAACAACTTTGGAGCCCAGCCATTACCTCCTCTGGAAGGCAGAATATGAGCAGTTGTGTAAACAAGCCAACCAGAATAAGGCGGCCAGGCAAGACATAACAGCTGCTATGCTCCAGGGGAGGGGTCCCCATGTCAATGTACAACAAATTTTGATCCTCGGGCCTATGCACAAGTGTCTTTGTGCGCTCTCAGGGCTTGGGACTGAATTCCTGAAAGCGGAGCTCAACAGGGATCTTTTATAAATGTTCAACAAGGGCCTCGGGAGCCGTTTGTTGAGTTTATCAATCAGTTAACCCAGGGAATTAAGAGACAATTTAGTCATGCCCAGGCCGCTGATATCTTATTGTTGCAATTGGTATATGAAAACGCTAATGTGGATTGCCAACAAGCATTGCAGGCAATCAGAGGAAAGGCAGCCACAGTCAGGGAACTTATATGAGCATGTCAACTGGTGAGGACTGAAACACATAAAGCCAAAATATTAGCTATAGCATTAAGGTCTCCTAAAGAGAAAAGAGAGAGAGACCCAAATTTTTTTCTATGCAGAGAGCCGGGTCATATGAAGAGGGAATGCCCCAATAATAGAGACCAAGGTAACTCAGGAAAAGAACCCCCTTCTATATGCCCCTGATGTAAAAAGGGAAAATATTGGGCAAATTAATTCAGGTCCAAATTTGATAAAAACGGCAACCCCACAAGTAACCAGGTAGGAAACTTCATGAGGGGCTGACCCCAGGGCCCGCTTCAAACTGGGGCAATGCTAGCAGCTTTCCTCACTCAGATGGAAGGCCCACAGTTCTCTCTCTCAGAGCAGCCACCATTGGGAGTGCAGGACTGGACTTACTCTGACCCAACAAATTAGTGCTAAAAGGAGGAGAAGACCCTAAAAGGTTGCAACTGGGATCTAGGGACCACTGCCTCTGGGAACAGTGGGATTAGTACTAGCGAGATCAAGCCTATCCAGTAAAGGAATTAATGTGCCCACCAGCGTAACTGACAGTGATTATCAAGGTGAGATATTAGTTATGATGTAATGTAAAGGTCTGTATATTCTTCCCCCGGATCAAAGATCACTCAGTTACTGCTTTTACTATATTGGGTCCCCAGTGCTCATGGAAAGGAAAGGGGAAAGGGAAGTTTTGGAAGCATAGGAGCCACAGGAGTGAATTGGAATCAATTAATCACTGATCAGAGACCCATGATCACCTTAAAAATTGGAAATAAGAATGTCACTGACTTATTGGACACAGAGGCAGATATTCTGATCATTAGTTATCAAAACTGGCCAAAAACTTGGCCTTGGGTCACTCAGAAACAAAAACTTGTCAGCATTGGGCAAGTGCGCACAGCCAAGCAGGACACACACCCCCTAACCTGTTGTGATTCAGAAGCAGTTATATAACTCTAATCATGCCCATCTCTGTTAATCTTTGGCGACAGGACCTATTAGCCCAAAGGTGGGGAGCAGGTCACTCTGCAGACCCCTTTCTAATAATGGCCACTGTTATTATCCCTCCCCTACCCCTGACATGGCTCTCTCAAGATCCACTTTGGGTAGAACAGTGGCCTTTAAAGGGAGAGAAATTACAATAACCCCATGAATTAGTTGACGAGTAATTAAAAGCCAGCCATATGAAACCATCAAACAGCCCTTGGAATTGATCCATTTTCGTTATTCTCAAAAAGTCTGGTAAATGGAGATTATTGCATGACTTATGTGCTATCAATGCTAATTTGCAACCTATGGGGCTCCTTCATCAGGGGCTCCCCTCCCCCATAGCGATTCCTTGAGATTGGCCTATTATCGTTATTGACTTAAAAGACTGTTTTTATACTATTCCCCTTGCAAAACAGGACAGAGAAAAAATTGCGTTTACGATACCAGCAATCAATAATGAAAGGCCAGCTTGCCAATTTCATTGGAAACTGCTTCCTCAAGGAATGCTGAACAATCCTACAATGTGTCAGTATCATATAAATCAGGCTTTGCTCCCCAGTAGAAAAGAATTTTCTTATTGCAAGATTATTCATTTTTATGGATGATATTTTACTAGTAGCCCCAATGGAGCCAGTACTTTTAAAGTTACATGCCTTTCTCGTAAAGAATACACAGTTAAGAGGTTTAATCATAGCATCTGAAAAAGTACAAATGTCCTCTCCTTGGAAATATCTTGGGTACATACTAACTTCCTGGTCAGTAAGACCTCAAAAGGTTAAATTAAATACTAGCAACTTACACACCTTACATGATTATCAGAAATTACTAGATGATATTAACTGGCTTTGCCCCGCCTTAGGCATATCTACTGATAAGTTACAGAACCTGTTTTCTTCTTAAAAGGCAATGCTACCCTAGACTCTCCTAGGTATTTAACTCCTGCAGCACAAAGGGAAATTGTGCTGCATACACACAGCATTTCTTAAAGGCAACTAGATCCCATAAATCCATGGTATCAAGTTCAATTGTTTGTTTTTCCTACCAAACACTCCCCTGCAGTGTTAATAGGACAGACGGCTCCAGAGCTACGCTTTCTAGAATGGGTTTTTTGCTCACATACCGAGACTAAAACACTCTCTCCCTATATTCAGCTAGTTAATAAAGTCATCTATTCAGGCTGCAGATGATGCAATCTATTACTAGGTTATGACCCTGATATCATCAGAATTCCTTTAAGTAAAAAGGAATTCGAAGCAGAATTGCCCTCATCTGTGGACCTGCAAATAGCACTCTCTGATTATACAGGCCATATAGAGCATATCCTTCCTGCTGATAAACTACTTCAGTTCTTATCTCGTACTTCTGTGGTTTTGCCTACTAAAACAGTTCAATCCTCCATATGTAACACTTTGACATTGTTTACTGATGGCTCTGGTAAACTTGGAAAAGTGGCTGTCTGGTGGAGACCACGTAATTCTCTCACTCATTCTCGATTTACTAGCACTCAAAGAGCTGAGGTTGGAGCCTTAATATTGGCCTTGGAAACTTTTTCTGCTCAGTCCATCAATATTGTTAGTGACTCTGCTTACTTACTCTATTTATTGAAGAACCTTGAGACAGCCCTCATTAAGTCCACTCTAGAGCCCACCCTGTGTGCACTTTTTCTCTGACTTCAGCAATTGCTAGATCAACATACACGTCCTATTTTTATTACACACATTCAGGCCCACAGCTCACTACTGGCCCATTGGCTTATGGCAATGATCAAGCAGACCTACAGGTTATGACATCTGCTTGACCAAACTACCCAATAGCATCAATTTTTACACCAAAACTAGAAATTTCAACTTACCCAGAGACTAGCTAAACAAATTATCCTACAATGCCCAGATTGTCAGCTCACAGGCACATCCCCTTCTTCTACAGGTGTTAACTGTAGAGGACCAGAACCTAATCAGTTATGGCAAACAGATGTTACACACATCTCTGAATTTGGGAAACTTAGATATGTACATGTATCCATTGATATCAATTTTCATTTAATTAGTGCTCATACTCTTCCTGGAGAGTCCACCCAATATGTCATTAAACATCTTTTAACTTTTGCATTTAAGGGGTGGCCCACAAAAATTACAAATGGTAATGATTCAGCTTATGCCAGCTCACAATTTCAACAATTTTGTCACATGTGGAAATCTAACATTCCACAGGCATCCCATATAACCTCCAAGGACAGGCCATAGTAGAATGTACCCATTCCACCCTTAAAAATACGCTCAGAAAACAATAAAGGGGGAATATGAGTAAGGACCCTGCAACACTATTGGCACAAGCCTTATTTACCCTTAATTTTTAAAATTTAGATAATAAATTTCAATCAGCTGTAGAAAAGCACTTTGCTAAAACCTCTCAAGACATAAAACCCACAGTTTTATGGAAAGATGAAAACAGTAATGTATGGTGTGGTCCAAATGAATTGTTAACATAGGGGAGAGGATATGCTTGTGTTCACATCCCCTCAGGTCCTCTTTAGATTCCAGCACGATGCATCAAACCATACCATGGTGTGGCTAGGACCCAACCCGGTACCAGAAATGAAGGAAATGACTCTGCAGGAACCGCGGCCCCAGATGATGTGGCTTCCTCTGACAACATAAGCCTATAATTTGGGCTGATAGGAAGTTGGAATATCCCAGACCCCAAGTAGAGTCCCTGCCACCGCAAGACACTTTATGGCACCTGGGATATCTTAGCACCCCCCCTTAACACCTGGCATGGGACATATCATAATTCCAGTTACAATTATACTATGACCTTTTTTCATAATCACATTAATCAGTGCTTGATTTGCACTAGTCATCATATGTTTTCCTTATGGGAACCAATGTTTCTATTACACCCCAAAAGTCCACATTTGTGACCCGAGTGCAGGGACGGGCTTGGTTTGCCTCTTGTATCTCTAATTATAACATATCTAATTTAAATATTACTAGTGTCATGGTAATGAGGAGACAATCCAAGGCATTCCTACCAGTCAATTTAACACACAATTGGCAAGGTTCCTCTGCCCTTGCCACCTTAGAATGTGCCCTGACCCAGGTCAGACACAAAAGATTCATAGTTAACACTTATAGCTTTTGTAGTCTCAGCCATAACCATCCTAGCAACTGCTAGTGTTGCTGTAGCATCTATTACTGAATCAGTACAAACAGCTACTTTTATAGATAATTTGGCCAGAAATGTGTCTAATGAACTTCTCTTACAGCAAGGTATAAATGAAAAGATTCTTGCACATCTGAAAGCCCTTGAGACTGCCTTGAAATATGTGGAGGAGCGACAGGATGCACTGGCATTCTGACAGCAATTAAACTGCGACTGGGAGCATAAACATATGTGTGTCACTTCTCTATCATGGAATCAATCAATACATAGTTGGCATAAGGTGAAACAACACCTGTGGGGAACCTTTCATGACAATTTAACAGCAGACGTAAAGCAACTTAAAACCAAAATTCCAGAATCCCTAAACGCCATAGATCTACACGCCCAACAAACAGTCATATAGAAGGGTGTGTGAGATCATCTCTCCTGGATAGACCCCCACTCCTGGGGGCATCACTCCTTGATTAGAAAAGAATGTTGCTGATTATACTCATGTTTGTCTTATGTTATTTACCAATTCTAGGAAGCAAAGCCGGAATACGAGCAGCGACCACCATGCCTGACAAACCTGCTGCTGCACACATTTGTACTCTTCAATCAACAAAACCTGATACTAAAAACAGAAAAGTGGGAGATGTAGGAGATCAGTCAGGGTGGTGGGAAAAATTGTAGAAAGATGTAAACCTTCTTGGAAGGCCAGAACGTTTTACAAAAGCTTCAGAAAAGGATTTAGCTGAAGGCAGGCATATTCTCTTATCCGGTGCCTGAAAGCTTAGGTTAGATAACAAGGGGATGTAAAGAAACTGAACTAGATAAGTTAGTTTACTTAGGCCTCGGAACCTGGTCTTTAGTCATCCGTGCACAGGACTACTCTCTCCAGGGGTAAGGGTGGGGGTGCTGGGTGACCATGTGAATTGCCCACAAGTGTGTTGACTCAAGGCCTTTGTCATTAAATCTATACTAAATAAATGCCTGCAGTGCTGGCTTGTCAGGGCTGCAGTTGCTGACTCTTTACAGCACCCTTCTTGGTGTCTGTGGGTGGCCTGGTCCCCTAACCTGCTCTTTCACTGGTATCTGTGTCTGAGTGCATTTGTTTATCCATCGTTCAGCAAGGGTCTGCAGGTTGGACCCGGCACCTACCAAGAGTGAATCATGAAGATATAGAAAATGTAGATAATGAGTAAAGAGACTGAATAATTTGTTAAAGACCTTCCAAGAAAGAAAAGCACAAAATCAGATGGCTTCACTGGTAAATTCTATCGAACATTTCAAGAAAAATTAGCACTAATTCCGAAATGCTTCCAAAATAGTTGAAGAGAGGATTACCTCCAAGCTCGTTCTGTGAGGCCAGCATTGTTATCCTGAAACCAAAGCCAGACAGAGACACTATATGAAAACTACAGACCTGGTGAACTACATTTTCTGATGAACATGGTTGCAAAATCTTAACAAAATACCAGCAAACCACATTTAACAACACATTCAAAGGATTGCACTTCAAAATCAAGGGGAGTTTATTCCTTGAATGCAAGGCTGATTAAACATATGAAAATCAATGTAGGCCAGGCACAGTGGCTCACGCCTGTAGTCCTAGCACTCTGGGAGGCCGAGACAGGCAGATCACAAGGTCAGGAGTTCAAGACAAGCCTGGCCAACATGGTGAAACCCTGCCTCTACTAAAAATAGAAAAAATATTAGCTGGGTGTGGTGGAGTGCACCTGTAGTCCCAGCTAATCGGGAGGCTGAGGTAGGAGAATCGCTTGAACCTGGGAGGTGGAGGTTGCAGTGAGCCAAGATCACACCACTGCACTTCAACCTGGGTGACAAAATGAGACTCCATCTCAAAAAAAAAAAAAAAAGGAAACAGAAAATAGAATGGTGGTTACCAGGGACTGGGAGAAGGGGAAAAGGGGAGTTGTTCAATGGATATAGAGTTTTAGTTCTGCAGATGAAAAAGTTCTAGAGATATTGCACAAGGTGTGTCAGCCTAAATAACAAACAAAGAGAAACATTCTAAAAGGAAATGATATTTATTTGGGAATAGGGCAGTGCAATGAGAATAGACATGCCACAGTAAACTATGTGTATATTCAAGGAGGTAAAGGAAGACAGAGGTTTTTGAAGAAAAAATGAGGAGGGGCCTGGTACAGTGACTCATACCGGTAATCTCAGCACTTTGGGAGACCGAGGCAGGTGGATCACTTGAGGCCAGGAGTTTGAGACCAGCCTGGCCAACATGGCAAAACCCTGTCTCTGCTAAAAATGCAAAATTTAGCTGGGCATGGTGTCACACGCCTAGAATACCAGCTACTGGGAAGGCCGAGACACAAGAATTGCTTGAACCTGGGAGGCAGAGGCTGTAGTGAGCTAAGATTTCACCACTGCACTCCAGCCTGGGTGACACAGAGAGACTCTGTCTCAGAAAAAAAAAAAAAAAAAAAAGAAAAGTAAAGATGAGGATTACATAATTGTTTTGAGATAATATCTTTGGCTACAAACATCAGTAACAATAACATCATTCTGAGGCTGGACAGGCAGTTGCTGGGCAGATGTTTTCACAGAAGTATTTTTTGTGCAAGATTGGGATGGCCTTTGTGCAAGTTTGTAGTTTTTGCCGTCTTTTTTTTTTTTTTTTTTTTTTTGAGACAGAGTCTCACTCTGTCGCCCAGGCTGGAGTGCAGTGGTGCGATCTGGGCTCACAGCAAGCTCCACCTCCTGGGTTCGAGCCATTCTCCTGCCTCAGCTTCCCGAGTAGCCAGGACTACAGGTGCCCGCCACCACACCCGGCTAATTTTTTGTATTTTTAGTAGGGACAGGGTTTCACCACGTTAGCCAGGATGCTCTCGATCGCCTGACCTCGTGATCTGCCTGCTTTGGCCTCCCAAAGTGCTGGGATTACAGGCGTGAGCCACCGCACTCAGCCAGTTTTTGCAGTCTTTTGTGATAATTTTGTTATCAGGCATACAAGCATGAAAACCTTTCTTTTCATGGCCTTGCTCGGCTCTATTTTTCAGGGTGACTCCATTTTGATTCTGACAGCTTTCACAGGTATACAGTTAACACTACTGTACTGTACACTTTAAAATGGTTAAGATGGTAAATTTTATTAAAAATAGAACCTGCCATATGATCCAGCTATCTCACTTCTGGGAATATATCCAAAAGAATTAAAAGCATGGCCAGGACGGGCATGGTGGCTCACACCTGTAATCCCAGCACTTTGGGAGGCCAAGGCAGGTGGATCACGAGGTCAGGAGATTGAGATCATCCTGGCTAACATGGTGAAACCCCGTCCCTATTAAAAATACAAAAAATTAGCCAGGTATGGTGGCAGGTGCCTGTAGTCCCAGCTATTCAGGAGGCTGAGGCAGGAGAATGGCATGAACCTAGGAAGAAGCTTGCAGTGAGCCAAGATCTTGCCACTGCACTCCAGCCTGGGTGACAGAGTGAGACTCCATCTCAAAAAGAAAAAAAAAAAAAGAGAGAATTAAAAGCATGGCTATCTCTTCCCTCTGTAACAATGATCCAGACTTTGCCTACCTATGTTCAGTTCCTCTCCGATTGATCAAAACTTTGTCATAGACCATACCTACTGCAAGAGAAGCTTGAAAATACAATGTTTAGGTCAGTTTCTGTATTTGTTTTCTATAGTTATATAACAAATTATCACAACCTTATCAGCCTAACATGACACACATTTATTATCTCATAATTGCTATGGTTCAGGAGTCTTGGCAAGATTTTACTGGATCCTCTGCTCAGGATCTCACCAGGCTGAAATCAAGGTGTTGGACAGGCTGTGTTGTCATCTGGAAGCTTGATTGGAAGAATTTATTTCCAAACTTATTCAGGTTGTTACCAAATCTCTGCACCTTTGCCATGTAACATAATCTAATCACAGGAGTAAAATCTCATCACATTCACAAGTCCTCCCACACTCAAGGGGAGAGAATATACAGGGTATATGCAGCAGTGTTGAGTCTTGTGGATAATCTTAGACTTCAACCTATCTCAGTGCCCATTTGCCTAACTAAAAATTTTGTTACTGTGTAAGAAGCAGGAAATGGATTTTGGGAGACAGCTAATAGTTGTCCTTCCTTTTGGTAACCAAAAATCTGTGTCCCCACTCTTTATAATACACAGAACATGTTTCTTCCTTCTCAAGGGCAAAACTATAAATCTCCTTAGTAATTCTTTAGAGCTCAAAGCCCAGTATTTCTGGGAGATATGCAGTTCTCTGCATCATTTCCAGATATGGCTTCTTGTGCTCTGGCATTCTATACAACTAAAAACAAATTAGATACACCTCCTCACTCGCACATACCTATTATATGATGGTGGATCAGGAACAGGATAAGTACAATAAAAACTCATATTCAAAAAAGGAAAGAATGGGAAACAGTTGGTGATTTCTGGAAATTATAAGCTCCTGCTGGATAGGAATAATAAAAACTCTCTGTTTTAACAATAAATGTTTTGTTTAGCTCATTTGGCATTCTATATTTCTTTTCTCTGGGAGGAATACCTTTGTTCATTATTCTCCCTGGCCTGTTTGGAGCACGTTTCTCCTTGCCTATTTTGCTCCATGACACATTTGAGATAGGCATTGGAGAGAATTTATTTTATGTGGAGGCAGGGAGTTCATCACATCTTTTGCGGCTATCTTCTCGATGCAAGTTTATAGGCCTTCAGGTTGCTTTTGCAGTCAAATAATCATAGACTTTTGTATAATAGAACAGACTTGGGACTTCTTTGCCAATATAATTTCCTCAAAACTTAGGCATCTGGTCTATGTTTACTGTCAGTTATATATATATGCAACAGCCAAAGGTTTCTATTACAGTAGTTTCATGCATGAAAAGTCTGGTGTTCTCTTTTCTGCCCTTTGTACTCTGTTAGCTATTTTAAACAGAAAAGCATTTTAGATGGAATTAGATGCCTATAAAATCATGAAAGGGATGAAGTAGTGGATTCCAGGTAGCACCTTCATAAATGATTCTCAGAATGACATAGTTAAACAGGCTTTCCAAAGGAACAGGCTTTAGCAGACTGTGCTAAAATGAGGAAAGTGGGGATTTGAGAATGTTGCCATTAGAATTGATGCAATTACTGTAAACAAACTATAATCCAATGATCAAGAAACACAGAACTTCAAGGCTAGAAAGCAGCCAAAACAGTAAATAGATTATCTCTGTCTCATTTCCATTTTCCAAGTATTTTGTGAATGCATCTAATTAATAGAACTGATGTTACATTCATAATTTTATATCTAAGAAAGTCTGAAAAATGTTTTTTGTAGCTTTCCCACCTCTGCAGTTTTAGGAAGCCCACTAGAAATAGTGTGTAAAATGTTGAGTGCCATCCACTATATCCACTACAATTCATCTCTTTGGCTATTTCCCTTTCTTTTCTTCTTTCCTTCCTTCCTTCCTTCCTTCCTTCCTTCCTTCCTTCCTTTCTTTCTTTCTTTCTTTCTTTCTTTCTTTCTTCTTTCTTTCTTTTTTTGACAGAGTCTTGCTCTGTTGCCAGGCTGGAGTGCAGTGGCACAATCTTGGCTCACTGAAACCTCCACCTCCCAGGTTCAAGCGATCCTCCTGTGTCAGTCTCCCAAGTAGCTGGAACTACAGGCATGCACCACCACATCCAGCTAATTTTTGTATTTTTAGTAGAGATAGGGTTTCACCATGCTGGCCAGGATGGTCTCAATTTCTTGACCTCATGATCTGCCCACCTCAGCCTCCCAAAATGCTGGGATTACAGGCACGAGCCACTGCACCCAGCCTGGCTGTTTCACTTTCATAAACACCATTCTACTACTACTTAAACTTCTAAATAATAATTGCAACAACATATGCTTCCAGTCACAATGAAGCTATTCATTATAGAGATAAAAACACGCTTCTATAAAAGGAGAAACCCAAAATCTCATCAGTGTCTGTATCTATCTCTGAATGATGTTTACTCCTTTTCTAGTTAAATCACAACCCTGACGTAATATACTGTAACCAACCCAAGGATATTATGGCATTGAAAAATAATATTAATATGATTGAATAATAAAATCAATCAGTCATACTATGTAAAACAATAGAGAGAAGAGAGATGAATGAATGAGAAAAACATAGACATAACAGTACAAAGAAGAAAATATGGGCAGCTTTTATAGGCCTTATTTCTGCAGTTTATCACCAAGACATTGATTGCTACTTATAATTCTTTCTTCCCAAACTCCTATCCTATCCCCTTTATCCTCCTTTATTACCTCAGCTAGTTGCTGTTCTTTGCCTTTTTAGATAATCTAAATCTTGGTTGTTGAAAGACATGAACGTACAGAATTCCTGCCTGTATAGTGTGGCTGTAACGTTTCATTGTCTTTTGTCATTGGATAGCAGTTTGATATGTTCTGGCTGTGGCCCCACTCAAATCTCATCTTGAATTGTAATCCCCATAATCCCCACACGTCGGTGGAGGGACCTGGTGGGAAGTGATTGGATCATGGTGACAGTTTCCCCCATGATGTTCTCATGATAGTGAGTGTGTCCTCATGAGATCTGATGGTTTTATAAGTGTCTGGCATTTTCCCTACTTGCATTGACTTCTTCCTGCTGCCCTGCGAATAAGGTCCCTGCTTCTGCTTCACTTTCTGCCATGGTTGTAAGTTTTCTGAGGCCTTCCCACCCATGCAGAACTGTGAGTTAATTAAACCTCTTTTCTCTATAAATTACCCAATCTCAGGTATTTCTTTATAGCAGTGAGTGAATGGACTAATACAGTAAATTGATACCACAGAAAGTGGTGTACTGCTATAATGATACCCTACAGTGTGGAAGCGACTTTGGAATTGGGTAACAGGCAGAGGTTGGAACAGTTTGGAGGGCTCAGAAGACAGGAAGATGTGGGAAAGCTCAAAACTTCCTAGAGACTTGTTGAATGGCTTTGTTCAACAAATTGTTCAACAATCAATGGCTTTTTGAATGCTGATAGTGATATGGACAATAAAGTCCAGGGTGAGGTGGTCTCAGATGGAGATAAGGAACTTGTTGGGAACAGGAATAAAGGTGTCTTTTGCTATGCTTTAGCAAAGTAACTGGCAGAATTTTGACCCTGCCATATAGCTCTGGGAAACTTTAACTTCAGAGAGATGATTTAGGATATCTCACAGAAGAAATTTCTAAGCAGCAAAGCATTCAAGATGTGACTTGGGTGCTCTTCAAAGCATTCAGTTTTATGCATTCACAAAGAGATGGTTTGGAATTGGAACTTATGTTTAAAAGGGAAGCAGAGCATCAAAGTTTAAAAAATTTGCAGCCTGAAGATATGATAGAAAAGAAAAAGCCATTTTCTGAGGAGAAGTTCAAGCTGGAAACAGAAATTTGCATGAGTAATGAGGATCCAAATGTTAATTGCCAAGACAATAGTGAAAATGTCTCCAGGGTATGTCAGGTGTCTTCAAGGAAGCCCCTTTTATCACAGGCCCAGAGGCCTAGGAGGAAAAAATGATTTCATAGGCTATGCCCAGGGCCTTGCTTCTTTGTGCATTCTCAGGACTTGTTGCCCTGCATCCTAGCTGTGACTAAAAGGGGTCAATGTACAGCTCAGGCCATTGCTGCAGAGGGTGCAAGCTCCAAGCCTTAGTGGCTGCCACGTGGTGTTGGGCCTGTGGATGCACAGAAGTCAATAATTGAGGTTTGTGAACCTCTGCCTAGATTTCAGATGTATGGAAACATCTGGATGTCCATGCAGAAGTTTGCTGCAGAGGTGGAGCTCTCATGGAGAACCTCTGCTAGGGCAATGTGGAAGGGAAATGTGGGCTCACAGCCCCCATACACAGTCCCCACTGGGGTACTGGCTACTGAAACTATGAAAAGAGGACCTCCAGACACCAGAATGGTAGATCCACTGACAGTTTGCACCATTAACCTGGAAAAGTGACAGACACTCAATACCAGTCTGTGAAAGCAGCTGGGAGGGGGTCTGTATCCTGCAAAGCCACATGGGCAAAGCTGCTGAAGACCATGGGAGCCCACTCCTGGCATCGGCATGACCTGGAAGTGACATGCAGTGTCAAAGGAAATTATTTAGGAGCTTTAAGATATAATGATTGACGTGTTGGATTTTGGATGTGCACAGGGCCTGTAGCCATTCTGTTTTGGTCAATTTCTCTCTTTTGGAATGGGTGCATTTACCCAATGCTTGTATCCCCATTGTGTCTTGGAAGTAACTAACTTGCTTTTGATTTTACAGGCTCCTAGGCAAAGGGACTTGCACTGTCTCAGATGAGACTTTGGACTTGGAGTTTTGGGTTAATGCTGAAATGAGTTAACACTTTGGAGGACTGTTGGGAAGGCATGATTGTGTTTTGAAATGTGAAGACGTGAGATTTGGGAGGGGCCAGGGGTGGAATGATATGGGTTGGCTTTGTACCCACACAAATCTCATCTTGAATTGTAATCCCCACAATCCCCACATGTCATGAAAGGGACCCAGTGGAAAGTCACTAGATCATGGGGGCAGTTTCCCCCATGCTATTCTCATTATGGTGAGTAGGTTCTCACAAGAGCTGATGGTTTTATAATTGTCTGTCATTTCCCCTGCTTGCACTCACTTCTTCCTGCCATCCTGTGAAGAAGGTGTCTTCTTCTGCTTTGTCTTCTGCCATGATTGTAATTGTTCTGAGCCCTACTCATCCAGGTGGAACTGTGAGTCAATTAAACCTTTTTTCTTTATAAATTGCCTACTGTCAGGTATTTCTTTATAGCAGAATAAGAAAGGACTAATACACAGTTCAAAGAAGCACTTCTGGGAGGTCCTCTAGATTTCAAATACGTTTTTTCTTGTCTTCATTGTGTAGCAGCACCCCATATCCCTTTGATAATCAGGATCAATCACTTACTGATTCAGTAACTTCTTTTTTACATATTAATTAAGCAATACAGGGATCTCAAAATGAACTGATGTAAGTATTAACTTCTGCTTTTGTGAGATTATTGTTATTTCCCTTAATGAAATTTTCCATTCCTTAGGTATTAAACCTCTAATCCTGCAAATAAGAAAAAAAAAAAAACATTTTGCAAATAGGTCATTTAGTACAAAAGTAAGTGAACCCACTCTCACTTCCACATCTTCCTTGAGTTATAGATCCACATATGTCTGCCGGAGAAGGAGCATTGTTTATTGGAAGCTGTCTCAAGAGATGTGGTGTCTTCTATAGGTAAGAACATTAATTTTATAATATATTGTCCCCTGACCAGTGTCATAACTCAGTCTTGATTATACCATTAAAGATTCTTGTAATATCAGTTTCTTCTGGGCCATAGGGCACATGGTAAAACCAGTGAATCCAATTGACATTTTGCATTGTCTCATTTTGACTGTAAAATGAGTTCCTTGTTCAGATTCAGTGTTAGGTGGGATGCCATGACAGTGAATAGACATTTAGTAATTCTAAAGAAGTTGGTGCTAGGCAAAGCATGACAGGCAGAGAAGAATAAGTGTCGAATAAGTGTCTGGATAAGTGTCTATGCAGAATAAGTGTCTATTCCTCTGAGGACAAATCATTGCCCACTTCATAATGGCAGAGACTAATATAATCAATCTACTGCTAGGTGACTGGATGCTCCCTCCCAGGCATGCTACCGTATTGAAAACTCAGCATCAGCTTTTGTCACTGGCAAATTAGGCATTTAGTGATGGAGACAGTCAGATTCAGCTTTGATGAAAGAAAGGACATATTTTTCCATCTATCTTTAGCTCAATTCTTGCCACCATGGCCCCGTTGTTTATAGACTCATTGAGCAAGTACTGGGGTGGCTGAGAAAAGAGACCCACTGTCATCCAAAAATTGGACATATTGTCACCAGACTATTGAGAGCCTCTTCTCTCATGGGTAACTAAGTATGCATTCACATACAACACAAATTTCTCACACTCTGGGTCCATTCCAAGATGTCCATCTACAACCTCTTCCTCACATTTCCTTGTCACCGGTTCTCCAGAATGATTTCTTCTATTCACTTGAACATTTGACCAAACAGACTGACACCATAAATAGGTATAGAATTGAAATTGATCACATCTCCTTACAAGCAAAGTGAAAAACAAAATAGATCTCATTAGCACAGAGCAGAAACTAGAGTATCATCTGAATGTTGTTTAATATTATTTTGAGTACAAAGTAAAAGATGATAGAATAGCTCAAATAACACCATAAATGGTTAAACAGAACTATAGTAAAAATGTAGAGTGTGAATCTGTATGTTTCAAGGACCAGTGAATCTGTACATATATTTTACAAAATCAGCCAAAAAATAATTGCATGTTCTTTCTTATAAGTGGGAGCTGAATAATGTGTACACATGGACATAGAGTGTAGAATGATAGACAATGGCAACTCAGAAGGGTGAGAGGGTGGGAGCAGGGTGGAAAATGAGAGATTACTTAATGAGTACTGTATTGGTCCGTTTTCACACTGCTGATAAAGACATACCTGAGACTGGGCAATTTACAAAAGAAAGAGATTTAATTAGACTTACAGTTCCACATGGCTGGGGAGGCCTCACAATCATGGTGGAAGGCAAGAAGAAGTAAGTCACATCTTATTTGGATGGCTGCAGGCAAAATAAAAGGGCTTGTACAGAGAAACTCCCATTTTAAAACCATCAGATCTCATGAGACCCATTCACTATCATGAGAATAGCATGGGAAAGACCTGTCCCCATGATTCAATCATCTCCCACCAGGTCCCTCCCACAACATGTGGGAATTATGGGAGCTACAATATGAGATTTGTGTGGGGACACAGAGCCAAACCATATCATTCTGCCCTTGGCCCCTCTCAAATGTCCTATAATCACATTTTAAAACCAGTCATGACTTCCCAACAATCCCCCAAAGTCTCAACTCATTTCAGCATAACTCAAAAGTCCACAGTCCAACATCTCATCTGGGACAAGGCAAGTCTCTTCTGCCTATGAGCCTGTAAAATTAAAAGCAAGTTACTCACCTCTAGATACAATGGGGGTGCAGGCATTGGGTAAATACAGCCATTCCAAATGGGAGAAATTGCCCAAAACAAAGGGGCTACAAGGCCCATGCAAATCTGAAATCCAGTGGAACAGTCAAATTTTAAAGCTCCAAAATGATCTCCTTTGATTCATGTCTCACACTTGGGTCATGCTGATGCAAGAGGTGGGTACCCAAGGTCTTGGGCAGCTCCAACCCTGTGGCTTTGCAGGGTAGAGCCTCCCTCCTGGCTGCCTTCACAGGCTGGCATGGAGTGTCTGTGGCTTTTCCAGATTCACAGTGCAAGTTATCATTGGATCTACCATTCTGGGGTCTGGAGAAAGGTGGCCCCTCTTCTCACAGCTCCCCTAGGCAGTGCTCCCATAGGGACTGCGTGTGGGGGCTCTGGGCCCACATTTCCCTTCCACACTGCCCTAGCAGAGGTTCTCCATGAGGGCTCCACCTCTGCAGCAAACTTCTGCCTGGGCATCCAGGTATTTCCATACATCTTCTGAAATCTAGGTGGAGGTTCCCAAACCCCATTTCTTGACTTCTGTGCACTCACAGGCTCAATACCACATGAAAGTTGCCAAGGCTTGAGGCTTGTACCCTCAGAAGCCACAGCCCAAGCTCTATGTTGGCCCCTTTCAGCCACAGCTAGAGCAGTTGGGACAGAGATTACCAAGTCCCTAGGCTGCACACAGCACGGGGACCCTGGGCCCATCCACAGAACCACTTTTTTCTCCTAGGTCTCTGGGCTTGGATGAAACAGGTTGCTGTGAAGACCTCTGACATACCCTGTAGACATTTTCACCATTGTGTTGGTGATTAATATTCAGTTCCTTTTTACTTTTGTTACTTATGCAAATTTCTGTAGCTAGCTTGAATTTCTCCTCAGAAAATGGGATTTTCTTTTCTATCACATTGTTAAGCTACAAATTTTCTGAGCTTTTATTCTCTACTTTTCTAATAAAATGGAATACCTTTAACAGCACCCAAGTCACCTCTTGAATGCTTTGCTGCTTAGAAATTTCTCCCACTAGATACCTTAAGTCATCTCTCTGAAGTTCAAAGTTTCACAAATCTCTAGGGCAGAGGCAAAATGCCACCAATCTCTTTGCTAAAACATAACAAAAGTTATATTTGCTCCAGTTCCCAACAATTTCCTTATCTCCATCTCAGACCACTTCAGCCTAGACCTTATTGTTCACATCACTATAGCATTTCTGTCAAAGCCATTCAACAAGTCTCTAGGAAGGTCCAAATTTTCCCACATTTTCCTGTCTTCTTCTGAGCCCTCCAAACTGTTCCAATCTCTGCCTGTTACCCAATTCCAAAGTCACTTCCACATTTTCGGGTATCTTTACAGCAATGCCCCACTCTACTGGTATCAATTTACTATATTAGTTCATTTTCATGCTGCTGATACAGACATACCTGAGGCTAGGTAATGTACAAAAGAAAGAGGTTTAATTGGACTTACAGTTCCACATGGCTGGGGAGGCCTCACGATAATGGCAGAAGGCAAGGAGGGGCAAGTCACATCTTATGTGGATGGCAGCACGGCAACAACAACGACAAAAAACTTGTGCAGAGAAGCTCCCGTGTTTTAAAACCATCAGAGCTTGTGAGACCCATTTGCAATCACGAGAACAGTATGGGAAAGACCTACCATCGTGATTCAATCATTGCCCACCAGTCCCTCTCACAACACGTGGGAATTGTGGGAGTTACATGATGAGATTTGGGTGGGGACACAGCGAAACCATATCAAGTACAATGTACATTATTATTCCAGTCATGGATACACTAAAAACCCTGACTTCACTACTAAGTAATACATTCATGTAACAAAATTACACTGGTACCCTATACTTTTATACAAATAAAATAAAATTTAAAAAAGAATCACAAAAATTTGGATTACAGTGGTAAATATGGCAGATTATATTTTCAAAAAGTCACCACAAGAATATAATTCATCACACTTCTTCTTACAATGTGATGTTGATAAATCTCCATCAAGAGATGGGATTGATGTTCTCTCTCCTTGAATCTAGGTTAGCCCATGACTATAAAGAAGTGACATTTTGTGTCTTTTGAGGCTAGGTTATAAAAGATATGGTGTTCATCAGTCTCTCTCTCTCTCTCTCTCTCTCTCTCTCTCATTCTCTCTCTCTCTCTTTCTCTCACTCTCTCTTTCTACCTAGACAGAGCAATAGTCACTCTTGGAACACAGTCACCATGTCATGAAGAATACCAGGTCACTTGGAGAAGTCATATGTAGACGTTCCAGCTAACAGCCAACATCAACCAGCTAAAGTCCTAGCCAATATCCAGTTTCAACTACCAGACATGTGAGTGAGCAAGCATTCACATGTGTCCAGTTCTCAGTCATCAAGTCATCCTTACCCTTAAATTATCCAACTGAGGCCCCAGATGTACTATAGCTGAAAAAAATACGCCATCTGTGTCTTGTTCAGAATATGTGAGTGGCTTGGTGGGTATCGCAGCTCATGCCTGTAATCCCAGCACTTTGAAAGGCTGAGATGGGAGGATCTCTGGAGCTCAGAAGTTTGAGATCAGTCTGGACAACAAAGGGAGACTTTGTCTCCAAAAAAATAAAAATAAAAATAATTAACCAAGTGTGGTGGTGTGTACATGTGGTCCCCAGCTACTCGGGAGGCTGAGTTGGGAGGATTGTTTGAGCCTGAGAGATTGATGACTCAGTGAGCCACAATTGTACCACTGCACTTCAGCCTAGGTGACAGAGCAAGACTCTGTCTCAAAAGAAAAAGAAAGAATATGTGAACATAATAAATAGTTGTTTTACACAACTAAATTTTAGGGTGATTTTGTTACATAGCCATTGATAACTAGAAAACTAAACGTCTAAAATTGGACTTTATTGTGAACAATTATCCCATAGTTCACAAAGTGTTGTCTATTATGATGATTTTACAAAAAGAGGCATGAAACTATCAAAGATTACATACAATTTTCAAACTCATAATATAGATTAAGATTTTTTACTATTTAATGAACAATAATTATATGCCTGTGATATAGATGAATAAAATGCATTCAGAACAATGGGACAGGTGACTAGCTCCATATAGAATTATGAGGGAGTCTTGAGGTAGTATTCTACTAAATTATTAAATATAAAAAAACTCAATGCTTACAAGAACACAATGAAAGAAGTACATTCATGGATTACTGAAAACACTGTAAACTATAGCAATCCTCTTAGTAATAAGTCAAAACATAGCAAAATTCATAAAGAAAGTCATACCAATTTATCCAGTTATTATTTTACTAAATATTTACCCCCAAAAATGAGAGAGAGATGAGAGACAGAGAGAGACAGAGGCAATGAGATGTTAATTGCAGGATTATTGTTAGAAACAAACAACAGAAATGCCCAATAATGGGAGAGAAATAAGATACATTTAAATAATGAATTATAGCCATTCAAATAATAATTACAAAAACTGTATAGAATCATGGAGAAATGTTTACAGTGTTTTAAGTGAAAGAATATAAATAGCAGGTACCCCATTATTACAATTACAGAATATATATACTCACATTTATTAGAGCTAGATGAGGAAATGTCAGAAAGAAAAATGAACAGAATAGAGAGCCATCCAAGAAAAGTTTTATGTATACATGGGGATCAATTATATGATTTAAGTCACTTTAAACCAGTGGGGAAAGAATGAACTTATCAAAAAAATGGTATTGGCTGTCTGTTGCACTCAATATTAAAAAGACGGATGATAGATTTTTAATTTTGTTTTCTTGAGATAACAGTCTTGCCCTGTCATCCTGGCTGGAGGGCAGTGGCACGAAGTCTGCTCATTGCAACCCCCGCCTCCCGAGCTCAAGCAATCCTCCCACTTCAGCCTCGCGAGTAGTTGGGACTACAGGCATGCACCACCAGGCCTGGCTAATTTTTGTATTTTTAGTAGAGACGGGGTTTCACCCCAGGCTGCTCTGAAACTTATGGGCTCAAGAAATTGGCCTGCTTCAGCCTCCCAAAGTGCTGGGATTACAGGCATACGCCCACGTGCCCAGCCCAGATAGATATATATTTTTAAAATCAATCAAAACTATCTTTTTATACATAGTTTGAGATACATATCTAACTGTATTTACTACAATGAATAGAAAAGTAGAAGTATAAAATGCAAAAGACTATTTTTATAATTTTTGGATAAGAATACCTTAAACAAATCAGAAAACTAGAAACCAAAAAGGAAAATACTAACAGATTTGACTATATTAATATGTGAAACTTGTTTCTGGTAAGGGATAACATAAACAAAAATAAAAGAAAGGCGACAGACATGAAGAACATATTTATTACATATAAAATAACAAGGGAAAAATGACCATACTACATAAAGAGTATCTACAAATCATAGGAAAAGCAACATCTCAGCAGAGGACATAAAAAGATATTTCATGGAAAAAATGCGATTATCCAATAGTATGCAAATTAAAATACAGTACACCTTGCTGCTAATAATGAAGATAATTAAAATCGAAATGACACAATTTTTACTCATTTTTACTCATAGAGAAAATGGACTTACTGACATTAAGTAGTGTTTGCAAGTGTTCAAAGAAAGACACTCATACACTGTTGGAGGATGTCTAATTTGGCACAGGCAGTATCTATACAAATTTCTAATATGCTTTTTGATCCCAACATTGCACTCACAGGATTCTAGCTTGGTAAAATATTCTAACTTGTGCATAAAAATGGGTGTTTGGCTGGGCATAGTGGCTCACACCTGTAATCCTTGCACTTTGGGAGGCCAAGGTGGGTGTATCACTTGAGGTCAGGAGTTCGAGAACAGCTTGGCCAACATGACAAAACCTTGTCTCTACTAAAAATACAAAAATTAGCTGGGTGTGGTGGCACATGCCTGTAATCCCAGTTACTTGGGAGGCTGAGGCAGGGGAATCACTTGAACTCTGGGGGTGGAGGTTGCAGTGAGCCAGGATTGTGCCACTGCATTCCAGCCTGGGAGACAGAGTGAGACCCCATCTCAAAAAAAAAAAAAAAAAAAAAAAAAAAAAAAATGGGTGTTTATTATAGACATACACACACAAACACGAAGGAAATAGCTTAACTATCCATTTTAAAATAATCGACTGCACAGCTATTCAAGATCTCCAAGACATGTTGTTCACAAAAACAAAAAAAAGTTGTCCAATAAAATATTTGATTACTATATATTTAGAAAACATTGCATGCCTTAAACCCATGTATATAAATACATATTAAAAGATCCTCAAGAAGAAGTATCAAACTAATAATCATGTTTACCTCTTAGAAAGGAAAATTAGTTTAATTGAAGAAGGTGAGTATAAAATGGAATTTTAGCATTCTACTTTATATATTTTGGTACATATAAACTTTTACTATCAAGCACATATTTATGTAGTAAAGCAATGAAACAAAAAATGAAAGTCAAGAAGCAAATGTATTATAAAGATATCTATAAATTATCTTTAATAACAATCATTAGGTAAAGGCATTATTATAAGCAAGTTTCAAGCTCTTTTATAAACATTGTATTATCCCACTTTATCTTCACAACAATTCTGTGAGGTACAGAAGTAGGTATATATTATTATTCTTATTTTGTAGTTGAAGATACATTCTTAGAGAAGTTAAGTAATTTGCCATACTTTGTATTACTGCATTTACTGAAAATGCAGCCTCTTTCTTCCTTGTGAGACAGAGGCAGATGTAATGAGTTTGTCTTATAAGTGTGGTATATGAAAGTTCAAAAACACACACAGATAGGCATGTAGCTATAGCCTTCTTTGCAGAGCTTGCAGAGTTATAATAATACCATAGACTGAGAATTGTGAAGAAAATCAAGATAATTAGAACTATTTTAAGGTTATGATATAATCAAATAAAATATGAATGTACTTTACAAACAGGAAAATGCTATGCAAATAGAAGTTATTACAGTGGTCTCTGTTGAGTAGCAGGTAGCTTAGCAGAACTAGAAACCCTGAGTAAAATTCTGGCTCTAATACTTCCCAAGCACATTTCTGTAAAATGCAGCTAACATTCTTTCTTTCCCATCCCATATTCCTACATTATGTGCATATAACTACACATACATACATATAGGAATATGAGAAATAAGTGAGATGATACATATAAAGGCATCTAGTATAGTGCCTGGCAAGTTATACATGCTCTATGGATACAAGTTCTATATGAAATTCATTAAAAAAAAAAAAAAAGACATATAGCATAGGTCAGACCAAAGCAAAGCAGAGGACTGAGCATTGCTAAAATGTTGGTGGTAATTGAAGACCCAACTGCCTCTAGTTTTTTCTGGTGACCTTGGAAATATGTTAAAAAAAATATCAACAGACTGAGCTATCTGAAATAATTTTTAGAGAAAAGCTGTCTTTGTGTTTGAGAATATTTAATCATTTCAGACAATGATCTCTATGATTGTGATTTAATCTAGCAACCGTCACTTTTGCATTGAGTAAATTAATTTGTCTCCCTTTGATCACGGCTCCTAAACTACACAGCTGTGGACATGTTGCCTTCCTTCTCTGATTCATTAAAATTACTTTCACATTCACGGTATTTTCATGACTGCTTGATATATTGCTCCAAGCATTGGTAAGTGGATAAAGAATTTCTGGCAGGTTGGGAAGGATGAATTTGTCCTGCAAGATATTACATCTTGATGTATTGCTATTGAATCACCTGGAAAGTGTTGAATGAACTGTTGAGCTTTGGTACCTATTTTCAGTGTCTAATGTTGGGTATCTAATGTACAACACACTTATGTGGTATACATAAATATAAATAAACATAAATATAATATATAATATAGGGCCGGGCGCGGTGGCTCAAGTCTGTAATCCCAGCACTTTGGGAGGCCAAGACGGGCGGATCATGAGGTCAGGAGATAGAGACCATCCTGGCTAACACGGTGAAACCCCGTCTCTACTAAAAAATACAAAAAACTAGCCGGGCGAGGTGGCGGTGGCCGGTAGTCCCAGCTACTCGGGAGGCTGAGGCAGGAGAATGGCGTGAACCCGGGGGACGGAGCTTGCAGTGGGCTGTGATCCGGCCACTGCCCTCCAGCCTGGGCAGTAGAGCGAGACTCCGTCTCAAAAAAATATATATATATATATATAAAATATAGAAACATGTTGTATAGAAGATAAATATATACATAAATATAAACATCAAGTTGCTTATACTTTCAAGGTTATCTACTGCATTTCTACTCCAACTTATGACAACAAAAGGGTGTAGAAGATATAACCACCTCTCCTTGACCTTAATTGAAGTTTGTGTTTTGAGCTGAAAACTAATCTAAAACCCACATTTTCACTTAGGGTTACAATCTCTTTGAAATATTCAGACTTGAAGATAAAATTGAGTCACCTTCAAAATGACCTGAAACTTTTTTTGCTTCTTTCTCCCTTGTCATAGCCAGCTGAATTTGACATATCTTTGCTAACAACTTTTCCATCCTAATATTAATGCTGTCACACCTCCTTTAAATCTTTGCTCAAATGTGTCCTTCCTCAGGCCTAACTTGAATATCCTATTTTAAAATTTATATACATCCCTGGACTCATTTCCTGTATCCTTCTCTAATTGTTTCTTTCTTGCATCACTTATCAACTGCTTCTTGTCATATAATACACATATTTATTGTATCTGTTGTTTATTATCTGTGGCTTTTAGCTAGTATATAAATTCCATAAAGGAATCTTGGTAGACTTTGTCCACTGATATGTCTCAAGCATCAGTAAGAGGGCTTGGCACAAAGTAGACATTTAATAAATATATATTTGAATGAATGCATGAATATGTTTCATAGGTGTCTCCTTAGGAAAAAAAACTTTTTTTTTGAGACAGGGTCTCACTCTGTCACCCAGGCTGGAGTGCAATGGTATGATCATGGCTCACTGCAGCCTCAACCTCCTAGCCCAAGTAATCCTCCCACCTCAGCCTCTCTAGTAGCTGGGACCACAGGTATGCACCACCATGACTGGCTAAATTCTTTTTAATTTTTTGTAGAGATGGGGTTTCACTACTTCACCGAGACTGGTCTTGAACTCCTGGGCTCAAGCAAGCTTACTGCCTCAGCCTCCCAAAGTGCTGGGATTACAGACATGAGCAACACTGGCCTCAAGAAAATTCTTGATCTGATTTGGCAATGCTCATAAGAACACCATCTAATCACAAGGGAAAATGGTATTCATGGAGACTGTTTTGGGTGAGTGAGTGACTTTCTGAAGAATATGTTCTCTTGGTAAAATATGTGACTACGTTTAGTTCTAAAATATATATTCATTTCTTTGGAATGCTTTCATATTATTTGTGATTTAGAATACCCTACTAGTTCAAAGTATAGCATCTGTGTGGTTATACGCGAAGATGAAAAACTAGAAACTTTTTTTTTGTATTACCCGAATAGAGATCTTTGATCTCTGTGTTTAAATTTCAAAGCTTGAACTCTAGAATCACAGTGCTATGTTCTTAGATGCTATTCCTATACTCCAAAGGTCTTAAGGCAAATGAAACACTGATTTTTTAAAATAAGAAGTGAAGCTAGGGGAAATCTCAGAAAACAGTGATATGCTTAGCGGTAATTTGATGGCAGAGAAGAAACATCAACAAAATGCTTCTTTTTTATCTCTCACATTTTAGGGCTACAGTTTCAAAATATGTAGACTTCACATATGTTCCTAGGCCAGCAATATTTACATAAGGTAAACTTGAATAGGAAAATTGAGGGAAAAAAAGAGAGAAGGGGTTGATTGTGAAGTATTGCTCTTCGGAGTTGTACATGGCCCAATTTGTTTAATTAAACGCTTGAAACATAGCTTAAGATGTAATCAGTCAATTCCTTACTGAATGCAGATTCATTAGGAGTATCCAAACAAGTCTAAACTAATGGAATTCACTTGAAAAACAAAAAGCCCAAACTCAACAAGATAAATTAATTAAAGATTTTTGATTAATAACTCATGTTTGTTCTAGAATAAAAGAATTTACTGGAGAGTTACCTTCTTCATCTACATTGTATTTTGGTAAATATTTATTGAAACTCTCTTTTCCACAAAGGTTTTAAGGTGGCTCGTAACAAAAGCTACATGAAATTAAAAGAATAAAAGACCCAGAGAAAAGGTTAGACCAATATGCCAATGTTAATAGAATCTTAAGATTTGGCCCCGAGCTTTCTGGCAGCCATATATAAAATTAAACACACCATCAGTTATATCATTCTCATTATCAGAAAGGATCACATGAGTCTTTCAGAAGAAACAAAAGCTCTTTATGGCATTGAATTACACACAAAATTTCTTACTGAAATTTTATATAAAAGATACAGAGTAATATGTAAAATTACTCTGTAATTTACATGACTGTTTCTTGTAATAATTAAAAAAATAAAAACAGAGGACACCATCAGAAGTAAGTACATGATCCTTTGGGAGTGCTGGATAGGAATAATTAGCTCAACTTAGGGGTATAAGGTAGGCTTCCCAGAGGAGTTGATACATGAACTTAATATGCGTAAATTATCCAGGTGAAGAAAGAATGGCAGGGAAGCACATTGCAAGCACAGTAAACAGTATACTGATTCTTTGCTCCTCTAGTACTCTGATGTTCAAATAGTTATGACATATTTAATTAGAATTTGGTTTCTTGTTTACATGAGTAATTCAGTAAAAGATGCAGTCACTGCCATTCTAAAAACCTTAATTGAGTAGTTCCATCTTAACCTAAATTTGGCTTGGTTCTCATGAGAAAAGATGGAAATTGGTGAAAACGACGTGTAGGTCATGTAGTTTAACCTATATAATGTGCTCGCAGCTGTCCCTCACACCCTTACAACAATCCTAACATATAAAAAGGCTCTAAGATGGGATTAGGAAAGCATGAAGTCCTCATCAAAAGAACACAAATTAGGTCCTTCATTAGGGGTTAGAGCTTCAGGTGCAAGGAATATGAGGTTTGTAAATGGGACTAGATTGGAGCCTTCGCAATCTTTTGATCTTCCATCCCACAACTCTAGAGGAATAACCAGTATGGGAAATTTTCTAGGTCACTCATTCCTATCTTTGGTAGCCAACTATAACCAAGATGATTTCTAGAATAAATAAAGCAGGAATGAATGGCTTAGAATGGCTCCATTTTGAGCCTGTGAAGAAGAGCGAAAGATGTAGATAAGGCTGATATATTTTCAAGCCTGATTCAGTAGAGTAGATGATAAGATGAGAATTTCATATAGCTGATGCTCCAGTTATAGATAAAGATATTCTATTTTCCTAAACTGTCATCTCTGGATGCCTTGATAAACTAGTATAATTGCTGTGGAAGGCAGGATAAAACTTAGAAATTGGGGGTAATGAACATATGAGGACTAATATTTGTATACGTGGATGATCCTCTTTAATACTGTTTTGAACAAGGTGAATCAAATAGATACTTGGAAACAGATTGTTAAGAGGATTTTAAAAGTCTAGTTTTGAACACATCATGCCTTCTTAATTTAAACAGAAGGCTTAAAACCATCAAGTTGACTTGCTGAAATTAATCCTGAGGTATTAAATAGCTATATGATCCTGGAAATTTATTTAATTTCTTTTTGCTTCAATTTTTACTTCTGTACACAAGTTATAATAGTATCTATCACATAGTTTTTAAAAAATATGAAATGAGTTAGAACATGCTAAATGCTTCTAATAGTGTTCATCATACAGAAAAAAACTTTTAAGTGTTAATTGTTGTTGAAGTTGCAGTTGTTATTATGTAGAGAGACCCCTGAACATAGAACTTCTCACTTCACTTCTTCACAAAAATAAATATCTATTGAATGGATGAATGAATGTTTACTTATTTTCACCTTACCATAAAAATAGCACTTTTTTTTTCACTGCTGAAATGGATTTTCTATGGGTAAATGTAATTATCCAGTGTGTAGATTCAAGGAATTTAACACTAAAGGGAATAGGGTGGAAATTGGAGTCTTTTAAGGAAAGATGGAAGGGACATACAGAGTCAGCTAGAGACAAATTCCATCTGATAGCTTTCATTACTTAGGATGTGGACATGTATCCTCACAGTTTCCTCTGTTGTTATTAGTTGCTTGGTGTTTAATACATTTCTAGAGCAGAAAGAAGTAAGAAATAAATATGATGCACTCATCAATAAAAAGATGATGCAAACTACAATAATTTTAAAAAGGATTTATCAAACAATGTAAAGGAAAAGTGTGAGAGGCTAAGGAAAATACAACTAGATGATAAAATGAGATATAGAAATAAAATGGAACGAACAACAAAAAAAGATTAAATATCAATGATATACAGAAGTGTCCTCCTTATCTGCGGTTTTGCTTTCCAGTTTCAGTCACCCACGGTCAAGCTCAGTCCAAAAATATTAAATGGAAAATTCCAAGGATAAACAACTCATAACTTCCAAATTGTGTGCTCTTCTAAGTAGTGCCCAGGATGCTAATAATCCCTTTGTTCAGAGTATCCACGTTGTCTCTGCTACCGGCCTGTTAGTAACTTAGTAGCCGTCTTGGTTTATCAGATCACCTGTCACGGTATCTCAGTGCTTGTGTTCAGTAATCCTTATTTTACTTAATAGTGGCTACAAAGTACAAGAGTAGTGATGCTGGTGATTTGGATGTGTCAAAGATACGCTATAAAGTGCTTCCTTTAAGTGAAAGGGTGAACGTTTTTGATTTAATAAGGAAAGAAAAAAGTTGTATGCAGAGGTGGCTAAGATATATGGTAAGAATAAATCTCTCTGTGAAATTGCAAAGAAAGAAAAATGAATCTGTGCATAGTATATATAAAGTTTGGTTCTATCTACAGTTTCAGGCAGCCAC
The DNA here is from genome assembly GCF_008728515.1 of Papio anubis. Classification (NCBI taxonomy): domain Eukaryota; kingdom Metazoa; phylum Chordata; class Mammalia; order Primates; family Cercopithecidae; genus Papio; species Papio anubis. The sequence continues at coordinate 38,466,635 of NC_044987.1, read as the reverse complement.
TGGGGGTCTTGGAATGTATCTTCTGTGGATAATAGGGGACTAGTCTATAACAAAATAATTATAACCAGAGGACTAAAAGTTGAAATAGTGAAAATAATAAAATAAGATAAAAATGATATGAACATATAACCAATGCCTGATATTAGGAACAGCTAGTAAAGAAATAATAATTTAAAAAAATCAGCTGGGTGAGGTGGAGAGCCTATAGTCCCAGCTACTCGAGAGATTGAGGTGGGAGTACAGCTTGAGCCTAGGGGTTAGAGACCAGCATGAGCTACACAGCGAGACTCCGTCTAAAAAAAAATTAAAAAGGTTCTCTCAAAGACTCCTTAGCCACATTCGCTTAGAACGCAGACCAGTATTCCTTTACCCCGTTTTATACCTTAATCCTTAAATGTAGTCTTTAAACTACGGCTATCAATTCATACAGATCCAAATTCTTTCCTCGAACATAGCAAAAAGTCAGGTGTTTCCCCACTCTGGCCTCTTGTTTTAAAACTTTAGTTTCTTGATATCATTATTACCGGAAAAGTATCCCATGTCATGTGAGGAAGTGCTCCTCAGACTTTAGTCTCTGTATCCCTTTAGTCGGGCAAAGCAAACAAAAGTAATCTCTGGAAAGAGTGGTGTTGAGCTTGAAAACAAATCAGTAAAATGTTGATTTTTTAAATTATTATGTGCAAAGTATTTTTTCATTGCAAATACAAATATATCAGTGTTTGCATTTTATAGAAATTCATATTCTGGTTTTTTTTTTTTTTTTGAGACGGAGTCTCGCTCAGTCGCCCAGGCTGGAGTGCGGTGGCAAGATCTCGGCTCACTGCAAGCTCTGCCTCCTGGGTTTACGCCATTCTCCTGCCTCAGCCTCCCGAGTAGCTGGGGCTACAAGCGCCCGCCGCCACGCCCGGCTAATTTTTTGTATTTTTAGTAGAGACGGGGTTTCACCATGTTAGCCAGGATGGTCTCGATCTCCTAACCTCGTGATCCGCCCGCCTCGGCCTCCCAAAGTGCTGAGATTACAGGCATGAGCCACCACGCCCGGCCCAAATTCATATTCTTTAAAGGTCAGCCAGAATACACTCTTAGGATAAATTACACAGAACAGCATTTGGCTAACTATACCATAGGATATCAATTAGGGTTATGTGAAAAACACCAAATAAACTTAGAAAATTCCAGTTTCTAAATAAGTTAAACGGCTTTGTTTGCTAGAGAAAACTTCCAAAACACCAATATCTTTTATACTTCTCTAAAAATGGGCTCTAGTACCGTCTATACTAACTTGAAAACGGAATTCCTTTGAGTGTATGTTGCAAAGCCCAAAACTAATATTTCATGACATATGCTTTGAGAAACAGTTTCAAGAGAAAGAACTATACAGAGAGGTAGAAATCTAACTCTCTAGTCAAGTCTCTACAATGTCTGAATCCAATTGTGTCACTACAGGAATAATAGGAGGAATTCAAAAAGCTTGACAATATATTGAAATGGGAAGAGAAGCATCTGGAAAAGTGATAGAGCTAACTGAACTTTCTTTTTAAAATCTGGACTCTCTGAATGGAGCATTGCATGTTTTTAACTTCAAAAACTTAAAGTAGTTTGAACATGCTTCTTTGAGGTGAAATATGCCTTAATATATTTTGAATCTAAAATAAAAGAAAATAAATATACATATGCATTGTCTTATTTATTGAATAACTCACTTCCAGGGTCAGTTAAATTTGGAGATCCAAATCTTTGTCCATTTCTTTTTGAGATTTTCAGTTTTTGTCTATGTCACAGGAAGAGTTCGTGTCATTGCACAAGTGCAAATAACTTCTTGAGGAAAGAAAAACTGCTATGAAACATGCCAGTATTTTATGCCCCAACTGAGACATCTGTGCACACAATTGACATTCAGAACTCCCTGGTATACATTATTTCATAAGCCTTTGCATATTTTGCTTTCAAGCCCTATTATTATTGATTTAAAAGAAATGAAACTTTTTTTTTTCAAATATTATCCACTACCTTTGAAATGCTAAAGTGAGAATCTTTGAAATGAGTTTGGAAAAAATCTTGAATAATCCACATCATCATAGACATGTAACACTCAAATGAATTCACTCAGTCACTGCCCTTTAACAGCTGTGTTTTTTCTTATAACCTTTAATTTTAATATTTGCAACTATATTTTAGTGTAGTTATAGTGCCCTCTCTATGAATATACTTTCTGGATTAGAGAAAGGATGCAGAATATTTTTCCATAACAAAGTCATTTGGGTTGAATTGTCAAAATCTAATCCTCATAACACCACTCTCATTTGATTTTGTAAAGTGAAAAAAGACGTCTACTTTAACACACTCAGAGCAGGATTAAGACATCTTTCAAACCTTCTGATCACTCCAAAGATTAACAAAAATGCTTTGCTAACTTTAACCAAAAGACCAGATGTAGAATAATCTTCTATTTTTCTAGTAAGTATTGAAAGGCAGGATTATACAAATGGAGACACACATATATAAATGGGGGTGATCTCTCTCTGTATCTCTCTCACTATTCATACATACTTTTTCTTTAGTGCTTTGAAAAGTGACATGTTGCTTTTAGGTTAGTATATGAATCAGTAATGAGTAAAAACTACTTTGAAGATTACTTAATGTTATATTCATTCATATTGGAGATAATTTTCCTTAATATTTAAGTTTCATGTTTTTCAGGAATAAATGTTAAAAATCAAGTTTAATTTTTAAACATACATAACCTCTGTGCCATTCTGTCTTCACTTCCCATTAGTTCCCAAACAAAGCCCTACACAATCTTTAGTTGATTTCCTTACTGTTTAGTAGATGTCCTCTTATATGATGTGAATAGAACTGGTAGTTGGTTAGTTAATTTAAGAAATAAAAATAAAATTTGGTTAAACAGAATTGTGTATGTATATATACATTATATACATACATACTTACATATATAAATTATATTTTTTAACTTAAAACGTAATTTTAAAATTTATTTTTAATGTAAAGTTTATAATGTGCCAGCATTCACAAATCTTTTGATGTTAGGGCCAAGGCCTTTCTTTTTGATATGGTTTTATTCTCTGAAGTCTTTCTTGCATGAATCACATACATAATGCATTTTCTGATTTCAATTTCTGGTTTCACTAAAATGGAATGGAAACTTAAAGACACAAGGCAATTTGAGTGCAAAATCCTCATACTTAATGATCAATTGATTGATTGATTGCAATGCTCCTTCCGTTTTTCACATTCTTAATTTCACAGCATTTAAAAATTGTTTATTGTAAAACATATTAAATACACAAAATATAAATAAAGTGTCTTCTGTGATGCTGCCTATGAAGGTGGCAGTCATCTCCTATTCAGCATCATGGCCATACTCAGAACCCTCATAGAGCCCAAGATTGTCATAAAGAGGACCAAGAAGTTCATCATCAGGACAGATGAATATGTCAAAATTAAGTGTAACTGGTGGACACCTGGAGGTATTAACAACAGGGTATGCAGAAGAGTCAATGGCCAGAACTTGATGTCCAACACTGGTTATGGGAGCAACAAGAAGACAAAGCACATGCTGCCTAGTGGCTTCCGGAAGTTCCTAGTATCCAGCGTCAAGGAGCTGGATGTGCTGCTGCTGTGCAACAAACCTTACTGGGCTGAGATTGCTCACAATGTTTTCTCAAAGAGGAACCACACAGCCATCATGGAACAGCAACCCAGCTCATCATCAAAGTCACCAATCCCAATATCAGGCTGCACAGCAAAGAAAATGAATAGACAGGTTGTATGCACGTTTTACTTGTGTTTAAAGAAAACCATAAAAACTGCCAAGATAAGATAACAAATATTGGCATACGCAACAACTAGGTTAAGAAACAGAACACTACCAGTACCTTAAAAGCTCTCTTTGTTCCCCAGAGGCAACCATTAGGCTGGCTTTTATAGGAATCAGTCTCTTGCTTTTCTTTGCGGTTTTGCCAATCTGCATTATAAACCAAAAAGTATCTGAGACAGGTCTCAATCAATTTAAAGGTTTATTTTGCTAAGGTTATGGACTATGACCTGTGACACGGCCTCAAGAGGTCCTTCCTGACAACATGGGCCCAAGGTGGTCGGGTTGCAGCTTGGTTTTATATGTTTTAGGGAGACAGAAGTTACAGGCAAAGACATAAATAAATGCATGGAAGGTATATATTGGTTCAGCCTGGAAAAGTGGGATATCTTGAAGCAGTGGGGGAGTTGGGTGGCGGGGGGACTTCCAAGTCATTATGGATTCAAAGATTTCCTAATTAGCAATTGGTCACAAGAGTTAAGCTCTGCCTGAAGAGTTGAAGCCAGCATAAAGAAATATTGAGTTACGATAAAAGGAGAGGTTGTGGAAGCCAAGGTTCTTATCATGTAGATAAAGCCTTCAAGTAGCAGGCTTCAGAGAAAACGTCTCTTAGCAGGCCTTAAATGATGTCAGACTCTGCAGAAAAGACATAGTAAGGGAAGGAGATTTTCTACAGAACGCACATTTCCCCTACAAGAGACAGCTTTGCAGGGCTATTTCAATATATGTCAAAAAAATATATTTGGCAGTAAAGCACTTTGACTTCCCTCAAGGCCTGCTATTTGTCATGTAATGCTACACCAGAGTCAGGTTGGAATTTGGTATCTTATTGCTATCAAGAGCCTGCTTCGTCAGTCTCAAGATCGCTGTTTTAATGTTAATGCTGGTCAGATATATCTAAACTCCAAAGTGAGGAGTACATAATGAGACATGTCTGACTCCTTCCCATTATGGCCTGAACTTGTTTGTCAGGTTTCTTTGGGATCCCCTTGGCCAAAAAGGGGTCCATTCAGTCAGTTGGGGAGCTTAGAATTTTATTTTTGGTTTGCAGTATGTATTATTAAATAACATTTTGTTTAGTTTGGCCTTTTAAAATATTTTTAAAAAATAGAATCAAGGTGTAGGGTTTTTTGTGTGTGACTTGCTTCTTTCATTCAACAATATGTTGATGTGTTTAGCTCATTCCCTTTTCCTGTAGCATTACATTCCATTTTATGACAGTACCTCAGTTTACCTCTTCTACTATTGATGGCCATTTAGATTTTGTTTTAGTTTAATTCCCCCCACAGTAGATACTAAGAGAAAGATCTGCATGTAGGGAGCTTATCTGGAAGGTGATACCTGGAAGCACTGTGAAGGAGTAAGGAAGTGAGACCTGGAAAGAAGAAGAGCCCACTTATTTATAAGCAGATTACCACAAAGAGCAACTGGGCTCATTCCCATTGGGAACTCTGAAAGATAGTGTGAAACACACATTAGACTTTTCCACTAAAGGAGGAGGGATCTGGGCTATTTATCCACCATCCTAAATTGGTTGAAAGCCCCTGTTGGGACAGAAATTCTCTTCTACTTAAGGCTTGTCCCAAGTATTCTGCTAAAGACGATGCCTTCAGGCAATCGTCAAGAAATATGTAGGAGGCAATCATCTTAACAGCAGCTGTCTAGGATAGATTGAGGCGGTGTGGATGGAGCCCTTTTAAGATCTGCTACTGCTACCCCTTGCACCCTTCAGATCCACTCAACCCTCACACTATGTTCACTCTATGTTGTCACTGATTCTTCAAGTTTTTAAGGTACAGGTACCTGAAAAATAGAAAGAAAATAAAAGGCTTAAATGTAGATGGAGTAAGTACAGTCCCTACTGCTGTAGTTGGTCCTGAGGCCATCAGTTGATATTCATCATCTCCCTCCTTTACCACCCATGGTAGATGTCCCTTGGTCAGAACATCTCTTGGATGCTTCTCTTGGTAGGTGACCCAGTCCTTTATCTTTGAGGGAACTGAATTTCTGGTTACCTTGCCCTTTTCAAGACCAGGTAGTTGCAACTGCCCATGTGCTATTATCATTAGGCATGGAATCACCAAGAGGTACCCTGGGGAATTCTGAGTTGGAAAAAGTTGATGACTTTGTACTATAGGATCTTCCTGTCAAAGAGCATGGTAATTATCTATTTGGTCTTTAAAAATGTTCTTTAATAGAATTTGATAATGTTATGCATGTAAGGCTCAATACACTCACATATACAAGTATATCCACACATATCCTAGATTTTGATGTTACTGTGAATATGATTTTCAAGTTATGCTTTTTAATCGTTGGTGGCATATAAAAACTGCTTTTGTGTATTGATTTAGTTTCCAGAAAATTGGCTAGATTCTTTGGGGTTTTCTAAATGAATAACCACATGTATTTATGATTATCCAATTATGATTATTCTGTTTCTGTGCAATTTTAATGTATTTTTTTTTCTTTTTGTTTTCCTGTACTGAGTGGGAGAGTAGGACTTCCATCAGAAGATTAGGTAGGAAGGGATGATAGTGGGCATCCTCTTCTTGTTCCTGTCAACTTTTTAAACCAACTTTGTACTCCTGGGAGAAACCCAACTTAACCATAATGTATTATGTCTTTTATATGCAACTGGATTGTGTTGGTTAAAATTTGGTTTAATATTTTTGAAACTATATTCATGAGTGTTACTAGTCTATAATTTTCCTACCATGTGCCAGCCATGTCTTATGTTTGTGGCATGATTATGCCAGCTTTAAAAATTGAGTTGGAGGCCAGGCGCGGTGGCTCACGCCTGTAATCCCAGCACTTCAGGAGGCCGAGGCAGGCAGATGACCTGAAGTCAGGAGTTCAAGACCAGCCTGGCCAACATGGTGAAACCCTGTCTCTACTAAAAACACAAAATTTAGCCAGGCATAGTAGCGTGTGCCTGTAGTCCCAGCTACTCTGGAAGCTGAGACAGGAAGAACCACTTGAACCCAGGAAGCAGAGGTTGAGCCAAGATTGCACCACTGCACTCCAGCCTGTGCCACAGAGCGAGACTCCATCCAAAAAAAAAAAAAAAAAAAATTGAGTTGGAAATTGAAACGTGTTCCTTCTTTTTCAATTCTCTGAAAAAATTCATATAAAATTGGCCTTAACTACTTCTTGACTATTTCATAAAATCCGGCTTTTTTTGTCCTGCCTTTTTCTTTGTGGCAAGATTTTGAACGACTGTCTGAATTCCTTTAATAGCTATCAGGCTATCCAGCTTCTCTATTTTTTCCTAAATCAGTTTTGGTGAGTTGTAGTTTGTGGTAATTCATTCATTACCTCTAAATTTTCAACTTCATTGCCATAAACTTGTACACAATATCTTATCATTACCTGTTTAATCTCTGTAGTTTCTATAGTTATGCTCCTTTTAAATTCCTAATAATGTTGTCATCTTCTCAATTTTTTTCAATTTTCTCAATTTCTTCAGAGATTTGTCAATTTTATAAATATCTTAAAGAATCAACTTTTGGCATTGTTATTCCTCCCTATTATTGTATGCTTGGTTTAGCCCTTACTTTTATTAATTAAAATATATTCTTTGTTATTTCCCTTACTTTTCTTCAGATTTTTCTTGCATTCTTGTTCTTATTCCTCAAGTTGAATTTTTAAAAATTCATTTTAAACTTTTTTTTCTAATGAAAGCAATTAAGGGAATAGGTTTTGCTCCAATTCCTCAAAGAGCATACATATTCTATTATTGTTTAAGTACAAGTTTGCATCCCCTTCCCTTCCTCCCTTCCTTCCTTCCTTCCTTCCTCCCTCCCTCCCTTCCTTTCCTTCTTTCTTTTGTGTGTGTGTGTGTGTGTGTGTGTGTGGTTTTTTTTGGGTCTGGCTCTGTCACCCAGGCTGGAGTGCAATGGTGTGATCTCTGCAACCTCTGCTTCCTGGGTTCAAGTAGCTTGAACCCAGGTTCAAGTTCAGCCTCCCGAGTAGCTTGGATTACAGGGGCACACCATCACATCTAGCTAATTTTTTGTATATATGTATTTGTAGAGACAAGTTTTCACCATGTTGCCCAGGTGGCCTCGAACTCCTGAGCTTAATGGATCCCTCTACCTTGGCCTCCCAAAGTGCTGGGATTACAGGTGTGAGCCAACACGTCTGGCGTAATTACAAGTATTTTCTATATTTTTAGTTTTGCCATCCACTCATAAGTTGTTTAGATTATTATTATTATTAATTTTTTTTTGAGACAGAGTGTCACTCTGTCGGCCAGGCTGGAGTGCAGTGGCATGATCTTGGCTCACTGCAACCTCTGCCTCCTGGACTCAAGCAATTCTCCTGCCTCAGTCTCCCAAGTAGCTGGGATTACAGGCATGTGCCATTACGCCCGGCTAATTTTTGTATTTTTATTTTTATTTATTTATTTATTTATTTATTTATTTATTTATTTATTTATTTTTGAGGCAGAGTCTCGCTCTGTCGCCCAGGCTGGAGTGCAGTGGCGCGATCTCGGCTCACTGCAAGCTCTGCCTCCCGGGTTCCCGCCATTCTCCTGCCTCAGCCTCCCAAGTAGCTGGGACTACAGGCGCCGCCACCACGCCCGGCTAATTTTTTTGTATTTTTAGTAGAGACGGGGTTTCATTGTGTTAGCCAGGATGGTCTCGATCTCCTGACCTCGTGATCTGCCCGTCTCGGCCTCCCAAAGTGCTGGGATTACAGGCTTGAGCCACCGCGCCCGGCCTAATTTTTGTATTTTAATAGAGACAGGGTTTCACCATGTTGGCCAGGTTGTTCTCAAACTCCTGACCTCAGGTAATCCACCTGCCTTGGCCTCTCAAAGTGCTGGAATTACAGGCGGGAGCCACCACGCCTGGCCTAGATGATTTTTTTTTTAATTTTAATTTTCCAATGAATGAAGTTTCCATGTTATCTTTTAAAATTATTTCTAACAGTTGGATTGGGGGAGAAGAATGTGATCACACTAATGCTGATTATTTGAAATTTAATGATGCTATTTTAAGGCCTATAACGTTATCAATTATTATGAATCTTCCATGCTTAAAAAGAATGTTTATTCTTCATTCACTACGGACAATTTATGTTGATATTTACAATCTTCTACTTTATTTATTTACATATATTAAACAGGTTTTTATATGTGCCTGCTATTTCTGAAAGCTGAAGCTTTTGTGGGTCTTGTTCTGCTGTCTGTTGTTTATGCTGGTGCTCACTCATGATGCTTTGTTTACATGTGTGTTTTGTGATTTTTGATAATGGATCTGGTGCTGGTTTTCTTTGAAACTTTATAGAAACTTTCTGAAGCCTCCTAAGAGAGTTTGATTCTATTTTCTGCTGTTGTAGCCAACTGGGGACACTCCAGATAAAATTCTCTACTCAAATATTTTTGGACACATCGATTTTATGAATGCAAGCCCAAACTCATATGAATGCCTCTGGTGGTTATGTATTTTCAGGGGAAAATTTTTCCCCTTTGTGACACAGCAGAGTTTATTTCATTTTTACCCTTACTCAGTGGTTATAATCTCATGGAGTACCAGCTTTTGGTAGAGGATCTTTTTATTATAATCCTCATCTCGAGCATGCCCTAGCCTGTGTATCCTGTTCCCCATAACCTATGCAGTTGCCAAAATGCAGGTTCAAGGTCTCCAGAGTTCAACAAAAACTATCAGGGCAAAAGCTGTCATTGCTACTTATGTTCAGGGATTCATGATTTTTACTTCAAGTCTGAAATTGGCATATTCGTTACTTTGGTGGTAACCTACTGATCTATTTTCAAGATGCCACTCTATCTTTTTTGTGTTTTCAAATGGCTTTGAGATATAAATCACATACCATAAAATTTTCCCCTTTGAGGTGTACAGGTCAGTGGTCTTTAGTATTTTTAGAGTTGTACAACCATTACTACTATCCAATTTTAGGACATTTTCTTCACCCCAAAAGAAATCTATACCCATTAGCAGTCATTCTTCACCTCACCCCCCAACGCTAGGCAATCACTAATTTCCTTTCTGTCTCTATGGATTTGTCTATTTTGGATATTTTCTAAGAAATCAGTCATATATCATGCAGTGTTTTGTGATTGTCAGCTTTCACTGAGTATAATGTTCTCAGGATTCTTCTATGTTATAGCATGTATCTGTACTTAATTTCTTTTTATTGCCAAATGGTACTCCACAATAACAATGAATCAGATTTTATTTATCCATTCATCAGTTGATGGACATTGGATTGTCTCTACTTTTGGCTATTATGAATAATGCTGCTTTGAACATTTATATACAAGTTTTCAAGTGGACAACATATGTTTTCATTTCTCTTGGTCATATACTTCAGAACAGAATTTCTGAGTTATAGGATAATGCTGTTTAACTTTTTTTTTCTTCTTTTTGAGACAAGGTCTGGCTCTATCACCCAGGCTGGAGTGCAGTGGCACGATCTTGGCTTACTGCAACCTCTGCCTCCCATGCTCAAGCCATCCTCCCACTTCAGCCTCCCAAGTAGCTGGGACTACAGGCACGTGCCACCATGCAGGGCTAATTTTTGTATTTTTTGTAGAAACAACAGGTTTTGCCATGTTGCCCAGGCTGGTCTTGAACTTGTGAGCTGAAGCGATCTGCCTACCTCAGCCTCCAGAATTGCTGGGATTACAGGCATGAGCCATTGCTCTCGGCCTGTTTAACCTTTTGAAGAACTTCTAGATCTTTTTCCAAGTGGCTGGACTATTTTACATTCCCACTAGCAGTGTATGGGGGTTCCAATTTCTGCACATTTTTGCAAACATTTGTTGTCTGTCTTTTTTATTATAGCCATCCTAGTTAGGTATGAATTATTAATACTATCTCATTGTGGTTTTAATTTGCATTTCCCTAATGAATAATGATATTGAGCATCTTTTCATGTGTCTATTGACTACTTGTATATCTTCTTTGGTAAAAAGCCCATGCAAATGCTTAGCCCATTTTTAAATTGGATTGTCTTTTTGTAAAATTGTAAGAGTTTTAAAACTATTTTTAGATGTCTCTTATCAGAGGTATAATTTATAAATAGTTTCTCCCATTCTATGGCCATTTTTCCATTTTCTTGATAGTGGCTTTGAAGCACAAAAATGTTTAATTTTGATGAAGCCCAGTTTATCTATTTTTTCTTTTGTTGCTTATGTTTTTGGTGTCATATCTAAGAAACCATTGCCTAATTCAAGGTCATAAAGATTTACACCTATTTTCTTCCACAAACTTTATAGTTTTAGTTCTTAATTTAGATCTATGAACCGTTTTGAGTTAACTTTTGTATGTAGTGTGAGGTAGGGATCCAACTTCATTCTTCTGCATATAGATATCCAGCTGTCTTAGTACTATTTTTGAAAAGACTGTCCTCTCCCCAACCCCATCAACTATCCTGGTACCTTGTCAAAACTCAAGTGACCATAAATGTGAAAAATAGACATATAGATCCATGGAATAGAATTGAGAGTCTATTCCATGAATCTGTATGTCTATACTTATGCCAGTACCACAGAATCTTTATTTCTGTAGCTTTTTAGTAACTTTTGAAATTCCCATTTTATTTTAAAATCCAGTATTGGGATTTTCGGTGTATTTCATCTACATCCTACAATAACTAAATCAAAAACTATTTATTCATTTATTTACAGTAGAATGCCATTAGTGGTCATTCCAAATAACTGAGCTTTTTTCATTTCAAATGATCTATTTCAGGTATAAAAAAATTTAAAATAAACAACATAACAACCATGTAGTCTCCATCCACCTAAGAAAATAACATAACACAATTATAATAAAGCTCTCTGCGTACAATTTCCCAGTCACATTTCTTATAATCCATTCATTAAAAATGATCAACATCTTAAATTTATGTTTATCATTCCCATACATATCTTTATACTCTTACTTAGTGTCATTTCCAACCACCTACTCTACTATATATCCTCTCCTATAAAGGCTATACTTTAAATACTTGACACCCAGCCTCTCTTGAAGATCTGAAAGGCCATAAAACACAGTCAGAGCTGATGAGGTATAGTTATAAGTCTCTAGCTTGGGTGATCTTTTCCAAATGAAAACGTAAAGACTTGCTATAGGCAACATTTTTGCCCTTCATATTGTTTTCCTTTCCATTTTTCTAGCTTGGAACATAGACAGGAGGCTGAGGTAATGATTCTTGTCATCACTGGTGACAAGAATGAGGAAGAAGGCTTTTATGCATACCCATGGCAGAGATGAAAGGTGAAAATAGCCTGAGTACCCGACAGCATTGTTAGACCCTTATTCCTTGTCAGGATTGCCCACCTAGACCCCTTGTTCCACAAGACAAATACTACCTTTCATCACATTCATGCCATTGATTGTAAGACACATCATTATTCCATATACCACTAAGAAAAGAAAATGCTATTATACAATAGTATAATATTTTCTCTTCACATCAATTGTAAATGATTACCTAATTTTACAAATAAAAAACATGAAAAACATGTGTTCTTAGAGCCAATGAGATATTTTAAAAACCCTTCTCTGTTTAAACCACCATCAGGTGGGGTTTCAAATACCTGCGATGAACAGTTTCCTAATTGATACCATTCTGTAATAAATTGACAAATTTAGATTAAGTTAATGTATTTGAAAACAGAGAAGGAGGAAAATCAGGCTTTGCTGAGAAAGCTGCAGACTTGTTATATCAGACCTGGTCCATGTATTGGCAGATGTATTCCTTTCCCTTTTTCTGTTCTGATCTGTAATGCACTCCTTTAGACTATGTTCCAGCTGAGTTCAGCAAATGAGACAATTTACTGGAGAGTGAAAGAAGATGACTGAGGGTGGGGATTGTATTCCTTCTCCTCCCTCTCTGTCATAAGTGATATTTCCATTAACAGCTGAAACTTCTCCCTGGATCTGGCTCCTACCAGACTGGCCAGCCAATGTTGCAGCATCTGCTTAGTGATCCTGGCTCCTTGTCTTTTTGCCCTTTCATCCTAGAAGCTGTAGTGGCTTCTTGCTTTTATTCATCTCTGAATGGTTCTCACCATTTTCTATGTGGCATCTCTGCTGTCCATCACCTGTGTAACCAATTCCTTGCATTAAAATCTCCCTGACACATCAAATATTTGAATTGGTTTTTGTTTCTCTAATTAGAAATCAGTTGAGACTTTTTAAAGAATGTTGAATTCTCAATCCTAAGCTAAAGTTGTTGTATACTAAGTCAGAGAGATAGGAATGGTAGCAGGAGATATGACTGGGACCCAAGAGAATTCTGATTCTCTGAGCCCCTCCCAAGCACCTAATATACTCTCTGAGGAAAGAGACAATTATTCTCAATATAAAATGCAACTGGCATGCATCCTGATGACAGAAGAAAGTTTTTATGTCTCTTCTCCCCCAAACTGTTGATTTGAAAGCTCAAGGGCAAAATAATTTTTACTCTTAAGATGTTATCTGTACATTTTAGTTTCTCTCCCAAGTAGAACTTATCATTACCATTATCCTGTTCTCTTTCCACACTGAATGGTTATTGTATACACTGGAGGTGAGTAAACATCTTTTGGGCTTAGGTTACTGGTCCATCTTTACTTGCAAAAGAGTTTACCTCAACTAGGTGTGCTGGTCTAGGAGGTGAATGCAGTAAACAGATGAGATTTAGATTGTCTCTCCATAGGAAGCAGGTGAGTGTATTTGGATTATTAGTGAGATTTTGTAATTTAAGATATGGGGAATACGGTGTGTATGAAAATAGGACAGCCAGAAAAAGGTAGTAAACATTTGTGAGGTTTTTTTTTTACATCTATTTCTTATATTTATTAATTTTTTCCCTGACAATAACAACCTGATTTTTCTTTGAGATTACCCCTTTCTCACCCTCAGCCCATTCAATTTGTGTGGTATTAACACTACTTCTGCCTATTGGGATAGGCATTTGATTCAGGCCAGGCCAATCAGAACACTGCACCTCCTTGGCCAAAATGTTCAGGGAAGGCCACACACCCTAATCAAAGCCTGTGAGACACACAGTTAGGTCTTTGAAAGGAAAACATTCACTCTGTTTATGCTGAACGTGGACTTATGAGGATGTTAAATCTGGAGCTTGTCAATCACTTTGCCAATATAAGAGAAGGGCATGCCCAAGGATGGAGACAAGACACAGGGAAACAAAAGTGAGAGACATAAAAGAACCAATTCTTGATGACATTGTTGAGCTGCTGTATACAGCCATGCCTAAACCCAGTATCTCCCAGAAGTTTTAGTTATGTTAAGCAGTACATTCTTTTTTCTAAGCCTATTGGAGACACGCTTTCTTTCCATCCTTTCTCGTATCCTTCTATCCTCTTTTTACTGAAAGAACCCCAAAAGAAGTTTCTATATATGTATGCCATATTTTATATGTTATTGTCTCTTTTCCCCCTTCCTCCTTCCCTTTTGCTGAAAGAATCCTAAGTATTATAGAAAGCATTTGTATATTCTTGCACATCCTAGAGCTGAAGATGACTTAAATTTGATAAAAGGGAACTTAAGATGCTATTTATGTAAACAAACAGAAGCTCTGTATTGATATTATTACATGCAGATCAGCATTGTGGTTTTAAAAACCTAAGCAACAGCATTTTGATTTTAAAAATCTAAGGTCAATATGTTTTCTTAATCCTCATGGTACAAGGTTTTAGTTATTTTATTGCTGCCAATGAAGCTGATCCTAGGACACTCCTGGTACTTTGTCTATGATATTTGGCTCTGTGTCCCCACCCAAATCTCATCTCAAATAGTAATCTCCACATGTTAAAAGGGACCTGGTGGGAGGTGATTGGATCACGGGGGTGGTTCCCCCATGCTGTTCTTGTGATAGTGAGGGAGTTCACATGAGATCTGATGGTTTTAAAATGGCAGTTTCCACTGTGCACTTTCTCTCCTCCCGTCATGTAAGACATATTTGCTTCTCCATTTGCCTTCCACCATGATTGAGAGTTTCCTGAGGCCACCACAGCCATACAGAACTGTGAGTTAATTCAGTCTCTTTTCTTTATAAATTACCCAGTCTCAGGTAGTATCTTTATAGCAGCATGAGAACAGGTATTTAGGAAGGATATTAGAAGCTGTTACACTGTCATTTACAGATCACAAAAGTTCATTAATATATACCCAAGGGAGTATATTACTCAAAGTATTGGTTTTCTCCTAAAATAAAATTTCTTTATTTTAGAAAGGATGCTAGTGAGTCTTTTTTTGGCTAATTTTCTACTTAGTTTTGGAAGAAAATCTAACGCAGGGTTTTAGAGTTGAAAGGGAATATAGCATTATTTCAGCCCCAAACCCTCTTTTTTTGGGTGCGAGAACAGTCACAGAAATGTCAAAGAGAAATTGTGGATAAAATGATTAACAATTTTAACAGCCTTTGGCAGCTGAAGGGTGGGAAGGAGCTGAGTTGTTCTCTCTTTTGTACTTACTTTTCCACTCTCAGGTCTACTTCCATGGCTACACAACGCGCTTCATAGATAATTTTGTAATTACACATTTTTCTCTTAATCTGTATGTATATTATTCATTTTTTTAAAATGTGGATTTTGTTTATTTCCTATGTGACCTTCCAGGCTCATTGGAACGGGGACTATATAAAAATGTCAATTTCAGGCCGGGCCTAGTGGCTCACGCCTGTAATCCCAGCACTTTGGGAGGCTGAGGCGGGCAGATCACGAGGTCAGGAGATCAAGACCATCCTGGCTAACACAGTGAAACCCCGTCTCTACTAAAAATACAAAAAATTAGCTGGGCATGGTGGCAGGTGCCTGTAGTCCCAGCTACTCGGGAGGCTGAGGCAGGAGAATGGCATGAAACCGGGAGGTGGAGCTTGCAGTGAGCAGAGATCGCACCACTGCACTCCAGCCTGGGCGACAGAGCGAGACTCCGTCTCAAAAAAAAAAAAAAAATTCAATTTCATTATTGGTTTATTAACAATGCTAATAAAAAAGATAATGTCACATACTTTTTTAGTAGAGGGGAAAGGGACAACGAGAGCTTAACAACATATTTAGACAGCAGTGCAGGAGAATTTGGAATGGTTCTTCTTGCCTCCTCTAAAGGCCCATCTTACTCTCAACCTCGACTCTCAAGAAGGACTGTGTAAATATGTCCATTCGGGCTGTATTTACCTAGCCTGTGTTCACTAGCCTTGTCTGACCAAACGCCACATAGCAGGCCAGGCAAATTTCCACAGTGCCTGAGAATTAGTCTGTATTTCCCCAGTATTTAGTAGATGCCATGCATATAGAATGTTAATACAAACTTTTAAAGTGAACTAAAGAACACTGAGGCAAGTCAACATTTCACTCGTTTAGAAGCTTCCTAGAGACTAAACTTGCCTTTAAGTACCCATTATTATGAATAGTTTTCAGAACTTTGCATAATGAAGCAACAATATTGTTGATGACTGAAAGTATGATTTCATTAACTACTTCTGAATTTTTTTTTTTTTTTTTTGAGACGGAGTCTCACTGTGTTGCCAGGCTGGAGTGCAGTGGCGCAATCTGGGCTCACTGCAACCTCTGCCTCCCGAGTTCAAGTGATTCTCCTGCCTCAGCCTCCTGAGGAGCTGGGACTGCAGGTGCCTACCAACACACCCGGCTAATTTTTTGTATTTTTAGTAGAGATGAGGTTTCACCATGTTGGCCAGGATGGTCTCCATCTCTTGACCTCGTTATTCACCTGCCTCGGCCTCCCAAAATGCTAGGATTACAGGCATGAGCCACCACGCCCGGCCTACTTCTGAATTTTTTAAAACAGGTTTTTACACATGAAATTATACACAATACAACATACTTGTTTTACAAGTTGAAATCTTTACCGTTATGGTACGGTTACAGTAATGCAGGTAATATTAGTGCGTTCACTTAGAGCAGAGTTATCTATCTTCATAGGGCTTAACACAAAGCCAAGACCGAGTTACTTGCTTAAACTGCTTTCTAGTCTTTGACTTAGAACAAAAAAGAAAAATTACTTCTACCTCCTCTCTATGTCAGGATGATAAACAATGCCAACAATTAAGTGGTCTGGTATTTCTATAAATGGCAGATTGTATTCCAATAGCTCTTAAGTTGTAAATCTTAAGGTTTTAGCTAAATATGTCTATCAAATTGTTGTTATCTCTGCTTTCAGGAACATTATGTCATCTTTGGTAATAGGCTGCTAACAAACAGAAACTACAGACTATACCATGTTTTCCCAAAGAATCCTGTATTTTAATGAATAGCTGAATAAATAGACATTAATTATGAAATTCACATTAAGATAGAAGAAAATCCAAACATTCTGATTGCTTTATCTCTTAAATTTGATAACTACTACAAAACATACTATTTATGTTAGGGTAAAAATAAGCCGACTCACAGGAGTGTAACTGGGAAGTGCTGGCAGATATATACAGTAACATGGAGGAGCCATACAATAAAAGCGTTTATATGTACATCTTTTTTTTTTTCTTTTTATATGGAGAAATGCTGTCTTATAAAATGGGAAAACACACAGTAGACTACATGCAACAAGGACCAATACAATGTGCACAGCAGAAGAATCAAATAAGACACAAGAACTATGGGTTTAAAAAAGAATTTGGGAGCAGGACAAAAAACAAGGATTGAAACCTGGAATGCTTTCTTATTGAGGTTTCAGAATATAAATTTGTCTAACAAGCCTCTTGATAGTTTTCAAAAGTTCCCACTCAACCACCTATGGTTTAAGTGTAGAGCTAAAAATAAACCATCATATTATACAAAACTTTGTATATTAGCATACAAAAGGTAGCAATTTACTTTTTGTATAAAATATAACCTTTTGATAGTATATTTATTTCACATATGTATAAATATAACCCAAAGAATATGTTTTAAGTATTTCTACCAAAATATTCTTTACAAAAGTTTACAAAACAAGTAATTTATTTACATTTACAGCCTAGAACAGGAAAGATTCTGGGCCAGTGATGTTGGTATTGTAAAGAAGGAGAGTGCTTCTAGACATTTTAAAGACTGGGAGAGAGCTTTGCAGAATTTTCAAAGTGTGTTCTTTTTCTTTGAACAGATATTGAAGACTTGGTTATTAAATAACTTCAGCTAAATTACATTTGATATTTGAATATGTGAGCGTATAACTGAAAGGGCTGAAGATAACCTTTGCTCCTCTGTAATTAGGAAAATGATAGTGATATTTTGCATTCATTCCAAATCAGCACACATCTTCCCCATTTTACAGCTGATCTGTACGTGGGCACTGAGGTTAAATGACTCAACAAAAACTCTTTGATATAGTGCTCAGCCCTGAGGGACAAAACCTGGATATGAAGAGTCCAACTAGCATGTGGCAATGATTCATCCCATCAGGGACAGAAGAATGAACAGAACGCTCCTAACAGACCACATTCCATTTCGCTGTTCACCCAAATCCAAATAATATGTCCAATGAAGGACAAATTGTTTTCCCTCTTGATTATGTTTTCCTTCAAATTCCGTGAAATAAATTTGTACACACTGGTACTTGCCTCCCCTGGTTCTTATCTCCAACCAAAACATGATACTTTCTAATCTCGGTTTTAGTCTCCAAACTTACTTTTCTTGTAAGCCAGCCTCAGTCATCAAAATGAGTAGGGAGGATGAGGCTCAATTTTACTTAGCTTGGGAACAAACCAGCAGGCATCAATCATAATAAGAAACATCCCAGGTTATTTGTAGCCAAATAAATCTCATTTATAGCAATGTCCAGTGGTTTTTTTTTTTAAAAAAGTTAAATCCAGTGCAGAGAGGTGTGCACCAATATTTCAGTATGATTAGGACAAGCCTTTGTTATATCTAAAATTTCATTTGGAATGGATTCAGATGTTGGTTGTGGAAGCCAAAATCAAATTGCACAGCTCTATATTTTTGTTTAATCACGAAACACAGCATCTCACTGAAGTAGAGGATTGTGGGAAAATTGTAAAAGTGAGGAGTGAATCTGGGGAAGAAATTCCGTAATCCACTGGATGTTTTCTAGGTTCTCTGACTTTTTCTTAATTAGCACACTGTTTGGTTACTCCAAACAAACCTATAATATTTCAATCTATCCTGCAAGCTTCGGTAAAATTAAATGAAAAGACACAATGGAAAGATTAAACCATACCTATCTATTAGAGCAAATTAAGGAGTTTGTTGCTTGGAACTAGTACCTCCTCATGACATGGGGTTTAAATAAACTACAAGTTCTATTACCTCTTTTTTTTTTCCAGGGAAAAAGGAAGTTGGTTGGGAAGGCTATTTTACACAATTAATTACACATTGACACCACAGTTCTGTTTGGATAAATTGGATACTGTGTCCTGGAGTTTAGACAGGGAAAAGTGATCCCAATGTTTTACTTTCGGGTGTAAGATTTAAAACAAGAATTTGGACCAAAATGTTCATCACCGCAGTTACTTTCTGCTTTCCATTTTTAAGCATGTCATCTTCATGTAGTCTACCTGAACATCAACAGTTCAGCCTCTACAGAGTTTCTGTAAAATACTGCCTTTTAGTGCTTGGAGTTTGGAAATTGTTTCCCCTTTCTTCTTCAGGAATTGTTCCCCAAGATTTCATCAAGATTGATGTCTTTCATCCAGTCATCATTACCAGGCTCTGTCTTCAATAAAGAATCAATGAAATCAGCATCACTGTTTAGGGCAGGGCCCATGTTATCAGTTTGTTGGCTGAGGAAGTCAAAAGCTAAGTCACTGCTGTGGTCAGTTCCTTGAAAAGCCCTGGAACTTTGGTTGGGTGAAGGAAAATTGCTGGGTGTCAGGGATGGCGGCTGGTTGATGCCCGTCCTCGATTGATTCAACCCTGTTCCTGACTGATTCAAATTAGGCAAAATCTGTGTGCTTAGCTGATTGGGTCTGAGATTCAGACCCCTGAGGGGACCCATGGTTTGTCCATTTAGTGTTTGGCTCATTTGGTTCATGGGTCTCATTTGCACTGCTGGTGTTAACTGGTTAGGAGGAGCCACTGCCCTCTGGGAAAATTGCTGGCTACCTACTGCCTGTTGCAATGGCTGATTTGGGGTATAGGCTGCAGGTGTCCCTGTGGGGAAGCGGACTCCTGCAGATGTCAGGGCTTCTTGCTGTTTGGTTGTTGCTTCTTGAGAGGCCCAGTTTGGTGCACTTGTGTTGGATGTGATCATTACGTTTGATGTTCTCTGTGGTGGCATGCTTGCCATACTATGGGTTAAATTTGGTCTCAGTTGTTGTGAATTGCCAACAGATCCAGCTCCAAAAGTGGCTACATTGTTATTATTACCTGGCCCTAAGGTAGGTGGCCGTGGCATCATAGGGTTGTTTTGATTTGCTATCAATTGCTTTGGGTTTCTCTGTTGGGTCAATTGATTCATTCCTGAAGTGACACTGTATGTGGTAGGTTGATTACAAGGCAGATTTCCATACATCCCTATGTTCTGAACTGCTGTAGATAATGATGGCATTCTTGTCCCATGAGAAGTAGACAGGAGGCTGGAATTGGAAGTTAAAATGGTGTGTGTTGAAACTGGGTTTGCCAAAGCCTGGTTAGAGTTTAAGCTTATTGTGGATGAGCCACCTGAGAAAAAGAAGAGAATTTTATTAGTTCGTAACAGTATGTTATCTCCTCTGTAATTGCACTTTTCAATAACTCATTAATATGAAACTGCTTTCAGGTGTAAGACAATTTAGGCGAAATAATCATCAAATAAATTATATAAAAGGAACAAGACAGCTTTTGGGAGGAAGGAGCACCCGAGGTCACTCTTTGGTTCACAAGTTTACACATTACAAAAAGAAGACTAAAATAGAATAGTTCTATTTGGTAGGTTTTATTTTATTCCTCTTCTGAAGTCACTGAAGGGAGGTAATGGTCAATCTTCCATTTTAAATTAGCTTTACCATGTTCCAAGTCCAGAAACTATAGTCTTGATTAGTCAGCTCTCATGAAATCCATGTTACTGTTTACCCCAGGTCCAAATGAGAAAGTATGGATGAATGCTACACACGGCTCCTAGATCAATATTCCCAAACTATGGCCTTGAAAATCACGTCCCATTCTTTGAATCATCCCCATTCAAGAAGCTGCCCCAGTGGCTTCCCAGTGTTCAAAGGCTAAATCTCCATCTCTTTTTTTTTTTTTTTCTTTTGAGACGGAGTCTCACTGTTGCCCAGGCTGGAGTGCAGTGGCATGATCTCGGTTCACTGCAAGCTCCGACTCCCAGGCTCACGCCATTCTCCTGCCTCAGCCTCCCGAGTAGCTGGGACTATAGGCGCCCGCTACCACGCCCGGCTAAGTTTTTTGCATTTTTAGTAGAGACGGGGTTTCACCATGTTAGCCAGGATGGTCTCGATCTCCTGACCTCGTGATTTGCCCACCTCGGCCTCCCAAAGTGCTAGGATTACAGGCGTGAGCCACTGGTCCTGGCCCAAATGTCTATCTCTTTAAACATCTGGAATTCAATGTTCCAGAAATTATCTCCATAAAGAAAGTCTTCAGTTCCAAGAAGTGTAGTTACTATTGAATTGTTACTCAATGCACTGTGAGCCACCTTTGCTTATGGCATTTCCCTTCCTCACTGAGCTCTACCTTTTCCTCAAGGCTCAGGCTAAGGCCGAAGCTCTCTATTAAGCTTTCTTTTATCTTCCAGTCTCCTCTCTCCAGCAGTATTTGCCCTTTGAATCTTTCATTTAGCACTTAGTATTGGGCAATCCGTGGAGCCTCAAAGTGCCTGCCAGTTAAATTGATGCCTATCAATAACTGATAGGATACTGACAGAGACCCAGGAGGCAGACAAGGGTCTCCCCCATGCCTTCAAACCTAACACAGCCTGAAGGCTGGAAAACTGGACTGCTGCTCCCGGATGAAGTCTGTTTCCGACTGACTCTTTCTGAATAATGCCCACCTGTGCACTGGGAGGACAGGGTGGAGCCTCGGGAAGTTCACGCCATTTGCAGCAGGGAGGAGCCGGGCCTCTCCTGTTCCTGTGTGGTGACCTGGGGTTCAATCTGTGAGGTGGGAAACCTGCTAGCAGGACTCTCTCTCACTTTACTGAGAGTTATTTTTCCTTTTTGCTCAATAAATTCCATTTTTCCTCATCCTTCTATGTGTCCACGAGCCTAATCTTTCCTGGCCGTGTGATGAGAGCCTGGTTTTAGCTGAACTAAGGAGAAAGTTCTGCAACAATATGGAACAAGTGCTTAAGCCACAGGCTGTGTAATAAGAGGCTCCACACAACAGATAGTGACTAATCAACATACTGAAATCTCCTTAACTTGTGGAGGGTGAAGTCATCATGAGGAAACATTTTTGGAGGCAAAGATTATCAGAGAGGCCCAAAGAGTCAGAGATTCTGAGAAATACAGAACTTAACACACAAAAGAATATCACAATATCAGTGGATGGGTAGAGCATGTCTGCAGTTGTAAACATGGGCTATCCCCTGCTGCTTAAGGATACCTAGGTGGTATACATCCTGAAAGACTGAGGGCCAAATGAACACATTAGCCTTGCTATTATTTACAAATATGCCCCCAACTAGACTACATACCCTTTGAAGGCAAGAGCAGTCTCTTGTATCTCCTTGTGTCTGTGTAGCGCATTGTGTAGTTGGCAATGTTTGATGAAGAGAGATAACAGCCAGGTAGGAGACACTTGAACAATAAGGGAGATGATATACAATGCGAATAAGATTAAGCAATATCATCTTTGTGGGTGAAGATGTGCAGGTGGATGACAGTGATATTGATGATCCTGACCCTGTGCAGGCCTAGGCTAATGTGTGTATGTTTGTGTTTGTGTCTTAGTTTAAAAAATAAAAACAAAAACATAAAATTAAAAAAAATTTTTAAGTAAAATAAGCCAGGCACAGAACCATATGTTCTCATTCATATGTGTAAGCTAAATAAGTTGCTCTCACAGAAGTAGAGAGTAGAATTGTGGTTTCTAGAGGTGTGGAAGATGTGGGGAGAAAAAGTAGAAAGAAGATGGTTAATGGATACAAAATTACAGCTAAATAGGAGGAATAAGTCCTGGTGTTCTATAGCACTCTAGGATGACTATAGTTAAGGATAATTTATACTATGTTTTCAAATACTCAGAAGAGGATTTTGAATGTTCCCAACACAAAGAAATGATAAATGTTTGATGTGATGGTTATGGTAACTACCCTGATCTGATTGTTATACACTGTTTACATACATCAAAATATCCTACCGGTACCCCATACATATGAACAATTATATGTCAATTAAAAATAATTTTAAAAATTGTAAGAAAATAGAAAAAAGCTTCTAGAAAAAGGATATGGAGAAAAGAATAATTTTGTACAGCTGTACAACGTGATTGTGTTTTAAGCTGTGTCATCACAAAAGTCAAAAGTTTAAACAATTTAAAAGTTGTAAAGCAAAGCAAAAAATTAATGTAAAAGTTAATTTATTATTAAAGAAAGAAATTTTAAAAAATAAGTTTAGTGAAGTCTAAGTGTACAGTGTTTATAAGGTCCACAGTAGTGTACAGTGATATCCTAGGCCTTTGTATTCACGTGCCACTCACTCACTGACACCCAGTACAACTTCCAGTCTTGCAAGCTCCATTCGTGCTAAGGGCCCTATACAAATGTACCATTTTGTATCTTTTAAATTATATTTTACTGTACCTTTTCTATGTTTAGATACACATACACTTACCATTGTGTTATAACTGCCTACAGTAGCCATCACAGTAACATGCTGTATAGGTTTGTAGACTGGGAGCAATCAGCTATATCATATAGCTTAGGTGTGTAGTGGGCTAGACTATCTAGGTCTGTATAAGTACACTCTATGATGTTTGCACAACAAAATTACCTAACAATGCAATTCTCAGAACATACCCCCATCATTAAGCAACACATGACTGGAAACCACATCTTATCTTTCAGCCTCCTTGAGGACAATCAACTAGAGAATCCTGTTTTTGTCCTGAGGCAAAGTAATCTTGCAGAGTGGAAAACACACATCCCGTTCCTAATGTTATTTGCTGTTTTTAGAGACAGTGTCTCAATATGTTGCCCAGGCTGGCCTTGAACTTTTGGGCTCAAGCAATCCTCCCACCTCAGCCTCCAGAATAGCTGGGACTACAGGCATGTGCTACTGAGCCCAGCCCCATTCTCAACTTCAGTTGAAAGAAGCAACCTGTTGTATCTGAGGGGGTTTAAATAAGTCAGGACAACATATTTAAAAGTACACTTAACAGTACTAGGAAATATTAATAAAATAGAGGTGTTCACAGCCTTTCTTTCTTTAGGGAATCTTCTTTGTGGCTTCCTGGACAGATGAAGGTAACAGGTAAGGCAGAGAGAACTGAGGAAACCCAAGAGTATAAGCTTAACTTACATTAGAAAGTGCAGAGAGTTTTAGACAGTTTGGGGCAGAAGTGTATTGAATAGATACTAAATAGGAGAAGGCAGAGCAATATAGGCTGGGTTTGGGAAAGGTTTTTTGGAGTTTAATGAGTGGGAGGAGAGAGAATTTAGGGGACTTTTGTACTTACCATTTATTTTATACTGAGAGAGCTATTAAGAAGATTTGCTTTGTGATTTAAATAGAGTTCACCTTTGGTGTTTTTGAGAGACTCTGTGAAAACTTAATTTGCTTTTCAAGTATTCCTTGGTGGCGAGACCTTTGTCTTTGAAGGAGAAACCTTGGAGATGGGCTCAATGGTGGATACAAAAAGACTAGGATTTGTGAAAGTTACACATGTGCCTGACTAAGAGGGAGAAATGTCTGCTTACCTTCCACTACCTGGGTTAAGGTATATCTTTGGGAGGAGAGTGATTGAACCTAACAGAAAAATATTTAGCTCTTTTGAGTTCTTGGAGGTAGTCCAGAGAGTGGTGAAATATGTGAGTACAGGGCAAGACTGATGAAAAAAAAAAACTGATGAAAGGACTAAAAAATATTTGTGTAGTCTTGGTATGAAAGCCAAATGGGAGTTAGAGATTCTAAGAAAGATATTACAATCATATGTGAGTTACAGGGATAATTGAAAAATGAATTTTTTTTCCTTTCACAGCTATAACTTTTATGAATTTTTAAGGACACTTACCAGAATACTGAGCAGTTGGTTGCATATTGCCCACATTTCTTCTTTGGTCTTTATAATCTGGAGGTGGCCTTGACAAATGTCGGTTTATCTGATCTTGTGGAGCAATTTTCTCCTTGAGAAAAGATATGAAAACATGTTACATTGCATCATTCCCTTTTCACTTGTGAAAATGCATGCAAAATTTTGTAAAATTTCAGAAAAGTAGTATAAGAACAATTTTGCAATCATGGGTTACAAATCATGACCTTAGTTTGTAATCTTAATTCAGAGACAAATCTTTTCAATTTCAATAAACTTCCTGTATGGAAGTATAATTTCTACTTCTCCATGACACTCAACGTGTGTTTTGGTTCTAGTAACGTCTTATTTTCTTTATTTTTCAATTCAATGTCAATGAGAATTAAATTTCTGTGATTTTTCAAGATGCTAATTTCTAATTTTATGTGGTAGCACACCTGATATGCTTTGGTAGGTACCTATATATAATTCTGGTCCCATAGAGTGGGGAAAGCACAGGAGATAGGGTTTTCAGATAAAATACAGAACACCTGGGCATTCTGTATTCTTATTTGCTTTGTTTGTTTGTTTGAGATGGAGTCTTGCTCTGTCGCCCAGACTGGAGTGCAGTGGCACGATCTCGGATCACTGCAAACTCTGCCTCCCAGGTTCAAATGATTTCCTCCCCCCCGAGCCCTCAGGATTACAGGTGCCCACCACCACGCCCAGCTAATTTTTATATATTTTTTAGTAGAGATGGGGTTTTACCATGTTGGCCAGGCTGGTCTCGAACTCCTGACCTCGTGATCCACCCACGTCAGCCTCCCAAAGGGCTGGGATTACAGGCATGAGCCATCGTGCCCAGCCCTGTATTCTTATTTGTTAAATCTGATAACTCTAGGTAGGAGGAGATGTCAGGAGACACCAACAGGTACCGATATAGGCACTATATGAATTTTATCTCTTTTTTACCTCCTTATAAACAATTCTTAAAAGTAGGCATGATTATTTCCACCTAAGAAATAAGGCAATGGAAGCCTTGTTAGGCTAAGTAACTTGCTCAAGATCACACAGTAGTAGAACCAAGACCGAATCCTGAGTCCCAAACTCAGGCTCTTTCCTAACACACAATACCAGGCCCCTTGCTACTCTGTTTCTCAGCTCCCCATTCTAAAAGCACAGGTTTGCCGCCCTCCCTTCATTTCTTCCATTTGGAATCAGCCTTTTGATTTTTAGAACAGGTGAGTTTGGAAGCTAAGAAAAAAAATAGAGACATTCTTTTAATATGTCAATATCCTCAGTCAAAGACCACTAGGAACACAGCTGTTGGCTTTATTACTTGTTGCAGCAAGGGAGAACACACATCATGAGGGGTCACAGGGTATCTCAGTAGGAGAATGTTAGAGAGAATCTGTCCTGAGATTTGGACTTTGAGTGATTTCGGGAGGGTCTAAGGAAATGGTGCTTTGTTCTAGATTGGAAGCTGTCACAAAGTAAAGTCAATTCTAATTAAATAAAGAAGTAGCTATCACTCATTTAACAAGAGAGGGGGGTGTTTGGTGTTTTGGAGGTTGCACAGTGACCTTGTTTGTGTCTGTTTTTAGACAAAATTATGAAGTGTTATTTTGTCTCATTTTACCATGGTCTCAGAGTAACCTTGTCTGAGGTTGACATTCTGTAGGATTGTTTATACCCAACAGAGAACAAAATGGCTTGACTGTGAGTATCATATCAGCTTTGGGAATTAAGGGCTGCTTTTTATCTTGTTTGGTATGGATCAGGGAGTTTTTAGAATGATGCCATTTTGTATGCATCCCAAAGCAATCTCAATTTTCAAGATAAAAATAATCAGCATAGGTAGAGGGAGAACACTATAATTATAGAAAAGTCAACAAATAGAAAAGAAAACTTTGCAATAGATACATGGGTAAATTAGCTGGAAGACAAATGTGCACTGCCTAACTTAGAACTGACTTAAACCATGTGTTTCTCAGTTTCCCATCAAATTCCAAACCTTCTTAGTAGAATAAGTCTACTATAAAGGAGGGGAAAAAGCCTTAAAACAACAACAAACCAAATTTAAATTCTTGTTGCTAAGAAAAAAGCTTGAAAGACACAGTTTTTTGCACATAAGTAATTCATATAAAACACAATTTTGATGAGCTAAGTGTAAATGAATCAGAAACATATGGATTACATTTCTTTTAAACATGGGTTTACAAATTAAGGGAAAAAGTGGTTGGTGAAATGCTTTTTGGTTTTGCCCAAACCCTAAATGTTTAAGAAACAGCTTGAGATGTTCCATGAACCCCAATGTGGTGATGTTCAACCAGCTCTGTTGTAAACTGTTGTGTAAGATGACAGTTTTGATTTTTATGCCAAGCATGGGACTTTCTGAAATCCACTCTTTTCCAAAAGTATCTGTCATTCTTTCTTATGTAATTAGGTGTTTCTACTGTTTATACTGAAGAAGACAGGATGTGTGTGTGTATGTGTGTGTGTCTGTGTGTGTGTATGCGTGAGAGAGAGAAAGAAAGAGAGAGAGAGAGGTAAAGAGAGAGAAGAAGGTGCTTGACTTCCCATCATAGACTATATTGCAAACCTGGATTTATTTTTATATCTCTTCAATCTAATTATTGACTTCTTTTTTTTTGAGATGGAGTCTCACTTTGTCACCCAGGCTGGAGTGCAATGGCATGATCTCATCTCACTGCAACCTCTGCCTCCCAGGTTCAAGCGATTTTTCTGCCTCAGTCTCCCAAGTAGCTGGGATTACAGGCACCTGCCATCATGCCCAGCTAATTTTGTATTTTTTTATTAGAGACGGGATTTCACCATGTTGGTCAGGCTTGTCTCCACTAGAGGGCTAAACTGTTGTTCAAAGGGTTTTCATATATATACACACATGTATATATATGTGTGTATATATACACATATATATACACGTATATACATATATATGTGCGTATATATACGTGTGTATATATATATATATATACACGTGTGTATATATATATTCAGAAATTTAGGTTTCTTAAACTACTTGTTCACAAATGACTTAGATTAATAACTTTGCATATGGACATAACATAGAACTGCCATGTTGTTCTTTTGTGCTGAAGAGCAGCAAAGACTAGACTGCAATACTGAATAGAGACGGCTACAGTTTGCAAAAGAATGACATTCCCATTCTGTGCAAGTGTAAACACATAGGCCATTTCTGAGATTACTTTTGTGCAATATGAAATTTAATTTATCAACTAATATCTAATGATAACCCAATCTGTTAGACTTGAAAACCCATTATAGAAATCATCTGTTATAGTACATATCTATTCTGCTTCAGTTTCTTCATCTGTAAAAATGTGAGATGTGGATAATTATAGGACCTCCCTCATATTTCTATTTAATTCTGTGAAAATCCAGCTTGGTGCCTGGCACACAGTAGGTACACAATGCGTGTTGGTAATTATGATGTCCGTTGTAATAAGTACTATTCATGTCTCTTCTTTGTGCTTCATTGGTAGGAGAATAACAGAGAATAAGGATAACAAACTTTCATGAGAAAACATCTCAATTTAGGTGCCTATGTGGCCTTGCCAACTGACTGCAAACGACCACAAAGCATATGCTAATGTACAGTGGTATCAAAGACCACTTCTTCCTGGATATGCTAAAAAGCACAGACACCCTCAATGGTGTCCAAACAAAGAGACATGTGAATGGTTTCTAAAAATCACAAAAACAGCAGCCTCATTCTCATTCATCTCACAGTTTATGCCACTGCCCTTTGCACCTGTCCTAGTGGTGACTCAACTGGGGCCCAGTGGGAGTTAGGCCAGTGCCAGGCCAGGACCCTCATGGAATGTATATGCTACCACTTCCTTGCCTTTTAACAAGAGCTGAAAATCAACCTCTGCGTGTTGTAATTCATAAAATTACTAGTATTGATGGTAGTGATGAAAGTGTACCCAGTAAGTCAACCTTAGATTACATGTTTTTCTCTCTGCTGCCCTTGTTTCTAAGTTCTTTAGTTTATAAGGATAAAAATGGGAGGGGAAGGGAACAAGGGGAGGACTGGAGTTTTCAAAACTATGATTTCTAGAAGAAACCAGTTGTGTCACTTTGTGATCCAGTCTGTGACTCCCTTAAACCTTATGGCAGTATTCAAGGTCATCTGTAATCTTATTTCTCAATATTCCTTATTCCAGGTCAAATAAATTTACTTCTCACTATTTCTTTTCACATCTCCTGAATACAAAACTTAGTCCACTTGTAATTCCTTAAAAAAAATGTGGTTGTTAGACTATGTTTACTTTTTATCAGGCATTAAATATTTCATAATGCAATCTCAAACTACCCAACAAATTCACACCCAGGCTGCACCTTTTGGTGTCTGCTCCACCCTCCACCTACAATAGTGGACCCCACCTACTCTATCAGAATCCTACAGTCCTTCAAAATCAATGTCAAATTTTACTTCTTTGGGAGACTATCCTCAATCTTTTCAGGCTGGATTTAATCTTTCTCTCCATTACATTTTCTCTTACTCTTTTTATACTTTTACTATAATGCAAATCTGAATCTAGTACTTCCCCTTGTGTTAAATCCTTAAAATCTCTTCTGTTGCTTTTCAGTGTATATTCTGGCCTCTCAAGCCCTACCCTCCTGCCTCTTATCTCTGGCATCTTTACTCATCACTTCCCCATTCTTGTGCACACTCAATACCTTGGCAGGCATAATATGTAGTATCCTTTATTGTTCCCAGGTCTTTGAATATGCTCATTGTTCTGGCTGAAATAACCTTCCTACTCTTCGTCTCATCTCTTACTCCAGTTTCAGATATTCAGTAGATAGAACATTCTTTCTGAAATCATTTCTAGTAGTTCCCAGAGTATAGCACTTAATCACATGCATTACAATTGGCCAATTTATTTGACATATCCTCAGTATGCTCAAGGCTTCTTTAGGGTGAAGAGAGGATTTGCCTTGTTTATGGCTCTACCCTTATTGCAAATTATTATTTACTAAATAATTATAGCCCTTGTGATACCCTGCATTTCTGACTCTTACTGCAAAGCTCCTTGAATATAAAATTATTTGATTTTGTTTTTAATCTTTTCTGTATACCTTAGCTCTAATTCACCTGGAGATGCTCACTTTTTATTTCATTTGGCCAAATAATTTGAAGGGAGGCAATGAAGCCAGGGTTGAGCAGATAAATACTGAAGGAGGGTTAATGCATGCGTAGTGTGTGGTAAACACAATCTCGTCTTTCTCAAAAAGTCAACTATTAGGTTGATGCAAAAGTGATTGCAGTTTTTGCCATTAAAAGTAGCGGCAAAAATCACAATCACTTTTGCATCAACCTAATATATACAGTGCAAATGGGAAATGCATTTAACATTTTCTTTTAAAAAATCCCCTATTGTGAGTTGCTTTATTTTAGAAGCCAAATCTTGGTTTCGAGGCTCCATGTTGGCTTTTAAAGTTGCTTTTAAAACTCTTATCTCTAAAATCAGTTTGGATTTGAGTGGATGCAAGTTCAGTTTACTATTTCTGCCCCTTAAGCCTGGGGAACAACACTGGTTTCTTTTGCCCGATTCAAATGCTTATGTTGGTTGTTCTAGACATTCCTGGGCTGGGCAGGGCTGGTTAGCAGAGGTGCCATGCATTCCAAGTGTCCAGCAGCTGTTAAATCAAGTTTGATTTTTTTTCTTTCTGCAGTACACTAAATGTATGGAATTATCCTCTCTTACAGTCGGGACATCTTTGTTGCTGTCACGTAAGTAGGCACAGTAAATATAAATGGAAAAGAATAAACTCCCTCTGGTGGGTCAACAGGTCCGTTCAGTAGAAATTAAGAGAAAGTTTTACCGCATCAGCCAGCATCTGCTGCTGTAGAAGAAGCTGCTGTTTCTGCTCCATGATCTGCCTCTGTAGAGTCTGCTTCTTTCCCATCAATTGCTGATTCAACAGTGATTGCTGGGAGTTCATGTAACCACTTCCAGTGTTTGGATTTGAGCAGGGGTTGGGACTTGGACTGGGGCCTGTGTTCTGGCCTACCACAGAGTGTTGATCCTAAAGAAGAGAAAGGGGGAAGGAAAAGCTACTGTGAATTTAAAAGAGAAAAATGTAACACAAAGATCATACACTCAGATTCCAAACATTTTTCATCTTATTAAAGATCAAACATGGTTAAATGGGTTGGAGATCAGAAAATCGCTTTTTAAATGTAGAAGAAATTATTGCATATCACAGCAACCAAAGCAGCTGGGTTAATGACATTAGGGCACTGGAAAAGCTCCCACAGGACTCTGATGGTGGAACCTCCACATTCCAGAAGGTGTTTATGGAACCTCAAAGAAAACTACCATAAAAACATATGGCAAACCTCTCAATTTCTCAGGAATAAACATCATAACCTAACAGATCCTTCCTTTTCCCAAAGTTAGCATGTATCATTGCTGATCCTGCAATGAAAATCATGTTTTAATTCACGTGTTTAAAAGTTGAAACCATTTTAGACAGAAGGCATTTTGCCTTACCCAGCTTTCTGTGACAGAGAGGCAGGAAGGCCTGTAAGTTTCTGTTTTATAAACTCAAACTTGGAAAGGACTTCACTTCTCAGGGACTTGTAAATTTTAATCTCCAGTCAACAATTCAGGTATCTTGGCACAAGAATCTCAGTAAAAGAATACCCGACACACTGATAATGAGAAAATATTGATTAAAAACTCAATTGTATATCAAATAATATTGGGTATTGGTGAACTGCCTTTCTAATTTGAGGTCTCTACCAATTTTTTGGCATTGACAGATCAGGACTCTGCAAGACAGTAAGCCAAACCCAGTTGAATATTCTCATTAATTCCCAGTGATGTATTTAGGATTGAGCTCTGCACTAGTACACTAGTAGGGTTATAAGAAGACTAGAAAATATGGTTATCACCTTAGAGAATTTATCACCCAAGTGAGGGAGAAATGCTTACGTGTATAAACACAAGAAAATGCAAAATCAAATTTTAGATCATATGATATAAACAATAAGTCAAAAATTGTTATACTTTGATTAGAATGATCTGGGAATCAGCTTATAAGGCAGATGCCCTGGACTTGTCCCAGGGATTCTGAGGCTATAGATCAGGGTACCTCCTTAGGTCATTCTGATACTCATTGGTCCAGGGAATATGCTTTGGGAAACACTGAATACATGGGAACAAAAGAAATCCAACTCCCTCTTTTTTTTTTTTTAAGAGACAGAGTCTCACTCTGTCACCCAGGCTGGAGTGCAGTGGCACAATCATGGCTCACTGTAGCTTTAACCGCCCAGGCTCAAGCAATCCTCCCACTTCAGCCTCCTAAGTAGCTGGGACTACAGGCGCGCACCACCTGGCTAATTTTTAAATTTTTTGTAGAGATGGGGTGGCTAACGTTTACATTTTTTGTAGAGACAGGGTCTTATTACGTTGCCTAGGTTGGTCTCAAACACAAGGGCTCAAGTGATCCTAGATCCTTGGCCTCCCACAGTGCTGGTATTACAGGCATGAACCACCACACCTGGCAAAAAAAAATCCAGCTGTCATTCACCGACTAAACTGTGTGAGGTTATAAGACATAAAAACATAAAGCAGGCAGTTGAGTGTGGTGGCTCATGCCTGTAATCCTAGCACTTTGGGAGGCTGAGGCGGGTGGATCACTGAGGTCAGGAGTTTGAGACCAGCCTGGCCAACACGGTTAAACCCTGTCTCTACTAAAAATATGAAAATTAGCCAGGTGTGGTGGCACGTGCCTGTAATCCCAGTTACTTAGGAGGCTGAGGCATGAGAATCACTTGAACCCAGAAGGTGGAGGTTGCAGTGACCCGAGATTGTGCCACTGCACTCCAGCTGGGCGACAGAGCAAGACTCTGTCTCAAAACAAAAACAAACAAACAAACAAAACCACAAAGCAACTCCCATGATACCACATGAGTAGTGGTAGTAGGTACACCATCTGTGGAAATTCTCTTCTCTTTCATTTCTTTCTCTTTATGTGCCGAGCTGAAATAAATAAATAAGTAAGCCACACTCCGAAAGCCTTGGCCTTTTGTAATCTCTGGGGCTACAGAGCTCACCAGCTGCCTCAAAAGCAAAGGGTTATAAAATAATCCTAAGGGCGACCATCCACTGAGGCTTATTATCAGCCAGTCACTGTGGTCAGTGCTTTACGTGATTTATTTCATTCACTCCTCCCAACAAAACAATGAGCAAGAACTTGTATTATTAACCCAACTTGGCAGATGAGAAACCTGAGCTCAGAGAGATCACATAGCTGTAAGTGGCCGAGGAGGATTTGAAGCCAGGTCTGTCTGACCCCACGACTCTAGTTCTCAATCAGTATACTTTACTGCCTGTCACCTGAGACAGGAAGCATAGAGAAGAAAGATTTTTGTACTTTAAACCTGGGCCAAACCATGAACTCATGCAGCACTCTTCCCAGGGTTGAGCACCCTCAGGTCAGGAAGGTGGAAGGAAGTGTGTTGGAGAGAAGGACAGGGGAGTGAGGACAGGGTGGGGAGATCCTCTTCACCAGTTAGTAAAAAATAATCACAGCCATCTCTGAGGTACACCCATGGAGCAGCTTAAGGAAACCATCCTCTAATATATTTACACCCCTATGACCAGTCAGTTCTTTCAATTTTAAATCCATCATGAATTTTGGAGAAGATTTCACCCACTGTGTTCTATAAGCCACTAGGAACGTGGGCTTGGAGACAAGCACTTAAGAGTCATTGACAGAATAGCAGGAGATGAGGATCTGTGAGCTAAGTGTCTTGGAGGGCAAAAGGAGGAGAAATACATGGAGGATTGGGGACTGGGTCTTTGGGTGCACCCTGACTAAGGACAGGGAAGCAGAGCCTGTGACGGGGGAAAGAGGCAGGATCAGGGAAGTGTAAAGACAGCTGGAAGTGGTGGGGAAAGACATCAAGGTGGGAGAGAATGTATTGGAGATGGTAGTTTGCTTTCTACTCTCCACTTGAACCAGAATAGAAAGAGTCTACTCTTTTCTTTGATATAGTTTGGAGTTTTACGCAAGACTTTCAAAATAAGATTTTGTGGTTTCTTTTGTTTGTTTGTTTTGGTTTGGTTTTGGAAGTAGCTGACAAGCATAGGTAGAAAAATTCAAAACACTTTTCTTTTCGTCTTCGTTTCCTTGCCCTGCAGTGGATGAGACCATAAGCTCTGGAGATAAGTCCACCTTGGTTCATATCACAGTTCTGACACTTAGTTGTGTGATATGGCAAAAGTTAATTCACCTCTCTAAGCCTCAGTTTTCTTATCTGTAAAAAGGAAATAATCACAGTATAGATGTCACAGGTTCCCTACAAGAATTAGGGGAGATAATCCAATACCTATTACTAAACAATAGCCGCTCATAATTATTAAAGTTATTTCTACACATAGGAACAATAGTCTGTTTTCATTTGTTTTCATTGTGAAACAAAGGAGATAGAACTCGCAGACTACAGAAAGCTGTTCTGTATCAGGTCTCTCCGAAATGTAGAGGTCTCAGTTATATTGCAGATTATGAGCCATCCAGGGATTTGGGAAAATACCTTCATCCTCCTACTTGAAGATGCCAGAAGATGGGTGGGGTATCATTCTCTGATGGGCTGTCTTTTGGGGTATGCTGCTTTCTTGCTTAGGGGCTCAGCTCAGGTCTCTGTTAACTTTGCTCTTTGCTGTTCTGGTTTTTATTCTCTTAACATCCAATTATTTATGCATAGTGCAATCATGTATATTTACTAAGTACCATGCCTTAGTTTCCCCATTTGCAACATAAAGGTAATATATTAATTACCTAAAATTTGACAAGATGAATTTTAGAACAGTACCAGGGACTTAGTAGAGATGTTTGATACACTTTAACTATTATTATTTTGTTATTTCTGTATTTTTAAATATTAGAGAGATGTTTTATATCCAATGAGTCTTGTGAAGGAGCTCACACTGTACGTGTACCTGGACTACAGATGTGGTGTGTTTGGCCCCCATTGTGTTTGAAACACAAATTGCTCTTTGTGCTCTCCAGTTGGCCACAGCAGCCTCTACTACTCCTTACTTTATTATACCCACCCATTTTCCTCATTTCTATCACTTGCCTGGTCCATGTAGGCCATTTGAGTTTAAGATCTCTGGCATACAGTTTATCTGGAAAGACAAGCTACACATACCACACACTCCACATATCCACTCACCCAAAGTTATGATAACAAAAAGCAATCATTTCCATTAGGTGGTATGACACCTACTAGTGTCTTAAGATTAAAACCCAGATCACGGCACACATTTACCTATGTAACAAACCTGCACATCCTGCACATGTACCCAGGAAATTAAAAGTTGAAGGAAAAATCAATCATTCAATCAATCTCAGATCACCTGATGCCTAGGCACCCATTAATCCATCAATCCATTAATGAATTTGACAAAGTATACTGAATGTCTACCCTGTGCTAGGCAGGTTTTTATTCTCTACAGACCAAAATGTATTTAGAAATGGGGAAAATGAGGAGAAAGAAAAGAGGTAGACAGAGTGCTCAATGTTGGCAGAATTGATGAACTCCAAAATAACTTCCAGAGAATTCTGGAAAACCACCCTTTTCTAAGATTTATAAAAGATCTGCATGCCGGAAAATGTAACTATGTCTCTTTCTCTCTCTAATCAAACAGATAGACTGTGCTAAATATAGTTTCTTTCCTTCATGGTACCAAAAGATACTTTGGGACCCTTTTCCCTTAGGGTCTGAAGGGTTTTCCAAATTTGAAACTAGTGCTGGGGTGAAGGGAGGTGCCTTGGTATAGCGGAAAGAATAAGAGATAAACTCTTTCTTGGAATTTTGTAAAATTTTTAAAAATCTTATAGTTCCTAGCTCATGGGTTTTACCACGTACCTACTACACACATTCTTTGAATTCATGATTGAAGTAATATTTGGCTGCCGTTGCATTTTTTTTTGCCCTTATGTTTGCTGTAAAACACAAAACACCTCCTTATACAAGCTTGCTGTCATTGCCAACACGTTGTGCAAACTTTAGGACATAAAATAGTTTGAAAGAAAAATCTGCTTCGATGCATTGGGTTTGATTTTCATACTTAGCCTCACTCTTTGCCTTAAACTCAACCCATGTAGAACTTAATAGAAATCATCTGGTTTTTCCCCGACACACATTTTCTCCTGCAGTGCATATGAAGGCATGGTAAAAATGGCACATTCTCAGCTGATAGATGAGGATATGTGTGCCTGTGTGCATGCATGTGTGTGTGAGATTGTGAAAGAATTAGGCTATTTCCATCAATGTAGTGTTTCACATGATAGAAAACCCAGTTTTCTAGAGAAACTGTAGTTACAGATTGATTTGGCAGCAAGGAATAGTCAATGACTAGTTCAAATCACGAACTTTCATGATCTTTCATTTTACATGTTCTTTTTCCGTTTTTACCTACAAAAGTATAGTGTTTGGTTCTAACCTACAAAATAGGTTTCGGATCCAAGCCTCCTGGGTTTTAAATCAATTATGAGTGTACAGTAATGTATATTTATTGTGCACTTCTAGATAGTTTTCCACGTTTGTGTGTGTGCGTGCGCATTAGAGATTTTAAAGTCTTTTTATAGTGTTAGTGCCTGAGATAGTGTAGCATGCCAGTGTTGAAGTATGGATAAAACTTCTTGGTCCTTGTTTTAACCCAGCACAGGACTGCCAGACCAATGAAAATATATTTGTATTCTTTTAATAAGGTTCTATCAATCAGTCTATCTTTAGAATTATTACCCTCACTGCACTCTTACTCATTAATTCACCAAGTATTTATTAAGCATCTACTGCACATCATGCATTCTTCTGGACCTTGGGGATAAAGCAGTAAAAAGATACTAAAAGGACTTCTTATGAACCTAAAACAAACGACATTTTTATGAGTTTTAGAATCACAGTCTCTTAGTAGGATACATCTTTTTCTCAAAATGCCATCCCAATCAAAAAGAATTTGAGATCTTCATTTCAATATTTCTCAGCTGTACACAAGTGGTCCTGAGCTCACTCTAAGGCCCGCTGGTGAGCATCTTCTTCCTCTAAGTCTTTGGCCCTGTTATTAGAAATTCACTGCTCTATCCCTAACCACTGCTAGTATTTAGTCATCTCGTCTCTGCTCTTTTACTCTGAGAATGTTTTAAAATTATGTCAAAGCAGTAGTAAAGATCTCATAATGCATTCATATATTTTTAAAAAAATGTTTCCAACCTCATCTGCCATTTAAGAAGATGCTAGATATTCTTGATCGAACTGCTATACTCAAGAATTTTGGACTCATACTCTATATAGATACTAGACTCTTTATATAGCAAAAGCTTCCCTATATAGCAAAGCTTTTATCTACCCATTTATCTACTTTTCTATCTATCTATCTATCTATCTATCTATCTATCTATCTATCTATCTATCTATCTATCTATCTATCTATCTATCTACCCATCCATCCATTCCATCCATCGATCTACCTACCCAACCTCCTTACCTGTCCATTCTAGTCCAAATCTCCAAACTGTACTTTCTTCTACCACATCCCTAGCAAATGATCTTTCAACCTCTGCTAAAATTACAGAAACATTCTTGATGTATTATTTGGAATGCTCTTCAGAACTCCAAGCTGCTATTCTTAGCATCTGAGCGAAGAAAATGCTTTTGACATGATGGGTTTCATTCATTCACTTATTTTCTAAAAAAGCAGGTACTGACTAAGTATAACCTATGTCCCAGGCATTTCACCAGGTGCTAGAGAAATGAAGATAATTTGGACACAGTTCTTGTTTACAAGGCTTTTACCTCCAAGGAGTGGAGATAGTCTTAGTCACACCCTGGATTATGGGCAGCCCTATATTAGGAGGGTAACAAAGTTTATGCAGCCTGCTGGAAAATCCTGCTACCTGACTATACTTTTAAGTTTTCCAACTGTGCTACTGATGGATGATTTATTTCCTAGAATGGTCTCAAGGATGTTAGGAGACCATTTGGTAAATCAGGTATATGATGACCGAATCTTTTAGCTTGAGGCAAATAAAACATGCTCACAAGTTAAGTAAGCTCACAAGGAAGCTGGATGCATGTTTTACCTTACGGAAAAAAATCTGGTTAAAAATGCTTTCCCCAATTTTTTACTTCATTCATTTAATATCTAGTTTATGGATCACCATGGGAAGTACTAGCTCACTGACATTGTAAACTATGTCTACAAACCCAGGAGACAATTAGGAGAACACATGAACTCTTTCAAATGGGTACCCTTTTCCTTTAGAAGACAAATTACCTGTCCTTTGTATTAATTGTGTTTCTCTCAAAGGCAGTTTGAAGTCCTTTTGAAAAAAGTCCAGATTAAAAAATTAAGAACAAACCCCACTGTCCCAGCCTTCTGCCAGTGAATTCACCACTACCCTTTTCTTTAAATTTTCTGGGATAAATTGTTAAAGAAATAGTATGTGTGAAGGAAATCTTGTAAATCTCAATAACCAAAAGCAGAGGACAGGCCTGGCTACTGGGTGTTACTTTGATAAAGTGTCTCTGTAAATCATGGTCAATATGTTAGAGAGCTTTAAAAAAGATATTCACTAATAAAATCATTGGGACTACCTCTTTCTTTCATTTCAATGGAATTGTAAGGATTCCATCAGGCAGGACTGATCTCAGCAAAAGGTAGAATGGGGTACAAAATATCCCTGGTTTCATTGAAGTATATACAGAAATAGTAAGACTCATTGGATTCAGTCAGTTTTACAGTTAAAGCAGTTTTGTGGGCTGAACAGTGACACAGTAACTTTCACAACATAGGCAAAGTTACCGGGCAGGTATTGTTCTCTTAATTTAGAAAAAAAAAAAAAAAAATTAAAAAAAAGGCTCTACAAAATATTTGTCTTGTTCTAGGCAGTTGGGTAAAATAGCTCTCTGTTCCTCTTCACTTATTTTGGAAGGGGACTGTACAGTGATTTTCCCCCCACAAAAATGAAGTAATGTAAATTACTTGAGATCCATGAGAGTATTTTGGCGTGGGATGACTGCCTTTTCTTTTTCTTGGCTTCTAGAGCTAGGCATCTGCAATTTGCAAAACAAATTCAAGATAAAGTACCCAGCTGGGCAAGTCTGTACAGTAGATCTCACAAACTGGTTTGCTATTCAATCAATCTTTCTTCTCCCTACCCCCTTCTCTTTCCCTCTTTTTGTCTTTCTTTCTCTGTCCCAATGAACTAACTGCTCAACTGTTCCTTTTGGCTATTCATCTTCGGAACTGTCTCCTGATGAAGCCATTTATTTATCTCTGTGCCTAAAAAACAAATTATCTCAACTGTTTCAGATTCCCAATAAGTTGGCAGACCCACTCACTCAAAGTTATATATTTGGGGCATTAACAGTGAGGTGGTTGTGGGTGGCCAAAATAATTGAGCAGTTGTTATTTAACACAACAATGACAACAACAATGACAACAAAACAATTGTCAGGAAATCATCCAGGAAACAGCTTGTAAACAGAAAAGACTGAAGGGATGAAACCCTCCTATCTTCAGGTTACCAGATCTTCCAGTCTTCTATTTCAAGGGTCAGCCGACTATGACATGATGGCCTAATCCCGCCTGCCACCATTTTTGGTCAATAAAATTTTATTGGAACACAGCCATACACATTCATTCATATGCCTGTGGCTGCTTTCCCACTATAATAACAGAGTTGAATAGTTGTGCCAGAGACCTACGGCACACAAAGCCTAAAATACTTGCTACCTGGCCCTTTACAGAAAAAGTTTCTTGACCCTTGCTATACTTGGCTGTATTGGACAAATAATGCAAGGTACTTTGGTCTTTTACATTACATTTTAAAAATGCCTTAGATGAAGTACACAGCAATCCTTTGAGATAACCGGCAAGTTGAAAACAAGAAATATTTATCATAAAATCTCTTTACAATAGCCTTCCACTTTAGTAACCATTACACACAGCAGGAACTAAAAAGCAACTTTCATCCAACTTTATTTTACAGATGAAGACGCTGCCCAGAAAGTTTAAGGAATTGACTTGCACAAGATCACAAACCTAACTGAGAGATGAGGAACACAGATCCCAAATCTGGGAAAATATATTAAGAAGAAATAAACAGAACAAAGTCTATTCGCTTGAAAGAATTGTAGCTTATCTGATATAACTTATTGGGAGTGAGAGATTGGGTGGTGGAGATGAAGGTCGAGCTTGAAAAAACAGAAGAAAGTATTTGGTTTAGTATTCTTCTTTCCCCTTCACAATTGTGAATAGTAGCTGCTTTCCCCTTCTATTTAATAGGGAATTTTCTTTACTTGCTCAGTACCTTCTCCTGCACCCTGCAGAGAAACCCCAATCATATGTTTATAATCTGTTTATTTCAAATTATTAGAATGAATTTTATAGTCACTATAGAGTTTATTCGTCAGATATTACCCAATTTTTAAGTCACCAGGACACTGTGTCTATTCTTAGCCTCTGGGGTGGACACGTATTATGGGTTGGCACAGAGACCAGCTCCATGAGTGAGAAAGCAGCCTTCAGTGGGAGAGTGGCCAGGAACAAAACGTCAGTGGGTCAGGGTGGAGTGGGAAGAGTTTGGTAACTCAGGGGAAGGAATGAGAAATTTTTCTTAAAACAGAAATTCTTCAGTTTTAGAAGGACTCTTTGTGGCAGATTTCAAATTTCTGCTCTATAAGTTAGCTTTCAGCTTTCTGCCTGTAGAGCAATGGTTTCAAACATTGATTTGGATCATAGTTCCTTTTGAGGATTTTCATAGCTATGGATTCTGTGTCTCTTCCCATCCCCCAAACACACATACAACTAATACTTTTGTCTACAATTTCAGGGAGTTGACAAATTCTTAAACATCCACAGACTATCCATAGAGCTCAGGTTGAGAACTCAACCTCCCTCACTCCCCACCGCCAATGCTGGTATTTATGAAAGTAATAAAATGATTTTTCCCTTGGATACAGCTTAAAATCATACTGTACTCCCAGCTTAAAATCATACATAGCTCCTCACTAGCTTTGGGATCACGTCCTAACTCCCAAGAATGGTATATAAGGCCTTCCATGATCTGGCCTCTGCATCTTTCTCCAGTATTCTCTCTCAACACATCCTTTCCTCACTCTATACTATAGTGATATTAAACTACATGCAGTTCTCCAAACCCAGAGTTGTTTCTCTTCTCCAAATTTTTGTATATGGTCATATCCTCTCTGTCTGGAACACTCTTTCTCTGCCTCTTCCTTCCAGGTGAACATCCTTTTTTCCTGGGCTCAACTCAGATGTAATTTTTTCTCAGGAAGTCTTCTCTGACTGCCTAGAACTGAGTTAGGTGCCCCTCTCCTGTGCTTTTGTAAGACCCATTACTGGCCTATTAGGCAGCCTTTGTCACTCTATATCATAATTGCTCATTTGCTTATACCTCTCTCCCATTTTAAGTGCTTTGAAGGCTGGGACATGTTCATTGTGAAATTCCCAGGGTATAGCAGACTCTCCATAGATGTTTTCTGAATTAAAAATACATGAATGATTGAAGAAGCAATGTGAAGGAAAAAAATGAGGACAGAACTTTCTGCTGTGAGGCACATGGGCTGAAAATGTTGGCTCTTTCCAAAGGCAACTGGAAAACCAAAGTAGGGGAGAAAGGCAAAGGTTGTGCAACATTTTTGAAGCCAATGTTGTTTTTATGGGTGTGCCACCTTAGAAGGGCCCTTGGCAAATAGAATGTCTTAGGAAAGAAAAGTTAGTGGTGAATGATGATGGAGATCTTGATGACAATGACAATAATGATGACAGGGCTGATGAAGATGATGATGGGGATGATGAGGAAGATGATGGGGACGATGAGGAAGATGATGGGGATGATGAGGATGATGATGGAGATGAGGAGGACGACGGGGATGATGAGGAGGATGACGGGGATGATGAGGAGGAGGATGGGGATGATGAGGAGGATGGAGATGATAAGGAGGAAGATAGGGATGATGAGGAGGATGATGGGGATGATGAGGAGGATGGGGATGATGATGAGGACGACGGGGATGATGAGGAAGACGATGGGGATGATGAAGAGGACGCATGGGATGTGATGAGCTATACCACTTTATCATGATGATGCATTCCACGCCGACGACGATGACGACGACGATGTATGATGGCTGACGTGACATTTATGCATCGACGCGACGACGATGATGACGCGAGATGATGATGAGGAGGACGGGGATGACTGCGAGGAGGATAGGGACATATATGACGACCCGAGATGATGAGTGATGACGGGATTATGAGGGATGGGGATGATACGAGGAGGATGGGGATGATGATGAGGATGATGGGATGATGAGGAGGATGATGGGGATGGAGGAGGATGGGGATGATGATGATGACAAGGATGATGAGGAGGATGACAGGGATGATGAGGAAGATGATGGGGATGATGAGGAGGACAACGGGGATGATGAAGAGGATGACGGGATGATGAGGAGGATGGACGAAAGGGATGATGGAGGGAGGGATGGATGATGAGTAGGGATGATGAGGAAGGATGATGAGGGAGGGATGGATGATGAGGATGCATGGGGATGATGATATACCTTATGGGGACATTAGAGAAGGATTTATTATAGGATGATGAGGAGGACGACGGGGATGACGAGGAGGATGATGGGGATAATGAGGAAGATGATGGGGATGATGAGGAGGATGATTGGGATGATGAGGAGGACGATTGGGATGATGAGAAAGATGATGGGGATGATGAGAAAGATGATGTGCATGTGTTGGAAGGCAGGGAGAAGGCACACTGATGGAGTAAGAGTTCTACTAGTATTAATACTTCTCATTTTTTGAAAGATAAATGCCAAGCCATGTGTTGAGGGCCTGCATTTATTATCTTAATGAGTCCCCACAATAGTTCCGTTTTAATTATTATTCACATTTTAAAGATAAGGAGATACAAGTTACAGAACTTGTCTTTTTTCCCCACATGTATGTCTTTAAAATCAAGAGTACTTTAAAGGCTATTGAGCTTAGTAAACAAGATAATACACAAAATATATATACATTTAAAAATCCCTCTGTTCAAAAAGTGATTTCAGTGAGTAGGCAGCAATAGTGAAAGGTGGGTTCTGGGATCAGACAGACCTGGGTTCAAATTCCAACTCTGCTTTTTTCTAAGTTGCATAGGGGTAATATTTAATAAATTTTACCTCCAATGATGATTAAGAACAAATAGCATAAAGTAAGTGAAGTATCTGGTATACAACAAATTCAAAACAAATATTAATATCTATACTTAAGTCAATTTTATATTAACTGAATATCATATAAATTTTCTGAATATCATACATATAACACAAAGCATTAGATTAAATAATATACAATTTCTGATCATCAGATAGTGATGGTAGCATGGTATTTATAGTAATGTTAGTAATAAATCAAACAATAATTATCCAGAAATATTCTCACTTAAACTTAGTAATAGCTGAGCATTATCACCACTGCCTCTACCAACTAAAACAAGATTAGGAAATTGTATTTAAGAGTAATTTTATCTTTTGTTGAGTTTATTATATGAGTTGAATAAACTATCCCTCCGCTTTTCTTTTCTCTTTGGTATGTTGTATATCAGGCCTATACTTTCTCTTCACAAAAGCATTCATTTCAAAAGGATATACATTAGAAACTAGTTTTATACCCTAAAATTGTGAATTCTTCTAGAAATGTTTGGAAAGTATTATGGTTTTGGATAGGACAAGTTATCAACATTTTCTGTTCTCATTAAAAATAAAGGCAATTCAGTAAACAAGTAGTAATGAAGACTAAAGAAGGGGTAAATGATACCACAGTTCCAAAGAAAGAAAATCCCTTTTAAAGGATTAGTTCTTAAATCAAAATGATGGCCAAATTATACATGAAACAAATCTGGAATAAAAAAATTGATTTCCAAAGATAGCTTCTTATACTCTATAAAAAATATAAGATCTTTCCCTTGGGAATAAAAAACCCATTATGTAATTTTGACTCTGGAATTTCACCTTAATGAAAATTGTATAGACTACTCTTAGCTGC
This sequence comes from Papio anubis, assembly GCF_008728515.1. NCBI lineage: Eukaryota > Metazoa > Chordata > Mammalia > Primates > Cercopithecidae > Papio > Papio anubis. The sequence continues at coordinate 38,422,552 of NC_044987.1, read as the reverse complement.
TTGTTATACTCTTCAAGACAGCAAAGTGTGAAATCTAAGAAAATTCTCACATGTCTCACGTGATATCCCATGACAATATATTGTAATGATGAAAAAAATGTAGCTTTTGTAATTAGAATGTCTGTGTGTAAATATTTGCTTCATAATTTACTAATTGTCTTTCTTGGGCAAATTATACAATTTTGTATGTTTTGATTTCTTGTCTATTTTGGAATAAATAATAGTGCCTTCCTCACGGAATTGCTGTATGGCTTGAATAAGATCATGTAAATAAAATATGTGACACAGTCTCTGGCCCCTATGAGGTGTTTGCTATGGTTTTAATAATGGTGTCTCCTCCAAAATTCCTGTTGAAACTTAATCCTCAGGGTGGTGGCACAAGAGATGGGCCCTTACGGGAGGTGATCAAATCATGAGGGCTCTGCCTCATGAGAGGGATAAGGTGACCTTATAAAAGGGATTGAGAAAGTGAGTCCAGTTCCTTTTTGCCCTTGTACCTACCACCATGGAAGAATGCCACCATGAGAAGGCACCTAATCAATAGAACAGGCCCTCTCCAGACACCAATGCCAGTGCATTGATCTTGGACTTCACAGCCTCCATAACAGTGAGAAATACATTTCTGTTCTTCATAAATTACCTATTCTGTGGTATTTTGTTACAGCAGCACAAATGAACAAGACAGTTTCCAAGAAATGCTAGCATTTATTTTAACTATTATCTCCTCTGACAATTTTTACTTCTTCTTATCACATATACTGACATTTAATTGATTCTTCTAGAAATCTGTTTTATGTGAACTGTAAATCTTTAAAATTTTTCAGTCTTCCCTTATGTCTTATCTAGGCCTTACTTTCTCCAACTTTAAGATCTGGAACTTAGACTATAATTTCTCAACTCCATTCTAGTGCTAGAATAGTTGAAATTTCATTTTTATTTAATCGAAGGAAAAATAATTACCATTGTAATGAAATAATTTGATTTCTTTTTTTCATTGAGTCAAAAATACAACCTATCAACAAAACATGCAAAGATTTTGCCTCTATACTGAACAAATAATAGATTGATTCAGTTGAGGGTGGAGAGTAGGGGATCAAGCTAGTTGTCTTCTGACGACATTTGAAGTAAATACACTGAAGCTTGGGAATGGAAATGTTGAATAAATATATTAGACTGAATTCTGGACTGGATTTTCAAGGCATAGGGTAGAATTAAACAGCTCTGGTAATAAGTTCTGACTTTTCTCAACTAATTCTACCAAAAGATTCATATTTTCCCCAATACTATAAAAAGAATACAAAATATTTTGCTAGAGATAATTTTTATACTTTGAATCTCTCCATTCTTCACTAAAATATACAAAATGTATTAACCTACAAAGTAACCTACAAATTTTGACATATTTTTTCATGAGAAATGAGAGAATGTCTTGGTTATTACAGGTTGTCTATCAGACATAGAAATCTAGGTGCACAAATAAAATATAGTGACTGTGGTCAACATCTTCCAATGTGTTTGTCTAGTGTAATGTGACATGATTGCTTTTTTGAATGTACTATTATAATGGCCAGAGAGGACATTAGAAAAGGAGCCATGTGTTCTCTGTTAAATGTAGCTATGAAGTCTTTCTTGGATTAGCAAAGCAAGCCACTAAATACTTCAGTGGGACTTCAAAAAAGCTGAGTTCTCCCTAAGAATCACTAAGGGATGAACTTCAAAAGATTAGAGGTTTCACTTGGATCAATTCCCAGAAAATCAAGTTATTTACCAAATCTTATTTATGCAAACTATATAAACACACTTTGATCTGCAGGGTACCAAAATGATGTTTTAGAAAAATGATAACCTTAAATGAAAAGTCTACTGTGGAGAAGAATGAGGAAAGTCAACTTTTTTTTGGTCTCATTATTTTGTCTGTCTACATTGATCAAATAAGTGGTACAATTACTGCCAGATCTGATGCTACTCTATGACTATGAACATAGAAAACAGTACCTAAATTTTTTATTAATTCTTTTGAGCAATAAGATTAGGAGTATCCTTTTTTTTTTTTTTTTTTGAGATGGAATTTTGCTCTTGTTGCCCAGGCTGGAGTACTGTGGCACGATCTCGGCTCACTGCAAGCTCTGCCTCCCAGATTCAAGTGATTCTCCTGCTTCAGCCTCCCAAGAAGGTGGGATTACAGGCACGTGCCACCATGCCTGGCTAATTTTTTGTATGTTTAGCAGAGATGGGTTTTCGCCATGTTGGGCGGGTTGGTTTTGAAGTCCTGACCTCAGGTGATCCACCTGCCTCGGCCTCCCAAAGTGCTGAGATTACAGTCGTGAGCCACCACGCCTGGCCAGGAGTATCTTACACACACACACACACACACACACACACACACACACACACGAAGTATTTTAATGTTTCTTTTTTTTTGTTTGGAATTACAAAGACTAGGTAGACTAGTAAGCCTAAATTATTTCTAGATATCAATCTTTTTTTTGTTTTTTGTTTTGTTTTGTTTTGTTTTTAGACGCATTCTCACTCTGTCACCCGGCTGGAGTGCAGTGGCGCGATGTCTGCTCACTACAACTTCCGCCTCTCGGGTTCAAGTGATTCCCCTGCCTCAGTCTCCCGAGTACCTGGGACTACAGGCGCCCGCCAGCCACGCGACCTCGTGATCCGCCCACCTCTGCCTCCCAAAGTGCTGGGATTACAGGCGTCAGCCACCGCACCCGGCCGATATCAACCATTTTTAAAGGCGTTTTTCTTCTATAAAGATTTCTAGTATATCTTTGGGTTAACAGAATGACTCTTTACATTAACTCATCAAAATAGAAAATTCAGAATAAGGTAGGTCTATCTTGGCACCTTTCCAACATGGGTAACTGATATCACTTGGATCTGGCGAGACAAGATATGACTATATCTTGCATTTATCTGCTAAATAATATATCAATTATTTATTTAAATGGATGTTTTCTTTTACTACACAGTGGTTATTTTAAGAACATGAACTGTTTTATTCAGTTATGCACTCCTATTAGAATATATAAGCCTGACTGAAAGTCCACATTAAGTATATATTTGTTGTTAAGTAAAAACTCAATAATTACTTGAAAATCAGATAAACTGCATTTATAACATGATTTATAATTATTTAGATATTATTAAGAAAGTAACATGTACATAAAAATTTTTCAGTGAAATGACAAATATCAACATTACATATCATATAAAAACATGTATTACCTGGGAATACTTATTACTGTCAGTTCAATATAATATATAAACCTTTTCATTTGTGATGAAAACCTTGAATGTAAATTCATCACACACAGATTTACATGAACTTTTAACCTTTTTTTTTCCCTCGGCAATTTGGGTAGGTTGGTTGTATTGGATTCTGTTACTTGTAACTGAAAACAGATCCGTGATTTGAACATAACTGTCCAGTGATTTTTCAATTTGGTAAACATTTGCGGCTTATGTTCCTCACTGCTGATCAGGAGAGAATGCAGGAAGGGAGACTGATATATTGTGCAGTTACCAATGTTTACATTGTTTTGTACTTTCCAGATTCGTGTGGTGCTTTTTAAAAATGATGTACATTTGGGACTGGAACAACTTTTCAGCTGCTGGCTGGATCCAAATAACAGTTCATTGAGTACATATCTGAACATTTCTAAATATTTAAATCAAAACTGTGACTAAATTTGAGCCAATTAGATCCTCCTTAGAATTTGAAAATATTGTTATCTAGCCATCCTCAGAAGAAAAACAAAAACGAATTTTAAAAACTGCCTTCTTCTCCATAAAGTTAACAGAACTTGAGCCAAGCATGAGAAATGCCACACCACTGAATATCATGGAAATTTAAAATCAGTCAACTATTTGCTTCACGTACATGTTGCCAAATAATTGGCCTAAAAATTATTTAACTAAACTAATGGAGTCAACTAGCTGTTTTGGTATAAAAAGAACAGCTTGATTATGTCATCCCAGGAGATGATTTCCTTGATAGATTTTTGGTTGAAGTTCATCATATTTATCTAACCCTTGCCAGGTATTCACTTCAGTTTTCTTCTTGAAGACACAGTTATATTGACACCACTGAGATTCTAGCACCATTTTAAAAAGTTGCTTTTTTCAAGGTATTGGGCAAGCAATAGTACTTCATTTGGGGAAGGTGGTATGTTAATAGATATTTTGAGAGTTAACTAAATGAAAGTATTTTGAGTTCTTTGGAGGCAAAATAATATTGTTAGATGTAATATTAATGTGCAATTGACTAGCCATATAGGTCATATAGAAGGAAGGACAATTCAGTTCCTTTAATCACTTAAGGCTAAAGATGGCCATTAGCATGTATAGCAGTCCTTCTGCACCTCAGTGCTGCAACTGTTCCTTTACATCTTAATTAAATCTAAATATTTTCTCATATATTTTCTTCATCTTGATCTGGCAGCTGGGTTCATGGGTTTTCCCCAGATAATATGCCGTCCATTCAAATACCCTACTATTGCTTTCTATACCAGGAAGGTGCTAATCTTTGAATTTAACTTGGTCCTGGTCATAAGAGAAAGTGGAATGGTTTCTTTTTTATATATAGGGAAAGCACTGAAGATCTGAATAATTTAGTTTATTTCAGTAATGTAACTATATTTGTTATTTACAAAAGAAATCAAAGAGAGACTATTGGTATGTGGTGAATATCTTCCAGTCAAATCTAACGTTAGCAGAACCAACTGTGTGCTCACTACTTACTACATTGCTCTTCAGAGGGTAGAAGAAAACAATGTGAGCATTGATATATAGCTTCACTTCTTAGGGAAGCCAGGAAAAGTACAGTTATTTACCTGTAAACATTTGTTACAGTAAAGGAGGGCTGTAGTGTTTCTATTTAAATGCAAATAATAATTCACAATGTTGTGTAGAGAGTGATTTACTTTGATACGTTTTCCCCCAGCCCTAGGATTTTAGGCCAGCTACTAGAAACATTGCCGAAGGACATCTGTTCAAGAACCAATTTTACAAAAAGGTCATGTATTCCTTAATGTAAATATCTATGGTCAAGGATAAAAAAACGATCAGGCCTAACAGGATTTATAAGGTGTGGGTTATGAAAAGATGTTCCTTAGAGGGCTGCAGTTCTGTGAACTGAATCAGGAATAATTTAGAACTTTGGGAATGATCTACTTACTGCAAACTGTAATATGTCTTAAAAGACCAAACCAATTATAGTTATCATTATCATTGTAAACCTTCTGATTTCTATCTTAATTATATTACCCCATTATAACTTTGACAGATACATATTGTGTTCAGAGAAAACTTACATTCTATATCCTAATTATATGTGGATACATATTTAAACATAGAAGCAAGATTTTGAAAATTGAAGCGTTTACAAGTCATACATTGTGATTATTTTTAAGAAAACTGGATTACTATTTAGAGATTTATATAAAAAACTGATTTTCCTGTGTGGGAAGATTGAGAGCAAATCTACTAGAAGATACAGGGGCAGATTGGCCGTTCCCCAGTCCCTTCCTACTTTTATATGTAGGTAACACTTAACAAGAGACAGGTCCTTGGGTTAGACAAGATCACTTCTGGAATCAAGTAGAACATTCATAGTTACCTATAGACCAGGTAGGGGCACAGGATGCCGACGGATGCTACATTTTAGATTTCTTGAGGTACAAACAGTCCCTACTCAACTTCCCTGATTACAATGTAGATGAGTTAAGAAGAGTGGGGAATGAAAAAAGAGAGAACAATAGAGACACATAATATTTTGAACTAAAAAGTTATATACAGATGTAAAACACAAGAAAAGTTGCTTCATGCAGATACATCAAAAAACTATAGCAGATTGTATTTCTTAGAAAGAGAGAGAAAGAGAGAGAGAGAAATATTTTTGCCTGGGGATAGCAAGTATAATCTGAGAATATCACTAACAGTTTTAGTTGTTCTATATTAGTACTTTCATATAAGTATATATTTTTAAAGTATTTTCACGATAATGATGCAATTATGTTTAGACGACTTTCAGAGTTTTATAAGGTCACTTTGATCCAGAAAAATATTCTTTAAAGTTTAAAAATACTGCATTTTTCCTCCTTTAAAATGTTCCATTGATATTTTATTGCGGTACAATAAAGATTCAAAAATGGTTATGCTTACTATTTCTCATCAGTCAGAATGGCTCTTATTAAAAAGTCAAAATATAATACATGTTGATGAGGTTGTCGAGAAAAGGGAATGCTTATGCACTGCTGGTGGGAATTGTAGTTCAGCCACTGTGGAAAGCAGCTTGGAGATTTCTCAAGGAACTAAAAATAGAACTACCACTTGACCCAGCAATTCTATTCCTGGGTATCTACCTTAAAGGAAAATAAATCATTCTACCAAAAAGCCACCTTCACTTGTATGTTCATTGCAACACTGTTTACAAAAGCAGACATGGAACCAACCAAGGTATCTACTAATGTTGGATTAGTAGATTAGTAAGAAAATATGGTACATATATACCATGAAATACTACATAGCTGTAAAAAGGAATTAAATCACATCCTTTTGTAGCAACATGGATGCAGCTGGAGGCCATTATTGTAAGTGAATGAACACAGAAAGAGAAAACCAAATACCATATGTTTTCACTTATAAGTGAGAGCTAAACATTGAGTACACATGGACATAAAGATGGGAACAGTAGACACTGGGGACTCCAAAAGGGGGAGGTTGGGAGAGAGGCTAGGGCAGACAAACTACCCATTGGGTAGTTCACTATTTGGTGACGGGATCAATAGAAGCCCAAATCTCATCATCATGCAATATAACCATGGAGCAAATCTGCACATGTACCCCTTGAATCTAAAAACAAGCAAACAAAAAAATGGTTATATAAAAGTCTGCAAGCTGTAATCGATGACAGAATAAATGGAATTTTTTTTTTCTTAGCCTTTAGGAAAATGCCAAGACACATTCCCACCTCTCACATGAGTTGGTGGTTTAAAAATTTGGTTTGCAAAACACAATTTAATATTTTACTTATAGAAGTCAAGAGAAATGGTAACAATTTTAAATTTTGATTCTTGAATATCTGTGCTTGTTAAAAAGAAAAGGTGTGTGGGTGTGTTGAAGGGTTTTTATTCCATTACTACCATAAAATCTACTTTTATTTATTTCTTTTAGAATCAAACTTTTAAAATATTTGCCAAAATCTCGTAAATCTCATATGCCAAAATTCAGCTGAGCCAAACTCTTGGTTATCTGCTCTCTATTTCTGAGCTGCAGTAGCATTTGGTAAACAGAATGCCCAGAACCTCCTCTGAAAGCACCACTAGCAGGCACTGTGAGAGCATTTTCATTCAAGTTCATTCGACTTGGGCAAAAAGAGAACAGCGGCTTACATCAACTGAGGATCAGTGAACACAATCTCATAGCAACAGACACCAAAACAGTCCCTCATTACAAGCCTTGTCCAACAATCAAGTCTTTAACGAGAACAAAGGTTGACAGTGATTAATCATTAAGCGGTTCCCTGTTCCTTGCTGCACGTGTTCGCAGCAGCCTCCTACAGAGGCAGTCTGGCATATTTCCTGTCTCTGTGCTCCACTGTGCCATGTCTGAAGGGACGCCTAGGCAGCCTTCTCACTATTTTAATTTCAAATGCTACAAACATCTACAGAGTCTCTATGTGCACATGTCTTGACTTTTATTCTGAGCCTGGCAGACTCTGAATGGATATAGGGAGTGTGAACATAATAAGCCGTTAACTCCACATCTGCTTACTAGATTATGTTCAAAGACAGTATAAGAAATTGATTAAACACTGTTTTCTAGAATAAACCTTTGAAATCTGTTTGTTTCCTTGAGCAACACAGTAAGTTGATATAATTTAGCCGTGCAGTGAACATAAGATACCTTCACTACTGTTTCTACATAAAAATAGCTTCTGTGTTGTCAAAGCACCATGCTTTGAAAAGCAACAAAAACATTTTTAGAAACCGCTTTCAAATAATTCTGTTTCACAAGGCAACAGAATTATAAAGTCAACTAATGCTGCCATCATTTTCTGCAATGTTCCCTTTTCCTGTGTGTTTTTTAATTACCCGTCTGGGCATTATCTATCTCTCTTAGTTAGTCATGCAATAGCATATGTATTCACCTTAACAGACTAACTTGGAGGGTTTTTATTTTCTCTCCTTCAACATGTAATTTCACTGATGACCATGTTGCCTGTAAACTGCTAGGAGCTCAGGTAAAAAGAGAAGAGTTATGAGATACAGATTTCTGAGAGGTGAGGGACAAGGGTTAATGGAAAATTTTAAAATGATCAAGGGAAGTAGGTTATGTATCAACAAACATATTGTTTTTCTAATAACAAGTATCACATTTAAGAACAACAAAATGAGATAACCCCAAGGATTCTTTGTATCTATTCACTTCTCTCTTCAAAGTAATCAGAATTAAGTAATGTGAGGTCTCCAGTAGCTCATGTAGTAGACTATAACTAGTCCATCTACAATATAAAAGCTAAAGTATAAAATCCAACCACAAAGGGATACAGGACTGCTGGGAAGGGAAGAGTGTGGTCCCTTTAAATGACATGGAATGGGGGAAGGAAAGTACTGGGTAGAGAAAGGCAGGTCCCTGGCTAGGACTTCACTCCCACGGACCTAGGTGAGGACAGGCATTTCCTGCTCGAATGTTGCATTTCCCAAGACCACTTTGGCCTGCCACACCCCCATCCTGGGCCTATAAAAACCCCAGACCCTAGCAGGTAGACACACAAGCGGACATCTGGCCGAGGAGCACACGGACAAGCACTGGTGCCTGCAGGCCATCGGCAGGACACTGGTGGGATGAGGTGGGGCTATCGGAGGAGAGCCAGGGCCACTGAGCAGCCCAACTCCAGGGAAAGAGCATCTCCCTTCTTGTTCCCCCATCTTCTGAGAGCTACTTTCACTAAATAGAACTTTGCATTCATTCTCCAAGCCCACATGTGATCTGATTCTTCCTGTACACAAAGGCAGGAACCCAGGATACAGAAATCCCTCTGTCCTTGTGATAAGGAAGGGGGTCTAACTGAGCTGGTTAACACGAGCCACCTATAGACAGCAAACTAAGAGAGCTCTCTGTAATACATACCCACAGGGGCTTCAGGAGCTGTAAACATTCACCCCTAGACACTGCCATGGGGTCGGAGCCCCACAGCCTGCCCGTATGTATGCTCCCCTAGAGGTCTGAGCAGCAGGGCACTGAAGAAACGAGTCACACCCCCATCGCACACCCTGTGAGGGGGACAAAGGAACTTTTCCTGTCTCAAAAGTATAAAATATGCAATTCTCCCAGTATACTCAGCATTTTAGCATAGAGCTGCAATTTCTTTAAACTAAGTATATTCACTGAGGAAAGGGAAATGACAATGCCACTCTACAAACAAAAAGACCACCTTGTTATTGGTAACTAGGCTCTTCACACGAATCCTTGCGACAGGGATGACATAATGGTCGTTGACTCACGTTAAGATCAAAGCAGACAGAGAGGAAACCACATTCAGAAAATGAACTTAACCACAGCCTCCTGTAATCAACATTTAAAACTAACATCAGTGAACTCTGAACTGTGAAGGAAAACAGTGATGAACTGTAGGAAGAAAGTTTTCAGGTTTTCAGATGGTCTCAAACTATATTCTTATAAACCAACCAATCTGATTATTTTGACTCAATTCAACTTGTAGAAAAAACTCTAAATGGTTCTATGTTATCTCTGTAGTTAGGGTACGTCAACTTCACCTCACACAAACACACTTTTAAAACAATATTTGACTTGAACTGGTCTGCTTATCCTTCTCTAATTCGAAGCTCCACTTGTAACATTTGAGGGCTTATGTCAAAGTCTTAGAACAAAGACTTAAATCAATTACATGTTAAAGGACTTAAAACTATGTGTAGATGGCATAGAACACTGAAGCAATTTCCAAATCATGGAGTATGCAAATCTCAAAGAAATTCCAATGCATGATTGAGTCATTAATTCATCAATAACTGTAATAGCTATCATGTGTTGGAAACTTTCTCCATGTCAGTCACTGCACTGGGCACTTTATACACGATCACATTTCATAACTGTAATAACCATCTATGTACTAACCACCCTATTAGTGTCTCCATTTTATAGATGAGAGAACTGACATTTGCAGAAGCTAAAAATTTCATCTAGTTAGTCAGTGATTGAGCCAAAAGTCTATCTCAGGCAGCCTGACTTCAGAGCCCTTCCATAATATCCAAAAAGAAATAATACAAAACCAAGCTGGCCAGAGCCCTTGATCTAAAGCAGTGGTAAATCTATACTATTGGCACTTCATATGGAAACATGAAGCAACTTAAGCTACTACATAATAGTACAATTTGGTTATATAAGATCTGCATTTGATACAGGAGTAATATGACAATGAGTAAGTAGCTTCATTTTTCTAAACCCCAGTTTCCTCATCTACAAAAGTAGTAAAGTGCCTAATTCCCAGGGTAGCAGTGAGTTTTAATTGAGAAAGTATCTGTAAAAAGTATTTTGTAGACACCGTACTCCAGATGGTTGTTCATTATGGTTTACTGTGAAATATAAAAGAATGAAGCTTCTGACATGTTTCCTATTGGGGCAATTCAATAGATGTAGAAGACAAACCATAAAATGAAAGTGCTAAGAAGGCAAAAGAAAAGGGGGGGGCAATTCATGAAGACATATTAGTGATGACCCATGTGTGCCAAAATGTGTAGAAGATCCTTAATGCCATGGGGAAGACCAAAGTGACCTGAAAAATAAATGAATTTTCTGCAGGCATTACGGCATTGGATACTATGAATATGAACTTTGTACTTAGGCAGACCTGGGTTTAAATCCTGAACAAGGTATTCCTGTCTTAAGGTATCTAATGTTCTCATTAATGATACTGAATCATGAATGTAGGGATTAAAGGAGATAATGCATATGAGGTGCTTCATACTGACAAGGCTCAGTTAATATAGTGACTATTATCATTATTATTTAACTTCTCAGGTCAGTACAGTATAAAGGAAAGAATCAGGAGAGGTATGTATTAGAGATAATACATGTATGGCTGCCCCTCGGGAATGTACATAAAAGAGGTATTTGGGGCATCGTTTGCAAAGGTTGCTTCTAAAGTCCTTTTGTTCAAAACTTAATCTTTATTTAAACTTTATTTAAACTTATTTATTTAAATAAATGATCCACTCATATCAGGAATTCTGATTAGGTCTCTGTATCTCATGTAGATAGACTGTTTGGTTCAGTGAACTGTGCTCCAATTTACACCATGAATCTGGAACTGCTTTCTGACTGATCATGAGAACAGACACTGCCTACGTGTACATGGAGGGAAGGTGGGTGGGCAGTTCACATTAGGAGTGAGCAGAAAGCAGAAAAGTGAAGGGGAGGGGAGAGAAAGACGAGAAGATGAAAGCTGGAGATCAAAGGGTCATTCTGCCCATCCTGCTCCTAGCAGCCACAGGAAGCTTTCTAGTGGTGATCAGATTACCAGATTGCCACTTGCATCAGATTCAAGACCCTTGCCAGACCGTGTCCCTCCACCATGCCTCTCACACCTTACTTCTATTGATGTTTTGGAGTCCCCACCTCTCCTAAGTTTGAAGGGAGCACACACCATACTGTCGAGCAGAGATACTCAGATTCTAGGAGGAACACTTTTTGTGGGGATAAAAGCTAACTATGATGACATTTTACAAAAGCCTTTGGGAAGAAGAAGAAGAAGGGTTCCTATGTTCATATAAACACAAATATGCAGATTGTCCCTCTCGGCTTAGTTTGTGTGGAATTATGGACCTTAGGGACATTAAAAAAGGGTCCTTATAATGACTATTGTTAGTATCCTAAAGACTAAGCTTTCAATTTAGAGTGCTTTCAGATTGTGTTCTAATCTGAGGCTTTTTTGAATTTAGGAAGAACAGATCCAGAAACTATAGAAAAGATTTGTTTAAATGGCTCAAATAAGGGAGATAAAGAATCAGCCAAATGTTTCTAGTAACCCTTTCTTAAGATATGTGGAAACTATACAAAATGTAAAATTTCTGAGAATAATACTAAAGTGTAGTAATTTTAAAGGTAATTAACTATGTGAAGAATAACCAGTCATAATAATAATACTTGGTGTGTATTGAGGGCTTGATATGTGGGAGGCATATTACTAAACAATCTGATTACCTTGCTTAACCTTTACAACATTCTTCTGACGTAGATCTTACTATTCCTCCCATTTCATAGATGAAGAAAATGAGGCTTAGACAAGTTAGCTAAATTGCACAATATTCCTTAGTTAGTAAATGGCGAATCTAAATCCAGTTTGGAAAGACAGATGTGCTTTGGTTATGCATACCTTGATATCTGAAAAAGTGCATGCAACTGAAGTCTTAAAAACCAAAGCACACTGAGCGATTACCCCTCCCTCCGTCCTCCCCGTCCCCCCTTCCTTCTTCCCTTCCCCCTATCTTTCCTCCTTCCCTCCTTCCCTCCCTCCCTTCCTTCCTTCCATAAAACAAATATATTTGAGTTCCTACTGTGCCTACAAGAGTAACTGGGGTTACAGTGGTAAATAAACCAGAGCTCTGGCCCTCATGAAACCAACATTTTAGTGTAGGAAGACAGATAATAGACATTTTAACAAATAATATATGATGATAAATACTACAAAGAAAAAGAAAACAGGGCTGAAGGCAGGGTGTGTTGCTGGTACAGGCAGGAGGGTAGGGTGAGCAGAGAAGAATTCTGGGATAAGATGACACTGGACCTGGAGGAAGTGAGGGGAGAGCTTTGTGCACAGTGGAGGGATTTCAAGTCCTGAGGTCTTGAGGTGGGAGCATGTTTCATCCACCTGAAGCCTGGCAAGCAGGCCACTGTGCTGCTGTGCGAGAAGAGGGAAGATTGGTGGTGGGGCACGGGGGTGGAGAAGCAGGGGAGACATGATCCTGTGGGGCTTTGTAGGCAACTTTCGGAACTTTAGCTTTTACTTGAATAATAAGAAAAGCCATTAGAGGATTTTGAGCAGAGGAGTGACATGATATGTTTTAAAGATCACACTGTCAGCTATGTGGTGAATAGTTTGTATGGGGAAAGAAGACCAGTAAGGAAGGCTACAGGAATAATTCAGAGGTGAGATGGCAGGGGTTTGGACCAGAGTGGCAGCAGTGGGAAGTGGCTGGATTCCACATAGTTTCTGAAGGCAGAGCCACTAATAAGCAACTGTAAGATTTTTGGCCTGAGCACAGGGAAGTATAGAGTTATCATTTTCTGAGATGGGAAAGACTGTGAAACAGTTTTGCTTTTTGTGGGGAAGGAGTTGGAGGAGTTGGAAATAGGGAATTTAGCTTGGGATATGTCAAGTTTGAGATGCTTATTACACATCCAAGTGGAGATATCAGGAAGGCAACTTGATATATGAGTCTGGAGTTCAGGAGAGAAACAGGCTAGAAATAGAAATTTAGGAGTTGTCAGCATGGAAAAGATATTGAAAGTCATGAATTTGGATGCTATCATCTAGGGAGTGAGTATAGATGATGAAAAGAAGTCCAGTAACTGTCCTCTGGACACCCCATCCACGAATGAGTTGTGTCCTGAAAGCTAAGAAAATAAAGTATGTCAAGGAAAGGAGTTGATTAATGAATTTGATGTTCCTCATAAGTCTAGCTCTGTCACCCAGGCTGGAGTGCAGTGGCACCATCTTGGCTCACTGCAACCTCTGCCTCCCAGGTTCAAGCAACTCTCTTGCCTCAGCCTCCCAAGTGGCTGAGATTACAGGGACCTGCCACCATGACTGACTAATTTTTAGTAGAGATGGGGTTTCACCATGTTGGCCTGGCTGGTCTTGAACTCCTGACCTCAAGTGATATGCCTGCCTCCACCTCCCAAAGTGCTGGGATTACTGATGTGAGCCACTGTGCCTGGCTGAGAGTTAAGAATTGATCACTGGAATTGGCAATGTAGATGCCACTAATAGCTTTGACAAGAGCAGTTTCACTGGAAATCTAGAGACAAAAACGTGATTGAAATGAGTTTGAGACAAAATGAGAAGAGAAGTAGGGAGTTAGGATTGGGGATAATTTTGTTCAAGGAGTATGGCTGAAAAGCAGAAAAATAGAGAGGTAGCAGAAGAAAATGTGGAGGTTTTTTGTTTGTTTGTTTCTTAAGGTGGGTTTTAGGTTTTATGCCTATGAGAATAGTTTAAATAAAAAATGGCAAATGCCTTCATGTAAATTCTTCCCCTTATTTTTTCTGCTCTATAATATACACATTTTAGTATATAAGTTTTGATTATACATCGTTAGTTATATAGCAAATAATATTGCTAATAAGTGTGGCTAGTGAAGTTATAGTAGTGCCAGTGATAGTCTTTGCCTATCATCCTGATCATAACAATAATTTTGAATATAATCTCTGTAGGGTTTGGTCTTTAATACCTTGCAACAGGAAGCTATTAGCTTCAACATGGGGTCCTCTAGGTAGGAATGCATGCTGAATGTGCTCCAAAAATCACAGACAAGTTTTTGAATAAAATACAGTTAAAGCCATAATATGGAAAAATGTTATGGAAAAAATTAGCCACTCACTCACTCACTTGAGATATCACTCCTGGCATATCAGATTTTATTTTAGCTAAGGTAACCTAACTTTGAGTCCTGTAAAAATAAATTACAATTCCCCATTTTAGCTACTTCAGCAGCCAAAGGCTAATAATAATAATAATACACATGTAGAACCAGACACCTGGCAGTGAATAGTGGATTCAAAAGCTACTGGAAACAGTCTAGCTGGGGAACAGGTAAAATGTAGAATACCTTAATATTGGAAGAATATGATTATACATCAAAGTCCATTTTAAGTAAAACTTTTGTTCAAAAATCCAGTAGCTAGTTTATACATTTTTCTCCATACTTATGATTAAAAGTGCAAACGTTGGTTGTCCCTCTGGGTCTCCTAGCACTGGAGTTTGCGCTATTCAGTTGTTAAGTGCCCTTTAAAGAGGCTGTGAAGCACTTTCCAGTTAATAGATTCACATTATCTTCATGATCAGTGTTGGAGGTACCAGTCAGTGAAGGGGAGTGCATGCAGAGGGAAGAACTTTGCACACACAGATTTAGTAGGGGGAAAAGGAAGAGTAATTGGGAGGGTTTTTCTGGACCCTTACTTCACTTCTAAACTCCAGTAAAGACCATCAAATATTCCCAAGAGTATCCCCAGGCAAAAGTGCCTTCAAAACTCCCTTTTGCTGCTTTTCCCCCTCTCCATCAGATTCTCATTTTTGAAAAGCAACTCTCTTCTGCACAGGACTCTATAGTCTGCTTCTTCTGCCAGCTTCTGAAGTCTAACCCACACTTGCCTTCCTGTTAGCACCATGACTCAGATTTATAAAGGTCTCCTTTTTGGTATCAAAATGTATCTAACTTATGGCCAATTTCTCTTGTTCTCCGCTAGGTCAGGACTTTTCAAACTTTAATGTGCATATGAATCACTTTGGGATCTTGTTAAAAGGCAGAGCCTTACTCGGTAGGTGTTAAGGGAGGGGGTGACTGGGGCACTGAACTTCTGAATCTCTAACGAGCTCCATGTGATTCTGACGTAGTGGATCCGCAGGCCACACGTGAACTGATGGGAGGCTAGGTGACTCAAGCTTCAAGGATGAGCTACTGTAAGCTAAGGTGGTAGGGAATTATTGTATGTCGGCTTTCAGACAATGTTTACAGTTTTGCAGTATATTTTATACATTAATCATATAAATAAATAAAACAGGAATTTTAAGTCTTAGTGGAAGAGTGTAAGGAAGAAAATTTTGGTCAGAATGAGAGAAAAAGAATGGCCATTACTCCCTTTCAAACTGAATTACCTTTAAGTCACCAGAACTCTAGACCTAAACGTTAGTGGATAAAACCAGAAACTCTCCTCTTTAAAATTTAGTCTCAAAAGAGTAGGGACAACTATGCTATATGGATAGAAGGAAATAGGGGATAAATAGTGCTAGGAATTATGGATTTCTTCCCTTTTTTTTTCTTTTTTCTTTTGTGGTGTGTGTGTATGTGTATCTATATTTATGAGTAGAGTTATATGTAAATGTAAAAGCCTTCCTCAAATTGATCTTTTCACCCTTGAGCCTAAATCAGTCACCTCTCCCATGTGCTTCCATAGATTCCTGGGTTTCTCCCTATTGAAGCTCTTGTCACACTGTATAGGTTTGTTCTCTTCTCCATTAGACTGGGAGCTCTTTGAAAGAAGGACTGTATCTGGTCACCATTGTATCTACAACCACCAGCATGGCCTCACTCATAGCAGTGCTTAATAAATATTTGTTAAATGAATGGAAAATTGATACATTTCAGGTTTCTGTAACTGATGCTTTAGTTTCCCAACTAAGGGTGAAGATACTAATCCATCATGAACCCAGTAGATAAAAGCCTCCTTGTGGGCTACTCACTGAATGTCTGCAGCTCTCTGCTTACTGGGCCTATGGTAGGACTGAATATCCTGGCCTCCTTGTAGGTAGCTGGGACTTCTGTTTAGCTCAAGCCAGTGAGTTGTGAGCTGAAGTAATGTGTGTGTCTCTCTCTGGCTAAGAATTTATTTGTTAATGCGAGCCACTTGAGGACTCACTTTTCTCTCTGGCAATGTCCTGGTTGGTGGCTGCTCCATCACCTATAGCCCAAGAGTGACTGTGATGGGCAGAACCCCTTCCCCTCATTGTGGACATCCAGTGTAAGAAAGAAAATACTGTGTTTTAGCCATTGCGATTTTGACATTATTTGTTACTGCTACATAACTTCACCTATCCTGATTAATACAGGTTGTGAGGGTAATACCAAGAACTGAGGGATGCCATGTCCTGCCTCTTCCCAGTCCCAGCATTCCTCTTTGCCTTGAAGCTGGGCTCCAGGTGCAACCCAGATCCAAGACTGTGGTTTTAAAAAAAGGCTTTGCCTCTGTTCTTGAAACAAAGTTCCTACCCTGAACCTGGTTCAGGTTGGAGGATTCCTGCCATTGTCTGTGACTAAGATGGGGTCTCTGCAGGCCAGGCCCTGTAAAATGGGAAGAGCTGCCTTGCCTAGGGCTGGCACCCTAGGGCTGGTCTGGATCTCTATCACTGCTCCCGCTCTTCCAACCATGTGATCCATCCACAGGTCAGGGCACCCTGAAGAAACTGCGTTGAATTTCATTTTGCTCATAACAGTATTCCCACGGGTTATCTGGTGCTGTATTCTGCCTGCCACAATGATATCCATTGCTAGCCCCTGTCCTGAATCTTTCCTGAGACCCCAGTGCCTGTCCTATAATCAGGAAATTTTGTCCCAGTTTCTTGCCTTTCTCATTATGCCCTGAATCATGCAGTTAAATGGGCCATGTGTATCTGCATCCAGAGACATAACAGATGGGATCTTGGGGATTAAGGTAGCAAACAGAGAGCAGAGGGTTTTTAGAAGGATTAGTCTTTCGCCTGGTGGGAAGGGTAGAGAAGGACACTGGGGAGCTGATTTGAAAAGGGTCACTGGGGCCCATAAGCATATGTAACAGTGGTTGGATTTCGTTAGCCCTCACTGTCACCGTCTATCTGTCCCCTGAATATCTGTAGAGGAAATAGCACTAGCGTAAGAGTCAAAAAACATGGGTTTGAGCGCTGGCTCTGCCAATTAACCTCTCTGAGCCTATGTAAAATGAAGCAATTATATGTGTCGAATGTGGCCCATAATGAGGCTGACTGGGATCTCACTCACAAGGATCAGATGAAAGGATGTTTGAGGAAGCACTTGGCCCATTGTAAAGGGCTTTTTTAAGGTAGGGGAGTATTATGACAATGAGGATGTTTGGAACAGATGGGCAGATGGATGAGGCCAGTAGACTTGAGGCTTAACCTCAAAACCAGTGATGATGGCATCTTTGTGTTTAAATAGAACCAGGCAATTGTCACATTATAAAAAATGATTACTAAAGATACTGTATCTGAAGAAGGCAAGGCATGCAGGGGCTCCCTGAGACTGGGGCTGGGTAGAGCTGAGCAAGATTCAGTGAGGAAAAGACTTCAGGAATGAGAAGTTAGAAGAGGATGAAGCACCTCTGCAGTGAGCAGGCTGGAATGGACGATCCCTGGTAGGACACTCAGCCCACTATGCTACTGACAGAAAACTTGGACCCTCATCAATCAGGGAGGTTCAATCACACCGCTTCCCTTCCTGATCTGCAGTCGCGATGGGCAGAGGTACAAGAGGAGAAGCTGCAGACGGCACTGTTGCCATATGATGGAGTCACTGTTTGCATATTTTGTTGCTGGGTAGTCTTGAGGCCTCTGGAGGACCTCCTTTTTCTTATAGTAATTCCCAATGCACCCACTTGCTGAGCCCAGCCTTACTGCCTCACTTTTCAGCACAGTTCCCACACATGTCAAAGCTTTACAGACTGCCCAGTAGCCAGGCAGGAGCAGTTGGCAAGGCTCCCCAGAATGGAGCCTGGACCACCCAGCTAGTGAGACGACTGATGTGGAATGTGGGTTTATGTTGTGGAGTGCAGCAGGCCCACAGCACTACATGGGATGTCCCATCTATGGGCGTGGGATCTAGGAGACTACCGGGGAAATGCAGGCAGATTCCTTAAGTTCTCCTAAGAGGCCCTGGAAACATGAGGGTGGCCATTGATCACAAGGCCTTTCCACCTAATGGCTTTTCCTATACAAGTAGTTCACATCTCGAACATTTCCTGGCTTAGAGCAAACAGAATATGACTGAGAAACTCTGCGCAAAGCAGAAGGTAAGAAAGTGCAGGGAGAAAGTTAGGGAAGGTGGGAAAATGTCAGGTTATCAGGATAAGCTGCTTCTGTCAAGAGGTAGTGAAGAAGAGGGCAGTTTTGCTGAATAAGGACAGAATCACCTTAAAAATGGATAAGTCTCCTGCAGTGAAGTGACAGATTAATTAAACCACAAACCCTCTCAGTTGTCTAGGTCTGGAGAAAGTTAAGATATAGGATGATCATAAAATTGGAAAGTCCAGATATCAAAGACACAAAATAGCTGAGGCAAAGACTAGGGAAATGCTGGTAAAGGAGATTTCAGCAGTAGAGAAGCAAAACAGTGAGGGGAAGACCTATTTTTAATAGATGATTAAAAATTTTCTCTCAGGGAAAGACACTTTAAGTTGAAAATGAAAGAGTTGCAATAGTAGAAAAGATATTTCTGCAAAATGCCTGAGCTTTGGGGAGAGAACATGGGTTTATAGCCCCAACTTCATAACTTCCTAATTGTGCAATCTTGTAAAAGTAGTTTGACCTCTCTATGCCTCAATTTCCCTCTATACAAATTAGAGATCTTAGTAATGCCAAATCACAGGGATATCATAAGGCTTGAAACAGATCTTGCATATGAAGGTTCTTGGTAATCTGTAAAGTTCTAAACAAATGTTAACTTTTATTATCACAGAATTTCTTTGTTTTCCTCCACTATATTTCATACTTTCTAAGTGTGCAGACATGCATTCATGTTGCTAAAAGCCACGTCTGTTTGTTGAGTAGGCTGGTGATAGGTAGAACTAAAAGGAATAATTGGAAGACTTCCTCTGGCTATCTCTTCTGATTTTCTACTGAATACAGAGTAAATTTCAAACTATTTTCTATGGCAGTTATGTCTCCCCAGCCCTGTGCCTAAGGATCATTTTTGGCTGTCACCCATTCACCTTACAGAACTTCTCGGAATGGGTGTGGTATTTTCACGCCCTGGCAACTGTGGATATGTTGTGCAGGAGGCCCAGACTGTCCTGCCACTCCTTCTCCTTCTGCTTACCTCTTCCTCAGCCCTCCATATGCCGCTCTGATGCCACCTTGCCTGTGTCAAATTGGCCACATCCTCTCAGTGTTCCCACAGTGCTCCTCTGTTCAAGACTCTGTTATATGCTTATGGACTGTTGGTGGGAATGTGAATAAGTTCAGCCACTATGGAAAGCAGTTTGGAGATTTCTCAAAGAACTTAAACTACCATTCAACCCAGAAATCCCATTACTGGGTATATATACAAAACAAAAACAACCATTCCACCAAAAAGACACGTGCACTCGCATGTTTATCACAGCACTATTTACAATAGCAAAGACATGAAATCAATCTAGGTGTCTGTCAACTGTGGATTGGATAAAGAAAATGAGGTACATAAACACCATGGAATACTACACAGCCATAAAAAAGAACAAAATCATGTCGATTGCAGCAACATGGATGCAGCTGGAGGTCATCATCCTAAGTGAATTAACGCAGGAACAGAAAACCAAATAGTGTATGTTCTCACTTATGAGTAGGAGCTAAGCATTGGGTACACATGGACATAAAGATGGGAATGACAGGCACTGGGGACTACTGGGAGAGGGGGAAGGTGGTCAAGCACTGAAACACTACCTATTGTACTATGTACCTATGTACCATATGTACTATGCTCACTACTTGAGTGACAAGATAATTCATAGCCCAAACCTCAGCATCATATACTCTGGTAACAAACCTGCACGTGTATCCATTGAATCTAAAATGAAAGTGTAAATTATTATTATTATTATTATTTGAGATGGAGTCTCGCTCTGTCACCCAGGCTGGAGTATAATGGCACAATCTCAGCTGGCTGCAACTTCCCGCGTTCAAGCAATTCTCCTGCCTCAGCTTCCCAAGTAGCTGGGACTACAGGCATACGCCACCACACTCAGCTAATTTTTTTTTTTTTTTGTATTTTTAGTAGAGATGAGATTTCACCATATTGGCCAGGATGGTCTCACCCTCTTGACCTTGTGATCCACCCGCCTTGGCCTCCCAAAGTGCTGGGATTATAGGCATGTGCCACTGTGCACGGCCAAAAATGTAAATTATTTTTTAAAAAGATTCTGTTATAGCCTCTGATAATAACCATTATAGAAGCAAGCAACAAATAAACCCCAGCTAACATTTATTGAGGACTTATAATGTTCCAGGCATCTTAAGAAGCATTGTACACAGACGATCTCACTAATTCTTCAACAAGAGTTTTTCGAAGGTAATGCTGTTGTTATGCCTGTTTTATAGATGAGGAAACTGAGGCTCTGAGAGGTTGAGTACTAGCCCCAGTTAGACTGCAAACAAGTAATTAATAGTTTTTAACCACCATCTGGACTGCACTGTTATGAACTGTTCACTGATCAGTCTCCTCCTCTCCTATTAGACTAAGAGTATTCAAAGAAGAGGAATCACACTTTAGCCAGCAGTACACCTGCAGCCCTGCGGCTAAAGTTTGCTGAATGAAAATATAGGTGGGTTCTCATTTTGAATATAAGGTGGGTTCATGAAACAACCCTAAAATATCAGTATCCTCTGTACCTTGAGATCATAGGGACCACCCAAGAGAGATAATAGTTAGGTTTGAATTGGATCCTTGGTCATCATTTTAAGTCTCTCATCCTCTTAGCAACACCGGTAAGAGCATCGGCTTCTACTGTGGTGAGATGATGCATATGTGATAGATGAACACAATCCTCCCTTCCTTCAGAGGTGATTCACACAGTCAGTACCATACAAGCAAGGCAGGGGGGCTGTAAGTCTCCCCTTATTCTTTATGTAACCCTCTCTATAGAGTTTCATTTTCAAGGTGATCAAAAGTATTCCTTTTGGCAACTGTTTGTTCAGCACACATGACTAAAATTCAACCGGATATAAAAGAATCCCTTTATACTTACATGTAGCAGATGGAAAGGGAAAGGAGGGATGATGTAGATACAACGTGAGTAGATACGGCACAGTAGATACAACATGAGAAGGACTAAGATGGTCCCAGCATTGCCATGGGGAAAACAAAAAAAGTGTCCTATACAATGCATTTGTTTAGCATCCTGGCAAATAAATAAATAAAATCTCTAATCAAGTCTTCACTATATTGCTAACACCTGTAACAGTCCCTGGCACATAGTAAGTACTTAATAAGTGCTTCATGAATGGATGAATAAATAAACCAATGCACGGATAGCATTGTAGGAAGCTTATTTTCCTACCTACAGGAAGCACAGGTTACTGATGCCTCTGGAGTTTCTAGCTAAGGTAACAATGCCCGGGATTGAGCTGACGGGACTTTGATTACTGAATTGGCTACAGTCTCAAGATAGCTCTCAACGAGCAATCCTTTGAACAAATCTTACGTTTTATTATTCATGCATTCGTTCATTTATTCATTCATTCATTCACCCATTCAGCAAATTTTTATAGAGTGCTATTAAAGCTAGGCACTATAACAAGTACTTCACATACAACTCTGAGAAATATATGCTATTATAATACCAGTTTTACAGATGAGGAAGCCAAGACTCAGAGTTGTTAAATAAGTTCTCAAGACCACACAGTATGTGGCCAGGCTATGATTTCAACTTAGGCCTCTTTGACTCCAAAGCTCCCTCGTATTCTCTCCTTTATACTGTTTCTGACCTTAAGGAACTCAGAGTTGAACATGGGAATGATCTGGAAAATAAACACAATGGGGGAAAAGTGCTCTGACAGAGGTAAGGACTGGGTGCAGTGGGACCACAGAGGAAAGACATCTAACTCAGATCTGAGGAGAAAGGAGCCAGGAAGGAACACTAGAGGAGATGCTATCCTCAGTCTTGGAGGAGGGCTGGGAGTGAGAGGCAGAGACACAAAGGTGAGGGGAGCATAGTGTGTTCTTTTTCAGGTTATTTTATTTTATTTTATTGTTATTTGATTTTTTGAGACAGGGTCTCATTCTGTCACTCAGGCTGGAGTGCAGTGGCATGATCATGGCTCACTGTAGCCTCAACCTCTTGGGCTCAGGTGATCCTCCTGCTTCAGCCTCCCAAGTAGCTGGGACTACAGGTATGTGTTACTGTGCCCGGCTAATTTTTGTATTTTTTGTAGAGATGGGGTTTTGCCATGTTGCTGAGGCTGGTCTCAAACTCCTGAGCTCAAGTGATCTGCCCGCCTTGGCCTCCCAAAGTGCTGGAACTATGGGCATGAACCATGCACCCGGCCCATTTTTCTTTATTTTGTGTGAATGGACGCATATGTAAACAAGGTCCCAATAACGTCTAGTTGTCTGCATCTTTTTCTATTTATTATTATTTGACCAAATTTAAGGGATGCTATCCCACAGACTGAGTATAAATGGTGTTAGGTACTTTGGTCTGGACCTTGAAAGTTTTAAAAATAAGATTTTTCCTCATATATTTGCTCCCTCAAAACACGTATGCTGCCATGTGCCACAGCACCATTGCATGCGCTGTTCTCTGTGCCCCAAAGACTACTCTTTCTCTCTTAGAAGCATTTTACCACATTTTCCTCATTTCTGCACCTGGCTAATTCCTGCTCATTCTTTGAGGTTTAAACTCCACTTCCCCTGGGAGGCCTCCTCAAC
This sequence comes from Papio anubis, assembly GCF_008728515.1. Taxonomy (NCBI): domain Eukaryota; kingdom Metazoa; phylum Chordata; class Mammalia; order Primates; family Cercopithecidae; genus Papio; species Papio anubis. Next base: position 38,399,129 of record NC_044987.1, on the reverse strand, counting down.
CCCAAGATTAGTTTAAGTGTCCCCTAATATTGTCCTCCAAATCCTTCTGTCATGACACTCATCAGGCTTTTTTTCCCATTTACTTAATTATCTGTCACTCCCTTTAAACATTACACTCCATGAAAGCCTATGACTATCTTTTCACTCCTATATCCTTAGTGATCAGCAAAGTGCCCGGCACATAATAGGCACTCAATAATAAATATCTGTACAAAGAATAAGTATTTGATAAGGTTTTTTTCTTCTAGAAAATAAAAATTAAATACTCAGCAAAGTCTAATATCTGGACAGTAGAGTCAGACTGGAGAAAGAAGAAAAAAAGAAAATTATGTGTTCTGAAAAAGGGCAGAGGGAAACGTGACACAGTATAACATTGCTGTCCTTTATTGTATCCCTTTACTGTATTATTGTGTTTACTTCCTGAAACACATAATAATGTTCCAGGTCTTATCAATAGTAACATCCTATATTCTTACATCCCCAACACATGAATGTCATTCACCACATTCAGGACAGTGTTGCTTTTGCCAGATTTATGGCAACTGAATAACATAGAGAGGAAATCCTGAAAGTCAGATGTGTACTCTCCAGGCCCTACTCACTATCTTCTAAACATGTTGAACTGAATTGTATGTGTTTAAGTGGATCAATTTCTCATTTCAACCAAAAAGTGCCTGTTTCTGAAATTTGCAGCATCTGCTAGGGAAGTGAAGAGTGAAACAGTTTTTTTTTTTTTCTTTTCTATTTTTTTTTTTTTAAACATCAAATAATGAGAAAAACAAAACAAAACAAAACTTTGCTGAAGGACTGTGGATTTTCAGTTTGCTCCACATGAGACCATTTCAGGAAATCATCTTTTAACTGGTGCTCATCTTGTTTGTGCAGTAATATTCCCCGATAGGGATGGACTGTGATCTAAGAGATTTTTACACTGTAAAAATGTAAAATCTCTTCGATTTTTACATTGGAAGACCAATTTGTCTTCCAAGGACAATATCCAGGTTTCTAGTTGTTTGCCATCTCAAAGAGGTTCTTTAACAATGTGGGAGACCAAAACTTCTCCAGTTTCTAAAATTGGAGTCATAATTAAGGCAAAACTATGTCTTCCTGTGAACAAAATTTTTAGAGGATAACATAGATAATTTAGTTGTTAATTATTGGAACAGGGTCACGGATGGTACTAGGAGAAAACTCTCAAAAATAGGCTGGGTTAACATCTCTCACCTGTATCTTCCTCCCATCTTCTTCTTTGCTTCTGTTCTCTCCATGGTCTGGAAACTCCCACCATTAGTCATTCACTGGCTAAAAGCTCTGACTTTCTATGTTCAGTGGAGCTTTGAAAATTTAGTGGTGGGGCTTCAGGAAATGAAAGATTTCAGGTGCTCAAAGATAGGTCTAAAGGTCACATTCAGAAACCCCACCTCATGTCAAGCAGAGTTTTTTGTTTTTGCATGTTACCAGACCACAAAATATTTCTGGAAAAAGTGTTCGGCTAATTTTTTTTAAAAGACTCACTTTAAAATTCATATGGAGCTGGGCATGGTGGCTCACGCCTATAACCCCAGCAGTTTGGGAGGCTGAGGCAGGTGGATCATGAGGTCAGGCGTACGAGACCATCCTGGTCAACACAGTGAAACCCCGTCTCTCCTAAAAATACAAAAAAATAGCCGGGCGTGGTGGCAGGCACCTGTAATCGCAGGTACTCGGGAGGCTGAGGCAGGAGAATAACATGAACCTGGGAGGCGGAGGTTGCAGTGAGCCGAGATTGTACCACTGCACTCCAGCCTGGGCGACACAGTGAGACTCCATCAAAAAAAAAAAAAAAAAAAATTCATATGGAAAGATAAAGTTCAAAAATAGCTAATATATTTTTTTTTAAAAAAAGGAAGAGAAGATGGGGGAATTACTCTACCAGGTATGTGATGACCTATAAAAGCCATTGTAATTGAAACAATGTGAATTGGCTTTGAAAGAAATGAATAGATGAACAGAATAGAATGGACTAGGAGCCCAGAAATAGACTCACAAATATAAGGAAAACTGTTATATAAGAATAATAACATTACAAATCCATGAGGAAAGAATGGAATATTTAATATATGCCTCTGTGACGGCTGTTCATCCAAATGGTAAAAACAATTATATCTTTACACCACGGCATGCCCAAATATAGAATTACAGTTGAATTTCCATCAACACCCCTGGGAAAACAGCTCAAAACTCAAGCTGTATGGATGGTGGAGATCATTCAGGTTTTACTGAGTGTTCTACAGTGACCCAGTTCCAGAGAAAGGCAAGGACCATGGACCTGACAGAGAACTGCCAGGACTCTACTTAAAGTCAGCCAAGCAGGCAGAAATACTTCCAGCGGTAATTTCACTACTCCTGGAGTGGTAATACAAAACTGGGAACCCAAGGCTACATCAAGATCCCAAAGGAAATGGTGCTAAAGATGCTGTAGATCTCAGTTTGAGTGACACTTACTACCAATCCTTGTTCTCATTAAGGGTGAACAAAGGAGGATTCATGCATTCTCTCTTTCCTTCCTCTGAACCCCTAGAGCATTCCTAGTCTTGGGAGATTAAGTACACAGAGATTAAGAGTTTGGTTAGGAATCACCCAAACCTGGGTTCTAGCTCTGACTCGCAATGACCTGGGAACAATAGTAGCACCTATGTTTCTTAGGTTACTGTAACAATTAACCAAGGTAATACATCTCAAAAGCACAGCAAAGTACCTGGTATGAATAAATGCTCAACAAATTTGTGCAATTATTATTGGCCTTTTCTCCTATATTACACATTTTAATGTTTTTTTTTTTTTTTTTCTGACTGAATACCAGGTTTTGTAAAAGGTACTTTTACACATTTATTTCACTGAATCCTATGAACTTAAGTACTATTATTTCCACCTAACAGCTTGTGTGTGTGTATTGTGTTTTCTCTCTTTGACAAAACTGTAAATCAGTGTTTTCCAAACTATGCTAAAGAGAAAAACAAATTAAACTAGTTTATTTACTGCAGTATCTCTCAGAGTCATTGGTACACTAAGGTGTATTGCTAATTTCCAGAAAAGAGTTAACATAGTTCATGACCCAAACAGTTGTTATTCTCAGAATACAGCATGGGAAAATGTGCAATAAAGATTCACTGAATGAATAGATCTGGTTTCATGCGTTTTTTTTTGCATGCCCACAATGCGTGGCATGCTTGGGGTACAGACAAAATGTTTCATAAATTCCAGTTGCTTGATTTATGCATTAAATTACCCATATCTGGCCGGGCACGGTGGCTCACAGCAGTAATCCCTGCACTTTGGGAGGCCGAGATGGCGGATCATGAGGTCAGGAGATCGAGACCACCCTGGCTAACATGCTGAAACCCCATCTCTACTAAAGATACAAAAAAATTATCCAGGCGTGGTGATGGGCACCTGTAGTCCCAGCCACTCGGGAGGCTGAGGCAGGAGAATGGGGTGAACCCGGGAGGCAGAATTTGCAGTGAGCTGAGATTGCGCCACTATACTCCAGCCTGGGCGACAGAGCGAGACTCCATCTAAAAATTAAAAAATAAAAATAAAAATAAATTACTCGTATCTTTGTACATCAGTGGGCCAAGATGGGGAGATGCTATTTCTCTACCTGAAAGTGAGCCCACAGTGTTAAATGTCCACAAATTAAGAATGTTTGGGATCAAATCCTGGCAAGAATATGGATCAACCGGAATACCTGAACACTCCAGATGGGACAGCAAAGTGGTGCAGCCACTTTGCTGGAGAACAGGTTGGCAGATTCTTGTCAAGTTAAATATACACTTACCATATGACCCAAGAATCCCACTCCTAGGTATTTAAGAGAAATAAAAAGTTATGTTTCTGCTGGGCGCGGTGGCTCACACCTGTAATCCCAGCACTTTGGGAGGCCGAGGCAGGTGGGATCACTTGAGGTCAGGAGTTCAAGACAGCCTGGCCAACATGGTGAAACCCATCTCTACAAAAATACAAAAGTTAGCCAGGCGTGATGGCAGGTGCCTGTAATCCCAGCTACTTGGGAGACTGAGGCAGGAGGATTGTTTGAACCTGGGAGGCGGAGGTTGCAGTGAGCCAAGATAGTGCCACTGCACTCTAGCCTGGGTGACAGAGCAAAAGTCTGTCTCAAAACAAACAAAAAAACAAACAAACAAAACAAAACAAAACAAAACAAAACAAAAAAAAGGTCATGTTTCCACAAAAATCAAACTGGAAACAACTCAAATGTCTCTTGTTTGGTGAATAGATAAATGATCATAGATTCATACAATGTGATACTACTTGGCACTAAAAAGAATTGAATTACTGATATATGAAATCATAAAATTGACTCTCAAATGCACTATGCTAAGTGAAAGAAGCCAGTGGCAAAAGGGTATATACTGTCTGATCCCATTTAAACAAAATTCTGTACAACACTATAGGGATACACTGGCGGTTGCCAGGACTGAAGGTGGGGGAAGAGGTTGATTACAAAGGGACACAGAAATTTATAAAGGTGATGAAAATTCTATTAATAGATTGTGGTTATGGTTACATACCTATGTGTTTTTTCAAAACTTGGGGCACTTACATACCCAAAAGGTGAAATTTGTAGTATGTAAATTATAACTTAATTTTTAAAACAGAGAAACTCCCCCTTGAAATGGTCTACAGCTTATTTTACTTCTTAAGACAACGAAACTAATACATGCTATTTAAGCCCTTTTTAAAAAATGGCATGGAATGTGCTAGTGTAACCTCCTAAGATGACTGCTGTTCACAATTCCCTCAAATTCCTTTTCCTGGCATTGCTCAACCTTATCTTGTATCCAAGTGGTTTCCAAACCATTACCTGCCCTGGGGACAATTATTTCTACTTCCATTTTTGCAACATATATCATGTGGTACCTTATATTGGAGTTCTTTCTCTGTCTTATCATCTTAGGATTGTAAGTTCCATACAATAAAAATCCATGCTTTACTTATATCTACCACAGTGCCTGTTAAAATGCCTGGCAGGAATGCTATAAAGAATGTTTAACACATAAATGAGTCTATGCTTAGGTAGTAGCTTTAAGTCTGTAAGTTCTTCAGAGACTGTGAGCTCCTTGAAGACAGGGATTGTGCATACATAATCTTGTACTGGACTTGACGTACTGTAAATGCTCAAAAATTTTTGAATAAGTGGATTCCAGCAGATTCTGATTAATTTTGTTTTGGATGGTGCATGGCAGAGGAACTGACATTTGGAGTGAAAGTTGTGGTCTGGTGAGAGAGCACATTGAAGAGGAGAGTGTACCCTGGGTCACGTCTGGGAAACCTAGTGACAGAGGGTAAATGTGAAACCTTCCAGGTTGAATTGGCTAGGTTTCATCTCGTATCATGAGGCTTTTTTCAGAGAGCTCTTGGAAGGGAGATATTCCATTTGGATCCAGTTAGAATTACTAACAGGGGATGGGCTGCAACACGGCAGGTTTCCAATTGTGTTTCTTAGGCTTGAAACTCTTCCCAGAAGCAAAGATGATGAAGGCTTCATTTGTTAGGCATGAAAATAAAAAGCACTTTACAAAGGGTTTTAAGGAAAATCTTTTCTTTCCTATTATTTTTATCCCCCACTCCCTATTGTTGGCCACTCCTTGAATTTTAAACTCTTTGGGGAAAGAACAATGTTCCTTATAGCTCTTTTTCCTAAACTAAGTGGAAGCATTGAATCTATTTTATTGGATACATTTAATGAGGTTTTAGTTGTAATAATTATGGTTAAATAGTTCAACATCCAAAACATACTAGTACTTTAGGTGGCCTGAGGGGAATGCATCTCATAAAGATATATAATAACATAATGATCACTAATAAAGTCCGGGTTTTATGCTGTTTGTATCTAATGACTAACAACCAATCCAGGAAGCACAGAATCTGACCTTCATCTCCCTGTCCTTTCATTGCTTCTAAAACAGCACAGCCAGCCAGCTAGGGCAGTTGGTCAAATACTTTCAAGTGTATGAGTGTGTGTGTGTGTGTGTGTGTGTGTGTGTCAGAGAGGGTGAGAGAGATTTCTTCTGTCTAAAAACATTTGTTATTTATTAAACCACTTAATTAAAAATAATTCCATCAACTTACTATAAAGCTCCTTTTCTAATGCAAAAAAATTTTGTGGAAGTAGAAAAGTATTAAGAGAAGACTAGAAGCTTTTCAAATTCTGCCCAGAATACCAGAATTATTCTTGATACTTAAATCTTTTTCGATACTGTATTGAGCATTCAAAATCATTCAGCATCATGAGAAATCTTAAAGGCATATTCTAAAGGGAAAATACGTGGCATCTCTGAGCACTGGACTCAGACTGTCCACTATAAATCTGAGGCCATATTTTGTCTAGATGGCATATTGGGGGGTCAGAGTTATTGGTCTGATCATATAAGGCCAGTTAGCTTTTTCTTGGACTCTAATCATTGTAACCATATGGCTTTCAATATATGCCCTTAGTCACATGGGGAACCATATGGGAGTGTCCAAGAGGTTTAGTTTAAAAGATTAAAAGGCTTGTCTGCTTTCTAAATTATTTGAACCCATCCTCATAGGCAAAGGTCCCGGAATTAAGGACAGACTAATATCATTACTGGGTAATATGGGAAAGCTACCTTGAGGAAGTGGAGGTGGAATTTAACTCTCAAAGAAGGAAAAGAATTTGCATAACTACCACAAAGATAAAAGATTAGAATTCTGGAATTGTGTGGTACCCTCTAAGAAGGCAATCAGGGCAAGTGTGAGATAGGTCAAGAAAGGGTAGACTTATCAGTGGCAGGAATGTGGAAAAGAAACCATGCTAGACTGGAAGAAAGCTATTTGAAGCCAACCTTAAGTAATTCCAATTTTAAAATTTCAAATAGAGTGTCTTTGAAAAATGTAGCGCGTGTTTCAGGTATGCCCATTATTTTCTCACAGCACCTTCTTTTGGAACAATCTGCTCTGCCTAGATCAATCGTATTCCTGTTTTTTGAGGATATGGATTCTACGGAAAATAGGAGACTGGGTCTCTCAGGTGTTAGCTCCTGGCACTGGAAAGTCATGTAGAGCAAGAAGTAGTATCATGGTAACCCAAAGTCCAATGCAGGCTGAAATCACTGGGCAAAAGTAACTAAGATCTTTGTAGAGGAAACTTCAGAGACGAATGAAGCAAGAGATCATGAGACCTCAGAAGGAAAGAAGCACAGAGAAAGGGAAGATTACTGCTGTACTTTCCCGTTTTTTGGTATTCTCCCAACATTGGGTTCTCTAAGACTCCACTGTATTCTTCCAGGAAATCTTCATATATTCAAAAGAGACTGAGGAGATTTCTGTTCCATGAAATGCAACACTGCCTCACATATAGAGAGATGAAAGGGAGACAAACAAATTCAAAATCAAAAGGCCTCCTTTCGAGTCCTAGCTCCATGTGACCATGGGCAAGTTACATAACCTCGCTGATACACGTGCTGGGCATCTGTGAACTAAGGGTTATGATATAGACTCCTTAGTGAGGCTATAGGGATTAAATATGAAAATGGCCTGAAAGTGAGCCTGTCATACAATGAAACCCTCAAAAAACAGAATATAACTGAATAAAATAATGCACAAGTATAGCAATTTTTAAAAACTTTACCCCCAGTATTATGTTCAATCAAAATAGATTTTTGTGGAAAACATAGCTATTCTTTGAGATGCTACACATGTAATTCTCTAATAAAGTAGGCACGTGAGACACAGAAAATCTCTCATCTAATGAGTGACTTAACCCCACCAGAATGACACATACAAATGGACAAAATCAAAAAGCTGGGGGAAAGATAAAGGTATAGGGCCCAAAAAAAAAGATGGTATGTCTCAGGTTTTAAGTAGGGGTAGAAGGGCACTTTAAGTTCACTCCAGAGGCTTTTATTTCCTCTGACAAGTAGGAGAGATGGATCTTTCATTCATTTTAAACTCTTTTAGCACTACTCTGTGCACAAATACGGTGGGAAAGAACACACGATCACCATTCCTGACTCAGAGCCCCTGGAACAGGTCTGGTCACCACCACAATCACAGTTGCAGTGGACAGTAAAAAAGCACTTGGTGTGAAAATAAGATTCTAGGAACTCACGATAGGATGGCAAATGGGGATACCTTGTGATTTGGGGGTTTCACATTCTTTCTTTCCTACTTGGCCCATGATGAGGGAAACTAGATCTCAAGATCCAAGAATATGTTGAATCCATATCTATTTAAATTTAGAGATTTAACCAAGAAGTCCCATTGTAAAAATAACCCCATGGCTGAGATGTTGTAATCCAAATTCCTGAAAATTGTTAACCCCCAATAATTCTTACTGCCTTGAATTCTCCAGGAATGACAGTACATTTCTAACTTCCAGGTGTGCTGCGGCCAACTTAAACAAGATAAAACACCTTTCGCGGTATTTAAAAACACTAGTGAGTTTTCTCCCTATAGTCTCCGCTCCCAGCTCAGAGGACTGTAATCCTAAACTTGGAGCACCATCTTAGATAAGTGAAAGCTGAGTAGATAATTTTGAACTGGGTCCATCTTGGAAATTTGATCGGAGTCTGAGAACACCGCCTAGGTTGTTCCTGCACTGCAGTCGGGAGCCAACGCACCTGGGCACTTGCCAGTACTTGCTTTCTGCCCAGGCACCAGATGCATTCTGGGATGTTTCTGCCCACAAGCAAAACTTTGGCTTGTTTTTCTTCACAGCAACTAATGCCTCAGAAAAACAAAAAACAAAAAACAAAAAAACAACTCTGGCTTTGCAGTTTCCCTGCTGCCTTTAAACCTGTAAAGCTAAATGACATGCCCACAATAAAATAAGAATAAGTGCTCTTTTCTCTTTTTAAAAATCACCAGTGGCTACAAGATCTTTGGCTAAACTTGTCCAAAAGTCCAGGTGTTCTCTCTTGCTTTTTCTCTGGTATATACACATGCATTTCGAGACAAACACCCTTATACACAGTTGTAAAACAGTTTCAACTTTATTTGACAGCTGTTTGCAAATTTAGGCTTGTTACTAAAGCATGCATTCACCAGCTGGCTGCTGACCATGGAAAACCAATAAATACTTAAAGAGGTCTCCAATCAGTGAGCAAAGCAGCATGGATTGATACCATGACTTCTGAGTTTTGAGGCAATCACCAGTAATATAGAGCAGGCCAATTCAGAGAGGACGTGTAAAGGGGAAGGGACCAAAAACACACAGGTCAGAACCAGCAATTGGCTGGATCTTTTCTCCCAGAGGGAGCTGTGTTCAAAGGCAATTCACCCACAGAGCCTGGGTGTGTCACCAGCCAGGAGCTCTCACTGGGCATTCTAAGCCTTGTTTCTGTTTCCCTGACTGCTATTTGTTTATTTCAAGGCCCACAAACTTGCCTCTTGATATTTTAGCTCCAAATCCTGACAGTGACAAAATATCCCAAGAGACGGCTTGGTTAATAAAGATCACTAGATATAGGCTAAAATTAGGCAGGGTAGGGCTGTGAAAATATGTATCACATTAACTTAGTAAAGAGAATGTTGAAAAGCCACATTCTTGTGGCATAATTAGAATAACATTGTAATATTCTGGCACCTATATTTTACTCATAAAATATGAAAGCAGGTAAATATTAAGATTTTAATAAATATGTACTTAGTATAAAATGAAGGAATCTGAGGAACATGCTCCACCAAAATGAATTCTATGGAATTCTACTGTCTTGTGCATTAGTAATGTGTGTTCTATGGGAAAGGAAGGTTGTGGTTAGAAAATAATGTATTAGACATTTTTTTGTTTGTTTGTTTTACTGTGGGACTTAGGAACACCTGTATTATACAGACATACATATCTTCATCATTCCTTATACTTATTTAACTACAGAACCATTTTGGTGTATGTGGTGAAACTAGATTTTGCATAATTCAATTTGGAATATATTCTACTGAACACATCTTAGGAAATGTTGATTTAAGGAAAAACACAAAATAGATAAAAAATTATGACTAGATCTTGAATAAATTCAATGTTTTAAACTGGTTCAACTATTCAATCGCTTAAAATTTTCTCATCCAAAGCAATCTGCTAGGCACTTAAGTCCTATCCAGAGGAATTCACAAGAGGCCCATATACCAAGCTTGCTCTTACTGCATGGTATTTGTATTTGCTGTTTCCTCTATCTGGAATGCTCCTCCTCATGGTCCTTACTTTATCTGGGTCTCTTCTCCAGTGTTGCCTTCCCTCATAACTTATCTAAAATAGCACTTCCATCACTCTCTAAATCTGTACTTTGCTTAATTTTTTTCAAAGTACCCAAAATGATGTTATGCATTTCCTTATATGCTTATTGTTCATCTACTCTATCGAAACATAGCCCTATAAAAGACATAACTGTTTTGTTCAACCTTGTATCTGCAGCACTTAGTATAGTACGTGGCATTTAGTAGGTGCTTAATAAATACTTGCCAAATGAATGAATGAATAAATAAATGAATGAAAATAATTCCAGGCCAGGCGGAAGTACAGGTGGCACACACCTGTAATCCCAGCACTTTGGGAGGCCAAGGTGGGAAGTTCACTTGAGCCCAGGAGTTCGAGACCAGTTTAGGCAACATAGTGAGACCCTGTCTACACAAAAATTTTTTTAAAGAATTAGCCAGGCATGATGATGCATGCCTGTAGTCCCAGCTACTTGGGAGGCTGAAGCAGAAGGATCACTTGAGCCTAAGAGGTTGAGGTTTCAGGGAGCCATGATCACATCACTGCACTCCAGCCTTGGTGACACAGCAAGACCATCTCAGAAAAAAAGGAGAGGAGGGGAGAGGAGGAGAGGAAGGTAAGAGAGGAGAGAAAGGAGAGAGGAGAGGGGAGAGAGGAGGAGAGGGGAGGGCAGGGGTGAGGAGGGAAAAGGGGAGAGGCGAGAGAGGAGACAGGAGAGGGGAGGGGGAGAAGGGAGGAGAGGAGGGAAGAGGATGGAAGAGGAGGGAAGAGAAGAGAAAAAAACTCCATAAAAGTACCATAGGAGGAGCTAGAGGAATTTGGGTTGAGGCTACTAAGAAAGGCTTTATGGAGAAGATGGCATTTGAGCTTTGCATTGAAGATGGAAAGGTTTCTGACATGGTGCAAATAGAATAAATAGTTTAGGATAAGAAAGAAAGCTTAAAGGCCCAGAAGCAGCCTTGCAAAAGTAACCTTTAGACAGGCAGGAAAAAAGATCATCGGCCAGGCGCGGTGGCTCATGCCTGTAATTCCAGCACTTTGGGAGGCTGAGGCAGGCAGATCATGAGGCAGGAGATTGAGACCATCCTGGCTAACACGGTGAAACCCCGTCTCTACTAAAAATACAAAAATTAGCCGGGTGAGGTGGCGGGCGCCTGTAGTCCCAGCTACTCAGGAGGCTGAGGCAGGAGAATGGCGTGAACCCGGCAAGACTCCATCTCAAAAAAAAAAAAAAAAAAAAAAAAAAGAGAGATCATCACAGCCTGGGGCTAGCAGCCTATTCGCTGCACTCAGGAATGAGAAACTGCCAAAGCAACACAAGTCCTCAAACCAGAGTTCCCTTTAGATGTCTAAGCCTGGCCTATTCTATTCATATTTTCCTGGTTCAATAGTTTGTTCATTCATTCTATTATTTATTATGTATCAGGTACACTTCAAGGTGACAGATACAGCAGACATAAAAATCCTTGCATTCATACAACTTACATCTAATGAGGAAATAATACAATAAATATCATAATTATAGTATATATTAGAAGGTGATAAGTATTACAGAAAAATAGAGTAAGAGAGATGAAAAGTGTTGGGGTAAAAATTGCATTTTCTAAACTTTCTATTGTAGTATAATATACAGACAGAAAAGTATCATATCATTAATGTACAACTCTGAGTTTTCACACAGTATATGACCTTTATGTAACTAGCTTGGAGAACAAAAAAACAGAACATTACCAACAGTCTAAAAAACCTCCTTAGTCGGAGGCGGTGGCTCACGCCTGTAATCCCAGCACTTTGGGAGGCTGAGGTGGGTGGATCACCTGAGGTCAGGAGTTTGAGATCAGCCTGACCAACATGGTGAAACCTCGTCTCTACTAAAAATACAAAAATTAGCTGGGTATGGGGGCAGGCGCCCATAATCCTAGCTACCCAGGAGGCTGAGGTACGAGAATTGTTTGAACCCGGGAGGCAGGGGTTGCAATGAGCCGAGATTGTGCCACTATACTCCAGCCTGGGCAACAGAGACTTTGTCTCAAAGAAAAACAAAACAAAAGAAATTTCCTGTGCTCTTTTTCTAACTAATCACCCTGCCTAAGGTAACTATTATTCTGTTTTCAAATAGCAAAGCTCAGTGCCGATTGTTTTTGTACTTTTATTTATATCAATGGAATTGTACATTATGTATTTTTAATCAGCCTTCTCTTCCACATTATGCTTCTGAGATTCATCCACATTGCTGCATGTAGTTGTAGATCAATCATTCATTGGGATTGCTGTACAGTATGTTCCAGTATGTGATTAAACCCCTTCCAATTGCTGATGGGCACTTGGGTATTTTCTAGTTGCTGGCTATCCTAAATATTGCTGCTATGAACATTCTGAACACATGGCTTTTGGTGAAGGTATGGATTGTTAAGTAGGTTAGTTACAGCAGGGCTCACTAAACAGGTGATATTCAAGGCCAGGTGTAGTGGCTCACACCAGTAATCCCGGCACTTTGGGAAGCTGAGGTGGGCGGATCACTTGAGGTCAGGAGTTCAGGACCAGCCTGGCTAACATAGTGAAACCCCCCTCTCTACAAAAAAAAAAAAAAAAAAAAAAAAAAAAAAAAAAATTAGCCGGGCATAGTGGTGGGCTCCTGTGTTCCCAGTTATTCAGAGGGCTGAGGCAGGAGAATTGCTTGAGCCCGGGAGGTGGAGGCTACAGTGAGCTGGAGATCACACCACTTTTAACTCCAGCCTGGGCAACAGAGCGAGACTCCATAAAAAGAAAGAAAGAAGGAAAGAAAGGAAAGGAAGGAAAGGAGGGAAGGAAGGGAAAGGAAGAAAGAAAGAGAAAAAAGAAGGTGGTATTCAAGCAAAACTTGAAGAGTCTATGCAGGTGATCCATGGTCATCTGGAGGAAGAGTGTTCCATTGCATTCCAGTCAGTAGGAACCTCCATAAGGCAAGAGTGTGCCTGATGTATGAGAAACAGTAAGGAAGCCAAACTAGCTGGAGTGAGTGATTTTTTTTTTTTTTTTTTTCTGAGATGCCTGTTAAATCTGTCCTTTCTCCCAGTTTCCATTGTCTGCCTGGATCTAGCCCTTCTCTTTTTTTTTCTTCCTTTTTTTTTTTTTTTTTGAGATAGAGTCTCGCTCTGTCACCCAGGCTGGAGTGCAGTCGTGCATCTTGGCTCACAGCAACCTCTGCCTCCCGGATTCAAACGATTCTCCTGCCTCAGTCTCTTGAGTAGCTGGGATTACAGGCATACGCCACCATGTCTGGCTAATTTTTTTTTTTTTTTGAGACAGAGTCTTGCTCTGTTGCCCATGCTGGAGTGCAGTGCACGATCTCGGCTCACTGCAAGCTCCACCTCCCGGGTTCACGCCATTCTGCTGCCTCAGCCTCCCGAGTAGCTGGGACTACAGGTGCCCACTACCATGCCCGGCTAATTTTTTGTATTTTTAGTAGACACGAGGTTTCACCTTGTTAGCCAGGATGGTCTCAATCTCCTGACTTTGTGATCTGCCTGCCTCAGCCTCCCAAAGTGCTGGGATTACAGGCGTGAGCCACCATGACTGGCCATGCCCGGCTAATTTTGTACTTTTAGTAGAGATTGGGTTTCTCCATGTTGGTCAGGCTGGTCTCGAACTTCCGACCTCAGAGGATCCGCCTGCCTCGGCCTCCCAAAGTGCTGGGATTACAGACGTGAGCCAGTGTGCCCAGCTGCCTTCTCTTTTTTCTCAGGGACTACTGCAGTAACCTCCCCTGGTCTTCCCCACTGAGGTCATAGCCACCTTTCTTAAATCCATATGTAATCATGTCACATTTTCATTTAAAATCCCAATGTAGTTCCCTACTATATAAAGTCTAAAACCTTTAGCCTGAAAACCAAAGTCCTTCACCATTGGCTCCCATCCTATCTTTCTTTCTTTAAGCCAGACCTGTTCCCCATGAAGCCTTTTCTCCATCTTCCTTATTTACCCAATGTCACAAAGCTCAGTGAAGTTCTTGTTAAGATGATGCTTGTTACCAGCCAATCCTTAACACTGTTTTTTTTTTTTTTTGAGACAGAGTCTAGCTCTGTCGCCCAGGCTGGAGTGCAGTGGTGCGATCTCTGCTCACTGCATCTTCCAACTGCTGGGTTCAAGCAATTCTCCTGCTTTAGCCTCCTGAGTAGCTGGGAATAGAGGCGTGTGCCACCATGCCCGGTTATATTATTTTTTGTATTTTTAGTAGAGATGGGGTTTCACCATGTTGGCCAGGCTGGTCTCAAACTCCTGGCTTCAAGTGATCTTCCCGCCTTAGCCTCCCAAAGTGCTGGGATTATAGGTGTAAGCCACTACCTGGCGAATCCTTAACATTCTGTAGTCTGGGTACCGCCTTTAATTTAGGACTGGGTTCTCCAGGGAACACACAAAGAACACCATCTTTATCTTAGATCAGCTAACTTATTACTTTACTTTTATATCAACGGAAGGAAGGAAGGACCAACAGCTAATACTGATATCATTTTACAAACAGGAACATAAAAGATCAGACCCATTAGCAAATGGATTTGGGTTCTAACTAGCAAAATTTGCTTCCTCTCCCAGAATTAGCACTATGACTAGAGAGTACAGGCAGGGAGGTCCAGGCAGAAGGTCCAACCCCCTGGTCCAGGAACAGAAAAGTACTTCAAAAGAAGGAACAACATAAAGAAGACTTATAAAAGTTCTCAAGTGGAAACGAGAAAAAAACTTTGCCATCTGGGCTACAGAGAAAGAGCTACAAGGGCTGCCAAATATACTTTAATGGTCACTGGTGGAAACCTGGTCTCCCCATATAAAGGGAAAGGATTCCGGAACTTATGCTGCACACAGATGGTAAAGTAATTTGCATTTAATATAAAAATTTTCCCATCAGAGGAAGACCAGAATCGATGAGAAATCCCTGTTCATTTCCTCTGGTTAAAACAACAACAAAAACTAAATGGATGATAGAATGTCGGGTTGAATAATTCAACTATAACAAAATATTTTTTGGGCAGGCAATTATTCTGCACGAAGTACTGCACTAAACAATAATGGTGCCACAGAGGTGAGTATGGGGCAGTGTTTTCTTTCTAGGAACTTTCAGTTGAAAGGATTAGAAAAACACACAGTAACTATCCTAATAAGAAGAAAATAAGAATGCCTTCCAACAGAGGCATTCAAAGAAAGAGTTCTCTAAGTGCTGGTAGTAACTCTGGTAGTAACTTCCATAATGGACTTAAAATAAGTAGATGAAGGTAATCATCTATGTCAGTCAGGTGAGTAAGGGCCCAGGGCCTACGACCCATGGGGACAAAGGCAGGTGTGGAGTACACAAAGCCAGAGGGAAATTCTGGAAATTACACCTTGTATGAAGGTTAAAAGCTAAGGTAGGGATCCAAGACTGTGTCGCTAACCAAGGGGCTGGATAAACAACCGGAACCAAGCTGTGGGACAAGAACTGGGCCCCAAAAATCTTGGGGCTGGGCAAGAAGGTGGCATGCCTGGAAGGGTTTTGGTGGTGGACTCTAGGTGCCAGCAGCAGTTTTTCACATGGTTGCACTGATGCCCTAAGTATTTTGTAGAATATGGGACAGAACACACACAACCTATTTGTCGTGACATGTAGGGTGGTGATAAATGTTCTTTGCTCCCAGTTTTACCCTTCCCTGTCTACTGCACGAATTCCACCATTCTTTGGGTATAAAATGTCCCCCATTCTCTGCCTTCCTCTCCTTTCACATGGTTATTTATTATATATTATGTCCTAGGCATTGTGCTAGGCTTAAGAATTCCTATTAAAACATAAATACGCTAGGAGAAACCTTAATCTTGGCATAGAGGAAGTGCTCAATAATTATATTTGGAATGAATGCATGAGGCCATGATCAGCTCACATCTTAGAAAGGATTGTGACTGCAAGCCAGGAGAGAGCAACAGTGCAGGTAGCTGGGATGATACACAAGCATTAGTTGCTGAAAAGAAGTGAATCAAGAGAAAAAGAGGTCCATTGGCAAGTTTATCTGACTGTACAATTTTGTTCAGAGATGAATCTGTCTCACCTATTTGGAAATGAAAGTTGTTGATGAAAAACTAAGTCATTCAAGTCCTTGAAGATGAGGTATTTTTGTCTTCATCTGCTATAATAAAAGGGCTCTTGTTCCAGATAAAAGCATCAGGATGACTTTCGTAAATCAGGATATGCCTGCACTTAGTGTGAGTCTCTTGATTCATGCACACCGTCAGGACAGGACCACTGCAGATACAGTCATGGAGGTTTTGCCCACACAAGAGCACTTGGTTGAAGAAGTAAGTTAAGACTGAAATATATCCATCCTGCACTTCATCAAGCCTTGCACCCAGGGTGGGTGGCTGCGGATGGGGTTGGTGGTGGTGGATATGCCCTAAGGAAGAGGAGCCTTTTTCTAATTTGCTCAAAGGTTTTCTTGTATCTGGCGATTTAGGTCACATGGATGTCTCTGGTCAGCCATACTGGGCAAAGTCATTTTTGTTCATCAAGTTCTATATTAACTGTTGGAGCTAAAACAAAAAGCCATTCTTTATTTGCTGTGAGAGAGTATAATGCCTGTATATTATGCAATGAGAAAAGAACTGGGGCTAAGAAGCCCTGGGTGAATCCTAGTCCTGCCACTTCCTTTTTGTGTGGCAGAGGGGAGTTCACGTCTCAGTCTCAGCTTCCTCATCTGTGAGATTAAGGTTACGGATTTGTGAATGTCTGAGATCTCCCAAACCTCAGATGTCTATGATTCTCTCCTAATGCCATCGAAGATTAAGTCCTTTACCCATCCAATAGTCCTTTCTAGCCATTCAAAACCAGTTTCAACAAAACAAAACAAAACAGTGCAACTTAACCTGCATTCTTAAGTTGTGAGGTATGAATAGACTAGGGTCAGAGTTGTCAAATTACACTGTGAAGATATGTTAGGAGAATTTACTTTGTCAGTTACTCTGGAAAGGAATTCAAGGGTTGAAATTGCTAATTAAAAGCTACCACACAAAAGACACATGATAAAGAAAAATTGGTGTGTATAGAAAGTAACTTTCGGGCCGAACCAAAAATCTTTGCTTCAATGTAATTCTTAATTTATGAACAGGTCACAGAGAAAACAGAATGCACCAAAGAAAAGGAATATTTTGTCACTCAGACAACTGAGTTAAACAGAGAATACCCTCCAAGTGGATAAAACTTCCCTGCAGAGCCTAGAAGATAAATCGAGACAAACTGGTGACCTCAGGAAACATTTGGCAGCCAAAGTGATGTAATAATGGGATTTTTTCCCCTCTTAACCTTTTGCTGTCCCTCTTTAATTTTCTCCCAGTCAGCACACTTCTGTTTTGTTTTGTTTTGTTTCCATTTCTGTTATTGTTTTTGGTTTTGCCCTTGACTTTCTGTTTTATGTTAGGTCTTATTTCCGAACGAAAGGCTGCTAACCCACAGAATTTACTTTTGAAAGAAGTGAATGATTTCTTTCTCCTTCTCCTTCACTTGCCTCTTGCCATGCCAGCAGGCAGCGCTGCTTGGTAAGAGAAACTGGCAGGAGTATAGGTCTGAGCTGGGGGAGGAGAAGAGAGGGAAGCAGGCAGGGGGCAGGAGGGAGGATTCTGACCAGCGCAGGTGAGGTAGAAGCAGAGCTAATGAGAAGCATATGCCGCCAACCATTTTAAAGGCAGGCTCCAGCCAAGAGACGTGATGAATTGCAAGAATGTGTTGTGTTCATAGCCGGGGAGCTGGCAGAAATAGCCCAGCTAAAGGACTAGGATGGAAGGGGGTTTTTTTTGTTGTTGGTTTTTTTTTTTTTAAGAACTCAGGCTTAAAAATACATTTCTCTTTGTCAGCAAAATGTTCTAGTTTCAAAACCATGAATGGTAGACTACCTCTGTCAGACTAATGCTTTGCTTTTCACCTCCGATACTGTAAGATACAAGTTACCTTCAAATTAAAGGTAATACCTATACAAAATGGACTTAGATGATAGCAGCTCTGTGCAACTTGGGACATTTTGAATACACTGGACAATTCTAGCCCCTGGATTTGAACAGGTGAACTCTGCTTACATCAGAAGGCCCTGGGGAGGACAGGTAGAAATAGAGCAAAGGCCCAGGAAGATTTGTTCCTTCCTTTCCTTCTCTTTCCACCCTCTCTCCTTGTCTCTCTCCCTTCCTTCCTCCCCAAATTATTTGTAAAGTATCTTCTAAGTGTCAAAGTCTGTTTAGGAAAAGATATGGTGGAGAAATGGAATCTTGGTATCACCTCCAAGACCTGTGCCCTCCAGATCACCCAGGAAGTTGACAGAGGCTTTCCTTCAGAGGCCTACACTAAAGCTCTCTCAAAATGTTTAGTTGGCAGAATCACAGTCCCTACTTTCCAACAATAAGTTTGTTAGATTTGACTCTTGAGTAAGAGCTTAGCCCAAGACTAGATCAGGACCTTACAATGAGAAGACTGCATTTTTAAGTTGAGGCTCTCAATAAATAGATGGAAACAAAATTTTGCCTTTGGTACCTTGTATCTTCTTTTCACATCTGTAAGTTGCTTGTGTTGTTCCTGGCCACTCAGTTTCCAACTGACAGGAGTACAGTGTCCACATGGATGTTGTTCACTCCTGCTTCCCCAGTGCCTGGCAAAAGGCTGGCACTTAATAGCTAATTAAATAGTTGTTGGATGAATAAATGAGTGCTTTCCCTTCAAATGCCCCTGTTCTAAATTTCCTTTCACTTTCTTGTTGCTCAGCTAACTCACTTCCCAACCCAAACTCCAAGCAGTTTTATCTCCAATCCTTGTTCTGTCATTTTATAATAAAAAACCTCGGGCAAATCACTGAATTCACTAAGCTTCAGTTTCCTCATCTTTAAGTGGGGTTAATAAAATTTACTTTACAGGTATGCTTTGAGGATTCACTAGACAATTTATATACAGAAAACTTAAATAAAACACCTAGTCCATCTCTTGGCATATAGTGAGCACCCAAAAGAGACTGATTACCTCTTTCTTCTTTTTACCCCATCTGATAATCTCCATCAAGTATTAGAAAAAAAAAATGTAGTTAAAACAAGACTTGTTGGCCGGACGCAGTGGTTCACGCCTGTAATCCCAGCACTTTGAAAGGCCAAGGAGGGTGGATCACCAAGTCAGGAGTTTGAGACCAGCCTGGCCAAGATGGTGAAACCCCGTCTCTACTAAAAATACAAAAATTAGCCAGGTGCGGTGGTGGGCACTTGTAATCCCAGCTACTCGGGAGTCTGAGGCAGGAGGATCATTTGAACCCGGGACCCGGAGGTTGCAGTGAGCCGAGATCACGCCACTGCACTCCAGCCTGGACAACACAGCAAGACTCTGTCTCAAAAAAAAAAAAAAAAAAGAGAGAGAGAAAGAAAACAACAACAAAAAACAAGTCTTTTTAAGTTATGAATGAGGAATGAGTCTAATCTTTCTAGACTGTAGTAGAAAATACGGAGGTGGCAGGTGGGGTACTTTGAGAAATCAAGACCTTTTAGGGTTCCTTACCTGCTCTGTGCTACCTCCATCCTCCACGTTCTGTTTAGACAGCCAGTACCCACTCTAGTTACCTCAGCACTTCAGATCAGGTGTTATAAAAAGGTGCACCACTTCTAAAAGGTTGCTGACTCCCCCGTACACTGCAATTAACATTATTCTAACTTAATTTAATGGGTGAGCAAGTTAATAGAAAACAATGCAATCTGGATCAAGAAATAAGAATTTATAGGAATCAAAATGTATTATAAAATCACATGATCAAAGAAAACAAAGTAAATAGATACATGTTCATTCCCTGTTTTTCTTTGCTGTCCCAAATAAATAAAGTTTAGGAGGATGAAATCATTCCAATAAAATCCGCTTTGAATTTTTTTATACAACTAATTGTTTGTACTGTCATTTAGGCAGGAAGAAAATGATTTTAAATTAAATTTTTTAACACATACAGGTAATTGTATTTATGTAGCTATTTTCTAAGAAAATGTCTTAAGAGGAGTTGAAGGAAATAAATTATAAAATTTCATTAAATTTACCTTCATTGGAAGATTATATGATGGAATAGAGTTCTTAAAGTTTCCTGAAGAAACTGTTATTTTATCTGACGAACGAAAGTCTTTCTTTTTTCCCTTCTCTTAGATTAGCATGATCTACAATAAAATACCCATTTATGGTTTCCAAATGCCAACATGTCGACATTTCTATATTTTTTCCATCCTTCATGCAAGTTTCAAAATTTACTTGACAATTAAACTGCCTAATTTAGAACTTTGCTTGCCAATTGCAAATTCTTTCGTTGCACAGATCTATGAATTAATCAGAACAAAGTAGAAAAGTGCTAGCCATAGTGGAAGAATTTAGTTTAATTTTTCTTCTTGGCAGGAATATGTGTTCAAGTACATTATAAGCAGACAAAACATGTAGCTGAAAATTTTTTGGAAGAGTTATTAAACTTTCCACTATAATGAACCAGTGATGCTTCTAATATCTCAAATAGAATTCTATTGATTTGGAACCTGTTCTCATGTTATTTAGCAGGTTTTCAAGGTAGATAATGAGTTGTAATTACTATTTCCTTTAAAAGAACTCTGACAAGATGAGTTGCAGGGTGGTGACTTCAGAACTGGCATACTATGCTCTAGTTTTCTTTACTCCTCTTTGTACTTTATGCCCTTTTAAAATCATTTGTATTATCAACTCCATTTTAGAATATGTAATAATATAGAGAAATTTACATAAAATTAAGATTTCCCTTTGTCTCACATATATTTTCATCCAAATTTAACTTTCTTTCCATTTCAATAAAGTCCCTTTTCTTTTTTTGACAAAAGGAGGTAAAAGTAATTTTTAAAGGAAACATGGAATCTGTTCCCACTGTGTTTATAGATTGGCTTTATAGAAATAATGCATAGTTTATAAACCATCTCCATGAAGGTATCACTGAACACAGGACATAGGATTTGAACTAACACGAAACCTGACTAAACTCTTGGCTCCACTATGTATAGCTGAGCGACCTTGGGCAAGTGTTGTAATCCCTCTGAGCTTTAGTTTTTGCTAAGAAGTAAGGCTAATGATACTTGGTGATTAGTCAAGAGACTGTAAGTAAAGCATTTTGCACAGTGCCTGGCATACAGTAAGAATTTAATAAACAGAAACTACTATTATCATCCAGGCAGAAGAATAAATGCAGTACTTAATCCTTTTACTAATGCAAGTGTGTGCTAACCGAAATCTCTAACATCTCATTAATGTGGAATGACTTGGGAGTTTAATGGTTCTCATTGGTCAAAAATTTCCCTAATTACTTAAAGATGTTTATTATCATTAATAATTTAAATCAGGGAAGTCACGACTTCTCTGAGCTACTCACTTAAGTAGATCAAACCCCATCCAACCGTGTTGGAATTCACCCACATTCTTTCTGGACAGTAAAACTACCATAGATTTTTACCATGGCCCTTTCAACTTTTTACCTCTTTGATCTCATTTTATTTTCATTTTACCCTCAAAACAACCCAGTAAGGAAGGGTAAAACTCAAAAGATCCTTACCGGTGTGGCTCCTGGGCCTATTTAATAATCTATTAAGATCATACAGATCTAAGGAAACTGACATCCCTGGGTATTTATACAAGTGAGTGCATGTGTGAGACAGCCACCTACACTTGAGTTCTGAAGAATGGGACTGTTGGTGGGTGCTGATGTGAAGGCAGACATGTGGTGAACGATCACTGGGCTTGACTCTTCGTTGTTGGAGGGAGGACACAGAGTGGCAAATATGGCCATGCCTGTATTATTCCACTCTGGGACATATTTGTGGTATATATGAGATGTAAGAATGAGTGCTTCACAGGGACATTGAATGAATTTTTCAGGCTATGCAGTAAATAACTATGTGGATGGTGCAGGCAAAGAGTTAACAAAAACTCTTTTCCTTTTTGCATGAGAATCTGACCTTTGGTTAACTTCTTAACTTGGTTTCCCTGGAAACAGATAAAGATGGTATGTGTCAACTATGTTACTAGGCAACATTGCATATGGTAAAAATGACCCCTCATTGGTAGAGTGCATCTGGACTGGGAGGAACTACAAATGAACTGCAAATACCTGCTGGCTATGCTTTGGACTTCCCTGATTGCAACAGTTCTTGTAACTAGCATGTCTCTGGAGAGGACCTTGCAAACTATGTCTATGGAGTTGTTATAAGAGTTATTGACTCCTGTGGGAAATAAGGCTCTTAAGTAAAGGCAATTCCTTCACCTGCCCAGTGTGGATCTCATCATCTGGCACCCGAGCTTCCATGGCTCTAATTGCAGAAGAATACCTGATGCTGGCCTACTGGCAAGCTATAGTTCTGATCCTATATTCTTCTGAGCAGACAGATGTCAAATGTGATGTGTGATGGTCTTAGGAGTCTAAATGTCTAGCTGAGCCCAAGAAATCCCCCTGCTGGCTGTCGCATGTTGGTTTAGTGTCATGGTGATTTCCTTTGGATAACATGTGAGGCATGACTTTCTGGAAGAGATCTGAAAACAAGGAGGTCTTCTGTAGTGCCTTTATCTATAGAAACTCAAATTAATTCATCCATCCATCTATCCAACCATCCATTCATCTGTCCAATATTTATTTAGAATCTACAATGTGGTAAGAATTGTGGTAGATAAAAACATATATTCAAGGTCCTTTCTCTCAGTTAGTTCTCACATTCTGTGGAAGGAAAAGAGGTATATATTGATTATTAGTAATACCAGTAATACTAATATCCAATATTTATTAAATACCAGATACTTTGTTAAACCCTTTACATTTAATCTTTAGTTTGATCCTTTCATTTAATCCTTAAGAAGAATTCTGTGAAGTATGTATTATCCTACCTACTAATAATACTAATATGTATTATTCTACACATTTTATAGACAATAAATTTGAGGCATATAGAAGCTGTCTCAAAGTTACACCCCTAGCGTGGCATCTGAGCTCAGGCAGTCTGATTCTAGATCTCAACGTGTATGTTATTTAGTGTGATGTGCAACTAAATAGAGGTTCATGTCAAGGACTTCATTCAACAATTTTCTATGCAGGGTCTCCTGCCTCCACTTTCCCATCTCCTCAAATGCCTGAAAGCCCACCAGTTAAAATTCATTTGAGTTAACAAGCAACCATTTAGAAGTCATCAGGAGAACCAGGGAGATGGGCAAAGAGCAGAAAAAGGGCAAACTTTACCTGGATTTAATTGTCTATCAGTTTTATGCCTGTCTCCAAAGATGGCTTAAACTACTCTCTGACCCAACTTGACTAGCTTCCTTGTCCAGTTCTGAAGGGCTTGGCTCACAATTAGGCAGAAGTGAGCACTGTGGCATTATATGTCTTCAAAGATTCTGTTTAGAAACTAGACTGTGAAATGAAATGAAACAAAGCATGTAAAGTGACCACAATTGTGCCTGTCATGTCTTGAACACTCTATAAGTCATAGCTATTATTATTCTTTCTTCCCATATTGCTTGCAAAATGCTACAAACTATCAGAAAGTCAGACATCTCAGTGGCTTTAGCACCTAGGATTCTTTTCAGTCATATACATTCTTTGCATGTTGTCAGGAACATATTTGTTAAGTGCTTGTTGAGTGAACCAAGGTAGTGACCAGAGAAAGTATAGGGAGCCATATTAATCAATATCCTTATGATACATTTAGGAACACATACTAGGAAATTTGAAAATGCATTAAGAACCCTTACCATGAGGCATCTACCACATGGAAATTGTCAGCTCTCCAGTTCTTACTTCTCCAGAAAGGGGACTGTTTTGACGACAGAGAAAATTTGCTATTATTAATGCTTATCAAACTAAGTTCATAGAGAAATAAGTAAGAGAGTCAGGAGCCACTCTCCTGTTTGCCACACTCCTTGGACTTAACAACACCACTCTGCTTCTCCCCGGTTTTTAGTAAACATGGCCTTTACCATCAGCCAATCTTAGTTCCAAACACTTCTCAGGAGAAACCTTAATGATAGGCTGTGGTTCCTTTATATTCACCAGAGCTGTCTTGTCTGATATCACATTGATACCCTGCGTCAATGCCATTTGGATCTTTCCTGGGTATGGAGTCTTAGATCGATTTTCCACTTCGTGAGTTTCCTTCTACTCCTGAAAGAACAGAGAAATGCTCTCCACATTCGGCTTCCAGGGCTGCTCAAGTGTCTCTAAAGATTCAATACCTATTCTAGGTTTCTTTTGCTGGAGGTTAGATTCTGAAACATTGAGTTCCCTGGCTTCTTTGCCTAGAATGAAGCCTAGAGCCAGAAATGATCTAAGACAAAGATCTCAGAAGAAGGTCCCATCTCAGGTGATGAGCCTTGCCTGGCCTGAAGTCTAGGGTGAGACTTAAGTGCTGGACTGTCAGCATAGCTTACATTTCACAGAAAAAACCAGAACTCCATTCGGCACTCCACTTAGTTCATCTAGCAAACACTATGAAGCAGGTACTGTGCTAAGTTTGGGGAACGGAAAGTGGTCAAAGACAAGATGTCTTCCCTCGAGAAATTAAAAGTCATTAATTGTTCATGTAACACAGAACACATTCGTGAGTTCATTTTTTTAAAAAAAGGAATATTGATTCTCAAACTCTCATAGAGAAATGTTCACCACTTCCTCTAGCCTGGAGTCCTAAAATGTCTGACTCAATGAAGAAAAATGCCAACTGCCACCAGAGCCTACTCAAATGAAAACTCTGTAGCAGAATGATCTTGATAATCTCAGAAATCCCTGACAGAAATGGAAGCAATATAAATAAACATAAAAGAAAATAGAGGTACTGTAACACAACTATAAATTGCTCTTCTCCCCGACTTTCTTCCAATCATCCAGGGCAAAAGAAGGAAGTTGGTCTTTGTGGCAGAGAATAGACCAGCAGCTGTTCTCTATCCTGCCAAGAGGGGAGAGACTTATTATAAACAATAGCCAACGATATGTCCTTTGGGACGGGAAACTCAGCCAATTTGGAGGGGGCAGTCTGGAAGAGAGAAGGAGGGTTAATGGGATGGGGAGGTGACCAACATAACAGAGGATGAATTAGGAGAAAACGCTATCAAATTT
Organism: Papio anubis; assembly: GCF_008728515.1. Lineage (NCBI taxonomy): Eukaryota > Metazoa > Chordata > Mammalia > Primates > Cercopithecidae > Papio > Papio anubis. Next base: position 38,373,803 of record NC_044987.1, on the reverse strand, counting down.
TCCTGTGTACTTATGTTTCTATTACCTCATTAGGGTGATTACATAATGTGACTCCATTTATAAACTAAGAGGGAAGGAAGAGGCAATATTCTCCTTAGCGGTGGCTGATTTGCGACATTAACATACCAATAAGTCATGTGGGCAAACAGTTAACATGTTTGAGAACACGTTTCCTTTCTCTCTTCATCCGTTTGGTATTTTTTCTGCTCCTTCCCTCCTTTTAGCCATATATGTGTATCTGTGACTCAGAAATGGAAATGGAGCTGACGCCTTGGGTGCCGTCATTTTGAGAGCTCTTCATATAAGAAATACATGGAGTTTGTTTTACTGCTTTATAGTCCATCGGGAGAGAAAAAAAAAGAGAACAATCTTACAGTAATACATGGGTCCCTCACCCCTTCCTCTCTGCAAAATCCCCAGAGGATTTCTTAGCCAGATGTAGATTGGAATTTTAAAGGTTCTTATTTCTTAGGACATTTTTCTACATGCGGGGAAATGCCATTCTTTTCACAGACTAACTTGTCGGTGTCCTAATTCTAAGTAGTAACTCTAGACGGGGATATTTTGGGGGAACGCTGTTTATGCATATACTATTAATTTGTGCCTTAACTTTTTAAATAGCTCACTAGGATAGTAAAATTCACGGAGTGCTATTTAACAAATGAGGAAAATGGGTTTCAAAAATGTGAAACTACCTGTTCTGATAGTTAGAGGAGGAGGCCAGACTGCGATCCTGTAACAACAGGAGTTATACAGAACATGACTGTAATGAACAATTTCTAAGGGAGGTTGGATAGTTTAAGGAGGGGCTCCTTTATCCACGGGTTCTTCCAATGAAGAAGGAGTGTGGGGAGTATGGTGGTGTTAAGTAGAGACCAATTCTATTAAAAGGGTCCCTCAGAGGAAAAAAAAGAGAAGAATTAACTATTTAGCCTGTATTTGTCTTACATATGGTTTTAATTTGATATACTTACCCTTTATTCCCATATAACCATATTAACCCTTCCCCATTTTCTTATATTACTTCTGGTTTTAATTTTGGGGGCTTCCAAATGCACTTTTGCAGTTATCATTTCTCAGAAGATGTGCACTTATTTTATTTGTTCTTATGATTGCAAACTAAATAAAGAGTGAGGATCTAGCATCGCACATGAACAGGAAGGGATTTCTTTATTCAGATTAGAAAAAAATAAATTTTAAGTATTTCTATTGTAGACAGTAAATTAGGGAGATTTCACTCTACCTGCGGCCTGGGAAGTAGTATTTACTTAAATTAGCAATCAGTCCATTCATTTAGATATACTGTTCCATATGTTTTCTGTTCACATTATTTTTGGTTACAGTATCTTAACTATCCAGCAGATGGCATCTGCTTCAAAACTCTCCTATTTACATTTCAGGACAAACAGGATACTGATACATTGAAACCTCTCTTAATTGACTTCTACATTTAGTACCTAGAAAAGGTTGCTGGAAATATAATTAAGGGTAGACGATTCATTCCCTTTTTCTTGGTAAGAGTCATATTTCTCTCTTGCCATGCCCATGGCACTACCATGGACACCTAGGAAAACCTCAATAATTTGAAAGGAAACATAATCAGAATTAAACCCACAAGCTCTCTTTAAAAATCTATTACTTTAATTACTTTCAGCACTACACAAGAGCTTAGTATTAATGGCATATTTAGACAAGCAAAGCTAATCTCAAACCTCCTTTAAGAGAGAAAGAGGCAGAGGGGAAAAAAAAAAAGAGCCAGCTCCTCCAAGAAGTGAGGGGTAAATGAATACACAAAGCTTTATGCATAGTTACCATACAGAGCCTTTTCCCTCTGTACTTTGTATGAAAAGATGGGTGTGATTGAATGACTTCTAACGTTTAATGACACCTTTGCTCCAGTGCTTTGTAAAGCTCACACATGAATACACTGATCCATTTCCAGATGATCCTGGGGCCCCCATCCTTTTGTGTCAAGCACAAAGAAAAAGGAGAGAGAGGGAGAGACAGAGACAAAGAAACAGCCCATGTAACCAAGCGCCGAACATGATTTGAACAACCAACTTAGTAAACATCAATCTTAGGCTGTGTTATATGAAATGGAGTCATACTCCAAAAGAAATGTTGGCTACATTTAAAAGATCACTTTGTCTAAAGAAAATGCCAAGTTGAATTTTCATGTAGTAAGTCATCTTTCTACAAGAAGCTGACAAGACAAAAGCAACAAAGTAAAAAGGTGAAAAATGGTTCATTTGAAAAAAAGTAATAGCATTATAACCCTTTTTTTTTTTTTTAAAGAGTCTGGTTTCCTTGTTTTGTATTATTTGTCAGGGATCAATGTGGCTATGACAAAAGCAATGGGTTAGAAATCAAAAGACTTGTGTGACTTGCTGTGTTACTTTGTGAATCACTTCACCTCCCTGGAAGGTGGTTTTCATCTATGTAATATAAGGGATAGAACCAAATTACTTTTGGGTTCACCTTCAGCTCATGTTTGTTCTAACAGGGCATCCCTGCAGCCACAGGGCAGGCTGTTACCACTCATTTGTGAGTGTGAGTCATAAGAAAGGATGGTGGAGCTTGGATAGTGGTGGGGTCTCGAGCTAGTTTGCCCAAACTGAGCCATTGGAAAGGATTCTAAAATGCTTCAGAATTTTAGAATCCTTTGGGTCACATGTTCTCTCTTTTAGTTTTAAGGCTATTTTCTGAGAGAAAAAAAAAAAAAAAAAAGCCCAGGTTGGGAATCCAGTCTTTGACATGAATCTCTTTGGTTCTAACTTTTAGCTCAAAATAAAGTGCATTTAACCATTCAATTCTTTACGTATAGCATCATGCACATTCATGAATCTCTTTAAGTCTGGAATTTTAAAATGCCTGACATCTCCTGCCACAGCCACTGTTAATATACACAATGGATTCTTCAGAAATGCAAGGTTAGAACATTTGAAGCAGGAGAATACTGATTTATATGGAAGCTGAGAGTATACAGTATCAATAAAATGTACTTTTGACATCTTGGCTTCCAGAGAAATACACTTTCTTTGTTCATTCACAAGTCTACTCTATTTCCACCTCAGATTTAATTATCTTCCCAGTTCTCATTTGCGTATGTGTAGGCTACCATTCACAATACACCAAGCCCTACATGTGGGAGGCACAAATCTTTTCATTCAAAAAATAATAATGTGGACAAGCCATTTTGACTGCAAAGTAAGTGCTTCAGACAAAGGCAAGAGGATGTTAACTGTATTCTAAGAATACCAATGTCCTTGAAATGAAATTTGTTGTTTGGTGTATTGATCTGTATCAGTAGTGTAGACTTTCAGTGATCTAGTTTCACCTCCTGAGTTTGCTGATTAAAGAAACGAAGCCCGAGAAGTGTAAAGGGTTTGCCCCCAAATCACCCAGATCTACAGTAGCAGAAGTAGGACAAGAACTTGGGTGTGTATATATATATATATATATAAATAAAACTTACACATTAAAATCAGTTATACATCCATGACTGCCATGGACGCCAGGATCTCACTACTGCTGTGCATCCTTTCTGTTTCTCTGTCTCTCAAATTTATTCTCTTTGAAGTGAGCTCTCTAGGAGCCATTTCATTCCTGATTTGGAGTTGATATCCCCTGCATGTCTCTCTCACATCTTTTTAACTCCTCCTAAATGCAACTTAAGCCAAAATAACATCTTCTACCCATTCATCCATCTTTTCAGTATCTGTCCGTTTATCTATCCATCTATTCATTCACGCATCCAGGCATCTATCTGTCTCTCCATCCAAAAAACAAACAACCTCAGAGTGTTGAGTCCTGATCTAGACCTGGTAACCAAAATAAAATAGTATTGTTCCTCAAAAAGCTCATAATAGAGCTGAGTTTGCTCCTGAATAATCTTTTTAAAAAGTATATCAGTTTTATAGTTTTTCTTAACATCATTTTAAAAAGATTCACATTATTACAACAAATGTTTCACTTCCCTTATTTTCTAAATACAGCAACACTTCATCTATTTAGCTTTGGCAGAGAACGAGGTGTTCCACAAAAGTAAACTCTGTAGACCACTGAAACCAAAACTTTTGAACAGAAATCTTCCTTAAAGTGTATTTCATACTTCTCTGCCTTTGGAAACAAAATACACTGAACACGATTTAATCTTTTTCATTTTACACAACTGAGAGTGATCTTTAAGAAAAATTCACCATCATACTGGACAGGGATATTGTTTTGTGTAGAACTTTCCAGGTTTCTCTTTTAATATCGAGCAGTTATCACTTTTCACTGCAAGTTATGCTTCCTTCCAGCAGTCCCTTCATGAACTCTTCTAATTTGCAGGACCAGGAATCATATCAGAAAATTCACCAAAAGTTAGGTCTTAAATCTGTGTCACAGCCAGGAAGGCCTCAAGTAAGGGTGTCAAGTAGAGTGTCCACATGGTTTTAATGAGTAGATTTGGGGACCACAATTACATACTATTTTCTTCTGACTACCTCCAAACTTAGAATAATATAGAGAGGGCTGGGGATACCATGCCTTCTGGCAAGCTGACCAGTGCCAGTCAGCCTGATTGGAGCCTTTCATCTTATCCCCAGAAAAGGAGGCAATGATGAGGCAATCCAAGTCCAAGCAGTTTTTATTTGTTTGTCTGTTTTGTTTCTTTTGAGATGTAGTCTCACTCTGTTGCCCAGGCTGGAGTACAGTGGCATGATCTTGGCTCACTGCAACTTCCACATCCTGGGTTCAAGTGATTCTCCTGCCTCAGCCTCTTGAGTAGCTGGGACTACCAGCATGCACCACCATGCCTGGCTAGTTTTTGTATTTTTTAGTAGAGATGGGGGTTTCACCCTATCGGCCAGGCTGGTCTCAAACTCCTGACCTTGTGATCCACCTACCTCTGCCTCCCAAAGTGCTGGGATTACAGGCGTGAGCCACCATGCCCAGCCCAAGCAGTTTTAAACAAGAGTGAGACTGCCTCTTTGAGGTACCTTGTTTAAGTGGAACCCAGTTCTCTCTATTCCTATTGTAGGAGGTATCAGAACTCTGCCGATCTGCCTGCCAGAATATCTCCTGTTCCATGAGTTCTAGTCCAACAATCTCAGCTTCTACTTACAGTGCAACCTACTGCCAAGTCCTGTGCCAAGCCCTTCCCTGTAACAGGGTTTCCTACATCTCTGAGAGTGCTACTATCCCATGGTAAAGGAGGAACTTCCAGCCTGGCCAACATGGCGAAACCGTGTCTCTACTAAAAATACAAAAATTAGCTAGGCATGGTGGTGCACACCTATAATCCCAGCTACTTGGGAGGCTGAGGCACAAGAATTGCTTGAAGCTAGGAGGTGGAGGTTGCAGTGGGCAGAGATCATGCCACTGCACTCCACCCTGGGTAACAGAGTGAGACCCTATATAAAAAGTGATAATAGAAATAAAAAATAAAAGAGGAACCTGAGGCACAGAGAGGTTAGGCAATTTACCTAGGGCAAGTTTGTAAGAAGGTACCTTGGACTCTTAACTTGGTTCTCTTTGTCACAAATATTTACATGCATATGATGATAATTCTGCAAAACTATGACTAAAACAGATGATAGAATTCCATGATCACTTTAAATTTATACTTCATAATAGCACTAGGTTATAAAATAAGAGCTGCATGGCCATAGGTGAGTAGACAAAAAGCAATAGTTTAAAAAAATCAATGTGGATTTTAGCTCATTCCTTGCCCATTTGCAGACTTTGATTCAGATTTTTAAATCCCCTACTTCCTTGTCCCCTGTGCATGGTTTATGATAAATTGTAAGGTTGAGAAAAACAGAAAGAAGTCCATATTATGTAATAAACATAGAAGTGGACAAAACTATCCTAATTTGTGTACAAGTTGAGTATCCCTTATCTGAAATACTAGGGACCAGAGGTGTTTCACATTTCTCTTTTTGGGGGATGGGGAGGATTTTGGAATATTTGCATTATTCTTACCAGTTCAGCATCCTAAACCAAAAATCTGAAATCCAAAGTGCTCCAATGAGCATTTCCTTTGAACATCATGTCAGTACTCAAAAAGTCTCAGATTTTGAAGCATTTCGAATTTTGGATTTTTGGATTAGGGACACTCAACTTGTATTTCAAAAATGTTTATTGGGAACTGGTCATAGGATAGACATTTTTCTAGTCATGAACTACTTAAGGATGGAAGGAAAGTTGTCTTTGTCCTTGAGCATCTGACAGCCCCATGGGAGATGCAGGATTGTAAGTAAACCACTAGATCAATGTGTTAAGTGCTAAAAGAGAAATATGCTAAAAGGTGCTGGGGATCCTAATGTTTATCTCTGCTGAGGGCAAAGATGTTCAATGAGCTAGTAGGTCTAGTTGGCTGAATAAAGTCAAGAGGGAAGAGGAAGAGTATTTCAGGTCCAGGGAACACCACAAAGGCATGAAGGAATAAGAGCTTCATGTGGTAGAAGCCACGAGCTGTTATCGTCAAGTGAGGCAAGAACTTTATGTATTCAAGCTGAAAATAGTTTTGTAAAGTTACAAATGCAATAACTAAAGAAATGTATGATTAAATTTTCTAGCACCATGTTAAGTAGACAAAACACACAGTTAAGCTTTTCGGAAAAACTAGTAAATTTTACACTACAGCGAACCAGTGATGCTTCTAATATACCAAAGAGGATTCAATTGATTTGGAACCTATTCTTATATTATTTAAAATGACTTCCTCTATTTACAATTTTTTGGCCCTATGTCTCTATAGGATCCTGACTTGTTAGACCATTTGTTCTAATTTTTTTTTCCAGAAAAGATCACAATTTATGTTATTGCCCAGTACAAAATCACCCACATATCTATTTTATGACATTTCAAATATCACAGAAACACTGAAGCATGCACAGAGGCCCCAGATCTAAATAAAAAGACCTAATGAGAAGAAACTGGGAATTTAAGTGAAAATTACACGGTAGCACACTTCTGTGAGTACAAGTGTGCTGCAATTCGTTAAAGCTGAGGCCTTCTTTTTGAAGACCAAAGTGCCACGTTCAATGCTACTACTCCCTGGGAGAAAATTAGGGTTCTTTGGCAATAAAATCACCTCTTTAAAATCGCTGCCAAGTTTTAGTTTACTAGATGGCAGTCTTGTGGCTGAGATCTAAGAGTTATTCCTTTTAATACTGTAACAAAGCAGTAGCTCAATGGATAATATCATTTTGTTTTTTAAAAGACAAAACTTGTTTTTCATGAGGCCAAAGTAAAGAATCATTCTTCCATGTCATAGAAGGAGCGACTGAGAACTCAAGAGGTTTAGTGATCTCTGGGTCTGATGAGAAAGTGGACCTAGAATGAACTTTCTTAATCCCCAAGTTATTCTGGCTCTGAAATATAAACAGACACATACATGAAAGAAAGCAAAATGAAGGGCAACTGTGCTCTTGTGTATCTGATGATCGGGAACAATAATTATTTGTCCTATGATTTCTCCTTAAGGAACTTCTCTGCAGGTTGTCGAATTCTCAAGAAAATATTCACATAAGGGATTCATTTAGAAATCCTCTGAATTTGTTTTAAGCAAAATGACAGTTATCTTTTGATTACCAGAAGTAGTCTGCTTGGATTATTCTTCCCCTCTGGCTTTTCTGGATGCAGAGATGCTGCAATTTCAACAGTTGGGTGAAGGACAAAAGTTCACATGACAGAATGTGCATCTGAAGGTGACCGAATGCTGTATGAAATGAGCTGGAGGCAGGAAAGCCATGCAATGCAGCTTCCCTTTTCTGAACAATGTCTCAGGGAGGAAAACATACAGGTGAAAATAAGTTTGAGAAGATAAATCTGTTAAGCGCATCCATTGTTCAAAGAGAGAAACAAACCAGAAATCAGAATTGTTTCCTCGGAATATAGGTGTCTACGACCAGCCCAGTTTTGACATCAGAATGTCACAACATGAATAAAGAGCAGAAGATCCACAAGTCCTACAAGACAGGTCACTTTCCTCCTAGATAAAAGGCATAACAACCTGTAATTCAGAATTTCAGAAGAAATTTTTTCAGATAAGAAATTTCCATTTCAAACAAAACTTTCCTTTTTCCTTTTCGAAATTCCTTCTTTTTCTTCGCCCCTTCTTCTTTTCCTTTTTTTTTTTCTTTTCATTTCTTAGTTTTTCTTTCTGCTAGGGGAAAGTATCTTAAATTTATCCTGCTTACTCTAAATACACCTCATAGATGTATGTTCCAAGTAAGGTGAATCAGATGTTTAACGTGAAAGCTTTATTCAGCACAGACATTTCACTGAATATAAACCATATAGCAAAATAGGAAACTATCACGCTGTGAGAGACGAGTTCCACTTTAAGCATTATTTATAGAAAAAAGCATATTTTAAAGAAAAATGACTATTTTAATCATATCTTAAAACATTCTACCACTTTAGTAGTCTTTTCTGATAAATTTAATCAATTAAGATAAAATAAGTTGAAAGGGAAGGTTGGAGTATGGTACTTTTTTTTGCCTTGGTTTGTGTTACATGCAGTGACTCAAAGGAAACAGAAAATTACTACAACTGTGATGTGGCATTTATAATAAATGGCTCAACCTCAGATTGCCCAGACACTAGGAGATTTAACTGGTAATGCCAGTGAGATGATATAGTATTTCCTGTACTGTTTTAACTTCTCAATAAGCATGTAGACACTGCAGTGAAGCGCAGGTAAAAAGTTCACAGCTGGAGGGGGCGTATAGGAAGTGCTCTGCAAAGCTATAAGCTTACATAGGCATCCAGCTGGAAATAACCTTGGAAGAGTAGAGGAGGGAAATACACATGGTAATGATTTAAAATTTACAGAATGTGGATTTTAGGGGCTACAATAAGGGTGGCAGAGTTTTCTCTCAAAGGGATTCTGAAATATGGAGTGGTGGAAGGAAGGGAAATGTAGAATCCAGTTAACATAAGCTGGAAGCACTTTAAGAGTATGCCTGCTAATTTTACCGCTTAGACAGGCTATCCAGGGGGCAGCACCCCTTCCCACCAGCAGCTCTCCTCATCCAAAGGTTGCCCAGCTCATTTTTAAGATCTCTTTCAGTTGTCATATCACAGAGATGTGGTCACTCCCTTTTTAAAAATTTCACCTAGAATTTTGTACCTAAGAACATTTTTTGTTCTTGGGCCTTCTTTAACTGTGACCCCTTCAACTTCTGCCACCATGAGATTATACTGTTTCAATGACAAGGACTGTGTCTTACTCATCTCTATTGTATTGAAGCCAAATATGATTATGTTGCCAACTCCCCGACCTAATAAAAGCTTTTCAATGGCTTCCCATTGATTTTAGGATAAAACCCAAAACAAACTCTTTAGTATGGCTTATACTCATACAAAGTCCTTTATGATTTGGTGCCAGTCTCAGTCCACCCCTCTGTCCACCTCTCTGGCACTTCTCCGATCTTTTCTTTCCCAGCACATTCCTGCTCTCTCGCTTCTTGGCCTTGCACGTGTTGTTCCTTGGCCTGGGACATGCTGTCCACCCATCTCCACTTCTGTTGCTGACTCTGTCCTCAGGGTTCACAATCTTCTGTAGGGGCCCCTTCCTTAATCTCAGACAAAATTATGCATCTCCACACTCTTTTATGCTTCTCCCTCTCATAACTCATTCTTTGTTTTATTTCTCACTTAGTATTGGTTTTCCCAGCTAGATTGCAGGTTCTGAGAAGCTATGGGTTGTCTCTGCCTTTTTAGCACTGTACCCATAGGGCCTGGGGTATGTAGCTTGAATGCATGGTTCTACTATATGAGAATTCAATAAATTTTATTTTTTGATTAAGTGAATGATTAATAATCACCATGGACTGAGTAGTAACTACGTGCCAATGAGTATGTTAAATACTTTATACACATTATGTCACAAAATCATCACAGTAGTCCCATTGTTACCCATAATATGTATTATTACTCCTATTTATAGAAAAGAGGCAATCAAATCTTAGAGAGGTTGTTAACTGCCTGGGATACCTAGCTCCAAATGAGCTCAGGGATGCTCACTCCAAAGCCTATGGCTTTTTATGGGGCTCTATTTTTTCTCAAATAACTACCCAATAAATGCTCATTAAAAACAAAACAAAAAAGTGTAAAAACTTGTGGCTATATCAGCTTCTTCCAGTTTGAGAATCTCTCTGTAATTGCATTTGATTTGCAAATTTAGTCTAAATATTCTTTTTTGCCTGTTGATACAATGTCTGCAGGACTAGAGTTCAACCAAGGGCCTCAGTTCTGTTCAGATGCTCCCTGTGTGATTAGAAGTGAGATGAGTTCATGTCTGTAAAATAAGCCAAGAATGGCCAGGACATCTTTTACCTAAGAGTTCCAAGCCTCCTGAATGGCTGGCTGTAGGACATTGTTGTTCAGTGCCTTCTAACTCTATTTTCCTAAAGATACATGATTCAGTGTAATGCCAGGTTAGTACCAAAGCACCTAAGCATGGCAATATTTACCCTACAAATTATGAAAAATGTAAAATTAGGTCACAGCACAGCACCTCAATATAAGAAAATTCCCAACCACCAGGGTGATTCAGTAATGAACCATCTGTGTTCCTGGATGGATCATCTGTGTTCCTGGACAGATGGATGGAAGCAAAAGCTAGGTGGCCATTGGTCAAGTTCGCTCTAGAAAATAATAGGTTCACTGGTCAGGTCTCCTCTAGAAAATATTCATTAGACAAGAGAACTTCTAATGTCCCCTCAGATTCTCTGAGAAGGAACATTTGATAAAACATTTGTGTAAATTATTCTGATAGCTTGTCCGAATGTGGAAAAATAGTTGTAAAGTATATATATGAAGAGTCCAAACTTTGGATTCAGATGTTTCTAAGTTCAATTCCTTATTCTGCCCTTATAACTATGTATCTTTGGCAAATCTTTGGGGTTCTTTCCACCTCAGTTTTCTTTTCTACAAATAATAAAGTCCACTATTATATTTCTAGAGGGCAATATATTCAGACTGTGGAATGTACCAAGTGCATGATTTTGCGTAAGTTAATTAACCCGCATGAACTTCAGTGTGTCATAAAAGGTGGAGGGTAATAGTATCTTCTGCAAAATATCATGTGAGGGTTAAATGAACCAATAATGTAAAGTGCTTGGAACACTGTCCAGTACAGAATAAATCTTCAATTGGTTTTAATTATTAATGTTAATAGAATCTTGGAAACAACTGATTTTTTTTCTCACTTTTCATACAGAAGTTTTATATTTTATAAACTTGATCATTGTCATTTTGCTTGAACTCTAAGTGTAGAATAAAAGTTAAAAATTTTGAAGTGATTAGAATTCATGCCATAAACCAAGAAGCCAACATCTCAACAAAGTACTGTGTTCTTAGAAAACTAGAAGGAATGTTTTTGTGTCAAAGTGGACAGAAAATAGCTTTTTCCCAGAACCTAAAGTATCTGAACAAAATTGATCTTTAAGAAAACAATTTGGAAAATGTTCTGAATATATCTGATAGATTTTAAAATGCTTAATCACATTTTAAAAAGCTTTAAGAAGAGTTGCTATGAAAATTGCCCTCGTTTTATCAGATATTTATTCCAAAGCCAATATAAAAAAATAGAAGTTCTTGTAATATACCCAGGATAGCAATTGATATTAGTTTTCATGGCATATCAGGGCAAAGTATGTGATTTTTAAAAAAATCTCCTGTGTTAGGCCTGGTATACAGCACTCTCTCTCTCTCTAGTGCACAGGTGCGCGCACACACACACACACACGGGAAAGAAGATAGAGCAAAGAACCCTGGCTTAGCTGTTAGCTTACCAAAGTTCTTTGGATAACAACTTAGAGAATCTAGAGAAGAATCATGATTCATTCCATAAATCTCTCCAGTATCCATAAAGGATGATCCAGGTCTTGTCTGATTCTGGGAGTTGCCATTTATTGTGAACTTTTTATGTGCCAGGAGCTATAGTAACTGCTTATCATAAATGGTATTACTTAATCCTCATAACAATCATGTGTGGTGGGTATTATTCTCATTTTACATTGACGGAACACACAGAATTTAGGTACCTTGATGACGGTCACACAGCTAGGAACTGACAAAGCCAGGATTTGAACCAGAGTCCATCTGACTACAAAGCTGATGGTGTCAGTTGCTGCTCTGTGCTGCCCTGCACTGGGAGAACATGGCAGAGCTGGTGCTGCTGGGATAGGGCGAGCTCCCAGCCTTCCACCTGCTCTTGTGCTGGGCCCAGGCGCAGTAGGAAACTGGTTAGGTTGGGCTTTGATCCACCCATTCTCCTGCATGTAATCCCCCTTTTCTCCCCAATCTCTTCTAAAGAAAGACTGAAAACTCACTCCAAACAAAGTGTCAATGACTGGTAACCACCTAATTACCCCTCTCATGGCTCTGGAGCTCAACAAACAGCCACACCTGAAAAGGTTCTTCGGGAACCTTTCCGCAGGATGTAAGAAGAGGTATCTTGTTCTCCTTAAGCCCAAGGCTGGCCCTTCCTATCACTGCCTAGTCCTTGCTGATCTAAGCATCAGTGCTGAAGGGTCCTGTCACTAATAGTGCCAATGAGTCTGTAAATAGTGTCATCGTGTATTAAATGACTCACTAGGGCTGACACACACTGCCATTCTGAGGGCAAAAGGCAGAGCCCCATCTTTGTCCAGCGGAGGACAGAAGTTCCTGGAGCGGGAGAAGATCAAGGTCTCCATCCTCAAAGGACCCTCTGCCTACTGTGGCTCAAAGTGTGTGGGAGAAGGGACACAGGGGATGAATACAATTATACAGGTGAACTGGACAACACACACTTGGCCTTGAGCTACCTATCTTTAGATGCTTACTCTATATTGATGTTGAATCTAATGATGTTTCTTTGGAGAAGAGTTGAGACCTAAAGTGAGACCAGAGTCCACTGAATCCCATAGGAATGAATTATAATAAAGAGTAGGATGAAAAGTCTTTTATTTGTTCAACAAATATTGATTAAGCATTTATCATGTGCCAGATACCCTCTGAGGCGCTAGGAGTATGACAGTGAACAAAACTAGGAAGGTTGCAGCTTTCATGGTGCTTAACTCCTAGTGAGGGCAGACAGATATAAACAAAAACACAAGTAAACAGAACAGAATGTCCAAAGGTGATAAAGGCTACAGAGACAAATAAACCCAGGTACAGAGAAGAGAAGTGCAGGGGGAAAGGAAAGAGCAAAGACTCTGAGATGGGCTTGTATTTGGTGCATTCTGGGAAGGCAAGAGCGGCTGGAGGATAGAGAAATAGAGAGAGTCGAGGGAGCTGTGGTAGGAGCGGTGGGCAGTGTGTGTGCACATGCATGCGTGATGTGGTAGGCAGATCTTGTAGGGCCTGTGAGGGCTTTGCCTTTCACACCTAGTGATGTGGGAAACCAGTGGAGGGTTCTGAGCAGGGAAAAGACATCACAGAACACATGGCCAGAGTCCCTTGTGACATATCACAAACAACACCTAACACGCCTTCCTAAACCGAAACACTAGCCTTGCCCTTCAGAACTCTTTCTTCTGCTGGTAGCTGCCATTTGCATGCATTTTTCTCCAGCCATAGCATCTCCAGAATCAATGCTCATCTGTCCAGTGTAGCCTGACACTCCTTTAAAAACAACTCTTCAGGACAGGGACTGCCTTTCAAAATGCCTTCTTCGACACAACAGAGCACACATTTAGAGAAGTAACAAGAGGCCATTTCTATCCAAGCAAACGTGTTTCTTGCAGCCAACAGCATAGCCTTATAACAGTAATGTTTCTATTTCAGAGAGTAAGTCTATCATCTCAGTAACAACCCTTTAAAACACAAAGTTATCACATGATATTCTTACTCTATGCAGGGTAAGTCAAGACCCAACAAATGAAACACTTCTGGAAATTATATCCCATTTTTTAAAAATCATCTTTTAAATCTGTCATTGGTAAACCAGATTTAGAACATTAGAACTGCTGCAAAGATTTGTTATGAGAAATCTACTGAGGGTCTACTGAGTTCTTTGAATATGATATTTCAGATTAATATGAACATTAAAACAGAGACATGAAAATGCATATCCATGACTGCCTCTCTTGCTCTAGTTTTCATTTCAAACTCGTATTACTTATACATTCCCAAAGAACAACTTCAAATATGATATTTTGCAAGCTTGTGTTTTCAAATTGCTGATTTAAAGGTCTTCTTGACCTCTGTACAGAATTCTAACATTTTTTTTCCTGCTTTGTTGGCCTGAGGGTGGTGATAGAATCAAACATGTTTATAAATAGGGCCAAATAAATTGCAAATTTCTTCCTAAGAGAGAAAGAGTTTTATGAAGAAAATATCTGCCAAGTCATTTTTTGAAAATCCCTCATCCACTGACATTTCTGGTTCAACAAGTTTTCTTCTTAATGTAGTTAAATGTCAACAAAAGTGTTACTGCTTAATTATCTGAGTATCCTGAGTCATAATAATGCATATATCTCTTCACTTAGGAAATGTTTTGTTCTCAATTAAATTAGCTGTTTTCACCAGAATCTTTACTCAGCCACTGGAAAAAATAATTTTCCCCCTTATGACTTTCTCTACTACAAAAATTGACCTGGGTTCGTTTTCTTTGATATTACAGAAGAAAGTCTGACTTTTCAAATACAGAGGTAGAGTAAGTCTATGAACCTATGAACTTCACTTTTGGTACTTCCCCTAGAACAGTAGTTCTCAGCTCTGATGCACATAATTTCCTGGGGGAGCTTACTACACACACACACACACACACACACACACACACACACACACACACACACACGGAGAGACAGAGAGAGAAAGAGAGAGAGAGAGAGAGGTCCACACAGGCCCAACTTGAAGAGACTCTGACTTGATTGGTCTTGGGTGAGCCTGGGCATTTTTTAAAAGTATGTATTTTAGCACTTTGGGAGGTCAAGGTGGGTGGATCACGAGGTCAGGAGATCGAGACCATCCTGGCTAATACATCTCTACTAAAAAAACCCCATCTCTACTAAAAAAAAAAAAAAATAGCCGAGTGTGGTGGTGGGTGCCTGTAGTCCCAGCTACTTGGGAGGCTGAGGCAGGAGAATGGCGTGAACCTGGGAGGCGGAGCTTGAAGTGAGCTGATATCTGGCCACTGCACTCAAGCCTGGGCGACAGAGCGAGACTCCGTTTCAAAAAAAAAAAAAAAAAGGATGTATTTTTTAGCTTGAGAACTATAGATAAAAAAGAAGCGATAATTTTTCCTTCCTTCTTCCTTCCTTTTTTTTTTTTTTTTTAAAGAGACAGTCTTCTTCTTTCATCCAGGCTGGAGTGTGATGGTGTGATCATAGCTCACTGGGGTCTCAAACTTCTGGGCTTATGTGATCCTCCTACCTCAGCTTCATGAGTAGCTAGAACTACAGGCTACAGGCATGTGCCACCACCCCAGCTAGTTTTTAATCTTTTTGTAGAGATGGGGTCTCACTATGCTGTGCAGGCTGGTCTGTAACTCCTGGCCTCAGGCAATTCTCCCACCATGGCCTCCCAAAGTGCTGGCATTACAGGTGTGAGCCACTGAGTCTGGCCTATTTTTTTCCTTTCCCTCCCTCCCTTCCTCCCTCCCTCCCTCCCTTCCTTCCTTCCTCCCTCTCTCTCTTTCTTTCTTTTCTCTTTCTTTGTCTTTCTCCTTTTTTCTTTACTTCTCCTTTTCCTTCCTTTGTTTTCACCTATAGTGACTATTTGAAGCATTTCTATTTTTTGATTAAGATAAACAAAATTGGCTGGGCCAGGTGGCTCATGCCTGTAATCCCAAAACTTTGGGAAGCCGAGGTGGGCAGGTCATTTCAGCCCAGAAGTTTGAGACCAGCCTGGGCAACATGGTAAAACCCCATCTCTACAAAAAAAGAATACAAAAATTAGCTGGGCGTGGCACATGCCTCTAGTCTCAGCCACTGGAGAAGCTGAGGTGGGAGGATAACTTGAGCCCAGGAGGTTGAGGCCGCAGTGAGTCGCCATCATGCCAGTGCACTCCAGCTTGGGTGAGAGAATGAGTCCCTATCTCAAAAATAAATGAATAAATAATAAAATTCAGATAAATAATAATGTAACTTTAGAAGATCTCATTATAGGCAGGGCGTGGTGGCTCATGCCTGTATTCCCAGTACTTTGGGAGACCGAGGTGGCTGGATCACGAGGTCAAGAGATGGAGACCATCCTGGCCAAGATGGTGAAACCCCATCTCCACTAAAAATACAAAAATTAGCTGGGTGTGGTGGTGCGTGCCTATAATTCCCAGCTGCTCGGGAGGCTGAGGCAGGGGAATCACTGGAATCCGAGAGGCAGAGGTTGCAGTGAGCCGAGATCACGTCAATAAATAAATAAGGAAACTGAGGCAGGTGGATCACAGGGTAAGGAGATCGAGACCATCCTGGCTAACACAGTGAAACCCCGTCTCTACTAAAAATACAAAAAATTAGCCGGGTGTGGTAGCAGGAACCTGTAGTCCCAGCTACTCCGGAGGCTGAGGCAGGAGAACGGTGTGAACCCAGGAGGCGGAGCTTGCAGTGAGCTGAGATCGCACCACTGTACTCCAGCCTGGGCGACAGAGCGAGACTCCATCTCAATAAAAATAAAAATAAAAATAAAAATAAAAAATAAATAATCCGTAACAAAGATAGGGCTGAAACATGCCCCTTGTTCGCCACATGGCAGGTGAAGAGGAGAGAAGAGCTGCAGCCCCTTAGGGAGCCCAAACCTGGGAGCTCCCCAAGCCAGGGCTGTGACTCCCTCTTTGGGGTCCTGCGGTGCCTGGCATCTCCAAGCTTCTGGGCACCACTGTGTTCCCTGGTGCTAGCCAGGGAAGCTGCTTGCAGTGTCTCTGGTCCAGCTGCAGCCTTGCAGAAAGCTGGCACCTGTGTCGGCACCTGGAGCTGCTCGCCCCACTGGCTTGTCTGCCTGCAAGGTTGCCAGACCCCATGCTCGTTCACACACCCTTTTCTGCTCCATGCGACTTGCCCTTGCCAAGGGAGGGATCCAGGTCGGTAGTGTGAGCCCAGCACAGCCTGCTGAGTGGGCGGAACAAGCCCAGTGGGCCGAACAAAACTCAGGCAAAGGTGCCACTGGCCAGAGGTTTCAGGCCCGAAAAGCCACACCCCAAGGATCCTGTAACAGAACTATAGGATACACACAGCTATGTGTTCAGTGCAGGCAGCAGATAAATCTCATTTTAACCTCATGGGTACTGACTACAAATGGTCTTTGACTTTTTTCTATTGTGTATCTCTGTCTTCACTGGTTAATTCGTTGTTACTTCAGCATCTCTTGTGTAGCTGAGATTTGAATATACCTGCCAGGTGGAAATAGGTGAGCCTTCCCTCTAGGTTATTTACATGAAAGCTAAGGGGCCTTCTGAGTGGAGAAGGCGGGTGGAGGCTTAAGCTGTATTCCTAATTTATTTTCAGTTACCTAGGCATATATGCAGAATGGGACAAGAGTCAAGTGGAAACCAAGTTTTCAGGAGGGACTGGAGCTTCCCGAGGAAATAAAACTGTGAATAACTGTTGAGTCTGATATAAACAGGGTGCTTCAGCTATAAGACCACAGGGTCAAAGGGCAGTGATTTTGCCAGCATGGCACTGGCACCTGGAAGTGTCCTGAACCAGCCATCCTGGCTATATGTGACCTAGCGAAGGAAAAAGCTGTGTGGAAAAGGAGAGATGTCACACTAAACTTGGAATTACTTTGAAATCCACAGCCCATGGAGATGTGTAGCTCCAGGCAGTATTGGCCAGTCGGCTGGCAGTGTAGCCTGGAGTGGCAGCTGCTAGTATCCAGCAGTTGCTCCTGTTTAGGAGAGCTTGTCAAACTCTTGTTTTGGACTCTCAAATACCTGGGGTATAGTTGAGGGTTAGGAATAACTGTGCACGGGATTGGAATTCTCAAATGAGAAGGTGCAGTAGAAAGGTTGTAACCTGTGAGAATCTGGTCTTGAAGTTCTGTGACCTCATTTGGACTGGTAGGCTGAAAAGACTCATGGATATTTAGGTGCACTGGAATTCATTTTTAACTTCTCCAGTCACCAAATCTCATCTCCATCTTTTTTACTCCAAAGGCCTTCTTTTCTTTTTCCTCCCCAGTCCATCCTGCATATGCCTAGTATAGAGAGGTACATTAAAACAGGTCAACACAACATATCGTCACTGGCCATTTTGAAGATTGGCTGTCTTCACAGAAAAATCACCCCTTACGGCAGACTTCTCTAATTGCACTGCTGGACTGTTAAGAGATGAGTCCGTCTTCAGTTATCTTGATTGTTGAGCCAAATATAACATAAATCCTCAAAATGTAAATTGCATTAATTTTTTTAAAGTTAGGTGGGGTGTAAGATTTTACAGGACGTAGAAATGTACTTAATTAATTCATCCTTGAAATAATTATTGCTTAAAAAACTGAACATTTCAAGTAGCTATAGAATATCTCTAATTCCTCTCTGGTTGCCATTATTTCCAGCATGCAGTGTTCTTACATAGCTCACTTGCCAAAAAAAGCTCTTGTTATAAGGTTAAGGCCACATTTCTGTGTAGTTAAAACTTTGCCTCAGGATATGTCCTGACTGCATATAGGTTAATGGAGCACTGCATGTTTCTTACACAGTGTTACCTGTATGCTTGCTAATACTCGAATACTAGAGATTCACTGCGGGATGCAAATGGATCCAGCATTGATCTTGAAATCAGAAGTTCACAGTTCTAATCAGGGTTCTGAGTAGTGAATGAACTTTGAGAGAAGCTATTAAATTTCTCTTACATATATAAAAAGGGAATACTGATTTTATTAGAACATCTCTCAGATTCACACCACCTCTGATATTCTGAACCTACATTTGAGAATTTACGTAGTTTACATAAAGTAAGCTCTTTTGCATCAACGGACAGGGTGGCATGCAGGTAAGGAAGAAAAGGAAGAAGACTGAGTCCCCTCGACCTGAAAGAGCTCGCTGTCAAGGAGAGGGCCATTTACTGGAAGACCTACCTCATTTTAAAAACAGATCGACTACAAAGTGAACCCTGGTTGGGACCAGAGATCCAACCTCATGCCAAAATGGCTATGTGTCTAAAGCAATGACGCCAAAGCCGGCCTCTTACCCTGCTCTGCCAAAGGAAACAAGAAGGCAAATCCACAAGTCTCCCAACGTGATAAACTCCATTTGTCACCCTCTCACATGTGCCTCCAAGACTAAACTTGTCTCTTGGTGGCTCCATTTCAGTTAAGTACTTTTAGACCTCAGTCCAAACCCCTTCTCTTAGGATTTGGCTCAAACTATTGATAATCATAAATTTCCATATTTATATTTCCAATCTGTGAGGACTTAAAAAAACTATTATGGAAACCAAGTACAATCTTAGGGAACAGACTGTGTATTTAATTTACACAATGAAACTTGGGCTGTAGCATTAATACTGTAACAATACTGAATAATTTAACAGAAGTGTATTACATTATTTGTGCTGTAACTGTTTTACTTGTGTGTTTTATGCAAAATGACCAACTTAGCCTTGCATAAAAGCTTTTGTTTGGCATTTATAGTCTCCTGTCCTTTTGACATCTCCTCCATTTAAAAAAATTGGAATTCCTTGTTGCTAGTTTTTTTTGTTTGTTTGTTTGTTTTAGACGGAGTCTGGCTCTGTGGCCCAGGCTGGAGTGCAGTGGCGCCATCTCCTCTCACTGCAAGCTCTGCCTCCCGGATTCACGCCATTCTCCTGCCTCAGCCTCCCGAGTAGCTGGGACTACAGGTGCCCGCCACCACGCCCTGCTAATTTTTTTGTATTTTTAGTAGAGACGGGGTTTCACCGTGTGAGCCAGGATGGTCCCGATCTCCTGATCTTGTGATCCGCCCACCTCGGCCTCCCAAAGTGCTGGGATTACAGGCTTGAGCCACCGCGCCCCGTTTAGTAGAGGAGTCATGGCAGCTGAAGACAATGACGGTTTAATGGAGTGAAGCCCATCTATAATCTTGGGCGGAAAGAGTATGATGTGGTTGGCGGGGCCTTCCACATTCCAGTTAGCCGAGTGCTATAAAACATTAACACCAACACTGTAACAGAGTAAAAGGTGATACAGCTCTGGTTGGCTATTTATTTACTTATTTGGTAAGTTCCAGTACTGTGCTTAGAATGTACAGGTAGATGGATCTGTGTAGATCGTGCAGTCTAATGGTGTTCTGTGGACGTGTGTTCATTTCTGAAGAAGTTTTTGTTTGCTAATGGGACTGAAAAAAATAAGATTCATACAGGGAATTTACCAAACAGTTAAATTTATTCACTTTTCAAGGACCATCGTTCACTCTGAGGTTATGTTCGTCTCAATGTTTTCATGCTAAAATATATTTTTTTTCATGAAAGATGGTAATAGTAGGCAGTAGTTTTGATTTTTAATGTAGTTACACAGAAAAATGAAATATAGCAAATCCATGATAGCTTCCATATTATAAGATGTAAATGTAAAAGTCTGAGGACCACTCAAGTGACTGTCAATTTCATTGTATTTTTAGGGAAACTGAGGCAGAGTGGCTAACGGCTTGCATGCAGTCACCCAGCTAGACAGTTCCACTGAAGCCATGTGGCCTTCCATAAGCTCAGATTCTCAAAATACAGCAGGTGTGTGAAGGACAGTTTATGCTGTACCTAAAAAGTGCAAATAGTTACCCAGAAACTATTGTTATTCATGCTGTTTTCTGTTTATAAAATTCTTATTTGCAGTGTTTTTGGTCACAGGAGAGTTTCATCAGATATCTGCAAGATGTAATTTCTCTCTCAAAACCCCAAGGAAATGCTATCAAAATATTCATGTCTTCAGTAGATTCTATTCTTGGAGAGGTTAATATGGAGGAAAGATTCATGGTCAGTTCACATTGTGCAGATGACGATGGCGGCACAAGGCCACCTGAAGTCATTCACCTTTGCAACTGCATTTGGATTCTATATTGTCTGCATCAGGCATGGAGACACCCACCGGGTGCTGTGAGAGGATAAAAGGAGTACTGACAAACGTCATCATACAAAAAATATTTCAAATCATTTCTGACACCAGAATAAAAGTTAGATTCCTGTGTCTGAGATTTCGAGTTATCCTTCTAAATGGCTCTCTCTAATCGAATCAGCAAACCCTCAGGGAAGAGCCTTCACTTTCTTTCTGTTGTCTGTTAAGCCAAGCACACCAAGAGTGGTCAATATAAATAATACTATGGGAGTACTGGAGGGCAGGGAGTGGGTGTTGCATATTTTGCTTTTGATTTTTCCTCTGGAAAAAAAATGAATTATGTGACCGAGTGGCAAAAGGAGTAGGCAACAAAGAAACATAACCAGAAACTTGAGTGTGACTCTTAATTTCACTCTTTAAAGCTTTAATGCAAATCCAATTATGTATTTGCTTTCAGTTCTAAAGTTGAGAAATTTGATGTTAGACATTACAAAGCTAATACACAGATTCCCCAGAGAAGATATTGATAATATTTCATGTGTTCCTCCTGGTATAATATTCCCCCAAGTGAAATCCATTGCCTATTATTATTGATATTGTGCTATCCTGGTAGCAAACTTGAAATATAAGGAAATAGGATTCCGTTCATTATTTCTTACCAGTAAAATTAATGAATTAGAGAAGAAGCTAATGTAGGTCTGTTTTATCACTAAGGTGCTCAGAAGTTCAACCCTCCTTTTGTTCTCCTTTAGAGAAGCTGTACTTACAAGTATTGCAAAGTCTGACAAATTGTATGGTGTCTATTATTATCTGTCTGTCTCCCTCCCAGACAGGGCAGGGATTCTATCTTCTCTATTTTCATATCCTCCACGACCTAAGACAAGCCCATAATATTCCATCAACCATCGAGCATAAATTTAAGTGCCTACAGAGTGCTAGGGAGTGTGCTGGGTGCTGGGGACTGAAAGAGGGAAGACAGATAATTCTGGAAGGTATAATGTAAAAGAAGAGAAGAGCTGAGCTAGGGGAAGTCGGATGGGGGTGGATCTGTCTGACTGGCTTACCAAAGGAAGTGATGTTTAAGGGGAAACCTGACTAATGAATAGGAGTTTCCCCAAGTTCTCTTTGTCTTTGTCTTTTCAGTTTACTGGAAAAGCTAATGAGGTTTGTGGCTGGTATCATACTGTTTAATGTGTTATCTGCTACCATGGTTAATGTGACTCTTGCTAATTGGCATTCAGGTAGTGCCTTGCATATTGATTGTATGCTAATACATCCGAGCCAGTTGGCCTTGCTCTGCGACATTCTCATGCTTCCCCAAATGTGAATACTGAAGTGAACCTTGGGTAGCCCTGCTTTGTGGATCACGTTATCTCCCCCATCTCTACTTTCAGAATCAATTTGTTAATACATTCTCCTCTCTCCTGCAATGCCTAGAGAGAAGAAACTCTTAATTTAAAATATTACAACAGAAAGTTATTCTGACTCTTGCCAAGAGGTGTGATTCTCATAGTCAATTGAAATACCACCGAGCTGAGTCTCAGAGATGCTCAGGGATGAAAGAAATATGTGTACAACCTGGAGGTATGAATGGTGTGCATCATGTATCGTATGCATGAACAGAAACACCAGCCTTGGAAAAAAACACCAGCTTTGAAGAGACACACTAGCCTTGGAGAGACACACTAGCTCCCCTCTTACTCTGTTTACTGTTTTCTTTCTGTGAAATTTAAAATTGATTCCATGTGTACTATAATGCAAGCAATGGGGCAAGGCTGCTCTCTTTTCACACACACACACACACACACACACACACACACACACACACACGCAGTCCTTCAGAGCTGCCTGCTTAACTTCTCACAGCAACTTCCTCCACTCCGATGGGCTGTGGTCCCTGAGGGAAGCCTCGGCATCTGAATTTGGCAGGGAATCCCATTCCCATGGAAGTCAGGACTGCCTTCACTCCCAAGGAACAGCCTGGCGAGGTTCTCACACATTTTCCTCTGGCTTCACTACAGAATATGTACACTCAAAGGGGACAATAGAGGGGTCTCCCACACTCCCCAACTCATGCAGATCCACAGGTAGTTGGGAACGTCTTGCTCTGAATACGAGGAAAATGAGATCTGTGTGAATCTTCATGAGGCCACAGCTCAACCTTCTTGCTGCTCTCTATAAATGAATGTTAGGAGCACTTTACATATATCAAAACTGTCCAAGTGGGACCTGACCTTTGGGCCTTTGGATCCATGTTGCATTCATAGCCATTTAGATCTGACCCCATTTCAAGTGTTCAGAAAAATGAGAAACAATTTTACAATAGCAAAATTGGGCCCTCCCATCCCTCCTCACAAAATTGAATGAAATATAAGGAGGAAAAACGAATGGAGATTTCTGTGAGAATGACTGACTTTCTTCTGCAAGCAGAAATGGGCAAGTTATCAGAGTTAAAATTGCCTTATAAAGTATCTTTATATAGCAGAAGAGATCATCAGAAATGCATTTTTTGGCTCAAATATCCTTTTATTTTTCCCTTGGGATCTCTCTTTCTGACTTTTTAACCCATCTCTCTCTCTCTCTCTCTTTTTTTTTAAAGACAGTCTCACTCTATTGCCCAGGCTGGAGTGCAGTAGAATGATCTAGGCTCATTGCAACCTCTGCCTCCCAGGTTCAAGTGATTTTCCTGCCCCAGCCTCCCAAATAGTTGGAACTACAGGCACACGCCACCATACCCAGCTAATATTTGTATTTTTGGTAGAGACAGGGTTTCACTATGTTGATCAGGCTGATCTTGAACTCCTGACCTCAAGTAATCCACCTGCCTCAGCCTCCCAAAGTACTGGGATTACAGGCGTGAGCCACCACGGCTGGCCTACACCATCTTTTTTACTCTCTTTCTGGCTTTGACAATGTGGGTAGTTTCAATTTCATCATGTATGTGGGTCGAAACTTTATTTTAGAAATACTCTTGGATGTAAGACGACTACTGCTTTCTCAGAAGCACACATTTTGTGGACTGTACTCAGAAATGGAAAACACAGCCTCATCCACTGAGTCCTGCCTCCCAGGTCTGATGCAGAGTCCACAGTACAGCATAGTGAAGACTCTGGGTGTGGCTGCAGTGGTGGTGGGCTCTGCCTTACCTGGTGCTCTTTTTATAGGTTATAGAAATACAACTGATGACTCAAAACTATTATATCTTGATAAATGACATAAACAAAATTCAGTCCCCAACACTGGTGTGGATGGGCATTCGGGCAGTACCTATGCTGTAAATGTCCATGCTATAAAGAACCACTGGAAATGAAGAGCTCTGTGCTCCCTCCCAGGTCTTGTTCTGGCCAATCTCCTTTTCCGTCTTTCCCGGTCTGAAGGATTGCTCCTCTCTTCTATGAGAGTGTAGCTGAAAATGCTCATAGTCTCCCCATTTCGAACCTGGAGCCAGGCTGAGGTGGATGCCCCTTCTCTGTGGTTTCCATAGCAAAGTGCTCTGTGCACATCTGGGACTCACATTTCTCTCTTGTCCTGAAATTCTCCGTTTCACTAAATAGATTATATTTCTCATTCCACCACTGTGCCTGGCTCAATCAGTGTACACTGAACAAATCTCGTATTTTTAAAAGAATATAATATTTTAGAAACCATGGATAGTACACTGTGTTATCATGGATAGTTCAATCATAGATAGTTCAATGTCATATAAGTCAAACAGACTTTGTATAGGCTAGCAGGAGGATTTAATGCACTTTCTTTAAATTGTTCCTACAATTTAGGAAAAACTGTACCAGAAATGCCAAACAACTGAATTGAAAATGAATTTTTGGAACTGAACACTCAAAATCAGAGACTGTTCACAGAGCAGGTATCTACTGCTAATTTCTAACTAAATGAAAGGGCCTCTGCTTCTGAGAGCAATGATACTGGAACAAGAACCAAATGTTGCTAGAGAACAGTGCTAGAAGTGTGTCGACAGAACTGTCTTCTTGTTCTAGTCCATGTAACTTCCCTTGATTAATGAGAGCCATGTCTAGGTGAGGAAAATCAGAGGGCTTCAGCTGTGCCAGCATAAATGGAATGCATCAATGGTACTGTTTGCTTGCACATGAGACCTGTCAGTAAATTATTCACTAAAAAGCAATGATTCTACCTTCTTTCATTCATTTTAAATCCTTTCCTAGGTCTCCACTCTTTGTGCTTACTATTCTGCTTTGTTTCCAACAAGGATATCAATTCAGACTTCAAGGTGTGCAGCTTGGAGTAGTCTGCTGGTACAGTAAACAGTCAGAAGTGTGCATCATTCCTTCTATGTAGTTAATTTTCCACCTGTTATTCTGAATGTCTTTTAGGCAGGAGCTACATGTGATAAATGTCAGCAAATGATCCGGCATAGAAACCAAAATCCACTAGAGAGAAGGGCAAAATCACCAAGATAGTTTCAGTTGTAACCAGATCAGACCCTAATTGCCCAATACCTGATAAATAGGGAAATAAAGACCTGAAATCTCCTTTAGAAATAACTGTTTTAGAATTTCATGGAAAATCTAATAATAAAACTTGATGTACTTGGGACTATGAAAGTAATTTAAGTCTTTAACCAGACTTAAATTATATAGATACACATGTATATTACACACACGTAAAAAGGGAGAAAATTGGCCTAGAAAAATAACAATTACTTGACATTGGATTGAACACATGATTGAGCAAATTCCTTGAGGGCAAGGATTGTGTATTTAAGCTTTTTGGCTGAGAGATGCAGTGTGTGGAGAATGGCTAGAATTAGATAAACATGGATCTGGATTCCAGTTCTGCCACCTGCTAGCTGTTTAACCTTAAGGAAATTACTAAGCCACTCTACTCTCAACCTCTTCATCTGTAAAGAGGAGAAAATTATTTCTATTTCCTAGAAATGTCACGGAGAAAGCACTTGGCATAAAGTAGATGCTCAATAAATGAGGTTTACTTCCTTATCTCTTCTTTGCATACTCTGTGGCACCAAAGACACCTAGGAAGCTTCTAACACTTTCCCCTTCACACACCCTTGGTCAGGAAGTGACTATCAGATGAAATGCAACAAAATGAGAGAGTAAACAAACAAATAGAGTGACAAAAGGGATCCGGAAACAGGGAACCCAATCAAGGAAAGGAGTGAAGAGATTCTAAGTATGGTGGCAGGAAGTCGTAGGATGACAGCTGTATCAGCAGGCGTAGGGAACACCCATTAAGGCTGTGGCTGGGGACAGAGGGCTCCTGTGGAGATGAGAAGTATCAGTGTGGAAAACGTATTGAGAAATGTTTCACAGAGCTGTTAGATGGTATGACAAGACAGCCAGAGATGTAAGGAAACTTCACAAATGAAAGAAAAGTTAGGTACATGACTCCTGGATAAGAATTATAATTACAGTATACTGCTTATCTCAGCAGTAAATACTATTTATCTCTTAATAAATTCTGAAAACACTTATCTAAATTTTTTACCTGACTATATTGTGGCAAAAGGGGAGAGAAAGGAAGGGTTGAAAATAGAACTGAAATCTTCATCTACTATAATAATATGTAATGGATATGGCCTAAAATTAATCAATCAAGAGTATCAGGTATGGATGCATTTAGGTACATAATGGTAAATACCAGGAGAAGCAACTAAAAATGATGAAAGTGGTTTCCTCTTGAGACTGAAAAGAGTGAGGGAAAAGGGGCCAGGGAATAGATTTAACAAGATTTGTCTTTTTAAACTATATTTATGTGTTACTTTGATAAAGGTAAGACTCAAATTTAAACATGAAGACAGTAATTGCATTTTGGAATCATAAATTCAAAAGAATAGAATAAAATTTTAACAAAGGCAGTGAGCAAGGCCTGATGACTCAAGGTAAAATCCTTAGCAGCAAGTTTGGGTCCAGGCTTCCTGTGTTACGTCTCTCATTCTCATGCTCTTCCTACCACAGAGCATACCCCAGTTGTTACATTTCTCATAGCAGTTGGCATGGTTTGCCACATATAGGCAGTGATTAAGTATTTGCTGAATGATAAATAACTATACCAGTTGCTGAATTTTTTTTCAGGTGATTTTAAATGAGTTTAGTCTGGGAAGTACAGGCGTCATACCTGGAGTTCATTGTTTTGTTCTATCTGCAGGAGTAAGATTATCACATATTGAAAGGTTTCAGAAAGCTGTCCCTGAAACCTGAACCTGATTCGGAGGTAGACACTCCTCAGGTCTAATCCATTTTACACAATGCATAGGTTTGCCAAAGACTCATTTGAGAAAACTGATATTTGAGTGAGGCAATATAATGGGCATTTTAATTATGCATTCCTATAAAGTCTATATCCCCTATTCATGGGTTAAACTAGAACACTGGTTTGCAAACTGTCCTGAAGGAACTTAAAGTTCTGGGAGTTGCCTTAGGAAAATCCTGAAAAGGCAGGGGATGAGGGAATGGGGAAGAGGATAAGGGATGAAAGAAGTGTTCTTGCTGAAAGAAAGTGTGAAAACTATTGAAATACATCTTCAGAAAACATTATAACTGTAACCACATTATCTCAGCTTCCTGGAGGAACGCCTTTACTGAATTAAAGTATAATACTGAATTAAAGTGTAATATTCATATAAAATTTTATAATGCAGCTTAAAAAGAGAAACATCAAAGTCAACAGTGTCATGGTGTCTTTCCAAAATTTCCAGTAGAAGATGTCCATCATGTTACCTAATTCCCCTGAGGATAAATGTACCTCTGAATTTATTTCTAGAAAAAAGTTTGCCTCCATTTAATGAATGTGTATGGTTTTCATATATTAAAAAAAAAAAAAAAACTTCTGTATTCCCACATACTTCCTTTTGACCTTAGTTGCTAGGAAACTCAGAGTTAAATGAGGGCTCAGAGTTTTGAAAATCACCCATTGAAATTGTCTACTAACATTTAATTTGTATTATTTTATCGGAGGGTACTTATTTGCAAAGAGAAGCAAGCTAACGTTTGTCAATTGCCTTCAAGGCTCAGGCCCTGTGTTTGTTGTATATCTCATGGGTTATTTCATGAACCATGGAAAATTTTCAACAATCCTGAAAAACAGGTATTGTCATTCTCATTTAACAGATGATACAGCTTAGTTTCAGGGAATTTAAATAACTTGGTCAGAGTCACATGGACATGAAGATACTTACAACATTTTTGAAGTAATACATAAATTCTCAATAATGTATATTTTATATTTAAATTCATATAAAATTATTCAAACCCATTTCATTTTCTTTGATTTCAAGATTATACAGCCTATAGTCTACAACATACACACACACCCCCATTGCATAACTTCTTTCCTTTCTTTCCTTTGTCCTGCCTCTTTTTCTTTGCCTGTATATTGACACTTTCTCTCAGGTACTTTGTTTGCCCTTGGTGGTACAAAGATCAATTACGTACAGACATGGTTTCAAGGAGCTTGAAGTCTAGTAGAGGGGTTAAGGTATGGACTTAACTACAATTCAAGGCAGAAAACAATGAATGTAATGAGAAATGCAAAATGCTTTGTGAGTTCAGAGACGGGAAAAAGAAATTTTGTGGTCCCAACCCTCCAGGAGTTCACAGTTCAGTGGACCAAAGACCTAAACAAAATTATAATACAGTATGGTAAGAACTATACTGAAAGGTTTGCACTGTGCTGTGGGTACTAGAGGGAGAAGAAACTAACTTTGTTTCATGAAATGGGGTGATTACAGCAACATGGACACTCAGGGAAGGGGATGGAGAGAGTGAAAGGCTGGGGTTCTAAGATACCAGTAGAACTGCCTAAGAAGGTGGACAGGATGTCACAGTCAGTAGGGATCAGGCAGCGGTAGGGCAAAAGGCATTCATAGGGAGGAGAGCTGATGCTGTGAGGTCTAGCCCCAGGAAATGATTGGATCTGGGGTAAAGCTGCAGTTCCAGGGAGGAGGACTGGCAAAAGCAATAGAGATAACTGGAACCCCAGTTACTGGCCTCATCCCTAAGGAGTATGGAGCAAGGCAGAATTGCTTAGTCACGCTGTCTAACTACCATCTGGAGGGACAAGGTAGCTGGAAAGAAGCAGGTAAAAAGGAGAATTACAGTATCAAAGCACGAAGGCAGCAGCAGTGGAGGCAGAGATGTGGATGGTCATGCAGTGGTGTCAGCAGTAGCACCTAGGAAGGGAGAGAGGAAGTGTCCTAACTGCAAATGTTCTGACCCTGGTTCAAAATGGGGCTCAAAGGGATACAAGAGTGAATGAAACATCATTTTTGGAGAATGCTAGGGTTTGAGCATGTTTGAATATGGAAAGGAGAGATTAAAGATGTAAGATACAAGATTGATGGAATACATCTTCTGGAGCAAGAGCTGAAGTTCAATGTCGGCCTCTGAGAAGTGGCATGTGGGGTGCAAGGGAGACAATGGCACAGAGGATGGGTGAATTCTTGACATTGTGAGGTTGGCAGGAGCTGCCCCCTCCAGTGTGTTCTTTATCCTGCTACTAGAGTGACTTTTCTAAAGAGCAATTTTGATTCACTGACATTCAATGCATTTGAATTAAGCAATTACCTTTTGCCAGGCACAAGTTATATTTCTGCTTAAAAATAACCTATGCAGTTTTTTTCATAACTTTCCATTGCCTTCAGGATGAGAGAAAAAAAGTCACCTGAAGTATCCTCAATGAAACTCTCTTACTTTACTTTTACCCATATGATTCCCCAGCATGTAGGCCAGTCCAGCCCCCACCAAAAGGGCCTCTTCAGAATCTCATCCCATAGATTTGATCCATGGGGCAGCTGGGAGGGCATTCTCTGCCTTCCAGCTCTGACAACTAGAACTGGAAGGACTAGGACTCAGACTAAGACTAGGTCCCTGGGCAAATGGTGTGTAGAGGGCAGAGTTGGTATGGAGGAAGGTGGAAGTGCTAGCTCCTGTTCCTAACTTCTGTTGGGGGAGGGGATGGGCTCTTAAATCCCCAGAACAAAAGAAAGGATGATAAGTCAATGGTATAATTTATTTGTCCACTTGTTCAACAACTATGTTCTGGGTCCCTGCAACATACTAGATGTGTTAGAGGTTGGAATACAGTGCTGAATAAAACAGATGTGACCTCTGTATTCAACTAGCTCGCAGGCTATTTATGGGAGATGCACAAGAACAAAGATATATGAGAGGTAATGCATGCTCAAAGAGAGGAAGCAGAAGGAGCTACCACAGCAAATAGGATGGGAGCTAATCCATATTAGGAGACCAGGGAAACCTTCTAGGGGAAATGATGTCTCAGCTGATACTGAAGAAAGCTTAGGATTAGGTTAGCCAAGCAGAGTAGAGCAGAAGAGTGTTCCAGGCAGAAGGAACAGCACATTTGAAGACCTGGGGTTGAGAGAAAGCATGACACTTCTCAGGAACTGGAGGACATATTATGAAGGCTGCTAAGTGCAGAGTGTATGTGAGTTTGGGGAAAGGATGAGTGAATGGGTAGGAGTCAAGGGAACAAAAAGGCTGGGAATGAAAACCAATGACTTTGGAGACCTTGGCAGGATTCAGATCATACAGGGATTTATAAGCTCCATATGGAGTTGGACTTTCTCCTGAGAAAATGAAGCCCATTTAAAGGTTTTATGCAGGTGATGATATGATTAAATTCCTATTTTAGAATGCTCACTCTGGTTCCATGTTGGCAGGACTGGAAGGAGGCAGGTCAGTTAGCAAGCATGAGAAGCAAGCAGGGACAATGGTCAGAAGCTGTTCTGGATATGGTTTGTCCAAGGGCATGTCCATTCAGGACTCATTCATCTGTGCCAGAGACTGGGGGATGTGGAGATGGGCTGGCCAGCTTATTAGCCTCATGCCTCTTCCCAGCATGGATCCTCTCCCCGGAAACGTCCCTTCACCACTGTTGCCAATAATAACTCCAGTGGCTACAAGTCCCCAATCCCTCCCCCTTTCAAGGCCTGCCATGAAACAGTCTGAAAACGGTCAGGGAAAAGAGGCTAGTTCAAAACTGGTCTATAGGGAAAGGGTCAAAGAAGAGAGAGTACAGGCAAGGGGAGAAAGAACTGGACAAAGACTCAGAATCACAGAGCAGAGACGTGAGCCAAAGACCAGAAAGTGGGATACACACACTCCTGTGCTCACCCACACAGACCTGTGGACTACCAAGCAGGACCCAGTAAGCTCCCTGTTTATGAAATTCACGTTTCATAAAGGCGGAGCTGAACTTAGGAGCCTGTGAAAAGCAAACTGTGGAAAATGCTAGTGGTTAAGGGTGGAGAGAACTCACAGTAGAATGAAGGGGAAATAGGTCAACCACCCCCGTTCTTTCGTCATCGAGGATCTTGAAAACTTGATTTTGCAGGATGCACAGGGAAGCAGTCATTGGCTTCCCTCTATTATGTTCAACTTAATTTATTGCTTAGAGAATTAGGCACCACTTTATTGTTCAGATTCATTGCATGAAATGCAAACATTGAGCCAGAGTTCTCTAATTAGTATCCAGAGAGCTGCCTAGGCTGTGCGTATGTGTGTGTGTGTTTAAGTTTGGTTTCTCCTGCTTGAGACACAATGTAAAAGAGTTAAGATGATTCACTGACATTACATCTCTCTGATCCTACTAGTCTAAACATTTGTACAGTCTTCTGTTTGAAACCCAGAACTCCTTATAGTAAACACCTTCTGAATCTCAAGTCTTTGAGCCTAACTTTAATTAACCATTAATGTGCAAATTTACTGATTAGTGCACTGGCTAAACGAGTTTTTGCCTCCTTTGGATTTTCACAAAAAGAACCACTACCCGCTTCTACCAAACTGATAACAACTGACATCTGATTAGAAAAGGCACAACTAATTAGAATGAGTGCAAAGGGGATTGTTTGAGTCACCTACATTAATGCACATTACAGTTAAATATCTGTCAGATTTTCCATTAACCCTCTTGCATTTCCATCTCCAGGTTCAAATCTATTTCTTAACCCTACACCCTTTCTTTCCCTAGTCGGAAACTTGGTATTCAACAGGCTAACTTACCCACTAATGCTTTAAATGCACAGCTCTTATTGATGGATGTGACACACAGACAAAGACCTTGGAATGAGAATAATAGAAGCCATTCCCCTAACTGTGGAGTTGAACCGTATGTATTATGATCCCAAGGCTAACATGTTCTTCTTGTTATTGTGTTTATTTCTTTATTGAGGGAAAGAGGAGTTAATTGTTGCTTTACACAAATTCACTCCATTGTGCTCTGAGCTACTACATACTAGGATAACAAAATAAAATAGAAAATAAAGTAGAATATCCAGCAAATAGAGTTCTATTCTGTGAAAGGTTAAAATAACATGTTTAAAATGAAACTTGTTGACTTACGGGAAATGCCCACATGATTTTTGCTCACTTCTTATAGAATGGACTGTTAAGAATTGAGAAAATGTAATGTAATTACCGAATGGGAATTCACAAAGTAATAAGGACAGATACCTCCTTCAGATCAAAAGCTCAGCCAGGGAAGGAACCATGTTTTCCTGATCTTTGAGATTATATGGGTATGAAGGGGGTCATTTAATCTTTTAATCCCCAGTTCCTGGAACATTGTAGGTGCTCTATACATTTTCATCATATGAACGAATGAAGGCAAGAATTACGGTTTCATCCCATTGTGAAACGCTAACAGTGATACTGAAAAGATTCTTAAATTCGAATGGATGATGCTAAAGATAAAGAGAATGAATGAATTTTCTTTATTATGTAAAATACCTAACAAAACTCCAGAAATGTTTGCTTTAAAAATTAAACTGCATTCTCACTTTCTTGTTTTTTCTCCCATTTTAATCTGGGAACAGAGGTACCAAGAAGCCCATCAGCAAATCAGCCTAGCAACAGAAACAATAATAAGCCTGCGATATGATGAAAATAGCTCAATTTGAAAACAATCTGATTATTTAATTTTTAAAAAACTTTGAAAATTTTATGCTTTCATTACTGCACCACAATTTCTTATTTGATCTCAGGTGTAATCCAGAACTGTGCTTGGCAAATAGCAGGCACACAATATATATGTTTTTAAACAAGTGAATAGAAGCTTAGCCAGAGCTAAGAATGGAGCAATATTCAGTAAGTTCATGGCTCCTGGTAGGCAGATCAGGAAACTGAGAGATCTGTGGATTCAGATAAGGCAAGATCAGTGTGAATTTGACTAAAGATCCCTCCCTACATTGGAATTGACTTAAATTTTTCCTGAGGTGATGATTTTGCCTGGGACTGTAGAAAACAGTGAAATATCAAACATATATCGTAAAGAAGGCCCTGACAACACTACCCAAACCACTTCTACCTATTTCCTTAATTTAAGCAGCATAGTAATTATGAGCCCTGACTATAAAATCAGGTCAATTACTAACTATAACCCTGAGGAAGTGAGTTGATCTTTCTGAGCATCAGTGTCCTCACCTGTGAAAAATGGTTGATTACAGCTACCATTTGAGTTATTTGTATACGGCACAGAGTTAGTGCTAATGTTAAAACCAACCAACTAACCAACCAACCAACCAACAGAATAATGACAAAAGAACAAAAAAGACACCAAGTTCCTCCTGTTAATTTTCCAATTATGATTCTTCAATACTAATTATATCAACATATGTATCTGGAAACTCACTCTGCATTCTGGTCAAGCACTAGTTTCATGGAGTATTAAAAACAAATTTTTCCTTCCTTTGTAAACTTAAAAGACAAATGGTGAAATATCAAAGATAAAATGAAAATGTAAACATAATGCTCCTGGCCTCCCATTGACAACCCACAGCATGTCTGTATCAACCTTGTTCCCTTTTGCCAAGACTCAGCCAAGGTGAGTAAATGGTCGAGAGTCATTTGCAGTGATCACCTTGCATCTCTTGAGTCTCTATCCCATCTTCACTATAGATTTCATGTCATTATATTTACCCTTGACTGCAGGTATGTCACCATCTTTTTGGCCTTCTTCTTGGCTATGAATATACTGACAAATTTTGTTTCTCAGCTTTTGTAGGACTTTGGCTTGGTTTTGCTTTGGCCCTCCATGCTCCTGACTTCCTCTAATCTATTCTAGCCTATGAACCCAAACTCTGGCACCAGCCTAACTGGAGGACCTTCAGCCAACCTCTAGGATCCAGCAAAGGAGTGACTTGGATATCATATTATTGCAAAACACTAAATTCATCTTTATTTTCTCATTGGAAAAGACATTTCCAGCCAATACAAGATATCTGTTTCTTTTCTGGCACTTTCATTGGACAATTATAAGGATGTAGAGGTATTGTCAGCATATGAGAGTTACATTGATTTCTCCACTGCCACCCAGGCCAATTTGGAAACAATTTTCTGTGTGTTCATCCTTAAGATTGGATATATACAATGCTACCTTAAAGAAGTGGGGCAGAGAACATTAGGAGATGTGCCTGATTTACACCAAGGGTTGATATGGTGTAGTGAAGGATAAGCTTGGCTAGGAAGAGAGAGTAGGGTGAAGTTATTAATATATGATTGAGGAGCTTGGCTTTAAACTAAGGAGGCAATGTACAAATTTATGTTTCAGTCATAACAAACCATCCATTCACTGGCTGCCTTCCCTCCAAGAAGTTTTAAATATGGGAGAAATCTAAACCAAATATAGAATCCACTTGAGTTGCATGGATCCAATGTTAGAAAAAAAATTCACACTTTTAAGTGACTGATTATATAGCTCTGAAAAAGATCACTTTTTGGTTCAAGAGGTAAGCGCTTTTGGCTTAAACCCTCATGACTCCTGATCAGCCAATAACTCTTTCACAACTTAAATAAGTGTTCACTGACTTGAAGATAAATCAGAAATGCATGCATTGCATCCCCATCTTGCCCTCTCCCATAATCCTCAAATCAGGAAGGGAAGAAAATTATAGCCAAGAGGTATCTCCATGTGCCAAGCTACAAATATTAGCAAGACAAGAGTCTGCTGTAGACATTTTGTAAAACACCAAATAGCATTTGTTCTCCCAGTCTCTGAAGAAGAGATTACTTAAAACCACCCCAAGCATGGAACAATAAGGATTTATTGAATAATTTTACTACACTGCATCCATCTCTCAGGAATCATTTACCTGTAGGAAAATAGAGGTAGGTACACAGTAAAGGGGAAGGGGCATAGGAATTGCCCACATTCAGTCTCTAGCTGCAAATGTGGATCTGTCTAGGTTCAGAGTTCTGACAGGTAAAGGGAAGGTCACCTTTGCACACCTATGAGGTAAACTGCAAGTAACTGATCAACAAATTTAGTCTACCAATTTGTAGCAGAGAACCAAGATTTCCACCAGGCTAAAGAGCTTCAAGTAACAAATCCCATAGTAAATCGTCCTATGTTTGACACAAAGTGAGTATGACAAGCAGAAAAAAAAAACACATGACTGGTTTCCTTTAGGATGTTTTAGTTGATAAATTTAAGAGTTGCTTAATTCCAAATCCCCCACCCTATCCATGACTTTGGTCATCAGTAACAGAGATTTAGCTGTTCTAGAATGAGAATAGACATTTGTACTGTCTATTACAGATGGAAGACTTAAAACTACTCTCTCTGAGTTGAGAATACATGCCAACACACTGGATGAGACAACGAGAATCAGAAGAATCTTAGAAGTATGTATATAAAATAAAAGTTGCTCCTCAAAATTAACATCTTGAGAAGGAGCTCACTTTCTTTAACTGCCTTCAGAGAAAGCTCACACACCACACTTGCAATGCAGCCTTGTCACATCACAGTTATCCCTTGGTTTTGACCCAAAGCAGCATTACCCAGCTTGACTGTTTGCAAAAATTGCCCCGATAGGATGAATGTTACTGTGTTGGTAATAGTCTACCAAATGTGCTATAAGCCCTAGAGACAATCCCCAGAGAAAATTCTATAGCTGTATCGAACTATAGCATCATTATTAGAATGTGTACACTTCCCTCCTAAATATGAATACTTTCCAAAGAGCAATACTTACTTGACTACACAGCTGTAGTATACTTGCTTAAAACTCAGTCACATGATTTTGGGATCGTGTGTTATAGAATTATTGATCTGGAAGGGACAATGTGGTTCAGTCTATAAAGCTGGGATAAAACTTTAAATGGGTGGCTACCCCCTGTTTAGAAGAGAAGCCCTTAACCTGAAATGCTGCCACATTTCCACCACTTTTTAAGGGCCTTCTGGAAGAGATGAAAATTAACTCTGTATCATATATGTCATATGCCCTAGGAGAATGTAAACAATTATCTGAGGCATTGGAAGATGTTTGTTGATTTGGCCATCAGCACCCATTGGTGGGCTTTGGTCCTAGATACTTGAGTGGGGACTAAGAGGTCAGGAATATGGTTTATAGTTGCTGATATCAGCAATATGTCCGGAAACAGGCCAGAGGATGTTGGAGGTGGCAGGGAGGCTCCCAGAAAAGGACTGATGGGGCACCAAAGATATATATTTCCATGCGGTGGCTCACGCCTGTAGTTCCAGCACTTTGGGAGGCTGAGGAAGGCGGATCACTAGCTCAGGAGTTCTAGACCAGCATGGCCAACTTGGTGAAATCCCATCTCTACTAAAAATACAAAAATTAGACAGGTGTGGTGGTGCTTGCCTGTAATCCGAGCTACTCAGGAGGCTGAGGCAGGAGAATCACTTGAACCTGGGAAGTGGAGGTTGCAGTGAGCTGAGATAAAGCCACAGCACTCCAGCCTGGATGACAGAGCGGGACTCCACCTCAAAAAAAAAAAAAAAAAAAAAAAAAAAAAAAATCTATCTATCTATCTGTCTATCTATCTCCTGTTGTAAATTGTTTATTTTGGTTAACTCCATAATGTTTACCCTCAGGAAGGCTAATAGCACACAGTTGTGTGTGTGTATGTAAAATTTCTTTAGCATCTCTAAAGAATAGACATTTAGAATATGTTTTTATCCCAAAGGACTTAATCTACTATGTAGATTATGTAAGTAGGGCTCAACATTAGAAGAATATTCTTTTTAAGAATTCCACAGTGATCTATAAGGATTCCAGCAAATGCCACCTGTGAGCTGTAGATCCTAGTGGCTGAAAGTATAGGCTTCAGAGTAGATCATCAGAATCCCGCAGCTGCTACTCATTATCTGTGTGAACTTGGGAAAGCTATTGAACCTCTCTGTGCCTCAATTCTCTTACCTGTAACATGGAAATAATGGCATTTCCCTCATACGGATGAAATGAAATGCCACAAGTAAGGGAGGCAGAAGTCATACCGGTTATAAATGCTAACTCACTGCTATCTCATTATTTATAATTTCCATTTTTATGGTCAGAAATCTGGGCCTAAAAAGGGTAAATTGCAATACACTCAAGCTGCTGGATAGTGGAAAAATTAGGGATAATTCTCTTTTATTTCCACAATACTGTTTATGTTAGAATTTGGGATTTACTCCAATGCCTCTCCTATATAATAGCAGTGCTTATTTAAAAATAACATTTTGGTGATTTATTTCCATAATCATAACAGTAATCAACTTATTCTAGACTCTGAACTGAGAATTTCCTCATTTTATTTTCAATACACTCCTAGGAGATTTTCTTTTCACTCCTATTGATAGGTGAGGAACTAGGCTTAGAGAAGTTCAGTGAGTCCCTTGAGGTGACACAGCTAGGACTGTCAGAGTAAGAATTTGAACCCACATTCATCCAAATCAAAGTGCCTACATATAGCATTAGAAAATAGTTCTATGACTTGCTTTTAAATGCCCCCAAAATTGCCTGGGTTAAAAAAGGAATTTTGTTAGAAAAAAAAATGTGTACATGTATGTCTCTACTCCAAGTTCATTCTCCATAATCTATAACTTTTTAAAAACCCACGTAAGTGGAAAAGAGCTGAAAGCTGTCCTTAGTGCATAACTTTTGAACCCTCATTGAGTCTGGTGTTCTCTTGGCCAACATCTAGGGCAAAGGTTAGCTTGGACGGAGTTTGTGGTGTTTGTGGCATTCTTTTCTGGGCAGTAGCCACGAAAACTACTCTAGGAATGTTATTGGAATTAGGCTCTGCACCATCACACTGTCCTGAGATAATGTTTTGACATATAATGTGCTATCTTTGTGCTTAGACAGATAATGTAGACCTGTCAAATTACACGTACAAAGCAATATTCAAAGTTCCTTCCTTCCAGGAAGAGTTTTTTCTTTCAAGTTCCCTGGGGATCAGGACTAACTCATCAATATGTGCTCTGGAGGGACAGAGTTATGTCTTCATATTGTTCATATTTGGGGCGGACTCAACCTCTGTTTTATGTTAACCAAAGGACATAAGGTAACCAGATATTTTTTTCTCTGTAGTCATGATGATTTCATCCTTTAACACTTAACTCAGACATTATTTTTCCAGAAGCCTTCCCTGATTTCCCTTTGCCGGGTCAGATACCAAAACTCTGTGCTCTCATATCATTATTCTTTCTACCTAGTATTGAAATGGTAGTTGAAAAATCCTGTCTCCCTTTCCTTACTGTGCTTGCAGACAGGGATCATGTTTTATTTCAGGCTGATATTCAGTCCACATGCATCACAGGGAGTCATCGCAGGATCATTATGATGGGTTGGGCATTTAGATATTCCAGTTGGTTGGTGCAGGTGTAGATCAGTCATTTAATACTCAATCCCACCTCTGGCTTCATTCTGATTCTCAGCATAATTACAACATCTTGCACATGGTAGGTACTCAGCAAGGGCACATTGACTTAATGACTAATTTACTGCTTGGATAAATGACCATCTGATTGACAACTGGATATGTCACTAACAGCGTACATTATAATGCTCTATTCTGAGTAAGCAAGAACCTTTGATCATTACAGATCACAGTGACACTAATGCTCTACAAGGAAGTACTAGCCCTTGCCTCTAGATGCCCCCAACGAACCAGGCTTTATGAGGTCTTCATATGACTCCATCAAGACCACTACTGTCTTTGGTCTTGATCTTGTCCCAATACAAACATAATGGTAACCAAAACATAATGATCAAGCTAAATGATCTCTGGGAACTCTGTATTTGGAGTAGTAGAACCCTTACCTGTCTCTGTTGTTGGGAGACTTGGTATCCCATTCCTGCAATGGGCTGATTCTGCATTTGCTGAAGTAGGAGCTTTTGCTGAAGTGGCAAAGGTGACCTTAGCAAAGGCTGGCTTGGTAGAGATTGGGCGGACTGAGAAGATGGTTGTTGCTGCTGCTGCTGCTGTTGCTGCTGCTGTTGTTGCTGCTGTTGTTGTTGTTGCTGCTGCTGCTGCTGCTGCTGTTGTTGGGCTGAAATTGAGCTCTGCTGCTGTTGCTGTTGTTGAGCTGAAATTGAACTCTGCTGTTGCTGTTGCTGCTGCTGCTGCTGCTGTTGCTGTTGTTGCTGCTGCTGTTGCTGCTGCTGCTGCTGCTGCTGCTGCTGCTGCTGCTGCTGCTGTTGCTGGGTGTAGTGTAGGAGAGAAGGCTTGTTCTGAGAAGGCAAAACAGAAGGCATCTGCTGGTTTGCTTGATCTGAGTTAAAATGAAACAAAGGCTTGGTGTTGCCCTGACGGGGCTCCATGGCTGGGTGCGGGTTGTTAATAAAACTTCGACTGAGATCCTGAGGCTTTTGCTGCATGAGCACATCCAGGTGCCCACCCTGGGCTGAGGGGCCAGCCTTGTACATGTAATTAGCCATTACTTTTGACTGGCCGCTGCCGCCAGCTACCCCAGACATGGGGGAGCTCTGTGGGCTGAATGTCTGCTGACCAAAAGAAGGGCTGGGGATTTTCTCCTGCCCAAATGGACCTGGTGATGGTCCAGCAGAAGAGGGCAAGGCTGACCAGTTGGTAGGCTGGTGCTGCTGCTGGTGCTGCTGCATCCGGGCATGCTGCTGACGATTGGCAGCTATCTGTTTGAGCTGCTGGGCATGGGATACTTCCTGCCAGCTTGCCAGGGCCCGACTTGCTCCTGAGCCTGTCTGAGGCTGAGCCTGGCTCTGAGGGACTGAAGGGATTGGAGACGAAGTGGAGAGGGCAGAGTTGGCCATGGAGAATGCGGGGCCAGCTGATGGGGGCCTCAGCTGAGGAGAGCCTGAGGGGCCTTGAGTCAGGCCTGGTGAGTATTCACTTTTGATCACTATTTTCTCCATGGGTAAGGAGGGCCTAGGTGTGCTCCTCTGGCTTTGCTGACCCAAGTCAATGTTAAATGGGTCATCCTGCTTTATGGTGGCATTGATCATGTTCTCCAGTTCAAGGTCACTCATGGGAGGCACAGATATGTTGGTCAGTTCATTGAAGAGTTCCTGCAGCTCAGGATCCATCAGTTGTTCTCCAGGGTCGTCTCCATACCTATTAGGAAAAATATTCTCTTGGGTCATTTGGCCATCCATGTGCTTACTGCAAGACAGAGTCTCTCCTGGCTCCTTCTTTACCTCCTTTAAGCCCATGTTAAACAGGCCATTGCCAGGAGAATGTGTATGGGATGGCAGAGTGTTAGTCTTTCGCAGGGGTGCTTGGCTCATAGGCAAGGTCCCTGACATAATCTGACTTTGTCCATTGTTTATTTGGAGGCCACCTTGTCCTGCAGTGAGATTCTCCCCAACACGAATTCTTTTGATATCAAGAAATGAGTTGTCCACAAAGCCATTGGGTCGCTTGCTGTTGGCAGGAGATAGGTTAACTACCTGTTTTCTTTTCAAGGAACCCTGGAGCTGAAAGACAGAAGGGAACAAAAAGGAAAAATAAGAGAAATTAATCCAATTATGCTTCTAATAAAAAGTGATGTGATATTTAAATGTTTCTTCTATTTATACACAAGATTCAGTTTTTGTTTTGTTTTGTTTTGTTTTTTTAAAGGCACAAAGAAAGCACAAATGAAGCACAGTCTGGAATATAATGAAACTCTCAGTAGCACAAACAAAACAAAATAAAATATTTCTGGAGGAGCAGGTCAATTAGGTTAGAGATCAATGGTTCCCATGAGTGGTTCATAGGTCAATGGACAAAGATTCCTTCAAATATCATAAGAAGTTATTCACAGTACCTAAGATTAAAGCACTGTTATTTTCTGGAGCAGGCCAAAATATTCCACACGCATGCACACACAACCCCTCGCAGCTACAGATGATCAGAGTGTGCACAATTTTAAGCAACATAGAAAACACTCACAAGTCTAAAGCTGGGACCAAATCTCTAGTTTCTTTTTTTTCACAGACCCAACCCCTTCATCACTATTATCCTCTAAGCAAGTAATTAGAATAGTTCTCAGGTCTAAGGAGATATTCTATTATTGTTCATCTATTTTTCTTCCTATAATTCCACTGCTTTGCATCCAAGCCTATGTAGCAACCTTATGTGGACACACAAAAGCCATGAGATGATCATTTCTCATATGAGATGCTTTAAGCACCGATTTTCCTGGGAATTCATTTCTTCTGTTTCCTATATCTAAATCTGATTACCAAAATGGAAGTGTTAATTGCTTAGGCTCTGGAAGCAGACTAAACTGAGATCAAGTGCCAATTCTGTCACTGGATGCTATGTGACCTCGGCAACTTACCTGAGCCTCAATTTTTTAATCCAGAAAATGGGGATGATAGCACTTAACTCATAGGAAGGGATGAGATAATGCATATAAAAGTTTAGAAAGTGCCTGTTACAGTAACAACTCAATAAACAACAATTTATAGAAAAAGTGTGGCTTACTACATTCTGAAAGGGGAGCATGTCTCTAAATAGCAACATGTTTAAGCTTTTCATGAATGTTAAAGCACTTCATTCACAACCTAGCAATCAGATTATACTTTATGAGCCTTAAAATGTACAGAGAAAGACTTAAGAGCCATATCATCACATTCATAAATTAAAAAGAAACATAAAACATTCATCATTCGTCCTCATATCCTTGCTGATTTGTCTCTGAAGTGAGAGACCATATCTATCAAAGTGTGGCTTTCCCAGTGCT
Source organism: Papio anubis (assembly GCF_008728515.1). Lineage (NCBI taxonomy): Eukaryota > Metazoa > Chordata > Mammalia > Primates > Cercopithecidae > Papio > Papio anubis. The sequence continues at coordinate 38,331,917 of NC_044987.1, read as the reverse complement.
GCAGACCCACTGAAATTATTCAGTGTTTGCTCAGCATACTGTAAAATACCTGAGACAAAGAAGACATTTCCTAGATAGAAAATTCGATCACTTCTCCTTTCTTGTCTTCTCACTTATGGCTACTCTCTCACCTGCCTGAAGATTTCTAGGTAGACTAATCAAGAAAAGGAAATTAACATAACTGAGTATGTATTACATACCAAACACTTGAATGTGGTTACTTTATTGCCCTTCATCTGCACATCAATGCCATTAGAAAGGTATTATTACCCTTAATTTATAAATAAGGAAACCAATACTCAGACAGGCTAAGTAACTTGCCCAGGGTCACACAGCTAGCAAGTGGGCTTTAACTCAAGGTTTGTGTGGTTCTAAAGCCCATGTCATTTACACTCTACCATGCTCTAATTAACTTGTTTAGGGCTTGGGTCAACCTAGCATGAAGAGGCCAGGGGCAGTAACTACAGAGACATCCTAGATTTCAGGTAAAAGGATGAGGAATATGAGAACGGCCAGGATGCGGTATAGAGCTGGGTGGGGGGAGGCGGGAATCTGCTTTTTGTCATCTGGCTCATCAATACTTGTTTCAGTCATCCCTTATCTGTAGTTTTGCTCACTCACAGATGGTAAATAGTTATGGTGAATGGGTCATGTTGGTACAACAGATTATAACCATAATCATTGATGATTGGTAATCAGAGAAAGGAATCTGACCCAAGGCAGGGAGATTACTCCCTTCCATGGGAATTTTGGATTTGGAGAAAGTGAGACCAGGCTCTCTTTAGGTGGCTGCATCTACAAAACTTGTGAGCTGTTGTTCCATTATGTTAACTAGAGCCATCGAGGAAGCACATCTGTAGAAAGAGAGAAAAACGAAGCAGAGGAGAGACACATGTTTAAATATCATTCAGGAGCTTGTTTCCAATCCCAGGTCAGCTCTGCATCTCTGCTTGTTTTCTCTGATACACTATGGAATCTTTATAATGAATTTCCATGTTGCTTAAGCTAATACAAACTGGGCATCTGTTACTTTCAACGAAAAGTTCTAACCAAGTTCCCTGAGATGTCACATTTAGTGACGAACAATTTGCAGCAAGGGGCTGGGCATGCTTTGTACCTGGGTGTGAAGCTTCCCCTCTCCCCGCATCTCTGCTGTCTCTGCATGATTTGCTGACTCCTAATCTTGTCCACTCGCTGGTGTAGACATCATCACAGAACACGGTCAGCTATCACCACATTCAGCAGAAACTCAAAGTCACCACTGTCTATCCTCATGGGATCAGGAAGAACACAGACCAGAGAGTGTCAGCCATGTTGCTTCTGATTTATTTCAGCATAAATTGCATTTGGAAGGTTCTTTCACAACTAGGAAAGAACAAACAAAGGAGTACATTCTTTTTCCAAATTTGGGTTATCACCTTTGATTTATTTTCCACTGCTTTGAAAAAACCTGTTCAGCCAGATTCTCTCACTGCTCCGGCCACTCCCTGGGCAGTGCAGTATGCGCTCTGGGAAACAGCAGTCACACTTTCTTTAGGCCATGAGGAGTGTAGAGACAGTAATAGAATTAGTGATAATTGTATAATAATGAGTCATTTATTGAAGGCCTGAGTGTGAGATGTTGTACTAAGCACTTTATGTGAATAATCTTATTTAATTCTCACAACTCTCAGAATCTTCACAACTCTATAAAGTTGATATTATGTCTTCCCCTCCCCCATTTTGCAGATGAGAAAACAGGTTTAGAGATTGAGTATCTTTTCAAAGGACAGACAGAGTAAGCAACAAAGTCAGGAATCAAACCAGGCATTCCCACTGCACAGCCTGTGCTCTGTAGTAAGTGACACCCTAGGCCCTGACACAAGTAAATGGTACCCACACCTGTGTTTTCAGGAAACCAGGGATCTCGTCCTGATTCTTCCATTAACTTGCTTTGTTACTTTAGGGAAAATACTCCACTTTTCTGGGCCATAGTTTTCCTCTCCTTTATAAATGGGATTATCTCTGAGATCATTATCCTGCCCAAAGCCAGAAAATAACAAGCAATAAAGGAGGGAAGTTTGGGATCCAAGCACTATGTGTGGTGGTGTAAGGTTACCCGCAAGCACAACTGCAGGGATTCCTTAAGATGGGGGACAGAAGAACTCATGTGTGATTCCGTTAGGATAAAAGACACCCATCAGAATTTCACTGGGCATGATACTTTACCAAGAGAATTTTGGGGATAGGCTGTGCCCTACCTTCTAGAAGTTTCTAAACTAGTTATATCACCGAGGCCCACTGAATGCCTACATGCAGTAGGCACCAAGCTACCAGCACCAGCACCATACAGTCTAAATGATTCTCAAGGATCACTTTTTGCTTTGAAATATCTCCTTTGCTGGACTAAAATTCTTCCATTAGATACATGGGTTTGAATTATATTATAGAGTCTCTCAAGATGCAAATACTCCAGAAGCAACAGAGGAGGAATACAGTCAATAATACCCCAAGGAGAAACAGTTTATGAGAAAATTCAATGCCAACTTATCAGAACAAGAATAAAGTCCTAAGGGAACAAGACCTAATCAGGGGAATGGTGGGGAATAAAGGCAAGGGTTTAAATAGAGAAGGCTGGGGGTAAGACTATGGGAGTTGGGAGCTCCACACTGTGGACCTTTTGGGTGGCTGGGAGAAAAGAGAAGGGGGAAAGGAGAAGTATTAGGGTAGTAATGTCCTGAGGGGCAGCAGGGCCTGAATCTTCCAGAAAACAGTTAATGATACTGGAAAGGTAAAGGGAAGTATCTCCAAAACAAATCCTTCCCCAAGGGCTGACCTACCCATTAGGCATGGGACACACAGTGCCCAGGGCTCACAATAGTTACAGAACAGAAGGAAAAAAATAAGATTTTAGGTTGAAGAACTGTTTCAACATATGTTAATTTAACTGTTTCAATATATGTTAATATATCTCTCTTTATGCCAACACGGTCATAAAATACAATTTTTAATATTTTTTAAGGAATAAGGGGCTTCAAAGGCAAGAGTACCTGTGTTCTATGAAAGCCTCTCACCTCCTAACTATTGTGTACTGAATGCTTATTCTAGACAGGCACTCTGTAGCGTAAGTTCTTGTTTAATCTCATGGCTCTCTGAGGCTTGTGTTCTTATATACCCATTTCATAAGTGAAAAAAATTGAGGTTCCTGACATTAAGATTACACAGTAAAGATATGGAGGCAGGATGCCAGCCCAGACATGTCTGGTTCCAAAGTCCTAATTCTGAACCACTAACCATACTGCTGTCTTCTCTTTTGGCCTCTACCTTGCCAAATGCTGACAGTGTGCTGGACACAGTGAACCCAGATAGCCAAGACAAAAGGCCAATAGAATGAAGATGCATTGTGAGCACAGGGCAGGGGTAAGGGCATTCGGGACACGGGGGGTTGGATGGCAAGGAGAGAATGATGACATCATTGGTGGGAGGTTGATGGTGAGAGTTCAGGCCATCACTCCCGAGGCTCCAATATAGGACAGGAAAGAGACAAAAGGTCATTCGGTCAGTCAAAAAGATTTACTAAGCAGCAGAGAGAGTTCTGAACCATATCCTTTCAAATCATCCCTGGCACGAGGGAAAATATGCAGATGATTAAGCCAGCAGCAGGATGTAAAGGCTTCCAATCAGCACTACATCTCAATCTTTGCACTTTTTCCACTACCTAGGTGGATAAGAAGCATTTTTTATTTTGCATGATAAATCTGTGCCTCACAATTATGTTTAATTCATGAGACTGTGCATTTAATATCACCCTTTCACTGGCCATCCGAGGAAGGGGCTTGTTTTGGGAATGATTTTCAACAAGGCAAGTCCAGTCTGGTTTGCAGATGACACAGAAATCACTGTACTTTCTTTTGCTGAGATTCAACAAACTGTTTCTTTTCACTCCCGTCCTTGTTCTCATTCTTCCATTTGGACACCTAGATGCTATTTGAGGCCTGCGGTCTCTGCTGGGGAAAGGCATAGGCCTGTCCGGGGCAGGGTCCAGACACAGTGGCCTGCCTGCCCCAACAGCTGGGGTTGAAGGTATGAGAACGCCTAGGAACAAGGAAAATCTAGCACAGCAGAACTGGGACTGGGGTCCTCAGTAAACTGCTGCTTTTTAAACAGCTATGCTTCACTTTTCCAAAGGACTTGAAACATAAACTTTCTAGAGGGATTTGAAAATGCCATTATTGCACAATCCTCTGGTTTCTGTTTCTTCCCCTGCCCCCTATCCCTTTCCACAAAATAAATGCATTCTTTGTCTCCGGTGCTGCCCTAGAAACAGGGAATGTGCCACACAAAGGTAACAATTCAGTCCATAGGTCACTTTTTTTTTCACTCCAAGTAGACTTCTGTCTTTCTCAACCAGGCATAAACACAAGAACCAAATCTGCCACTGCCTACATACTCAAGGGAATATCTTGGTTCCATCATCTGTAAACTTTCCTCGGGCTATTTTACTCATGGCTGATTAGAGAGAGGCTTGTGGATAGATAACATTAGAAAGAGACCAACTCGAAAGATAATGTATGACTCTTGATTTGATTCTTGAAGTAAAAATGTTTAGGATCCAGGAATAGTCAATTCTAGCTCCTCAAGTATTTGGAGGTGAGAGTAATTCCTCCCTGCCTTTCCAGCCCCAGCACAAAATAGGATTGTCAGGCTTTTACTAAAGACAGAAAGAACCTTCACTTCTTATTTGGCCCTATCAAGTTCTGAGCTTCCCTGTATTACTAGATATTATTTTGTGGCCACACAGTAATCAGGTTTGCCCAACCAGATTTTAAGCTCTTTGAAGGTGGGCATTCATTGCCTTCTAGTTCTCCAAGTTTCTTTCAATACCTACCACAATGCTGGGCATATTGCAGGTGTTTTAATAATTATTCATTGACCTCAGTGCCTCGGAAACGGGATCCTTCTAACTATTGAGCAGGAGCAGTAAAAGAATGCTAAAAAGGGGGTTATGGCTTGTGGGGAACATTTTCATATCCAATTCACAAGCAAATCAATGGTTCCACTAGAATTTTGCTTGAGTGATTATTTTCCTTTTGTTTTTACTTTTTTAAAAACATTTTAATACATTTTTTAGTAGAGATGCAGTATTGCCATGTTGCCCAGGCTGGTCTTGAACTCCTGGGCTCTGGCCATCCTCCTGCTTTGGCCTCCCAAAGGTTATAGAGATTACAGGCGTGAGCCACCATACCTGCCCATTGATTATTTTTCTTTAAACCCTGAAGTCACGAGAATGTGAAGCCCTGAGAACTAGAACTGTGAAAAAAATGTATTGTCATTCATGTGAACCAGAAGTGAAGGGGTGTGTGAAGCTTTGTGATTGACACAAAGTGTTGTTGAGCTTCCTGACAGGACTGCAAAGGTGGGATGCAAGTTGAAGCCCCATCTGGACTCCATGCCCTTCCTGGGTGAAAGCACTGGAGCAGACACGGAGCCAGGACCTGTTTCCTTATGAATTTCAGTAACTTGTACTTTCACTCCTTCAAGAAAACATGTGAGTTTTTTTTGTTTGTTGTTTTATGTTTTAGGGCTTTTGTTGTTGTTTTTCTTTCTTTTTTTTTTTTTTTCTCGAGATGGAGTCTCACTCTCTCACCCAGGCTGGAGTGCAGTGGCACGATCTCGGCTCACTGCAACCTCTGCCTCCCAGGTTCATGTGATCCTCCTGCCTCGGCTTCCCTAGTAGCTGTGATTACAGGTGTACACCACTACCTCTGACTAATTTTTGTATTTTTAGTACAAACAGAGTTTCACCATGTTGGTCGGGCTGGTCTTGAACTCCCGACCTCAAGTAATCTGTCCGCCTCGGCCTCCCAAAGTGCTGGGATTACAGGAGTGAGCTACCGCACCTGGACTTTTTGTTGTTGTTTTTAGTGTAAGGGTCAGAGGAGGCATATTAGATCTTTCTAGAAAATTGGTTCCATAACTTTGTTCCATAAGGTTTGTACCCTGAGAAATGTAACTATTTTAGTCAACAAAATAGCTTTTTTTTTTCTTCTTCTTTTTCTTTTCTGAGACAGGATCTGGTTCTGTCTGGAATCAGACAGAACTGGAACCATCCAGGCTGGAGTGTAGTGGCACAATCTTGGCTCATTGCAGCCTCAACCACCCAGGCTTAAGTGATCCTTTCCCCTCAGCCACTGGAGTAGCTGGGACTACAGGCATGTGCCAACACACTTGGCTAATTTTAAATTTTTTTGTAGAGATGGAGTCTCATTATGTTGCCCAGGGTAGTCTGGAACTCCTGGACTCAAGGTATCCTCCTGCCTTGATCTCTCAAATTGCTGGGATTACAGCTGTGAGCCACTGTGCCTAGCCCAAAATAGCTACTCTTTATGAAGCCCAAGATACAGCTTTATATAGAAGCAGGAGCAATGAGAATTCAGGTTCTATATAGAGAAAAACAGTTAACATACTGCCCTTCTGAAGGTACTCAATACCAAGCTCTCCCGTATTCAAAATTTATTTGATGCCTTCCCCACCTCCTCTTTCTTAGATTTAATGGTAGGCTTGTGGAAGAGTAACTAAATGACTTGGAATTTGCCTCGGAAACACTCATCATTACAAGACAGAAAAAAAGGCATTTCATGATAGCATTTTGTCAGTGTGGACACTTCCATCACTTCCCCATGGAGAATGTTCCAAGTTTATCTTTAACCAACAAAATAGTCATTGAGGAGAAGGGGAAGTGAACCAGTGCAACACTACCTCGGAAAGGGACACATCTTCTCTTATCAAGATAAATGGGAAGCTGTGGGATCTAGAAAGAGCACAAGACTCAACCGCCAATAAACCTGGGTTCTAAATGCTTCTCTCTTCCTACTTACTGCACACGTCTAAACTAGTCACTTACCTTACCTGTATGATATGGACAATAATACCCCATGTCTCAGGGTTTTGGTGGGGATTAGCAACATGCATGTAAAGCATCAGCATTATTCCAAGCTCAGAGCAAAGCTCTGTCACCGGCAGCTCTTTTTTAGTAAGAGAGGTGAACTTGAACCTTAGGCTGGTCTGACACTTCCCACTGTTATCCTGACTATCCTATGGACAAGGCATGTGCTAGAAAAAGAGAAAATGAAGGCAACAAAACCAGATTTTTTTCTCCTCATCTGTAACATTGAATTTGTTTACCCATTCATTCAATAGATACTTATTTAGCACCAGCTGTATATTCTATAAGGGTGCCTACATCATAGGGTTAATGCAAGGACCACGTAGTTAAAGCTCAAAAAGAGCCCAGAACATTGCTCTTAAAACACTGTTTTCAGTTGGACGTGGCGGCTCACGCCTGTAATCCCAGCACTTTGGGAGGCCGAGGCAGACGAATCACGAGGTCAGGAGATCGAGACCATCCTGGCTAACATGGTGAAACACCGTCTCTACTAAAGATACAAAAAATTAGCCAGGTGTGGTGGCGGGCGCCTGTAGTCCCAGCTACTTGGGAGGCTGAGGCAGGAGAATAGCGTGAACCTGGGAGGTGGAGCTTGCAGTGAGCCAAGATCGTGCCACTGCACTCCTGCCTGGGCAACACAGCAAGACTCTGTCTCAAAAACAACAACAACAACAACAACAACAACAAATACCCACTGTTTTCAATTAATGCTAGAATTAACAAAAAGAAACAAACAAAAAGGAATTTACCAGTCTGTCTGGAAACATAGCGAAAAATAGTAATACAATATGATCATTGTTCTGGAGACTTGTGCATGGCCTTATTGTTGTAGATGGGAGAGACTCTGCCTGAGAAAGCTAGAAAAGGAATCCCACTCCCTTACAATGAAGTACCCCTCAAATATTCAAATGAATATCATGTTTCATATTATGATATTCTGCTAGTGGCAGTGTAAACAAAACTTGTCCAATGACAGGGGGATGTTTATATTAAATTAAAAAGTTCAAACTAGAGTTATTTTCCCATGTACATTAAACAATATCATTCCAGATCCATTCAGTGATAACCAATAGGATGACCTTGCTGACTATATCCTTAGTCATCCTGACTAGTTACTGCAATTGTAATAAAGCAAGGATCTGAGGGGCCATTCAGAGATGGACCCTTTGTGTTTAACAGAGAAATGCACATAATATTCTGTAAAAGCCTGAAAAATCCAGCAGCTTTGTGCACAAAATACTTTAACCATGACTCACTTTTTGCCCAAAATATATCAAAGCAAATCCAAAGTAAATGCTATGTCTAAAATGTTGGCAATTCTCATGAAATTTCTAAATGCCCTCCTCAGCAGAATGCACAATGCATTAAGTATCATTAATCAAGTGGCTTCTCTCTCTCCTTTTGCTTGGAGGGCCCAGTCTGGAAAGCTTTCTCTAAAGGGTGTATCTCAAGGTCCATCCTACTTTCTCTCATATTTTTCTCCCTCCTGTAATGATTTTAGCACTTTCTGTCTTATATTGTTCTTGGTAATCGATTCAGGTCTGTAAGTTTTTTCACTTCAGTATGATTACAGAAGCCAACAGAAGAGACAGTATCTTGTGCTTCTCATCCACTCCCACATGCCCGTCCAAACTCTATTCCAGGAAAGCACTCAATGATTGTTTGACAATGTGACTTATCAGGCATTTAGTAGCCTGGGAACATCAGATGAGTCAGTTTATGGGGCATCTATGTTTCTCTGCCATTGGCCATGAACCATGCCCCCTTTATAAGCCATATAACTGATTCTTAGCAACTCTTTGTCCAACCATAGAGGAACCAGTTTAAATATCAGCAAATCCTATCTGGCAGGGAGAGTGCCCTAACAGTATTTTAGGGTTGTTTATTCATTATTTTGGGGTTTGAACGTGGCTACCAAAAAGCTCCTTTCTTTTTGGGAAATAATATGAAACACAGCCACCCCTAACTTCATGGCAGCATTTCTCCCTTCATCTTCAATGGTTTACCCAACATCAATGTGTATGAAAGGCCCCTATCCTGTCCTTCCCTGTCTCTTTCAGGTCACATTCTTCATTCTTCTTCAGGCTCCTTCTGCTTTAAGAACATGAGCAACCGAGTATTCTCCATCTACATTTGGTGACTCTGACCCCACATCTCACCTCTTTCTGCGCCAGTGTGTTCTCTAGATAGCAACAAAAGGGATCTCCTTAACCCAAGCTCCAGCTACACTACATTTTTTTGTTTGTTTTTAATTCTAAGAACACAAAAGATCATTTCCATTTCAGATGCAGGCCTTTTGCATATATTGTTCCCTCTAAACGGATACGCTCTGCCTTCAAGTAATTCTTCCTTCTCTTATCACAGTTAGCTCCTTCTTTTCCTTAAGTCTCAACTTAATGTGACCCTCACAGAGATATTCCATGGTCATTCCATCTAAAGTACATTTTCATGTTTGTTTTCTATATCTTGCCTCCTTTACAGTACCTACTATAATTTCCAAATACTTTTATTATTTAGCTTCCAATTTTTAAGTCTTTTTCCACATGTTATAAAATAAGTCCTAGAAAGGGAAGCCTGAGTCACGTTTGTCTTAAGATTTGAATGACAAATCTCATTCTCAATATAATCCAAATAAATATACAATAAAAAAGATTATTTAAAGCAAATAAAAATGTCTAGAAGAAAACACGTCGAGATGCTGAAGTACTTTCTGGTGGTGGCATGATGATAAATTTTTCTCTTCTACTTTGCTCATATGTCTGTGCTTTCTAATTTTTCTATATTAAACGTATATTAACGAAATAATTAAGACTTAAATGAACATTTATGAATTCATCGGCCCTTGCTAACGCCCCTTCTCTGGGAATCTGACCCTACATTTCCTAGTAGAAGGAGCCTGAAGTGGAACATTTCATTTCTCCCAGCAGACTGGATCAAAGTAGACATTTGACTCAAGCTGGCCCTTTTAAGTGCTCTTCTAGTAATCCAGAATTGAAACCAGGTCTTTTTAGCAGTATCTGTAGGCATTTGAAATAAGAGATATGGAAGGTCGCCTATATCATAGTCATTCTCAGCCGTGCACAGCAATAGGCAGGGTTTAAAAGCAAGTCTAAAGAGATAAGAGAATAAAACTCATGCAGAAGGAAAAGCTATCATGAGAAACTAGATTGAAAGAAGGAGAAGGGGGGAAGAAGTGAAGAGGGATAGGGGCAGTGAAAGGGGGAACGAGAAAAATGTCCTGAAAACTTTCTAATTCCTAATTCCAGAACGTTGGGAGACTCAATTATATCTGCTACAGTAGAAAACCTCATAACCTTCCAATAAATCTCCCCTCTCCCAATTTTCATTTTTGCTTGAGATACTTCAAGAGGGCTTTTATTACCTGCAGCAAATAATTCCTAACTAAAACAAAGAATAAAACCAATAATCACACTCAAAATAAAGTTTTCATAAGATAAATGCATATTTTTCTTGATTAATTAAGTTGAAATGCTGGAGAAAGGCCAAATGGACACATTTATTTTGGTTTCTCTTTCAACTTTCCACATTGGTCATTAACCCCACTCTTCCACATCCTTTATGAAAGGAGAGCATTATGAATGAAGACTGAGAGGTGCTGTTCCATGACAGCAGAATTCCAACAGGGTGTCTATTGTTTCCACATCTCTCTCCATGGCATTCCCAGGGGAGGTCTGGAGATTACATCTCCACCAATTCTCCCCTCAATGCACAAAAGCATTCTGAAAATAAAACTTCAATCTGAATCATGTTTGGACAACCCAGGACTGCAATGTGTTAACTGGTTTGGATACAATCACCTGGAGACACAGGTAGGATGATCAGACATTTTAAGAGGTCCCTGCAATTTCAGGCTCATCTTTAACTCCATTACAAAGGAATGTTAAGCAGCATTTAGAAGGTAGTTTGGCAAAGTACCTGAAAGCACCAAACAGCTTCTTTGATGTTTTTGGCATTGATGTCATCATTCTTTTGAAAGTTTTGAAGAAATATTTTTCTTATAGCAACTGTATCTAGGCTCAATATAAAGTGTTGATATGTGTTTTCTCTGGGCTAATGTTAGCCCGAGCAACTATGAACCCTTTAGACAGATACTCTCTTAGAAGGTACCTCAACTTTCACGCCAGTCTATGTTTATTTTCACATCAAAGACACATCTAAGGGGGAATTGCCTAACTAGCTCTATGAAATATGAAGAAGTTTACTAAGATATTTGGTTATAATGGAAAAACAAAAACAAAAACAAAACCTACATTCCAGGCAATTTAAGCCTTTCATGCCTGGAAATGAGAATTTTTAATGGCTGATAGAAAAGTTCCTTTGCTTTCCATAAGGCCTGAATGCAGACTTTTTAAACCAGGCATTAAAATCCCACTACGTGCCACTTATGGAAAATGTTTCTTGATTATTTAAATGAAGTTAGGATGGAGGACAATAAAGCCTTTATATTGTTTGCAGTTCAACTCTTCTTTGAAGCAATGTCCTATAGCAATACAATGCCCTCACTTTGATCTGACTTGCTCAGCTCAGTAATTATATGACTGAGATGCATTCTCCACCTGACAGATTCTAATTCTTCATGTGTGGCCATATTCTTTGAAGAGAAAAAAATACCACCTCACTTATATTGAAAAACAAAACTTTTAGCCAGTCAAAGTTGTGAATCAATGGTAATTCTCTTTGTCAAAGCAGTAAGCCCTCTTCATTTGATGAGAACCACTGTTTCTCAGAACATGCTTAGGAATTTCTTGAAGCTTATCTTTAAACAAGAATATGTTACAGTTTCTTTCTATGAATTCATCATCTTAAAGGAGAGACAGCAGAGTACACTAACCTGAGCCTTTGGGTATCTGCTAACTGACTGCCCCTGATTAGAAGGAAATGTCCACCCATTCTGAATGGGCCTGAGATAATCAGACACTTCAAGGAGCTCATTCTCTATCATTCCTTAAAGAGCACTTTACAGTGTTGCTTGAGTCTGCTGAAAATTTTAAAAGCGCAGCCTTAACTCAGTGAGTCCCTAATCCTTGAAAATATTACTGCTGTTTATTTCATTTGCCTTTCAGACACAATGCAGGACAGATTTAAACAGAGAAAGCTCACCAGCTACAGCCTTGTAAATTGCTTTTAATCCAAGATGTCAGCAGGATTGATGCCATTCAGACTTTGGCTGCCCCTCCACCCTAAAACATACATTTCTTCGCTGTACCTGCCTCATGATTAATATCTTGCATCCACTAGTTAGGTTGCTAAAGGATAAAGTGTTTCCTTACACATGACCACTTCGCTGCATTTGTCAAGACTCTAAATATGCCATTGTAACTATGAACAGAGTCTTTTTTTTCTTTTTTTTTGACCAGTGTATTTTCTTCACTGGCCTCAAATCTCAGCTCAAAACTCACTCATCAGAGCCTAACTGTGATCACTGCTCTATTATTTGTGCCCCTGAAAGCCACTCTGTTCATGGTTTGCCTTCCTTGTGTATTTCATGTTTTTGGCTTATAACTGTTATTATGTCTTTTGCAGTCCCCCGGCAAGATTATAAACACCATTTTGTGTCTCCTATTATCTTTCACAGCAATATATTGTAGTGGTTAAGAGCCCAAGCTTTGGCATCAGAGATCTGAATTTAAGTCCTTGTTCTGTCCTCTATGAGATAGGAGCTTTGGGGTAGTTTACGTAATATCTCTGGGCCTCAGTTTCCTCCTCTGAATAATGGGGTTAATAGTTCCAATTCAGTGGTTGTAATGAGTCTCAAATAAGATAATGTCTATAAAGTCTATAACTCAAAATGTGACAAATAATAAATGCTTAATAAATGCTAATGTGGCACTGTGATATAATAAGAAATGTATTTGCTCTCTGCCCCTGGGTCCTGGCACACAGTTACTAAAACCCTTGGGTTCTCTAATATGATAAGTGTTTCTTTGCAAGCTAATGAGATGGCTGATGGCTGGGGGCTCCTGGATAGCCTCAGGAGGGGGCTGGTTGCCAGGGAAACCAGCCTTCCGATGAGAGGTTTGGGACTTTCGGCTTCACCGCCCAAGCTCTAGGGAAGAGAGAGGGGCTAAAGGTTGCGTTGATCACCAGTGGTCAATGATTTAATCAATCATGTCTACGTAATGAGGCCTCCATAAAATTCCAAAAGGACAGGGTTCGGGAGCTTCCAGGTTGCTGAACACCTGAGGGTGCCTAGAGGTAGGGCACCCAGGGAGGGCATGGAAGCTCTGAACCTCTTTCAACCGGCCTTGCCATATGCATCTCTTCCATCTGGTTGTTCTGTGTAGCTCTTATAATATCCTTTATAATAAACTGGCAAATGTTAAGTGTTTCCCTGAGTTCTACGAGCTACTCTAGTAAATGAATCAAACCCGAAGAGGAGGTTATTGATAGGAACTCCAATTTATAGCTGGTTGGTAAGAAGCACAGGTCACAACCTAGGGCTTGTGACTGGCATCTGAAGTGAGGGAGAGTCTTATGGGCCTGAGCCCTTAATCTGTGAAATCTGGTGCTCTCTCAGGTAGACAGCATCATAATTGAGTTAATTTATGAAACATCCAGTTCGTGTCAGCTAGAAAATTGCTTGGTTGGTGTGTGGGGACCTCTCCACGATCACCACCAAACTCCTGGTATCAGGAGTATTCTGTGGTGAGTGACAGTAGAAAACACACTTTAGCTTTCCCCATCTTTGGTGGTCAGCTATGATTTTTATGTAGTCTTCTGGGTCTCCCATAGAACTCAGGAAAGAGAAGCAGCAAATGGCATTTATTCGGTGACTACTTAATAAAAGGTGCTTTCTAAATATCATCTCATGAATCCCAGCTCCCCTACTTACTAGTAGTGTGACCTTGGCCAAGTCACCTAACTAATGTACCTCAGTTATCTCATCTGTAAAATACATATAATCATTATCCTTATAGGGCCATGGTAATATAAAGATTAAATAAATACAGGTAGACTGCTTAAAGCAGTTTCTGACACATAGAAACTGACCAATAATACCAGCTATTATTACTATTAAATCCTTACAACAATGTTGAGAGATGGATAAAAGAAGTTTCATTTTATAGACGAGAAAAATAAGGCTATAAAAGTGTAAGCAGGCTGGGCACAATGGCTCCTACCTGCAATCTTAGCACTTCGGAAGGCCAAGACAGGTAGACTGCTTGAGTCCAGGAGTTCGAGACCAGCCTGGGCAAGATGGCAAAACCCAGATTCTACAAAAAATACGAAAATTAGCTGCGCATGGTGGTGGCATCTTAGTCCCAGCTACTTGGGGGGCTATGGTGGAAGGATCGCTTGAGCCCGAGAGAAAAAGTCTGCAGTGATCATGCCACTGTACAACAGCCTGGGCAATAGTTTGAGTGTCTCAAAAAAAAAAAAAAAAAAAAAAAAAAAAAGTGTAAGCAACTTGACCAAGTTCGTCCAGTCAGTAATTGAACCAGATTTTCCTGTCTGAAAATCCATGCTCTCTACAAAATGTATTAACTAGAGGAAACATCCATTTCATTCTGGAGGGTTATTCCAGGGAAGCACTATAGTGATAAGTAGGCCCTCAGAGAACTAGACATCATGGGCAGGGATGAGAGTCAAGCAGGCCTGGGAAGAGTGGGTACAAGTGAGCTCAGTGAGATGCAGAAGTGTGGTCTGGTTTTGATGCCATGCAGAGGAATGTGGGCTTCATTATGAAGATCGCGTGTAGGCATTAGTGGACTTCAAGCAGGGGAGCGACATGTCAGTAATGTATTTGAGAAAAATAACTGTAACTATGAAATATTTGTGTGTGGGTGGGAGATAGGATAGCTTAAGCCTGAAGATGGATGAGGTGTCAGCACTCAGTAAGACAGAGTGAAAGCTGGACCCGGGCTATGGTGGTAGCAGCAGACATGGAGAGAATGAGAAAGAACTTGGGAACCAGAAACCAAACAAAGTTTATGATTAATTCCATGTGGGAAGTGTAACAGAGAGAGAGGAATTAGGACTAAATACAAATTTCCGGATTAGTGACTGGGTAGATGATGGAGTTATTTGCTGCTGAGAAAAGGAATGTAGGGAGAGGAGTGTGTTTCATGATGGGGATGGCAGGCAAGCAAACGATGCGTTCAAGTTTGGGCATGTTGAATGTGAGATGTCTGTGGGGCATGAAAGTGGAGACATCTCCTGCTAGTGAGATATTCAGGTTTATAGATCTGGAGGGAACTCTGGTCTGTCTGTGCAGATTGGGTTGAAATGCACATAAGCATTGGTTGAAGGAGTGAATGTGGCTGTGAGTGTCTAAATGGATTGGGAGGAAAGAGAAGAGAAAAGGATGAGAATGAAACTCTGGGGAACACCAAGATTTAAGGAGCCAGGAGGACAGGAATAAAGTAGAGGAGATGAAGGGCCGAAAGATTATGAAAGAAGAGAGTGTTTCAAGGAGGGAGTGAGCAACCTCATCAAATGCTACAGAGGTCACCTGCGATAGGGAAGAGCTATACAGGTGGCATCTGGCATTTGATGGTGACTGGGGACAGGTGCCAAGTTGCAATGTTTTGAGGAGTAGATGGAAGGTAACGAAAGGGAAACAAAGTAGACAGATTATTCTTCTTAAAAGATCTACTGGAGGAAGGAGAGAGGACAGTGGCTAGAGAGAGTTACAGGGTAGAAGACTTCCTCGTCATTTTTAAATCCTTCACAGCAGCTGGTACAATACTTGGCATTTTGTAGGAACAAAGTTAAACATTCTTGAATGGATGATTCCGTCATCTTGCCTAATCCTTTCACTTTATGTTGTTCCTTTTCTTCCCAATTTTCCTCCTCTTTTCTATCCCAACAGGAAATGCAGAGAGGCTGCAATTCCTTGTTCAAATACTAGGTGGAAGACATAGAGTTTGTTTCTTCTGCAGTGGCTAAACAGGTTGTATGTAGTAGGAACTTCACTATGCGTCTGAAGCGGAAAAGATAAGAAAGAAGTCAGGCCACAAGAAACATAGATATTACAGAGAAAGCATCGGTATTGCATTCAGGTATTCTTTTGGTTGGGTTTTATTTCCAAATAAATATAGGTATATGGCAAAATCTTATTCAAGGAACAAAACAAACAAACAAACAAACAAACAAACAAAAACAACTCCATGGGAGACTTACAAAAGAGATGGATGACATTGAGTGGGTTCAATGAAAATTTTGGTAGCATATATTCTCAGGAAATCTAAGGATATTAAAAGCCTATTTAAAGTAGTATCCTATTTGATCTTGATAACCAAAGATATTTCAAAGCATCAGGATTGGGTCTAATCACTTGTTAAATTAAGGTCACATATGGGATTTGCTTTTGACCAGACAGTTTCATGCTCCTGAATAAGAAAGCTCTAATAAAGTTTGATCTTTGGATGCCTATCATGTATTATCAAGCCTATCATTTTCTCCATCAAAGAAAATATAGTCAGAAGCCAGAAAATAAGGGAGTGGGGAGAGGGAGTGGGAAGGACAGAACAATCCAACAACCCTTGATCCATCTCTGCATCAGGTCAGACCATTCTCCACTATCTGTGCTCACACAGTAAGCAGACATAACTTTATTTCTTGATTTTGCTTCCCATCATATTTTTAAACTTTCAATATCATTAAGGAACACCCTTTTTTCCTCCATGATAGTTAGTGTCACAGGTGCTTTTTTCCTCTTTTTATTATTTTTGGCAGCAGAGAGATTTTTTTTTCTCTCCCATTGACCTGTACCTGTTCCTAGCAAATTCATTGCTTCATGACAAGCGCCAACATAGTCATACGCAGATGCAATTTATCTTTGCACGCAGCTGGTCTGTGTGCATGTGTGTCTGTGTGAGCGTTCTTCTCTCCCATTGTTTGACTCCTTTTAACTCCACTCAGATCTCTCTAATCACAGTTTGGAATTCACCTGAATTTCCCTGCTGTGAGAGCTGAAAAAGCTGACATCAAGTTGCTAAGACCACAGCTCTGAAAAGGAAATAGCACATCTTTATTGGTGGAACACATTAAAAGATGTGAATGTGAGGTTTTTAAGTAAGATGCTCCATACGCATAACCTCTAGGTGCTTGACAGTGACATTGTCCCACATGTTGGCCATCTCCTCCATAATTAAAGAAAAGCTTTGAAAAAAGAATACAAGTGTTTGATTTTCACAGTAAAACACTATTCTGGGAATTCAGAGCCCACAGCTTGCTATACCCAATCCAAAGCACGGAAATTGTTCACACAAATCTTTTCATGAGGTTGAGGGAGACTTCAGCATTCCAGCTATATTCTGCTCTGAGGGAAACATTTAAATTTCTTATGATTTCTTATGTGTCCATTCACAAGGTTAGTTTTCTTTTTCTCTAAAAAAAAAGAAAGTTGCTATAGTAACAATCATCTATCACAGGGCCCCTACTTGAGTACTTACAAATGCTGCTCGTTAAACAAGCAGATCCTTGTGCCACATGGAAGGCCAGAGAGAAACATCAGTATATCAAGATTGTCAAAGATGAACTAAATGGTGAAAATAAAATATTTTTAAAAATGGAAATGGAAGCATCAATGGATGCTTCCATCAGATAAGGCACTCTATACATAACACAGCTATTTCTCTACCACAAGACCAACCAAACAATTTCATAGTGATCAGACTTGACAGGGCCTTGAAGAAAGCAATTAAGAGGAAATGGGCTTAGGCCATTCCCAAAGACAGTCTGATATCTGGTTTTTGCTCAAAACTCAGCAGCCATGGTGTGTGGCGTGAAGCATGACCTGCAGCAGTGTCCATCTCAAGAGCATGGCCTCGGGCATGCCGCTCAGAGGCCCTGGACTGAAAGCAGGGCTCAGCCCAAGAACCTGTGTACATCCACTTCCTTTTCCTGGGGATAGCTGGACTAAAATGCCTGAGCCACTGGGTATGCTTCTTGACTTACACAAAAGTCACCAGGAGTATTTGTGTGAAGATCATTACAGTCTATGAAGTACTAACGGGATATAAAAAGCCATCACAGAACCAGAAGGAGACCATTCTTCCCTACCCCTCTAATTCTACTTCCTAGGCAGGAGGATAGGCCTCTGACCTCCCACTTTTGCCCCAACTTCACCTTCTGTGATCATGTATCTGATATCTACGCATTAGCCATCCCTTTCTTCCATAAGCCTATTAGTTTGAAAGAATAACTGATAATACATTCCTAAGGCTTGATTGACTCATTACTTTTTGTGATATAAGGAACATAGGTGGCTTAATTGAAAGTGTTTTCAGAAAGAAACAGAAAAAGAGAGGCAAGAAAGAAAGTGTGAGGGCCACTTGGTCAACTGTTGAGAAGAAACACTGGGGTTTCCCTCTCTGGTTGTGGGCTAAGCCAAAGTTCACCCTCTGCACTGTGGGCTCTCTCTGCATTTGAGTCATGGAAAATCAGTGAGCAAAAAGGCAACAATGCAGAAATATGTTTGGCTTCATCTTTTATGAACAATCTGAATTCAGTTTGCATTTTGCAGGGCAAAAACAAGGATAGTTTTTCTAGGAGATAGATGGGAAGGAGGAAGACGAGGAGGAAAATAGAACCCAATAGAGAAGTCTTTAAAAGACAACAACAACAACAAAAAACTTTGTAGCTTTCTTTTTCTTAGCGACAAGCTAGGGCTACTCACATTTAATCATGCTGTTCAAAAGGAAGCATATTGTGCCAAAATTTCTATGAGGAGAATTTCACTGCCCTGCATTGTTTTATTTCAGACTGCTCTTTACTTTGAGTCTGTATTTTCAAATTCTTTCTTTGAATATTTATGCCCTTAGGCAGACATATTAACTCATTTTACATTGAGAATCTCATTATATCAAGTAAAAATCCTAAGCCTGATAAAATGATTTACCCCCTCAATTTAACTTTTATTTTAGTCTCCCACCAGCTTCCCTGAAGTAGATTTGCTGCCAAGCTATAATACTATTTTAGACTGAGTCATCCAAGCACACTGAACAGCTTTTACTCTGCTTCTAATGTTTCTCCATCCCTGTTGTTTGAAAAAAAAAAAAAAAAAAAAAAAGAAAGGAACGTGTTTTTCTATGGGTTTGCATTTGAAATGGTTACGAATGATGAAGAAAGAAAAATAGGAGGCTTTAATCCAGGGTGTTTGGCCCCTAGGGAACATAGACTACTCTCTCCCCCATCTCTTAACTCCCTAAAGGGGGCATGTAGCGCTATACATTTTTAAGCTCTACTGAGGCCTTGAAACCACTGAAAGCATATGAAGGCGGTTGTATAAGTTTAAGTACACAATGCTTCATTTATTCATGGAGATAATTTGAAGTCATTCATAGAGTGTGTGGTTGAAAACACCTACTGGAAAAATTAAAAATAAAAATAAAAATAAAACATTTGATGAAGCCCTGATCTAGGAAATTGACATACCATCTCCAGAGTTGGAGAATTTGAAAGAAAAAAAAAAAAATCAGGGAAACAAGCCTAGGTTTTTTAAACATTTAATTCAATTACTTTTAATTCGTTAAATTTTTTTCAGAGACAGAGTCTTGCTACATTGCCCAGGCTGGTCTTGAACTCCTGGCCTCAAGTGATCCTCCTGCCTTGGCCTCCCAAAGTGCTGGGATTACAGGCATGAGCCACCATGCCAGACCCCAGGAATCATGTCTTCTGAGGGAAATCCTGATCTTTCCTTGATAGTTCAGACTTTGCTATGGGCAAAAATATTCCAGACTGAGAAATGTACCAAAAGTCTTGGTGAGAAATCAGTGTAGAGGTACCAGATTTCAGTTTCTATCACCTAATTTCATTGTTTGATCCTAATCTCCTCAACTCTTGTTCCTTCTCACTTCATCTTCCCTCCCCACTCAGAACCTCAGTTTCAAATGAATCATGCAAATTCACCTCACCTATCTCCGCTTTTGCAAGTCCCACTTTACAGCCTCTGGCTTCTGTAGCTTGTGATCTCACATATTCACACCCTCCCTAGACTCTTAATGATTTCTATTGTTGGCTGTGCTAATGGGAAAGCCCAAAATATTTTTGGAAATAAAGAAGTAGCATCTGAAGTTTCACCAGAGAGGCTCTCACCATGAAAGGGAATTGTGAACACTGAAAAGTGTTGCTGGCCTCCCTCCTTTCTGAACTCCTTGAGAACTGTTTAAATGGCAGATTTGAGCACCCCACATAGGTGTCTTTGTCAGTAGAAAAGGCTCAGGCCCCATCTGCTGAGCTACCATGGCAAGGATTAAGTATACCTGGAATGTGGAACAGAGCCAAGAACTCTGATCCCAATAGGCAAAGAAATAAACAGGAGTAGGGAGGGTGGAGAGGGAAGAGGTGAGCTGGCTGAGATCAAAAAGCCTGTTGTCAGGATCTCTAGTGAGGCAGAGACAGCCGGTATGGAGCTTGGTTAGAAACTGAGTTGTCAGAGGTAAGTTTCTGCTGAGGTTCTTCAGGAGAAGACACGAAAGTTCATGGGCTGGCATAGGTGACAGATGGAAATTGCATACAAAGATACAAGGTAGTGAGGTTTAAGGGGTACATATTAAATGTTTGGTGCTGTGAGGTAGATTATTAGTCTTTTTTGCTTTTCTTTTCTTTTCTTTTTTTTTTTTTTCTGTAAAAGATAGGGTCTTGCTCTGTGCCCAGGCTGGAATACAGTAACTTGATCATAGCTCACTGTAACATCAAACTCCTGTGCTCAAGAGATCCTCCTGTTTTAGCCTACCAAGTAGCTGGGAATACAGGTGTGTACCATCATGCTTGGTTAATTTTCTTTTTTTTGGTAGAGATGGGGGGTCTTTGTAGGTTGCCCAGGTTGGTCTGGAACTCTTGGTCTCAAGCAATCCTCTTGCCTCAGCCAAAGCACTGGGATTACAGACATGTAATCTGCCACCACACCTGGAGGATTTTTTAATTTTAAACCTCATTCATACTCCAAGTAGTCCTGGCTCAGAAATTAAATTAATTCAACTGACCAATATGTGTCTCACCTGTTACCTCCTGTAGGGTCTGATCAGTACAAGCGTTCGACAAATATTGAATACCTATGTGTTGGGCTCTGTCATACAGGTAGGTGTTCAAGGAGTCACTGGAGTCCAATGGGAAAGACCGACAATCAATGAATAAACATAAAATGTCAGGAAGTGATGAATGCTCTGGAGAAACATAAAGCAGAGTAAGGGAAGGGAGGGTGTTCTGTTTTATGGGATGGTCGGTAATAGCGGAGTAGACACCTGCATCACAGGAGGCAGCTACAAGCATTCCGGGTCCCAGGATCTCAACTTGAGGCACTGAGAGGTGGAATGGACCAAGTGTTCTGATGCCATCTTAGTGTCTGTTCAGGCAATGTTTTAATAGATCTGTAAAGAAACTGGCTTTGATGAATCTCAAGAGCTATCTCAGCACACTTACGAAAATCAGACTCTGGGGCTGAGAGGGTCTCCCCAAGGCTAGTAAACTTTTTTTTCCCCTACCCTGACAAGTCTGAGGCCAGGAAGCTAGGTATCCACTGGGATTCTAATGTAGCAACACAGACAGCAGAAGGGCATTAAGCTCCTGTAAATAACATATGTTTTCTTAGTTGGAGGCAGGGCAATGCTTTTTGGTTTCCCTTTATACTGCTATAAGCGTGAATAATGCACTTCTGCTTGAAATTCTACATGCTTTTTATTCCTCGTCAGACTCTAACTGCACACTAACATTTGCATATGTCCCTTCTCACTGGGTGGGTTCTTAAATGGACTCAAGGTACTCTATGCTTCACTCTCTGGGGATGACAGACAACAGATGACAAAGACAACACTCAGATATTCCAACCCAACTACAGAAGGGCCATATTATAACACTGAAGATTTGGATTCTCTTGGCCCCCTATATTGCAGTGGGACCCAAACAGAGTCAGCCCGTAGCACAATGTACCTTTTCTGTGTTCTACTCTGGTCTGACAACATGGCAAGTAGGAGGTCCTGGCTTGTGTGTGTAATTTAGAGACAGGTTTTGTACTTAACTGCTAAGCTTTCTGGTGTTCAGCCACTGGGACATATGGAGCTGAACTCTCAGAATCTCTGCAGGATTGGGAGGAAGAAGGTGGAAAAACAAATCAGGTTTCCAAAGTGCTTCTACTAAACAATTGGATTCCGTTAGCTTGAATGTGTTCCCCTCAGTGGAATATGTGCTGATTCATATGTATGGTGAAGAAAGTGAGGATTTCAATTTTTAGTTTATCAAGAGAATCACTCAATAATGGATATATTGAGTATCTACTAAGGGCAAAGTACTATAGTAGCCTGTAAGAGAAACACATAGAAATAAAATACATAGCACATGAGGATGACAATGAAACAAAAGCTAAGTAGCATTTTCTAAAGAACAAAGGCAAAGATATCAGCAAGAAGTTAATGATTACTAATAATAAATGATGAATTGACAGCCATTAATACAGGTATCTGAGTGAACTATCTCCAGAAGGTAAATCTCAATAGTTTTCTTTGTGAGATTAAACAGTGACAATTTAAGATAGATAAAATTTAGATAGGCAGAGATTTAAGGATAGGGCATCCCAAGGGAAGTGAATATACAGCAAATGTGGGTAGAAAGGAAATGAAAAAAAAAAAAAAGGAAGTCAATAAGATATGGGCACAACACTAGCCTTGCAAATTTCCATAATTGGATTACCTTCACAAAGCAACATGGCCCTGGACTCCTTGATATGCCCAGTATCTGTCATGCTGCAAAGCTCTTTTTAAAAAAATTTTTTTTATTTTTTGAGACAGGGTCTCACTCTGTTGCCTAGGCTGGAGTACAGTGGCGTGATCACAGCTCACTACAGCCTCAACCTCCTGGGTTTGAAAGATCCTTCCATCTCAGCCTCTTGAAGAGCTGAGATTACAGGCACATGTCACCACACTCAGCTATTTTTTTTGTGTTTGTATTTTTTGTTGAGACAAGGTTTTGCCACATTGCCCAAGCTGATCTCAAACTCCTGAGCTCAAGGGATCTACCTTCCTTGGTCTCCCAAAGTGCTGGGATTACAGACATGAGCCACCATGCCCAGTACAAAGCTCTTGTGCTGAGAAAAGTACTGCAGCAAGAATGAAATATGCAAATAAGCAATCATTAACAACTACCCTTTCACTACCTTGACAATATATAATCTTGCACTTAGATTGGACCAGAAGATTCTTAGAACAAAAATGGCCTATAATCTGCTGAAAGCTCATCACACCTCAGTACTTAAAAATTGTACTTAACCAAGACAATCAGAGTTATAATAAGAAGGCTGGAAACGGCCTAAAAAATAATTTGGTCTAGGGCTCTGCCTTTTACCAGGTGACTCCAAACTATCCCAGAAAGACTTCTCTGTTTTATGTATGTACAGATCAAAGACTTCCAAAACCACCCTCATTTTGTAAGAAATAATTGTGATGATTAAGAATCTGTCATTCTGTTGAATTCACCCAACATCTGTGAAACCTATAATTGTAAGACACTGGGCTTGGGTCATGGCAGATGCAAAGTTGACTTATATTTGATTCCTGTGTTCAGGAAGTACATCATCTGGTAGAGGAAGCAAACATGTAAACAAATAACTATAAATTAAGGCAGTGAGTGATAGGGACTCTAGGAGAGCATGCTAAACTACAAGCTACTTGAGGAAAAGACTATCTTTTTCATCTGCAAATTCCCAAATGCAATGCCCAGCGATATGGTTTGGCTCTGTGTCCCCAACCAAATCTCATCTCAAATTGTAATCCCCACAGTGATTGAATCATGGGGGCAGTTTCCCCATGCTTTTTCTCGATACTGAATGAGTTATCAGGTTTAAAAGTGAAACTCCTCCCTTCGCTTTCTTTCTCCTACTGCCATGCAAGACATGCCTTGCTTCCATTCATGCCTTCTGCCATGATTGTAAATTTCCTGAGGCTTCCTCAGCCATGTGGAACTGTCAGTCAATTAAACCTCTTTCCTTTCTAAACTACCCAGTCTCAGGTATGGGTTTATAGCAGTGTGGAAATGGACTAACACACTCATCATACAGTAATTTCTCAATAAATGTTTGTTGAACTAAGAAAGACACGCAAAGGGCTAAAAGAAAACAATATGGAGAGATGGATCCACAATAATCAAGGTAGAAACAATCTTCTGGTTCTTATTTAGGTCTTGAAGGGAGGAAAAGGAACAGAATAAGTCAAGAAATGATGCAAGAAAATCTCCTGCCTCTTGCTTGGTCTGTAGTAGACATGAGTATGTCTGATGAACAGCCTTGCCATAATATTTCTACACAATCAAAGACAAAAACAATACTTCTTTTTTTTTCCTCTAGGCTAAACACAACCTCCCGCTTTAACCTTTCCTCTTGGTACCTTTTTCCTATTGTTTCATTACATGCTTCTTGTTTTACTCTGAACCCTCTGTCTCTCCATACTAAAAGAATGATAAAACTCCTTCTATGTCTACTTACTCTTACAATTTGTAAAAACATTTTTATGTCCATTACTGTATTTGATTCTCATAATAACCCTGTGAGGTGGGTCAGGAAAGTCACAGTATCCCTATTATAAGGAGAAAGAAAGACAGTATTATGGTAGGCAGGATAACAGCCCCTCCAAAGACATTCATGCCTTAATCCCTGGGACCTGTGCATATGTGACCTTACATGGCAAAAGAGACTGTGTTCTAAAATTTAGTTAAGGATCTTAAGATGAGGTGTTTACCCTGGATTATCCAGGTGAATGCCATGTAATCACAAGGGTCCTTACAAGGAAGGGGGCAGGAGAGCCAATGAGATTTGAAGATGCTACACTGGCTTTGAAGATGGAACGGAGCCATGAACCAAGGCATGCAGGCAGCCTTTCAAAGCTGAAACAGACCAGGGAACAGGTTGTCCCCTAGAGCCTCCAGAAAGAAGGCAGCTCTGCCGACACTGATTTTAGCCTAGTGAGGTCCATTTCAATTTCTGACCCCTTAAAGTGTAATGTGATGTATTTATGTTATTTTAAGCAACTCAATTTATGGTAATTTGTTATAGCAACAATAGGAAACTAATAGAGTCACAGTTTAATGACTTGCTGAAATTCTCACATAACCTACAGTTACCAGAGCTGGGTCTAGAACTCCTATAAGCCTGGCTCTGTTTACCACTTGGCTGTCTCTCTTAGAGCTACCATATTTCCTTTAATTAACTATTCCTTCTCCACACACCCTCTTTTCTATGACAGTGCCTCGTTTCTTTCTTTCAAATCACTTATCACGATTTGTAATAATTTTATTTATTTAAATATTAGCTGTAGCTCTCCTCCTACCAGAATGCAAGTTCGAGGAGAGGGCACAGGCCTTAAATTTGCTCACCATTAAGTCCCTAATGTCTACAATAGTAGCCTGACAAATACATATTTGTGAGAAGATTCAGATTCTTAAGGTATGAGGATGCAACAGCTGGGTAGAGGCAGAGAGGCTGCCATGGTGGTCCAAGGTCCACTGCAGATCTGAAGGACCAGGAGTAATCTGTATGCACTTGCTTCTTTGGAAAGTTGAGAGGGAAACTGTGTGATCAATTGCTGTCCCTGATGACCCCAACAGAGGTCCTTTCCACGTGCTCAGATATGAAGCCAGAAGCCCAGATCCTGATAGATCACACCATGGTGACACTTTACTCCTCCATCCTCTTTGTTAGTAAGTCTATCTCCCAGCCCCTTAAGCACTTTGTTTCCACTCTGCATCTAATTGCTTTTGGATAATTATATCATTAACTCTTTGTAATGAACAATAAAAAATAAATCACATCTGTGGAGGGCAGTGGACCAAGATGCCAGGGTAAGTAAATTGTCAGTTATTTTCCCTTTCTTTTTCCTCATTCCCCTCCTCTAACCTTCCAAATTAGAATATCAGCCAAGTGGGGACCAAGAATTGTATTTTTAAAAGAGTCCCTGGATGATGATGACAATCAGTGAGGTTTGGAAACTACTGACCTAGAGGATGAGGATCCTCAGAGACTAAAGGACAAACTGAAGAATGAAGTTAAATTACAAAGATCTCCATGTTTACTTAGTTCTTGCCTCCAAATTGCTCAAGGGATAGTGTCTTGATCTTCAGTAATTCTAGGGCAAATGCTGTGATTTTGAACTTACAAGATGGGAAAATGGTGCAACAGTCCCCTGGGAGGTAGCCAGATTCATAACTAATGAAGAAGTAGTAATCTGAAGCAGCCAGAGTCAGGAGGGAGTGAAGGATAGTTTGGATGCTACTCCAGGTCACAGGCTCATTTCTGAGAGAGAAAGGTTCCTAGACCGCCTGCTCTGCACCAGCCTTGAAGAGAATTCAAACCCTCTCTTTGGCGCTGGGAGATCTTGGCTTCTCAGAGTCTCTGACTCCACCCCAGTGGTCTCAGATCTTGGTCAGAAATAAGCAGACTCCCAGGAATATTCATTACAGTATATTTCCACTGATATATAGATGTTCAATATTTGTTCAACTATAGCTTGAACTGGCTGCTATGGGGGAAGCCATTAACACAAGGAGACATGATTCCCCAGTAACAGGAAGGAAAGATTGGATTTGTCCAGTGGATACTATTAGCAGATGGCAAAAAGCATTTAACAGACATGCACTTTGGTGCATTTTCAATAAACCCTCAATAAACATGCTTCAAAGAAGCACCATATTATTTTTGCCTTGCTTCAAATTTAAATTTCAGCTTCTCAAAGTATTCCTTATTAATAATAATTAACTCATCCAGCATTAACATAAAACTGTTTTGATTAATGGGCTAGTGCCCTGGCATCCTTCAGGTCACCACAGTGAGGCATTTCTTTTTGTCAACATATAGAAAAAAAACAGAGAAGACCAGAAAGGCAGAAATAGGAAAGCAACACCCTTAATTTTGTGTCCATTCCATCTTCCTGTCTCCTGTGACAATTTTTTTTTTTTTTTTGAGACGGAGTCTCACTCTGTCGCCCAGGCTGGAGTGCAGTGGGGTGATCTCCGCTCTCTACAAGCTCCGCTTCCTGGGTTCACGCCATTCTCCTGCCCCAGCCTCCCAAGTAGCTGGAACTACAGGCGCCCGCCACCACACCCGGTTAATTTTTTGTATTTTTAGTAGACACAGGGTCTCACCATATTAGACAGGATGGTCTCGATTTCCTGACCTCGTGATCTGCCCGCCTCGGCCTCCCAAAGTGCTAGGATTACAGGCATGAGCCACCGTGCCCAGCCTCCATCTGCTATGATTTTAACTGGCCTGAGAACTGACCTGTATGTGTTAACTACTGCCCTGGGGCTACAGCACAGAAAAGCTCACAATTCTCCAGACATGTAGATACAGCTATGCCTTGGCCTCCTGACTTGCAGATAATCTCTCTGAATTTCTAAAACCTAATTCTCTACTAAAGGGGTGGAAAACCTGCAGATTTTTTTCCCCGCTAGGGTGATTCCCCAAACTCTTCTGCTCTCCCCTGGAGCTGCAGAAATTCCTTCAGCCTACTTAAGTGTCTTACTATATATGCGTTCTGTGGAGCAGTCATAAAGAAAGGGAAAGAAAGTCAGACAAAGAAGGGAGTTGCATAAGAAATGGACGTAGGACAAATGCAAATCTTTTAGGCTGTTTGTGTGTGTGTGTGCACGTGCGCGTGCATGTGTGAGTATGAGATTTTTTTTCTCCATAGAAAATATAAGCAATTCAGTCATAAGAAATTCTATCTCCAAGGCTGCAGTAAACCATCACACCTGTAGGCTTTTATTTTTCACAGAGGACCCTGTAAAATCTAAGGCAGCAAATCAGAATTCTGTGTGGTTTAGAGGGAATGCAACCACAGATTCCAGCCAAGAGGGAAAAGCTCAATTATACCATTCTTTACATGCCCAGTCTCGTACTCAGAAAGCCCTATGTAAGTGAAATGTGATCCACGATCATGGCCAGGGCAGAGGAAATAGAAGCTGCAAGCCCCTGCATTATGCATAGTGAATATCCTTTAAGGTGTTGGTGCTGGAACTGCAGGTCTAATACCCACTTGCCTGATGGGCATGATGAGCAAGGATTTCTGAGTGATGTTATTCCCTTTCAGGGACTGTAGTTGACTCATGGCCTGGCTGAATCCATCTATTCAAAACCATTCAATGCTGAGAGTCCAGCCTTCTACTCTTGGATACTTTTGTGCACAGGACAATCAAGGAGGGAGATGTAAGATGATGAGATGCCCATGTCTGTGTCTCTCACAATCTCTTACTGCCCCCACTGCTGGAAGCGCTCTTCTTTCAATTCCCATCCTTCCACACCATTTACTGCAGTCATAGCCAGCTCCTAAGCAGCCCTGTAAAGGCAGGAACCACTAGATCTCCAAGAAAAGGTCATCATAATACACCTGAGCAAGGTGGGCTTGAGAGACATTTACAGTCTTTTTTTCACACATCTGCCTGCTTCTGCACATGACTGAGCTCCTCCAGGTCAGGGAGCTCATCTGGGTGTTCACGGAGTCCTCCGCACCCCATCCAGAGACTTGCACCT
Organism: Papio anubis; assembly: GCF_008728515.1. Classification (NCBI taxonomy): domain Eukaryota; kingdom Metazoa; phylum Chordata; class Mammalia; order Primates; family Cercopithecidae; genus Papio; species Papio anubis. Next base: position 38,303,517 of record NC_044987.1, on the reverse strand, counting down.
AGTAAGAGCTCAGTAATGCTTGTGGAATAAAGAGGCGGGCAATTTACCATTTGCCTTTGGTGTGTTTAGTAGCCCACACGTGTCTAGCTTTGTGGGCACTTGCAGTGCCCCCAACTAGGCTAGAGTGCTTTCGTCCTGTACAGAGAAGTCTGAATTCAGATATGATGACATTTTTAGAGCCCGCTTTTATAGTAAGGTTGTACCAGTTATTCAGAGTTTCCTCTGGAATCACCAAGTGGTGGGGTGGGAAACAAGGGTAGTAGCAGTCACTGTAGCCTTTATAAATAAGAGACTTCTGTAAGCTGAGGAACAGTGTGCACAGATGGGGAAGGGAGGGAGGATGACATGGGCTTCACAAAGAGAAATTAAGAGTAACCCGGCCAGCGCGGTGGCTCACGCCTGTAATCCCAGGACTTTGGGAGGCCGAGGCAGGTGGATCACCTGAGGTCAGGAGCTTGAGACTAGCCCGACTAACATGGTGAAACCCCATCTCTACTAATACTACAAAAATTAGCTGGGTATGGTGGCACGCGCCTGTAATCCCAGCTACTCGGGAGGTTGTAGTAGGAGAATCTCTTGACCCCGGGATGCGGAGGTTGCAGTGAGTAGAGATCAGGCCACTGTACTCCAGCCTTGGCAACAAGCAACGAGCAAAACTCCGTCTCAAAAACAAAAACAAAAAGAGTAAACCCAGGAGGTGTCATGATTTAGAAATGGCTGTCACAATTCTGTGGGCCACTGATTCCTTCACTATCTCCTCAAGGTTCTGTTCCTACCAATGTTCAAGAAGGCATTTGTCTTTCCTCCCTCTCTTCCATATACAGCGTTACTCTGTGTTGGAAGTGGGAGATAGGCAAGAATAAGACCTGTCTCTGCCTTTGAGCACTCACGGCTAGGTGGGAAGGAGTGGTGTGTCAGCCAGTAATTATGATAGAGGATGCTCTCTGGTTTGATTCCAGTGTGCTATGGTAGGAGAACCATCTAAGAAGGAGAATAGAAAGAGAGTCTGATCCTGGCTTTACTACTATTTTTTAACAAGTCAACCCCAATTTTCTCATGCGTAAGATGTAAATCATAACACTTACTTTACCTAACAAAGATGATCGAGTTGTTTTAAATATTTATTGAGTTAATCCATTGCACACTCAAAGGATAAAGTTCTATAAATACCAGGCCTTCTTCTCCTTACCATCATCATCACCACCATTATTAAGATTTTGTCTATTTAAACACGCGCGTGTGTGTGTGTGAGAGAGAAGCAGAGAGAGAGAGACAGACTGCACATGAATGGATGTGCATACACCTAGTGAAAGGGTATGAGAGGAGGGAAGAAGGACCACAGATCAGGAAAATACTTAAAAGGGTCCATGTAGAACCAGGAATCAAATGCAAAACCTACCATGATTTGCAAAAAGAAGCTGCTTATGTATTATGCTCAGATGCAGCTTTCTCAAGATATTCTCAATCCTGGGTTCTTTGACTTCTGTTTCCTCCTGTGTCATCCACTGGTAAGAATGAGTGATGGCCGCATTTATTGACACCTGTCTCCTAAATTGGGCCTTCTGTTACATATCACATGAGACTCATTTTATTATTTTATTATTACCTTTTTATAAAGCATTATCTGCGTGTGGCCATTAAGCCACCAGTTTGGAAGAAAAGACATTGCTGGCTTTTCCTAAGGGAGTTCATGAGTTGCCCTTGAATGACCTGAGAAGCTTATTATTTATACAGATTCTTAGGAGTAGAGGCAGAGAAGCAAATAAACAGAGAGGGGAAGAGACAGACCCTGGACAAAGACTGTGGTTATTCAAGCAGAAGCACTTTGCCTTGCTCAGGGTGACCTTTAGGCTGTGAGGTCCCTGAGCCACACTGTGCAGAGATGCTGCAAAAATACTCTTCCCATCTCCAAGTCTCAGCATCCTGGGACTTGTTAGGGGAAGGTGCAGGAGAGGCATGAGGTGACATCTGTAACACAAATGGGTGGCTACTGCTGGAAGGTTCTGACCCCCACTAGACCAATGTCAGTTTTACAAAAGAGGATCCTGACATCTGTGTAGCCAGTCCCTCCAGGGTCTGGGCAAGTGGACAGGGGAGAAGCAGGTTCTGCAGTGTGTGTGCTGGGTTGGCACACATATTACGAAATCCTAAATGTGTCAGTACCGTCTGCCTGTTCTCTGCTCTCTGTGCCATGAGCGGCTCATGTTATTTATGACCCAAGCAGCCCTTGACATGTTACTAATGGTGAAGTGAAAGGCAATGAGTAAAGGTCCTCTAGTGAGAGAAGCCTAAAATAAGGCTCTTAATCATCTCCTCTTCCCTTTCCTTGTCATAATCCAGAAAGACTTTTTTTTTTGTACGTTAGACTTAGCAATAATATGAATCTGGCCGTGAGGCTGATGTAGAAAGTTCGGGATCAAAGAGTTCTTTATGGGACATTTACCTGCTGAGAAGCAAAGGGCATAGATTCCGGTTGTAATTGTGTCAGTGGGCAGCATAAGAGTGGGAAAGAGGCCCACAGTGGTCCCTGGCCTACAGAAACCCCTAATTCACATTCAGAACAAGAACTAAAACTTCAGGTGGAGCCTTTCCTGGGACACCAGGAAAAAGCTTTCCCTCTGATACGGTCCTAATACTTTTGTGACATGCTGACTTATAAGCCCTACTATGTAGTCAGCATCTGTGATGTGCAAGGTGTTATGCTAGGAGATCTGAGAGGATATAGGACATTGTCACTGGTCTTCTGGAACTCAGAGTGTTAAAAAGATAAACTATAGAAACAGGAATGTAAGATTTTCTGAAGGAAAATGACAGCAGTAAAAACAACAGCAGAGAGGCCCGGCTTAGTGGCTCACTCCTGTCATTCCAGCACTTTGGGAGGCTGAGGCAGGTGGATGACCTGAGGTCAGGAGTTCCAGACAAGCCTTACCAATATGGTGAAACCCTGTCTCTACTAAAAGTACAAAAATTAGCCAGGCGTAGTAGCATGCACTTGGTCCCAGCTACTTGGGAGGCTGAGACAGGAGAATCATTTGAACCCAGGAGGCGGAGGTTGCAATGAGCTGAGATCGCGCCACTGTACTCCAGCTTGGGCAACAGAGCGAGACTTCATCTCAAGAAACAAAAAAATAGAATAGTAGAGAAAGCAAGTACCGTATCGGGATTCTGATGGGCGAGATGTTATTTTAGACTGAAAATTAAAGAAGTCTTCAGGCAGCACATTGTGCTCGAATCGGATCTTGGAGACTGGAAAGCACTTTGAAAGTTCAGAGGAAGACAACTATTGCAAATTGGCTGAAAAACAATATAAATCCAATTATGTATTCATTGAGTCATTCAACAAATATCATTGAGCAGTTCTCATGTGCTGGGTACTGTGCTAGGCCCTGAGGATATAGAGGTGAACAACACAAAAAAACATGGACAACTAAGCGTGATGACAGCGCATGTGGTATGGACATGTTGGGGGCAGATGGCAGGTATGAGAAAAAGGCTTGAGCAGTATGGCCAGTGCAGTCATCTCAGGTGCAGTTCCTACAGACTGCCATAGAACACAGTCTCATCACTTTTTGACCCAGTGTTGGTATTTCCATCTGCAAATTAGGGAAACCACACCCACTGCTTCTTGAAACCATTTGTAAAGCTCAGCTTGAAAGATGCAGAGCATTGATGGGCAAAATTACCTGAGCAGTTACATGTGGTTTCTCTTTATCTGTTTCAAGTGGATGGGTGATTTGTTGAACAGTGTACAACGAAATCATGCTAACAGGTTGGCCAATATGTTAAGATCATAGCTCTCCCTGAATAGTGCCATTTCAATTATTGCTTGGTTAAAAGAAAGTCTTTTCTCTGGATTGAATGGTCCACTATTGTTAGATTACTTATTAAAAAAGACTGATAGGCTGAGGCTGTTTTCACTTAGGATCTGTATGACATGTTCATAACTGAAATGGAGAGTTGCCATAGTTACCTGTGTGAGCTGTTAAACAGAGCACAATCTCCACTAAAATCTCTCCATCGAGGTCAACGAGACATTTTCCATCAGCGCCAAATAATTTGCTGGCTAATGGAAGTTAATGAAATTATTAAAAGAGTAGAAGAAATTGAAAATAAAGTTAATAGGGATATATTTTATATTTAAATAGTTTTAGTGACCAGCCATTTCTATGGGGTTCTAACCAGCTGGAAATTTTGGAGTATAACTAGACATCTGGAGAGAAGTTTAGAGTAAAAACACATTTGGATTTTGGCACAGATTTCTGCCTTCGAATCCAGCCCATCATTAACAGCTTCTGTACAGTATTGTTCTTTCTCCAGGGGCAATAAAAATGAAGCAAACCTTTGTTCAACCTAAACTTCCTTTCTTGGTCAGCTGTTCCTGCTGACTTCCCATCCTAGTGGCCCTACTGTTTCCATTGGAAACGTCAGAATGGAGAGGACCATAGACTGCTTGCTTTAGAAGTGGCATGTTCAAATCCAGTAATGAGAGAAGAAAATAGACACTGTTCATGAAATAATCACTAGCTTAGTGATTCTCAAACCTTAGTGTGTATACAAGTCACCTGGGGATCTTGTTATCCTGTAGATTCTGATTCAGCAGGTACAGGGTGGGGACTGGGTGTCTGGTTCTAAAAAGCTCCTAGGTGCTATCAATACTGCTAATCCAGCTGGGTGCAGTAGCTCACGACTATAATCCCAGCACTTTGGGAGGCCGAGGCGGGTGGATAACCTGAGGTCAGGAGTTTGAGATCAGCCTGACAAATAGGGTGAAACCCCGTCTCTACTAAAAATACAAAAATTAGCCGGGTGTGGTGACTCACGCCTGTAGTCCCAGCTACTTGGAAGGCTGAGACAAGAGAATTGCTTGAACCCAGAAGGCGGAGGTTACAGTGAACCGAGATCGTGCCACTGCACTCTAGCCTGGGTAACAGACAGTGGGAGGCTCAGTCTTGGGGAAAAAAGAAATACTCCTAGTTCACACACCAAATCTTGAGAAGGAAGGCCTTTGTTTCATCATTTGCTTATTGTAGTCATCATATACATATCAACCTTAAAGTGCTGCTACACCATCTTCTTGCTTGACACACATGTGATCTGTCCCACTGACACAGGTGTTAGAGTTTGCTGACACTAAGATATTACACAGCTACCTATTTATCAGGTTTACATGGCATGGTGCTCCTAGGGCTCTCCAATACCTTTTGTGGGATTGTGCTCTCAATTTACAATTACCACTCTTAATAAACACGTAAATAACTCAATAAACAAGTACACATGGAAACAGTTCAACTGTAGAGTTAGTGACATGTTCCATCACAGGGCAAAATGGCATTTATGTGATCTTTACTCTTTAGCAATGAATGAAGCATAAATCAAATGTAAATCTGTCAACTCAAGGCAAACCAGAATTCCACTGGCAGGTGGCATTGACAAAAAAAGTATAGAGTATGTATGAAGTCCAAAATTGTTATTTATATAAAACATGGAGTCTCAGTATGGCTCAGGCTGAAATTTTACAGTATAGTCTATTTTTGAGGATAATCCATTGTTAGGCATTTTGTGTGCGTGTATCTGGGGGTTGGAGGTATTCTATACATTAGCCAGATTAGTCATCTACATGGCACAAATCTACTGGACAGTATCTAATTCAAGATTTAGCAATAATTGTATGTGGGAAAAAGGTGCTCAGGGCAGCCGCTATGTTCAACTTAGAGATTTGCATTATTCGATACCAATCTGTAAAACAGACACCCCCTACCTTCAACATACACACACTGAATTGGTCAGATTCTCACTTTTTCTTTTTTTTTCAAAAGGATGTTCTAAAAATAAGTAAAGAAGAGGTCTCTTCATTCTAGACCAGTGGTTCACCTGGTGGACTTTTTAAAACACAGATTGCTGGGCTCTAGCCCTAGAGTTTCAGGTCTGAGGTGGGCCTAAGAATTTGGGTTTCTAACAAGTTTCCATGTGATGCTGATGCTGCTCATCCAAGAACTACACTTTACAAACCACTGTTCTAGATCATTGCTTTACACCCTTGGCTGCATGCTAGAATCATCTGGGAGAACTTTTGAAAATACCAACACCTGTGCTGAATCCAGGTAAACTAAATCCAAATAGGGGGAGGGGTGGGTAGTGGGACACAACTATTGGTAATTTTTTGTTTTGTTTTTATTTAAATTTTAATTTTAGATTCAGGTGGTACATGTGCAGATTTGTTCCAAGGGTATACTGCGTTATGCTGAGGTTGGGTTTCTCTTGATCCCAACGTCCAGATAGTGAACACAGTACCAAATAGGAAGTTTTTCTGCCCTTACTCCTCCTTCTCTGTCCCTCCTTTTGGAGTCCCTGGTGTGCTCCCATCTTTATGTCCATGTGTACCCATGGTTAGCTCCCACTTATAAGTGAAAACATGCAATATTTGGTTTTCTGCTTCCCAACTATCAGTAATTTTTAAAGCTCCCCATTTGGATCTAACCTTCAGCCACGGCTAAGAACTACTAGGTATAATGGAAAGTTACCATCTTGCAGTGAGTACAAGAACGTTACCTCAAGCTCACACTAGTCCAGGTATATTATAATGATTCTGAGAGCATAATTGAACAAAATAATGGGCAGATAAAATGTTCCACAGTTATGGAGATACAAGCCTGTGGAATATTTCAGCTCTATCATCTAATTTGAAGATTATCTTCCTGGCATTTACTGTGTGTGTGGGTGTTTGGCACTTGGACTCCAAAAAGGCTGTCAATTCTCCCAGGCAGGGCTTCTTGTGCAGAAGATAAACCAGAGGATCCACCTGCTTCACTAAGTCCACTCCTCTCAAGGGTACTTCCAAAAGGGTGTCATTTTTCTAGTGAAATCATAACATGGTTCAGAAACTCAAGAAGGATATGTGATACTTCTTTCTGCTTCCTCACTCAACAGCTTTCTCTACCTCCTGTCTCATCACAGTCTTCCAGTTGGCAAGAAGTTAGAGAGGGATAAGTAAGAAGATTCTAAAATGCTCTAAGCTTGCCAAGCCATAATATGTACCATGGCTTGCTGTTTTAATCTTGAAGAAAGGATCCAATCTAGGGACACGAAAGATGAAGTAAAATCTATAAGTTGGATTTTAGTTGCTTTTAAGAATTATTTGCTATAGTTAGAACATCTGCCATTCTTACACTCAAGGCTTAAGATTTCTTTACAAGGAAAAAAATTAAGATTTTAAAATTCTAAATAGAAAGATTCTCCATTTCCTACAAATGGTCCTTCAGTCTTTGCCTTGACTACTTGGAGGGAAATATTTTACTTGACCAAATTGTTTATTCTGATTTTTTTTTTTTTTTAGTAATTAAAATGTTATTTTCTTTTCTTTAAAAATGGAACTAAAATATGCTTCCTATTAACTTCTACCCTTTGTCCTACACCAATTGTCCAGGACCATCCTAAAAAGCCTAATTCTTTTTCAATAATAAAAATATTTATTAAATACCTACCATACTAAACATGGAATGAGGTATAAAGATGAAACAATCCCTTTAACTAGGGGTAGAAAGACAAAAGCATGAATTTCATAACAGAGCTATACAAAATCTATAGCAAGAGTAACCAGAACAACCAGAAAGACTGAGAACTACCTGAAAATAAAACAGTATTTAAGATGTATGTTGGAGAATGGCTAAAATATCAACAGGGTAGAAATAAAAAGATAGTCCAGACATTCCTGGAAAAAAAGAGAACAGCATACATAAAGGCAAAAAATGACAAAAGGCTTAATCTACCTAGAAGACATAACAATTATAAATATACATGCACCTAAAAACAGAGCTTAAAAACATATGAAAAAAATCACAGAACTGAAGGAAGAAATAATAAAAATAAAAATAGTTTGAGACTTCAAAACCCTACTTTCAATAATGCACAGAACAACTAGACATAAGATAAACAAGGGAATAGAAAGATTCAACAACACTATAAACCAAGTAGAGCTGACATATATAGAACATATACTTAACAACTTGTTGTACACTTTAGAAAATAATATACACTTTTCTCAAGTGTACATGAAATGTTCTCCAGGATAAACTACATACTTATGATTGCATTTATATGAAATACCAAGAATAGGCAAATTGATAGATTCAGAAAATATATTAGTAGTTACAGGAATCCATGGAAAGAGGAATATGAGGAGTGACTGATAATGGACATGGAGTTTCTTTATAGGGTGATAGAAGTGTTCTAGAATTAGATAGTGGTGATGGTGGCACAATTTAAAAAATTGCCTGGGCGTGGTGGCTCATGCCTGTAATCCCAGCACTTTGAGAGGCTGAGGCAAGTGGATAACTTGAGGTCAGGCGTTCGAGACCAGCCTGGCCAACATGGTGAAACGCCGTTTCTACTAAAAATACAAAAATTAGCCAGGCATGGTGGCACACTCCTATAATCCCAGCTACCTGGGAGGCTGAGGTAGGAGAATTGCTTGAACCCAGGAGGTGGAGGTTGCAGTGAGTCGAGACTGCTCTACTGCACTCCAGCCTAGGTGACAGAGTGAGACTCTTTTTGTCTTAATAAATAAAAATACACTAAAAAGCCAATGAGTTGTACATTTTAAGGTAAAAATTTCCTGGTGGGCAAGGATCACAGCTGTCTTGCACAGAAATAGAATACATAGCTCATGGTGTGTGCACATACATATTTTGTTCTCACCCATGTCACGTACAGAAAAAGGTCTCCAAAAAGTTAGCCTATGAGCAGGAAATTAGGAAAAAATGAATATGCAAAACGAGGTGAGGCATTTGTTGCAGTACCTTTTACCCTTTAATTCATTTATTCAACAAATAGTTATTAAGGACCTATTGTGTGTCAGGCCTGCAAGGTGGTAAGGATTCAGCAGTGAACAAGACAGACAATAGTTTGCCAGAGTGTATGCCCTAGTAAGTCTAATTACCTCAGAACTAACCACATTTCGGTTTTAGATATCAAGTACAAGCTGGCAAAGGTAGTTATTTTTGCATTTATAAAGTTATAGAATAATTGATTTACACACTCTGAAGAAACAATATGTGAATGATAACAGAAAGGTCAGCATGACAGTAACAAGAAAGTAGAGTTCAAAAATAGGAATCTGTTCATGTGTGTGTGCCTTGTCCACAGACAGATGAGTCATTCTGCAAACATAAACCTATAGCGGAGATGGATATAGCATGTTCTTAGCTTGCTGACAACAGCCATGACAACATTTCTACCAAATACTGTAGCTCTGATTCCATATCTAACAAGTAACTTACTTTGTAATTTGTCCTCTCTACCTGTAGGAAAGGATTAATTCATCAGTGTATTTGGGTGTTCTGGTCTGCTGTATGTTACAGCTCTCATTGTAAAGGCCCAAGTGGTATTTGGGCTTATACATTAGTCTCTTCTGAGTTTGGTAGTGTGAACTATTTCTGAAAGTTTGATAACATTTATATTCAATTCTGTAACATGATGACCATGCCCAACATACTGCTACTTTCTGATGCTTATGGATAAAATATTACAGTAAAAATTAAAATACGTCTACTTGTTACATCTCATTCATTAATATATACTGAGTGCCTTCTACATTGCATGATATCTGCAAGGAGATATGTGGATGCAGGATGTGTAAGAGAAAACATCACCCTCAAGTGGGCTTTCCTGGATAAAGATATTTCTTGATAACTTTTATCCAAGATACTTAAATTTCAAACATAATGAAAACATTATAAGGGAACCATTAAAAGAAATCATTCTATTAATATAAAATAAATATATTCCTGTGTCAGTGTTCTGCAATCTATATTCTGACTTCAATTTTTGTTGAATGCCATTAGGGAAAATGTAGTTCGGTAAGCAAAGTAAAATATTTGTTACACTTTCTTATCATTTTTATTTGTCATTATTATCATTTTCTTACAGATTTTAAAGTCTCACAAACACCCAGATCTGCTATTTCTCAGCCATTTACATGTCTTCGTGCATGGGAGTGGGAGCCCGTATACAGTCATTACACACCTTCTTTTCCCTATGAAAGACCTGTGTGAACATTCAGCCTTCTCTAGGTCAATCTACTTGGCAGAAAAACAGTTTAAGAAAATAAAAATATTAAAATATGGAATATTTAATGAAATATATTTTATGTTTTTAAGAAATATATTTGTACTTCAGATGAGGAATATGAGAATATAATAGAAACCTTTAAAGGCTGCATACATTACCAGATAAGAATGGTTTATAGGCTGGGCATGGGGGTTCACGCCTGTAATCCCAGCACTTTGGGAGGCTGAGGCAGGCAGATTGCTTGAGCCCAAGAGTTTGAGACCAACCTGGGCAACACGGTGAAACCCTGTCTCTACAAAAAATACAAAAATTAGCTGGGCTTGATGGCATGTGCCTGTAGTCCCAGCTACTCAAGAGGCTGAGGTGAGAGTATCACTCGAGCCCAGGAGGCAGAGGATGCAGTAACCTGAGATCATGCCACTGCACTCCAGCCTGGGCAACAGAGCAAGACCCTGCCTCATTAAAAAGAAAAATAAAAGAAAACAGATAAAAGAAAGAATGGTTTATAATTAGACATTGCTGACAATTATTCTTTGTAGTTGTTTAGTGCTTTATATAGCTCATAAGGTCTTTGTAATGGATCTCCAAGACTTCTTTCAATTCTATTAGTCTCTGAATATGACTTACTGAAGATTATACAGCTAAGTGGCAGGACACAGGACTCTATTTTTTCCTTTAAAGTTCTTATTACAAAATAAATACAAACTACTTTGTTTACTCGTTTATTGTGTTTCTCACCTATTGTGTTACTCACCACTACTAAAGTTCCAGGTGAGCAGGTACCACACTTGCTTTATTCCTCATTGTACCCCAATGCCTGGAATAGTCCTTGCGCATAATACATTTTTGACACATTTTTAATGAATTAAGGCAAGATATCAAATGTCTCTGATTCTAGTGCTTTCTTCCCTTATACAACATTAGTGAGTACTTTAGGATTCTGGGATTATTTATTTGCTTAGAAGATCATGCTTCCCATATATTTGAAATCAGTCAAACTCTTGTTCAAATATTATACTGAAATAAAAAAATGAGTCAAAGAAGTTTTGCTGTGTGTAAATTAGTCTATACTTCTTTACTTCAAATTCTATTCAACATGTCCAACTACTTGATACACAGAAATTTCATAATAATATTCTCTGTTTTTACTTACCACATTGTGGTAAAAAGTAAATGGCATGTTTCAACTAATCCAGCCAGTATTGCCTTTATTTCCTCTAGCTAAGAGGGGTAAACAGAAATGGTTACCATGGAAAGTCATAAATACCACTGACTGCTATTTCCTCATTTGCTACTCTACCATGTATTAGGAGAATAAAGAGCAAAATCTCCTCCTAAAAGTCAAGTTGCAGGCATGTGCAGGGCATTACATCCAGAGCTTCTGCAGTTCATTAGGTTGCCCAGCTATAGCAGAAGTAGGGATGATAATAACGACACATAATTGAGCATTTACCCAATGCTAGGTATTGCACTAGCAACATGCTATGGTTTGAATGAGCCCTACAAAGTTCATGTGTTGGAAACTTCATCCCCAAAGCAACAGTGTTGAGAGGTGAAACCTTTAAGAGGTGATCAGGCACAGTCCTCATGAATGAATGAATGCTGTTATTGTGCAGAGTGATTTAGTTATCATGGGAGTAGGTTCCTAACGAATGAATAACTTTGGCCCCCTTCCCCCTCTATCTCTTGTCTTTCCATCTTCTACCACGGTATGACACAGCAAGATGGCACCTCACAAGATGCCAGCCCCTTGGACTTCCCAGTCTCCAAAACTGTGAGAAATAAATCTTCATTCTTAATAAATTACCCAGTCTCACGTATTGTGTTATAGCAACACAAAATGGACTAAGACAATACATTATCTCATTTCATCCTCTCACCAGGCCTATCAGTTAGGCCTGATATTTCTCCTTATTATTACACCTTTACAGAGGAAGAAGCTGATACTTAGAGATGTTAAGTTTTTAAAGTTCACTCAGCTAGTAGGTGGCAGAAGAGAGGTCCCAACCCAAGTCTTCTTTTTTTTTTTTTTTTTTAAACTATGGTAATGATTTTATAGGATTTTTGTGCTAGAAATAGATAAATGAATGAAACAAAACTGAATAATTATAGCAAAGGTCAGCTTTTTCTTACAATTTGTGTAGCTTTATTTCCTAAACATTGGCATTTTTTTTTTTTCTATCCTTAGAGAAGTGATTCTTCTGGCTCACTGCTCAGGGCTGCATTCTTAATTCCTAACAGTGACATACATCTCTGAACCTGGGAGGTGGAGGTTGCAGTGAGCCAAGATTGTGCCACTACACTCCAGCCTGGGCAACAGAGTGAGACTCCATCACACACACAAAAAATACGTATGTATAGATATTGAAATGAACTGTGGACTCCTTGCTCCCAGGTAAGAGCTTGGGACACAGTAGATGCTTAATAGATTTTTGTTGAACTGAATTAATTTTGAACTAAATTTTAGTAACTAATTTCATTAAGTGAGAACCAGCATGGCACCAAGCCTACCTGCACTGAGGTGCCAGTGAACTCACTTTTACGTGACATTTAAACACATCTAGAAATCAATGTTTTGATCTAGAGTAGGAAGAAGTCCAAGATTTATAGTTAGACATATTATTTGAAGAAGTCCAGGTTATATCTAAATATAAACCTATACAGTAAGTCACAATTACCTACACTTTTCCCCCTTACCATCAGGTTTCTCCTCTTCCTTTTTTTCTCTGCAGAATGAGCCACATAATTGCTTCAATTTGCCACTTCCCTCTGACAGATGTAGTTATATGTATATATGTAATACATACACACATACATACACATGAGTTGAAGTCAATTAAGATAACAACTGACAAGAAATTAAATATTTAAAGATGTTGTTGATTATGTAGTTATCACAAATGTCTATTTAGCATCCCATATTGGAAAGAAAACCCCACCATGATTATCTCATCTTGGCAGTCTTCCCCCACCCCCCAAACTACAACTGCTACATAGTTACTTAGAGCCTTAATTCACAGTTGTTTATTTCCTGCTTTCACATCCAAAGTTGGGGAAAACAGACCATGGTGAATTTCAAATTTCAGAGCTAATAGCATACTTCTAGTATGGTAGGTATTTATTTAACTTTAATATGAGAAGTTAGGCATCTGTTTTTCTTTCAGCTGATGACACAGTTCATTTTCTCCTCAATAATAGAGAAATTTCAAAATGCATGAAAGCCCACTTTTTGCTTCATTTCCTGTAAATAACTTTACACTTACTTCAAAGCTGACCTTTCACTTAGATCAAAATCCCTGTTACTAAGACCTTGCAGAGAAGAGAACTGAATCAATAGGATGAACATTAAAATAATTGTATCTTGCTTTATTTACTGTACCCTGAATACCTTTGAGGGGTTATAATTTCTGGGGATGCCCTGAGCACTCTGAGTGAAGTATCTGCCAAAAATCACAACTGACTAGTGCCTTGTTATTTTTTTCCACTGCTGTTTTTTAAAAAGTGCCATCAGGGAAGCTTAACTACAACAATTCTCTTTCAGTGTCGTCAGTTTTCCATGAGTTCAGGCAGGCCACCACACAGATCTCAAATACACAGAAAACTGTAAGTGGAAACCAGGTTAAAAGGGAAGGAAATGTTGTATATACTTAATATCATAGAAATCAAGTATAAAGAACAGACTGCTAAATTGTATAGTGAAATCAGGTTAACCATATTGACTGGAAACAGAATTCAAATTACCTTGCTCTTGGTTACTGGGGAGAAATGAGGAGGCTTTAAAAATAGGCACCACTGTTTTTGGCCTTTGTTTAAAATAGTAATTCCCAAGACGAAATTTCTCTTACTGTCTCTTATACGCCTGGATCAAAAGAAGCAAATCTGACTGGTTTAGAAAAATCTTTAGGGAAAACCCAATTCCTTTGTCTCTTCAACAAAGACTTTGAGTAAGAGTCTAAGTTTGCTTTAGCCTGTGCATTTTAAGAACTGGACAACACATGTACTGGGAGCCAGAGAGTTTCCTCACATGATCTGAGCCTTGGAATTCCTTTGTTTCTTGCCTTTCAGATGGAAAAAGAATAACAAGTATGGTATTGTCCACAAACTCATTGACCATTCAGTCTCCATTTTAATATACTACACATACACTGTGTGAGTGTGTCTGAAAGACGGTGGGCAGGGGAGACAGAAGAAACTGTGGGTGTTTATGGTTAATATTAATCACTTGGATAATTAATATTATTATTAGAAAATTAGAATTTTATAATTGTATTAAACCTGAAAATTATTAAATATATTGATCTTTAATACTTGGTTCCTAAGACTGTTATTTTTTAATACTGTTTTTTAGGTGCTCATTATATAAAAGGGTAGTCTCTTTCAATGAAATAATTCCCCCTTACCATCCTTTTCTCCACAGTATTCCTGTATTCATCAAGAGCAATGTCTTTATAACTGATAGGCTTTTTGGCCTCTGTCATTCCTATTTTGAACCAAATGATTAACAAATGACTGTGGTAAATGTTAGCTAACTTGGAGTTATTAGCACCAAAAGAAGCCCTTCACATATTTAGGCTAAGAAGAACACAGGATTCTGGTTTTTTTGTATACCTCAAGATCCTCCTTTTGTAATCAAAGATTTGAACACCCAAAAATGGTGACATGAAGCAAAGTGGAATGCAAAGAAATGAAGAAAAATATACTTTCCTGTCATCCATTTGTTGACTGAATCCCTGAAAGCTATTCCTTTGTCTCCCTCTTCAAGTGCTAATTTCCAGACCGCCACCTGACTGCCACCTGAGCTCATATTACTGCCCCTTGCCTAGGAAATATTTGTATAGTTCCTAACTCTGAAGCTGTGTGGCCAAAGGAAGTTATTTATGCCATCTGTAAAAGAGGGAGCAAAATGGCTGCTTTTTATCTTGTGTTCCACAAGGGTGCTCAGGAAATTTATGAAAAATCTATTCCAGTGACTGCTGAAGTATGAATGTTGAGCTCCTAATGGCTGCTAATGGGCGATCTGATTGCACTCTTCCTGTTTTCCTTACCCCCAAGTGGTCAGCCAGCATTCAGAGGGGGTAAGAAGGGGGGGGGGGGGGGGGGTTGGTGAATAATGATTGCCCGGTAAACCACCAGGGACTGGGTTTGATAATGCATCCTCACTTGGAAATGCCTGAGTAGGAAGCACCTCCGAGACATAGTCCAGGAAGGCCTCAAAAAGCTTTCCAGGTAGAGATCGGGGAGTCTCTATGATCCCCAGAACCTGGGAATCCTCCTGACAACTTTGTATTGTCCTAGGGTGCTTGGTTTAATCTGGCTGAGTCCCTTCCCTTTACACAGGCCAGTTTTCTAAAACTTGGGGGCAGATGTTTGTCTTCTACCATAAAATGCTGCTAAGAAAGAGATTTCACAACCCATTCTAAAGTTTAATTTTTCTCTAGTCTTCCAAAAATATGAAAAGTCACTAGTTACACTTTCTTGTGTAGTAAATTCCAGAACTCTTTTGTCATTTGATACAATATCTTACAAGGAAGATATGCCGGAACCATGTGGTAATAAAACCTTTTTCCATATATATTGGTAATGTTCCACAAACCAAATCAGCTTTCCTAATACAACTTTGTACAGAGATCAGACATACTAGGCCTATCACTCACCACTGATAAAAGACAGTGGTGGCCGGGCGCAGTGGCTCATGCCTGTAATCCCAGCACTTTGGGAGGACGAGGCGGGTGGATCACAAAGTCAGGAGATCGAGACCATCCTGGCTAACATGGTGTAACCCTGTCTCTACTAAAAATACAAAAAATTAGCCAGGCGTGGTGGCGGGCGCCTGTAGTCCCAGCTACTCGGGAGGCTGAGGCAGGAGAATGGTGTGAACCCGGGAGACAGAGCTTTCAGTGAGCCAAGATCGTGCCACTGCACTCCAGGCTGGGTGAGAGCAAGACTCCATCTCAAAAAAAAAAAAGAAAGACAGTGGTATCCAACAATTATCATCTCAAATATTGGATATATAACAGTTCCTTTTCTTTGATATATTTAAGAGAGAATAAGAAATCCCCAACTGTGTTAAATTCTTTACCAAGAATCACAAGAATTTTTTGATCCCTAGAGAAAGGTGATTTGACAGCAGTAAATCTGACCTCTGGGGCTACGTCTCCCCTTTACCTACTCATAATCATTTTGGTCAGCAATAACTGTTGTTTTTCAGTGTTCTCCATAAAGAGAGTGCAGAAGCTCAATTTCTCAGGTGATGGCAAAGACCAAAATAATACAAAATACTCAAGCAAAGGCAAACATTAAGGGCCTTTGAAATTTCCGTCTCTGTTGCCTATTCCCACTCTTTCCACCCACATCTACTCTCTGTGATGCAATGAAGGCCTGGGTATGTGGGTAGTAATGACTGCATAATTCTATCTTTAAAAAATCTATTGAATTAAGGAAGCTGCAGAAAATGAGGAAAACTTATTGAAAACCATCAGAACAATAAGTTCTCAAACCCGAGTAAATTGCTGCTGAGGCTTATCACTGGTGATGTTTCTCTTTCTTTATGTGGTTAATTGCTTCCTGCCTCCGTGGATGATTTTACCCGTCTTTATCAGTTTTTGTTTTGCAATTAGTGCCCAGGCATTGGCATGGTTCGTCTGGTACTCCATTAGACTTGTGGCAAGACAAAAGCCAGGACTAAAGGAAGAAAATTAATTGCTTACCCTGTTAATGTCAATTCATTTTCACCTTCTTGCTTTGGCCTGATTTCACCATACTGTTGACAAATTATATTTTTCTTGTTAGTTATTTGATCCTCAAAAGCTTAAAATCAGCCCAGGTAGATGAGGAAGAAAAGACAGCATTAAAACCACTGTTATTGCCTCTGGTGAGATATGTAGTTTTGGGCTAAGGCACAAGACTTCTGCCCAACATGAACAGGCTGAGATGAATCTAAGCCAATTTTGATGAATGGCCAGCAGAAGACAAGATCTTGGAGTTTGCTTGAGCAAACCGTAAGAAGCTACTCTCTAAATTTTTCTGACTTTAAACCAGAGCTCTTACATGCAGAGGCACTTCTCAGCTCCAGTTGATATAGCCTGGAGCAGTGCTGCCACAGGTAGCAGTGCTGCCCCTAGACATCACCCTCTCCATTTTTCAGTAGTTCCCAAAGGACCTTCCACCACTCCAGATCCACATGACAGATACATCCAGAGTCTAGAACTTGAGGGTCAGGCGGCTCTTCCTCCCTCTAGAGCCCAGAAGCCAGTCTGGATTAGGGTAAGCCTATGGTCTAAGGAGATCAAATACACTTGACTGGCTCCATTTATTCCATCACAGGCCACACTAGGAGCTGTCGTTTTAGGGATACACAGGAACATCACTGTCTCTGTCTTTCAAATGGCTTTATTTGCTGCTTTTGACTCAGGACTAGGTTGGCCAGATGTAATAAGTAAAAATACAGGATGCCTAGTTAAATTTGAATTTCAAACAAACAAGTCATTTCTTAGCATAAATATGTCTCATGTAATATTTGGCCTGCTTTTACAATACTGTTGACCATATCTTTATTGTTAGTTATCCAATACTCAAAGGCTTAAGATAAGCCCAGGAATACGGGGGAAGAAGGATGACATGACATCCTTCTGGCGATGTGCTTACTTTGAGGCTGGAGTGCAGCCTATATTTTTTAGTACAAATATGTCCCATGCAACATTTGAGACATACTGGAAAACAAAACAAAATATTATTTGTTGTTTACCAGATATTTAATTTTAATTAAGTATCTTGTATTTTAATATTCAAATTTAATTATCTTGTATTTTACCTGGAAACCCTACCAGGACCCTTGACATCTCTCCTGAAATACAAAGGAGCAAAAGATTCCCTGTGCACAGATAGTTCTTTACCTTTATACTACGTAAGGAGCCCCAGCTAGAGCCCCAGTTGTGCTTACCCTGAGAATAGGGCATATTTAGGTCTGTTAAACGGAGAAGAGAAATCCCACCAAGGTCCATTAAAATGAGGAACCAAAGAGTATCCCAAGAAAAAACTCATCCTCAGGGATGACAGCCAAGGTAAATGAGTTTGAGGCACTATCATAGAAAAAGGGGTGATTCTGAGCACAGAAGACCTCCTCCCTCTGATTGCCTTCCTTCTCCACACCTAGGGACCAGGCCTTAGCAATGGGGGTGGTGATACAAAGACACGGGGCATAAAACAAACAAAAGAATGTAGCATTGGAATCAGGAGTTTCCGCATCAGCAGGGGAGCATCATCAACATGAAGCTAGGACTGCCTCCATGTCCACATCGATGGGCGCTGGCAGCAGAGCTGGCACTGTGGCCGACGCCACCAACAGGGCTGTCTCTGCAGGTGCTAGCGGGAGGCATCACCACAGCAATCTGAGGCAGGATGAGAGAAAACTAGCCAAGGCGTTAGGCAATCAAAACAGCCAGCCTGAGAAGATACTCATTTAATTAACATTTACTAACGTAGCATGCAGTCTGTTATGTGTAGCTAATAGTACAGTGAAAAGATATGATCCCTAACATCATGGGGCTCACAATCTAGTGCAGGAAAGCAACAAGACCATAGACAATCACAATGTTGTATGGATAGAGCAATGATAATTTGCGAGCACATATGAGGGGCACCTAACCCTTCTTCAGTTTGGTACAGTAGGTTTTCCGAAGATACGACTTCTATGTTGAAACCCAAAGGACCAGTAAGAATAATTCAGGAGGAAGAGTCCATATGAGGCGCGCCCCTAAAAAATTTCTCATCTAAGGCCGGGCGCAGTGGCTCACGCCTGTAATCCCAGCACTTTGGGAGGCCGAGGCGGGTGGATCACCTGAGGTCGGGACCAGCCTGACCAACATGGAGAAACCCCGTCTCTACTAAAAATACAAAATTAGCTGGGCGTGGTGGCGCATGCCTATAATCCCAGCTACTAGGGAGGCTGAGGCAGGAGAATTGCTTGAGCCTGAGAGGCAGAGGTTGTGGTGAGCTGAGATCGTGCCATTGCACTCCAACCTGGGCAACAAGAGTGAAACTCCGCCTCAAAAAAAAAAAAAAAAAATTGTCATCTATTTGGGAGAAATCTGAGGGGGCTGGAGTTCCCATCTGAATGGTGGAAGAATTTGGGAAATGTTGATTTGTGAAAGTTACTCTCACTCTCTTTTTCCCTGTTAAACTGGTATGACTGGAGAAATACCCACCACTTGCTAATGGCTTAGTCTGAGAGTTAACGTTGAGACAATACCATGGTAAGCGTAAATGACATGGAGATCTAAGATCTCATAACCCTCAGCTTCCAGCACTATGCTATTGCAGATTCTCTGCATCACCTCACCAGTTTGCTGACATTACACAGGCAAACAGTATTCTTTGCCCTATATTTTGCATATTGCAAGTCCTAAAGAAAGTATTGCCAATGCCAAAGAATGAAATTATCTTTCCTTCCCATTGTCAGATCCAAGAAGGGATCTCATTTACAAAAACAACCTAAATGCAGCATTGATGAGGTTATTGCGGCTCCTCTTGAAGTATCTCTCCATCAGGTTGTGCATAACTGATTTCTCTTCCTCTGGTCAGGGCAGCCTCAAAATAATAGGTTTCAGAATAAGAAAACAACTATTTTTTTTGTTTAATCTTAATAATAGGGTATTTCAGGTTTGTCTAATGAAAACCAGAAGCTGATGATCTAACACAATCAAATACTAGCTTTTGTGCAAGAAGAAATAGTAAAATAACGTAGGACCTTGTCTAAATAAGACTTACAAATGATGCCAGCTAAATGGGAAAAAATAGCAATAACCTTTTAAAACATTAATTTAGACTTTTATTGGAATACAAAGGATCTCTAGTGTCTGAAAGCAGGCATTGTCTCCCTTTTTTATTTCAATAGAACTGTGGCTTGAATATAACACAGCAGGGTGTGTGTTTTCTAAAGTTGGGTCATTATCAGAGTGTTCACTGCCGTTTGCCAATAAGCCTTTATTTGGCAAAGTTTAAAACTGCTGACAAATGGGATTCTTCCTGTAGCAGTATAACATGGTACAGCTAAATATGCCTAATTACAAAAGTCCTCCAAGGGCAGTCAAGAAATCTATGCTTTTGAGAAGATTCAGATGGACAATCCTCAAATATTAATAGGAAACAGGAAAATCTTTGAGCCCTCGGTCATCTCACTCTTGCTCCTATTATTATGGATTTTAAGTTGCAGGGACCTGTGAGATTATTCAAAACAATGTCTAGTTTTATCCGAAGCTGCAGGGATTTCCCATTTCCATAAATTTCTCTGGAGACATTTAAGAGGCAGTTTTTACTTCTGCACATTTTGGTCCATGGGTTTCTGTGGGTGTGTGTCTGTAACTTTCCTTCCCTGTTCTAATTTGTCCCTGTTCAGAGACAAATAAGTTGGAAGATTGTTATCCAAAACTCCAAACAACATTAATTCCTTGCACATATTTTGTGTTTTTAGACTCCAAGAATGATAATAGACAATCTCTTTAGAATGTGGAAGGGGGACAAATGTCAAACCATTTAATCACAATCTCCACCTCCAGGAGCCCCTCTGAAAGAACAGAAGCCTTACTTGAACTGGATTTCATGGGAAAATCTGTGCCGCGAACCTTGCTCTCTAATTATAGCTAGGGGAACGTGAGGTTTGTTTGGAATCAGATGTAGCTTTCCACTACCATAATTACACATTTTATTTCAAACACCTCACTGCAGTGTTTGAAGATGTTAGCACAATTGCACTAAGTATCATCCTGGAGTTCTTGCTTGGGAGGTTTGGTAGAGAATGAAGGAACAGGACAGCAATTGAAATGATGAGTTTATAGGAGTTTAATAATTTCATGGCTGGAAGTACGACACAAAGAAATGAGCAATGGGCTTTTTATTCAGAGCTGGGAGTTCTCATCTCAATTCTGCAGCCTAACTGATAAGACCTTTTACTAACCAGGTAAAACAATTAGCAACTGGGATCACACTGCTGGACGGATGCTGAGGAACATTAATTAGCGTCTCAAAGGACTTTAAATAAATACATACATCTAGAGATGACTTTTCATAATGTAGTTAAGAAGAATGCTTATTGAGAAAGAAACTCAGTGTCTATAATCCAGTGCTGACTAGCATGCTTAGTTATGGTTAAATCTTCCAGTAAGCCAAGAATGAGGGAAGAAGAGGGAGGGAGGTTGGGACCAATAGAATAAGTGGTGGAAGTGGGTGCTGTTCAACCATATGTAGAGGAATTAATCAGCTCTTTTTCACAGATTTAGGGCCCTCAATCCTTACATAATTCCCCAGATATTTGTGCTACCTGCCCCCTTCCCCTCCATGTAGCTGACCTTAGAAGAGAGGGACCACTGAGCTTACTATCTGATGAATGGCTCTATTTTTACTGTGAAATTACAGGAAGTGGTTTCAATTGAGAATAATAGAAACAGTAACAAATAATAAGAATACTTACTATCCTGTGTTAGATCATCTGGCAGGCTATCTGATGAGAGAGAGGGTTTTGTCTTGGGAAGTTTTAGAAAAGAGGCCAGATACATACCAAGTACTACTCTAGGTGTTTCACAAACATTTTGTTTCACTCTTATACAAATCTCGTGGAACAGAAGTGACTTTCTCATTTTAGATTCTAGGGAGTGACAGGGGACGAATCAAAGGTAATTTGGAGTGAAGGCTGCCCTGATCAACTTCCAATGCATTGGATTATTTGCATTTCATCATTTTCTCAGTACTATGGAATCGTTGTGATCCATGAATAATATTAATAATAATCCCCTACATTTGTATGGCATTTAATACTAATGGTTTTCAAATAAGTTTCACATGCATTACCTCACTGGACTCTCAAAAACAAGCCTGTGGGTTGGTCAAACAGGAATTACTACCTTCATTTTAAAAATAGTGAAACTGAAGCTCAGAGCGGTGGCATGCTTTATTCAGGGCTAAGACCAGAGTCCAGCTTCTGTTAGAACTCAGCCTTGCTTCCTGTTTTCCCTCTGGAGACCTTGAGGAAGACCGCGGGCCGCCAAATAGCTACCATGATTTTGCTAAACCCTGTACCAACTCGTGGACGGTAGTCTCATTAAATGCTCAAGATCTTTGGATGGAGACCAAGAACTCTCTATCTCTGCAAAAATCTCTATAGAAACATTTTTCTCTTTACTCTGCCTCCTCATTTAAATGCTAAAATATTTACAGTGATAAGTCAGATAACATCATGCTGCCTTGTGAATTTTTAGGGAAAAGAATTTGTAGGAGCACATGATAAGGCTGGGAATTTTCTACTGCCTGGCACAGTGGAAGAAATATTTGTCTAGGTGTTAAGACATGTGGGTTCTGGTCCTGTCTCCTTCACTTACTAGCTGTGTAACCTGTTACTTGTGTTAAAATAAATCCTCAAACAGTTTCCTAGTTTATTAAAGGGACAGTCCTGATAAAATCGTGATGTGTGAGGGCCTTTAAAAATTGTATACTTATTTGGGTGCGGTGGCTCATGCCTGTAATCCCAGCACTTTGGGAGGCCAAGGCAGGTGGATTACCTGAGGTCAGGAGTTCGAGACCAGCCTGGCCAACATGGTGAAATTTCCATCTCTATTAAAAATACAAAAAATTAGCTGGGCATGGTAGTGGGTGCCTGTAATCCCAGCTACTAGGGAGGCTGAGGCAGGAGAATTGCTTGAACCTGGGAGGCAGAGGTTGCAGTGAGCCAAGATCATGCCACCTCACTCCAGCCTGGGCAACAAGAGTGAACCTCCGTCTCAAAAAAAAAAAAAAAAAAAAAAAAGAAAAGTAAAATGTATACTTACACGTTTGTGTGCCACACACAAACATGGTGACATGCAATATGATCACATAAAATACAGATGATTTTCAATCTACTATAACCACAAGGGGATGGAAAAGGTTTCCATGTCCATATCATTGTGGTAGTATGGTATCTTACACAGGAGCACCCTCAGGATATAATTTCTATAATATTATTGGTAGCAGGAGCTTAACTATTTGAAGGAAACCAGACAGGTTTCTCATAAGGAATTCCTTCTCTTGGGATCCTGAGGCAGGCCATGAGATCTGGTAGGTTTTGACAAGAGAAAATGGGAAAGCCTGCTCAGGGCCAGTCTGGCTATACGTACTCACTACTTGCTTATAGTTGAAATGATTTTGAAGAATTGTATACAGTATTGCTATTAGCAGTGAATTGGGGAGGCAGGACAGGGGACAAACCATGGGACTCAGAGTCAGAAAGGGCTGAGTCCAAATCTAAGATATATCACCTGCCAGCTGTTATGAGTCTGTTGTCTGACCTTTTTGACCTTCAGCATCTTCAACTGCGTGAGCTGATCGCACCATATCATAGTTTACTTTGAGGATTAGAGGAAATCTCTGTGTAAAGGACCTCAAATACTTGCCATGAGATAGGTACTCAGTAAATGCAGCATCAGGATTTTCTACATGCCTCATCCTACAACAAGGACTCTGAATACAGCAGTGAGGCAGGATTGTGTCATCCAAACCTGAGGGTTCCTCATCTATTGACAGTTGTTCATTTGGGTTTGTAAGAGAGAAGTAGTTTGATGTTGAAAATGCTGTTGGCTACTTATTTTTGTTGAGATTCTTTAAAGGTGAAAAGAGGCAGTTGGCAGCCCTTTTTAATGTAGAAGCTCTGAGAAAAATGGTGCCAGACCAACCTGTTTTGGCACACCCTTTGCTGAAAATGAAAGGCCATGTGGTCTCCTGGGGATCATGAGACTTGAGTTCAACCTTTCAGCTAGCCTAGAGTAAGATCATGTTCTATCCTTCATTTATTAAAAAAAAATTTATAGAATACCCACTTATGAGTTAGTGCCAAACTCGTTATAATGTACTTAGTATCTGGCTCATTGTAGGTACAAGAAAATTTGTAATAAGTAATTACATGCATGACTGAAAAAACGATATTATATATGTTATACAGCTAAACTTTTTTTGTCAATACTTCCTTTTCTATAAGATGAGTGATGTGGACTATAATCTTCCAGCTACCCTCAAATTCCCGAGTTTTAACTTATATATTTATGTAGCTTTAGATACGATCTAGGTCCCGACATGACTGTAATATGGATACATAAAAGTTTATAGCATAACCCTTATTTTTATACTTCCTGCACTTATCATTTTTTTCATCCTTTATCCTTGAATTCATAACAGTTTTAGGAAATGATTCATGAATGCACTAAACCTCCCTTAATCAGATATATGAAAAATTATATTGTTAGTTTATATTTTTTTAAATTGTAGATCTGATTTATGGCTTTTATAGTTCCAGTCAGAATCTTCTGGATTCAACTCTTCCATGAGCAAAGGCTATGTGTTTTAAGTAGAAAAAATTTCTTTACCCTTTTCATGTAAGGGAAGAAACAAAGACAATTTAACTAAAACTTTCCTTTTTTCTTTCTCTCCATTGATTTCTGGCTAAAACCCTTCTTGGGCAAATTTTGCACCCAAGTAAAACTGTTTGGTTATAAGGAAAGGAAAACGAATTTAGAGATGATGTAGTTTTTTGCACTCCAGTCTGATTTCTAAATCTATCACATGCACATTGTGGGGGTATTGTTCAGAGCAAAATATGCACTTGGGGTACCCCTGTGTTGTGTCTTAAAAGGGGGATTGTTTTTGCCACAGGACATAGAAAAGAATGGTCTGATGCATGCTAGTCACATCACCTGCCACTCTGAAAGAACAGTGAGGGGCTTTAGGCATAATGAAAATGAGGAGTAAAATGCTGGGTGTTTATCTCCAGCATTCCAGATAGAAATATATCTCTGTCCAGTGAGAAGCATCTCCTTTAACAAGACTGTGGTGCATTCATCTCTTCCACGTATACACGATGAGCACACCTCATCTGTCACGTCGGGACATGTTAAAAGGAACCCTCTTCCCCGGCTCCTTTCTACTCTGAATAAGTAATTATGAAAAACAAATCATTGCCATGTCTCTTTCTTTCTTCATTTTTATTGGGTTTTGTCTGCCTGTCTCCCATGGACATAAAGAATTGTTCTGTTCATTCAGATTCCATGATTTTCTTTGGGGGGTTGTTTCAGATAAAACAGAAGGTCTGATTTTGTCGGGCATGTAGCTCTGAAAGTCTCTTAGAGCAACTATACATATGAATTTGAGGGCAAAATGTCACCCTCTAAGTGAACTGAATGGAGAAAACACAATAGAAGTCTGTTAAAATGCTGCTTTGGGTAACATGAAAAAAAAAAAAAAAAAAAGCCTAGATGTGGTCATTCTTTCTGGAGGCCTTGTAGGTGCCTGTCTACACTATGATTTGCAGGGTGCCTACCCGCCTGCAGCTGAATATTTCTTTGTATTTAATGCATTGCTTTCCCTGAAATGTTGGGGATCAAATTTGAAGTGGGGAAATGTCCTTCTGGCCTGAAAAGTCTTAAAATTCTGAAAAATACACACACACAGACACACACATGCACGCACGCTACCTGATAGAAGACAGGAAGAAGTAGTGTGTGTGTATGAGAAAGACAGTGCATGTGTGAGCTGATTAGATGATCTCATCAAGTGGTTTGGAAACCAAAGGACAGAGGAGTTGAGACCAAGCTTTAAGTCCATCTACATTTTGATGAATGGGATTCTGCCCAGACAGGAAGCTAGAAAGGCATAAAACAGGCCTGCTTAGTATGGATGTGAAGTTGATTTCTGAATCCTGACCTCACATATAGGCCTATTGCTTAAGGCAGCATCTCAAACCTCCTCACTTTAGGATCTCCCTCTTGAAGGCTCTGTGACGAACGCTGCCTTCCACTGTGACATGCAACCCAGTGATGTGCCTCATCCATGGTATCACAGAAGCTCTTCAAAATTGAAAAGTAGGCCAAGTGTGGTGGCTCACACCTGTAATCTCAGCACTTCGGGAGGCCGAGGTAGGCAGAACACAAGGTCAGGAGTTTGAGACCAGCCTGGCCAACATGGTGAACCCCTCTACTAAAAATACAAAAAATAAAAATAAAAAAATTAGCCAGTCGTGGTGGCATATGCCTGTAATCTCAGCTACTCAGGAGGCTGAGGCAGGAGAATTGCTTGAACCCAGGAGGTAGAGGTTGTGGTGAGCTGAGATCATGTCACTGCACTTCAGCCTAGGTGACAGAGTGAGACTCCATCTCAAAAATAAAATTGAAAAGTTAAGTTGTCAGCCGGGTGCAGTGGTTCATGCCTGTAATCCCAGCATTTTGGGAGTCCGGGCAGGTGGATCATTTGAGGTCAGGAGTTCAAGACCAGCCTGGCCAACATGGTGAAACCCTGTCTCTGCTAAAAATACAAAAATTAGCCGGGTATGGTGGTGTGTGCCTGTAGTCCCAGATACTCGGGTGGCTGAGGCAGGAGAATTGCTTGAACCCAGGAGGTGGAGGTTACAGTGGGCTGAGATCGCGCCACTGCACTCCAGCCCAGGCGACAGAGTAAGACTCTGTCTCAAAAAAAAAAAAAAAAAGAAAAGAAAAGAAAAGAAAAGAAAAGAAAAGTAAAGTTGCCCTTAGTCTGTCTCTGTTTGCCTCTGTCTGCTGTCTGTCCCCTTCTCTTTGTCTCCTTCTATCTTCTCTCTGTCTCCTTCTCCTTCTCTCTTTTCTTCTAAATTTCTCTGTTGATCTCTCCCTCTTCCTTTGTCCCTCCCTGGCTCTGCCTGTCTCTCTGTCTTTATTTGATCCATCACTGCCATGTTCTTAACTGTCACCTCAATGCATATGACTCTCGAGTCATCATAGCCAGTAGTAAATTGTCTTCTAACTTGTACTCCAAAACTTCTAACTACTTGTTGGATATCTTCGCCTGAATATTCTATACCTCAAATTATCATGTACCTAACTAAATTAAATTCAATATCTAAATAATTGACTTGAAATCTCATTAACAATTTTTGACAAATACAAAAGTTATTGCCATCACAGCAAGAAAAGCTTTGCTCTTCCTCCTGATTTGTACATCAAACATTGACTGAGTCTCTACTGTGTGGGAGTGGTGAAGTCACAAAGCTGAAAAAGATAATCCCTTCTCTCAAGAAGCTCAGCTTCAATGACAAGTGTGTAATCAGAATACCCAGCGCTTGGATATGAGACCTTGCATGATAAAGTGAGAGCACACAGGAAGGACACCTAACCCAGCCTGGGAGCAGGGAGGGGGTGAGGGTGCCCGGGAAGACTTCTGGGAAGAGGTGACACTTACCTTGAATCCTAAGGGTTGTATGGGAGTTAATCTAGTAAGGGGATGGAGAGAGACGTCAGCATTTCTTGAAGCATTGGCAACAGTACACAAGCCCAGACAGACAGCCTGGCAACTCTGAGGAACTGCAAGTAGTTCAGGATGATGAGAGCAGAGAGTTAGGGCAGGGACGTGCTCAGAGCACCCACACCCACAGCTTTGGGGTCTTAGAGTCATTAATGAGCGACCCATTCCCCCTCACCCTACATAAGATAGTATTAAGCCCTGAAAATTTGACTGCCACCAGATAGTCCTCGTCTCCATCCCTGTGGTCACTACTTTACCCTTGTAGGACCACTGTACTAACCCCTGCTTGACAGTTTCCAGGCCTCTCCAACTCTAATTTATTTTGCCTCCCATTACAACATTTTTCTGAAGGCTCCTTGCTTAATGCGTGTTCTACAGTCCAGCAGCATCAGCATCACCTGGGAGCTTCTTAGAAATGCAGAATCTTAAGCCCCTCCCTAGACCTACTGAATCTGAACGTATACTTGAACAAACTCTCTTGGTGATCTGAATGCACATTAAAGTCTGAAAAGCATTGCTTTAAAGCATAGCTCTACTTTTCTCCCATCACTGCTGAAACACAAAACCTTCTGTTGCTCACTGGTGCCTGCTGAACATACTCCAAACTCCCTCATCTAATTTTCATTTCCTTCCAGCCTACCAGGACACTTTCCTTTTTCAGAACATGCTCCATCCATCCTTCCTCAGCTCCTGCCTTTGCCCTTGCCTGGGACATTCTCTCACCTCTCTTTATCCTTCTGATCCATAGGGCTGAGCTAAAATGCAGCCTCTTCCTTGATTTCTCCAAGGGATGCCTCTCCCATCATTGGGCATCCCAAGTATTTCCACTATTTCCGCTATTTCTTCTTAGTCTTTCATATCTTGCAGTACAGTTATGAGTTATATTTCCTGACAGCTAGTAGTCCGAAAGCTCCTGAAGGGCAGAACCTATATCTAACTCATATAACTGGCCCTTGATATGGTTTGGATCTGTGTTTCCACCCAAATCTCATGTTCAGTTGTAATTCTCAATGTTGGAGGTGAGGCCTGGTAGGAGGTGATTGGATCATGGGGTTGGCTCCTTCATGAATGGTTTAGCACCAACTCCTCAGTGCTATTCTCATGATGGTGAGTGAGTTCTCACATCTGGTTGTTTAAAAGTATGTGGCACCTTTCCCCTCTTTCTTTGTCCTGTTCCTGGCATGTAAGACACCTGCTCCTGCTTTGCCTTTCACCATGAATAAAAACTCCCCTGAGAGCTCCCCAAAGCAGATGCTGCCATGCTTCCTGTAGAGCCTGCAGAACCATGAGCCAACGAAACCTCTTTTCTTTATAAATTACTCAGTCTCAGGTATTTTTTTTATAGCAGTGGGAGACTAATACAGCCCTTATGATTTTAGTTCATAGGTGATCAATACTTAATTTTAAGATAAATTATTGAAAAAATGTTTATAGCCAGGCACAGTGACTCATGCCTGTAATCTTGGCACTTTGTGAGGCTGAGGCAAGAGGATCGCTTGCACTTGAGGCTAGGAGTTTAAGACCAGCCTGGGCAACATATTGAGATCTCATCTCTACTATAAATAAAAATATTAGCCAGATACGGTGGTATGCAACTATAGTCTCAGCTACTTGGGAGGCTGAGTTGGGAGGATCACTAAGCCCAGGGGTTTGAGGCTGCAGTGAGCTATGATTGCACTCCAGTCTGGGCAACAGAGTGAGATTCTGTCTAAAAGAATAGGTGAAAAAGAGTAAATGCGTATTGCTATCAACAGCAAAAGAAATATAAACTCATTCAGCACTCACTTGGTAACATCCAACAAATGACCTCTACTGAATTTAAATGACAAATCGAGAAATGACTTATTCCCAACTACTATAGCTATTAAAAATATATAACGGACAGAGAAGATGAAATGTCCAGTTGAAGTTCTGTCCAAATGTTTAAGTGTTAAAACTCTGCAGTTCTCACTTACCTTAAATATCATATAGCACATGGCCAGCAAGAACTCTAGGTGTTTAAAACTCATTCTCTCTTTTCTTCCAACTAAACCGAGGGACCATGGGGGCTAGCCACAAACCCTTTGATCATTTTCTTCAGTGTATAATGTGAAATTTGTTTCAGTCTCCTGACACATGAACACATTTACCAGAAATATTCCTTAGAGCCAATTTGTATAAAGCAAGGAAGAGTCATGGTGGGTGTAGCAGAAACTTGCAATGTTTCCAGGCAAGGAAATACTGTGTTCACAGAATGCTGATTTGGTAAAAGAAGGAGAGGAGTTTTGCTGGGAGAATACCAATGTAGTTTAACAATGCAGCTCAAACATGTCGGGGCATTCTAGGTGACCAGCTCTCAATGACAAGCCCTCAAGACAAGCAGCCTGCCTGCCAGAATCTCACAGATTGGATGCAAGCAAGGGAAATGCTCCATCTATCTCTCCCAAGGTGGAGGAACCAAGGAGGGCACTGCAGTTATATTAAGTGATTCTAATTATCACATTTCTACAGCCAGAATGCAGGGTAGTTTTACCCACTGATTCTCCCAGCAGGAGCCAGCCAGAAGAAAAATTAAGAGGATGCTTTGGAAATCTTTTTTCATACTCAAGTTCATAGATGGTCAAGCTATAAAATTTAGGCCTCATCTGAATTTTCTGCTTTGGTTTTTAGAATTTTTTTTTTTTTTTTTTTTTTGCATGAGGTCCCAATTAATTCAAAACAATGAGGCATCCCTTAGTCCCAAATGATGCTTGCTCCTACGCCTGTACCTTTCCTTGTCCTATCAAAACATCAAAGCTTGTAGTAGTATTATTTGTTAGGAGGACCACAGGATGGCAGTTAAGCATGTGGTCCCTGGGGTCAACCCACCTGGGTTCAAGCCCTTACCCTGCCTCTTCCTAACTGTATCATCCTGGCAAGTTATTGTAACATTCTGCTTATTGAATCTTGCCTTTCTTTCACATTTTGATATTTTGATCATCATGAATTTATTAGGATTAATTTTTATTTTTTAAAGGATTACATTAAAATATTATTACTCTTGATTACTGAGATTTTTGACATTCTCTCAAATTTCTTACCCAAAGCAAGTGAGGTAGTGGCCTGTGTTTCAGTTGCCTCATCTATAAAGGAAAGTTAAAAATAGTGGCCGGGTGTGGTGGCTCATGCCTATAATCCCAGCACTTTGGGAGGCCAAGGTGGGTGGATCACGAGGTCAGGAGTTCAAGACCAGCCTGACCAACATGGTGAAACCCCGTCTCTACTAAAAATTCAAATAATTAGCCGTGCGTGGTGGCGCATGCCTGCAATCCTAGCTACTCAGGAAGCTGAGGCAGGAGAATCACTTGAACCCGGGAGGCAGAGGTTGTAGTGAGCTAAGATCGTGCCACTACACTCCAGCTCTGGGCAACAGAGCAAGACTCCGTCTAAATAAATAAATAAATAAATACAATACAATAAAATAAAAATAGTAATGACGCCATTGGATTGTCACAAGGAATAAAAAGGTAATATACTTACAGTGTTTAAAACAACACTTTGCAAAATATGTGAGCTCTCACTATGATTTTCTTTGACTCTGCAAATCTGTTTTTCCTACACTAGAGAAGGAGGACTACCTTAACAAAGCTTCTCAAACTGAACTTTAAGAAAGAATCACCTAGAGAGCTTGTTAAAAATAGATTCCTGGACCCTGCCCCCAGAAATCCTGATTCAGTAGGTCTCAAAGGGGGCCTGAGAATTTGCATTTCTAACAAGCTCCTAGGTGCTGCAGCTACTCTGGGGACAAAACTCTTGAGCAGTCTGCAATACAGAAAATGCAACTGGAGGGCTCCCTATCAAATGTTGGATTGATTTGCTACCAGCATATATACTTGCTCCAAATAATAGCTGCTCCTACCAACCTCCTCTCAGACATTATCCAGGTTCATGTTGAGAAATAGAATCAGTTGCCAATTGCCTCTGCAGCTTTTATCTGCATATCATAGTCTTTCCTTTAGAACTTGTAGCTGTCTTATCAATGCTCATCCTGACTTTGTAAATGAATACTTAGAAAAACATTGCAGAAGTGTCTAAGATCACACAACAACAAAGTATTTTCAGTATTGGTTGCTAAAGAGGTCCAGTATCTCAGTTCAGTTCAGTTCAGTTCAGTTCAGTTCAGTTCAACAAACTCTCACAGATGGCAGGCACTGTGGATAAAAAGATGGGAGGACCCAGGACATACACTCAGAGTACACAGTCCTTTAGGGGAGAGGGATACATGAACATTGACTTATGATTCAGGATGTGACAAGATAGTAACATGCAGAGAGTGCCATGGAGGAGCAGAGAGGGCACCTTAACCTATCCTAAAGGTGCCAGCTAAGATGTCCTGGAGGAAGCATTAGGTAAAGTGACTCTTCTCCACATCTGAGGGTTACTGCCAGTGGCCTGTGAAGCCCCACTAGCTGTAACACTCTGGCCTCTTGGCTCCTGATTCACTCTGCCAGACGTGTGCTGGGTCCCAATCCTCCCTGTTCTCCCAGGGAGTGCCTGCTGCCAGGGAGCAGTGCTCTGCTATTCCACGTGGTAAGTCTCACTGAGCAGGCCCTCCTAGATGCCTATGACTGCGTAAATAAGTCTGCCTAATTGGGGACTTCACTTGCCAAGCTTCATCTTCCACCTTAGCCCTTTTTTAAAATGAAGAACAGTGATGTTTTTTAATTCATTTGGAATTCAGGTGGGAAAGAGAAAGGCTCTATATTGGGCTCACTTCAAAACTTCAAGAGAGGTTAGTATCCAAGCTGGGCCAGAAAGGGTGAAGAGAATGCATCAGATGATGATGAGATTCCCATAAAGGAAGTGGTCCTGGGAACGCTGACAGGGCTGAGAAATATTTAGTTCCACCCTGCCTTCTTGTTGGTCACATTCCTTAAAATGGTCCTTTAAAACAGGGTCAGCTTTTCTATGATGAGACCTTGTGCATTTCTCTGAGCCCTATTTTCCTCTAAACAATACTACTCACCTCATAGGCGCTGTAACAATTCAATAAAAAAATATATATGTAAGAGGAAAGTCTCTGGCTACCTAGAACACCCTGGTCCAATGTTTAGCTGTTACTCTCCAGGTTGCAAAGGACTGCGCTTTGTTTCTACTACGTTGCTCAGTGATGAATGCTTACTGGAAGCCTAGTCACTTCTTCAGAGCAAGAGAAAGAGAAAGAACTGTCCCAGCCCCGCCCCTCCTGCTCTCCTTGAATGTGTACATTCCAGAAGCAAAGGCCCAACAAGCTAACTCATGGTCTAAACATTTCTAGCTATGCTGCTGGGCAAAATGATTACAGCTTGAATAATGGCTCTTGCCTGATGTGTGTCTGGGACGTAACTGCAATGTGGCCTCTGTGGATTGGGAACCATCAAGTATTACAAGAGGAAACATAAAAGAAAACACAGCACATAAACAAGCTCCCAGGATCACTGACATAACAAGCTTCTTTACTTCACTACGTAAAACCCACAGAGGAAAAGGGTTGTGCTGACCGCCCCCCACTGGTTCCTATTTCCAGCTCATGGAAGAATTGGCCCTCTGCCTGTCTGCAGACAGGAAATGCTCCTGGTTTGCTAACATGCTTCGCCTCCGTAACCCAGGGCTTCCATCTGTCCACATAGTCAGACTCTCTCCCCCAACCACACAGAGGAGCCTGTTTTCTTCTGACCCCTTCTGCTCTCATCTTCTCCTCAACCCCCTGCAAGGACTGGAGATGGCTCATGTTGGCCCTGTGCCCAGGCAGCCTCCTCCTCCTCCACCCCTCACACACCAGAGGTTCATGAAATTAGTCACTTGGACTTTCCATGGTTTCACTGAAGGTCACTTGCTTTAACTGTCAGCCAGGGAAGAGGCATCTCTGCAGGGAGCTGCAGGGCTGTGGTCTCCCTCCTTGAGAGGGAGGCTAGCTCTCATTGTTGGGATGGCTGCCCCTGGATAGCGCCCGTTTACTGCCCTCCAACTAGAAGGCAAGAGCTCCCTCCAAGACACCGAGGAGGAAGTCAGTTCCCCAGTGACCACTCATGCTTCCATCCTTGACAGGATAAGGCGATTGCCTAAGCCTTTCATGCTTCATTTTTTCCAACTAGAAAAACAAGGATACTTTTCAGATCGCAGAGGTGATCTGAGGACATATTAACCAATTTCTGACAACCACCTTAAGTTTGACCAGAGGAAGTAAAGAATGGTCATGGTTCATCCAGAAGTACTAAGATTAAATAACAACAACAACAATTCTATCTATTTTGTTGGTGAGGAAAAGCAAATTACCAGTGAAAGCTAAACCTAGGTCTCTTTATACAATGTTTCATCTATGAGCTGGAACTTTAGTATTATGAGGCAATAAAAACAAAACACAGCAGAATCCTAAACTCAATGTTCTTTTGGCCCTGTGTCTCACTTGCAGGGGTGGTGGACTCGGTAACTGCAGTGGTTTTAAAGTCCCCAGCCATGTCTCATTCAGGCAGTCAAGGCAGACTCAGAAGGCAAGAGGGTTCAAATTGTTTCCCTGGCAGTGCTGAGATGATTCAGCAGAGGAAGAAAGTGCCAGAAAGGCAGACACTACAAGAAGAGATTGATAAACATTCTGTGCTTTGTAGGTTTCTTAATGCTGACATTTGGAGAATGCAGTGAAGTTTCAAAACTCCAATAGTAAAGATGCATGTCAGAATGGGTCAGACTTGTGATGCAGAAGCTTCCTTTCTAATAGGAAGTGACGCCTGGTAGGAGAAACAGGCTGTCCTACTTGATGTTCTCATGTCCAAAGTTAAGAGCTTCCTCAAACATCCTGATATAACATCTAAGAGCTTTGCCTATGAAATCACATAAAGTATATAAGGTAATGTTTATCATCCTGTGTCTCACCACTGGTGGTCTGTGGAGGAACAGCAACTGCTACAGTAGGAGAATAATTTTCACTGTGGAACTTCATGGGACTTTGGCAAAATGCCATCAGCCTTCCGACCCACTTAAACGTTACCTCTCCCCACCACCATTCTTGTCAGTTCACTGGCAAGAATCACATGCTCATGGAGTATGCATGAAAATCATTAGAAATAACTGATACGTATCTCTTATATGAAATTTGACTTTTGCAAGGGAAAGGGTATTTTACTTATCTGTATGTGTCTATGATCTACCTATTTATCTCTACATCAATATTAGACATATTTAATCCCTACATAGAATATACAGATGATTGATAGCTAGATACAGATATAAATAATGCTTGTATATGTGGGTTCCGAAAGATTTCCGTGGCCAGAAAGAATCCAAATAAAGAGAAAGGTTAGGAACTATGTATTTGCTGTTTATATTGCCTTTGTGGGTAAGAACTTCTGTAAACTCGCTACCTGATAATTTAAGATTACATTTTGTTTTCTTTTCCTTTCATTATTTTTACCCTCAAATTACCTTTTTCAAGCTTCAAGGGGTGGTCTCTAATTCTTATATCCCTTTCCATTTTAATTCAGTTCAAGGAGAATTATCTATTGTGCTTCCAGGGCTGTGGTTTTAGTATTCAAAAGAAATATAAATCACATTTCCTGTTCTCAAGGTATTCCAAGTCCTGTGGGGAAGGCAAGGCTAAACAGAAAAAGTGTTTGAGAGAGTATAATTCTCGCTAAAATGAATTACATGAATAATAGGTGCTACAGAGACCTATACACTCCAAGATTTGGTGAAAAATCATAGTTTATTTACAGAGGAAAGAGTCCTAATTCTCATAGTCTGTTGACACGTGTTGGTTTCCCTAACACAGTGGACCACCCAGTTGTCCTTCTCTAGCTTTGTTTTGTTGGTCCTGGGGTGACCAGGCCCACACACAGAGATAGGCTCTGCAAGTGGTATGCTGCCCAGGTTGACCATCTGCCCAGGTTTTCCTGTGTGGCACAGGGGAAGTCCACAGTGGCCTTCAAAGGGCAGCTCATGAGGAGCTGCAAGCGAGAGCCTGGAACTGGCAATGGATCTCTACTCCTAAAGCCTCTGAGAACTTCACGAGATAGAAAAAGCTCATCCCGAAATCACAGCAGATTTCTTTTGGCTGGGTGGAGGCTGGAACTGACAAGTCCTACTTTATATATGAAGTCTGTTGTTTAATTTCACAGAGGAGCTGTCACCAGGTTCTAGAAAGAATAGTCAAAAGTGAGACTACCATGTGGAGAACTACTAGTCTGGGCATTTGCTGCCTGAAGGCCCCCCATGTCTTATTACCCAAATGCCTGGGTAAAGATAGAGTTTGGTAAGAGCATGTGGATAAGGCTTCATCGTCCCAGACTTACCTTTCAGGAAAGGACAGAAAATCTACTGTGTTCAGAGAAAAAAGTCTTTGGGAGAAACGGTAAATGGTAGAGGAGAAAGTGTGAAAATCCAAAAAGGTGTGCCTTTGGGTCTCTCTGACACCAGAGCAGAGCCTTCTGTTTCCTATTAACTAGTAGGGAAAGGTCTGCTTCTGTTTCTTATGATACACAGATTTGGAAAATATCGATTTGTAAGGAATCCCTGAAGGGTTAGTGAAGTTAACATGATTTTCATAAGGACAAGTTGTATCAGAACTTTTGTCATAGAAACTTGAGTGGAAAGAACAGCAGAAATATGAAAAGGAGGAGGAATCTGTGGTCAGTTTTTACTTAGATTGCACGGTCCCTTTTGATACTTTCTGCCAAGCAGTAATCTTTTTAAAATGTAAAGCTTACCAAATGGTTTGCCATCCACTGTTGGATGAAGTCTCCAGAGCAGTAAGTTCAATGCCTTTAAATCATCAGCCCTAAATTACCTTTCCAGGCAAATTTGCTGTCAGTCCCTTACCCCATCTCCTGTGAAGCCAATTCAGTTACTAACCATGCCTCTTAAACTTCACGGAGAATCTGAATCACCTGTAGGGCTAGTTAAAGTACAGCTTACCAGGCCAGTCCCATTTCTCCAGTAGGGCCTGGAAATTTGCATTGCTAATAAGTTCCTAGGTGAGGTGATACTGATGCTGCTGGTCTGGAAAAAAACTACAATTTAAAAACTCCTAACCCACTGCCTCTACTCTATACACCAGATCTACTTTATTTACAGTAATATCATATTCTGAATTTATTATAGTTATGAATAGTTGCATGCTCTGTAGGGTTTATTGCCTTGAATCAGGAAAGAGTATATGTTTTAATAAGCTTTGTATCTCTCCTGCCTGCCACAGTGCTTTTCCCCTATAGAAAGAGATTAATAAGCACTAGTATGTTAAATCAGCAGGAAACCAGGCAGAAGAGATGTGTCTTGTGAGCCTACATAAAGCCCTGGGGTGCTCATGTTTAGATGATCTCAAAGAGTTATTTACATCAAGGCATGGGGGAAGAGCTCCTGATCCTTTATTCTTCAATGCACCCTTCAGGTTGCCCCCTATTTCTCTCTTCCCTTGGAAGGTATTCTGAATTCTCATTTGAACCTGGCCAACAGAATGGGCTTCCGAATCAGAAACCTGGATTTGAACCCAACTGTGATATTTACTAATTTTATGGCCTTTAGCAAGTAGGTTGACCGAAGTCTCAGTTTTCCACTTTTTTTTTTTTTTTTTTTTTTTTTTTTAGACGGAGTCTTACTCTGTTGCCCAGGCTGGAGTGCAATGGCGCAATCTCGGCTCCCTGTAACCTCCACCTCCCAGGTTCAAGCAATTCTCCTTCCTCAGCCTCCTGAGTAGCTGGGATTACAGGTGCCTGCCACCATGCCCAGATAATTTTTTTATTTTTAGTACATACGGGGTTTTGCCATATTGGCCAGTCTGGTCTTGAACTCCTGACCTCAGGTGATCTGCCTGCCTCTGCTTCCCAAAGTGCTGGAATTACAAGCATAAGCCACTGAGCCCGACCCAGTTTTCTGATTTTTAAAGTAGGGACTAACACTCCCCAATTTACAGATTCGTTTTGAGGATTCAGTAAAATAATGAATAGAATCTATGTAGCCCTGTGCTTGCTACACAGTAAATCCTCTTGCAGTGTCTATTATTGATTGTAAGTGCACACTTGGGTGAGAGCACACAGTGTGGTTTGAAGGAGAGTCCACGTCCTCTGTGAGTGATCCTTGGTGAACACTTTCCTATTAATCACTCTGCAGGGTTTGACAAACAGTTGCAGGATAACTGGAGAGGCACTGCACCTTTCCCTGAATATCAGTGACCTCAATTTCTGCCAGGGGAATAAATCTTCCATTTTAATATAATTTCTCAAGAGTCAATGAAAAGTAGGAATGTCACTGAAGGAAGCCACTAGAAACTGCAGAGCTGAGGAGAGTGGGAAGCGTCCCTGAGGACCGCTCTCTGAGAAGATGCCTCTGTACTGCAATTAGGAACATTTAGACCCTGAAACGGGAGGAATGTGGTGGGGAAGGCTGAGGGAATTAAATTTCCTCAGCCTCCCCCACACAAATCAATCACAAAGGAAATAGGCATTTGAGGGAAAAGTTCCTTTAGAATGTATTTTTCTATTTGTATTTCTATTACCTCATCTCATAAATCTCATTCCCTGCTAGTATGACTCCTTGAGCAGAACAGCCCGGATCTTTTGCAGTCTCTTAATAGGTTCATTTTTTACTCTGTAAAATGGACAGAGGAATCTCGGGATCCAGCAGATGGGGAAGTCGCATGTTAAGAGGCTGGCAGGGGGGGTCACTTGAGATTGAGAATGGGGGATGTGCAGCTGGCCCTCCAACTGTCTTCCAGATACTGGAATTGTTTACTTCCATGCCAAAGGAAGAATGTGAGGCAATAGAAACATGATCGCAGGGTCTATTCTATAATCTTATTTAAGATTGTCTTGTTTCACGTTCAGCATTCCTATGTCCTGAGTTTTACTCCACAAGTATAGAGTTCGTATGCGATTTCACCATTTTGCACAGCATCAACATGTCCAGGAACTTCCCATGTTTTACCTTCCAAATATATCTCCCAGTTTGCCTCCTGTCTCCCAAATCATAATAAACTGGATGATGAGTTTTGGTTTGGGAAATATAATCATGGCAATAGATGCCCTTCATTTTGCAGATGAGGAAAGCTGGATCTTACAACAGGTTGGTGCCAGTACCTGTGGGCTGAAAGCTAGCTCTTCAGGTCCTCAGCACATTACTCCCTTCTCCTATACCATGCAGCTATCATGTTCATTTTCAGCTCTTGAAAACATGTTTTAAATTAAGAAGCATTTAAATGCTGACAAGACATCCCAGATCCCAGCCTCTGTCTGGTTAGAGACAGAAGAAAAATAATGTTAAAGGGCATATCCATAACCTCACACATGGAAGCATTCTCTTAATTGTGCTTTTATCAATCTAACTTTTTTTTTTTTTCAATGAACGTATCCAGTTCTTTACATGCAGAATCAGGTCTGACTTTTTTTTTTGTTTGTTTTCATTCATAAGAGGCTCATAAAGTTAAGTCCTGGTACCTTGACATGGTACAAAACAAGCATTTTATTAAAAAGCTATTAGATACTCAGAGATCTTCCAGACCAGATCTAGCAACTGCTATGCTCCCAGAATTGTAGTAGGTTTTAGGTATTAGGGGTTAATAAAAAGATAGGCCAGGCGCGGTGGCTCACCGCAGTGGCCTGTAATCCCAGCACTTTGGAAGGCTGAGGTGGGCGGATCACCTGAGGTTGGGAGTTGGAGACCAGCCTGACCAACGTGGAGAAACCCCGTCTCTACTAAAACTACAAAATTAGCCGGGCATGGTGGTGCATGCCTGTAATCCCAGCTACTTGGGGGGCTGAGGCAGGAGAATCGATTGAACCCGGGAGGCGGAGGTTGCGGTGAGCCGAGATTGCACCATTGCACTCCAGCCTGGGCAACAAGAGTGAAACTCCGTCTCAAAAAAAAAAAAAAAAAAAGAAAAGAAAAAGGAAGTTAATAAAAAGATAAAGACCCTGTCCTCATGGAACTTACAGTTGAGCTTAACTACCCTGAACAAGGGGGTCTGGGCAGGACTCTCTCCTAGGCTGCCCTAGATGCAAAAAGCCCGGAGTCTGGCATAGTTTAATTAAATGACCATCCTTCCCAATTAGCCATGAAAAACACTGCTTGTGTAGCTATGTCATTATCATTTCCTGCTTGGATTAGTGTAATCCATGATATGCAGGCCTTCTGTGCTCCAGCATTTCCTCTGGGGATTTGCAACTTTTGCAAAACCCAGCTTTAGAATGTTGGCTGGAGCCAAGACTTCATTACTCACATTACTCCTATGCCAAGCAAACTTCACGGGCTTCCTTTACAGTGGAGTGCACACTATAAACGTTCCGTAGTTTAAAGAGATGAACAGAAATCTCTTTCCCAAACCCGGGGCTGTCTCGGCAGTTTAAGTATACACTTCCCTCCCTTCAAGCAAAAATTGGCAATTGCCAGCCCCAGACAAGGTATGTGTTCATCTCTCATTCCCTGTCAAAAAAAAGCTGGATGCTGTAGAAACGAT
Source organism: Papio anubis (assembly GCF_008728515.1). Lineage (NCBI taxonomy): Eukaryota > Metazoa > Chordata > Mammalia > Primates > Cercopithecidae > Papio > Papio anubis. The sequence goes on along the minus strand of NC_044987.1, from coordinate 38,263,730 downwards.
TCACGCCTTCAGTAGAGTTGATGAGGCTCCTTCCAATTCTATCAACTCTTCCAGCTTTTCTATTTGTCTACAGTGGTTATTTCCTGGGAGACTCCCTTAGGTATGTCAACTGTCTTATACCCACAATATCGTTCTTTCAATCATAAGCTCTTATTATCTTCAGAAACAAAATAATCCTGGAGATCAACTGGAAATATTTCAAATGAGAAAACTGATGCTGAGAAAGACAAGGTACTTAGATAAGGTCACAGCTAGGATTAGAACCTAAGTCTCCTAACTGACCTACACAGCTACTCCATCGTCTCCACTAAATAGTTACTATTCCAATGACCTGTGCCACATATCTAGTTTCTCTCTACATTTTCGGCAATGACCATTTTTATCTGTAGGTTGTCCAACCCTTTGGTACTGTTCCGGAAGGGGTCCTGAATACCAAATACCACTTCGTATTGATAATACTGCTGAGGTCATATCTCAAAATAGATTTTCATTGCCAGAGCAGGCAGAAACCCATTAAAGGATATTCTAGCTTTGGAAGAAATACCAAACTTTCTTTCTTTCTTTTTTTGTTTGAGATGGAGTTTTGCTCTTATTGCCCATGCAGGAGTACAATGGCGCGATCTTGGCTCACTGCAACCTCCGCCTCCTGGGTTCAAGAGGTTCTCCTACCTCAGCCTCCTGAGTAGCTGGGACTACAGGTACCCATCACCATACCTGGGTAATTTTTTATTTTTAATTTTTTTGGTATTTTTAGTAGAGACAAGGATTTGACCATGTTGGCCAAGCTGGTCTTGAACTCCTGATCTCAAGTTATCCACCTGCCTCAGTTTCCGAAAGTGCTGTGATTACAGGCATGAGCCACCATGCCCAGCCAATACTGCGTTTTCACAAATTCAAGCTGCATGAAACAGATGAAAGAGCATTATATTGCCTTCCGGTTATGGGTCAGTCTATCTCTGTGAATCTAGTCATAAAAACATAGAAATTCAGAGCTGAAAGGGACTTCAGAGATCATCTTGTCAATTCTTTCAGTTTAAAGGTGAAGAAAGTAAGACCAAGAGAACACTAAAGATTTGCCCACGGCTACAGAACTAGTTACAAGGAACCTGGGCCTGTCCTTTTTTTCCCTGTCACACAGTGTAGTAACAGAGTCCTATGCCACCTGATATACCCAGTGTTTTTTCCATCCCAGTATTTTACCAATGATACTGTTTCTATTTAGCGTTCTATAAGAAATTCTCAAGAAAGAAGAACATGCTCTTGATCTTCTTTTTAGAGTGATACAGATTGTGCCAAAGCCAACTCACCTATTCCGTAGCAGGAGGCACAAGCCAACCTACAACAAATCCCTGAACACGACACAGAAAAAAGAAGAAAAACCACCCTATCGTGATCTCAAAGAAAGTAGGGTCAAAGATCTGATGGGCACCGTTGACCATATACCCTTTGATGTATAATGCTTAAGACAGATAGTGTGTCACTTTCATAACTAAAGCAAGCACAAAAAATGTCAAATTCTGCTTCAAGGGCAATGAGCCTCCCAACAGGACTGATTAGGGGAGAAACCCACCCATCCTTTCTATTTTCCTCTTCATTGAACTTGTGCAATATATTTCCATAAATGTCTTAGTGGCCAGAACTTTCAAGGGCAAGAACTTTTTAAATAACTTTCCATTATATAAGTAATAGACAACAATTATAGAAAACTTGGAAAATACAGAACATTATACACAAGAAAACAAAAGAAATCTATCTACCATCTGTAGATAATTCTGTTAATTTTTCTAATACATCTCACCACTGTTTCTTCTAGGCATGCATATGCACAATATTTTTCAAATAAATTGGCCCCACATCATTACACATTGCTTTGTAGTCTGCTTTTTTCCCTACATATTATAATTTATTAACAATATATATTTTTTGCAAGTGGTTCTCAAACTTCAGTGAGCATCAGAATCACCTGGAAAGTCTTGTTAGAACACAAAGTGCTGAATCTCAGTCCCAGTTTCTGATGTGGTGGCTTTAGGGCAGAGATCCATAATTTGCATTTCTAACAAGTTTTCAGGAGATATTATTGGTGGTGTTGGTCTGGGAGACACACTTTGAGAACCAAAGTTGAACCTTAACATACTTTTTTAATGGCTATATTCTTTTGAGCAGATGTGGCATGCAATAGACATTAGGGCTTTTTCCAGTTTTTTACTGTTATAAATAATACTGTAATAAATATTTACATTTTACATATCTCTGTTTCTTTTTTAAAAATGGCTTTATTAAGGCATATTTCACATGCCATAAAAGTCCACCTATTTTAAATATGCAATTCATTGATTGTTTCTTGAACATAAATTCTAAAAAGAAGAATTGCTGGGTCAAAGATTATGAATATTTTTAAGGTTTTTGATACATATCGACAAACTGTCCTCTGAGGTTGTACATAATTACGCTCTCACAGCAGAGTACCAGAGTCTCATTTTCTGATTTCCTGGGGGCAACTCAGGGTATTATAATTTTAAAAACAGCGTTACCAGTTTTAAAGGAGAAAAACAGTATCACATCGTTGCTTTTATTTGTATTTCTTTTACATCAACTGAGGTTGAACATTTCCCCCATATATTTGACATTAGTATTTATGATTTTGTGACTTGCTCTGTCTTAGGCAGGATATTTGTGCAGGTATCGTGCACAGCACAAGACGATGAGGACACAGTCATCTTAAGGACAGACTAAAGGACACAAAGAATATCCTTTGTAAAATATCATTTCCCTACAATTCTCACTGAATGTCATCATTTCTCTCTCTCTCTCTCTCTCTCTCTCTGTCTCTCTGCCTGTCTCTCCCTCTCTGTCTCTCTCTCTCTCTCTCTCTCTCTCTCTCTCACACACACACACACCCCCCACATTATGAAGGACTTTCATGCTGTGGGAAGCCCCAGGGATTGTAAAAACATGCTAGACTAAAAACTCCCAACTGAATTGAGTGAGTCAGTTTTCTGCAAATAGCCAACTGAATTTAAAGCATAAGTGTGATCATGTTTGTTTAATTCATTTTAAAAGAAAGTGGTTATTTTCATTAAGTTAAATAGTTTTCTTCTTGTTTCCACTCTACTCTGAGGGTGTGCAGACTGTCTGATAGATGTTCCCCTTGCACAGTGGAAGTTAGAAGAAAGAGGACCCAACGAGACAGCTGTAATTGCTGATGTTTGAAGTTTCCTAACTTGCCGCCACAGAAGGCTTAAGGTCGAATATCAATATCTAAAGCACTGGTGAAGAATTCTGCATTCTGAGGTTCGCTGGCATTCACCGAGATGGGGAAGGGGATGTTGTACGTATGTCACAGGTGAAGGAGGGCTGGTGCCCAAAGCATCCGATACAAAGGCACTGTCTGTTTCAGGTTTCAGCTTAGGATGCAGTGAACTGTCTAGAACTTTTTAGAAGCGTTTCATTTTCCTAAAATTCTTCTGAATAAAAACAAGGCGAGTCCTCTAGTAGACCACCTGATTTGAAATAATAGCATCTTGTTCTGCCCTACTGACTGCTCACCCGCTAAAGGCTACGTTTTATGAACACATTCTTAGTCCTCTCCTCTTCTCCCTTTATGCACTTTTCCTGAGGGATGTTCTATGCTCCCATGGCTTCACCTCCCTCCCTGATGCTGATGATGCCAAACACCATGTCCGCATTTAAAAACTTGCTGTTCATTCATCTTAATAAATGCCTGCTGGGAATTTCTCTTCCCTGGAAGGACCGACAGGTGACTCCAACCTAACCTGTTTAAAACTGAGCTCTTTAACTCCCTCCACCTCATACTTTCCTTTCTTGGAGTCCTTATTTCAGTTAATGGCATTGCCATTTGTGTTAGAAAATCAAGTCTAATCTGGACACTCGCTACTCACTTGAATCCTGCCTCTCCTGCCTCAGACAAGTGTCTCTAATGGGTCCTTCTTTTCTATTCCCGTTGCCCTGTGTGGTAGCTCAGACCTTCCAAATCTCTTGCTCTCACTCCTTCAATCTTCCTAGCTGGCCTTCCTCCTGCCAGACTTCCTTCACATTAATCCACTTTATGCCTTCCACACTGGCCCCCAGAGGTGTCTTCCCATTAGAGAAATCTGATAACGTCACTCCCCTGCCTGAGGAGGCTGCCCAGAGGACTAATCTAAATTCTTTGGCACAGAGAAGAAGACCTTTCGCTCTCAGCCTCCTCTTTGTCCGCCCTCCTCACATCAGTCCCATCACCCGTCTCCCAGGCACCTTTGCTCCTGTCACATTGAATCTCTTTAGCCAAAACAAGTTATTTGTAGCCATTTACTCCTTCAGGCTGTGTGCATGCTCCTCCCTCTTACTTGTCACAAAATCTCCTCCCGATTCTTCAATACCAGCTGCAGTGAAACATCTCATTCATTAATTCACTCATTCAACATATTTATTTTGAGCACCTAATATTTGTAAAATACTGTGTTAAAAGAAGCTAAAGAGACAGAAATCCTGTTCTCGCTGAGCCATGTATTTTTCCGGAAGCCTTTCTTGACACCGTTGGCAGTTAATAATTTCCTCCTAACTCTCATAGCATTCTGTTCATACATTATCATAGCAGTTAAGAAGCATATGTAATGACCTGTGTATATGTCTGAAGTCTGGATTCCTGCTGAGGCTGAGCTCCTGAGGTTGGGGCTGGGAGGGTTGCTGCAATAACTGAGTCTTATTCCTCTCCAGCTTGGAGGAGAGTATTTCACATAGTAATTAAGCTCATGGGTTCTGGAGCTGACTACCTGGGTTCAAACTCTGTGCCATTTACAAGCTCTCTAACCTTGAAAATTTTTCTTAATCTGTCCATGCTTTGGTTTGCTCCTCTGTTGAATGAATGTAATAGTAGTAACTATAAAGTTGTAAGGATTAAAGGAGTTAATTTATGAAAGCAATTAGTATAGAATATGGTAGGTGTTCTATCTTTATTAATTCCATTATGGTGCCTAGTAATAGAAAGCCTTCAATAAAAGCTGACTGAATTAGTAGATAGACATTATTTAAATATAAGATCTATCTATCTACCTATCTATCTCTAGTCAAAGACCATATCATCTCATTCCCAGGAATGAGAATGGTGAGGAGGGATGAAGTCCAGGCAGCCCAGGGCAGTGGCTCTCAGACTTTAGTGCGCTTTAAAATCTCCTAGGGAACCCATTAAATTTTCATATTTCTGCTCCCTTTTTGATTTGGTAATTTGGGAATAGATCTCAGAACCTGCATTTCTAATGAGCCCCGTGTGGATGGAGGGTTGTTGGATCACACTTTGAAAAATACTGGCCCTTGAGAGATCTCTTAGATGCCTTTCCTCCATGAGGATCCCAGAATGACACACTGTCCCTTGCACAGGGACTGGAGAAATCCTCCTGTTCAAGGTGGCATGGTGCCCTGTGAACCTCAGGGTCCTTCCATGGAAGACCATCAGGGAGGAAATGAAGTGCATAAAATTCACTATGCTGAGATCAGCTACAAACACATCTGAGTCATAAAGTTGTGCTGGCTGGTGTGGGGATTTGAGAAATGTTTCTGTATGATCCACTTGTGTTATTTCACAAGAATTGGCAACGCAGCAATGGTATTTAGGGTGCCTAGTGGTGCTATTCAGGTTTGAACTTCACCATAAGTTTCATGTAGGATTAATTTATTGTTATTAATCTGCCATAAATTACTGATGTGACTTTTAGCAGGTCACTTTGCTGTTCTGGCCTCTTCTTTATACGATGGGTGGGTTAAGTTTCTCTTATCCTTCCAACTTTGTTGTTCTGACTCCCATGCAGGGAATTACATACCACTGACAGAAGGCCTGAATGAGTTAATAACCCTTCATAAGAGAGAAGAGTTTACTCTGTATTAACCTTAGCTTCAGTTTCCAAATGTCAATCAATAGCAACACAACTGGATATTTAAAAGTGACAGAGAGTGCCAGCTCCGCTGTGCACCCTTATCCAGCACTCAGCTGTAATAGGAATGAAAAAGCACACCTGAAACAAAGACCCATTCTCTTTCCTCCTGCTCTACCTGCAACAAACCTGTTCCATCCAGCGCTTTCTCCAAATGCTGCATTTTCCTGCTCCCAGGCCCTGGGAATGGGCAACCCAGGAGTAGGTGCTTGAGCTCCTCCTTCTAAAAAAGTCCTGCTGAGGTTATCTGTAGGAAGTAACCTGGTCCCGTCCTTGGAAGCAAATTGTAAGGCACTAGCAACAGTGAGCTCATGGCTAGTTTTCTGCAAAGCCAATTCCCATTCTTACCTTTATTTCTGTTATGCCAGCAGAATGGGGCAAGAAAGAGGAACAGAAAATAAAGTAAACTTTTTTTTTATTTTTTTTGAGATGGAGTCTAGCTCTGTCACCAGGCTGGAATGCAGTGGTGTGATCTCGGCTCACTGCAACCTCTACCTCCCGGGCTCAAGCGATTCTCCTGCCTCAGCTTCCTGAAGCTGGAACTACAGGCGTGTGCCACCACGCCCAGGTAATTTTTGTATTTTTAGTAGAGACGGGGTTTCGCCATGTTGGCCAGGATGGTCTCGATCTCTTGACCTCGTGATCTGCCCGTCTCGGCCTCCCAAAGTGTTGGGACTGCAGGCGTGAGCCACCGCGCCCGACTAGTAAAACTTTATTCTTCTAGTGTTACCTAACATGGAGCAACATCTCTGGTTCTGAGTTATTTTGCTGTACATTGCACAGAGGGCTCCACAAGAAAAATGCCTTCTGTTTATCGATTTCAAGAGGATGCAGGTTCAGAGAATGCACAGCATCACACGGTCCCTTTCTACTGGTTCAGGGCACATCATGTGCTACAGTGCACCTGCCCAGCATTGTGCCTACATTCTACATTCTAATGTCCACCTGGGCGGTATTTTCCAACCTTTTCACAAACAAGGGAATCCCAGCCTTTTATTATTTCTCCCTCCTCTGCCCATATCATGGGATGAAAGATTTTTCTTCCAAATTGCATTAATAAGTAATTAATGGAATTTAAAAATTAATCAGACACAGATAATGGCTAATCGATGCTTCTCATCTTCACCAGAGTACCAGTGTAATTACTTTTATCATTCCAGTGAAAAGCAGAGAAAATTGGCCTCTCAGTGAGTTTATTCAGTCTTATCACAGATACAGTGTGCTTTCTGATAAGCTTTTTAGAAAATTGAAGGTAGCTCAAAGAACCTCGATTATTCCTTGAACACTACATTTTGACAGGAAACTAAGCAAGAAGAGTGTAGATTCTATTCCTTCACAAAGAAGGGGTAGATGTTTGATGCGTGGATTACCAAGCAGCAAAGGACAGAAGAATGTCTTGGCTAATGCATGGGGCTGAAAGCTGTGGAGAAAAAGGATGAGGGAGAAGGGTGGCTTCTGTGTGTAGATTCTCCTTTTTTTTTTTTTTTTTTTTTTTGAGATAGAGTCGCACTCTGTCATCCAGGCTGGAGCGCAGTGGCACAATCTCGGTTCACTGCAAGCTCCGCCTCCCAGGTTCACACCATTCTCCTGCCTCAGTCTCCCAAGTAGCTGGGACTACAGGCACCCACCACCACACCCGTCTAATTTTTTGTATTTTTAGTAGAGACCGGGTTTCATCGTGTTAGCCAGGATGGTCTCAATCTCCTGACCTCAAATGATCTGCCCGCCTTGGCCTCCCAAAGTGCTGGGATTATAGGTGTGAGCCACCGTGCCCGGCCTCTCCTTTTTTTTTTTAAACTACTGGTGAGGAGGTGCAGACTAGTTGAGCCCTGGGTTCCCATTTATCTTTTCTCTCTCTTACCTTCACCTCTTTTCTTTTTCATTTCCTACTGTCTCCAAGGTAATTGATGGTGGGACCAGAAAGAGGATGGAATAAAAACCATTGGAGGGAAGAGTGAACTGAGCTATCAGATTGTATGTGAGCTGAGAAGAATACACACTCTTCATTTCTGTGATTATAATCTAACGGTGATATGTCATCGCCTTATTGCGTATGTGTTTATATCTCCCCAAGACCTGGCGTGTTCTTCTCTGCCTTATTCCCCTTGTGCTTCAAGACTCCATGCAGTCTGGACAGGTGCTCCTCTTCTGTGTTCAAGATATTATATTTAATTATTGGTTCATTTTTCTGACCTTCCCACTCCACTCTGCAATCCAGTGAGGGCATCTCTATTCCCAGGGACCCAGAAAATGCTTGCATGTGGTTCGTGTTCAACAAATACATTTTTAATATATTAATGAAAATATGTGTAAATACATGCCAGATAAAGGACAGTGTTCCTTCTAGTTGTCAGTGCAGTCATGGGACTAATGAAACAGAAAACAGGTACCATCCCAAGTTAAACTCCAGTGAGAGAATAAACAACATGCCAAAGTTCAGTAATGAAGAGTCAAGTCAGAGCTGGAGACAGGGTGATAGTAGAAACCAAATAATGAATGGCAGATGCCAAGGGATACGGGTTCAGTTAAAGGCAACCCAGGAAGCAAGCAAGGGCAAAGGAGGTTGTGCATTCTTTAGGGGAGGGAGGCATCTGTGGAAGGCCCTTGTCTACCACCTTCTCCATTCTCAGCAGTGTCCCTCAGAAGAAGCACTGCTGGTGTAATGAGGGCTGGGATGCTAACCCCTAAATCTGACAACTTTGGTGAAATTGCTACTTTGATATCAGAGACCATGCCTTCCAGGTCTTGGGTATTCTAACAGTATTGTCCCACAGTGCCTTGTAGAGAGAGTCACTTGGGCAAAGCCCTGATTCAGCTAAAACACAAAGCACAGCATATTCTGATAAATATAGCTGGAATTTTTGGTTCTTTTGTACACTTATGTATCCAAAAAGTGTAGACCTCTGCTTATCACATAGTTGGTGCTCAATAAATATTTTTTGAATGAATAAATGCATGTTTAAAACCTCATTGCAGGTCATTCTCCCTGTGGTCAGAACTGAGTAGTATTTTAATTAACCCTCATCAAGGTAGCTTATGGCTCATCAGCAAAGCAAAAGTGGATAACAAATCTTAATGCGGGTGCATTCGTCACTTGATGAAGTGCATCAGAGCCAGACTGGTGGTGTTCAGAGAGTCTCCTTCTTAGGTAGGTTCTTTGCTCATTTCTGAAGCAATCTAAGCCTGCTCCTTTTTCAAGATTTGGGTAAGTTATAGCAGCAAGAGAACAGCTTCTTTTCTCAGATGGGTCTCTGTTCATGTCCTCTTACACGAAAAGGAAGGCTCTGTGCCTAATGCTACATTTCAGAATTTAGAGTAAGATTCAGTGTCTGCAGCCATGCATTTTTGTCCTAAAATGTTACCCTTGAAATCAATGACATGAAGATACAATATGAGTAGTGGAATAAATTTCATATGAAGTAGCATATGTGTTAAAGGCATTTACAATCCCAGAGAATGTGAGTTTACATTTCACTTGTCCTGCTACAATGCTCTATGAATTTATTCAGCTGGTTTTAATAATAATTTTTTAAGTGGTGGGAATATTTTTCTGTGTGTATATTATGGTACGAGAGACTCTTCCAACAAGAATTTAACACCAGCAGAACACATGTGTACAGATGGAAAAACATAAGTAATTCTCTTTCATATGTTTTCCAGCCTCTCGATATGTAGACCACCACACATTGAATCAGAGCCAAAGTGCCTTTCAAATGGGCATGCATCCTTTTTGCCAGCTGCCATGGATGATAAGATTCTATTTCCTTCCTAATATCCTTCCCCTCCTTGCACCCCAGCATAATCGTTTTTGGCACTTACAAGCCATCTCTTGCCGGGTTCTTGCCTATGCAAACATATTACTCCTCTTTCCCTTTTACAGAGGGGCTCTGGGACCCAGGGGCTGTCGGGAGATGTGTCCCAGAGCACTTGGACACAAGAACTACAGCTATCAACCACAAACATCTTGGAGGAAATGTTTCACCACCAAAAGAAGAGCCTCAAATGTAGAGAATATTTTTTCTCTTTCTACTGTGACAGGAAGCAAGAAAGAAGAAAAAGCATTCTAAAGAAAATGGTTTTGTAAATAAGAAACCAAAGGGAGGAGCTGATTTTCAGTGGGACAGAGTTCCATCTTTAACAGGTTGAGTCTGAGGGGCCTGGGAAGTCCTGGAGATAAAGGCTTGGAGCTCAGGGCAGAAATTGGGTCCATCCTGGAAAGACTAAGATTTTCAGAACCATCCACACAGAAATGGCAATTCTGGAGGAGGAAACGGGTAAGAGACTAAGAGCTGAGGCTGAACTTTGTGGGTCATCCACCTCTAGGAGGGTACAGGAAGAAGTGGGAAGGAGGCAGAAGAATTCATAAGAGGAAGAGGAAGTACACAAGCTCCCTGAATGCCATGCAAGCCACAGGAGACAGAATTTCAGAAAGCAAGAAAGTGGACCCTCAGCGATGGCAGAGGCCACAGGGGTGTCTAGAAGGTAAGGACAGGGACTTCTTTGTCTTCGTTCCCCCTCTCCTGTCCCCTAACATCATTATGTACTCCTCACTTTCTCCACTCCTGCCTCACTCCAATAACATTCTGATTAGAACTGCTTCTCCTGAAGGAGGCAGAAGATATGTACTATTGTTTTTGCTCTTTTATTTTTCAGAACTGTTGCCATTTTGTCACCTGTTTCTGTTCAGGGCAAGGGGACAGCAGGAAACACTTGTGGCATATCCTCCATGTGATAACCACTGAGTGGAATAAAATGGTGATGAAAACATTTAAGCAGCAATGACTTCGCAAAAGGCAGCAACAGAATTGTCAAGGCAGAGGAGTTGATCTTGGGAGCAGATGGCCTCTCCTCCCATCCCAGTCCTTCCACACGGCATGAGGGGCAGGTCAAATTCGCCCGTCCTTTCCTTCATTCCCTGAAATGAAAACCCTGCCTGGCTCAGCCAGTTGTCATTAGGTCACATAAGATCTAAAGGCTGCATGAATAGGAAGTCCTGTTAGGGGGACGCCTTGCTTTTCTGTCCTAGAAGGTTCATACCAATCGCATATCCTCTGTGAACACTCCCCCAGGACACTGCCATCTGTGGTGATTTCCCTCATCTGAAATTCTCTAGTCAACATTTAGACATTACCTATTTCACTTTATTTTATTTTATTTTGAGATGGAGTATTGCTCTGTCACCCGGGCTGGAGCGCAACGGCACAGTCTCAGCTCACTGTAACCTCTGGGGTTTCACCATGTTGGTCAGGCTGGTCTAGAACTCCTGACCTCAGGTGATCCACCTGCCTTGGCCTCCCAAAGTGCTAGGATTACAGATGTGAACCCCACACCCACCCTACCTATTTCACTTTATTATGTAAGTACCCACAAGCCTGAGTGAAACAATCTCCTTGAGAAGAGCAATTGTGACATACACTTGTGGGATACCCACAAAGCCTGAAGCATGTGCAATTGTTAACCTGAAGTAAATGCCTCTTGGGGCACCTATGATCATTCAACTCTCTTGCCACTGTTTCCCTCTGACAGTGAATCTGTTTTAAGGGACATCTTCTTGATTTGGCCTTTGGCTAGAGTAATATTCTTGGAGCGCAGAAACCCTAAGGCATTGTTTCGTAATCGCCATTCAGCATTTCTGAGCACTTCGGAAAACGTGGTGCGAAGCAGCTCCTTCTTAGCATGTTACACAAGCAACATTAAACAAAGCAGGAAGGGGAAAACTAGAGGGAAGGATGGCCCAAACTCCTGGGGCTGACAACTTCTTAATCTAAGCCTTCTAATAATTACCACAAAGGAATATTTATTTTAAGAGTCTTGCATGCACCTTCATTTCTTCCTCTACTGCTTATTTTGTGACCCAGAAAATTTTACCATGCTTGCAAGAATAAAGGAGTGTCAGGTTTTCTTGCAGTAGAGATGCTATTCCTCATCAAGGGAAATGGAAACCAAATTAAACTGTGTTCTGCAATTTTTAAAACATATCTCAAATGCAAGCCAACAAAAATCTCCCTGGCTCTAGTTGCATTAATTTTTTTATGATGTGCAAAGCAAACCACTGTAGTAGCCCCTGACTGCAAAAACCCATAGAGGTACCACAGACCTTGTCATACACTCTAAAAAATCGGAAGTCATGGGCTTTACCAACATCTTTCTCCACTTTAGCAATATTTGTCCTTAGCATAACAAGGACATGAAAAGTCAGTTTCTTATGCATGTATCAATACTTTCTGAAATCTCAGTTCTTTCGTTTCGTTTTGTTTTGTTTTAGATGGAGTGTCACTCTGTCATCACCCAGGCTGGAGTGCAGTGGCGCGATCTTGGCTCACTGCCGAGGCACCTCTGCCTCCCGGGTTCAAGCTCTTCTCCTTCCTCAGCCTCCCAAGTAGCTGGAACTACAGGCACCTGCCACCATGCATGCCTAGCTATCATTTATTTATTTATTGTATTTTTAGTACAGATGGGGTTTCACCATGTTGGTCAGGCTGGTCTCAAACTCATGACCTCAAATGATCCGCCCACCTCTGCCTCCCAAAGTGCTGGGATTACAGGCGTGAGCCACTGCGCCTGGTCTTAAATCTCAGTTCTATAACTTACCTATTGTGAATGCAAAATATAGGTTGCCTCTAATTGACATAACACATTGGAGAATAGGATCATAGGAAAAAAAAAAAAAGACTTCTCAATGTGTATAGTGCTTCATTGTTTAGAATATGCAATCACAGGAATTATCTCCTTTAATCCCTATATCTACCTTTTGAGGTAAGTATGAGGACTCGAATTTTACTGAAGAAGATGCGGTTCAGAGATGCTGAGTCATTAGCCCAAAATCCTTGAAGAAGTCATTGTCAAAGCCAGCACTTAAAGCAAGGTTAAATCCCCTGGCAAATCCACACTTATTTAATCCCACCAAGTTGTCTCCATATAAAAACTTAATATTTGTTACAATTCATCTTTATGGAAAGATAGAGTTCAATGTTTAACTCAGAAAACTGAATAAGCTGTCAATCATTGAATGCTTACTGTAATATGCTAGATACTATATTATGTGATTTATATACATTATTACACTTAATCCTAAAATGATGCTGAGAAAAAAATTAAGTATTTTCAGGAGTAAAGCTGGGGGCTCATCTTGAGGTAGGAGAGAGCTAACGTGCCCTGGATGTATTCTGGGGTGCTGCTGATGGTCAGTAGGAAGGACTGCTTTTGGATGGAGCACAGAGTTTTCTTGCCACTCTATGAAACCCTTCAACACTGCTCTGGGCCTATGAGAGACACAGCTCTGGGCCTATGAGAAAATGGAAAAGGTGAGACCACTTTTTCGAATCCTAATCTTGTTGTAACTGAACCGCGTCTGATGAGGATGGATGTTGGCAATTATGGAAATGGCATCAAGGGCTCCTAATTAAGGCCACCAGGTAGTGGGAAGGAAGAAGCTCTGATTGTTGAAGGCTGGATGAATGTCAGGCACTTTAATCCAGAGTTTAAAGGGGCTTGGAGGAGCTTTGATGTAGTGATACCAATAGGTGGGAGATCAAAATCAAAGACTGTTTTCCTGATTGGCATGCCACCAGGCAGGGGAAAAAATGACTGAGCATGCTATATGCCAAACACCATCCTAGGCACTAAAAACAGAAAGATAAAAAGGAGAAAATGTTGCTACCTTTGTAGGACTTAGGGTCTAATAAGGAATAAATATACCATTCATGGTCGTTTTTCAGGTCACCGTGGCCTGGAGAGGGCAGAGTTACATATGTAAAACAGACATGAAAATGTATCAGGAGAATGTCATTTTACTGAAAGTCTCTCCAGATACACTGCTGCTTTAACTCTTGATTGAACCATAAAAGTGAAGTCACCCCCAAATGGCATGGTGTTCTCAATTATTTGAGTTCAGTTGTCACTGGTAGGAGGCCCTTTGAGGGTTATGAATCATTACCTGTACCATGTTATTAAATGGGAAAAATATGTTCTAATAGAATGTGACTGTCAATTTTCAGGGGCATTACAGTCCCCTGGGAACTGAACTGCATCACAAGAGGACAGGGATGTCACCGGGAAAGAAGCAGGCATGCATGTGATATGTACAATCATTTCTTTTCACAACATACTTGGTAATGAGGCAGGTTTTATCCAAAATAGCATAGGAATACTTGCAGACAACCGTCCAAGTGACAGGCCACTGCCAAAGTTACAAGGTATGTCGATGTTTAATACTAAAAATCTGACAATGTGGTGGGGGATGGGTTTTCATTTGGGGGCTGAGTCTCCCCAGGCCGCAAATACACCTAGAAATACACTCTTTTTCATAGAGAAGCTTCAATCACATTCAGTCTCTTTCTATTATTTTCAAATACCTTTGTATCTGATCTAAACATTTGTCCTGAAATTATTAGCAACTCCAAGCCTACATTTTGTCAAAAGGATTTCCATGAAAGATAGGATAAGGCAGGAGGTGTGGGAGAGAACATTTGAGAGTGGAAATATAGCTTGAGAATAATTAATTTCTTCATGTTGGAATTCACAGACAGTGGCATTTTTGAGGGAATTTTTGAGGGCAGTGGAAAAAATTGAAAATCTGGAGAGCTTAGTTGTGTGTGTGTGTGTGTGTGTGTTTAAATAAGATCCTGTACCTGGGATACAATTTAAATCCTGATGAGATCTACAATTTTGTACTCTCTAAATTAAAAAATATATATATCACAATTCAAATAAGTGTTTCTTTCTGGGAATTTTCCTTTTTTTTTTTTCCTGACACAGCCAGGCTGAGACATCAACACCTACAAAAACTGTGGGAAAACACATTAAAAGTGATTAGAAAAACAATAAAAGACATCCGTGGGTTTGTGCAACTCTCTCAGACAGTTTTACGGGGAGGATCAAAGATGTGGGCCTCGACTCTGTGATAAACCGAGGTCGGCTGCCATGATGAGGACATGGTTTCACTTGAGTGCCTTGTTTTTAATGCCCGTGGAGAGAGAGCAGGCGCACAGCATCTGACTGAGTGAAGGGCCACCTCTCTGAAATCACCCCTGACTTTGATCAGGAGGCAGAGCCAGGGGTGGAACAAATATATTTGATCTGAAGAGTTAAATTCTCCCTCAGCCAGCTTTTTAGGAATGACCTTCCTGTGCAGTAAGTCACCAGCCACAGAGAAACATCAGTTCCTCCCTGGCATATGTCAGGAAATGGCTGCAGGAGTGATTGCCTCTGAGGGGAAAAGGGAGCTGTACAACCAATCGCCTAAAACTACCAACACCACATGGAATCCGAGGATGTCACAAAAGCCAGCTTTAATCAAGCTTGATTGTGGAAAACATAAAAACATACGCAGCTGCAGCACAATATCTTATTAATCGTCACCAGTGTTCCAAGAGGTAGGTGTTAATTGTCTCTTGTGCTTCTCTGGGTATGTCTGGTAGCCGGTTTTGCTGTTAACTTGAACATGGATTAGATGTGAGGAAGAACAAAAGGATCAGGAGGATTTCTAGGCAACACAATCTCTTATAAAACGACATGGCTATTGGGGGAAGAAGATAATGCTCTGCAGAATTCTAATTTTGACCCTCTTCTGAAAAAGGAATCCAATTTTAATAATCATTGCCCGATGAAATGGTCACCCTTGCAGTGCTGCAGGCTGTACACGTGCCTGAATTTGATTAGATGGCATCCTGAGAAAGGGTTCGTCTGCTTCTGTCCCTGGGTGCTTACGTCTGTGCAAGTGTCTGTCAAGTCTGAATTATTCTGCCTCACGTTATATTTCTGCCCAGCAACATAGTGCTGCGTGTTGTGACAATGACCTTACCTTCCAAACACCTTTCAAACAAAATGTCTAGTTCACCCGGGCTCATTATAACTAGATATGCCAACTGTTATCCTTCAATCTGAAAAGAGAGAAGTAGTTCAGATGTCCAAAAGGAAGGATATGAATAGATGTTACAGAAGCCAGAGAATGGAGAAAATACACAGGATCAAGTCACAATATCAAAGAGAAAAACATGACTTCGAGGTTCACAGCTTTCTCCTTTTTGTTCTTTACCTTCCAGTCCTTATTTCTTTAACCCCCTCCTCCTAAACTCTTAATGATGTCAAGATTTCTGTCTCTTCCCTCTCAAGCCTACATATAGGAAAGAATGTGATATGAAAAATGGGATCAGATGGCCGAGACTTAAGTCCAGGCTCCTTCCCTCATCAGCTTGAGACTCTGCAAAAGTCAGGATCCTGCTCCAGGTCTCCGAAGGTTTAATGATATTTCAGACTCTTCTGGCCGCAAAACAAAAATAAAAAACAAAAAGCCAGCAACCATCACTCCTACTCCAAGCCATTTTAGTATATGTGGCCTAGAAGGGACCTGGGAAGCCATCAAGGTCAAGATGCTGCCTTCCCCTTCAACTCTCTCTCTTTCATGCCACTCTCGGGACATCTGTGTTTCCCTTGATGCTCCATTCTCCTTTCACTGCCAACTCGTCAGTTTTTCAGAGAAGAGCCACCTTGGGTCAGGTGCCAATCCATGGTTCAGCCAGTGGCCACCTTGGCCAGTTAGGAGCTGGCATTGCTTTCTAGCCACAGGGGCTCCAGACAGGACCATCATTCCAAAAAGGAAAGTAGGGAAAAGCAGGTACTGTAACCATAGTGGTTTCAAAATCTATTCGAAAGGTCCATTCTAAACTAAGAAACCACGACTTTTAGAAATAAGGTTTTGGATCCCCTTCTGGGATAATACTGAAGAATGAAGAATTGCCTAAGAAGGTAATAGCTGAAGACCTACTGTGGGCAGTAATGATACCAAAGAAGGAAAAAAAAAAAAAAAAAAAAGGCTGCTACAAGTTTGTGATGGATGGTGTTTTTCTAAAGGACCACAGCAATACCCATTTCATAGGCTCTTCTGGCGATGTGATTTGGACACTCCTCCCCCTGAGAAGTGGGTCTATGTTCTCTCCTCTCAAATCAGATCCAGAATGTGTGACTTCTCTGACCAACAAAATAGAGTGGCAGTAATGCTCTGTGACTTCCAAGGCTAAGTTATAAAAAGGATACAGTTTCCACTTAGCTCTCTCTTTCACAATGCTTATGCTGGGAGTCCAGTCCAGCCACCATGTTGTGAAGAAGACTGGGTCACAGAGACAGACTACATGTAGGTGTTCTGGCTGACTGCTCAAGTTAAGATCTCAGCCAACAGCCAGCATCAGCCACCAAACATGTAAGTGAGAGAACCTTCCTATGACTCCAGTCCCTCAGCCTGTAAGCTGCTCCATGAGAAGCCAAATAGAGCCAATCTGGACTGACTCCTGCTCAAATTACAGGCTCAAAGGCAAAATAGATGTTGTCATTGCTTGAAACCACTAGGTTTTGGGGCAATTTGTTATGCAGTTATAGGAATTGGTACTTCCACTGTCTATGTTACAAATTTTGCCTAAGAAGAAGGCAGATACACCTCCAGAAAAGCTACAAGTCTAGTGGTTGAATACTGACGTCCCTATAAGGCAGGAGCTGCTTAGCTACTACTTATCTTATCCCTGCAACGCTTCATTAGAGGATAATTGGGAGTTGGCCCTCCAGATCGAGACTATTTTTTTCTCCTTCACAATAACATAAAATCTCTGCCTTTCTTTTGAACCTATGCAAACATCAGCAGTATACTTTGTGCAGCTATATTAATAACCAAAAAAACTTTCCATTAATAGGAAAATCTTCCTTTACTTTCTTTTCTCCTTGCCCTACCACCCCCTTCAAGCCTTTACAACGTTGAGAATAAGCTCCTAAGATACAAAAAAATTACAGCATCTGGCCGCGTGTCAAGGAGAGCTGACATCATATAGAAGAATGGTCATTAATAGTCAACACTCATCCATAGTGGCCTCATGCACTGGGCAATGAGTGCTGATGGCTATCAGTGACCATCATACCCCAAACTGAAAAGATACTGAATAAAACCATTTGCAATAGAACACTTTAGTGAAATGCACGATCACTGATCAATTCTTTTCTACATTTGTCCTCAGCCATTTTTTCTTTATATAATATCACGACCACTATCTGATTCAGTGAAAATCTTCCCTTATATTGTAAATTTCCCAAACTCAGTTTTATGTCTCATCCTTGCTCCCTTAAGTGTTAGAATTACTTTTTCATTTGCAGTAGGTATGTGGAAAAAAGACAAAAGACATGCTGGAACATGGATCATAAATTCAAAGACCTGAGTTTTAGTCCTACGCCTTTGCTGAAGTTTCTTGTGTGATTCTCTGTGTGCCTCTGTTTTAACTTCTATAACATTGAATCTAAGGTCTGCCTTACCTGCCTCCCAGGTTTTGCTTTGTTTGCTTTGTTAAACAGGTATAAAAGCACTTTGGAAAATGTAATGTTCTGCAAATATCGAAACAATGTGTCTGAGGATAATAACAACCAACTATATAAAATTGTAGGTACTCCTAGTCCGCAGCCTTATGCATTCAACAAATAAATATTTAGGGCTTACTGTGTATCAGGCAGATCGTTAGGTACTTGCCTATGTACCAGCAGGTTTCATCTCTTCCCTGGTTTCCTTCCCCACAAATTGACCTCTCATCTGATTGACATGATTCCCTTCTTCATAGAATTAAACTACAAAAGCCGGGTATTGCTACTAGATGTAGAATTAAACCACAAAAGCAGGGTATTGCTACTAGAAGTAGAATGAAACCACAAAAGCAGGGTTGCTACTAGAAGTTGGTTAACTTCAAAAAACATTAGCTAAGCACAGACTGGCTAGTGTTTTCATTAACAATATTTTATTTAATCCTCATAATGATGTCATCATGCATATATCCTTGTTACTGTTTCATAGATGAGAAAGCTTAAGGTCAAAGTAGTTAAGTAGCTTGCCCAAGGCCACACAGCTAGCAAGAGGGCAGACCTGGGATTCAAACTCAGGTCTCACCTTAAGCAAATTGTTCTTTTCATTTCAACATGCTCCTTGTCAAGATGTTTGCTCTTGCTGGAGAAGGAATGGGATGGAGATCTCCTTACCATCCACTAGAGGAACAACTTTGTTGTTGTTGTTGTTGTTATCATACCAGTTAATTATGGTGTAGCAATAGAAAACTTTTGGAAGCTCTTCTTCTTGGACATCCTTTCTTTTCTTTTCTTTTCTTATTTTTTGTTTTTTGTTTTTTGAGACAGAGTCTTGCTCTGTCACCAGGTTGGAGTGCAGTGGCATGATCTCAGCTCACTGCAACCTCTGCCTCCCCTGTTCAAGTGATTCTCCTGCCTCAGCCTCCCACGTAGCTGGGACTGCAGGCGCGCACCACTGCACCTGGCTAGTTTTTTGTATTTGCAGTAGAGACAGGGTTTCATCATGTTGGCCAGGTTGGTTTCAAACTCCTCACCTCAAGTGATCCACCTGCCTCGGCCTCCCAAAGTGCTGGGATTACAGGCATGAGCCACTGTACCTGACCTTGAACATCCTTTATAAACATGTTTTATATTCAGCATATTTGCTTATTTTTCCAAAGTCATGAATTTTAGATTTATTTTTTTTCTTCCTCTCTTTCTCTCTTCCTTCCTCCTTCCTTCATACCATTCTCCTGCCTCAGCCTCCCGAGTAGCTGGGACTACAGGCGCCCGCCACCACGCCCATCTAATTTTTTGTATTTTTAGTAGAGGCGGGGTTTCACCGTATAAGCCAGGACGGTCTCGATCTCCCGACCTCGTAATCTGCCCGCCTCAGCCTCCCAGACAGCTGGGATGACAGGCGTGAGCCACCGTGCCCGGCCATATAGTCATTACTTTTACATTTGTTCAATATTTCTGGGAATCTTCAAAGTTAAACAATTTGTTTTGTTTTGTTTTTGAAATGGAGGCTCGCTCTGTCGCCCAGACTGGAGCACAGCGGCGCGATCTCCGCTCACTGCAAGCTCCGCCTCCTAGGTTCACGCCATTCTCCTGCCTCAGCCTCCGGAGTGACAGGGACTACAGGCGCCCGCCACCACGCCTGGCTAATTTTTTGTATTTTTAGTAGAGACGGGGTTTCACCATGTTAGCCAGGATGGTCTCAACCTCCTGACCTTGTGATCCGCCTGCTTTGGCCTCCCAAAGTGCTGGGATTATAGGCGTGAGCCACCACGCCCAGCCCAAAAATGTTTTTAAAAGTTTGTCTAGGATTCGCTCTTGGGCACTAAGTCATTTGGGGAGGGCTTGTTATTTTTCTCCCTCCCAGAAGAACTATCATAGGAAGACATGAAGAAACTTAAGAGTTCCTTCCTCATGCTGTTTAGATTTTAATTCATCCAACTGGCACCGAAAATCCACTACAAAAAGACTTTGAGTGCTCTGATTTAAAGAAATCTATGAGCTCAGTGGAGCTCCTTATTGTAGTGACAAAACTCAGGACAAAACTCCATCCCGTGTTACAACCACCTCAGGGACTTTTGGTTACACGCAGTTGTCAGAAATAATAGGACTTTGGTGGAACTGCCCTTCTAGAAAAGGAGCAGTGAAGTGTTAAAAAGCGCTCTGCTTTCTCTCAGTTGCACAGCTGTGGGCTGACCAGGTGTCACACTGTAGGTTTTTCTCTCTTTATAGCCTGTTCCCAATATGTTTTCACAGGTGCTAGCGTAAGAGGACAGTGTTTTCCAGGGAGGCTCGACCATGTTCATGGGGGCTGAGCGCTGGGTCTTCCACAGAAAAAAAAACTGCTGTCAAGGAAATTACTCATGACTGGAGGACTGTTCATGCCCATTACCCAGCCTTGTCCACCCAGGCACTGCTACTAGTTTGGGGTCTAGATGAACATGTGGGCCGCAGACTGGCAGCACTGGCATCACCTGGGAACTTGCTAGAAATGCTGACTCTCAGGCTCTGCCCTAGATGTGCTGAATGAGAAGCTGATTAAGCAAGATTCTCAGGTGATTTGCATGTTATTGCTCAGTGTTCCTCAAAATTTGAATGTGCATATGGAGTCCGGACTTGGGCTTTAGAACATTGCGTATGCTTCACCGCTTTCTGGGCCCTCCAGTCTTCTGGTCTTTGTTTTTATACATTTTTCTCAGCCTTGATAGCTTGCGTCTATTTTAACCTTGTGCCACAATTCAGATGGGCCACAGTTTAATGTAATATGTATAGCATCAATGCATGGTGCGCAGATCCATAGCATAGGTATCAATAGAAAGCACCTTTCAAATACAGACTCCCAGCACCTCCCCAGACCTACGGGGATTTATTTACGCCTTACAGTTTGAGGAGCCCAAGTGTATAGAATGCATCAATTCTCCCATTCTGATAGACAGCATAGTTTACTTTCTTACTTTAATAAGCTGCATCACATACCTGCACACTAGAGGAAACTATACAGCAATAAAGCATAATTAGGTTTTGCTCCTAAATGAATTACATATTAGCTTTTACAAATTGCTTATCAAATCACAGGAGAATCAAAGTACTTTTTCGAGTCCCTAGAAAGAACAGATACACAAAACTGTACTATAAAAGTGGGATGAAGGCCAGGCACAGAGGCTTACGCCTGTAATCCTAGCACTTTGGGAGACCAAGGTGGGCGGATCACTTGAGGTCGGGAGTTTGAGACCAGCCTGACCAATATGGAAAAACCCCGTCTCTACTGAAAATACAAAATTAGCCAAGCGTGGGGGTGCATGCCTGTAATCCCAGCTACTCAGGAGACTGAGACAGGAGAATCTCTTGAACCCGGGAGGCGGAGGTTGCGGTAAGCCAAGATCGCGCCATTGCACTCCAGCCTGGGCAACAAGAGCGAGACTCCGTCTCAAAAAAACAAAACAAAAAAAAAAGTGGGATGAAAAGAGGGGCAGATGCAATGATAATTATTTTGTGAATTTTGGCTACTATGTTAAGTAACTCACATGCATTATATTTTCACAACTCCACGATGTAGGAAGTAGCATTATCCTCATTTTACAGATGAGAAACCGACAAGAGAGAGCTTGAAACGACTTTCTCCAGGCTACAGAGTAGGTGAGTGTTAGAGTGGTGGTTTGAACCCAATAGCCCCTGGCTTTAGAGCCCGGCCCCTTAACAACTATTAGCCAGTGTATCTCATAGAGAGAAGCTTTTTACACAGAGGCTACCATACGCACAAATATCACAAGCACAGTATGATTTGATAAATGATACTCAAAGACACAAGTTTCACTCATTTGAAAATTGTGACTCAAACAAATGTGAATAGTGCCTAGAGGCTTCCTTGCTACTGAACTGTGGTCCATTTTTTGAACATTCCTGGTGCCCAGAGTAATGTACCTTTAACCTTATTTGAAATTCCCAGTATCTTCATGAGTGGGTGTCTGAGGGGTCTGTCTTACCTCTGTGAATCAAGTTGTCTCTGCACATTCATTTGAATACTTTCTCCGCATCTTTTTTAGAAGCTAAGTGTGATAGCTAAATGAGATAACATATAAAGTGTGGCACATAATAGATGGTTAATAAAAGTCACTGTTATTCCAGATTACTGGTTTTCTCAGACTTTCAAATTACTCATTACCTAGATGCCAAAAGAAATATATTTGGTGTTCTCTTGACACTTAGTAGGTATTTTAGAAATATTTTATTTTAAATGGATGAATGAATAAACGAAACAATGGAGGTATAAACTTAGCTTCACTTAAGGAATCACTGCTGATGCTATTCCAGGTTGTCTTGGAAGTAAATGCTTGAACTCCCAGTATCATTTATCCAAAGTGAGTAAGAAGTTTTAAACAGGTCAAGCGTGGTGGCTCACGCCTGTAATCCCAGAACTTTGGGAGGCCGAGGGCGGTGAATCCCAAGGTCAGGAGATGGAGACCATCCTGGCCAACATGGTGAAACCCCATCTCTACTAAAAATACAAAAATTAGCGGGCATGGTGGCATGTGCCTGTAACCCCAGCTACTCAGGAGGCTGAGGCAGGAGAATCGCTTGAACCGGAGAGGCAGAGCTTGCAGTGAGCCGAGAATGCGCCACTGCACTCCAGCCTGGGTGACAGATAAGACTCCGTCTCAAAAAAAAGAAGTTTTAAACAACAGTGTCGTGTCTAGGAATGTCCACTTATTACTGTTCTTCTCCTCTGCTCTGATATTTTTCACTCCAGTCTATGGACTAAGCACTCCAGAAGAGGTGTCTGCTTCTGACTCCAGCACTGTGCATACTGATTCATTCGGCTGGCATTTGGCCTGGCCTTCATGTGGCAGAGGTATCCTTGGCCTCTGGTTAAATGGAGTTGTCCCTCTGATGTTTCTGACTTGGCAATGAAATCTTAGTAACCAGAGTCATCACTGCAGCACCCTGCTATTTAATCTTTGCTGGAAAGTGATGAAAACAGACCTCACTTGTATGAGAACTCTTAGGTTTAGTGAAAGCAATGTGAGAAGTCGCCAAGTTTGTGCTTTGAAACAAGCACATGTTTGAAACCTTAGGTTTCTTTTTCTTAAGCTTTCCCAAGTTGGAAGCTTATAACACAGACACGAAAGTCTGATTTAAGCAGTTCCTA
This sequence comes from Papio anubis, assembly GCF_008728515.1. Taxonomy (NCBI): domain Eukaryota; kingdom Metazoa; phylum Chordata; class Mammalia; order Primates; family Cercopithecidae; genus Papio; species Papio anubis. The sequence goes on along the minus strand of NC_044987.1, from coordinate 38,240,333 downwards.
TAACCTTTCTAATTTCAGATTTTAAAATCTGCTTTCGCTTGAATAGAAAATGGAAAGCCAACAAATCTCTCTCTACCCCCATCCTTCCCTGAATAACCTAGATACTTAAGCAATGCTTCCCTTCCCTGGGGGTGTGACTGTAGAGTATTATTTTATTGACTCATAATTAAGAACTTCTGATGGGAAAACCAGTCAACAGAGAAAAATGGCTTGGGGCACCCACAAGCAAAGAGAAAGCCTATATGTCCCTATGATGGCAAGCACAACAGGCAGGAATGAGGAGACCTCACAAAAGAAAATCTTTTTGAAAATGTTAAGTCCTTTAAAAAGTGAAATTTGTCCTTTTTGAGGAAGTCAGTTTTTTTTTTTTTTTTTCCTTTTCCGTAATGTAATGAAAACGTGAGTGGTAGTTTGAACTGCTCTAAGATTCAGGGAGTGTACGCATGAGTGAAATTGTGTGTGGGAGGGGACTGACAATGGAAAGTTGGTGGTGAACACAGAGTGTGGGCAGAAGGAAAAAAGCACATATGAAACATCTCTGAAAGGAAGTGTCACAGGAAAAACTTTTGAGGCAGCATTCTGTAGGGCTGGTCAGAGCAGCACCAAAGCTGCCGTGCATTTGTTCAACATTAAAAAAATCCTGCTAAAGAAACAAGCCAAAGATTTCAAATGTCCAAAGAGCCACTGATGAGAAACCATTACTCTTTTAACTGAACAAACATTCCTGGAATTCAGTCACATCTTATTAGTAAAGAGAAGCTTCTAACTCAGTGCTGGAAACTGTTTTTTGTTGTTTTTTTTTTTTTCCCTACATCTGGTTCCACTCATGGAAATGACCACCTCTGCACCCATATTATTCACCGGCCATATCTAGTTTAATACAAGAGGTGATTTGCCTCTTGGTGCCTTGAGGTATGATTTGATGAGAGTTTGGTAATGCATATAAAATGGATTTCCATTAACCGATTACAGCCAATAGGACCTAATCTACACTTTTCTGAACAATTTTTTAAACAAGTAGACATTTTGTATGGTGCAAGTTTCATGCTTATAATTTACCTCCTAGGAAATCTTTATGTATTAATTTAGTGTTTTTACTTACCAATAGTTACTCCTAGGAGAGAATAGACTTTTAAGACTCATTTAAAATGGATGCTTTCAATTCTGCATTTGAAATATCTGAAATAAGTTTAAACACTATTGCAGGATAGACTAGAAAGACCACTGTGACTAATTTCAGGTAATTGAAAATCTACGGCTTTGAAACTGCAGCACTACTAGTTAATTTGCAACAGCAAATCTATTTTTCTTCTGACAGATTTACTCATTCATGTCATGTTTCATCATATTCATTCTGTGGACATACAACGTAAGCTATTAGAATGTGAAATTTACTTGCTACTTTGTTTTTTTGGGCATTTTGTTTTGGTTGTTTAGATCTGATTGTAGGTGCCCTTGTTGAAATATTCAGGAACATCTGTGGGAAGCTAATTCTTCATTCAGAAAAAAATCCATCACAAGAGGAAATAGCTTTAAAAACTGGAACTGGGATACTCATATTTTTATTCAGTTGGCTTAATTTATTATTCTAAAATATTGAAGATGATGAAAAGAATTTTTCTTCTAAAGTTCAGAACCAAAGAATCTAGGATTGTATATGGCTGAGGTTAAATGTAGGTGTTACTAGATGACACAAACATAAAAAAAATCTTAATTCCTATTTTTTTTTACTCCCGTTTTCAAGGAACGATTTCACACTGAAAATTTGTTAAGAGGAAATTTTAAAAGCCAACATGGATGAAGATATGTTAATAGAGCACTGAATTTTTAGTTTTAGTGATGAACATGGAGTCTGCAATATCCTAGTATACAAAATGTGGACATTTGATGTGAGGTGAGGTTTTGGGGAGAGACTGATGCGGGATATACATGTGTTAGGCACTGATCCAGACTTCTTAGGCATTACCTCATTTAATCCACCCAACAGCCCTAGAAAGGAAGTATTGTTGCAGATGAGGGGATCTCACGAGAAAGTTTAATGAATTTGTCCCAGGGAAGGTTAATGAGGGGAAGAATGAAATTTTGAAATCAAGGTTTGCTGGCCCACAGAATCCATGATGTTACTAGCCACCTTTTTTAGATGGATTTGTAATGAGTTATACATCCATATCTAGAGCCAATCCATGAAAGAATGACAACCCATAGGTCATTTATGGTAAGGCAGGGAGCTGATGTCTCCCAGTCTAAGACTTTGTGTTGATGACCTGGTGAAATTTATGAAAGTATGCGGAATAAATTTATCAATTACCTGGAACTGGGGCCAATAAAAATATTTGGGGTAACAGAATCAGGATAGAAATGATCTCAACAAACTGGAACCATGAGCCAGCCCTAAAGAGATGACATTTAACGGGGATAAATGTAAATCCCTGTTCATGGACATAAAATATCAGTTGTACAAAATGAGCAGAATTGGAGAGAAGTGATCTAGCAGGGGCTCTCGTGTAAAAACATTTAATGTAACTCAAGTTATCAAATTTTTACTGAGGGCCTATTGTGAAAGAGACAATGGGGTACAGGGAGTTTTAGCTGACAGTAATTTCAATACCAGTCAATCAATGTAGCTGCCAAAACAATTAATGTAATCTGAGGTTGCATTTATAAGGTTAGTCTTTCTCTAATCTCTTCTTGTCAGACCATACTGGCAATGTAGCATTCAGTTTTGTGAACCCCCTTTTACAAGGAGGATTGCCAAGCTGATACCTGTTCAGAGGAAATGCCAGGCTAGATGCAGAAAGAGCCTAAACTACTATCATGTAAGAAAGATGAAAAGAAGTGAGGATATTTAGGCAGTAGAGGAGTCATCAAAGGCGAAGCATAAGAATGGAATTAGGCCCGGCGCGGTGGCTCACGCCTGTAATCCCAGCACTTTGGGAGGCCGAGGTGGGTGGATCACAAGGCCAAGAGATTGAGACCATCCTGACCAACATGGTGAAACCCGGTCTCTACTAAAAATACAAAAATTAGCTGGGCGTGGTGGCGCATGCCTGTAGTCCCAGCTACTCAGAAAGCTGAGGCAGGAGAATCGCTTGAAACCAGGAGGCAGAGCTTGCAGTGAGCCGATATCACACAACTGGACTCCAGCCTGGTGACAGAGCAAGACTCCATCTCAAAAAATAACAATAAAAAAAAATGGGCCGGGAGCAGTGGCTCACACCTGTAATCCCAGCTCTTTGGGAGGCTGAGGCGGGTGGATCATGAGGTCAAGAGATCGAGATCATCCTGGCTAACACGGTGAAACCTCATCTCTACTAAAAATATAAAAAATTAGCCGGGTGTGGTGGCAGGCGCCTGTAGCCCCAGCTACTCAGGAGGCTGAGGCAGGAGAATGGTGTGAACCCAGGAGGCGGAGCTTGCAGTGAGCGGAGATCACACCACTGCACTCCAGCCTGGCCACACAGTGAGACTCCGTCTCAAAAAAAAAAAAAAAAAAAAAAGGAATTGGTTGAAATTCTACCATGTGAAAGGAGGTTCAGCTAATTGGGTGTATACCCAAGTTCTTGTCTAGGACCAACACATGGAATTGTAAGAGAAGAGACTCAGGAAATGAACTATCTTGTCAGTTCTGTCAGTGACAGTGTTGAAATCCAGCTGGAAGGCCACTGGAGTGGGCTATTCTGGCAGGAATTCCTGCACGGAATGCTTTCCAACTGGGTAGTATATAAGGTATTTTCCCACAAATCCTAACTATGTGAAGGTTACACATCTGCAGTTTCCCATCCCATGAATAAGCACAGTCTAAAGGAGGAAAGTAGAGGCTCTGAAGTCAAGTGAGGGTGAGCCTTCTGCAAAGCCAAGGGTCAAGGCTGGCTGGAAAACAGGCCTGGGAACCTGGGGCACTAAAACATGGTGGGTTGGATGGGCAGTTAGGGAATCATGTGGTTTCTAAGAAGAATGGGATTTGCTCTCACTTTTCAGAAAAGGTGCATGCAACACTTACTAGCTCTCCAAGATCAGGTTCTTAGAATTCCCAGCTGTGATCCTTCATAACAAGGAATGTCACTGTGACAGGTCTGTCTCCCTAAATTGTGTCCCAGGAAGTAGGAGCCCATCAGTTGCAGAACCCTAGGTCAGGAGTTAATATCACTGGGACACAGATTTCTTAAAAGTACAAAGACTTCCAAGGATGCTTCCAATCATAAGAATCTATGATTCTAAGAAAAATGGAGGTTATCTATGATGAGGAATTTTATTATTTTATAATCATGTCCCTGTCTTCCATCCTAAGTCTTGCTAACACAGCCAAACTGCTTGAAGATAATTGCTTTCAAAAGATCAGGAAGAAATTTGTCTATATGCTAGCATTCCTTGGAATGACCCCTTCTAACTACTCTCAGTCTTCAAATTATCCGGAGGCAGAAAAAGACTACCTTCCAGTCTTATTAAGGGCAGGCAGGTTATCCATACTTGGGATGACCTTCTTTGGGACATACGCCAGCATGAATGATCAACTGCAACTAGACATTGCCTAGTGACCATGAATCATGGAGATTTACCTGGTTTGCTTCGTGCAGGCTATCTGACACCACCTTTTTGTGCAGCAGAATTGAATTATTTTAAAGTCAAAATTCTGGTGGAATACACGCCTTAAAATAATTTATTAGACTGTGAACTCTAGGAATCACATTGTAGGTGTACGATTAATATCCAAATAAGTGGTTCAGGAAATGTTTTATTCATTCTCTGGCTCTTGCTATCTTCCATTGATGAAAGTATGGTGTTGGGGCCAGGCGCAGTGACTTACGCCTGTAATCCCAGAACTTTGGGAGGCTGAGGTAGGCGGATCACGAGGTAAGGAGTTTGAGACCAGCCTGACCAACATGGTATAAAACCCCATCTCTACTAAAAATACAAAAATTAGCTGGGCGTAGTGGCGGGTGCCTGTAATCCCAGCTACTCAGGAGGCTGAGACAGGAGAATCATTTGAACCTGGAAGGCGGAGGTTGCAGTGAGTCAAGGTTGCCATTGCACTCCAGCCTGGGCGACATGGCAAGACTCCATCTCAGAAAAAAAAAAAAACAAAAAAAAACAGGTGTCTGGGGAATAGAAATTGTGTGTGGCATTGTGTTTCCACAGCTAGAAAGACATTATCAGTCTGATCAGTTTGCAATACCTACTTGGCAGAACAGTATGTTAAAGATATGCTGATAGATTTTAGTGAGCTATCCTATTTGTATAACATCTTAAGCTCCAGAAATAAGAAGACACAGTAATAAAACAGTGAATTCTGTGAGATTCAAAAAGACAAATTGTATTTTCTGGAACATATGCAAAGCAGCAATATATTTACCAATTTCAAATGAAGTGCTCTCTCTTGTAAAAAAAAAAAAATGGAAATTTCTCTTTGAAGAGCAAGATGCTTTATTTTTCTTTAATTTTTATCCTTTTTCTTATGAAATGCAAGAAATACATATTTGACTTATCCATTTACTTTAGCCAAACAGTCTCCTTATTTTTAAATGTCTGTGTATACTACTTTGACCTGCATCTTAAGAAACATATCAAAAGTAGCTGACAAATTCTACCATATGGTTCATTCCTCTTTTCTTTGTTCCTTTCTACTTCTCACTGTAGCAGTGTCTGCAGAGGGGAGAGTGCCCAGAGTGGAGAGGATTCCAACCTCCTACTATCGAGATCCAAGCATCCTTTTTATGTCCTTCTTACTGTTTGTCTAAGTGGAACCCAATGAGACAAAGCATAGGCCTATTCATCAAATGGTGAATGATCTAGAACTGGCCTCAAAATAAGAAAAAATGATAGTCGCAGAAATAAAAGAAAGGCCAAGACTCTAATAGCTGGCCAGGTGGTCAGTTTAATACATTCATGCAAACAAATGGGCAATTGAACTGGAGGCTGGAGTGGGCAGTCTGGGGAGTGGGAGGTGGTGATTAACTAGACAGGTCGGGCTATTCAGTTAATGGGCCACTTCAGTCCCAGTGTCTGAACTGGTAATACTGTGTAGACACAGTTGAAGCTTACATCTGAATAAAGTATAGGTGAGTATTTAGAGAATTCTACAGATAATCTGGAAAAGGGAGTAGTTAGGGGCTCAAATTCTGTAGAGTGACTCTCTCCTTTGTTTGAATCTGCTAGATAATCTCCTCTGTTTCATTTTGTCTGAGCAAAAAACAAGCCTCCTTTATGCGAAACAGTTTACTGCAGGGAAATAATAAATTTGTTGGATTAAATAATTTATTCTTTTTAGTTTACAACCTGAGTTGGATGAGATAAAGTCTAGAAAATCTACAAGCAAAATAACCACATTTTGAAATGTCGCCTTCTTTTGTTCACAGGAGCTAAATGTGTCTCTTCTTTATTAGCCAAAGGCACAAGAACTAAATACAAAATTCCTTGGGGAAAAATGTTGCTATAGGCCTGAGTCCACTGGCTCCTTTCCCTCTCTTTATTCTCGGGAAGAAAAGACACCACCGAAGGGAAAGCATTAAAATCCTTCTGAGGTTCAATTCATGATCCCTCCCTGCCCCTCAACCTCTCCAGCTTCTCTGACATTTAAAGGAACACTGTCAAATAGGTGAGGCTTTATATTTAGAATGAAAGGCTTAAAAATTCTTAATGACACTAGATACCATTCTTTGATATATATTTGCTTGGAAAACAGATGAAAAATATTCACATCTTGATCTTGTTTTTCGGATTGTTCCTATGAGGGCAAATGAAATTAGAAGAGCTAAGTATTTTGAACAGTATAGACATCCAAGTTATATAAACCAAGTCTTTCTACCTCACATTTTACCTCAGTAATAGGCTTTTTTTCTCCTATTGACCTGACCTCTTATAGAACCACAAGTCATTCTACTGAATATTCATGCATTCAAATTAAAAAAGAAAAGAAAAGAAAAGAAAAAGTGTCACTCTCTGCAAAGCCCTATGAATCTACAGATTAAGCCACAGTGCTCTCCTAGATTTTACCCATGTTTACAGGAACACCTAAATTCACTGCTTGATAGTACTGGGGAGCTTCAGTGTAGGGTGAGAATATTTTCCCAAGAGCACCCAAAGGGGATAAGTGGCTGAAGGAGGAAAGCTCAGAGGAAGAACTTCCATCAAGGACCCAGGGATGGCAGAGTTCTACATCCATCCAGAAAAATACAGAGGAAGACAAATGTGATTCTTTCATGAGTTCAAAAACTCAGAAAACTCTATATAAATTCTCTGTGCCCTCTGGGTGTCTGTTTCGCCAAGAAAATATTGACTCAATCTCTGCTACCAAACATACAGGCAGAAAGTAGACAAAGAGTGAGGCATGATATACTATGATCCAAAAGAAGCAAGGTGAAACTTGTACCAGGTAACCAGGTAGGACACATACTTCCACAGAATGGACGACCTGTGTGCATATAATTGTAAAGTCTTTTAGACTTAGTCAAAAGGCAAGGGCCAGATCTGTTTACTTGCAAATGGGCTCTTAGCAGTTTATCTGAAAATTATACTCTGACTACCAAACTACTATCCATGTAGTAAAAATGACATGTTCCACCATGTTTTCCTCTCTTGCTGATTTACAGTAAGTCACAAAAGAGTTAATGTTCTCTCTCTCCCTTAATCCCTAAAGCAAGTAGGTTAATAGTACCAGCGGGTTGTGTTTATAGAATTGAAACACTGTTATTGTATATGTCAAGAGAATTAAACCTCTCTGATTATCTATACATTTTAAAACGTATAATTTCCTTGCATAGATATATACCCACAACAAAGATGAACAAATTGAACATTAAAAAAATTCAACTAACAATTACAGTGTTAGTAAATGTAAGTAAAAAGTGACTATTGTTAATTAATGTTTTGTACACACATTATTAGTGACTGCATGCCTTTAAAAATCAAAATGGAGGAGACAATGGGATCATTGTTCGTGTGTTTCCTTGCAGCAATCAGGAAAATAAATAGTTCATCCCAGTTGCTTGGGTGATTTTCATTTTAGGAAAGGTTTGTCAATTTCAGTCAGCTTCAGACAAGAACTTGGCTTAGAAAACCTTTTTTAAAGTGACCACTGTTTTGGGCTGCATGAACATAAAACTCCTCCTCTTGGGGAAATGCTATCTTGTTTTCCTGGATATTGACTTTCTGATGATCTGTGGATACCAAGAAAAAGAGATGTGTAAAAAAATCACTTGCAGGGATTGACCATTGAAGTCAATCAGAAATAATGCAAACACAAAACTGTGTGTCTTGCCTATTTAAGGGCAATACCAGGTTGAAGAATACCATAGTAGCTCTAGTAAGTAACAGGGGATGCCCCCTCCCCATGCTGGTAGCAGGAGGTTCACCCCTTAGGTCTATATTACTTCTTGGCTGCCCCTTAAACCCCAAACAAGAAATCACTTCGGTATGTAATGTCTAGGGTAAATAAGGCTAAGCAAAATAATAAACTAAATGTATTTTATTCTCTATCTTCTCAGCCTACTTAGAATTCATAGTCTTTCCTGTTTCAAAGCATTCTTTTTTTGTTCTCCCCACCTACACCTTCGATAGCCCAATGGTTGCCCCCCAGCACCCTTGACTTTTTTTTTTCTTCAACAGGAGCCAATGCATCTCTATGTGAATTTAAATTATGTGTTACTATTGTGGTCCTTGTATTTGAGGTCTTTTCTATAAATGTGGAATGTTAAGCATCAAGAAGCAAATGGTAGTAGGTATTTGAGGGCAGGAGTTTACTCGGTGCCTGTAAAAATCACTCCAAGAAAAGGCAGAGATGGGTGGCCTGTCCAGGTCACTAAGGTCTGGGAGGCCAAAGCTACTCCTATACAAATGCTGCATGTGGTGTGGTAAAGACCTGAATTGCTGCCCCACTTACTCAGTCACCATTGCTTTCTCCAGAATAGATAACGAAGACCAAAGAAGATTTATGTCCAGGGACACATTAGCAATAGTCTATAGAGCAAGAAGCCCCTTGCTCCTCCTTCAACATAACTAATTTTGAGTAATAGAAAATAAATCTGGGTCACTTTTTTGTAGCTGTAAATCCAGCCTCAGTAATCCTGACCTCCATTAACATAGCTAGTATTTCAAATTCCACTGTAACAGTTGCTCTGACTCTTTGGGGGCTGGGAGGCAATCCAAGTAGCCAGAGAAGCAATTGTTTCACATGCTTCAATCCTACCACTCCAGAAAAAATATAAGGGGGACTAGGGCAAAAGAAAGTCTCTTATTTGTTTTCCATTTCTCATTTCTTGTACCTTTATTGCATTTTCCTCACTCTTAACCTGTATCTCTCTTCAACTGATGCCTCATTACCTTCTACCATGTTCAACATTATGATCAGTCGCCTACTATGTGCCAGGCGGTGTGCTATGTGTGAAGATACCAGACCCTACCTACTGGGAGCTTACAGTCTAGCTCAACAGGCACATCATTACATAAGCAATTGCAGCAATTGTATTAAGTGCTGGACCAAGGGAGGTGCCAGAAGTCATAGGAATCCCTCCTCGAAGAGGATGGAAGTGAAGACTTCAGAGGGGAAGTAATGATTCTGGATGTGTAGGACTTAGCCAGGTGAAGTGTAAAAGTAAGGATGGAGGAGAGTGTTCTAAAAGAGGGAACGAGATGGTTAGAGTTCTGGACAGGAAAGAGATTTGACATATTTGAGGAAGTGAAAATTTTATCTAGAAACTTGGCAGTGAGTAAGTAAACACCAGGTCAAGAGGAACTGGGAGATTGGCAGACAATGGAAAACCACTGAAGGGGATTAAACTGGGAAGTGATATGGTCTCTTTTGCATTTAAAAAGATCACCAATGGTGGGATATGGAGAATGGCTGGATGGGTCTTAAGACTAGAGCCAGGAAGACATGTTAGAAGGCTATCAATTGACCCTACAGACACTGCTTCAATCCCTTTGATGACAGTGAGTTCACTTTCCCCAGAGATAGCTTATTGGACCTCGGGACTGCTGTGAGAAACAGAAAATGCTCCTTTATGTATTGCCTTAAGTTAGGCTTACTGATTTGGGGCATGTTCTATTTCTACCAGCTAGGAATACACAGAATCGCTTGTCAAACATTCTGAGTCAGATATGTCCTCCCTATGTTTTTTCTGAGAAAGGAGTAAATTCCCAGCTAAACATCATCAGTTCCCTCATCTGTTCCTCAGATGATATGGTCCATTCAAGTTTTTTAATCATCACGGGGATCGTAGATGGAGGGCCCCAGTCCTCACAACCATTCTGGTAATTTACTCTTGAATTTACTGGTTCACATGTATCTATTTTGTAGCGTGGCTCCTGAAACTGAAAAACCTACCCCAGGTATTCTGTGAACAGACAGAGAAGAAAGTTTGCCACTGCCCACGGAGAGATGACTAGGCTTCCGGAAAGAGGTGAGAACACTGTCAAAGTTCCGGAAGGAGGAACAATATCCCTCCTTCCCTTCTTCATGAGTCGTACCATCCCTTATTTTTGGCTGGTCACATAACCACCCAAAATAAAGGCTAAATTTTCTAGCCACTCTAGCACCTAGGGGTGACAGCGTGACTAAGATTTACCTGGAAGTATCGTGTGTGACTTCTGGGAAGGGTCCTTAAAGAGAGGGGTAGTCCTGGCTGGGTGCAGTGGCTCACGCCTGTAATCCCAGCACGAAGGTTGCAGTGAGCCAAAATGGCGCCACTGCACTCCAGCCTGGGTGACAGAGCGAGCCTCCATTTCAAAAAAAGAGAGGGGTAGTCCCTGTTGCTGTTGCTGCAGCTATTTTCTCCTTCCCAGCTGGACCACTAGCAGCCACCTTGTCCGTGACAGGAAAGCCCCATGCTAAGGTGGGCAGAACAGCAGAAGAGACGGAACGTGGATCCCTGACACTGTGAAGTGTCTCCCTCCTGGTTTACCTACCCTGGGACTTCTTTTACAAGAGACAGAAATACATATTTATGTATTTTAACCTACTATTATTTTGCATTTTCTGTCACTCACATCCAAACGCAAATCTGATTGATATAACTTCCATGTTTCAGATATATATATATATATATATATATATATATATTTTTTTTTTTTTTTTTTGAGCAAGTGATGACACAGATGAGTATTTCTTTGTCCATTATGTAGAATGTGTTCTGGGAATGTGAGCAGGCTATGGTGGCTCCATTGTTTGGGGAAACGCTTTGTCAGTACTTCTGTCTGAGTTTTTACCACCCCTCTCTTATTTTAGGTTCCCACATCCAATAAATACCTTGATGCATGCAGTCTCGCTAAATCTAACTCTGCTTAGTCAAAAAGGTTTCTGTTGACTCATGTGAATATGCATCAGAGGAAAACAGTGACAGCATTAATTGGCAGAAAGCCAAACCTACCCAAAAGTTTCCACATTTTCTATAAATGATGAACAAAATAATGAATGGAAAAGTCCCTCTATATTTTATCAATTTGAACTACTGCCAAAATGCAGACCAATCATTTCATTACGTACATTCACCTTCTGGTTGCACTGGGAAGGGAATCACTTAACAGCATAAAGAAAACATTACTGAAAATTATCTCTAGTGTGATAAGGAGGGGGAGGGTGGCCAGGAATCAACTCAGGTAAATTAAGAAATAAAAGTGTGACTACGTTAGTATCAGAGGAATTTAGTTATATTATTATCACCTTTGGGACATAGTAAGAACCTTAGTTCAAACAGATGAAAGATTAGCCACAATAAAAATGTAAACGACCCTAATTAATGATTTTGCTCACAATTAGTCTCTCTGTATATACTCATTAACACTCTTAATGTTCTTGATAACCTTAATATCCCTTGGTCAGGAGAAGCAATGGCTGAGCTCTGCATGGCCCAGCTGCAAAACAGATATCATCTGTAGCCTGGATTTGCTGAAATTCCATGTCCATTTCTTGAATCAGATCTCAGAGTAAACACAATTCTTCTAACAAGCTACTAGTGAGACTTCATTCTTTTTCTTCTGTTTCTCTTTGAGGAATGAACGGAATCTCTCCTGGGACCTATCCTATGCCTAAGAGCAAAACAAGCACAAAAGTTCCCACATTTGGTAAACTAAGAGCCTGACAGATTCCATCTGAGAAAGATGTACTAAGTTAGTGCGTCCCTCACAGCAACACTCCCGCATTTTAATTATTTCCTTCAGGTCATGGCTATGCCTCAATCCACCATGTCTCCCTGCTGTTATCTTAGGAGCTTCTGGACTTTGACAAGTTAACATCTGTAATAGTGCAAAGCATGTGTATTTGGTGGAGGGTGGTGGGGGGATACGGGTGGAGAAATGTTGAAATAGCTTTAACAATCTGACTAAAAAGGGCCACTTCAGGAGAGGGAGCACCAGAAGCAAGGTAATCAGAGGGCAATGGTACCATCTCTTAATCACATACCGTGAACCAAGAGGTGACAATGAGAGGGGAAAAATAGGAAAGACAATTCTATATGACAAAAACAACCAGGATGATAAGCTTTATTTCTGAATTTCTTTGGTTTTATGTTTTGAAAGCAATATTTCATAAGATTACAATGACATTTAACTCTTTTGAGAAACACTTCTGTTTTTTAATAAAAAAGAAAATAAAAGTCTCATTTACTTATGACATGAAATCTGAAATACATTGTAAAGGATTTTCATGGACTGATCAGAGCAATAGATATTTAGATAGTTCCATATAACTACTTACCATAATTACTTGAATCTACTTGATGCATCTATCTATAAAACATTTCTACTATGTAGACTCAAATATTTACAAAGGGCAGTGAATCTCTGGGTATTCAAGAAAAAAAGGAGAAAGAGTAGGAGAGAGTAAGGGAAGGAGGAAAGGGAAGAAGAGAAGGAAGTTTAATTGCCTAAAAGGACGGTTCCCTCCCCAATTATAACAGCATTTTGTCATGTACAATTCCATCATAGGCTCTGGGTGCTCTAGAAGTCTATTTAGATTAAGAAACAGTTACGCTTAGTTTGGAGTTTTGTTCAATATGTTTCAAGTTCTGAGACCACTAGGACTCTTCCACAAGAATGGCTTATATCAAGGACCTATTTGTAGACAGAAAAGTAAAAGGATTTATGAATATATCAAAATGTCTATAAGTATAAAAGCTTAGAGCAAGTGGAGTCATATGAAGATCTAAGAAAAGATTTTAAAAGTCTCTCATGGGGCCAGGCCTGGTGGCTCACTCCTGTAATCCCAGCACTTTGGGAGGCTGAGGCAGTCGGATCACGAGGTCAGGAGATCGAGACCATCCTGGCTAACATGGTGAAACCCCATCTCTACTAAAAATACAAAAAATTAGCTGGGTGTAGTGGCGGGCGCCTGTAGTCCCAGCTACTCCAGAGGCTGAGGCAGGAGAATGGAGTGAACCCAGGAGGCGGAGCTTGCAGTGAGCTGAGATTGTGCCACTGCACTCCAGCCTGGGTGACAGAGCAGATGCGTCTCAAAAAAAAAAAAAGAAAGAAAGAAAAGAAAGAAAAAGAATTGATTATGTTTCAGCAGTTTTATTGGAGTAACCAAGTCTACATGAAAGGCAAAGCATGGTCACCAGTTATGGAATCCCAGGTAGGATCAGGAATGCATTAGGAAAGTGCTAATTGCTTCAACATAATCCTTCAAAGCCTGCAAAAGTCAGGGATTAGGAGAATGAAGGTTAGTAAAGCTTGTTTTGGGTAAAGATGTCATGTGAAAGAAAAGCCATTGAGATGGGATCCACTAAGTGACTATGCTGTGTTCCAGATTATTATTATTATTATTATTATTATTATTATTATTATTATTATTATTTTGAAACGGATTTTCACTCTTATGGCCCAGGCTGGAGTGCAAGGGCATGATCTTGGCTCACTGCAACCTCCACCTCCCCAGTTCAAGCGATTTGCCAGCCCTTAGCCTCCCAAGTAGCTGGGATTACAGGCATGCGCCACCACGCCCAGCTAATTTTGTATTTTTGGTAGAGACAGGGTTTCACCGTGTTGGCCAGGCTGGTCTTGAACTGCTGACCTCAGGTAATCTATCGGCCTCGGCCTCCCAAAGTGCTCAGATTACAGGCATGAGCCGTCATGTCTGGCTTCAGATGATATTTTTTACCTGTAGAATGTGAGCTCCCAAAGGAAATGCCTAATAAAGTGATTTGAACACAGTAATAAAGCAATAAATATGTTGAAAAAAATGAATCTAAATTGCCTTTTAAAATCATTTATGAATGACAGCATAGCAATTACAAATTTAATATAGCAGGCTACAGTAATATAAGCAAACCTTAATATATTCACTTAATCAACAAATACCTATTGAACACCTTATAGATGCCAGGCTGTGTTTTAGGCAGTGGGGATTCAGACATATGCAAAACAGAAAAAGTCACAGACTTCATGGTGTTCACACATCAGTGATAAAGGCATAGCATATCTGGACAATTACCTGAATTAAAATGTTTAACATTCTCTAAAGAACAGATATTTTAACGATTTTTCAAATAATTTCACCATGAATATACTAATTGACTAGGTATTTCACTTCCTTAAGAATTGCTGGCTCTGGAAAAGAATGCAACAAGTCCTATCAGATTATGCCTTAAAAATGTGCAAAATGTTTGCTGTCAGATCTGGCTGTATATTCATTAGGCTGTATTCATAATTAACAAATATTTTTAGATTTTTTTAGATATAAGTCAGATGGCAAGCTGCTAGGAGCAAGCCATTATAAAAAAAGTAAAAAGAAAAACACAGTGTCCTTTCTCTTGAGGCACTTACATTCTAATGCGAGAGGTTGCGAGTCACAAAGCAATACACTTAAACACAAATGTCCAAACATGAATATACTTTCTAATTCAAATGCAAAATGCATATGTGGTATAGAAACAGAAATGAATCCGTAACATACTTTGGAATGAGTGAATCAGTGCAGGTCAGCCATATATGAAAATATTTAGCCTACCCAAGGATCTATTTGTTAAATGTTTTCAAAAAATTCAGTGTGGTTATTCTCAATAATATGAGTGCAAAAACACATTTTAAACAGAAATCTTTCTCCTTTCTAATCTACTGTTTATTAGTGAGTGCTCTGACAGGAAATAGATGGTGCACTTGACTTACGATAATTTGTGGAGGGGATAAGGACTAATTATCCAGGTGTAAATAGGGTGTGGGGGAATCTCCAGGGATACAGTGGGAACCCAGGGGTAACCACAGAGATGCTGTCACCACCCCTAGGCCTGAAGGACTGAGGGAGGGAGAGGTTTCTGGAACTGAGGAGAGAGAGTCCTGTGGGGCAGGCTGCCTTGAAAGGAAGCAAGAGCCTTCTGACCAGAGCAGGGAGAAAAGGGTGTAGGTGCACTTGGAAGGGCAAATGGAAGACATGTGACATGCACCACATATACTGTTGTCCACCCAAGTTAATTAAATAGTCATTCAATATTTATTGAGCACCTATTACGCGCCAACCCCTGTACTATGGAAGGATTCTAAAAGAAGAGTAGGTAATTGTGTCTGTCCTCAATAATTCAGAGCCTAGTGTAGATGACAGACTTACAAACACACTAAGTAATGTGCATTGATTTAGGCAAGTTCTGTAACAGAAATTTGCAAAAGTGTTGTGAAAACAAAGAGGGTTGAGGAAGAGCTATCCTTTGGAAAGGGACATTATTAGGGAATTGCTGACACACAGCCTTTACCAGTAAGATTAGGTTAATTGCATTTGAGATAATAAAGAGGTCACTGATTTATGGACCTATAATTCTACTGATATATTTACATAGATAAAAGCATATACATTAAGAGGTCTCACCAAAGACTCCAAGAGTTTTTGTTTTTGTGTTTTTTTAAGCCACAATTTATATCAGAAATAGGGCATTGCAGTCACATTATGTTGAAGGAATCTGCTTAAGTTCATACAGCCACTTAGTAGCAGAGAGGACAAGGACTCAGGTTTCCTGGCTTTCTGCCAAGGTGAATCTTGGAGGTGTTACATGTTTTCGATGTAATTTTAGGTGTACCTAAATTAAATTAGTTGCCTTTCTCCTCTCATCATTACTCTACTACAGTTCATTTCTCTTTATCCTTCATTCTTATTACACTGATTGGAGGGCCTCTTGAAATTGGCATCAGTGAACGTCTTAAGAATCAAAAGCTCAGAGTCCTATATCTGTTGGTTAGCAGTAAATATCAGTAATGTGTTTTTCACTTTACTTTGTGGTAGCCTGTGCTTTCCTGGTGTAATTTCGTTTCAAATAATGTGTGAATTTTACAGTATGATGTCAACGTGGTGAAATGCATAACCATATGGTTGCCACATAATTGAATGCTCCAATCTGTGAATTGTGCTTTGAGCAATTACTGTAGTGACCTAATTGTTGCCATTCCTTGTTTTGTTAGTGACAATTATTCCGACTACCTTAATGCAGCAGACTTACCAATATATTCATTTACTCATTTCTACAAGACTGTGAGTGAACTCCCAGGGACCATCCCTGGGCCTTAACATGATGCCTGGTATATTGCAGATGCTCTATACTTGCTTAATCATCCAACATGCATTTTAGCATCATGCATTTAGCATCTAATGTCTAATACATTTCAGGCACTGCAGTTGGGATACAAATATAAATATCACATAGTCACTGCCTTCAAGAGGCTCAAACTAAGTTTAATTCAATTTTACTGCTTTTTAGGCAGACCAGTACTGTGTGGTAAAACACCAGGCTAGTGAAGGGACACCTTCAAACATGATAATGAGAACAGTTGTATGATTCATGTTGCTTAGACTACAGCCTATGTAGCTCACAGGCTGAATTTACTTGGCAAGCAAAATAATTGCTCTTGCAATAGCCCAAATGTCGCTGCTTCTGATGGGCTGCCTTCTGCTCTTCTTCTAACTGATGGGACTGATGGCTGGAGGTTGCCTGGCCATCAGAAGCCTTTTCTTTTCTTTCTCCTCAAAGGTCAAAGATGTGCCTTCCTCCATCCATCCCTACCTTGTTTGTTGCTCCTTTGGAAATATTCCCCAGTTCTGGCTTAGAGCTAATATAGTTGAGCACTGAGGTTTGTTCCTGCACTTTGTTTTCAAACTTTCAGGTGTTTTGCTCATGTTGTCCACGCAAATTTTTACACGTTTAAGAAGAAACAAAGTTTACTTTTGTGCCCAAGGAAAAACTGATGTCTTTGGCAAAAATGATGCCTTATATGAACTTTCTGGTTCTAAAACCTTTCTTAATTTCGGTTTTGATTGACTCTTTTTTTTTTTATCATTGAGCAGGTTAAGCAATAGAAGTTATTATGTGTCATCTAGAAATAATCCCTTGATCTTTTCAAAATGCTTTGTGAACATGGAAAATAAGTATAGCTTATATGTTATTAAAAATGAGTTTCTTTTATGCAACATGAATATTTGGGGTGAGAACCAGTAATGTAAGAGAAAGTAAGCAATTCTGCTGAAAATTTTTTTATAACTGCAGAGATATAGAAATTGCCAGATAGCTGGGAGCGGTGGCTCACGCCTGTAATCCCAGCACTTTGGGAGGCTGAGGCGGGTGGATCGCAAAGTTAGGAGTTCGAGACCAGCCTGACCAACATGGTAAAACCCGGTCTCTACTAAAAATACAAATCAAAGTTAGCCGGGCATGGTTGTGTGCCTGTAATCCTAGCTTCTCAGGAGGCTGAGGCAGGAGAATCACTTGAACCCAGGAGGCGGAGCTTGCAGTGAGCCGAGATTGCACCATTGCACTCCAGCCTGGGTGAAAGAGTGAGACTCTATCTTAAAAAAAAAAAAAAAAAAGAAAAAGAAAGAAATTGCCAGAATGGTTGCCAGTGAGTAAAGGGTCATGAGGAAACCCATTTCATTTTGTGGTTTTCAGACCTAAAGTAAAAGGGTACAGATGTTTTCTTCTTTTATTCTTGTCTGCAAAGTCCACACATAAAGTCGACGATGTGAGAAAATAAAAGCTGCTTTGGTTATGGATTTTGGAGCAGCCCTGCAACTCCATAATATTATTTATGAAATGCCTCGGAAATTTCTGGAAAAATAGAGGAATCAAAAGGAATACCGGGAAAACAAATAGTTTTAGAAGAATCTTTTTAAAATATTATGTTTGGTAAATAAAAGACAAAAGTTATATAGACCATGAAGTGTTACAAGCATAAAAAAGGGGCAGGGAAAGATTATCAGCCAACCTCCTGAAAAAACACAGTAAATTTAAACCGTAACATTCTTTCAAGGTAACTTAAGGAAAGATGTTAAGTCTGCTTCCCTTTTTGTTTTCATACAAGAGATTTACTCTGCCCTCTATAAAAGGACGTGGTTTCTTGTAACTGCACCAGTTAGACTTCTCTATTGTAATCTGGAAATCTACGGCTTTGGGGTACTCCAAGCATAGCTTTTTGTCGTGTGCTCTTTCTGCTGTGCGACGCTGTACTGCAAAGGATGTCACTTTAATTATTCACTGGCCCATCTTTTAAGCCCCTTAAAGGTTATAGGGCACATTCTGTCTAAATACTCAGTAAAAGTCAAGGTAAGGTACCATCTTAGATCCAAGGATTCTTTCAGTTCTACCGGTCCTTAACTGATGCTCACAATTCCCCAAATTAGTTGGTAAATGGTGGTCTCTTTAATGATACTGCTTCATCTTTCAATAAAGTTGATTATAAACAAATTGCAACCAGCAGCCAAATTCAGCACAGATTATGTGCAACTGCATGACGGCCTGGGGTGGCCTCTTTTACCTGTGCACACCTTAGCTGAGGCTGTGTTCTGGCATGCCGGGCAATAATACCCAGGCCCTCTGCTGCTCTGCCTGCGAGATAGTGTGGTTGCCTCGGGATATGCCAACACACTCAAACGAAAAACAGAGGTGAAATTCACTTTACCGTATGGAGTCTAACTACTGTCCCTTAAAAACTGTCCAGGCAGTATATGCATGGCTGTGAGTAAATCAATGATGATTACAAAATGCAACAAATGTCACACCAAGTAACCCAAGGGCTCTGCATCTTGCCATTATCGAATAAAGAAGGTACTTTCAAGGCTTTACTGTTTTTAAGGTCTATATCCTGGCTTGTGTAAACATATATGGTCATCACTAAATAGATGCCTCTCTGTTACAGAGCCAACAAAGAACTTTTTTTAAGCCCTCACTTCCTCCCCAGGAAATGGTGTATATTCAGAGAGGAAGTTGTCTTCCTGTTTTCTCCATACTAACACTGTTGCTGAGTTTTTTTCTAAGCTCCCAAACTCAGAGTCTCCATCATATGGAACAAACTCTTCTTAGCAACTGGCCACATTTTTTGCTGCAGTGATTTTAAAAAAGATTTATTTTCCATAAGTCATAAAAAGTATTATTAGTCTACTTTGTCATCTACTATATTCTTAAGTACTATGTCCCCTCCCAATCTCTATCTTATTCAACCTATAATAAGGGCATGGGATTCATCCAATGGGGTCATTCTGTCAAAATTCTTAGCAAAATATATCAACCCTTAGCTTCCCAATTACAAAAGCAACTTGACAGCGCACCTGCTTTTTATTATTTCAGTGTTGTGTGATACAAGCCCAATGTGCCTGGCACCCAAGAATGAAATATAATTCAAGAATGTTTTGTACATTCTGCTCTAATGTTTTAGCATTTCAGCATTGATTTCTGGGACTATTAAAAAAGAACCATTTGGAAACAAACAGAAGTGTTTTTCTTTAGTTGTTACAGTCAGTTAAGGAACTCTTGTTTCATTTATTTCATGTAGAGATACTTGCAGTAATAAAGTTCAGATAAACCTGAAAATTAAGGCAGGGCTAACCCTGGATGATATTTTAAATGAGATGAATTTTGAGTTTGTTAACTTACTAGTTTATTAATTCTGGTAATATGACAAAATTAAGTTCTTTAACACCCCCAATGATAACACTAGCTCACCAGCAATGGATCCAAACCAAGATGAAATCTCTGAATTGCCAGAAAAAGAACTCAGAAGGTCAATTAAGCTAATCAAGGAGGCACCAGTGAAAGGTGAAGTCCAATTTAAATAAATTTAAAAAATCATACAGGATATGAATGGAAAAATCTTCAGTGAAATAGACAGCATAAATAAAAACCAATAACAACTTCTGGAAATGAAGGACACACTTAGAGAAATGTAACTTACCAGTTTGTTAACAACTCAATGTGTCAATTATCTGTTAAGTCAAGAGTTTTCAAAATGTGGTCCAGAAGACCTCCTGCATCAGAATCATCAAAGTGCTTGTTAAAATGCAGATTCCTCAGTCTCCTTCCAGAACGATCAACTCCGAATCTAGGAAGTAGCCCTAAGAATCTGCATTTTGGGCATCTTCCCAGTTTGATTACTTAAGGGTGTGATAAAGACATAAGGGGTTAGTGCTCCCAGGGATATTTACTTCTTCACAGAGAGCAACCAAAGACTTGAAAACTTTGAAAACCTGTAACTTTTTTTTGGGTGGGGGACAGGGGGTGCAGTCTTTTGGGACAAGAGTACCTTCTTCATATCCCTCAAATTTCATAATAAAAGCAGCTCCATCTTCATCTACTTATGAACTGAACCCTAGGGATCAAATATCAAGAAAGGCTGGGTGCAGTGGCTCACGCCTGTAATCCCAGCACTTTAGGAGGCCAAGGTAGGTGGATCACTTGAGGTCAGGAGTTCGAGACCAGACTGGCCAACATGGTAAAAACCTGTCTCTACTGAGGCAGGAGAACCGCTTGAACCCAGGAGACGGAGGTTGCAGTGAGTGGAGATCACACCACTGCACTCCAGCCTGGGTGACAGAGTGAGACTCCGTCTCTAAAACAAACAAACAAATAAAAAACAAGCAAAGTATCAAGAAAAAAATAATTGTATTCTTTATTGGCATCCTGTAACATACTGTATTGGGAAGATATTCTGAAGATAATTAACCTGGGCATTATAAAATCTATAGGCTCCTTTAATTGTAAATATTTTGAGTGCATTTCTACTTTAACAGTGCCACAAAACTAGCAATTATTTTTTAAATTACCCTCCAGGAAAAGAAAGAAGAAATACAGTTTAATTTCTTATATCAAGCAATAGACCTCAATATCTCTCACTATGCATGGAATAGTTAACAATAGTTTAATAATATATTAGTGGTCATTTCTGGGGGCATACTTTACAGTGAATGTTCAAGATTTTGATAGAAAAGCAGACTTCAAAACAAACTGAAGTGGTGAATTTAGACAATCAGTAGTTAACAATACCTAACTTCAAAGATTCTCAGTTAATTTTGTTTTCTTTTGTTCTCAATAATGACTACAACATGTGCCTTATTTTATTTTATTTTTGTTATTTCTTAAGATGGAGTCTCACTCTGTTGCCCAGGCTGGAGGGCAGTGGCATGATTTTGGCTCACTGCAACATCCACCTTCCGGGTTCAAGCAATTCTCCTGCCTCAGCCTCTCAAGTAGCTGGGATTACAGGCACACCTGGCTAATTTTTGTATTTTTGTAGAGATGGGGTTTCACAATGTTGGCCAGGCTGGTCTGGAACTCCTGACCTCAGGTGATCTGCCCACCTCGCCCTCCCAAAGTGCTGGGATTACAGGCCTGAGCCACTGTGCCTGGCTGCCTTATCATTTTAGATATGTCCAAAACACAGTTTATATAAATTTACCAAATGATTTATCAATTACTTACTAATGAGTATAGAATTGAGATAATTAAAAGGTATTCATTCATTTAATATAGAACAACCCATCAGACTTATGTTCAAAAAGCTCTAAAACTTGTTAAGTCCTCTGACAAGTCGTTCAATCTTTCTAAGAATTATTATTATTATTATTATTATTTTAATTATTTTTTGAGACAGAGTCTCACTCTGTCACCCAGAGTGACACTGGAGTGCAGTGGCGCAATCTCAGCTCACTGCAAACTCCACCTCCTGGGTTCACGCCATTCTCCTGCCTTAGCCTCCCGAGGCGCTGGGACTACAGGCGCCCACCACCACACCAGCTAATTTTTTGTATTTTTAGTGGAGACGGGGTTTCACCATGTTAGCCAGGATGGTCTCGATCTCCTGACCTCGTGATCTGCCTGCCTTGGCCTCCCAAAGTGCTGGGATTACAGGCGTGAGCCACCGTGCCCGGTCCTTTCTAAGAATTATTTACTCATCTGGAAAACAGGAGTAACAAGAGGAACTGTGTCAAAGAGATACTGGGGGGATTAAATTATACATATGATGTACTTAGCATAGCACCTAGCATAGAGTAAGTGCCCAATAAATGTTAGTTACTATAATTATTATTAATATTTTCTTATCTCCAGGTATAGTTTTCAACAATTAACTGCATATCATGATACTTTTATAAAACCAATATATAGATATATTGTTCAACTTTTCACACTATTTTACTCTATAGTATATGTGAATATAATTGGTTTAATTATAAATTGCAAAATTTGAAATTCCTTTGTCTCTTCCTTTTCCATAGCTTCATATATGCACTACTTCTATAAACTACATGTGAAGCTGACTTTTTTCTATCCGTTTATTGGACTACATTTAGATTTATATCCTCACCTATCTTTGGATTTCATATAATAATCAGAAATTTGGAGTCAGATTACCTTATGTATAATGATTAACTTTTAAAGAAATTTAAGTGAGTTAAAGTTCAATAAACTTTAGAGAAACCTAAAAGTCACAGAAAGCCTTAAAGGCACGTACATATTTTAAAAATACTAATTTTACACTGTTAGCATCTTGACGTGATATCAACACCATTTATGAAGACACTCTTTGTTAATTAGTTTATGGGGTGTTAGGTGAATTATTTAGTAAATGGTTATCAGAAATCAAATATTTAACTATAAACCTTGAATGATAACCAATATTCCTCTGATCTTAATAATTGTTGTAAGTACATTACTTCAACAACTATTTATTGAATTCCTTTTGAGTGGAAGACATTGTCCAATGTGATAGGGTCTTTGAAATTAAAAAAAAAAAAAAAAAAAAAGAAAATCTTGTTATCCAATTGGATGAGCTCAAAGTCTGTTGGGAGAGACAGATGTAAAAAAAATCATAATATAAAAATAAGAATGAAGTACTGACTTGCAGGGACCCAAGGGGGAGTTGTAAGAGAAGGGAAGATCAGAGCTATGGTGGGGTCTTTGAGGATGTCACACATCTCATGTCAGGCAAGTACTTGAGGAAAGGTGGCAAGTTTACTGTAGAGGAAACACAGGGGTCCACAGGGTACCTAGTGGAGCAGATGGAAATGGGTTGGAGCTCTAATCCTGGAAACTGCTAATATATTACAATAGTTTGGATTCCTCTTTAGGTACTAGTTGAGGATCTAACATTTTTCCTAATAGAAGATCCACAAAGATAAAATTCAGTTTTGAAAGTTATCTGTGGCAGAATACAGAGGGAAGATTAGACAGAATGGAGAGAACTAGGCCACAGAGAAGAGTTAGGTAGCTATGATGAAAAAAGATGAATCCTGAACTAAGGCAACTGTATCAGTAATAGGAAAGAGATGCCAGGTTCAAGAGATATTTCAAGATAAAATAAAAATGATTTGAAAACTGGATATGGAATTTAGGCAAGGAGCTGAAAATGCTTGATTAATCAGGCTATAGAAGGAAGACACAGAGAGAGAGAGAGAGAGAGAGAGAGTGTGTGTGTGTGTGTGTGTGTGTGTGTAGACGGGGGACTGGTAATCTCATTTGTGGATACCATTTTTGAAGTGCCTGTAGGACACAGGCAGAGATATTCAAGAGGCAATGAGATCTGGCAGTTAAGTGAGAAAGTTAAGTTAAAGATAATGGATATGGGAGTCAGCGTCAGAGAGATGGTAACGGAGGACACAAGAGTGCCTGCGATCACCAAGAAGAGCAGGCAGAATCAAAGACAGACAAGGACAGATCCTAAAGAATGTAACATAATTTAAGGGTTCACCCAGGAAGAGGATCCAGTAAAGAAGGAGCAAGTAGAGCAGAGAGAGGCAAGTGGCAATCTGGAAGGCAAAGTAATGACACAAACTGCAATGACTTATGCACCAACTTAATAGTAGAGGAGATTTTTTAGGAAGCAGAGATTGTCATCATCTTATCAGTCAGCAGCAGTGGGTGAGCCTCCTCTCAAGAGACCAGGCTGCTAACAAGGAGTTAACTCACTGTCACCACCCTTTCACAATCTCCCGTAGAAGTGCTAGCAGAAAGAAAATAGTCCCATGATAGAGACAGTGGAAGACAGAAAGAAGGAACAAGAAGTTTAGATAACTCATAAATGAGTCATCAGCCCATAAACAAGAAAGAGTCAGCAACATGGTAATTTAAGTGACACTGAATCTCTGCAGGCAAATTGCTTGGTATAACTCAAAAATTATTGATGAATGAACTTGGGTAGACACTCCACCAGTCAGGGCTTTGGTTTCCTCATCTTACAATTAGGAGGAATGGGTGACATAAACTCTAGGAGCCTTTCTAACCAAAGCAGACCAAGAGCCCATTTGGTCCTCACAAGTATCGTATGAGGTAGGAACTACTTTTAGCCTATTTTACAAGTGAGGTAACCAAGATATGGAGAGTTTAGAAAACGGACCCACACAGGAAAAGAGTAGAAAAGCTAAGTTTCGAATTTGGGGCTTTCTGACTACAAAGCCTATGTGCTACAGCACCCCACTGGAGCTCTTAGAACTTTCGAACTACTTATTCTTTCTTTTTTAAAAATGCAAGGCTGTGAGGGAATCTGGATAGGTATTGCTACCTGCACAACAGGTAAAGAAACTGGGAATTTACCTACAACTATATGCCCAGTAATGGGGAGCCCTAATTCAGGTCTCCTAATTCTACTCTACTCTATGATCTTTCAAAGGCCAGTAAGTACATTCCATTAGCAAACACTAACCTTGAGACCAAAATTAACATCTTGGAAAGAAACTACTGTTACTCTTATAACTTTATAAAATATCCTTTCTTTCTAGAAATCATAGCACCCCATATGGAAATAAATCATCTGAGATTCTGCCTTAAGAAGTGTTGATGGTAGTTTAAGTATAGCCCTCTAAAAAGTAGCAGCTTTTCCTACATCATCTTACTAGTTAATCTTCCTGGGAACGGGCTGATATTTACTCATCCCAGGAGACCACTGAATTGTCTGGACTCCAAAAGATACCAAGGATAAGGTTTTAAGTTCCCTACCATTAGTCATCACGTGGAGAAGAGTGACAGAGCTCTTTACAGATGCACTGCCTTGTCTTTGCCCTTAAAATGAACAATGTTCAATGAGTTTAAATTAGGAAAAGTCATTAAAGAGTGCCTTCCCTCCCTTAAAAGTGGTTGGTTCCCTGGGTAATATGTGAAATACTTGGCGGTCTCCAGACGACAGTATCAGATAGGCTAACAATGAATTTGAGAGCTTTGCAAAGAAAAGTTAGACAGAATGGATCAGGTTAAAGTAGATACAAATGCCCAACTACAAATTCTAATTATTCTCTTTCCCACTCTTGGAACAAATAGACAATTGTAAAACATATTTTGTATGTATACATACACACATATACATATATACAAATAGCAAAAGTATCTCCTCCTGTTATTACTGATGCTCAGAATTTCTATGGAATGTAATATATGTGCAGTTTTAATAGTTAAATAATAAAAAGTGAATACTTCTTTAGAACGAGGAAATAGCTAATTTCTAATATAGGTGTTTTGAGGCCATGCCTAGGTTATTCTGGTAAACTGATACTGTGGGGAAAACGTTTTTGAGTCACAAAATTCTGCATTCAAATCTTAGCACTTCCTCTTATAGCTCTGTAGATCCAAGTTACTTAACTTTTCAGAGCTTCAGTTTTCAAAACATCTGTAAGATGGAGGAAAGAGCACCAACTTTTGGGGATTCTTATAAAGATTAAATGTGATAAATAATGTAATCTCTCTAGAACCTTGAGTTCTCATTTGCCTTTATTGCCTCCTATTCCTCTTGCGATCATGTACAATAAAATAGGAAACATTTGCTGATGTTGGTAAGCCATGAACTCAATTCCAAAGCAGGAGGTTTAAATAACCAAGAAAACTCCAGAAACTGATGCCATTATTTTCCTGATGAGAAACGCTCATAGTCATGCGAAATAAATCACACACTTACTTCTAGGTCATTAGCCAACATTTTTGTCTTCAGTGGTGGTGATTGGCTACTCACATTACCCTCTGCAAGAGGCTCTATTTTAGTAGAAGTTGTCGAGTAGCTGATGTGTGCTGAAAACTATAGAAAGTCACCCTTTCCTCAAGTTCTTAATTGCATCCATTTGTTTAAAAGTGCCGAAAATGCACATGCTGTGACCTTTCTGAGATTTGAACTCAGATCCAATGAGGAAGTAGAGGCTGAGGATTAGGAAAGGACCATGTGTCTTTGGAAGTTGGCCATGTGCCTCGTCTAGTTGATCTTGGATACTTGAGATTAGGTCCAGTGGTTCCCTCACTTTCTTTGCTTCACAAATTAAAAAGATCTAGCCCCTAAGAGATGTCTGTGTGTCCCTTTCTTGCACTAGGAATATGGGAAAGCTGCTTAAGAAACTGCTGCTTGCAGCTCATGAAATCACGAGTCATTTGTGTAGTAAAGTGAATTGGCCACTTATATTTGTACAAAGTTGAAAAGAAGGTGGGCTGGGGAATGGGAAAATTCCAACTCAGAAATAAATCATCTGAATGGACTGTATAACCCTTGAAATGCTGGGGCAGGTTGCTGGGTTCACAGAAAGCAGGTCCCCAGCACTGACATCCTTCCAAGTAACAAATCTTCATCAAGGCCTTATGACCTCTTTAACACCAACATATAACACAGAAGATTTCAGATCATAGTGTGCTCTCTCTTCCACTTCCTGTTATTTTTAATTCTCTGCTTTGTTTCATGTGTTTAAAAGTCTTTACTAACACTTCTAGGGGCAACTTCTGAATCAGACAGTGGCCAGTAATTTCTCTGATGAATACACTTTGTTGTCCCCTCTCTGGGGCCAAGGAAATCCGAAGCAGGAAATGGTCAGTGGCTTGTTCAGTGTGGTGCAGAAAAGGTGGAGACAGAGCATGAGCAGTTCACTGGTTAATTAAGCCCACTGAACCCTGCTGCCACCTGGAAATGGGCCCTGGGCTCATTCCTGCACTTCCTCTTCCACACCTGCAGCTCAACAGAGCCCAGCTGCAGCCACCTCCCCCCCCAACCCCGGCTGCCGGGTGCCACTGCTTTGGCTGGTTGTTCCCTCTCTTTAACCCATTTTTTCTCAGTCTTGGACCTTTTATCCTTTTCAGTCAAATGATTGATCCAAGTCCAGAAATTACAGAGCCACAGATTGGAACAACAAAGGCAATGAGAATGTCTTTCTAGCTTTCTAAACTTAGGCCCAAAAGGACTTCCAAACACATTTCATAAAAGTATTATCTGAAAGCACAGGGGAACAAGTTTAAGGCTAAGGCATGTACTGCATATTTTGAGGCCGAGTTACATACTCAATTTGCTTAAAAAAAAAAAAAAGAGTATTTAGTATCATGTTTGCGGAGTCACATGTCCCAGTCCACAGGAACTACACAAACTGTGTCTTCAGAAGTTGGTAGTCGGTAATCTCTTTTAGGCATGCTTAGGCCAGAAGAAGAAGATGTAAAATTGGACACAGGAAAAAGGTTCTCAGTGTTGTACAGAGGGAAGAACCAGAAAGATCTTAGCCTCCTCCTCAACCTAAACCCTAAATTCATACTCGGCCTTTTCTTTTCAGTTTGTAGTTTGACTTTTCTGCCCTAAAGTCTATGGCTCTGATGAACTCCCAGGAAGAGGAAGCCACTGCTTTCTCCCATTTTAATGCCTCTGTTAAAGGCCACCTCGAATTTCACCTTTCTCATCAGGCTTTCCTCAATTCTTCCCAGAGAATTTGACTTCCCTTCTCTTCACTGCCCCAATTGTTATTGTTGGTACTATTAAATTTGTAGCTTTGTCATTTGGAAGGTTTACATGCGTATGTCTGGTCCTGGTATTCTATTTATCTATATCCCCCCAGAGTGTCTGGGCCATGGTGCGCTCCAGATCACTGAATAAAATGCTTATGGATCATTTGTGTGTGCCATGTATTACAGACACTATTCTGAAAATGAAAAGCAGAAAGAGACTCAGTCTCTGTTTTCAGGAAGTGTGGAGCCCATTGAGAGAAGAAAGCAGGGAAGCAACTGATTAGAAGCCAACGTAATGTGCTTTCTCACAGAGGGTGTGAATTCAGGGCTGGAGCAACAGGGCGCAGGGGCACCCAACTCTGGGTAGGACACTGGGGAGTAGAAGTCAGGGTGACTTTTGAATTGAGACTTGGAAAAGCAAAGGTTCGCCAGGAGACAAAGGGCACGGGTAATTCCACCGGGGGCAGGAGGAGGTGCACAAGGAAATAGGTATACAAGAAGCCCTGAAGCGAAGTATTCAGGGAATTAGGAATATGACTAGAGACCAGGGAGTGTGAGAGCAGGATGGCGGGGATGTGGAATGAAGAACCAGACCTACATGTTCTAATTCAGTGGATGCATAAGCACATCCAACATACTTTGCTCAGTGCTCATTACATGTTACATTGCTATTCCTATGAAAGTATAATAAGTATTTGCTTAGCTATTTCACAAATGGTCAATTTATACTAGCTCCATGTCACTGGAAATATTTCCCTTGATCATTGTGGATGCAGTGAAGGAAAAAGTGAGAACGCTCACTCTTGTGTGTTTACTAAAAGTAACTGCACAAGCGCAAAGGCACTGTCCATCTAAATAACTAAAAATATAATAGGACATGGTGACTGTCACTCCATGGTGCTGATGATACGGTTCACACAGCACTAGATGCTGCCCTGCACTGTTCTCACTTATAGCGTGTTATGTCAATAGACTCTATGAGACACCATATTTAGATTCCCCCATACTTCAATCCAGAGAACACTGTCCACCGATAATTTATTCTAGCAGCTTCTTTCACTGTGTTATCTGTGCTTTTGCTCTATGGTTTCCTATTTTACAGACCCAACCTTTAAGTCCTCCTTTCTTTTTGAAGGTAGAAAAGAATAAGAGGACAGAGAAGCTTGTAGGAGTATGTGAAGGTGAATAATGGTTGACAACTTTCTAGTTGATCATATACCTGAGAATATGTTACCCTGATGGAGTGAACACCTTTTGAAACCACAGCTTGGTTCAGATATGTTGTTAGTATTATATTTTACTATGTAGCTAGTGCATTAATTTATGCATCATCATCTTGACCATTCATCCTTAAAAGTATTAACCCAGCGTAATTCAGTACTTCTTTGGTAAACCTTCCATAGGAAGATTACGACAATTTTAGTGATTATAAACTATCTAGGCTTAGCAGATGCTGGTAATCTATGGGACTCATGACCTGAAAGGATTTATGTGATTTAGAATCCCACCTTCAAGACTCCAATTTACCTTTCATGCTTTGCCTTCTCTCAAAGTACATTTCTCTCCAGAATACTTTTTCCTATTAAATGATTCCAGGCAAGCTCGGTATTACATAGGTAAATGCATTTGCTTTGTGCTGTTGAGGTGCTTGTATTAATTCCAAGTTGTTTTGAAAAATGCACTAGAAAAAACGTTTGGTGTGCCTTTTGAATTTTTCCACAGTAGTGTCAGTGACAGAAGGCAGCTGTAACACTGGCTTTGACTTGGTTTAAAGGCTGATATTTGACTCTAACTCCAAAAACAATCATCATTCTTATAATTCAATCCTAAGGGCCATGCCTCCTCAGTGAACCCCACTTAATTGTCATCTTTAATAGGGGTATTACTTGGAAATCCAGTTTTCAACTTATCTTTTTTTTTTTTTTATCCTCAGGGTACACGGCATGAAATGCATTTTTATCTTGATGCAGAGCAAGTGACTTACTTGGGTCAACTGACTACTATTTTAAGGCCAGAATTTCTTGAAAGAATAAAGTGTAAAAACACAGAGATTTTATATTGTTTCCACAAAATTACTTTTGTTAGGTAACCTCCTACCCCATTGGTCTCATTTTAAAATGAAACATTTTATGGGAATGTGTAATATGACGCTTTTTCTTTTTGTTTTTTAGTTTGAGGTCTTCACGTAGAAAAGTATTTATATATGCCAGAAAATTCAAATCCCAGAGTCTTCCCTCCAATTCCTGACTGGGTAGGTTGCCAGATAAAATATAAAAGCCCAGTCAAATTTGAATTTCAGATAAATAACAAATAAGTTTTTTAAAGTTATAAGTATATCCCATGGAATATTTGAGACATACTTGTACTGAAAGATAATTCATTGTTTATCTGAAATTCAAATTTAACTGAGCATTTTATATTTTTATTTGCTAAATCTGGCAACCCTATATCTGGGGGCACTTGAATTATGATCAGAAGTACATTATCTCCAGATAGTAGGTCTGCAAAATTCCCAAAGGACCATTCTTTTCGTGGGTATGTGCAAAAGTGGAGACTGTCCCACCACACCATTCCCAAAGGCCCCTGAGGCAATCTGGCTCGCAGTCTAATGGATCTAGACAGTGGAGATTAACCAGTCCCTCCTTTAAAGTATGTTAAAAAGCTTTAAAACAACGTAAATAAGGCCCTTCACATACCGGGCACTCAATGTATTTAGGTTGGAATCTTTGATGTTCATTAGTGCCCGTCAAGATGAGGAAGGAGATAAAATATGACATCTTAGAAACCATTCCTGTACATGCCTCACCTCTCAATCTAAGCACTTTTGGATTCTTCAAAAACCAGCTATAACTCCACCTTGTTCAAGAGGCCTTCCCAGATCACCTCGGACATGAGTTCTCTGCCACCCCACTTCTCCAGCATTTATCATTTGTACTATTCATTTGACATTTAACATATTTTGCTTAATATGTTAACCATCCTTTCGTTTATACATTCTCTCAGGAAAAATGTAGATAGTAGAAGCCTTGCACTGTGATTTGCAGCACGAGCCTAGGAGTCAGACCAATTTTAGTTTCCAATGCTGCCCTGTCCCGTCTGAGCTTTGTAACCCTGAACAAACACCTTTTTTGAGTCTCAGTTTATTATTATTTATTTATTTATTTATTTATTTATTTTTTGAGACAGGGTCTCACTCTGTCACATAGGCTGGAGTGCAGTGGCACAGTCTCGGCTCACTGCAATGCCCCCCTCCTGGGTTCAAGTGGTTCTCATGCCTCAGCCTCCTGAGCAGTTGGGATTACAGGTACCCACCACGACACCTAGCTAATTTTTGTGTTTTTAATAGAGACGGGGTTTCACCATGTTGGTCAGGCTGGTCTCAAACTCCTAACTTTAAGTGATCCACCCATCTCGGCCTCCCAAAGTGCTGGGATTACAGGTGTGAGCTACTGTACCCGGCCATCAGTTTATTATTTTTAATCCCTCAGTAAAATGAGAATATTTCATCATGTTGTATTAAATGAGATGATGCATGTATAGTGTCAACTCTTGGGAAATAGAAAGACACTAAATGGTGGCATGTTGTTATTATTGCCATGATCTTTATATTAATATTACTACCTTCTTTTAATCTCCCACAGTGTCCATGGGTTATCAGGCCCTAAGTGAATTGATCGAAGGATCTTTGCCTGAGAGTGGACAGGGGCTCCAAATTCCTTGCTGTCTAGAGAAGGGGGTGGGGGACACTGCTCTAAACAAATGAGTGACCCTCCTTCACTCTCTTAGGGTACAGATTTCATTCTTTCTCTTTCTCTGTGCTCCTTTAAACCTGCAGATTTAAGCCACCGCCTTATGCTCTGCTTGGGACTATGTGAGATGCATGAAAATTTCAACTGCCTTAGAGATTTGTTTCCCTAGTGGCACCGGACATGGTGAGCCCTCCTGGGACTTAAGAGTCACCACATGCTTCCTGCCTTACTCTTTATTGACTGTTTGCTGCCTCTTTATTTTTTTCTAAGTCATCAGTGAGGAAGTTGCATAACTTAAAAGCTAAGCTAAGTGGGAGTCTGTTTACTGCAATCTGGAGTCATACATATTATTTATCTTCTTTGTAAGTTTTTACAAAATGCAATGTAGTGTTCTTATAAATGCAGATTTTTTTTTTTTTTTTTTTTTTTTTTTGTCATCCTGGGGTATGCATGAGCTTGGGTTTTTAACATTTTATTTCTGGTTGTATTATAGGTAATAGAGTAACTTGGAAAAAAGTACAATTTCCTTAATAGTCAGACATAGATTTCAAAAAATACAAGTTTCAAATACATCCTCTGAATCCTCTGCTGGATTTTTCCTAATAGCAAATTCAAAATCTTTTATATAAAAAGTGAAAAAAAAAAAAAAGCATCATCAAACTGAAAGGAGTATGACTTTCTGGGTCATTCATTCATCAGCATATTATCTGTAAAACTGTAATCTCTTGGAAGACTCTGGCTGAAACAAATTCATGTTGAATCAGTACCCAGTGCCTTTTTGATAACAGGTATTCAACGGGTATTGGTTGAGCCAATTAATGAAAAAGTATTTATTCAACAAGTATTTATTGAGCACTGAGGAGATGTATTACTATAAGTTCACAGTATATAGTGTTATTAATACTATTGTCATTAATAAATAATAATTTCACCACAACACTGTAATGCAGCCCCCAGAAAGCCAGT
Source organism: Papio anubis (assembly GCF_008728515.1). Taxonomy (NCBI): domain Eukaryota; kingdom Metazoa; phylum Chordata; class Mammalia; order Primates; family Cercopithecidae; genus Papio; species Papio anubis. The sequence goes on along the minus strand of NC_044987.1, from coordinate 38,207,722 downwards.
GACATAAACTGGAAGTTTGGGTGACAGAGTTGACAGTTTCTGATTGTTTAGACTTAAAGCAATTAGCCTTGCTGTCCCCACTGTTAACCACAGAGAAGAACATGTTCCCAAATTTCCACCTATCCACTTCTTGATTAATAACTTTAAAGTCATTCCAAACCTATCAAGACTCAGAGATAGCCCTGGGCCTTTCCTGTAGTGTGGGGTTTGTCTTCATGAACAAAATCCCACTTCTGCAGCCTGCAGTGTGACCCATCTGTTTTGTTTCCCCTGTCATTTTGGGAACAGTGTAACACTGTGGAGGCCAGGCTGTACCCGAGGTTAGAGACCCCACCTTTAAAATTATTACTCTGGGGAAAGCAGGAAATATTGTTTCAATTATAAGGATAAAATATGGACAACTATGAACCACTTAAGAAGTTTCATAGTAGTTGCCTTCAACCACAAAACCAAAATCAGTATTGAGCTCTTTGCTTCTGCACAGTATAGGGAAGATGTGAGCAGCAGTTCAGTCAAGTTTTTTGTTTTTTTTTTTACTGTTCTCTGGTCCTGATTTCACACTTGAAAATTTCCAAGCTCTCAGAGTACTGCAGTGTTAATAGAAAACAGCTAAAATGTTGCCACATTTGCAGATGTGAGCAGAAGAACAAGGTCAGCACACATAGGACCAGGTCTTGGTACAGCAGGAGCATGTGGAGTGTCCAGAACTGCTTTCAGGTGTTTCTATTCTGTACTGGTTTTCATTCCCTATTTCCAATACATCATCCCCCGTGTTTCACCTCATTTCCTCCCAGTTTCCGTTTCTACTTTGTCATATATTAATTTGGACCTTTGTAATCTTTGGTTTCCTTCTAGTAGAATCTGGTGATTTTATTAAAACCAGACCAAGGAGAAGAATGTTTCCAGGTAAGTCTTCAGGCTGGCAGCCTCTCTTCCAATATCATCCCGGTCCATCAGCTGAGCCTGGTAGGTAATCTCACTGTTGCAGACTGAAGGCTTACAAATGCTGCTCAGGGATAGCACTATGCTTGAAGCATAGGCCTTGTGCTTTAGAAGCCATGAGTTCCATAAGCGCACGCGGAATACGTTTATTAAAGGACATGTGGTCCCATGGAATGTGGCACTCAGCACTGCACAGCACTAGCAGTCACCCTGAACACTCACTGTTGTGAGTAGCACCATCCAGGCTCTAGTGCAGACACTTCTCCGTATCCCCTGCTTTGTGTCTTGGAAGCCCAAGGTGGCTTCTTTTGAGGCTGGATTGTGATGTTGCCCATGTCAGAGAAGGACACTTCTTTGGAGAGCAGGGAGGAGTTGAGCAGCAGAAGCACTTAGGTAAGAAAAAGACAAATTAATTAACTTGTCAAGTCTTTCCTCTCAGCATGAATGCAAGGGATAATGAGGTATCATTTCCCAGGAGTGCCAAGCTTCCATTTTGCTACTTCTTTTCATGCTCTAATTCAATGCTCCAGAAGTACTCACCTATTACCGTGATAACCCCAAAAGTTGCAAATTGTGGCCAAAGAACATTTTGTAATATTAAACAATTCCTATGGCCCTTAAAGTTAAATATATGCAGGTCTAGTAGTGACCTGTGTGATAGAGATTCTTTGGTCATTGGATCACCATTGAACACTAGAATTACTGCTAGTTTTATTTTTATAAAAATATTTAATATGATTTAAATTTTCAAAAATTACAATTTCAGTTTCATTTAAATAATTATTTATATGTTATATGCATTAGTTATACTTTGAATTTTGCCTTTTTTCCCAGAGAATCGAAGATATTAGAAGAAAACTTTTAGTAGCACAAAAGCTAACTTTTAGTTTTTGATTTTTATGTTTACTTTAATTTACATTTTTGATGAAAATAAATTCAAATTGTGTATACTTTAATATTACACTTCATTTTTAGTACTTTAGAATCTAATGTTTAGATCATTACTGTCAACAGAAGACACGTTATATGAAAACGGTCATTATAACAACATAATTAGGGAATTGCAGAAATGAAAGCAAAAATAAATTTTATAGATTAAGTAATAATATATTAATTACGTATGACCTAATTTTATTACTCATGGAAACATCACCAACCCCTCAACAGAATATCCAGATGTACACAATAATGATTACAGTCATCATGGACATTTTGTTGACTTCAAGAATGATAGCTTTCCATGTATTTTTCAATTTTGTCATTATCGACATTTATTTGTCAAGGTAGAAAGACAAAGCATATTTTACTTAACCATTTGGTAGCCTATTTATAATGTCTAATATTTAGACATATAGTATGTAGGCCCTTCATTTGTCTTGCCCTGAGTCCTAAAAATGTTACAGGGTAGATCCGACCAGGTATTTTCTTTTCTGTTTTTTTTTTTTGTTGTCATTTTTTTTAACTTTTATTTTAGGTTTATGTGCAGGTTTGTATACAAAGTGTGTGTCACAGAGATTTGTTGTACAGATAATTTCATCACCCCAGTAAAAAGCATAGAACTTGATAGGCCTTTTATTCTGATCCTCTCTCTGCTCCCACCCGCCCTACCCAGGTAGTTTCTTCTTTTTGAGGCTTAGTAGTACTGTTCTTCTGAACTACTGCCTTACAACGATTAGTTTAGGTACAACAGAATTGGGTTTTTTCCCAAGCTATGGAATGTACTCTCTCAATTTGTAGTTTGTTTTACAGATAGGGATAAAAGTGTAAGAGACAGGAGCACTGAATTGATATTACAATCAGTTTCCCAAAGTATTTTTTGACAATCTATGTGTATGATGTAATATGCTCCCATATTTTATGCATAAGGGAAAAGAGAGATACATTATTTTATATTATCTTTGGAGTTAGACAACACTAGATCTGAATTATCATTCTGCCACTCACTAACAGGGTGATTTATTTAAACTATTTAAGCCTCAGTTTCTTTATCTGTAAAATGGCACTGAAAACACCCACACCCAGAAGGTTTGCAGTGAGGACAAGATAATACATGTAAATCACTTAGTAGATAGTAAATATAAAATAGTTATTAGTATTACTATGATCCACATTTTAAAATTCCTAATGTACCAGTCTATTTATTTACTCAATAACCCTCCTTTTCAAACAGTCTGATAATTCTCCACTGCCCAAGGTGTGCCTTGTTATGGCATTCGAGGGGCTCCAATATATCCTTCCAACCTTAAATTCCAACAGTGCCCTAACCCCGTGACTATTGTCCCTGGAGATCTATACTTTCCTACCTCTATGCCTTTGCTACCACAATTCTACCTATTTGAATGGCAGTTCTTCCAAGGCCCAGTTCAAGTTCTTCCAAGATGTCTTCTCACCTTCCAATGTTAATTAACTTTCTTCTCCTTGTGCCCCCATAACATCTCCTCTGTAGCTCTCTCACAAAACTCATTACAGTGAGCTTCGTACCATATTAAATTTTGTGTATGTGTCCATCATCTCTGTTATACTCTCAGCTTCTTTGGGATAGATTATATCTTTGTCACCTCTGCATAAGTGTATCCCCTTCCCAGAGCACATGACATAGTACTTGGCACAAAGTAGATGCACGTAATGTTTTTTAATTGAATTTGCTGAATCTACTTCAGAGGAATAAAAAGAAAATAAAAACAAAATTAGGTCATTATTTGGATTCTTCAAGTACTGGTGATTCTTGTTTAAATGATTACAAGGATTTTTTTTTTTTTCAAAATGACATTATTTATACTTTAAGACAGTTAGCTAATTTCCAGGAAAAGCACTTTGTCTAAAAGCACTTCTTATTGACAAATTGAACATTGTGATACACTGCACTACTTTAAAAAACACGCAATTCATGTAAATACTCCGGGGGAGTTTCAATATTTAAGTATGTTAGTGTTTTCAAATGTCTACAAATTCTTTGCTATTCCTCTTTTCAGAAAAGGTGGAAACTACCTTCCTCCTGAGTGCAGGCTTGACTCAGTGACCAGCTTCTAAGGAACTAAATAGAATGGAAGGAAGTATGGTGTGCAACTTGGGAACTAGGTCATAAAAGACCATGCAGCTCACTCTGCTTTCTCTCTTTGATCACTTGCTATAGAGAAGCCAGTCACCACGTCATGAGGACAATTAAGCTGCCCTACAGAGAGGTTCACATGATGGGGTCGCCTGTCAACAGCCTTTGGAAGCAGATCTTCCAGCTCTATTCATGCTTCAGATGATAGCAGCTACAGCATACAGCTTGACTGAAACCTCAGAAGAGACCTTGTACCAGAACCACCCAGCTAAGTTGCTCTCTGATTCCTGACTCTTAGAAACCATATGTAGTAATCAATGTTAATTAATTTTGAGGTAATTCATTATTCAGAAAAATAACCATGGCCAGGCATGGTGGTTCACACCTGTAATCCCAGCACTTTGGGAGGCCGAGGTAGGTGGATCATTTGAGGTCACAAGTTCAAGACTAGCCTGAGAAACATGGTGAAATCCTGTCTGTACTAAAAAATACAAAAATTAGCTGGGCATGGTCATGGGCACCTGTAGTCCCAGCTACTTGGGAGGCTGAGGCAGGAGAATCACTTGAATCTGGGAGGCGGCGGTGGCAGAGAGCCAAAAACGGGCCACTGCACTCCAGCCTGGGCAACAGAGTGAGACACCATCTCAAAAAAAAAAAAAAAAAAGTAACCAATACAGATTGTATAGAGATAGTATAAGCATTCTCATTGTAGTTATTCATAGTTTTTTGGTTTTTGTTTTTGAGATGGAGTCTTGCTCTGTCCCACAGACTGGAGTGCAGTGGTGTGATCTCGGCTCACTGCAAGCTCTGCCTCCCGGGTTCACGCCATTCTCCTGCCTCAGCCTCCCAAGTAGCTGGGACTACAGGCACCTCCCACCACGCCCAGCAAATATTTCTTTTTTGTATTTTTTTTTTTAGTAGAAATGGGGTTTCACCATGTCACCAGGATGGTCTAGATCTCCTGACCTTGTGATTCGCCCGCTTCGGCCTCCCAAAGTGCTGGGACTACAGGGGTGAGCCACTGCGCCCAGCCAATTACTCATAGTTTTAAATCTATGATCATTAATCATAGACTAATGATCTATGCTACCAAAGGTAGCAAGGAAATTTGAGCTGGTTATCAAAAATTATAATCTGGAGCCCACCTTCAGTTGATTGCCATTCATTCAATTAATTATATATTTAGCAAATACTTATTAAATTATCTCCTATCAGCCAATCACTATGCTACATCTTAGAAATACAAAGACAAATAAGGTATGGTGCATGTTTTTAAAGGCTCAATATCCTAGTGTTCCCCACCACAGATAGCATGGGGCTTGAATCTGAGAAGCCTTTATTGCCCAAAAAGTTATTTAAGAACAATTTTGTGTCACAGAGAAAGAATTTGGGTGGAATTCAAGAAAAGACTCTGGGCCAATTACAGTTTTAGCAGGTAAGGTCCCAAACAATGCTAGACCTGACAAACAGCTTCAGGCTTTTAAACTAAAGACAGTGGTCTCAGGTTGTGTGACAAATGGAATTCTATGCAATGGCCTGTCTGTCTATAGTCTCTCATACATAAGAGCAATCACTGCCAATAATGCCATCCTCAGGGATGAAGGACAGTGACATTAATGGGAAGAAAAATATTCCATTAGTAAAACATCCCCTAATTAATTCTAATCTGTTCCCTGGAAAAGCTGTTCTAGAGGAAAGATTTTTTTTCTCTACATGCCAAACTGCCAAGCATTACTTTGGAAAATTTTCCATTTAGTTTCAAGGAATATTAAAATGCTTCACTTAGCAAAAGTTAGACATGAATCTATTTCCTCGCTTATCTTATATATAAAGATAAGATTTTTACAGGCAACATCGATTCTTAATTGAGCATATCAGCTAAAAGCAACTAAATTCTATTAGTCTCTGAATTGACATTTATTCTTCTTCTTATTCTTTACTATAAAAATGCGCTTAAGTACCTAAACTGCATGCCATCTTAGAAACTATGATACAACAACGACAGATGTAGCCCTTATTCCCCTAAAAACTTTAAATTCATCAGATAAAATTAGCAGAAAACAAATCAAAACTGCATAAAATAGTGAGAATATCTTCGCATCAATTCTTTAGGGAAACAGTAAAAAATGTTAAGTTCAATGGAGGAATATGAAACACAACAAAAGTGACAAACCGGTAGCTACACTATGCCTCAATAAGTATTCACAGAATCAGTAACATGTCAAGCTGACTCCTACCTTGGGGCCTTTGTACCTGCTAGCCTTTCTCTACCCAGCAAGTTCTCTCTGCTTAGCTATCATGTTAATCCTTCAGATCTGAAAGCATGTGCTCCTTTCTTAGGGAAGTTCTCCTTGACTCCCCAAAATTATATCAAGTTTTCTAACTCTGTAAACCTTTCCTTAATATCACTTCTTATAGTTCATAGTTTCCTTCTAATAGGTATATACTTACCCTAATACCTACACATTATCCTGTACTAATCCATTCCTTAATATTGCTTTTCATAGTTCACAGCTATACATTTATGTGATTATTTCATAAATATGTCTCATTCACAGCTATACTGTAAGTTTCATGCCAAGAATGCAGGGAGTGGTTCTCTCATCCTCCTGTTTCAGCCCAGTGCCTGGCACACTGTAGTTGCACAATCTATATGTGAATAAATGAATAAATGAGCAGTATAGTATGTGTTCAGAGCATGAGCTCTGAAGTTAAACATATTTCAGTACAAACACCATCATCTCACTATCCAGTTATGTGACTTTTGACATACTTTGCTCCTCTCTGAGACTCATTGAGTTTTCTCATGGGTAAAATGGAAATAATAATAGTAGTTTCCTCACGTGGTTGCTGTAAGTTTAAATGAGAAAAGGCATACGATGTGTTTTGCCTAACACCTGGCACAGAACAAGTGTTTATTGTTGTTGCTCCCGTTATTATTAATGTCTCTGTCTCCATCGAATGAAATCATTACAAATTCGGCCAGGAGCAGTGGCTCGTGCCTGTAATCCCAGTAATTTGCGAGGCCAAGGCAAGTGGATTGCTTCTGCCCAGAAGTTTGAGAACGGCCTGGGCAACAAAGTGAGACCCCTGTCTCTACAAAACCTACAAAAATAGTGGAGCGTGGTGGTGCACACCTGTAGTCCTAGCCACTCAGTGACTGAGGTGGAAGGATCACTTGAACCTGGGAGGTTGAGGCTGGAGTGAGCTGAGACAGTGCCACTGCACTCCAGCCTGGGGGGAAGAAAAAAGAACATTAAAAACTCAATTCTCTAATATTTTTTCTTCTTGTTCAGGAAGGTAGGAGAGAAAGTACTGATTGAGTCTATCTCTGCTAAGCTTCTAGACAGCCCAGTCTTGGTCACATCGGGTTTCCAGTCACTTCTGCTGCCTGGCTCACTCCCCCTGGCATCAGCTAACTTGAATCAATCCCTCCAGCGATCACCAGGCTGAATTCTTGGTTTCCTATTACTATCTAGAGGTACAGCTCTTTAATTTATCTTGCTTTTCTCCTTCATGCTAGCACCCAGTTCCCAGGATATGACACTGTATAGAGCTAGGCCAGAAGAGAAATGAAGTCACACTCAAAAATGGTTCCACTTTCCCAACTTCCAAACACTCTCCCCAAGCCAACCAAGTATATACACCTTGACTTTCCTCTCAGGATGACTTCCTGCCACAATTAGTAGAGTGCCTGGTTAAAAATAAATAAATAAAATGAGGAGATGGCCACTGTCCCCCTTCCACTGGGACATTTTACTTTTGGGAACAAACACTTAGTCATTGAAGCTGAGGAAGTCCTCATTCAAGGACAGGGTTTCCTTGCTCAGTCGGCCAGACCAGACCAGACAAGCCTCATGCGCCTGAAGGTCCTGGCTCCTGGACCCTCACTGTATTTATAAAGTCTTAACAGAGTAACTGTGAATTCCATTGTGGTGATGTTGCCTCTGGCTGGCAGATGGCCATGGTTTCTAGACTTCATAAGCAATTTCGAGGCCTGCAGACATGGGTATTGAGAGCACCAGGCTCTCCTTTATATATCTATGTTCACGCAGTCTCTTGTAAAGTTATCTTTGACATATTTTAAATTTATTAGTTGTTTTCTGAAAATGTGGCTACTTCTACTTGAACAAAATATGTTCCCTAGTCTGTCACCTCCAGAGGCATAGCTTTGTAGAACAATCTAGAAATAAAGAGCTTTTACGAAGTTTAGGGTTGAAACAAAGAAAAAGAAAGTTGTTTCTCAGCAGAAAAATGCAACAAAGCCTTTCTTCTTACCAAATAACTTAAGAATGTCTGAAGAAAAACATCCCAAACCTGGCTAGTGCCAGAATTTCTCAGATAAGTCAAGAGAGGAGAAAAACACAAATCACACCCCAAACCACCAAGAGACGAATGAATGACAAAAAGCAAACAATACATAATTTAAAATGTTGTTAAACATTTAAAGAAGTAAATTGTAACCGTTTTCTAGAACAGCAATTATACATAAGAGTATTTTCTAATTAATTTTCTTCTGAAAACAATTGGTGAGATCCTGCAGAGATTCCCTCTCTTCCCCCAAGGCCTTCCACACCCCTGGAGCCCCAAGAAGCCCTCTGAATCTTCACTCTCTACCTACCTAGAGGATCCCTTACCAGATACCACCTCATGTGTCATATTGTAAAGCATTTCTCACAATGTGGCTAGTCTTTAACCAGACTGCAAGCATCCTAGATACAGAAATATAGTCACATGATCTCCCCAGAAGCTACCATGGTGCCTTGATTACATATCGATTGATTCACTTAAGAATTTCTAAATGTTTTCTTCAAACCAATAGAGAATAAAAATCTGAAAGAGTACTTCATTCCATTATACCAGAATAAAAGTAGAACTGGCAATACCATAAATTTAAAATTACTCACTTTTTGAGGAAATTGTAAACTATTTGGGCTGCAGAGAAATATCATTGCTTGGTGTCCACTCTCACATAATATTCTGTCTTGCAAAATACCAGACAGATATCAAAAGCAGGAAGGTGGGTGTGGATATGGAAAACAGAAATCAATTTGCAGTATTTTGGTATCCTAGAACCAGTGAAACTTTTTCTTACATAGAAAAGTACTATGTTTGGTATGCAAATATTATTATTAAACTTAACACCAGTTGTTAAGTTTTTCAGAATTGTTATCCTCAATAGGATAAACTGAAAATTGAAACAGCTTTAAGAAAAAACGTTTAACGAAACATGGGATGTTTAATGAAAAATTTCCCACAATATGACTGTCCCTGGTCCCATTTTTAGAAAGAAAATCCTGAGCTCTTTAGAATATGGAATGATGAATATGGATAGACCTGGCTAGTCTAGAATAGTCTAGGATAGAATATGAGTATGATGATGACAACATTTGTGCAAAAATTTTCAGTTTATAAAAATACATCAAAATTCATTAATAGCTCTTTCAAAGATTTATATGTTTTGCTCGTTCAAATATTTGTATATATTTATACATATTTGTACATCTTGATTCTCAATTTAAATGCATTACTTCACTTACTGTTCTTTTAGGAATTTATACATATTCTTTTTTCAATGATTTATACACAGTTCTTTTTGACTTAGGAAAATGAAGTAGCTGAAATGTTGGAAGAACAAGGTTGTATCTTAACTACTTTATAGCATCCTATATTCAGAGTTGAAGACTAGACATACTAGCTCCCTTTCTTCAAATGGGTAAATGAATACACAGAAATGTTGAATAATTTACTAAAACGTATGTAGGGATGACTGCCTATTGGGTTTCCTGATTTCCAGGACAGCCCACATCAGATTATGTTGATTCTGTTCTAGCCAATCTGAGACCTATAGGGTCCCAAAGCTCTGTGATTTCATCCATACCTATCTTTGGAAATGGTCCTCAGGAAATGAGGAAACAATACTAAGCCTAATGTGCTGTGATGTGTGTAGAATATATCTGACACTTGTCTGGCTAATTAAAACCCTACTTCTCTACAATAGCGGTGTTGTAAGAGATCATTATACTCACTTCTGCATTTCCTTCCTTATTTAATGTCCTCATGGTCACATGAGATGACTAAATGCTCAGGTCCTGAGCTACATTTCCATGTTTAGTAAATCAGGAAATAGTGAAAGATATGTCTTGTGACATTTTCATTCCAAACTTAGACTAGGCATGAGTATTTAATGACAAGCGAATAGATGTAAATGAGAAAGAAGTCAAGATTTGAATAATCTGGATTGGTATAAAAATAATTTATAAGCAAAAAAGTATATATACGGGGTTTTATTTATTTATTTATTTATTTATTTTTTTAGAGACGGAGTCTCGCTCTGTCGCCCAGACTGGAGTGCAGTGGCGCGACCTCTGCTCACTGCAAGCTCCGCCTCCTGGGACTCCGCCTCCACGCCATTCTCCTGCCCCAACCTCCAGAGTAGCTGGGACTACAGGCGCCCGCCACCATGCCTGGCTAATTTTTTTTCTATTTTTTAGTAGAGACGGGGTTTCACCATGTTACCCAGGGTGGTCTCCATCTCCTGACCTCATGATCTGCCCACCTCGGCCTCCCAAAGTGCTGGGATTACAAGCGTGAGCCACCACGCCCGGCCCATATATACGGGGTTTTGATCAATATATTTCTCTTTATATAAAAACTCTCCTGATTCCCAAAGGTAAAATTATTTCCTATTTAGTGTATCACCATTTGTATCCCTCACAACTCCCAAAACACTTTATTGTACTTGTTTTACACACCTGTCTTTTAAATGTAAAGTCTCGGCCGGGCGTGGTGGCTCACGTCTGTAATCCCAGCACTTTGGGAGGCTGAGGCGGCGGATCACGAGGTCAGGAAATCGAGACCATCCTGGCTAAAACGGTGAAACTCCGTCTCTACTGAAAATACAAAAAATTAGCCGGGCGTGGTGGTGGGCGCCTGTAGTCCCGTCTACTGGGGAGGCTGAGGCAGGAGAATGGGATGAACCCGGGAGGCAGGGCTTGCAGTGAGCCGAGATTGTGCCACTGCACTCCAGCCTGGGCGACAGAGTGAGACTGTCTCAAAAACAAAAACAAAAACAAAAACAAACCAAAAAAAAAGATGTAAAGTCTCTACAGGAAGATAATGTGTTGTATTCATCTCTGTATTTCTATTAACTTGAGTAATACTGAAACATAGTAGATGCTAAATATGCTTGTTTCATAAATGTGGGATAAAATAAATGTGTAGCCTTTGCCATTAAGGATTTTATACTGGAGCTGGGAGATAATCAATCACGTAATACTTAGTGGTACCTACTGTAGGATGTAAAGGAAGACAACAGTGAGGTGCACCCTGAGGACTTGGGAATGGCAGAAATGAGACTGCTCTACATACAAGAGAGGGATTTTTGTAAAACTCAACTGAAAGAAAAGGACTTGACTGGAAACTGCCGACTGTATTTAAGACCTTATGAAAAACAAATGTATGAGTTGGAAAGAGAGTTGGTCACTCATGGGAACAATGAGACAGCTGCAGAGTAATCCTCCGAGTAAGCACTTTGCCAGGTCAGTAAGCATCCAAGGAAGCACTGTCCACTATCCAAGCTCATCGTACAGAAGGACCCTACCTACCCAGCCCTGTGGGCAGGAATATCCTTAGGTTAAAAAATGTGTCACCAATCTTCTGGTTCTAATCCTTAAACATGTGATTCACTTGACTAGTCGCTTTTGCCTTGATTCCATGCTCACCAAGAGTTCTGATGCCTCTAACTAAACTTACAGAGCTCATCTCAAGATACGTGAAACATTAGCCTGAGGACGTGGGTATCTAGTTATGCTAAACAGGTATATTTTATATTGAAATCTAATAAATTAGAATCTATCAGATGAATCCGAGGAAGATGAGTTTGTCTCTGGCTGAGGTAGCAACATGTGGTATCCTGCCATTCACATCACTGTGCTTGTGAGTCTGAGGGGCAAATTTAGATCCCCCCAAGATGATTCCTCTCTATGGGTACTTGTGGTCTTCCCTGAGCATCACATCTTTGGCTCCTCTATGAGCCACGTGCCTCTTCTTCAAACAGCTGCACAGATTATGTGCGTAACACTATGCTTTAAACCACTAGAGAGTGATCCAAGATAACATATAATTAAGTGAGAAATTGTTTGGCATAAACTAAAAGTGCTACAGAAATTCCGAGAGAATAAGGATCATTGTGGTGGGCAGTTATCCAAGGAGAGCTTCCTAAAGACCTATGGTGTTAAGAGGGAACTTGATGTCTGGGTAGGATGTGAGTGGGTGGAAAGAAAAGGAGGGCATTTCTAAGAGGAGGATGTGGGTCCACAGATATGGAGGCCAGCATGCTGGACCGCATTGCTGAAGTATTAGAACCACAAATAGGGCCAACATACTCTTTCACTTCCTTCAAAATAAAACCTGGAAATTGACGAGAAAAGTAAGAAATCAGCCTTCTTATGTAAGCCCTGATCTGTGAGCATGAGTAAAACAAAATAAAATAAAATGAATCCCCAATATCCTATCATGTGTCTAGTTTGAGAAGAAGGATATTAACATTCTAATTATTTGCTCTTAAGACCAATTTTTAAAAGCTGTCATTAATGCAATGAGAACATTTATACAAACTTTTAAAGCAAACGAAGAACAAACTATCTGTTGCCAATAGAAAAGCAAGTTTGAGTGCTAGAGTACAATAAATTATTTATTATACTGATACTGGATTTATTCTAGAGACTAAAATGACCACAGGAAAGGAGGCTTTACTAAATAATACCTAGTAAAAGAAACTTTTAAATAATTTTTATTTCATGTACTCTAAAAAACAATCTTCACAGATAGATAAAAGTATTATCTTTAAAAATACAACATTTGTATTAGGAAAAAAATTAGACATTCATGTGCTTTCCCTACTCTTAAATTATTATTATTATTTTTTTAAGATACAGGGTCTTACTCTGTTACCCAGGCTGGAGTACAGTGGTGCAGTCATAGCTTACTGCAGGCTCAACCTCCTAGACTCAATCGATCCTCCCGCCTCAGCCACCTTAGTAGCCAGGACAGTAGCTGTACACCACCACATCCAGCTAATTTTTTAATATTTTGTAGAGACAGGGGTCTTGCTATGCTGCCCAGGCTGGTCTCAAACTCCTAGTTTCAAGCTATCTTCCTGCCTCCACCTCCCAAAGTGCTGAGATTACAGGTATGAGCTACCATGCCTGACCCCCATTCTTTAGATACGTTGGCATATGGGAGATGAAGGAAATAGAAAACAAAATGATTTTCTCCTAGGCCAGTTGTGACACACCACCTCTTTCACCTGCCATGTAGTTGGTATTCAGTGTTAAAAAGAGGAGTGAAGTGAATGAAGAAGAACAAGAGGGAAGAGATGAAACAGAAGAAGCAGGAAGAAGTAGTCTGCATCTGCTCAGAAGTAGTGGTGGCCAGGAGGGTCTCCAAAATTAGAAACCCAGCCCTCTCTCCATTCCTTGCCTCAGTCAGCACTGTCTCCATCCTATATCTTTCCATCCTGTATTTAAGTCTTGCTTCTGGATTGAGACTGGCAAAAACAATATACTTCCTAAAGGATCACTTTTCAAACATTTACGCATATGGAATAGCAGAACCCTGTAAGTGTGCCCAAGTGAGGGTACGCTGATCTAACTCCAATATGCCTTGAGACATTGAACACACCAAGCAGTTAAAATGGGATAATAAAGCCGGGCGCGGTGGCTCACGCCTGTAATCCCAGCACTTTGGTAGGCTGAGGCGGGTGGGTCATCTGAGGTCGGGAGTTCGAGACCAGCCTGACCAACATAAGAGAAACCCTGTCTCTACTAAAAATACAAAATTAGCCAGGCATGGTGGCACAAGCCTGTAATTCCAGCTACTTGGGAGACAGAGGCAGAAGAATTGCTTGAACCTGGGAGGCGGAGGTTGCAGTGAGCCAAGATCATACCATTGCACTCCAGCCTGGGCAACAAGAGTGAAACTCCATCTCAAAAAATAAATAAATAAATAAATAAATTTTAAAAATGGGATAACAGATTTTAATTCCAGGACAGTCAGTCACCAATGTAGGTATTCCATCTGACTCACACCCAGAGACGTCTCTCCCTCTCTTTCTGTCTCCCTGTCTCTTTTTCTATCTGTGTCTTCCTGTCCTTCTCACACACACACAAACACACATATACATGCACATACTTGCAAAATTAAAAAACACCTTCAAGCTTTCTTTATGGTCCAAGAGGAATTTTGCTGTACAAATATGGTGGCCTTTCAGAAAATCTTAACTTCATTTACATTTTTTAACTGCTGTTAAGCCACAACTCTGGAATTGAAAAAATGTAGACCTCTCAATTTTTAAAAGTTGTTTCTGAAAAAAAAATACATACTTAAATTTTTTAAGAGATAAGTGAACAATATCTAACACTGATAATAGAACACCCCTGCTGCGAATGCATTCAACTTCTGAAAGGAGTATAGAAACATAAATCTTCCACATTTAAGTGGAACAATGGTGACATAAAGACAGTCCTGAAAAATGACTCTTCAATACTTTGAAATTCTCATAAACAACCTTTTCTCAAGAAAGCTATAAAAAGGGTCACTTTTGCCTGAGTCAGAGCAATTTTAGCTAATTAATAGCACCGTCTGGAACTACGATAAATTGACATTCTCCATGACAGACCATGTTTGGGATGTGGCTCATAAAGAAGCTCCCAACGAAACTTCCATGCTTATTTTCTCCTTTAGATCCAGAGCAAACATCAGCAAACTATGACTCAAGAGCCAAATCTGGCCTGCAGGCTATTTTTGTAAATAAAGTTTTATTGGAACATAGACACACTCTTTTGTTTACATATTGTCTATGGCTGCTTTTGGGCTCCAAGGACAAAGTTGAGTAGCTGAGTAGCTGCCAGTAGTCATATGGCCCCCAAAGCCTAAAATATTTACTCTCTGCCTTTTATAGAACAAGTTTGCTGACCCCTGATCTAGAGGAATGACTTCCCTCTTCTATTACTCTTTTGAACTGAAAGTCAGGAGACCTTGATTTTAGACTCACTTCATTCTGCCAGTAAACTTCTATGTGACTCTGGGCCAGTAATTACTTTCCTTAGGTTTGGCTTCTTATTTGTAAAGCAGGGCTGGCCCTGGTGGTCATCTATTCCTTATTAATTCTCTAAATTTCTGTGTTCTAAGGGGATTGAGATCTCTCAATTTTTAAAAGGAGTTTATTTTTAAAAGGAATCCAAATCAATTTAAAAAGGCATCTTTCTTCAAAACCCTGGTTTACACTGAAACACTTCACATCATTTCAAGCATGCAGTACTGAGTATAACCCCTTGCTGCTATATCACAGTCATAACAGAAAGCTGCGGGTTAGAGCTGAAGAGAGAATTATAAACAGCAGTAAAATCTGTTTTAGACAAGGCAGCACATCTGCCCACTGCACCCCCTTCCCAAGAGACGCATTGCATTGCTTGTGCCAGAGATGAACGCTCTTTTCTGTCATGTTTTGGTAAGTGAGTGCTCTACCTCCTCTGCGGCTCTGGGACCCTGAGGGAAATGATAGGAGTCATCCCACTGAAGGAGCACTTTGAATTCACGACAAAGGCAAAACTTTCTTTTTTCAATAGGAATGGGGTTGCTCACTGTCAAAAACTTGTGTGCCACCAGCATATTCAGCATCACACAATTTCTTTCTAGACGTATGACATAAAGCTGCCAAATTAAAGAAATGATAGTATAGTAAGAATTGACGCCTCTCTTCCAAAATCTTCACAACAGCAAAGAATCTTTTGCAGTTGCTACTTGACAGAATAAAAGATTTCAGATATTATGTTATCTTAAAAGCAAAATTACCTACGGAGCTTTAAATAGAGATCAGAAAATGCACTAGGCCTCAGTGCTAATAACTATTATTTTAAAACGTGAAAGCCTGTTATCTTTCAAATAAATATTTTTTTCCCACATTCTTTCTGCCTGGAAAATAAAGGTATTTTGAGGTATCTGAGTCTCTGAGCCAGAAACGATTGGTTCTTAGTCTCCATAGTAGGAGACTTTGAACAGAAATATGCATACATGGAATTTAGAAAGCACCATGAATGCGTACTCACTTTAAAATGTTAGATTTTAAAACAGAAAGGAGAGCCTATCAAATGAAGTCGCTCGAGAGTTTTTACAAAACCCAAAGAGAATATATACTAACATATAACATTGTTATATGTCATCAATCTGTAGAGTTGATAACATTGATATCTGAATGTTATCAACCCTACAGATAACATTCAGAGCTTGGTTACTGTCTTCTCAGTGAATATCTATGGTGTACTGAGCTGTCTGCCATTACCACCTATTATATAGTTTGGCTGGCACCTTTGTTTCCAATAAATGCTTTTCTTTGCAAGAAAAAGATGCCAGTGAGTGCCATCTATCATTTCTGCTAGATCATCTTCCCAAATCCCAAAGAACAGCACTGTCTGCTTTTCTCTCTCTGACAGAGAAACCTCTGAACTGGATGCTAATATTTTGCAGACCAAGCATGAGCCAAAATGGATTAAAAAATCCAAGCTGGCATATCTGCATCAGTCTAAGCAGTTTCAAAGGAAGAACTGCAATGTTAAGCTGCTTATTGTAGCTATGGTTCTCCCTTGTCCAGTCCCCTCCCCGAGTTCTGTATTTTATAGTAATTTACCTTGTCTTCTTGGCCAGTCAATATTCTTCTCATCCTCTCAGATCCTGCTTAAGTCCCATCTCTGTGATCACAATTCTCTCTTGCCCTCACAATGCTTTGAACATAGAAGGGGCTTATAAAAATTGTTGGTTTGTTTTGAACGTCTTCCTGGATGACCTCAGCCCATGTTGATCTCTACCTTCCTTAACTCCTTTGAGACGTACTGCCTATCGCACAATTAACACCTTATTATCCTTGGCTCTAATAGCCTGTGCCACACAATACATTTCATTTCTTCTTCATAATTGTTTCACATGAGTTGATTTTCTACCTCCAATTAAATTGTCACTTCCCGATAAGTGAAGCTGTGTTTCCATAATATCTAAACAAACCGTTAGGCACATGGTGGACATCCAAAAAATATTTATTTTTCAATCTATAGCAGCTTTCACATTGCTTGAAAGGTTTGATAGTTGTATCATAGGCAACTGCAAAGCAAACTTTTTTTTTTAATCAGAAATAACAATAAAGTAGTTCAATTGAAATCCCCAGTGTGACATTTTAAATAAATAGACATGAATATCAGGGCCAAATAAAAGGGATAAATAAATAAAATGGTTATTATTTGCAAGGTAGGATATCTAAATATGTAAAAAGAAGAGCCAAATAAGGAAGAATATATACATATAGAAAATTCACTTTCAGAAAGAATAGAAAATTTAACTAACGGATCAAGTATAGGCCAAAATGATTACAAACTAACAATTCATTCTTTTATTCATTAATATAATATATAATTGTCATGTATTGAATCTGGCTGTGGATACAACACATTTGGAAAACTACATAATCTTTTATGCATGCCTACTTTCTTTAAGGCTCACAGATTTCCAGAGTTTACACCTTGCTCATTGTTTAGAATGTGATGCAATGAAAGGAATCTGCTAAGCTAATGTTTATTTTAACAAACACTTTGTTTGAATGCATCCTGACAACTCAAACATCTGTTTTAACTAGAAACATCAACTGAGCTGACTTACTACATTGATAAAATTTGAAAAATTGCTCAATATTCTGCTTTATTCTGCCTGTATGGACAAAGTCTAATGCTTTCTATGCCACCAAATTAGTACTTAAGTGGTTAAAGTAACCAAAGGAGCTTTTGCATACTCTATGCCAGCTGGTGTTGTAAAGAGAATTAGACCTGAAATACCCAGCTCTCAGGACAAGCAATTAGTACAGAGCTTTAGTTGTTTAGCTGGGGGGTTCATTAATATGGAAGAGACAATAAAACTGCTATTTACACTATTACAGAGTTTGATTTAAGCATTTCATGCTAAGACACCTCACATATGAAATCAGTGAAGGGCTTGCATAAAGGAGGAGAGCAATATTAAGCTCATCAGACACAAAACAAAACTGAGCCAAGGTATATTTGTGTTATGTTTCAAGTCAAATAACACATTCTTTACTTGCAAGTGAGACAAGATTTATTTTTTCTTAAGTGGCTAACCTCTGGAAATAATTTGTGAGACCAGAGAAAAAGAACCCAAGTTTGAATGAAGTTTCTGCTGTGAGTCCAAACTTTGCTGTCTCTACGGTAGCATTTCCATGATTGCTATGGTTTTCACTTTGCAAACTCCCTCACAATGACATTTAGGTTTAGCTCCTGGATCGATAACTTATTTCCAAAGTTTGGTCTCATTGTAGCTATTATTGCTACAGACAAAACTTCCTTTATTGATATATGTAGAAGTGGGTTTGCTAAGGTTTAATGAGCCAGAAATCACTAGAAGAGCTATGTAGAGACATGTGAACTTATTCAAGTGTCTGGTATGAACAGAGCTTGTCAGATAAATAATGTGTTTACAAAATGGGATAGAACATTATTGAGTCACTGATGAAATATAGTTGATGGAAGCTTCTCGGAGAAACAGAACTAAGCAAGAGAGAATTTAAAAAGCGATTTGTTGAAGGATCATTGTCCAAAGGAGTAAATAGCCACTTTGGGTTTCAGAAGTCTGTGGAGAAAATAGAAAATGAACAGGTATTCTGGTCAAAGTCCAAGTAATAAGCAAGCTGTGACACCAGGATTGAACCTAAGATTAGGCACAAGCTTGCCAGCTAGGGAAAAGACAGGTTGAAACAACTACAACTGCAACCAAAGATGTGAATCACACTAACATTTTAAAGTCAGAATTGGTCCATTAAATACTCACTTTCCCACACTTTGACATGATGATACAATAGATCCCAATCCTTCTGGCTGCTATAAAGTAAATGTGGTGCTGTTCTCTAAATGGCTGTTATATAGTGTTAGGTTTGAATGATTTAATACTTAGGAGGAGATAGAAAAGGCTCTAGGCTCCAGCCCACTGAGGTGGATTTTCTTTCCTTCCTTGAGTGATGGCAGTAGAAGAGATGGAAGTGAATAGCTGTCGACCCCTATTGGAGGCTGTCCCTGTCAATGCCATCACTTCTCTCAGGAAGCTTAGAAGAGACTGATAGAAAGCCTATGGCTATTTTCGTCAATTTCAGAATAAGGGCACATTCTTAGGACAAAATCAAGAATGTTCAGAGTTTGAGTTGTCCTAAAAACTGAGGCTGGAATGTGATTATGCTTTTTTCATGAGTCAGAGTTTATACATTATTAAGTGTGAATTGATGTATCTTGAGTTTCTTTTATGTTTTTGCATTCAAAGTACAGGGAAATCAAGAAAAAAAAGGAGAAAGAAGCCTTGGTTTCAAATTTTGGGGCTACCATTTACTAACTGTCCACTTGGAGTTTCCATTTGGAGTCTATTGTATCATTAGGACATAGAATAATGGTACCCATGTCATACAGCAGCAGTGGCAGTCATGTCCCAGAGTAGAATGTTGGTCAATAATGTAGGTATATTAGTAAGTTCTCAAACATTTGTTAGTGTTCTTCACCCCAGACGCCTTTCTCCCAGTCACTATGACACAGTCGTGGTGACCTGTCCATGTCTTTTTAACATTTCTGAGCTGGACTTTTCCCATTGGCAAAGTAGGGAAACAACTGATTCTGAATAGGGTGGCTGTAGAGATCATTGAGATTAAGGGAATTTTTCTTACAGGCTTCATAGGCATCATCATCAATTATAGTCTATGAGAATATATTAACTAATAACTTTTTTCTTTGTGGCTATTACAGCACTTCAATTTAGAATCTACATTCAAAGACAAAAGCTAAACAAATGCTAAGGGTCTGTGCCTTAGAATGCTAAATCACCATTAAAGTAAACCATTTCAAAAACTCAATTAGCTGTTCAATTTTATACTGTGATTATTCTTTCTCCAGGTTTTTCCTCACATACAAAAAAGAGAAAATTTGGTTTGTTTTTTCCATATTAAGAAAGCTGATGAACTGTCTGTGTCAGTGTTATATATTTAGTAGGCTTATTATTATTTTTGCAATGCATTGGCACAGCTCAATTTTAAATGCAATTACCACATTATAATCTTGGCAAGACCCACTGTTCCAAATAATTCTCTGATGTACAAATTAGTCTTCCTACTAAATGAAAACTGCCAACAGAAAGGTACTATTACAGTATATAAAAATGAAAAGTCTCGGCTGGGCATGGTGGCTCAAGCCTGTAATCCCAGCACTTTGGGAGGCCGAGGCGGGCAGATCACAAGGTCAGGAGATGGAGACCACGGTGAAACCCCGTCTCTACTAAAAATATGAAAAATGAGCCGGGCGCGGTGGCGGGTGCCTGTAGTCCCAGATACTCAGGATGCTGAGGCAGGAGAATGGCATGAACCCGGGAGGCGGAGCTTGCAGCGAGCCGAGATTGTGCCACTGCACTCCAGCCTGGGCGACAGAGCGACACTCCGTCTCAAAAAAAAAAAAAAAAGAAAAGTCTCATTGAAGTACAGAATAACTATAAATTTCATTTCAGAAGCATATACTATATACACACAAACTTTTTAAAAAGTTATGTTTAAGATGTCTAATTCTCCTGAAATAGCACTCGAATATATAATAACTCCCTGTAGGGTATGTAGGCAGCCTGGATCAAATAGTATCTCCCTATGCTGTGAACTAGAAACACTACTAGACTAATAGGTTGAACTATTTATTCTACCATTTTTCCAGAATATGAAGATAAACAGCAATTGAAGTGTGGTCAGAAGATCCTGCAATTATTTTTTGATCACCAACACCATCAGCTGTTGTGAGGTAAAGTTTTTATTATAGTATATATTTACAGATGTCTCTAACAACTTCCAGTATTTTCACTAGTTCTGCCATACAGTAGTACCATACATTGTCTTTTCAGCATCAAAGATTTATTGCTTTAGCAGAGAAACCAACTCTGAAATGAGGACTTTGAAACTGGCTTTTATTTCCTACTAGGTGGTCCTTCTGGGAAGATAAATGCACAGCTTCTCTTTCCAACATCTACTAGAAAACCCTTTTGAAACAATGTGGGAGGCTGATGACTATGCCCCTATTGCAGTGGTCCTCCACAGGGGGTGATTTGGCCCCCCAGGAGAGATTTGGCAATGTCTGGAGATACTTTTGACTGTTGTAACTGGAGGGAGGGGTCTACTGGCAACTAGTGGGTAGAGGCCAGAGATGCTGGTAAACATCTTACAATGCACAGGACAGCCCCACACAAAAAGAACTTAGTCCAAAATGAAAATAGTTCCACGGTTAAGAAACCTTGCCCTATTGGCTTCTCTGTCAACATAACAGGTACTGCCTGTGACCATTTGTTGCCAGAGTGTCTGTCCCTGGGACAGTGATGACTGTGGAAGTCAACAGAGGAGGAGAATTTAAATCCTCCATTTCCTGCTGGGATCTCATAAAGTGATGTAAACCAATGGGGCCTTGGTTTGTTTTAGGTTAGACTTGTGGAAGTTTTTGAAATTCTAGTTTTGCTCTGTTCAATCATTTTAGAAAATAAGTATCGTTCTGGTTTGAATTAGTTTGTTTGGTCTATTTTTGAACATATTTTGCTTCAGTTACAACATTAATATTTGGGTTTTATTCAGTTCAGGGTTCAGCAAATTAGCAAAATTACGGCTTTGGGTTATGGTCACTTGTTTTATATCTTTGCATGAGAGCCCATGCAGGCGTGATTAGAGCAGAAAGCTAAGGTTCATCACAACCATGGCCATTAGTGCTTTCTATGGTCCAAGGAAGTTAATTCACTTTTTACTTTGTTTCTCAAGAGGACTCAACAATGCAAGCAACCAAACCAAGTGGACACCCCTCTTTCTGTTGCTTGGTTTAAAATTAAAACCCTTGATGAAGAAAGTGATTTATTTCATATTATATTTATGAAAAGGTACAACAATCTCAATGTTGAGTATTCCTGAAACTGTTTACTTGATTATACAATGAAGAAACAAGACAGGAAAAAAAAACTTCATAAAAATCACCAGGGATTTTTTTTTAATGCCCATGTACCCTTATTTTGCAATGGCTCTGGTTGTGAAATCATCAGACTGAAAAATACTGGAGGAGTGGTGAGGGTGGATTTTAGTGACAAGATTTCCTTAAGGCTGTAAACAAACCAAATTCACTAAGAGAAACAGAGATGGCAGATTTCATCATAAAAGGGGGAAAACATTTTCCAGTTGAATTATAGGTGCAGCACAAAACAGTTGTTTCATTTTTAAAAACTTTAGTTCCTGTGGGCTGAAACAGAGCATTTCAATTGGCTCAGTTCATGAAAGCCATCTGCACCTGCTCACGAAACAGCTTAAAGAGAAAAAAAAAAAGTGTGCACCAAGGATTTTAACTTACACAGACAATAAGGGATAGACTCTGGCACTCAAGCACTGAAAAAGGAGGAGCAGGATAAAGGGGAAAGTATCATAATTTTATGAAGTACCAATAAATAACCCCAAATCAGCTTACAGCATCACTTAGGTCTACCTGTGAAAGCTATACTTGCCTGTTCTGGTTGCATGTTTAAAAGTTAAGCAATTAAACTTCAATTATATGGGTTTTTCTTTTATGTAGCCTAGGGTTGAATGCATTACTGGCAGGAAACTTTAGCTCATGAATTCAATCAAAAATCCTTTCATTTGTCAGAACTGCTTCCTGCTGTCTCCTTTAAACATCTGCTTCTCCAGTTCAGGGACACACACACACACACACACACACACACACACACACACGCTCTTTGTTAAAATAATAAGCAATCTACCAACTTCCCTTGCAAAAGTTACATTCTCTCTTACACACACACACTTGTTCCCAGTAGAGTTTATTTAATGTGTCTTTAATAGCTTCCTTGTTCTTCTCTCTTCCTTTCCGCTTTTAAATTCTGGAAAACCTCAAGCTGACAAAAGACGACATTTTAAAAATGCGAGGATAAGGCCCGGCCGGCCTCCAGACCAATGAGAAGGAAGCAGAGCAAGGAGGCGGGGGAGGCGGGGTTGGCTGTCGGGAATTGCCTGCACTCCTTAAGCGGCAGGCACTTCCTGCTAGAGGAGTCCAGTTCTGCACAAACAGAAATCGGGTGGAAAGCTAACAGGAGGCGTTGGTCAAGTTCAAAACAATCTGCGCGTGTCCAGGCTCGCGCGGAGCCGGACTCCAGCCGCGCGGCTCAGACCTCACTAGAGCCATCACCTGAGAAATCCACAGCCTTTTCTCATCAGGCTTAGACTGTTCATCCCACACCTCCAAGAAGGAAGACCCACATGTTAAAACTATGAGAAAAGCTGGAAGTGCCTTCTGAAAAGTCATCCTTCTTTTCTTTTCTTTTTTTTTTTTTTTTGAGACAGAGTCTCACTCTGTCACCCAGGCCGGAGTGCAGTGGCGCGATCTCACCTCACTGCAAGCTCCGCCTCCCGGGTTCACGCCATTCTCCTGCCTCAGCCTCCCGAGTCGCTGGGACTACAGGTGTCTGCCACTGAGCCCGGCTAATTTTTTGTATTTTTAGTAGGGACGGGGTTTCACCGTGTTAGCCAGGATGGTCTCGATCTCCTAACCTTGTGATCCGCCTGCCTCGGCCTCCCAAAGTGCTGAGATTACAGGTGTGAGCCACCGCACCGGGCCCAGTCATTCTTCTTTAACCACGACACAGGTACTCAGGTCCCCTGGCCTTCCTCTGCACTGATGGACTTTCCTTTGTGAAACCGATTCAGAGGCGAACCTCAAGTGGTTTATTCCTTCGCCTAAAAATTGTGCTGCTTTTTACTCTAGTGAAGTCTGGAGAATAAATTAATAAAAACTTGGGGCTGTGCGGCCTAATGGTCTCAAACCCTGTTCCAGATGTTTTGAAATATTATTATCCCTTTTGAGAGCCTCAGTGTCTCCCTGGAGGGAAAGACATCTGCCTTAAAGGAACTTACCAAGAAACTACAAACATTTAACTGCACAAAACAATAGTACCTTAATAAGACAAGGCGCATAATACAACTGGCTGCCCTATTATGACGTGTAAGAACGTTTTCATACGTAAGGCATGCTTGCAATCTGTAAGTAGATAAGGAATCCTGTGGTTGTCACACTTTTCATATTAATATGGATAGAAGAGTTTAAACTCTAATGATTAGAAAATTACTCGTATTCTGAAGTGTATTACAATCAATACATTCATGATATCTACATGTTGTAATTATTCATCCTTAAAAATGGTTTATATGGTTATAGCCAGATATCTATTGATTATTGTTTTATTGTTATGTTAGTAATAGTAATAATAGCTAACATTTCTGAGCACTTTGTGCCAATTATAACACAAAGTTCTTTACATGCATTATTTCATTTCACCCCTATGACTCTATAGAACTGTGATTACATTGAAGAAACAGAGGTTTGTATCATTAGTTTGCTATAGGCCAGGGAAGTGAGTTAACAAAGCTGTGACTTGAACCCAACACCTGGACTCTCAGAGCAATCACACACTATTCAACCATCCACCCATTCATCCATCTATCCATCTGTCTGTCCATCCATCCATCCATCCATCCAATCACCCACACACCCATCCATCCAACATGAAATGTGTATTATTTGGAAAGACACAGTTATAACATGTTGACGAAAGACACAGTCATAAGACATGCACAAAATACTTTAAAAAAGGGATCTATTTTATCCACCTGAAACAACAGGAACATGCTGTATCTTAAAATGTCAGATGTTAGATGTGAGATTATACATCCATACTGAACTGTAGAAACAATGAATAAATACAAGCAAAACCAAAAAAGCCAGTGCAACTGATATCAACAAGAAATTCAATACTCCTTTGACATTCAAAATATTCAGGGTCTCTCTCAAAAGACGGTTTTTCCTTGAATTTTCCAAATAATTTGCAAAAATTAATTCAGGGAGCCTTCAGGAATAGCAAGTTTCCAAAACAAAACATGCATAGCATGCACACTTTTACCATTTTATTTGAGTGGAAAGTTTATTGGCAATATTAAATTTCACCCTAGATAGGATATGAGAATATTTTGATAAATCACAATTCATAGTATATTAATGCCATGTGAGAATTTTGTTTCCCAAGTAAGAGCTCACATGGAACTTGGTCATTAAACCTTAAAGAAACCTTTCTTACATATCTATAGGCCTCAAATTGAAAATATCTATAAGTGAATTTGTAGATTTCTTTTTAGTTTAATTCCTGAGTATATAGGGCAAAAGCTTACATCCTTTATATAAACTTCTGCTTTGGGCTAAAACTGATATATCTTCACGTTGAGGTTTCATCTGAAATGCACCAAGTTGGCTGACTTACTTCAATATGAGTTTGTATGGCTATAAAATTGTGCCCTAACTCAAGCTATTTCTATGTTCACCTGAATCACACCCATGCTTAATTATTTTTTTTATTTTTATTTTTTTTGAGACAGAGTCTCACTCTGTTGCCCAGACTGAAGTGCAGTGGTGCAATCTTGGCTTACTGCAACCTCTGTCTCCAGGGTTCAAGCGATTCTCCTGCCTCAGCCTCCTGAGTAGCTGAGATTACAGGTGTGTGCCACCACGCCTGGCTAATTTTTATATTTTTTTTGGTAGAGATGGGGTTTCACCATGTTGGTCAACCTGATTTCGAACTCCTGACCTCGTGATCTGCCTGCCTCGGCCTCCCAAAGTGCTGGGATTACAGGTGTGAGCCACTGCGCCCAGCTGCTTAATTCTTTATATTTCACATTCAACAAAAATGTGGAGGCTTATCATATGCCACGTACTATGCTAGGCACTGGGGACACAAAACAACATGAAACATGGTCCCTATGCTGGAAAGAGTTACAGACTTGTGAAAGAGACCAACAGGTAAATACATCCTAAGAACAGGATAAGTGGCAAAATTGAAGCGTAGGGACTCATAAGAAAGGGGTAGGGACTCATAACGAAGAGTGATTAACTCAGGGAAAGTCATTTCCTCTACAGAGCATCTCATTCATCCCTTCAACTGGTATTTTTTGGATTCTGAAGTATAAGGAGGTGTTTATAAGTAGAAAAGGCAAAAGAACATCATATGCAAATGCATGAAGTTCTGAAAGGGATTTCATGTTTGGGGACATGGTTGAACTATGTACAAAATGCTATGGAAGCACAAGGCATCAGTCAAGCACAGTGATTGCTTCTGCCTGGGGTGTGAAGGAGGGCATCAGAGAAGAGATGGCATGTGGTCTACCTCCTGAACATAGCCATAAACTCTCTTTGTAAACTGATCATTCTTAAAGCCATTTTAGGTACAGTACAGATTAAGTGCTCAATCTCTTTAGTATAAAACCAGTGAAAAAAATTCCTGCATTGTTTCAGTCAAAGTATGAATGGAATCAAATGTGTCTGAATTATTTGGTGAAAAACAATGAACTGTTCCCACATGCACAGTAGAGACAGTTCAGCCTGCACTTACTGCAGTATCATACCCAGAATTGTAGTTACCCATGTTGACTGGTCAATGTAATATATACAGTTTGAGGTCGGCTCTGAGGACACCGTTGTGGACATGCACAGCATTTGTCAATTACGAATGGAGAACCACCTCCCTCAGACCAGCAGTTCTCACAGTCTCCTCACCCTGTCTCTATTGTTAATGCCAAGTGAAACAAGGACATAATTCATACCCCAGTTGCCTTTCTTTTCATGTGTGGCATGATCAAAAGAATAATTATACAGAGAGGAATTCTGCAAAGACAAAAATTGCGTGTGATCCTCCTTACATAAGGACCTTAGTGTGTTGCTGGAAACTCTCTGATTCATTCTGTTGACTGGCAGCTTCAGGTTACAAGCAGAGAACAGAGAGCCTTCATTAACATCTTTCTAGCCTCAAATATGGAGTCAGTGCTCAACACACAGATTTAGTCTTGACAAGTACATATCAGATTCAGACCATGCAATAAATAAATAAATAAACCTTCAAAAATAGTTTGATCACCTCTAAGGAAAGAGAAAGAGGGCACAGACAGCTCAATTAAGTGGCCCTAGAGAAAGAGTTTGGAGAATTTGCTAAGAATTCTGAGATAGGAGTTCAGTAGCCGAAAAAATGTCACTATGCTTTCAAGTTCCCATACACTCTTGCTTAACATCTCATATCCCCACCCCAACCCACAAGCGTAAAGCCTAGATCAGAAAGAAAAAGGTCAAGCTTCCTATGGGAAAAATTTAGCATTTTTTACTAGAGTGATAGATTAGCATCTGCTTTCCAATCAATTTTACCCTGTTCAAATACAACTTTGCCCATTTTGCAGATGCCCACTGCCACTGCCCCTGCCCCTGCCCCTGCTAGGCAGAAGATGGTGAAGAAAAACACAGCCAGCATGGTTAGTCTCATTGGAAATTCTGAACCACTAACCTCAAATGGGCCATTGGTGCTACACCCATTCTAGCACATTCTTCTGGTTCCATTAACTCTTTCATTCTCCTGCATGACTATTTCACAGCTTTTCCTCTCTCTTCTAAACCTCCAGCACCTTCGTCCCAATTCTTACTCCCAGTTGCTGGATGAACTTTGATTCCTATTTCACTGAGAAAATAGAAGCAATCAGCCCACCAACAACCTTCCACCAACACATCTGACCACTTAACTGATATTTATACCCACTTTCACCAATATGGTAGTCACTTCTATTGAATACTTGAAAACTGGCTAGTTCAAATTGAAATGTGCTGTTAGTGTAAAATGTACTGGATTTTGAAAATTAAATTTTCCTATTAGTGGTTTTATATTCACTACATATTTTAATAGTAATTTGTACATATTAGGTTAAATAAAATCATTAAAATTAATTTCACTTGTTTCTTTCACTTTTTTTTTTTTTTTTTTTTTGAGACAGAGTCTTGCTCTGTTGCCCAGGCAACAGAGTGCCGTGGCAATCTTGGCTCACTGCAACCTCCGCCTCCTACGTTCAAGTGATTCCCTTGCCTCAGCCTCCCGAGTAGCTGGGACTACAGGCACCCACCACCATGCCTGGCTAATTTTGTATTTTTAGTAGAGGCAGGGTTTCATCATGTTGGCCAGACTAGTCTCCAACTCCTGACCTCAAGTGATCCATCCACCTTGGCCTCCCAAAGTGCTGAGATTATAGGTGTGAGCCACCACGCCCGGCCTGTTTTACTTTTTAATGTGGCTACTAGAAAATTTAAATTGTCTATGTGGCTCACATTACATTTAATTGGACAGGGCTACTTTATTCTCTGCTATTACTATGCTCTTATTGGAGATTAAACCACCCTCTCCCTATGCATTAGAACCCCCTCTTCTTTCCCACCCAGGGACTTCATCTCAGCAATTCTCCCTGCTTTCTCCTTTTTCATTGATTTCCCCCTCTAATTGGATCATTCTCATCTGCATACAAACATGCCACTGTATTTTCTATTTTGAAAATACAAAACAGTTCTTGACTACATGTCATAGTTCAGTTCCCACCTCATTTCTTTATACTAGAACTCCTTAAAAATGTCTGTACTCACTGTCTCCAATTCTTCTCATTTCATTTCTTATGAATCTACTCCAATCCCCACCACTCCTACAAAATGGCTCCAACTAGCAGAAGCTAGTATGTGCTGCAACTAGCAGAAGCTGATTGTTACATATTCAAGAACTTTGCGAGCTGATTGTTAAACTGTTTGTAGCTGGAAATTGACTATGATGGGAATATTTCCACAGGGAAATTTTGTAAACACTACAAATCAGGATTTTGCTGTTGTCACTGCTTTTCAGAGAGCCAATTTACCAGGACACCACTGATTGAAAGTCACCAATGACTTTCACCTGACTCAGTGATCAATTACAGTCTTCAGCTTAACTAATTTATTGGCAGTATTTGACAATAAACTCTTCCTCTGACAAACTCTTCCTCCTTCTTAAGTTCTTTCTTCACTAGCCTTTTGGGGCACCATTTTCTCTTACGTTCTCTCCCTCAGTTCTCTTCTGTCTCCTTTCTGCTTCCACTTCGTCTTTCTGACCTCTAAATATTGGAGAGTGTTAGCACTCTGTCCAAACACCTCTTCCTTTCTTTAGCTCCAGGTGTTTACATTTAGCCTTCTAGCCTTAAATACACAAATGTACACTTTTAAGCCAGCCCTTGCCCATGAATGCCAGCTCACTTATTTTCCTACTTGGCCTCTCTGCTTGGATGTCTAATAGGCATATCAAACTAACATGTCCAAAATGAAACTTCTAATTCTCTCGCCTCTTCTTTCCCCAGTCACCAAACATGACACTCCAACAGCTCAATATCCCCCCCAGCTCAATAAATGGCAGTTCTAGCTGCACAAGTCACACATTTTGAGTGATCCTTGGTTCTGTTCTTTCTTTGACACCCTACATCCAATGCATTGGCACTACTCTTGGCTCTGTCTTTAAAATATATCTAAAATCCACACTTTTCCCCACTTTTACTGCTACTAGCTTGCTAGTAGCTAGTAACTAGCTCCAAGCAACCATCACTTCCAACTTGTGCAACTATACAATAAACTTGGAACTTATCTCCATACAAGACCCAGTGTAAGCTTATAAAAATAAGTTAGATCTTCTTACACTTCTTAAAACATTTTGCTGCCTGTCTTGCTTAGAATAAAAGCAAATCTTCTTATTGGTCTACACAGTCCTACAAGGTGTTCCTGTTACCTCTCAGAACTCATCTCCCACCACTCCCACCTAGTTTACTCTGGTCCTGCTAGAGCCTCCTTGCAATTTGACAAAGATGCTTCAGCTCAGAGGCTTTGCACTTGCTATTCCCTCTACCTGAGAACTCATTATCCAGATGGTTTCATGGCTCACTCCCTTACTTCCTGCAGGCCCACTCTGCATGAAATTAATTCCCTCCATGGTACTTATCGCCCTTTGGCATACTATAGTGTTACCTGTTTATGTGTTGACATCCATCTAGGCTTGGCAGACAAATTATCTGCCTTTTTTTTTTAATAAAAAAAATGTTTAAAATTTCATTTTTTTAATTCTTAAAACTGTATTTTTTAAATTGACAAAAAATTGTACATGTTCATGAGTTACACAGTGATGTTTCAATACATCTAATGATAGTGCTCTGATCAAGGTAATTAATACATCCATCATTTCAAACATTTATCATTTATTTGTGTTGGGAACATACACTATCCATCTTCTAGCTAGTTGAAACAATATATTATTGTTTGCTATAGTCATCCTACAGTGCTAAAGAACACTAGAATTTATTCCTCCTATCGAGCTGTAATTTTGTATCATTTAATAAATATCTCCTTATCCCTTTATATCTAGCAGTTAGAAGAGTAGTGCTTGGCCCATAGTGAAAGCTCAGTAAATGTTGAATGAATGAATATATTGATGTCACACCATCAGCTTTGGAGCATGAAGGAAGCTACTATTACCTTCTCTTCTGTGTAAAGGATTAAGTGATAGACACATTTTAAAATGACAAGTGTTCAATTTCTCTGCCAGGCTGTCCTTGCATACAGACTAAATAGGGAGGCGTTTTGGACTGGCAAAACAATTAAATATGTCTTGATTCAGTATTAATAGTAACTTACTTGGTGATAATGACATTACAAACTCTTTTCTTAATATTTGTAAGAGGGGATTTCTCCATCTTGAAAGTTTCTTAATATCATACTTGGAGGAACTGCAGAAAGAACTATAATTGAAACTGAAAGTATCCCCTAGGACATTGGCCTTGGTTGATTTGTGGAGTGATGGTGAGGGGTGAGGGAGAAGAGGGAGCAATAAAACAAATGCCAAAGTTTTTAGCAATTTTATATCACTAGCAATAAAGTAGTCTTTACAATTACACACACCTAACACCTAATGATTGTTTCCACTCCGCCATCCCTCATTCTCTTCTGCCATTGATGTTGCAAAAAAACTGAGGCTGAAGTCACCCAGTGAAAATCATGGCCCGCAAAATGTTGTCTCTCTTTTACTGAAGATGGTAGAGTACAGGCGGGAGGCCTCCCATCCCCAGAATTTTCATGGAGGTAGATGTGTTTCAGATATCTGTAGCTAGAATTCAGAGCACGTAATATGACTCACAGATGATTGGTAATCTACAGTACCATTTTTTTTCTCTAAGGTATTGGGATAATTAGATAGATAGGCCTGAGTTTTAGTTATCTCTTATAACATTTTTTATGGGAATGTGTTCTGTGAGATTCAAATTCTTGCTTTATAACTGAATTTTGGAAGACATACATTATATGTGTAAATTAGAAACTCTGGAAACTGCCTGTATCATTATTAGTAGTAAGTAGTATTATTAAATTAGAGTTCTAGCTAAGCCCAAAAGGCAGGTATGTTTTAACCTTCTATGGTAGCAGGAACAATAAGCAGTGATTATCCCTTTTAATTTTCCAAACATTTTAGGAGGTATTAGAGGTTCCATCCTAGTGGAGTTGGAGAAGCATCAATGATAGAAAAATTACAAACCTAAAACCCTTTTTTTGTTGTTGTTTTTCTTTTTTTTTTCTTTTTCTTTTTTTTTTTTTTTTTGAGGATGGAGTCTCCTCTGTCACCAGGCTGGAGTGCAGTGAAGTGCGATCTCAGCTGCAACCTCCACCGCCAGATTCCGCCATTCCTCCTGCCTCAGCCTCCTGGGTAGCTGGGATTACAGGTGCCCACCACCCCTTAGCTGATTTTTGCATTTTTAGTAGAGACGGGGTTTCACCCTGTTAGCCAGGATGATCTCGATCTCCTGACCTTGTGATCCGCCCACCTCGGCCTCCCAAAGTGCTGGGATTACAGGCGTGAGCCACCACGCCCAGCCAATACAAGCCCTTTAAAAACCAGACGGAGTAGCAAAGACACTCCTGGTTGTATGATCTGGCTAATTTCCATTTTATTCTAAATACTTTTTCCTATAAAATTACATTTGTTATGCTGTTGAGAAATATGTGCCTCTCTCTCTCTACACACACACACACACACACATACACACCACATGCACAGACGTATGCAATAGAAAATGAAGTCAACCAATATTATTGAGTTCTGAAAATGTACTACACGTTTTGCTGAGTTCTCTATATAAATAATATAACAGTGAATACCTTCTATATATGTGTCAAGTATTTCACATGCATTGTATCTAATCTTCACAATAATGAAAGCAAACCGTTATGTGATGCTTTGTGTAAGGCGTTGTTCTCAGCGCTTTACCTTGACTAACTCCTTTTTTTTTCGACCTGGAGTCTCGCTCTGTTGCGAGGCTGGAGTGCAGTGGAGCGAGCCTGGAGTGCAGTGGAGCGACCTCCACTCAATGCAATTTCTGCCTCCTGGGTTCAAACAGTTCTCCTGCCTCAGCCTCCCAAGTAGCTGGGACTACAGGCGCAAGTCACCATGCCTGGCTAATTTTGTATGTTTAGTAGAGACAGGGTTTCACCATGTTGGCCAGGATGGTCTCAACATGACAGGCTTATGAGGCAGGAGGCAGACACTAACATCACTGCTATCTTCAGATGAGGCACCTGAGGCAAGAGAAGTTAGATGAAACTTGTCCAAGGTCATATCAGGTGTAAACAGCTCACCTAGGTTTTAAGCATAAGTAGTCTTGCTTCAGTCACGTTCTTACTCAGCCATATCTTGCTGCCTTTTACACAACAACCTATGAGGAAAGCATTTTAATTGTCTCCATTTTCCTGATGAAGAACTGTATGAAGTCCCTTGCCCAGTTAAAGGGCATAATGGGATCCCATCTCAGGGTGCTGACATGAAAGTGTGGGTTCTCACAAAACAGCCTCCCACTGTAATATCTTGTCTCTTTGAACAAATACTTAGTTTCACAAAGTCAAATGGCATGCCTTAAAATTCTTTTGCATAATCCCCCCTTGCACAGAAATACCCAAGGCTCTGCATATAGTAGATACTCAACAGAGGAAAGAGATTCACACAGATTGATTTTGCATCATATGTAATTAAGAGCCAAAAAAAACCCTTCAACACCACAGCTTCCCTTTATTCTGAGAAAACTCCAAGGAAAACTGACTTTGATTTCCTAAATCATCTTTTGATTTACTCTAGTAGAAGAAAATCAATGCTAAAATAACTATTGAAAGCCATCTGAGATGTGCTGCTCTAACATGACGATGCCAAGGAATATAGACATTAAATTGATCTTGGAATCCAAGCTCCCCTTCCTTATCCAACACAAGAGAAATCACAAAATCCACATGGAGGAGAAATCTTCCTATCTAGACTGCGGGACTTGTCATTTACTCAAAACAGAAATCTCCAATGCCATCTTGTTTACGAAGCAGCTAAGGTTGTTACTTCTGTACTCAAGTGAGCGCTGCCTCTTTGTAATATTGATTGCTGGGATTTTTGCTGGTAGTACACTGACAGAGATCGATCACTAAAATCTTCTGAGGCACATTTATCTTTCTCTGTATTGAGAGAGAAACCCCATTTTCCTCAAGAAAAGGCGAAGCTGTTCCAGCACGTTTTAAATGATTCATATTATCTGACAATGGAAAGGTAAATTCTCTTCCAGGATTTAGGGTATAATTCTCAGCCATCTGAGAATTCTGTTTATCTCACCTTGTCTCCTTGCTCAGAGAATCACAAATAGATGGAAACATCTAATGCCAAGGCATCTAATAGCTCCAGCATAGGATACTGTGACTGCTCCAGATAGATTTTCTCCGTGAAAACCAAAGTTTATGGTTAATCACCCTGTCCCCTTCTCATTATGGCACTATCAGACATATTTAAGGAAGTGATAAGAAGTCTTTGCAAAGGTATATAAGAATAAATATGATACACTGAAGGTATCACTTACACTTTTTTTAAAGATAAGAATTTGTGAGACTTCTGGGGGATTTTTGACAGGTCCTATTAGGGTTATTTTAAAACACACAGAGGAAAGTGATTTGATGTTAAGCAGTGGCAAATCTACACAAAAACAAAAACAGTCATCGCAGACTTTCACTCAATATAAAGTTCTACCAAACCTATGCAAATAATAATCGCATTTTCTAGAAAGAGTTCTAAAGTAAGTCACACATACAAACCTCAGTAGCAGCACAAAACATCCTTTGTTGCCGGACGTGAGAAAAACACACTCGCTTCTAAAAAAAGCCATAGGAAGGAAGTGGAAGAACCTCAGGGGCGAGTGGGAGTGCGAAAGGAATGTTGCAGCTCTTTTTTTTTTTTTTTTTTTTTTTTAAACATGTAAGCTTGCTGTGGCTCTTAATAGTAGGGCTAGTAGTTCAAGAAAGTGAAGTTAAATCTTTGGGATCTTTTTTACCTATTCTTATAAGGGTACTATCAGCCAAATAGGTTTGAAAATCATGACAGAAGTACATTGATATTCTGGCTTTACATTGCCCCACACTAAAAAAAAAAAAAAAAAAAAAAAAAAAAAAAACCTTTTAAAAAGCAAATCAAAAGAACTAAAACACCTGCATAAGATTCAAATTTCACACATCTCAAAACAACCAAGACTGCCAAAATAAAAATTAAAAGTCATTCCAGAGCAAAGGATGCCTAAGCAAAGCAATGTGCTGAAATTTTTGCAATGTAACAAAATGGAATATATTTGTCAGAGGCAGAGGATAAATTGAGGGCTCCTTTTTTTTTTTTTTTTTTTTTTGAGACAGGGTCTCACTGTGTCACCTAAGCTGGAGTGCATGGTGCAATCACAGCTGACTACAGCCTCTCCCAGGCTCAGGTGATTCTCCCACCTCAGCATCCCAAGTAGCTGGGACTACAGGCGAGTGCCACCACACCCAGCTAAAATTTTTTTGGTATTTTTTTTAGAGACAAGTTTCCCCAAGTTGCCCATGCTGGTCCGGAACTCCTGGGCTCAAGCGATCCGCCCACGGCCCGCCATGGCCTCCCAAAGTGCTGGGATTACAGGCGCAAGTTACCACACCCAGCCTGAGGGCTCTTTTGAAAACACAAATATGATCATGTCACTTCCCTGCATAAAATCCTTTAATACCTTCTCACTGTGCTAAGGATAAAGACAAAATTATCAATATGGCTTACAAAGCTCTTCATGAACTGTTCGTTGCGTAACTGTCAAGCATCATGTTAAGAGCTCATATTGATTGAATGCTGATTACTGACTGAACATAGACACTATTTCAGTGAATCCTGTTACAACCTTTTCAGGTGTTATCTCCATTTTACAGAAGAGGAACTGGGAAGTTGAGTTACTTGCCTAAGATTATAAACTAGAAAGTGGTTATGTCAAACACTGTTGAGGAAATTCCCAATCCCCTCTCACTTGCTGTCTCCATTGTTAGGGCTGCAAGATCTATGTTCTCACTTTCACATTTTCCCTGGTTATTTGGGTTGGGTTCTGGCCTATGACACACAGGTAGAATTCCAACAGAAGATTTCTGAGAAGCTTTGAACTTTTCTGATAAACTAACCTGACATTGCACATCTTCTCCCTTCTTCCTCAATGCGCCATTGTGCCTGCAGCTGCAGCCGCCATTTCCACGTGAGGGAATGACAAAGCCACAGGCTACGAATGTAGAGCAGAAGACAGAAAGAACCTGGATCTGTGATGACCTCATCAAGCCCTGCACCATCCCTGGACTACTTATTGCTTATTGCCGGACTTTTTGTTTTGTGGAGATAATTTCCCCTCTTTTTTTCTTTTTTTTTTTTTGAGACGGAGTTTCACTCTTGTCGCCCAGGCTTATGTGCAATGGCGCGATCTCGGCTTACTACAACCTCTGCCTCCTGGGTTCTAGCGATTCTCCTGCCTCAGCTTCCCGAGTAGCTGGGATTACAAGCGCCCGCCACCACGCTGGGCTAATTTTTGTATTTTTAGTAGAGACGGGGTTTCACCACTTTGGCCAGGCTGGTCTCGAACTCCTGATCTCAGGTGATTCACCCGCTTCCGCCTCCCAAAGTAGTGGGATTACAGGTATGAGCCACCGCGCCCGGCCAATTTCCTCTTTTTATATGAACTTCAGTAAGGTAGGCTTTCTGTTCTTTGGATGCCACACACACAAAAAAATTCTTAACTGATACAGCTATGACGTTAGGATTCCAACTGGAAACTCTGATTTCAGAGCCCTTGAGCTGAATTCCATTCCTCCCTGTTTCACTCTTACTTTTGCGCTCTTTGCTATGGCCATACTGATCTTGAAGTTCCTCAAAATGACCACATTTCTTCCTGCCCCACAGCCTTTGCTTTTCCCTCTGCCTGAGAAATCTTCTACTTATCCTTCAGATCTCAGCTTAAATACTGAGATACTTAGCCATCTCAGTATTAAATGGAACTTAAATATTTCTCCCATACATGGGTTCACAGAAACCTGTATTTGTCTTCTGAGCCTTATCACAATCACAAACAAATAAGAACTTGGTGCTTGTCTTCCCATGTTACATGGTAAGTTCATGAGGTTAGGAACTGTGTTTCTGGTTGTACACAGTAGGCAGTCAGTAAACAGTTATTACATTAATGAATCAATACAGGCATTCCTCATCCACGGTTAATTCTTGAGCTAGACAGACAAAGATAGGAAGTTACTTATTTTACACATCTGAAGCCACATAAGTATGTCAGGCTGCAACACATCTTGTTTGACTCTATTAAATGCCATAAATATCTCAACAGAGAGAAAGGAAAAACCCTACAATCCAGAAGCAGGCTGTGAAGACAGAGGACATGCCAGTAAGAAAGAAATGAATACTTTGGGTAGTAGTAATCTCAGAACTAGAAAAGTGCTACAAGAAGAAAACCGCCAGTGGCAAGACAGGAACTACATTGAAAACAGGGATTACCTTGTAAAAATACAGTTTCCAGCAGACCAAATATAGGCACAATGTTTCTGTGATCCCAACTTTTGCATTCAGCATTTTGAGAGGTTTTTCTGTGGGAAAGCATTTCCAATTTTATAGTAGAGTTGTAGAAAAATGTTGCAACTTATATAAACTTTGTTTTATTGCCAAATTTCCTGTAGCCCATCCACTCCATGAAGCAAGAGATAACTGGTTTGCATCATCTTTTTAAAATCACAGCTCTGGAGCTGCACTATTGGAACACTCTCTTGTCACCCTGCAACCGATCCTTTCATACTTCTTTCTCCTCCATTGGACTGTAAGTTCTTGAAAGTGGGAATCTTCTGACTCCAATTTTTTAATACTGAGCACAGTGCTGGCACAGTAGGTGAACTCACTATATCTTGTTACTATAAATGAATAAACAAAATGCATAGGCATGTTAGGCATTTAGTAAATACACGTCAAATTGAATCTTTGATACATGAGTTGGAATTACTTCCCTTTCAAGGTATTTGTTCAGTGAGCATAATTATAGAGTCCACAGTCTAAGAAAGTCTTCATTATAGAGGAAAACTAAAAAAGAGCCCTTGGCTTTTCAAGACAATGTGCCTTGATGGCAACCCCCTTTTTATCATGTGCATGTTTCATGCACAAGGACAACTTAAAACTTGAAATGAAAAAAACCAAAAACCTCTATAATATTTCTTGGCTCACCAGTGCTGCCGATTTCTGGTATTCTCTCTTTAATGTGTATCCTGGGGGTGATGGGAAGAAGAGGAGAGACAAGAAGGACAACTAGTAACAGAAAGGAAAAGAATGAATTGGGAAGAGGAGCAAAGAGGACGGTGAGGACTGGAATAACAAATATAAAGAATAAAGTCTAATTCCTTTCTATTTCCTGCAGTCTCTCATTGCTCCTGTCTCTGATAAAAGTGCCTACAGATTTGCTTACTTGATCCTAATTTTATGGCCTGTTCAAATATTAAAACTTCTTTTTAAATAAACTAATTTGAAACTAAATGCCTTTAGTTTTTACAATGATAGGTTTGTGGCTTTTGACACCTTTTGGTCCTATTCATCAAAATCATTTGCAAAGTCCAAAGTAGAGCAGAGTAGCTTTAACAACACCCATGGAGGATGAATAGAATACATTTTCATATTTACCGAAAGTGAAACTTATAAGCATATATTATCTTCTGCCTACCTTGTAAATGTCCCATGTTTTCATTTACATATTGTACCAATTAATATTTCTTGGTACTAATCAGAGTGGAATCCAATCCTGACATGGGAGAAAACTACAACCGAAAACATTAGCAACAAGAAAAAAATGTTTGTTTCAAGTATGTGGATTATATTTTCTAGGGCCTTAAAAAAAGAATGAAACTGAAAGAGGCAGCTTGAAGAAGCTTACACGTGTTTAAAACCCACATCCTGTTGTTATCCACTGCCCTGGCACAGAGGAGCTGGGAGGTGAACGTCCTCATTAGGGTCCCTATTAGCTGTGATTTGCAATGGCCTTCTCCAAAGAAGAAAATCACATTCACCCACTGGACAATGGCCCAGGTATCACCATTGATGGGAATCATATATGGAGTAAACATCTAAGCCCAAGAATACAGTGGTCTAAGCCAGTGGGCTTAGAAGTTGCAAGATCCTCCATGCTTCATTCCAGCCACTATCAGCAGATTCTAAATCACCCATGAGCAGAGGCGCCCATCTGCCTAAGGCATAAACGAAATTATAACAGTGAGCGAGCCAATGGGAGTCAGCCAGTAAGACTACGAGCAGCATGATGTACTCAGACTTTTATTCCTTTTTTATTTATTTGGTTAAAATACATGTGTTTTTGCTTCAGGCAGATGTTGGTATCCCAGCCTTTTATGCAGGAAGCTGTAGAAGGGAGAGGACTTTCTGGGTGGGAGCAACTTACTGTGGAGGCCAAATGGCATTTTTTGTAGGCCCTGAGATTTTGTAAGAAAACTGTAATTCTGTTCAGAACTCTTTCAAAGGGTGAAGACAAACTTAACAACTTCATACTATAATAAAAATAATTACAGAGTGTTGCTTTAAACTTGTATCTTGAAGTTCCTCCTTTAGGTTACTCTGCTTAACAACCACAGACTCTTCCTAATGGCTTATCTGCCTTTCTTTTCAATTTTCTAAGTGAAGGCCAGCCCCCTTCAAGATGTTCTACCAACTCAGTCCTATTCTCTCCAGATGGTTTTTTTTTTTTTCTTCTTCTTCTTCTTCTGAAAAGCGTGTGTTGATAGACTATGGGGAACAGACCAAGAATTATTTTTTAGCCAGTATTTTCCCCTTGCAACTGTAAGTCAGCCTTCCTCAGAAGGAAAGGTGGGACAAGTGATTCTAATGTGCTTCGCTCCAATGCTTCCATCTCAATAACCCTTTAAAGTGAAAACTGTGGAGAGTGAAGTGAAAAACTTCTCTCCATCTGGAAGCATTTATACAGAGAGGTGTCTTTAGCTTAGTTGTTTGTCTAGATTTCCATTTATGAACTGACTTGCCTTTCTCCTGTGGGTATGCTGAAGAAAACTGTTTGCAAAATCCATTGTATGCAATAATCCAGAGGCTCCTTCAAACTCAATCAGGCTCGAAAGGCTCAACATGACTCACAGGATTCCTTCAACAAACACAAAGTAAGTCAGAAGTCAAGGAGACACTCGTCTCGATGTGGACCAGCTTACCTAGCAAGTCAGGGAATTGTCATCAAACCAGTTTCCGGCTTGCAAGACCTTGACTCCTTTCAGTAAAGGTGTCAGTTCTTCTTTTTCTGAACAATCTCAATGTGAATGACAGGGCCTGACTCTAGCGGAAGGTGTCTTTAATCTTTTTATGGTTCAGTATAAAGGTTACCTTAAGAAAAGCCTTGGGATATGCTTTCAAGATACCTACCTGTGATTTTTTTTTTAACATCAGTATGTCCTGTTCTGATTCAATCATTGTTCTTTCAAACAGGCTGGGAGGAAAGGTTCTTGGACATCCACAGAGAAAACTTATTCAATAAAACATTTTATAATCCTAGGAACACCTGTGCCACCTTCCTAAGGGCTAGTCAGTTCAACGACTTCCTAAAAATGAAGGTTGGACTGTGCGAATGCCTGAGTGTGTGGGAGTGGAGTCAGTCTGTATGGTGCTGGGGGATGGGGTGGGAGGAAGCAAAGCGGCAGAGTCTAGAAGGATGGTGGTACAGCAGCAGAAGAAAGAAGAATGTCTGAATCTGGAGTGGCCCCGTGAGACCCAGTCGGTACTCAGGTGACACTGGAATAACAGGAGTTCCTTCTAAAACCAAGAGAGTAGCAGACACTCTGTCATGCCACACCCTTCTCAACTGTCCTATCCCTTGGCCATCTCCTTTTTAGAAGCTAAAACAATACATTTTTTTCCTCAGCGTCTCTTGTTCTTGGAATGGAGGTGCAGCATAGTTCCGGCCAATAAGACGGACATCTGATAAGAGAGGGGTGTGCTTTTTGAGACACTTTCAGCTTTTCTGATAAAAGGAACACCTGGGCTGCCCTCACTCCTCTCTCTAGCCTACCAATGTGATACCTAGAGTTTAAGACTATGAGAGAAAGGCCTAGAGAATCACAGACAAACTGACCCTGAGCCATGATATTATTGAGTCACTAAACTAATACCCATAATGACCTATATCAAGAAATATTGTAGTGTGTGTGAGAGGGAAATCCCTATTTGTAATCACTTTATTTCTTACACTGTTAGTTTTCTGTTATTTGCAGGCGAAAAAAAAAAATCTAATTGATTCAGCAGAGGAGGCAGATCAAATGAGTAGCTATGTACTCTTAAAAAGGTTTTTTTGGCTGGGTGCGATGGCTCATGCCTGTAATCACAGCACTTTGGGAGACCGAGGCGGGCAGATCACGAGGTCAGGAGATCGAGACCATCTTGGCTAACATGAAACCCTGTCTCTACTAAAAATACAAAAAATTAGCAGGGCATGGTGGTGGGCCCCTGCAAGTCCCAGCTATTCGGGAGGCTGAGGCAGGAGAATGGTGTGAACTTGGGAGGCGGAGCTTGTAGCGAGCCGAGATTGCGCCACTGCACTCCAGCCTGGGCAACAGGCAGCAGAGTGAAACGCTGTCTCAAAAAACAAGGAAAAAAAAGGGTGTTTTTTTGTTTGTTTTTTGTTTATTTTGAGGAGAACATAGCTTTGAAAGACCTGAGTGAAACTAAATATTCTTCTAAGGCTAAAACCAATATAGCGTATCATGGAGCCTCATAATTTATTTCAAATTTTATGCCTGAAACAACTTACCATCATTACTCTATGCTATGGTTTGAATGACTCCAAAACTCGTGTTGGAACTTAATCTCCATTCTGGCAGTATTGACAGGTGGCGACTTTAAGAGGTGATTGGATCATGAAGGCTCTGTCCTCATAAATGGATTAATCCATTCATGGATTAATGGGTTATGATGGGAGGGGAACTGGAGGCTTATAAAAGGAGGAGAGACCTGAGCGAGCACATTAGCACGCTCAGCCCCCTCTGCCACGTGATGCCTTGTGCCACAGAGTCCCCACCACCAAGAAGGCTATCAACAGATGCAGCCCCTCAGCCTTGGACCTCTCAGCCTTCAAAACTGTAAGAAATAAATTCCTTTTCTTGATAAATTACCCAGTTTTGGGTGTTTTGTTATAAGCAAAAGAAAACAAACTAAGACACTCCATCCAGTGGTTCATGAGATTTATTGAGATGAAAGACGAGACGTATTCTATAGCTATAACCATAGAATTGCTTTTGTTAAGGATATTTATGTTTATACGAGCCTATAACCTTATTTTCCTATATGATCCGAAGGTATCATCTAATGGGGTTCTTGGCTTACCCCAAGTCCTTCTGCTAATATTGGAGACTTATAGAGACTTTTGAAAGGAACACAACATAATAAGTGGAAAGAGCAAAATATCTTGCCTGGTCCCTAGCTAGTGACATGATATTGTGCAAATTACTTCAAATACCTGAGTTCCATATTATTCATCTATAAAATAATGAAGCGTTCAATTCGGTAACTATTTCAATGTTATTGTCTAAACTGTTTGATTATAAACAACCGAGTTATCTAACTACAGACAATTTTATAATTATTTTTTCACCAGTATGTATTATGTTAGATTTCTAATATATCACCAAGAATGAATATTTAAATCCTAAAATTTGTATTTGATAGGGTCAGAATTCCTAAAATCAATGGCATTCTCTGACTCAAAGAGTTATTTCCCTCCTGGCTCATTATTCTCTATATTAATGTTTTTAAAAGATGGCCTGAAGTCCCTGCATCTTTCTGGGTCCCAACCAACATCTACTGAATTTGAGTATTTGAGGATGGAACCCAGAAATCCGTATTTTTCACAAGCATTCTGGGACATTCTGACATGTACTAAAGTTTGAGGACCACTAATCTGGAAATAGGTGTCACTGAGACATTGGAAGATTAAAAATTGTGTACAGTTTTTATGATAAATGAAGACAGAGTTCAGGCACAGATTCAGTTTTTTACTTCTCCAAATGTGCTGATTTAAGGTCATTTATAATGTTCTCATAGATTAATTTGACCCTCAATTAGCATTATTTATTGCATAAATAAAATTCACAAAATCAAAGTGAAAATAATTCTCCCAGGATTTTGATTACTGCTCATTTTGTTTCCTCTTGTTTTTCCTTCCAGTCACCATTTATTCTTATTTATAAAATTTAATTCTTTTTCTTTTTTGAGACAGAGTCTCGCTCTTTCACCCAGGCTGGAGTGCAGTGGTGCAATCTCAGCTCACTGCAACCTCCGCCTCCCAGGTTCACGCCATTCTCCTGTCTCAGCCTCCCGAGTAGCTGGGACTACAGGCGCCCGCCACCACGCCCAGCTAATTTTTTTTGTATTTTTACTAGAGATGGGGTTTCACCATGTTAACCAGGATGGTGTCAATCTCCTGACCTTGTGATCTGCCCGCCTTGGCCTCCCAAAGTGCTGGGATAATTTAATCCATTTTTTAAATCCTTGTTTTAATGCTCTGTTTCATTTACTTCCCAAAGAATGGCAAGCTTATAGATAAATATGGCAAGTGCCATATTTGCCTGGTTTACTATAATCTCACCTTTCTGCACGTTCTGGCTTATTTTTAATCCTATCATCCATTAATAAAACCAAAGGAGTCATGTTTACTTTGCACCCATGTTTTTATCGATCTCTCTTTGGCTAGATTTGATAGTAATCATTATACTAATTGCTAATAGTAAACTGCTTCCTCAGGAGTTAAAAAAAAGTTCAGGAATTTCTACTCCAGTTTATACAGTTGATTGGGTTGAGAATAGCATGGCATTGTAATATCTATATAAACAATGCATTTCTCAAGAGTAATTTGCTCACCATAGCATTTGGTATACTATCACCTCTTTAATCAATTGTGATTTATTCAATTTTTCTTTTATTACAAACTAGTCAAAATATTCTCCAAAATGTCATGTCCAATTCAAGTATGTTTTGAATACACTGCCTGTTGCTGTTAAAAGCAGAACTGAGATCTGTAAGAGAGACCAACATTGTTTGCTAATGTTTCAAAGCCATTTCAAAGGCAAGATAACTTGGAATAAACAGACTGAATCAAAAAAGGTTAAAGCTATTACAATTCCAACAATTTAACAACAATATTAGTCATTGTTATTTCACAATAATATGTTCAGCATTTCTAAAGTGTTTCTCAATCAGAAAATGTTCATGTATCTTACAAAATTTTAAACTACTGATGAGTCATACATAGCACCTTAAAAGGAAGTCTGGTGTCCATTGTGAAAGATAAGGATTTA
Source organism: Papio anubis (assembly GCF_008728515.1). NCBI lineage: Eukaryota > Metazoa > Chordata > Mammalia > Primates > Cercopithecidae > Papio > Papio anubis. The sequence continues at coordinate 38,164,045 of NC_044987.1, read as the reverse complement.
AGCGGCAGATGATCTCCCACTGATGACATACATTTATCCAAAGGGCAAGCTAAGATAGTTCTGAAAGAAAGGAAAGGTGAAATGGGATCCTGATCTTTTATATAATACATCCTCTAGCCACAAGGGAAATTCCTTTTGAGTCTGTACTTGGGCTCAACAGGTATGGAGGGAGCACTGGTGGGACCACAATGACCCCTTTGAATGGTCAAAGTGGTTGGTATCATTAAAAGAGCACCCAATTTGGAGTCAGGAGACCTGAATGTATGTTTCCCAATCCTTATTTATTATTTGTGTAGCCTTGTTCATGTCACGATCTTCCTGGGCCTGTCTGTGCCCTTATAAAAGATCTTTAGCATTCGTGTATTAAAAGACCTCCTTAGGGGGATTTTGTGAGGGAAAATTAAGGAAATATATAGAAATCACTCTGAAATAAATGTTGGTTATAGTTATAATTCAAATAAGAGCCAGATCACCTCTTTAGATCCTAAAAGCCAAGTATGGCCTAGAGTGCCAGAGTGTCTCTTGTTTGGGCTATTGTTCTACATTTGCCCACAATTATCTCAGCAACTATTCATCCCCAAGTAACCTAGCTGGGGGAGTCTAGCCCAATGCAGAGGTTACAGGTCCGTAACTTTTGTAAAGGCCCCTCACAAACTAAGATGTCAGCTGCTGCCAAATAAGTTACAAAGTATGGAACACATCCATGTGTTCATTTTGTATAAGGCCCAGACCCCCATTCAGTTTAGTATCTGGAAATCCTGACTTTTGCATGCTGCTGGAGAAAAAATTATCTCCAAACCAATTCCTACCTCTGGCAGGAATGTGCACTGGAACAGATTGAGGCAAAAATAACTCATTTGAACACAATATGCAACAGTGTTTACAAATATGTTTTAGGGCTGGACTTGAGTTCTGATTGTTAACATGTCCTGTTTTGTGCCACCCACTCAAAAATGTGTCCTATTAGGAGTCAAGTTCTATTCCTGACCCTCTTAGTCACGCTGGGCAAGGCATTTCCATTTTCCTTAAGCTTTATTTTACCCATCTTGGCATCTCTCCTCATCCACTCTACCATACTGGTTTCAAGTTATGTCTTCTAAGCTAATAAAGGAGGGTCCACAAATTAAGCATTACGAATTGTACTAACCACTGTATTGAAGTAGGAGTCATGACCCCAAACCACTTCTTAAAATGCTCCTGTAATGAAAACGTTGAAAGGAGTACAAATCATTACTTCAAATACTCCAAAAACTAGTTACCACACACATATCTTATTTCTGCATAGGGAACTTATTTAGTTTTGCAAGAACACATTTAATACCCTAGATATGCCTTTCTTCTGCTATAAGCCCACTACATCCTACGAGGAGAAGAGTTTGAAGAGCAAGACCCTCTGGCTTTCAGAAGTTAGCAGATGGTCAGGAATCACCAATACTGAGGCTGTAACATTAACCCAAAGAAATCAAGCCATTTCAAATTGTTATATAACTAAACCATGCTATTTACTCTTTGTGCACAAATACATAGTGTCAGCTGACTTTAATTAGGAATGTGGTAGAGACAGCTACAGAGGACAAGCTACAGAAGAGGCCAGGCAATTGCCAGTACAAGCAGGCATGATGCAAAGCATTTCTGTCTGTGAAAATGACAGAAAAGTGGTTGGCTTTGGTGCGAGGAAGATGAGGGGAGAGTTGGCAGAGGCAGAAAATGTGATGGAAAAACAACAGAGTTATTTTCCCCATGAATTACTCCTGCAAGTTGTGTAACCTTTCAAGTGAATCACTAGAATATGGCTTATGATGTAACTGAACAGTACAGAAGTCTGCACAAAGTCCTGTTCAAAAGAGAAGGAACACAACCACTGGTGAAAGACAGCTTAGCAGGTGAAGACTGTGTTCCTCTGAAACTGAAGTGCTGGGAAGGGAAGAATTGTTCCTTTAAATGATATGGAAGAGGGGAAGGGAAATGCTGGGTAGAGGAAGGCATGGTCTCTGGCTAGGACCCCACCCCCACGGACCTAGGTGAGGACAGGCATTTTTGTTTTCCTGCCTGAACGTTGCATTTCCCAAGACCACCCATGCTCCCATCCTGTGCCTATATAAATGGGAGACCCTAGCAAGGCAGAGACAGAAGTGGTCGGAAGTGGAGAGGAACACATTGGCAGAGGAACATACAAGCGGCTAGATGTTGAGGGCAACACACCAGCAGGCACCAGCAGGCCACTGAGGGGCAAAACGAAACAGAGTTTGGCTGGGCAGTTAGAGGAGCGCTCGGCTGCCAAGCGGCCCAGCTTCCGGGGGAAACCATCTCCCTATGGCTCCCCCATCTGCTGAGCGCTTCTTCCACTCAATAAAATCTGGCACTCATTCTCCAAGCCCAGGTATGATCTGATTCTGCCGCTGCACCAAAGCAAGCACCCCAGGATACGGAAAGCCCTCTGTCCTTGCCACAAGGTAGAGGGTGTAATTGAGCTAGTTAACACAAGCTGCCTTCAGAGGGCTACACTAAACGAGCATGCCGTGATACATACCTACTGGGGCTTCAGAAACTGTAAACATTCACCCCCAGACACTGCCCTGGGGTTGGAGCCCCACAGCCTGCCCGTATGTACGCTCCCCTAGAGGTCTGAGCAGCAGGGCACTGAAGAAGCCAGCCACTTCCCCATCCTACACCCTGTGAGGGGGACAAGGGAACTTTTCCCATTTCACCTCCTCTGTCAGTACTAAGCTGGTCTGTATGAGGACGGCAATCTTTGAAAAACAACATACTGGCCTGGCTTGGTGGCTCACACCTGTAATCCTAGCACTTTGGGAGGCCCAAGTTGGCAGATCACGAGGTCAGGAGATTGAGACCATCCTGGCCTAACACAGTGAAACCCTGTCTCTACTAAAAATACAAAAAAATTAGCTGGGTGTGGAGGCGGGCGCCTGTAGTCCCAGCTTCTCCGGAGGCTGAGGCAGGAGAATGGCGTGAACCCGGGAGGCAGAGCTTGCAGTGAGCCAAGATCATGCCACTGCACTCCAGGCTGGGCGACAGAGCGAGGCTCCGTCTCAAAAATAAAAATAAAAAAAGAAAAAAGAAAAACAACGTATTGGTGAGATTCTGAGCTTCACTGACAAAGTGAAATTGACTACATCTCTAACTGATTAACTATATCTCAATTTCAAATACTGCCCTGACCACAAAGGTACAATCTAAATATGAACTGACATATTAAGACCTGGGTGCTTAAATGGTAGGATGTACTTATTCTAGGCTTCCTGTGCTATGACAGGCTTTTACTCTTATGTGGTTAGGTATGTTTCCAGGGACATGCCTCAGTGAATATCACACATGGAAATGTGGTTAATAGTGAGCCCCTTCTGTGATGGAATTATTATTCAAGGTATATAAATTTATAAATATGTGAGGCTTAATAAACCATAACCTTATTGAAAAGTAAATCTCCCATTGAGCAAATCATACATTATTTCACATAATAGGTCCACAGATATTTTTAAGAGAGTGAATGAAAGGCCATGTAGCCCGCTGAGGAAGAGTATGTTCCCAATGTATAGTTTTATATATGTGTAAAACCTACAAGAAAATAAAGCAGATTCCCTTGCAGAGGTAGCAAAATTGTCAGCTACTTGGACTTTCAGGGAAAATACACAGTATTTGAAGAAAACAATGGAAAACAATAGTGGAGTCAGTGCCAAGCTGATGAGTAAAGTACAGAAACACATTCTAATGGAGATGAGCTGGTTTAAATAAACCCTAAGACAATCGAAAAATTATGTCTCCACTAAACGAAATTTCTATCCCACATATTAAGACTGTGACACAAATAGACAAAAGAGAGGAAATATATGATTATAGATGCTTAATTCGGCCAACACAAACACAGCATATCCATTTCAACACTGTGTGGAATTATTCAGCTTCTAGCTAGGGGAAAAAAGCATCAGGAAAAACAAAAACACACAAAAAAATCCTTTCCTACAGTTCCCTCAAGGCAACCAGAAAGTGAAACTTAATTAAACAAGTGAAATGTAATTACCTACTGCTTACCGCACACGGTGCTGATTTTCACTTCACATTCTAGGTTCATTATTAACAGACCGGTGCTGCCCAGCGGTACGAATAAAAGTTCTATGTTGGGGTAACCATTGGCAGGGAGCAAGAGAAGCAAAGTGCTACCTGTTCTGGCCTCCCTACAGGGGCTCAATTCCTCCAGTGGCTAGTTTCAGCTAGTCACACTTCAGGCTGGGACTGTGAGTAGAGTCTAATTATGGAAGGGCTGTCCCTCAAACATGGTGGGAGGTAACCCCACTCTCTGGGGGAAGCTGAATCTGAATCTGGGGGTTTTTACACTTCTCAGGACCTCACTATGGTTGCGCACTCAGCCCACTTGCTATTTTCATGCACTGTTTAGAACAACTCAGCAGTTTCTTTTATAGGAAGAGGCATTTGACATATGGCACCTGTTGAAACAATTTGAAATGTGATTTCATCATGACTCTGGAAACATGGAGACGGCTTTCTTTTGTTGACAGGTACATACGTTCAGAACCAGGAGGATGCCATCTCTGCTCTCTATCATTTCATTTTATTATGAAGTTTGATGCTATAATGGTATTTGGATATCTTTATTTAGCTTTGTATTTCCCTTTCTACCATAGCATCTTTAAGCATACATCTTAAAAAGTAGGCTGGATGCAGTGACTCATACCTATAGTCCCAGCACTTTGGAAGGCTGAGGAGGGAGAGTCACTTGAGTCCAGGAGTTCGAGAGCAGCCTGGGCAACATAGCAAGACCCTGGTCTTGACAAAAAAATAAAATAAAAATTTTTTAATTAGCCAGGTGTGGTGGTGTACTCCTGTAGTCCTAGCTACTCCAGAGGCTGAAGTGAGAGGATGGCTTGAGCCCAGGAGTTTGAGGTTATAGTGAGTTATGATCACACCACTCCAGCTTGGTGAGAGAGGGAGACCTTGTCTCAAAACAAAAAAGTAAGTAACTATGTTTTCTACCTATGTGGCTTCCAAGCAACAAACATTTGAAAAATCAAAAACCCTACTTACAAGGAAGATTGGTATATAATGTGGTTTGGCTGTGTCCCCACCCAAATTGCATCTTGAATTGCAGTTCCCCAAATTCCCATGTGTCATGGGAGGAACATGGTGGGAGGTAATTGAATCATGGGGGTGAGTCTTTCCCATACTGTTCTTGTGATAGTTAATAAGTCTCACCAGATCTGATGGTTTTGTAAAGGGGTGGTTCCCTGCACATGATCTCTTGTCTGCTGCCATGTAAGATGTGACTTTGCTCCTCATTTGCCTTCTGCCATGACTGTGAGGCCTCCCTCACTATGTAGAACTGTGAGTCAATTAAAACTCTTCCTTTATAAATTACTCAGTCTTGAGTATGTCTTTATTAGTAGCAAGAGAAGAGACTAATACAGTATATAAACCAAGCAAACGTGAAATTGCTCCAATAAATGCATATTTGGATTAGAATAAATATCTAAAACTGAGAAACATACTCAGAAAGTTATGAATCAATATAATGTTGGCATCATAATCCACTTCATTCATATACCATGGAAATGACTTGGTTATTTTTATTGGAACTGCTAGAGGGAATCAAATATGCACAGACTTTTGAGAAATTTCAAGTTGCCTGTTATTGAAGATGATTAAGATGGATGACTTCATGGTGGGCATATTGTATCAGGTAAGGGATTGAACTATTTCCTTTCAGTTCTTTTCCAAAGTGTCTATAGTTCTGTGAATCTGGTGCGATTTCTATGGTAGAAAGTCACATGAATCATCATTGTAGGTATATGCTTCAGCTCTCTGTTCAGCCTAAATAGCTATTGTATGTTATCTTTCTAAGAAGGTATTAATGTGACTGTTACTGAAGGGACCAGGGCTATTTCCTTCTGTTTCCTTCCACTCACTTTGGCATGTCCTAGTAAGTATATATAATCCATTAAAAACCTCTTTTTGCTTTATTTTTTGAGGTACATTCTTTTTATTTTGGTGGGGGGTGGATGGAGTCTTGCTCTGTCGCAAGCCCGGAGTGCAGTGGCACAATCTCAGCTCACTGCAACCTCTGCCTCCTGGGTTCAAGTGATTCTATGCCTCAGCCTCCTGAGTAACTGGGATTACAGGTCCACGCCACTACACTCAGCTAAGTTTTGTATTTTTAGTAGAGATGGGGTTTCACCATGTTGGCCAGACTGGCCTCAAACTCCTGACCTCAAGCGACCTGCATGCCTTAGCTTCCCGAAGTGCTGGGATTACAGGTGTGAGCCTCCGTGCCCGGCCTCGAGGTGCATTCTTCATTTGGCTTCCAGGGTGTCCTCCTTCCTCACTTGCCACTCCTTCCAGTACCCTCTGGGAGTTTCTCCCTATCTCCTTGACCTCTAAATGTTGGGAGCCCCAGAGCTCAGAAACCTCTCATTAAATCTCATGGCTTTAAATATTTAAATTAGTGTAGCACTGATGACTGACAAATTTATGTCTTTAACCCACACATCTCCCGTGAACTCCAATCATATACATAAATGATATCTCCTTAGATGGCTAAGAGTTGACATCCAAAACCGAGCTCTTGATCTATTCCTCAAAACTCAATCCTCCCTAGTTTTCTTATTCTTAGTAAAGAGCAACCCCATCCTTGTAGTTGCTCCAGTAAAAAGACTTGGCATCTAGGTTGGTTACTCTTTTTTTAAAACTTACATCCTATGCACTAAAATTGTTGTTGTCTCTACCAGATATGCAGTATCCAACAAATGCCACCACTTCTAACACTAGCAGTCTGTTCTAAGACGCCACCATTTCTTTTTTTTTTTTTTTGAGATGGAGTCTCGCTTTGTCACCCAGGCTGGAGTGCAGTGGCGTGATCTTGGCTCACTGTAACCTTTGCCTCCTGGGTTTAAGCGATTGTCCTGACTCAGTCTCCTGAGTAGCTGGGATTACAGACACGTGCCACCATGCCTGTTTTTTGTTTTTGTTTTTTGTTTTTTTTGTATTTTTAGTAGAGACGGGGTTTCACCATGTTGGTCAGGCTGGTCTCGAACTCCTGACCTCGTGATCCGCCTGCCTTGGCCTCCAAAAGTGCTGGGGTTACAGGCATGAGCCACCACATCCAGCCACCATTTCTTATTGATACAATATCTTCCTATATAATCTCCTTAAAATTTCCACCCTTTCTCCTCCTTTCAGTCTTTTTAAAAATACAACAGCGAGAATGAACCATGGAATGCCTAAGTCAGATTATGCCACTTCTCTGCTTAAAACCCTCCAGTACCTTCCTGTGATAGTTAATATTAACTGTTAATCTGACTGGATTGAAAGGTGCAAAAGTATTGTTCCTGGGTGGCTGTGAGGGTGTTGCCAAAGGAGATTAACATTTGAGTCAGTGGATTGGGAGAGGCGGACTCACCCTCAATGTGAGTGGGTACCATCTAATCAGCTGCCAGTGTGGCTAGAATAAAGCAGACAGAAGACGCTAGAAAGAGGAGACTTGCTGAGTCTTCTGGTCTCTATCTTTCTACCATGCTGGATGCTTCCTGCCCTCGAACATCAGACTCCAAATTCTTCAGCTCTTGGACTCTCCGACTTACACCAGTGGTTTGCCAGGGGCTCTCACACCTTTGGCCACAGACTGAAGGCTGCACTGTTGGCTTCCTTACCTTTGAGGTTCAGGACTTGGACTGGCTTCCTTGCTCCTCAGCTTGTAGGCAACCTATTTGTGGGACTTCATCTTGTGATCCTGTGAGTCAATTCTCCTAATAAACTCCCCTTCACGTATACATATATCCTATTAGTTCTGTCCCTTTAGAGAACCATGACTAACACAGATTTTGGTATCAGGAGTGGGAACGAGTTAAGACTGTGAGTGACTGTTGGAAGGGTGTGATTGTGTTTTGAAATGTGAAGACATGAGATTTAGGAGGGGCCAGGACTGGAATGATATAGTTTGGCTGTGTCCCTACCCAAATCTCATCTTGAGTTGTAGTTCCCATAATCCCCACTTGTCATAGGAGGACCCAGTGGGAGGTAACTGAATCATGGGAGCAGTTACCTCCATGCTGTTCTCATGATAGTGAGCGAGTTCTCATGAGATCTGGTGGTTTTATAAGGGGCTTTTTCCCCCACTTTGCTCTGCACTTCTCCTTGCTGCCGCCATGTGAAGCAAGATGTGTTTGCTTCCCCTTCCACCATGATTGTTAAGTTTCCTGAGGTCTCCCCAGTCCTGCTCAACTGTGAGTCAATTAAACCTCTTCCTTTATAAATTACCCAATCTCAGGTATGTCTTTATTAGTAGCATGAGAACAGACTAATAAACTTCCCATCTAACTCAGAACAAAAACTGAAATCTTTTCAGTGGTCTACAAGGCCCTATGCAACGTGCCTCCAAGACCGTATTACTTCTTCGGTATCAATTCCCATTTCTCTCTCCTTCGCTTACTGCTGTGGCCATATGGACCACCTTGTTATTCCTAGAGCATTCCGGGGATGCTCCTGTCTCAGAATGTTTGCACTTTTTGTTCAGCCTGCCTAAGAATGCTCTTTCCCCTGATGTCTGCTTGGCACTATCCTACACCTCCTTCAGGTCCTTGCTCAAATGCCACCTTCTCAGTGAGGCTTCTATAACCTTCCTATTTAAAACTGACTCCTTTCTCTGACTTATTTTATACCACAACACTTGCCACCATCCAACGTCCTATGCATTGTACTTGTGTTGTGTTTTGTTTTCTTTGCTAATATGTAAGCTCCATGAGAACAGGAATTTTTGTTTGCTCAACATGTGCCTACTACAGTACCTGGCATATAGTAGGACTCAATAAATATTTGAGTAGATAACATTTAAATATGCTTAAATTTCAATTGTTACATATCTTGAAACCTCTTGGTTTACATGCCTCTTCCGGGTTAAGGGCTTCTGTGATCTCACAAGAGGCATCCACCTTACCAGGGTCAAATTTTTCAGACATTTTTCACATATAAATGGTCAACTGCCTGAACCTAAAAAGTCTTTAGAAAACAGGACATATTATGAGTGGGAAACAAACAAACAAAAACCAACATGTATTTAAATACCTTCCAAGAAAATCTCAGAAGCAACCCACCAGATTTAGATACTATGTACTTGGCTATGTTGTTTTGCAAAGGCTGGAAACATAAGGAAGTTCTGGAAGTCAGCAAACACCAGTATTTGGCCTTAAAATGATTTAACACACACAAAAATGGCACTGTGCCTTTGGAGACCTGGAATGCAGCATTACAGGTTTTCTCCAAAACAGCTTCATTTACTTAACATTACTCTGACCCTTTAACTTCTAACTTGCTGTACAATTAAGCTATTTAAGCCTTCGACTTAGTGCTCTTTGTGCTACAATCTGGGTCTAAAGCGAAGCAAAAACAACCCTACACCTTTCTGTTTTGCTTAAGTTTATTCTGTCCCATGAAGAGGTTTACATATGCAAATTTTAGCACCACATCTGTTTAGCACGCAGTTGTAAGGCTGAGACTATTTCTATTTTACTTTTTCATTCCATAAACATTTATTCAGCCCTTACTATATGTGTTTCAGGCACAGAGAATCAGAATTTTTTTTCTTGCCTGTTTCAATGCAAAAAGTTCCTACGTAATGCTGATCACATTAAAGTTTGTTACCATGGAAACAAGAGGACAGTCACAATCAGAACTGGCATCAAGTTGCATTGAAAGTAAGGTACTGCTTCTGACAGCAATGAAAAAACAATCTGAATTCTGTACTGTTTATAAATCAAGGCAATAATCTTGTCTGTTTCGCACAGCCTTTCTTATTTCCCCATAAATGTTGTAAATGACTTTTGGAAAAATAGTTTATCTCTTGAAAAGTATTTTTTTTTAAGTTCAAATCAGATTAAAAGGAACACAATTGACCTGGGAAAAATTAGGCTACCCCAATATAGTAATTTCATGCAAATGAAGTAATTTACTGTCATATGTTTAAACAAATGGTTGTTAATTTTGGAACTTTTTTTCTTGTTTTGTAGCTTTCATCCCTATCCTTCTGTTTATCATACTCATATTTTTTCTTTCTATTGCAAGTTATTCTCCATAGTGCTAAAAGGAAAAAAGAAAGCAAACATCATTGGAAATATGGATAAGGGACCTGAGTTAAGAGTCCAGATTAGTCTATGTAGTAGTTATATGATTTAGGGCAAGCTATTTTATGACTGTGGGACTCAGTTTTTTCATCTGCAAAACGGGGGTGATACTCCCTAAATTACTGAAGTTTAAATAAGATAATTTGTAGGATGCCTGGCACATAACAAGTAAGGAGATAACCAGTCTCCATATCAAATTCGTGATATAAGGCAAGACGCTTGCCTTTCCTAGGCCCTCATTTTTCCTATATCAAATGGAGATTTAAAACTTTTCATTTACTAAACTCTTTGGATTGTTACAGGGGTTAAATACTTATTTTCCCATTTTTGCAACATGTAATTCCCACTCATTATAAGGTAGTATCATCCTGTTATCCTGTCTCCTTTCTTTGCTGCAGTCTCTCTTGGTATTTTCATTCATTCCTAGTTCATTTTCTTGTTTCTTTTCTTTTTTTTTTTTGAGACAGAGTCTCGCTCTGTCGCCCAGGCTGGAGTGCAGTGGCACCATCTTGGCTCACTGCAAGCTCCACCTCCCAGGTTCACGCCATTCTCTTGCCTCAGCCTCCCTAGTAACTGGGACCACAGGTGCCCGCCACCACGACTGGCTAATTTTTTTGTATTTTTAGTAGAGACGGGTTTCACTGGTTAGCCAGGATGGTCTGGATATCCTGACCTCGTGATCTGCCCGCCTAGGCCTCCCAAAGTGCTGGGATTACAGGTGTGAGCCACCGCACCCAGCCCCTACTTTTATAGAGGATTTTTCATCTTTTTCTTTACAGACATCTTTACACATCTCTTTCTCTCTACTATAGCTTTCCTGTTGTTATATATTTGTTTCTCTGTTATTAACTATAGAGTATTTCTTTTATTTGTCCTATTCCTTATGAATTAATGTAGTTATTTCTATTGTGAAAACTTTAAAACCCAGAAATATTAAATTAGGTATTAATATGTTTAATTATAGGTTTAGTTAAACCTATTAATTAACTATTACTAATGAAAAGGCTAGCAATGTGGAATTGCACTGGAAAAATAAAACATAATTTGAAACAGATGCTGCTTATGAGCTATAGCATATATGTCTAGCTCTTTTATATCTGAATTAAATGTTTAATTTGGAAAAAAATGCATTCTTTTTGCAAATATTCAAATATTGCTAAAAGATCTAAGAAGAAAATAAATATCATCTGAATCTAATACCCTAGAGATCACTACTATAAATAGTTTGATGAACTTCTGTCATGAATCTCAATGTATATATGTGCATATTAGATATGTATAATTTCACATAAATGGGCTCATTTATACATATTTTAAAGTCTACTTATTCACTTAATTTATTGTTACACTAATTCCATGTTAATGTATATATATTGTATGTCAATTTTAATGGTTGCATAATATTCCATTGTATAGATGTATCATGATATATTTAATCCCTATGGGTGGACGTTTAGGTTACTTGCCCCTTTCTGCTATAATAAAAATGCTGCAGAGAATAACCATTGTGCCCAGATCCCTTTAGAATAATGGCTAAAAATATAATTAATGAATGAGTTCTTAAAACATATCCTAACTTTTGCATTTTCTTCTTTATCCAAACACTGAGGAATTTTTCTTTCTCTTTTTTTTTTTTTTTTTTTTTTTTGAGACAGAGTCTTGCTCTGTCACCCAGACTGGAGTGCAGTGGCGCGATCTCGGCTCACTGTAAGCTCTGCCTCCCAGGTTTACGCCATTCTCCTGCCTCAGCCTCCTGAGTAGCTGGGATTACAGGTGCCCGCCACCACGCCTAATTTTTGATTTTTAGTAGAGACGGGGTTTCACTGTGTTAGCCAGGATGGTCTCGATCTCCTGAGCTCGTGATCCATCCGCCTCGGCCTCTCAAAGTGCTGGGATTACAGGAGTGAGCCATGGTGCCCGGCTGAAATTTTTCTTCTTTTTGTACAACTCAGACCATGTGACAACTTAAAGCGAAATTCAACATCAATGCTGTTGTAGGTAAAACTCTCTGAAGCAGGACACTTGAGAAGTGTAGAAGACTTTGTTTTTCCATTAATTTTCCCTAAGTTAAACATTCCTGCCATAGAAATAATAGCACATATAAAAATATTTCCTCATCCTACAAATCAATAAAAATAAAGAATCTTCAGCTGGTGTCTATGTCTGTTTTAACTATCTAATTACATCTATTATAATTAGCCATATCATCAATGTCATTAGCTCATTAGCTCCTCATCATGGGTAAGAGCTAAATATTTTAACCCATAGAAGGTCCTACTTCCAACCTCCAGGAACTTACATTCCTTTAGCAAGAGGGTTTTAGAATGACTGGAAAATGTCTAGCATGGTGAATAGGTTAAGAATGTTCAAGCCAGGAAGATAGCAGGGAAATCAGTTTTCCCTCACTTGCTGGTGCCTGAGGGGATTTTGCTATCTCCTGTCCATGAAAATAGGTGCAGAATCTATAATTCTCAAGAAAGGAAAAAGGTAAAACAATATCAAAGCAGCTACCGGTTTCCTGGTCCATTCTCTATTTCTAGAGAAAGCAATAACTGACCTAATAATATAATGTCAGAGACTTTTGTTTCCTTTTTCTCCTTCAAATTGATCCACTTTACTGAGAGGAAGGCTATGCACATTCACTCTTGCTGACTGATATCTCTGAACTGGGCTGTTACAGTCTCGCCATCTCTCTCTCTCAGAAAAGATGGTCTTCTGCCCATAGAGAGTACAGCAAGAACAATGTCTTACCCTTGTCAGTGCCCAACACATTCTAAACTTAATCCTAAAATCCCAAACAGCAAAGTCACAGAGGACCACATTTAAGGAAAGAAAAGTCCTTGTCTATCTTTGAACAGCGCAGCCTCAAAAGCCGAGAGTGACACCTTAGGGTCATGCCAGCGTGTACTGACACCCATAGTTCCAAGGCCAAGTTTAGGCCAAAGACGATTTTATAATTGAGGCAGAGTATAAGAACTAGCTTCTTGGAGCCACATAGTTAAATGGATCCACACATTGAAATGGAAATGTCTGTGCCTTTAAAGCACCAATCAGGTCGAAGTGGCTTGCGAAAAGGCTACTAAAAAACAGAAAAGGAAAAAAATGTGGTTAGCTCCCCATTTTCATAATTATTTCTCCCATTTCCTCCTCTCCATAGCTTCTCAGACCAAAAAACAAAAACAAAATGCTTTTAATCCTTGCTCTGTGCAGTTATAGTGGAAACCTAAATCTGGATAGTACTGTGATAAATATTGTAAGATTTATACATTCATCCAACTGATATTTATCAAATGTTTAGCTCATATGTGCAAGGTACTATCTAAAGCCGAGTGCAGCAGGCCTCTGTACACAGAGCAGGATCCATGCTCTGTAAAAACTCACAGCATGAAAGATAAGCCAGCTCAGATAACTATGATACAAGGCAATATATTTAAAGTGTCAGTTCAGTGCCATACTCAGTATAAAAAAGAGAGGAACCACCCACAGAATGTGTTGAGAAACTATAGCAAACTTAGGACTTCTGTATCTCAATTTTTTTTTCTTTTATTGATACATAACATTTTACATCTTTATGGGATGCATGTGAGTGTTTGTTACATGCACAGAATGAGAGATGATCAAGTCAGGGTATTTGAGGTATCCATCACCTCAAGTATTTATCATTTGTATGTGGGGGTATCACTTCAAGTCTTCTATTACTTTGAAATATACAAAATATTGTTGCTAAGTACAGTTATTATATTCTACTATCAAATATTAGAACTTACTAAAATAATTTAAAATGTAATAAAAGATATCTTAGAAGAATTAAATCCTGAAGTACTAATTTAGTATCCTGAAAAAGTTAATAAGGTAAACAAAATAAATGGCCTGGCACACAGTAGTTGCTCTAGAACTGCTAATGCCCTTCTGTGGGAAATTTTCTTTTCTTTTTTTTTTTTTTTTTTTTTTGAGACGGAGTCTTGCTCGGTCGCCCAGGCTGGAGTGCAGTGGCGCGATCTCAGCTCACTGCAAGCTCCCCATTCTGGGTTCACGCCATTCTCCTGCCTCAGCCTCCTGGGTAGTTGGGACTACAGGCGCCCACCACCACGCCTGGCTACTTTTTTGTTTTGTGTTTTTTAGTAGAGATGGGGTTTCAACGTGTTAGCCAGGATGGTCTAAATCTCCTGACCTCGTGATCCGCCTGCCTTGGCCTCCCAAAGTGCTGGGATTACAGGCGTGAGCCACCGCGCCTAGGTTTGTTTGTTTTTTTTCCATTCTCCAGGGCAGTGATTCTCAAGCTAGAATGCACATCAGAATCATCTGGAGGACTTGTTAAAACAGAATGCTAAGCCCCATCCCTAGTCTGCAATTCTGTAGATCTGGGGCGTAGTCCAATAATTTGCATGTGTAACGAGTTCCCTGGTGGTGCTGCTGCTGCTGTTCTTGGAAGCACACCTTGAGAACCACTGCCGAGGGAACAGCTTAGGTGCTATGAGAATCTGATTCTGTGTTCATATTCCGTATCAGAGATAGCTCCTGGCTTTTCAATTGTGGTTTCTTTTTTTAATGTCTTACTAAGGGGGAGAAAAAAAAGGAACGCCGCTTTATATAAACCTGACCTTTTGGTAAGCCTGGGTAGTAACTTCCCATGTGGAGTAAATTAATCTCTTTCATGCATGCCTCGTGCTCTGGAAAAAGTAAAACAGATTGTGTTAGACAGTTACCAAGTACTTTTTCTGTTGGTGGTCACTGCCCTAAGCCTATCAGAACTGGTTTCTACCCTTAAGGGGCTCAAAATGTAGTAAGGCGGACATCCCAACAAATCAGACATTGGAGTTCATTGTGTGAAGTGCTATGATGGATTATAAGACATTATGATCGATTGAGTATTATGAAGGGGTGAAACAAACTCAACCTGGCAATCCTAATGAGATTACTTATGATTCATTGAGTAGTGAAAGATGAATAGGAGTTTATTAAACAGAAACTGGAAAGGCTTTCTGGGCTAAGGGAACAGCACAGAGGCATCAAATACGATTTGCCTTTCTAGGGTTGCCAATAGTTTAATTCAGCAATGCCACATCACAAAGGTCTTTGTGTGCTTTGCTAATGAGTTTGAACTTTATCATAAAAGCATTTTACAAAGATCACACTGGCAGCTGCATTTTGGAAGGGATTTGCCTAGAGGCAGGATAACTGCTGGGGGTATGTCTATGGTAATAAAAGTGAGAAAATGTGAGATCTGAAGGAGCTAACATTGTGGCAGTGGGTATAAAGGAGAAGGGAGGACTAGAAGAGATATTTAAGATGCAAACAATGTAGGAATTGGGTGATTATAGAACTGAAAAGTGAGAGGGAGGAATCCATGAGAACTCACATATTTCTGGTTAGGATAAAAGACTGATTCACTGCCATGAAGACTACAAGAGGAAAAAACAGACTTGGAGTTGAAATCTCAGTTTAGGACACTGAAACTGAATAATGTGTCATTGAAGTGGAAAGGCCATTAGGCAGTTGGATGTGTAGGCTTAGAGCACGGGAGAAAGGTCTTAAAACCCTGGGCTTATGGGAGGTTACCACCGAGAGTGCATAGAGTGAGAAGATCCATTTTAAAGCTGATGATGAATCATATTTTCATTATAGGGAGAGAAGCAATGTTAGGGGTGTCTTCCCATTGCTGGAGTGGTCATTTGCAGTATGCAGTGCATAAACTCACAGGCTGTCTTTATGATGACCTTTTGTTCATTCTTACATTCAGTATACAGAAGAACAAAGGAAGTATTGTATGTCTTGCAAACTACAAGGCACTATGCAATATGTAAGGGAAGATACAGGAGAGCAAAGGACGGAGAAAGAGGGTGACTAACAAGCTTTTCAGAGATTAGCCAAGAACTATTGTATTCAATCTAGGTCTTTCCTGTCCTCAATTTGACACTCTCCACTCCCCTGACACGTTTTGCATTAAAATATATTTTTCTTTTTATGAACATGTCGTACCTATGGCTCACCTGTGTCCTTGCTAACCTACAGGTTTGGACAATCTGGAATTGGCAGCATGCATGACTGTAGAGCTTTAAAGCCACCCTCCTGAGAGAAGAGCAGCTGACTCATGTACCTCACTATGCAGATGAGGGTGTGTTATAACCCACAGTGTGTCTGTGTCCCTGGATGAACTGAGCACTTTATAATGGAGTTTTTCTGCATCTCAAAAAGAAGTCATAGATTAAATGGCAACTGTAAGAGCTCATTTCTCTATTTGAGTGAGTGCTTTATCAAAAAAATATTTTATTCCTGCTGCTTTACCATGGGGTCAATTCAAGTCTAAATTCAAGTCTGGCATGTATAAAATATATTTATATATAGCTCCATATAGAGATATAGCTCTACACAGCCATTAACAGACTCGCAGACAATCATTCTTTTATTCTAGGTGTGAACTGCTATGCTATTTCACCCAGTTCAAACACAGGTCATTGGCTTTCAAACTAATTTTGGAAAGCAGACACTGTGTAGTTGGTAGGTGGAGTAAAATGAAAACAGAAAAATTAATATGCATGGCAGTTTAACTAGCTGTGTATCTCTCATGGAAAGGAGGTAATACTCTAAAGTTATTTACTCATTTATTTTTTTAAAAAACAAGTCTTTAAAAGAAGGCAATGAATTGCCAGTAATTTCCCCACCTTAACTCATGGTAATTTGTTTCCTGCTGGGTGAAAACCCAGGGATCTTGAAACTGTTAATGAACTTTCTTTCTCTTGATCTGTACAATGTCAAATTCATTTCTTTTGTTCTTACTTCAGGTTTTACTACTCTGTTTTGTTTATTCCATTTTTGTATTTTTTTTTCCCTGAGGTCAGGGATGATTGTATGGAAGCACGAAAATTTGTAGTTGAAAGGGATCTTAGAACATCAGCAAGATTGATGAGAGATGGTCAAGTAGGTCTGGGATGGAACCCTCCCTAAGGCGAAAGACTCACTGCCTTACCCCACAGCTATTTCATTACTTACAAACTACCACACAATAGCCAGGGTACTGCCCTATTTGCAACATGAACTGGAACGTTATTATATTGGGACATAATGATGAGTGGTAGCTAAAAGTCCTTTCCCTCTGGTGTTGTTATTTGGTTAAATTGATTTACATAATGTTATTCTGTGGTATAAACCTTTCTCATTTATCTCATATATATCCCATTTTAAGCTATAAGCTTCCGGAGGGGTAGGTACTTCATCTTTACTTCTGTACTCAAGTCTTTTGCATATATTTGATACAAAGTAAGAACAATGTATATGTATATCAGTTTAACTCTCAGATGAATGAACTAATAAAACTTGTAACAGTATTTTCCAATGTAGTGAGTACATTAAGCATCATTAATATTAAAATGCAAATTAATGCATTATTTGCAACGTTTCAAATCATGTGTACTTAAGAATTTTCTTTTAAAATGTGTCAAAAGACTGAACATTTAACATGATTATCGCAAAAAGTATATGTATGGGGGTAATATTCAAAATATTTAACAGCCCAGAAGAACATGGGAGCTGTAATTCCCACAAATCACCATGTGAAGGTAATTCCAGGGAAGAGTCAGTCAACAGAGGATAGCCACTGATGGAAGGGAAGTGGGGTCTGGTGGCAGGTGGTGGATGGATCACTAAACGTTTGTCCAAGAGAGTGCTAGTGTTGCTGCTAGGGGTGAATATTTCTGTTGGGGTCCAGGTCTGCTCTGGCTGGGGAGGTGTGGCGAAGCAAGCAGGAATGGGGCTGCAAAAGGCTGGCTAGGGTAGCCCACAGTGGTATCTGCCCAGGAATCCCTGGGGTCTGGGCAGGGTAGTAGGAGGTACTGGTTGAGGGAAAAGGAATAATAGTTTTTTTCCATGTTTATCAGCTGAGTTAGCAGCCCTGGTTTTGAGAAATATTAAAATATGCCTCTGACTTTGAGGGATATCAATAAGTTTTGCAAAGAAGTAGAGGGGATCACCAGTTTAAGACTTATTGATCAGTATGGGCAACATGGCAAAACCCCATCTCTACAAAAAAATAAAAAATTTGCTGGATGTGGCAGCATGCACCTGTAAACCCAGCTATTCAGGAGGCAGAAGTGGGAGGATCACTGGAGCCAGGGAGGAAAAAGCTACACTGGGCTCTGACTGTGTCACTGCACTCCAGCGTGGGTGGCAGAGCAAGACCTGCCTCAAAACAAAACAAAAAACAACAAAAACAAATAAAAAAGACCTGATCTACTGAACAAACAAACTACCATCACAAATAAATCAGAACTTGAAAAATAATGACTTGTAGGTTGGGCGGGTGTCTCATGCCTATAATCCCAGCACTTTGGGAGGCCGAGGCAGGCAGATCACGAGGTCAGGAGATTGAGAACATACTGGCTGACATGGTGAAACCCCGTCTCTACTAAAAACACAAAAAATTAGCCAAGCGTAGTGGTGGGCACCTGTAATCCCAGCTACTTGGGAGGCTGAGGCGGGAGAATATCGTGAACCCGGGAGGCAGAGCTTGAAATGAGCTGAGATTGCATCACTGCACTCCAACCTGGGCGACAGAGTGAGACTCCATCTCAAAAATAATAATAATAATAATGACTGCATGTATGTATTTGCCATGATCATTATGAAGGCATTCTTCACTGTACAAGAGGAGTCACAACGGAATTCTTTTAGCTCAAGCAATTTGAGTGGGTTTAAGTTATTTTTCAGTAAGGAACTTGGTTTCAGATACGACTTTTCAAAAATATAGCTACTGGGTAGAACAAAGTATACTGATGTCCGCTCTCCAGGTCTTCAAAATCAAAGCAGAACTGAAATCTGCAGCAATTTCTCTAATTTTTTAGTTTCATCTTAAAGCTGTTTGTTTAAATTACCTCTCCATCTTAATGTTAGAAGACATACTTTTAGCCAGAAATACTCACTTCAGTTGCACAGGAAAAAGTGAGGTTTCTTGACTCCAATTAGATAGAAAATTCTGTTTTGACAATATAGCCAAGGTCAGATAGGATTTTCCTACAATCTCTACTCATGTTGAATTTTGTAATACAAGTTTAAATGACCTAAAAAACTTTCTACTACATTTCAGAGGCAACTGTAACTTCCTTCATGAACATTAGTAAATAATCTTCAAAAATTGGAATGTGACCTCAGTCATCCTCCTCCTCCTCCCTTCCTCTTTTCACTTCAACCTTAATGTATACACTTGCAAATTGTCTTCCACTTATATTTTCCTTTAAAGGCCACTTTCTAGCAGAGAATTCAACTAACTGCTGTATTTTTCCATATATGATGCCAGGGAATAGAAACAAGTGAGATAGTTCCTTATATGATATAATTGTTTCCACTAAAAACTCAGGAAAGCAGGAACCAATCCATCAACAAGGGCGAAAGAAAGATCGTGTAATCCACAAACTTTAACTTTTGATCACTTATAAAATTTAAAACTAAACAAGTCATAAACTAAAGTGATGTTAACTGTCAAGGTGTGGGGGTTTTTCTTTCTCATTCAATGCAGACCTGTTAAACTCTGTGCTCTCTATAGACTTTGCTGTCCACACCAAAAATGCAATTACAGTTCTCCTTGTCTATTTTAATCTCACATTGGTTTATTAACCAGAAATTAAGTAAGGGCACTCATTCTTTAGCACATTTTGTTTTGTAGATGTGTGAGTTTAATACTGTTTTCTATAATGTTTATTATAACACTTGGCATGGGAAATAGAAGAACATCAAGAAACCATGAGATGCCATTATACCAACAAAAACAAAATGCAGGCTTTGTGTGCTACAATCTTTTTCTCCAAAAGTGAATTTAAACACTAATGAATGATTCCTTTTGCCCTTGAACAACTAAAAATTTCTTAACTGAATTATCTAGCTGGAGAAATCTTTAAACATGTGAGAAATGTATCTGGGGACTACAATTTAAAGAGTTAGAAGACGAACATGTGAAGTCATGAACCCACTAGACCAACCAACATTTGTCCTCTACGTTCTGAAGTCCAGTTGGATTCACAAGGGTCGCTGATCATTCCTCATTGACCTATTATATGCTAGTGATTCACTCCTGCTTTCTTTTACATTTTCAACCTCTTCCTCTCTACTTGCTTATTTACCTCTGCTTTATAAATGTAGTTATTTTTAACCTAGAAAACAAAAATTTGAGATTTTGGTCTCTAACTTTCTTCTAATGGATGACTTTCTTCTATATACCATATATAAGTTATTTCCACTTCCTCATCTTCTACTTAATCCATAATTGTCTTCCTTTTTCAAAACTTTACTGAAAGTACTTATCATTTTGCCCTCTAGACAATCAACTATATCTTTCTATTAAACTTTTCTTTCAGTTCTCATCCTCTTACATCTTTCTGCTGCATTTGAGACTATATAATGTCACTTCCATTCTTAAAACTCCTTTCTCCCTTGCCAACTGGCTGAAGGAAAGTCGTTTCTCCACTCGTACACCCAAAATGTAGCCGTTTCTTGATGTGTACCACTTTCAATTTGTCTGCTTAGCAAGATCTTCCACTCCCACAAATTTCTTCCTCAAAGACGTATGTGTGATTTCAAAATCACTGTTCCTGAATATGAATCCTCTCCAGAGGGGCAGGTCCATATTTTCAACTGCCCAATAAACATTTCCACTTGGATATTTTATCTCCTAATATCTCTAACCACATAGTCCATGTCAAACTTATCTTTAGCCTTTAGCCTGTTTTTCTCCGGTTGCTTTTGATTCTTTTAATGATTTCATCTTTCCAAGTTAACAGTAGTTTCTTCTCATTGGTTCTCAACACTGAATTGATAAGCTGTTTTCCAAAGGTGAGATTTGGAAACCAACAGTGAATCTGCAATTCTTCTTTATGATTGCAATACTGGGCTTTGAGGTGTCAACATCAGTCTGATGGTGCTAAAGTACCTGTGATACCATTTGGTTTGGCTTACAACTAGTTTCTGAGCTCCTACTATGTCAGACCAGAACTCTGCTAGCAAAACACCACTAGTTTTTCAGGAATATGAGCTCCCGCAGTTTAGAATGGATGAAAGAAAAATATGAATTTGGATCAGTGTCTTATCTTTCTTCCAAAATCTCCCATGAAGAATTAATCTCCTCGGTTACTCTAATTCATCATTCTATAATAATATTTACTTAGAACCTGTAATGTGCCAGACATTCTAATCACTTTAGAAATGTTTTATATGTTAATCCTCATCACTATCCTATGAAGTACTCATCATTGATTGTTGAATTGTGCCCTATATGGCTGGATGGAGTTGTGCAGTGCATAGTCTATGCAACTATATCTCTTGCCCCAATAAGATCCATTTCACACTTGAACATACTGAGCCAAAGAGAAAGGTTAAGGAACTTGTCCAAGGTCACATAGCTACTAAGTCAGGATGGAGTGAGTATTCAAACCATGAAAACCAACATTTTGACATGACTCTCTTCTCTTAACAAATACATGAAACCACATCTACTCATATTTCTACTGTAGCACCTATTATAAATGTTTGCCTTTGTGCTTGTCCCCTTGCTTAGAATATGAATCCCACAAACTGGCTAGCCATGTGCAGAAAATTGAAACTGGACCTTTTCCTTCAACCTTACACAAAAATTAACTCAAGATGGATTAAAGACTTAAATGTAAAATCCCAAACTATAAAAACCTTAGAAGAAAATCTAGGCAATACCATTCAGGATATAGGCACAGGCGAAGATTTCATATGAAAACACCAAAAGCAATTGCAAAAAAAGCAAGAATTGACAAATGGGATCTAATTAAACTAAAGAGCTTCTGCGCAGCAAAGGAAACTATCATCAGAGTGAACAGACAACCTATAGAATGGAAGACAATTTTTGCAATATATCCATCTAACAAAAGTCTAATATCCAGAGTCTACAAGGAACTTAAATTTGCAAGAAAAAAACCCCAAACAACCCCATTAAAAAGTAGGCAAAGGATACGAACAGACACTCCTCAAATGAAGACATTCAGACGGCCAACAAACATATGAAAAAAAGTTCAACATCACCGATCATTAGAGAAATGCAAATCAGAACCACAATGAGATGCAATCTCATGCCAGTCAAAATGGTTATTATTAAAAAGTCAAGAAACAACAGATGCTAGTGAGGTTGCAAAGAAAAAGGAATGCTTCTACGCTGTTGGTGGGAATGTAAATTAGTTCAACCATTGTGGAAGAGAGTGTGGCAATTCTTCAAAAATCTAGAAGCCGAAATACCATCTGATCCACCAATTCCATTACTGGGTACATACCCGAAGGAATATAGATCATTCTATTATAAAGATACATGCATGCGTATGTTCACTGCAGCACTATTCACAATAGCAAAGACATGGAATTAACCCAAATGCCCATCAATGATAGACTGGATAAAGAAAATGTGGTACATATTCACCATGGAATACTGTACAGCCATAAAAAGGAATAAGATCATTTCCTTTGCTGGGACATGGATGGAGTTGGAAGCTGTTATCCTCAGCAAACTTACGCAGGAATAGAAAACCAAGCACTGCATTTTCTCGCTTATAAGTGGGAGCTAAATTACGAGAACACATTGCGGGGAACAACACAGAGTTGGGCCTGTTGGAGGGAGCAGGGGGAGGGAGAGTATCAGAAAGAATAGCTAATAGATGCCAGGTTTAATACCTAGGTGGTGGGTTGATCTGTGCAGCAAACCACCATGGCACATGTTTACCTATGTAACAAACCTGCATATCCTGCACATGTACCCCTGAACTTAAACACTGAAGAAAAAAAAAAAAGAATAAGAATCCCACTAGGGGAAAAAGAGATTTAAGTTCTTAAACTATTATTAGTAGTATATAAGAAGGGCCTAGAATCTTGCATATAGTGGGTATTCAATAAATTCTAGCTATTATCATTCTTTTTATCTTTTTTTTTTTTTTTTTACAGATTTGTCACAAAGTAAGGTGCTAATTAATGTTTGTTGAATAAATTACTATGCCAATTCCCCAATGTGTACAAAATGAGTATACATATGACCTAGTCTCAGGAAAAATGCATATGTGGAGAGGATGAAGGATAATTTTTTTTATATATAAGCTTCCTCATCTAACCTGTGTTTCATATCCAGTTTCTGGGACAGAAATTCATTAAACTATTCTAACGTGGAACTAAGCAATTTAAACTTACATTTACATGGTCAGCATATCAGCCAGTGATCTCAATATGGCCCTCAAATTTTGCTGTCATGGATAGCTGTATACTCCAGTGCCAGAAAAAAGTAACAATATATTCACGAGAGAGCAGCCTGATGCGCTGCTCTAGAGATGAAAATAAATTGATATAAATGGAGATACTGAGCAAAAAAAGCAGCTAGCACTTATCAGATGGGAAGCAAAAAGATGTTAACTGAGCTTACAAGAATGAAGAATATTGTCATCGATAGTTGCATAAAGAGGACCCCACAAAACCTGTTATTATAAGAGCGTTACATCATGGGAGAAAGTGAAAAGCAATAGCTCTCTTAAATGTATTTGATTAATAACGTCTGCTAAACTTCTCCTTAACAAATGACCACAGTCAGAAATATATATGTCCCAAAGAGAAGCTGATGGTAACTAAGAGGCCCTTTGGGGGAAATTCATCTGGCAAAACCCCTCTGGAGGATGTAGAGGGGATTATGTGAATACATATGTCTACTTCTATCCTTGCATGGTATAACTTTTTAAAAGTAAAGCAAAGCTCAAAGTTTGATGCCTTAGTAATGGCCAGTGTCTTGCCAATGGTCCTTTGACTACGACTGGCATTCTAAAGCAAAAATAAACTAAGAAAGTTTAATTTCATATAAATGTATTATAGAGACATCTATTTTAATTTTTGTCTTGTCTTTAGTTTTAAAAAATTAAGAGTAGAATTGTTAAATACAATATTTATTTGAGAATCAAAACATAGAATTGTAAACGTCCTGACGGACAATCTAGTATAAGTAGATTGTTTTGCAATAATTGAACTACAGAACAGAATTGTTAAATACTCAGTCACCTTATTAAGTGAAAGAATCAAGCATAAACATTATCTTTCAATGTTCTCATTATCATAATACTCTTCTGCTACATTCTGTTGCTTGATCCCATGTTAAAAGATTAAATGGCTAAAAAGTTAGGAAATCCCAACCCTTCATTTTAATACTAACTCATAGTGCCTAAAAGGAAGGGCTTATCAGCTGAATCATTAAATACACGTTGCTTGCAATTTTGTGCAGTGGAACAGAGACACTGAATCCCAAAAGGGCCCTGCATAAACTCTAAGAGTAAGCGAAATGGTATCCTGATTACACTTTTACCATGTCACTGAAATAATTACGTTGGGTATTATAAATCTGAATGACAAATCTTGGAAACCACCTGAAAAACCACAGGAAATATTCTCCCCTTGTTCAATATATGGAAATAGTTGATGGCAAAAAGAAACAGAAATAGAAAAAAATTAGACCTCAGAGCAAATGTATACTATTTTTTAACGTGATCAGGGTAACTGTTACTTGAAGCTGGATATCTGCTGATATTTTGCAGATTATGTTAATTGGCTACTGTCTAGAACAAGATATAAAACAGATAAACATGAGGCCGAGGCGGGTGGATCACCTGAGGCCAGGAGTTCGAGACCAGCCTGGCCAACATGGTGAAACCAGTCTCTACTAAAAATACAAAAATTAGCTGAACGTGGTGTCAGGTGCCTGTAATCTCAACTACTCGGGAGGCTGAGGCAGGAGAATTGCTGGAACCTGGGAGGCGGAGGTTGCAGTGAGCCGAGATCATGCCCTTGCACTCCAGCTCAGGGGACAACAGTGAGACTCTGTCTCAATAAAACAAAACAAAACAAAACAAAAAAACCAGATAAGCACATTTGCCAAATGACCTGTACAATGCAAATCAAACTGCCAAGTAACAAATGGTAACACCATTATTATTCACGTAATATTAACTCTGACTCTTCATTAGCCTCCAATGTGAATTTAAATTAAGGTATAAAGCTGGTAAATATGTGGCATTCAAACACTTGTGTATTATAAATTTAAATTAATTTTGTTTTCAGAAGCATGGCAAAACTCAAAAGGTTTTTCTACTGTACCTTAAATTAAGGTAATTCTGGAATGATGATTCCTAAACACAGAATCACATCTCTAAAGTTAAAAATATAATTTTTCTACTAATAAGCCAAGCTAGTACCTGTTGAATTTTTAGTATGTGTGCTCTGATAATTAATTTTGTATTTTTCCAATTATATGGCTATCACAGTGTACTTAGAGACAGAAAGCTGTCATGGGGAAAGGGAAAAGGTGACCATGATATGTGTAAAGCCTGTTTCATTTTCTAAACATCTTTGAGAGCTATGTTAAATTTTAGTACTTTAGTCATGAAATGACAGAATGATAGAAAAAGACTTGGAGGGACATCAAAGCATTTAGTTCTACCTGAAACTTGGCTTTCTAAAAATATGACTGGGAAAAAGACTGTTGTGTTTAGACCACAGTTTTTTAGTTAAATCTTTGAATGCTATGCAAAGTCTAAGTAATACCACTTTTATTTAACTCTTCAGTCTATTAGCCTTCAAGGATAACTGTGCTTTTATATAATTATCTGGATTACAAATTTAACTATAATAGGCAGACTCTTAATGTCAAGGAACAGATCCTTATACTTAAACATTGCTTAGAATTTTCGTAGGTACTTCATAAATGTTTGCAGAATCCCATATAACTCATGAATGAATGAGTGACCTGTAATTGTTGATGGATTTGAAATAGAGTCCAGATTTTTAATGCATTCTATAAATGTAACTTTCCTAAGTTCATTCCATTAGAAATCTAGAGGCATCTAATTTAAGAGAAGAAAATATGTTTATAATCATTAAATATTTTGCTCTGGGTATTTACTTAAATTAATAAAAAATCATAAACCTAGCTAACCTGTGACAGTTTTAAGGGAATATGTGCATACAAAGTGTAGGTAGGTACATTTACTTTTAGAGTATGTATTTTATTTGGCATCATGTATGTATTGGTGTGCCTAACATTCTCAGTGAACTGGGCATACATATCATACATTCAAAGGGGCAGAATGTTCTCTCTTAAAAAAAAAATCATTTTGAAGTCTTTTGATTACCAAATGCTCACTTTTTAATGTAAAACTACTTAAAATGTTTTGAAGGGACTGGGAATAAATATCAACTAAATTAATCATTACAATCAGGGAAAATCAGTTAGAAAGGGCCTTAGAGATCCTCTAAGCTCTCTCACTTGTCTGAAAACTATAAGCAGTGTATTTTTATTCCTTTGTTAGCCATTGGCAGAGAATGAACATTGAGTATCTTTGGACAATTTCTTCTTAATGGCTGGTGCCTATTTTGTCCTATAAAATAATGTGGAAATGTTGGTACTTTTGGCAATATCTTACACCCTGGGGGCACTTAATGGTCTTCATTCTCCCCAAAGCTTCTCTCACTCCCAGGTAATAAGCCAAACTCTAACAGAGATACAGTTACTCTTTCAACCCAGTAGAGACCACTTGATTTACCACTCTACTGCACGAAATGGTACCCTGGTGGCTTGAAAGAGACGATGGGGAGAATGTGGCTCATTAAATAGTAATTGATGCTGCTGCTACTAGTAATGTTAGTCGTGCTGCTGAAATAACTGTGTTGCTGCTATTCTGCTGCTTCTATGCGATTGAGAATTAGCATAGTTCATTCCCAGGCAAGGTCAATTGACAGGCTAGCCCAGAAGCATTAAGTAGCCAAACTGACTGGTGAGACAATCAAGATTTCGAGATCTGATATGCTCCACATTGCCAGAACCACATTCTACCTCCTTAATCCACAAATGCATTATAAAGCCTTACAAATCCTAATGCGATACAGTTTCATTTAAGTAAATTTTAAGACATTTGATATTCACCTTTGAAGTACCAATGTTTCTTTCAAAAATTAGAATGAAACCCTTCATGAAATGGTACTATTCACTGCCTACTTTCTTAAAGACTATCTTCACCATGATCCAACTCATGTCTGTATAACTCAGAATTACCATTCTTAACAATAATTATGGCACTGTGTTGTAAAGTGGTGAAGCTCCCAAAAGTCACTCTGTATATAATGCTATGTGCCATAGACTTTGGCTATTGGGTTTTTCTGTTTTGTTTTATTTTGCTTTTAGAATTTTTCTGACTCCTTCATCTTATCAGGCTTGTCACTTTTTGTATGTAGCAGTATACTTTCTAGAGGTGAATCTGTCTAACTTCTAAAGGCAATACAACTTGAAAAACCTTAGGTAAATAAAGACTTGAAAAATAGAATTACGGGGTTTTCTTAGAGTCATGTGATATCTGTATTAGTTTTTCAAAAGTCTCTCTCTTTTTTTTTTTTTTTTTTGAGATGTACTTTCACTGTTGCTACTCAGGCTGGAGTGCAATGGCGTGATCTTGGTTCACTGTAACCTCCACCTCCCAGGTTCAAGCAATTCTCCTGCCTCAGCCTCCTGAGTAGCTGGGACTACAGGCACCCACCACCACATCCGGCTAATTTTTATATTTTTAGTAGAGACAGGGTTACACCACATTGGCCAGGCTAGTCTCAAACCCCTGACCTCAGGTGATTCACCCCGCCTGGGGCTCTTAAAGTGCTGGGATTACAGGCCTGAGCCACTGTGCCTGGCCTTCATAAGCCTTTGTTTCTTCCTCCCTGCTTCTTAGCTATATTCTATATTGTTGGGGTTTTAGGAAAAGTAACATCCAGATGAGTTAAATCTTAGTTCATGTGGCAAAATACTCTGCTTTTAGTGTATTCTTTTCTTCTCATTTTAGAGATTCTATTTTCTCTTTTATTGATATTATTTTACAGAAGCCTCTTCAGATCCCTTTTGGAAGGAGATATAATTTATACAGGCCTTATTTCTCCTTTGTGTATTTGTGTGATATTGTATATGCACACAAAGGGGCATGTGTGAGTGTGTGTGTACACGCACACACATGCACACGTCATCTTTTTATTCATAGAATACTCTGCCAACCCTGGTCTCCTTGGAATGTACGAGTATGTCTGTGGTTGTAGAGAACAATCACTTGCCTCCTGGATGTATATCACCTTTGCCCAGGAGCCGCTGCAATATGAGTGGCTGGACTCTGGGGTGGCTATCTGTCTGCTGCCATAGATCTGTGTTCCACAAGACAATCTTTATGCAGCATGTGAGTCTCCATTTGAACAATCATGTATTAGGAAACATGCTATTCTTAGGAATCTTTAGAAATACCTGAGTACTAAAGTTCTCTCATAACTTAGCAAATGCATATAACAAATGATCTCCTGCATGTTATTGTCATACACCATTTTACCTTGTAGCACATAACTACTGCTGTCATACTTGGATAGAACTCAGCTAAGTTAGTTCCTCCCTCTTCTAGTAATCATATTTACTATTGAATACAGCAGCATATGATGGAAGAGGTCCAAAGTAAAAAATTGGCTTTATCACAGAATCATAACATTTTAGCATTATATGAGGCCTTAAAAATAACACTTTGGATAGCAGGAATATGCAGACTCCATAAAAAGAAGAGTTCTGTGAAGGGAAGGAAATGAATTTTTATCTATTGAATGCTCACTATGTATTTGGCTGCTAGACTAAATGCCGTAGATACTTTTTCCTAATTTAATCGTAACACCAATTCTATGGCGTGTACACTAACATCCCATCTTACAGATGATGAAACTGAGGCCAAGAAGTTAATTCATCTTGTCCAATCTTAAAATTATTAAAGTCAAGCAGTTATGTAAACCTAGGTCTCCCTGGCCCTGAAGGTCATACTCTTTCCATTGTTCTACTCTACCATGTGTCTCCTATGTAGAAAGTTCTTTTTTTATCTGTTGTCCAAAACTCATTTAGCTGGGTTACTCATTCACAGCAATACTATAAGACTAGTTTATTCCTTTATAGTAACAATAGAATCTTTTTCTATTCCTTTATTCCTTTCAGTGCATTGCTATATGGCTATCACTATGGTAGGCAAATTCATGAATAAGTCTGCTCTTTTAACAGCACAGTATGAGTTTATGAGACTAGGATATAAAAACAAGGAGAGAAACAGGGAGCAAAGTCTAGCTGTCTCACAGAAGGCAGCCCTAGACCACAAAAGAGGCATATGTAGGTCAATTCAAGTTAGAAAAAAAAGATCTGATGTATGGGTTGATCATTGTTTACGGATTTTCTATTTGACATTTGATGTCTTCAAATAGTATACTGTCTTTCAAATGGAAAGTAAAAAATGTATCACATAGACTACGCTTGAAAATGTTATCCACATCTTAGACATGCACACATTTTTAAAACAACAGCTATAAAGTCATGGGTAACCATGTGTCCCTTCGAAAGAATCACTAATGAAAATGGATATGATATTACCCCTGTAATGTCCCAACTATCTACATTGTTACTATTAAAGCATCCTTAATCAAAGTTTCTGCCAAGTTCACTGAGAATGTTAGAGACAGTAAAGATTTGGAGCATTTTAATCCACTTATTCAATGTAAGTGTGAGCCTGTGGCAGACTAAGATATGAAAAAAAATTCACTGTAATCAGATCTTACAAAATTATGTTATATCTTTGAAATCATCCAGCACAGTGAATAATTTTCCTCAGTCTCTCATATGCTAAAAGGGAGTAAGGGCATAAGGTTGCATTGTTGGTCATCTGAAGCATGTTAAATCATACAACTTTTTTGATGCACATTAAGATAACTATAAAAATACCAAAGTACTTTACTAAGAAGAGAAAGTTTGAAGCACAGGAAACTAAAAGGAAATAGCAACATAACAACAGCAAAATATCAATCTTGAAGACTCAAGCAGTAGGGACCCTCAAAAATGTCAGGCTGAAGAAATTAGACACAGCCAAAGAGCCCACGGAAACAGTGTGCAGAACAATAATGATTTTGATAGTATGCCATTTTCATGTGGTAGCCCAATCTGAGGAAGTCAAAGTGAAACAGAGTCACAGAGGCTGAAAGATTGGTTGATGTTTCACATAAAGACTGAAAGACTAAAGATTTTATACATGTAGCAGAGAGGCAGAGAAGAAAACTCTAGAAAGAGCCAGCGAATTCTAAATGGCCCAA
Source organism: Papio anubis (assembly GCF_008728515.1). Taxonomy (NCBI): domain Eukaryota; kingdom Metazoa; phylum Chordata; class Mammalia; order Primates; family Cercopithecidae; genus Papio; species Papio anubis. The sequence goes on along the minus strand of NC_044987.1, from coordinate 38,133,743 downwards.
ACATCCAGAGTCTAACAGTCTAGTGATTGGTTAAATAATTCTTAGCCCTTTATTTAACCTTGGCTGTTCAGGCCAGAGCTGACTATTCAATTGCAGTTGGAAAATAAATGCTGAATGCCCAAAGTACAGAAATTATTCTGGAGAGAGGTCAATGAATTTTAAGTATTATTTTCAGCATTAGTTAGGTTTTATTTTTAAACCATTCTTCAAAAGACTGATATGTTCGTTCTTAATTATCTTTGCCCCAAAGCAGTTCTGTCCCTTAAAAATAAGTACATCATAAAGGAAACTTAGACAAATGCCAAGCTTAAATATTTTCCTTTTGCAAACAATGCTGGCTCCAGAAACACATTACAAACAGCTGGGATTGTGAATTTTCTCTCCTTTAGAAACAAGAATGTTCTCACATCAAAGGTAACCCATTGTAAAAAAACATTTACTGATTTTTAAAAAAATGCACATCATCAATTAGTTCTAAAGATGTAGTCACCCATAAAACCAAAACCACATGGTGAACTTGGGGTAGAAGAAAAAGAAACAGATAATCATTTTGTGAAAATTTGCACATTTTCAGCAGTTGTAGCTAAATGACTGACATCTTGCTACAAGCAGCTTCTGTATGAATTGTTACAAGGAGGACTACAGGAAGTTCCAAAGGAAAGAGACAGCAGAGATCACTATTCTCAAGAAGCTCACTGTTAGTGGTATAGTAAAAAATATTTCACATGTAAAGAATTCTCACCCTTTATAATTCCCATATAATTTTGATAAGAACAGAATCTCCTTTGGAATAAATAAAGAGGTAACATTTATTGAACACTTATGCTAGGGACCAAGTTAATTCTCCACATTGTCCCAATTTATCAACACTATAAAATAAGCATGATTATTATTCTCATTTTACAAATGAGTAAAATGAGGCTCAGGGAGGCTAAGAAAATTGCCCTCTGTCACCAAGCTGTTAAGTGGCGGCATGGGATTTGGGGACCCAGGCTGTCTGATTCCAAGGTTCCATGCATGTAACCATCAAGAAAATTTACTAGGAAGTAAGATATTTGAATACAAATTAATTTTGTTCTCTTTGGCCAGTAAGACTGACTTTGGTAAAATGATCACAGCATCAATATAAAGGCATATTTAGGAATTTCTCCCAGGTGTAGAAGCACATTTTCAAATGATCTTGCCTCTGCTAAACTTTAGTCAGACAACACCAAAACTGAGGTAACACCAGGTGAATGAAAGTCTCATTTAGTTTGAAATTAACTCTGAAATATGCACATTTAATTTCTATTACTAATTCACTTTTTCAATGGTCAGAGTTTTTCTGGAAACACTGGTATTTTAAGGGAGCTTTAAAGAGTAATAAAAAAAACCACACAGGCAAATCAACTTTCAATAAAAACAGAGACGGTCAGGATTAAAATGCTTTACTGTATATAGAAACATAGGAATGAACTAGCATTTTTCAAATTAATTTGTAAGCCCAGATTCACACCAAGTTCATTTAAAACCACTTCTTGCACGCCTAAGTGAGATGAACTATAAACAGAAGTTGATGCATACTAAGGTACTCTGCTGAAGGCCTAAGAGTTCTCTTCAAATCTAAGCTATGAGAACCAAATGCCTATCATCTGGAATGTTTCATCCCAAGACCCTCAGAAGGCCGTGTTATTACTTACCCTGGCGGCACAACAGTAATTTAAATATGTAGCCATGTTATTTGAAAAAATCCCAACTGAGTATTAAACTACATTGTGGTTCAATCAAATTACTACTGCTCTGCTGCTGTAACACACACACACACACACACTTGCATGAACATAAATGTATATGAACATACATGTACCATAGTAGTACCTGATGATAGTGTTAAAAATAAACAGTAAAGCAGTAGTTCCAATATTCATCTTAAAGTAAATTCATAATCATTCATCCACAACCTTCTTTTTATAGGTTTCATACTCCACAAAACTGTGGATGTAAAACTTTCTTCCTGTAACCCACAGCAAGAAATACTTTTACATCATAACCAGTAAACACACACAAACATACACACTTGAAACTAATGTTTCAGCAAATAATACTCCTCTTTATGCAGCACACTAATTTCTTTCTCATTCTATTTCATTTGTTAAAGTACATTTTCTTTTCTTTTTAAATTTTTTAGAGATGGGATCTTGCTACATTTCCCAGGCTGGTCTTGAACTCCTGGGCTCAAGCAATCCACCTGCTTCAGCCTCTAAGGAGCAGGGACTACAGGCACACACCATCATACCCAGCTTATTTCTTCTTAAAAATATGTAGGTACAACTGACTAATTTGATTTTGTGAGCAAATAATGGGTGATGGAATACAAGTTGAAAAAATACTACCCTAAAGTGCCTAAATTCCAGAGGAAAAGTTCACAGTGAAGTTTAAGACAAGAATAAACATAAGAAGGGAGGCCGAGTGCAGTGGCTCACACCTATAATCCCAGCACTTTGGGAGGCAGAGGCGGGCGGATCGCCTGAGGCTAGGAATTTGAGACCAGCCTGACCAACATGGTGAAACCCTGTCTCTACTAAAAATACAAAACATTAGTTGGCTATGGTGGTGCATGCCTGTAATCCCAGCTACTGAGGAGGCTGAGGCAGGAGAATTGCTTGAACCTGGGAGGTGCAGATTGCAGTGAGCTGAAATTGTGCCACTGCCCTCCAGCCTGGGCAACAAAAGCAAAACTCCATCTCCAAAAAATAAAATAAATAAAAAAGAAGAAGAGAGAAAAATTCTACTGTTAAATTCCAAGTAATGTTTAAAGAACACAGGATTCGCATTAGAAGTCTTCCTAATTGTATTGCATCTTAACAAGCAAAGGGAAAACGAGTTCTTTGGGTTGGGGGCCAAGAAAGTATCCTAGATACCTGAATTGGACCTTGAATGATAAAGAAAAACAATATCATATCCACTTCACAGATGAAGAAACACAGGCAAAAGAGGACAAATACTTTGTTTGCTCAGTCATTTGGTCTCCTGTAGAATTGTCATGTGAATTGAATCCTTACTGTGGTGCCCAGTCAACTTTGTCAAGCTCTTCTGTAACTAAAAGTAATGAGTCTTGTCCAACCACCTGTGCACATCATAAGTCCTGTCAGCCATGTTTGGCTTAAGAGCATCATTGACCTCAATGACCACTTCAGCTTGGGAAAGGCTGCAGCTGGGCTGGGACCCCAGGTGATGATGGGGAGACAGAGGAAATGAAAATTCTGGAGTGACGTTTCAAAGACATCTTCATTTACAATTTTCCATTTAAAATTTAATTAATTCAAAAGTTTTCCATTTAAAGTTTTAAATATTTGAGACTTTAACTAAAACAGAATGTAAGGTCAGATGTGGTGGTTCATGCCTATAATCCCAGCACTTTGGGAAACCAAGGCAGGCGGCTCACTTGAGGTCAGGAGTTTGAGACCAGCTTGGCCAATATGGTGAAACCCCGTCTCTACTAAAAATACAAAAATTAGTCCGGTGCGGTGGTGCATGCCTGTATTCCCAGCTACTCAGGAGGCTGAGGCAGGAGAATTGCTTGATCCTAGGAGGTAGAGGTTATAGTGAGCCGAGATTGCACCATTGCACTATAGCCTGGAGCCTGGGCAACAGAGCGAGACTCCATCTCAAAAACACAAACAAACCAAAACAACAACAACAACAACAAACAGAGAACGTAGAGATATATTTCTGACCATTTCTCTTCAAAAAGGATTAGTATAAAGAATTTCAAACATACATAAATTAAAGAGAATGGTAAAATAATCCCCCATATACTCATCAACTAGATTCAACAATTGGCAAGATTTTGTCACACTTGATTTATTCCCTACGTTGTTCTTGCTCCCAAAGTATTTTAAAGCAAATCCCGGACATAATTTTACCCCTAATTACTTAGTACACATCTCTAAAAACATTTTCTTTATATAACCAAAATGTCATTATTATACTTAAAAATTTAACAATACCTTGGTATCCTGTAAAACACAGCCAATTCAAATTTACCAGGCCACCTCAAAAATTGTTTTATTAGAGTTGCTTTGTTGAAATCAGGATCAAAATAAGTTCTGCACCTACCCCCCTTTCTAACCCTTACCTTGTACCTATCATTTATATCCTATCATCTCCTACTTCATTCTCCCCAATTTCCCAGAAATTCACTATACTTAGGAAATAAAAATATTTTAGTTTTTTCTTCCCAAGTCTGCGTGACCACGTTGAAAGCAGCATAACTTTTCTGCAACAGTGACATCCATCTTTGCAGCTATACACTGTAAGGATGTCTTCTATTGCAAACAGCATCTATATATTCTGATTAGATTAAAGTAAAATGAAATGCATATGTGCCAAGTGATTATAATCATGCAAGAAAGTTCTTTGCAGAGAAATAGTGAGGATGGAATGGCTGAGGTTTGGTGGAGGATGCTGGTAACCAGTGATGTGAATTCCTGGAGAAGTAGAAATGGGCTAAGATGAAACTAAGCCTTGAACCAGAAGAACATCCTTTCCTCTAAGACTCAGGAAATGTAAACATAGGTGTAGGTATTCTCCGTTGGTAGGAGTTGAGTTGTGGAGTTTTCTCCATGAGGTACATGAGGCAAGGCCATTTGCTAAGAGTGCTGGGTTATATAAGAGAAGATAACTAGGCAAACAAAGAGGTATTGAGTTCTGCTCTGTGTTAGGCATTATGCTAGGTTGCATATCTATACCTATACTATATACAAAATATGTATTATATGCATTTTTATATGTATATATGTGTATATATAAATATATATGTAATATATTTATATACATGAATATATAAATAAATAAATATATATAATTTTACCAAACAGTTTATAACATCAAGCCAAGTTGGTATTAATGTCCTGATTTTTATAGAAGAGTATGCTTTAGAGAGGGGTTCAGTATCTGCCCAAATTCACAAAGTGGTAAAGGCTGAATGTGAACTCAGTCTGTCTGACACTAACCATAAGTTCTAACGAAAATGAAAGAGAGGCAACAAGTGAAAAGATCATAAAATGTCATTTATGGGTCCTGCCAAGAGCGGAAACCATATATTCTTAACAGCATGACAATACAGTTGGCAGGCAGAAGGCAGCTCTTAGGATCAATCCAGGAGTGAGAGGTTTGCCTGGTGGATTAAGTTGCAGAGGCTGCTGGTGCCCTCCCAGACCTCCAAGACACTCACCTTTCCTGCGCATGCTGACAGTTTCTTCACTGGAGCAGCTGAGACTCTCCACCTCAGGGTTTTTCTCTAGCTGTGTGAGCAGGCTGGCCCTCAGACAAATGTGAGGTGAGAAGCTCTTAAGGAAGAAGTTTCCTTGGGAGCAGCCCACAGCCAGTGACCCATGAATGTTGGTGGTTGAACACCCTAGCTCCAGTGCCTCTGGAGGGAGGATCGCTTTGAGATGTGTTCCTCACAGTTGTCCAAAGGCTCAGACGCAAAACCAGCCCTTGCCCACAGCAGTGCTCTGCTTCTTAGCACACCCTGCAGTGGCTTCCTCCCCTTTTCTCTCTCAGTTCCCCATGCCTTTATATGTACTTCCCAGAATCACCTCCCAAGCTGACTGCCTGTACTGTAATCCTCAAAGTCCATTTCTGGGGAATCAAAACCAAAACAATGGGGAAAAGGGATAAGGAAGTCCAGGAACTGAAAGCATTGGTAAGCGTAGTTTCACTGCCAACCACAAAGTTTAGTTTGGGTAAAGCAGGAACCAAAGTTAAGAGGAGGTGGGGAGAATAACAAACAGTGGAGGTAATAGCAGTTTTAAGAAGAAAAGAACAGGAGGCTTAGAGAGAGGAAATTGGGAAGGTGGAAGTGGATAAGAGGGTGTGTAATATTTGAGTTTGAGCTCTCATACGTAGGCAGTTGGAGTTGATGAAAAGGTCAAAGGTAAGGCCATGGGAATTAGTTCTCAGTGGAGCTGATGTGAATGCTAATGAAACTGAGATGTCATGAAAGAAATAGCTGGAGCGTTGAAGTCTTTCCTTCAGGAATATTGAAATCTGCTAGGATGATGGCAGGAGTTGGGAAGATGAGAAGCCTTGGCAAGCTGTCAGAGCATGGAAGTGACCTGAATATAGCAGACAGCTATGACAAAACATGTTAAAGGCAATAAAACTGGACAGTGCACATTGCAAAGGAGGAGGGAGAGCTAGGGAGAAGCCGTTTGGAACTAGGATAATGCTGATACCACTTCCTAACTCTGTTTTGAGGTACCCTAGACTTCTCCATCTTTACCTGACAGGAGTAAAAGGAGATAAATGTTCTTAAGGGAGAAGCAGGTTTCCTGAAAGCCTGGAGGTAAAGGCAGTGCACTGTCTGAAGACAGAGAGTGTGGGCAAGTTTACTTACAATGGAAAAGAGTTTTCAGTGTGCACAATGGAAAGCACTAGAAGAGAAATCAACAAAAGAAAGATAAGCTAGTGGAAGAAAGGGAGGATCCCTGTATCGCATGACATCCTCAGGGAGGATTCATGAACCCAGAGGCTTCGGACAATGAGCAGGAGGGGAAGCAGAGCTGAGGATAACCAGGTAAAGGCCAGGATGGTGGTACCATAGAGTTGTATTGAAAGCACAAACTTTGGAATTAGGTCCTGGATTGGCTATTGACTCTGGAATCTTGGTCACATTATCTAAAATCCTATGCCTCAATTTCCTCTTCTGTACAATGAGAATAAATAGTTACCTCATCAGACAATTTTGAGGATGAAATGTAAAATGCTAAGCTCCACTCTTGGCCCACAATAAACACTCAATAAATGTTTATTAGTTTTTATTATAACTAGCCTTATGGTTCGGATGAGTCCTTTGGTACAAAGGATTTTAACAATTGCCCAAGGGTCACATGTATTGTTAGGACCCATGTATTCTTACATCTATTGGGCGAAAATTATACATACACACATACACAGAGAAATATACCAGTCAAAAATTGATTTCTTTTTCCCAGAAAGTAAAAATTCTGAATCTGCATTTATGCCCAGTTTTTCTGTCACCAGGACTGGGACAAATGAGGCACATGGGGCACAGAATTAAGAAGATACTCACATTCAACGAGCGTACAACTGGAGAATGAGGGCCTCCTTACATTCTACATCCTAAGTACCTGGCTTGCCTCATCCTAGTCCCAGCCCACCTGTCAGTAACCACCAACTCACCACCACTGTATAGGCCAGGCCAATGGTTAGATTCTAGAGCAGAGCCATCCCGCATACAGACCCTGGTCATGCCACATGGATATGTGTTAGAAGCAGAATGAACCTCTTGTTACCCTGTAGATGGCCATGATTAATTGATATGCACAAATATGTATCTCAGGGCTCTTCACTAGAGTTTATACATACTGATTCCTATCTTATATTATACATCTTGTAACTGTTCTAAATTAATTTAAAATATATATGCCATAGTTGAAGGCATATTAATAAATCCAAAGGAGAGAAAATTAATCAGCCACTTTATGAATTGTGCTTCTTGGACTCGCACTCAGATAATCCATTCAAGTGCTGACACTTTTACTTACATAAATTAATAGTACTGGCAAAGAAAACCTAAATTGAACCATAATTCACACGTTTTATAATTAGTATTACCTGCCAATATATAGAACTTAAGGCTAGTTATAATAAAAACTAGATAAAAATAAGAACTTAAGGCTAGTTATAATAAAAACTAATGCAGTTGCATTTTGGCTACAAGATTAACATTGAAGAGCTATTGCAACCTCATTCTTTTATACTCCTTAGTTCTTATTTTGGCTTAATAAGCACTTTTTGTGTGTGTGCTAGGCATTGTGAAAAATACAGTCTCATGCCACCCTATTCAATCCTCACAAAAGCCCTATCAGATCTTTCCATTCATTATCATTATTTCTATCAGGTATTTCCATTCATTATTAAAATATTTCTACTTAATTTAGTGTTAAAGACACATATCTGTTTTCATGCTATGCCATTTCACATAATCAGTGTTGTCTGTGGCAGTAATATAAAGAAAAATGTTTCTATCTCTATCCATGTTGACTTTCTAAGACATAAATTTTGTGATTAAAATTTATTGATTATAAAGGCATGAGAAAGCTTGAATTATAAAGAGAAGACAAAGAAATCCTGCTATATACTTTCTTCTGTTGTTTTGGCTCACTCAGCATCCATTCTTCTCTGTGTGCAGTATCACCCTAATTCCCAAGGGAGCCACCCCTCCTTCTGCATGTGGTCTGAGTGGGGCTGTCAATCAAGATGTCCTCTTGTCCTGGTCACAAAGTGGGCATAGGGTCCAAGACATACCAAAGAAACTCTCACTCCTGGAGGTTGGGGAGAATGGCACCTGGATATAAACCAGCTGGAGCTGATTTCCCCTGAGGAGGTTCCCTGGAGACAGGATTTTCCACTTCTTGCTATCCAGAGTCTTGAAACCTCCTGATTCCTTACCTTTTCTAAGTTTGGTTATTTTCAGACTTTTCTTGGGTTCCACAGAAACCCCACGTTCTTGTAATGAATTACTCTCTTGATTAAATTCACCAAAACTCATTCCTGGTGCTTGCAACCAAAGAATACACACTGACACATACCATCTTAGTACATCTATTGTAATTTAGATGTACTACCTCCAGGTTTTTCATAATCATATTTTTACATAGGTAAAACTCATTTAATTCTGTTCCTGTTGAACACATGGATCATTTCAAGGGCTACTATTAAATAACCCTACAGTGATTATGATCATTTTCATGCGTATCACTTTTTTTGTTTTGGATTCTTTCCTCTGAGAGATTCCAAGAAGTGAAATTATTGAGTCAAAGGGCCCAGATATTAGTATAGCTCCTGAAAGATATTGCCAAAATGCTTTCTAAAATGACACTGACAATTTTTAATAAATTCAAGGGCTCATTTTTATCAAACCTTCAGTTAACATTGACCATTATGTAGTTTTAATATTCTGCTGCCAATGTTCTCTATACTTTGCTCGAAAAAGTGCAGCACATGACTCACACATTCAACAGGAGAGATAAAACTCCCTACTCTGGCATTCTGAATCATTTCCTCAAACAGTGGTATATTTGTTAACTTGATGGAAGTATAATTTACCAATATAAAAATTGCTCTAATGTTAAGATATTATGTAATCTCAAAGTACAATTGATATGCTGTTTCCTTTGCTAATCTTTCTAGAATTATAGTTATCTATATAATAACAATTTTCCCCAAGGAACTTGCCATAGAGTAAGAGTATAGGAACAATTATTCTATAAGTTCTGATGTCAGTATATACTGAAACTATGTTTAAAAACTACAAACACAGCCCTTCTAAAAATCCCAATGTGGCCCATATAATTTTTTTTTAATAAAAGAAAGTAAAGAGGTCTATTTTCCTTTCCTCCTTTGAGCTGTTTCAATGCCAAAATTATATCTTAGCAATAGTGACAAGGTGACTGACCTGTGAATAAGATAGGCTGAGTACAGTGAGTGTCCTGCAAGAACAGAGCTAAGAAAATGAGTTCTTAAGGGGCGCAAGTGGGCAGCAGGTCAGGCATGCTGCCCACACTATGCTTGGTACCCACAAAAGGCTGGGGTACTTCTGTATAAATCCTGGCCTCATCCAAGGCTGCCAGAGCTGACACATTCCCTATCCCCCTTATCCTCTCTCCAGAATATCTAAGAAAACAAAAAGAAAAAATATAATCCAAGAACTGCTGCTGTGGGCCAACTAATCTTGTCACCAAATATGTAGTGCATAATTATTATGACCAAGGAAGTGGGTGCCAGGATCCAGAGTGGCCCTCAGCCTTTATCCATTAATGTCTGTATCATCTTCTCGAATTCAGCACCGTTTGATCTTTGATCATCACAGAATCTGTTCATCCCAGTCTCCCGTTGAATCTGTGAAAGCTGCTTCAGCCCTACTTCTTGCAAGTCAGTTTCAAGCCTCTCTTATCACAGTGTCCAGATTCTAAGGAGGGGACACTGACTCTATTGCTGAGGCCTGGTTCACTCTCTCACCCCTCAGAATAAGAAGCCAGGCTGACTCCTGTCGTAGTCATGTTTCCAGGAAAGAGCCTAAACTCATTCTGACACTGATATCCACAAAAGTTAGGGTTGATTAGGAAGTTTGGAATTTTGGGTGCCATTTAAAGATCTGAAGTGGAGACTTGATGTAAAAAGAGTTGCATTTTTAGAAATTTAACTGGCAAATGATAGAAGATAGATGAAGGGATGAGAGGCCAGTTTGGAAGTACAGTGACAGTTAAAACATAAGTTGGGAGACATGGGCTAATGTGGATTCAACCAAGGAGAGAGATGGCCCCCATCCAGCCAATACTGTATCCTGACAGTGGCACCCAGGTTTTTCTTTATCTAGAAGATCATCCTATTACATTTCATGGCATCTACTTCAAAAAGAATGAATGCTTCCTATTAGTCCTAATTTCCTCAGTAACTTTTGGTACATCTGCTGGTAATGAATGTATTCATATAAACTCTTCTTGCAGCAGGCAGAGGAGATACAGAGACAGCTAAGTGCATAAAGTGCTCCAGAAACATAGCCCAAATCACAATGATATTACACCATCGTGATTCAGGGTAAAGGGACCTTAAAGAAAAAAATAAAAACAGCTAAATGTGTTTATGCTGTGTTATGCTGTTTTGCTTCTTCTATTTGAGAAGCTCCTGACTCAACCATTTTTGAAACATTCCAAAGTCCTATAAAGATACAATTCTCTTGACTGAGAATAACATTCTGAAATATTATTATTAGGTCAATAAATTCTCACTTAAGGAAAAGGAATTAGAGATGCACCATTTATAACAACTTCTCAATGCAGAAACTGAGTTCTGAGGCCAAAAATATATACACTTTAATCCATTTTCAGTAACTTTCACATTTTAGTGTAATATTTTAAAATTAAAGCTATTACATTTTAAAATAATACGAAAACAGTAAAAAGATCAGTAGTTGTCTGCAGTTAAGGGAGAGGGAAGGATAAACAGGCACAGCACAGAGGATTTTTAGAGCAGTAAAATACTCTATGATACAATAATGGTAGATGTACATTATTATATATTTATCAGAGCCCACAGAATACAACAACAAGAATGAATCCTAATGTCAACTACAGACTTTGGGTAATAATGGTGTGTAAATGTAGGTCCACTAATTGCAACAAATATATCACTCTGGTGGAAGATGGTGATAATGGGGGTGACTATGCATGGATAGGGAACTGGGAGTATCTGGGAACTCTTTGTATTTTCCACTCAATTTTGTTGTGAACATATACTGCTCTAAAAAATAAAGTCTATTTGAATAATAATAATGAGACAGGATATATTCTATATTAAAATACATGTTAAATTGTACTATATGAAAAAACTTTGGCAAAAAGAAGTCTCATCAATTCTCTGATTCCCAAATGTCTAGATATCTGTAAGTTACTATTCAAGTCAACTAATAGAAAAAGCAAATTTTTTCTGTTAGAAAAAGTTTCCGCAACTTGTATGATGAACTATTCTGAATGTTACTAGAACTTAGAAGCATTGTAACTGGAAATAAAGGCAGATAAAAACATCTGCCTCTATGCAAAATATGTCCCTCAGAGGTTAAACTGGGTGAAAATAAATAGCTAACCTGGCAACCAAATAAAACTACAAAGCAACAAACACCAGTATAAACATTCTGAAAAGTGTTTTTAAAAGACAAAATGAAATGCTCCTAGAAAATGAATATTTAAAATATATCATATGAAACTTCAGTATTTCACAATAAGAAACATACCTTTCTTCTTCTTATGCTGCAAGACATCATAGCTGCCTTGAGTATCAAATTATGTATATATAATTATATATATAACATATACATACATAGTTTTCTACAAGTCTGTCAATAAACATATATTCTGAAAATATGGAGCACTTCAGTTGTGCACTTCAGTTGTGCCTTTGATCACTGCACAAGCCCAGGCCCACAGTATCGAATGAAGAAGAGTTAACATGTTAACATCTGTTTTAGGCTAAAAATGGAAATTGTGAAGTTCTTCTCTCGTCTTCCAAGAGTTCCCTGGAATGGATCAAAAAGCTTCAAAAGATTTGGCTCCAAGGGAACTTCTAGGCAATGTCTACACAGCACAAAATGAAATGGAGGCTTGGCATCTCCCTAAAGAATTAGGGCTGTGTTGACTACTGCAAAAAGGGGACTGTACCTAGCTCCCTTTGTGACTTGAAAGGTCAAAACAGTTCTCCAAGCTCCAGAAGTTTCCTTTATGCTGATCTATGTATTAATTTTTCCTAAAACCTCAAAGAAAATTCCTCGCCTTCAGCATAGTTAGACAACGACTGAACATCTAGTCTGGGCCATGTACTGTGTTAATACTGGGGGTAAAAAGGCTGACTCTCCCAGGTAAGTGAGGCAGAGGAATGTCCTCAGTCTAAATTGAAAAGAAACCTTCCCAAACTTACACTATTTTTTTCACACCAAATCAACTTGGCCTGTGAATTTTTTCTTTCCTTGAGTCTGAGTCAAGATGAACTAGCATTTGTGGGTGGAGGGGTTATTTGAGAACACACCATTCTTTACAAGGGGTCTTTATATGTAAAGCAGAAACATTTTTGTTTTGCTTTTTAGTTGGAGTGAGCACGAGGAATTGATTTTTTTTTTCTCCAAAGTTAAAAGAGCAAACCCAGAGACTACCAAAATGTTAGGTTTGTTTATCATTTCCAAGTTGAAATAAAGCATAATATGAATACTCAGCACTCTATCTTTCCCTGATTAAAGTGATCCTACCCTTTGAATTGCTACACAGAATAACGTTCTGTACGGCTCACTCACACGGCTGTAATAAGTCACAACAGCTTGGCACCTCGCCCAACAAAATACAAACTCTCCTGAAGTCTTGAGCTTTCCCATGGCAACATCACAGTCACCAACACAGCAAACAATCACTCCAATCCCTGCTCCCGCTTTCCTTTTCTAACAGCAAAGGATATCATTGCAGCCAGCCTCTTAGAACTGTGCTCATTATCATCTATGAAAGGAGATAGCAACGGAGATCAAGTTGCCTTCAGTGCTGAGCTTAAAATGAGACCAAAAGCAGGATAAGTACAGGAGCATGGGGAAGTTTTACTTATGCTTTTATTCTCAAGGAAGAGTGAGAGGCTGTATGAAAAGTATATTCCTGAAATATATCCCTTAAAGCATATTCCTTAATGTGCCTTGCTGCCCTGATTACCCAGTGGCTCTGGCTCACCCACAATCTTCATACAAAACTCCCATTCACATCTAGCCCAGGCACTCTCGACAGCAGCTGGGGGGGGTGGAAATGCCATCTTAAAGCTGCAACTCCAACACATTCCTGAAACTGCAAAATTGGAACGGCTTTCAAACCTCAGCTGCTTTCTCCAAGGGAATGATCATTCTGCTCATATGGGAAGGCTGCCTAGCAGTAAGAGCAGGGTGGCAGCTCCGTACAGTAGATTAAAGCAGCGCCACTTCCTTTATGACCACTTCTTTTCAGATTCAAATAACATCCTTGGGGGTGCCAGTCTTCTCATAAAAAGTGTGTGGGCTCCCACAAATCCCCTAAAATGATAATCTCTTCGTGTGTATTAATTTGATTTTCATTTGATGGTCCATGAGAGTTCAGGAACAGAACTAATACTGAACCCAGCGAAATGAATGGCCTATGACTCATGGGTGGGTATCATTTTATAGGGGAGAGGAAGGGGGGTGGAAGACAGTCCTGGCTTCATGTGGTTTTGAATGCTGATTGTTCTACTCTGGAATTATGGTAAAGCCCTGCGCATGCTCACGGAAGATTCTGACCTCTTTACAATTCTAGACTCAGGCCTTACACAGTGTTATAGTTCACATTTGGGATCACCCAACCTCAGAAATCAAAATTTCAGAGGGAGTTTCATTTCAGCATAGCTAAAATTTGGGGGGCAGTGGTGGTGGGGCATTAGTCCATGTAATAAAGAATATAAAATACTAATGACAAAGTATGGAAGTAATTATGGCGAGATATTTCAATGCTATCCTAAACCACGAGGAAAAAAAAAATCCAGTGATTTACTAAACAATAGCAGAATTCTGAAATGTAACTGAAGCCTCTCTAACATACATATGGGTGACTGCTGTGTCATTCAAGACTCTGTGTATTTAAATAGTAACCCTTAAAATCCATTTTAGTGACAATTTACATAATTATGGTATTACTGTAAATTCTGACATCAACTTTTCACTTACTGCATACCTGAGTATGTTTTATTCTTTATTATCCAATCATTTCCCATACCAAAAATCTAATTATGTTGCAATTTTTATCAGTAAGAAACCTACTTTAGACATAAAACATTAAGCTAAAGAAAAGAACGGTACTTTGCATCAGAGTTGCTCTAACATCTCAGAATACACTTCCCAAAAATTATATCCATGGCTACTTCCTACTCCTTTATGTTTCAGCTTAAATTTAAAGAAACTTGTGCTTTATAAAAAATGACTGGCTATAATATTATATATTCTTTAGTTTGTTTGCTTGTTTCTTAGATGTCTTCCTATTAGAATCTAAAGACCTTGAAGTTAGGGACCATCTAGCTAACCTCTTATCTTATACAAAATGGATACTGAGCAAATATTTATTGAATGAATGAATTCTTCATTTATCTATACACAGTGAACCATACATGTGCTATATACTTTCTGCTCTGTGTACTCTTTTCCAAATGTAAAAATGCTGCAGCATAAACAAATAATTCATGGCATAAAATACAATACAATAAAATGAAAATAACTCATTAGTTAAGTTCAGTAAAACAGAGAAGTAAAAGATAGGGAAAGGAAGAAAACCAAGTGCCCTTGGTGGTGTTAGATGGCAATGTCTTTTGTCTTGAAATTTCTGGGTGAATGTTTTTGGGTTTTTGGAGAGAATGTACTCCCACTGAAATGAGTAATCCATTGTGTCTAGCATCATACTGGGATTTGGAATGCCATTGTATTTTAGTATGAAGTGCTTGACAATGCATCCACACTCAGAGGTCAGTTTCAAAACTGCCCTTTAGGTTAACCCTATAGTTGTGATTTAGTAGAAGGATTCAAATAACTGCATAATTCGTTTACCACACATTATTCTGCTCACAATCATGAGTGATTCATTCTTACCTACAGCCATGGAATCTGCACAGAAAACTCCATTCAACCCAGTACCAGGATTGCTAAGATCATCATGGATGACGATGATGAAGGTGTTATCTAACATTGAGCACAGTAACTACCTGCTCACTCTCCCTTAATCTTCCCACCATCCCTATTAGGCAGGTTTTGCTACATCACCATTTCACAGACGGGGGAATGAAAGCTTTAGAATTAAATAATTTCCCTCAAGTTGCTCAGTTAATAAATGATAGCGCTTAGATTCTAGTGTCCAAAGTATTAACTACTTTGATATTCTGTCTCTCAAAGGAAAATTTTTTTTTTTTTTTTTTCCTGAGACAGGGTCTTAACTCTGTCGCTGGAGTGCAGTGGTGCAATCATGGCTTACTGAGGCCCTGACCTCTCCAGGCTCAGGTATTTCTCCCACCTCAGCCTCCCACATAGCTGGGACTACAGATATGTGCCACCACGCCCAGCTAATTTATACATGTTTTGTAGAGATAGGTTTTCGCCATGTTGACTAGGCTGGTCTTAAACTCCTGGACTCAAGCAATCTACCAGCTTTGGCCTTCCAAAGTGCTGGGATTATAGGTGTGAGCCACCACACCTGGTCAGAATGATTTTTAAGACTCTGAAGTTTCCAAAATGTATATGACATATAGGGAGAATACTTGCTTCTTGCTCTTTTAAAAAACTATCATCATATTTGGAGCCAAGAAATCAGTTTATGCTGTGATTACGTGGAAAGGAAATTCTGCTATAGATAAATTGGGAACTGATATGCAAAGAAGGCTACTATAAAAAATTAGCCAAAACTTTTTTTGTTGTCAGAAGCCAAAGGTTATTTTTTTTTCACTAAGTAATGTAAAAATCAGTATATGGAAAGCCAGAGCAACATAAAATGTTAAAAAATTTTGAAACAACCTTTTAGATTCATTTTACTTAAGAATGTATCAGGGTTTATACCATTTCATCAACATTATTACCTTGGGGATGACTAGAATATGTCAAATTTCACCCCAATGTGACCTGAAACTGCCAGAAGCATGAAATCTCTGGAATCATCTTTCAAGTTACCACATTGCTGCATATGAAACCTTTCAGTACATAAAAGAAAAATGCACATTCTAACCCTATATCTTCTTGGATACCTTTTCTAATTCACATATTATTAAAGCAAGAAACATGTAAGCCTTTTCTTCCTAGTCCCTAGGTTGGCAATACTGTGGTGTCAGTAATTTATAACACACTTTCTCATATATAATAGGAAGCACTGGACTAAAGAGTCTGCTGGTTTGACTCTTCACTCACGTCAATTCAAATCAAGTCACTGTGCCTCTCTGAGCCTCAGTCTCCTCAGGTGTAAAAAGGGAAAATATGTTCAACTCTTCTGAGTCCAGTGTTGTAAAAATAAAATGAGAAATTGCTTTATAAGCTATAATCTGCTATGCGAATGTATGGGACTCTTCTAAGGGATATTTTACAATATCGGTTATGCAAATGTAGGTATGTTAACTATATACCAGAAAAATGGCAATAAATAGCCCAAGAAATGTGTTCAATGGCTAACATCTAAGGAGTCCCAACTATGTCTAGCCACCAAGCTAAGTGCTTTACATGTATCATCTCATTTAACTCTCACAGTAACTTCATTAGTTATCACCCCATTCCATACATAAGGACATTGTAACTCAGAGAGGTTAGGTAATTTGTTCAAATGTTCACAATAAAAGACAGGGCTTAGACTCGAATCTAGGTCCAGATAGCTTTTCACCAGTTTAGTATGTTTCACTATGTTTACATTGGCTAGGAGTTTGAGGAGTCATGTGAGTCCATTCCTGGCATGCAGCAGAATCATGAAGAGAACAAAAGAAGTGAAAGAGTGGGAAGAAACAGAAGAAGTTGGAGAGTCACATTCACTTTAGTTCTTTTGTACAAGCCATTAGGAATCCTTAGATTATCTAAGATATCTCTGCAAAGCATTTCATAAAATCAAATTGTGATTTCTGGAATATCTCCAACCTTGAATGTTAATCATTCCTGAAATATGAATGCACAATTCACCACATTCATCCCACGGGAGAAGGCAGCAGTAGTAGCAGAGGGTTGGTGCTACAGATAGCTAGAGATGGTGATACCTAGATAGGATTCTCATAGCTGAGGCCAGCAAAGACATCTCTTCTTGATTATCCAAGCTCCAAGATGAAGTTCGAAACACAGTCTTACATGCAGAAGTGGTGCTATAGGAAAACATATGTCCAAGTTATACACAGATTACTTACAAGGTTTCGGAATCTAACTTTGTTATAATAGGGAGACTACCTCTATGATGATAAGTTTCACTGAGAGTTAGGCAATCAAAAGTTGTCTACATTTGCTTCTCTAAATAATTTTTTTGAGATCCTTTTTACGCCTTTGATGAGGAAGGCCTTTTTCCAATGGTGTGTACTATTTGATTCTAAGAGCAAAGATATCCTTCCTTGTCAGTGTAGCATGTAACAATAATAACACTATAGCCACCGATAAAGTCCTATGTAGCTAGAATGAGCAAACACCAGCCAGGCATGGTGGCTCACACCTGTAATCCTAGCACTTTGGGAGGCCGAGGGGGGTGGATCACCTGAGTTCAGGAGTTCAAAACCAGCCTAGCTAACATGGTGAAACCCTGTCTCTACAAAAACACAAAAATTAACCGTGCATGATGGCAGATGCCTGTAATCTCAGCTACTTGAGAGGCTGAGGCAGGAGAATCATTTGAACCCAGGAGGCAGAGGTTGTAGTGAGCTGAGATTGCGCCACTGCACTCCAGCCTGGGCGACAGAGCAAGACTCCATCTCAAAAAAAAAAAAAAAGAATGAGAAAATGCCCTGCCTTTCTCAATCAAGTTTGTCATCTCACAAAGGAAAAGTCCAAAGCCATAACAGGCTGTCTCAGGCCAAATCCTAAAGGGCATTTTCTTCTTTAATCACCCAATGAGAATCCAGATAGGTGTGCTTTTATGTGTGAGAAGTGATTATAATACAACATTAGGGAACTTAAAATGTCATTGGATTCATTTGAGTCTGAACCAACAATGGGAAGCCCCGAGAGCTCATCCCAGGAGATGTACAATGTATGTTTTGAAATGTAGTCGCTCTTTAAACTAAGTAAGCTAATTTGAACAATAGTTGTTTGACAATATGCTAAACTGAATTTCCCTATAGGAAGAATGAGGCAGAGCACAGAAAGTAATATTCAGGCTATCCACTATTTTCTTTTTATTGTGGTGGAACATTCATAACATAAAATTTGCCATTTTAATCATTTTTAAGTGTACAAATCTGTGGCATTAAGCACATTCACACTGTTGTGCAGCCATCACCACTGTCTATCTTCAGGCAGGCCATCGACTTACCTGTTGTGAAAAATAGTTTTAGTTTCTTATCAGGAACTAATTTCAGTTAGTTAGGAAGTGTATTGTGACACAGAAATAAATAGCTTGGTTGTATTGGAATCTGAACTCGTCCATCTCTTGATTAAATGTCATGCTAGTTATAGGTAGCAATATCTTCTCTTTCACTGGGAGGACACCTATATTTTCTACTTTCCCCAAAAAGCGCAGTGTTAGCACCAGATAAAATAATAATCTTTAAGATAGTGGGTGCTTGAATGTGCTGGCTACTGTGCTAAATATTTTATGTGCATCAACTCAGTCTCACAACCATCTAATCGTCATTATCCCTGTTGTACATGTGAAGGAAACTGAGGTGCGGAGGTTAAATAGAGTGCTAAGATCCCACAACTAGCAACGGGTAGAGCTGGGGCTCACAACCTGATCTATTTAACTTCTGAGACCATTAGTCTAACTCTAAGAGGTTCACAAATCCCGAGGCATCAGCATCCACCTAAGCAGCTGTTAGAAATGCAAATCCTTCATCCCCATCTCAGAACTGGGGTGGAGGCCAAGGTGCAATGTAAGAAGCTCTCTAGGCCATTCTGAGGCTCACTAGAATTTCAGAACCTTTGCTTTAGCCCCTGCCTCATTGCATTTCCCATTTTACACACTCCTTTCCCCCCATGCCAAATCCCACCATTTGTTCTTGGTCACACTCAGTCTTCATTTTTGTTCCCCACCTCGCCCAGCCTCCCCACAATTGCCCCATTCTTCAAACTGACTTTTTCCTTCCTCTTTATAGTCGGCCTTTCTCGCATTAAAGACTCCTCTTTCTTGTCACTGTTTTCTTCTATAATTTAGCAAAAGAAACAAAAACAAATCCTACTAAACCAATCCTACGAGGCTTTGGTTCGTTCACTCATCAATAAATATTTACAGAGAACCATATATTTTTAAGGTGTTTTTTAGGAAGTGATCTAGTTTTTTGGGATACATTTGTGAATAAAAAGACAAACATACCCATCCTCATGAAGGTCCTCATACTTGATTAAAAATGCAGATATTAGGGTTTTACAGCAGAAATTTGGATTTTTGGAGGTTTGAAATAGGACCCTAGAATCTGCAGTTTATCAAGCACTCCAGGTGGTTCTGATGCCAGGTGAATCAGGTGATTTAAGTATCCTGATACACCCCTTGAAGTAGCTTGAGTAGGAGCACAGTAATTCACCTTGTGTGCTTTCTAAATTTGTTTGTCTTCTTCTCCCCATAGGGTCCCTAGGAGAGGGCAGGGATATGAAAAAAGGAAAGGAAAAAATTTCAGGCAAACTGAAGCAGCATTTTTCAAGAAAGGGAATTTTCTAAGGTCTCCTAAGGCTAGTTCTGCAGAGGAGATTTTGCCTAACTTGAGCCCTGGCTGATGTGATTTAAAGACAGAAAACCAATACCAAAAGTGGACAAGAGTCACAGGTGGCCTCTTGGCCTGTGCCCCCTGAGCTAGGCCAGCCAGCTGCTGTTTATAAACCTGTGGCCTGCTAGGGTCTGCTACGGATGGTCTTTCTGGATTATTTCAAAGACAACACCTTTAACTCTGAGTGGTAGTTTGGAATCATTTTAAGTCATCTTGATATCCCCCTCTTTCCTAATAAGAACAAGACCAGCTTGTTTAACATTTCCTCATACCACAGATATTTTTCATGAGGCCTCACCCACTCCCAGACAATAACAACATCCTTCCTGTGGGTTGGTGACCAGTGCTGCACGTATCTAAGAGGTATAATAAGCATTTTACACTGTGGCATTGCCACCTCCTTCTCTTTGTTTCAACTCCTTCTGCTAAGATAACCTAAAACACAGGGAAAAGGGAAAAAAGGCAGCTTATTTTAGCTTTTTTTCCCCTTTTCCAAGATGCCTCCCAAATTCTAGCCCTGAGTCAACTACTGTTCCATTATTCTGTCTAGAAGATAATATAGACTCATTTTGTACCCAGTATAAATGTTTGGCACAGAAACAGCCTTCCTTCAAATGGGTCCAGAGGGGAAGTAGCTATGGGAGTGGCGGGGGCAGGCATGGCTCCATCCCAGCCCCCTGCAGTACAGACTCCAGGCCAGAGGACAGATAAAGTCAGCAATCTGAACGGGAAGCTGGTGTTGCAGCCGCCAGTGAGGAATTGGATTCTTATTCCACAATTTAAAAGACCAAACATTTGTCCCACTCCAAACAACAAAGTGCCAAGCCTAGAGGTTCCATTTAGGTACAGTAGGCACTAGAAAGCTTCTGATATGGATAGTATGAGTTTCCTAATCTGATTTCAACAACCTGGGCTGTTTTCCTTAGTTCTAAAGAGTTAAAGAAGAGGTTCTCCATCAGACATATTTTGCCTTCCAGGGGATATTTGGCGACGTCTGCTCCCAATCATGGTCCTAATGTAGATGGAAGGTGGGGAATCGTATTTGTTGAAAAAATGAGGACAAAATGTTGCCAATGGATAATCTGTGGAAGGACATAGTTGTCCTCCTTGTTAACCTCAAAGGCTGGAAATGATAACTCTAAACATTCCCTAAATAATCCATTTTAGTTTTCTGTAAAGTATATTTATATTGTATCTAATTTATTTCATACTTATATTTTCATTCAAGCTACTACCTCTTGGGCTTAGAATTTCCCATATGCTTATCTCCACTTACTGTATAAAGTAGAAGTACTTTTGATGTATTCCAATGCTATCTCTTTCACACTTTAAAATTTAAACTAGTCCTAGGATCTTGCTAAGTTTCCACACTCCTGTTTTTTTCAAACAGCCTTTTACATTTTTGTGCCTCTGGATTCAAAGAGTTCTAATGCTCTTGGTTTCTCTTCATGTAGCATTCACTCACCCACTCTGACAGGTCAGCATGACTCAGTCTCATCATGCCTGGTACCCAGAAGGCCCAACAGAGAAGACAGCAATCTAGCTGTACCTAAGGACACTTGGCTCAAAGCCTCCTACCATCCTCTCTGAGCCAGGCCGTGCATCCAGTTCCCGCACAGAGGAACTGGCTGTGAGGAACTATAGGGAAACCCTGGTCTTGACTACACAAGCTTCAGTTTTATATAATGCAACTTCACAACTAATTTCTTCCCAATGGTCAGATCGGCAGGTAGACTGAAGCCATTAAGGTAGCCAAAAGCACCAGTCAACTGTGATACGCAGTTTTTCTATCATGTGGACACAGCCTTGCCATCACTTGGCAATACGTAAGCCTGTGACTTTTCTGAAAAACAGAATGAAGGGATCTCTGGTTTGGTTCCTTGAGTTTCAATCCGGGTAAGTGGGTCACTTGTTGCATACTCCTGTAATTTCCTTCCACTTAATATTCTAGAGGGATGAATTTGTTTGGGAAAACAGAAGCACCTATTCCTGCTGTTTCTTCATACTCTATCTTCTGTAATAAAACAAGTCAGGGTACTTGCTTGCCCATTCAAGAAGCAACCAGTATACCCAAGCACTCTGGTGGGTACTGCAGATACACAAATGAAAAAGGCAACAAAATGGAGTTTCTATTCTAAAGGGAGTGATCTATTAGAATGGGAACCAATACATAAATAAACACAGAAAATGCAGATTTTAATAAATGTTGTAAATAAAACAAAGAAGGGGTTAAGATATACAATAACAGAAGAGTAATTTATTGGGGGGATGTTCAATGAGGCTACCATTCATGTTGAGATCTAAAAATTAAGTGCGAGGCAGCCAGGTGATGAGTTGGAGAAATAACATAATAAAAGGCCCTCTGGAGAGAAAGATCTGGGCTCATTTGGGGAATTAAATGATCCACACACAGCGTCTGTGTAGTAAGCAAAAGCAAAGGTGGCTTGAAAAGCGAGGCAGGCAGCAGCATGAGCAGGACCTACAGGCTTGCGTAAGGGGCCTGGATTTTATTCTAAGTATAACAGGAGGCTACTTAAGAGTTTTAAGCAGGGGTAGGATGTAAACAATTGTATGTCGAAAGGTGTTAACTTTTGTTGCTGTACTCAGTATGGACAATACTAGAAAGGAGATGCCATTGCAGCAGTCGGGGGAGAGGGGATCCTGAACTGGGCCAAAGTGGTGCCCAGACAGGGGATTCAAGCTACGCCTTGAAGATGGAATTGAGCAAATGATCCAATGGCACATAGCAGAGCAGAGAGTCGGACTCCTCCTCTGCTGTTGGGGCCAAGCCCCCTCCACACTCTGGTGGACAGTCACTTTATTTAAGAGTTAAGCACTCAGTGTCTTGGCGCTCATTATCTTGCCAAGCCCTCTGGTTTTACTTGTCCTTCAGCTTCAGGCCTGCATTCCACAGATGTTCCTGGGTGTCCTGTTCCTGCTTGCATTCACTGAAATGGTGCCTGTGGAAGGAGTAAATTGTTCCATCTGGGTCACACATGAAGCCAACAGAGCTTCCACAGAATGAAACATGCACCTTTGCAAATCTCTACGCTGGTGCCTCTCAAGGTACCCAGAAGCCACCTGGAAGCATAGATAGCTCTAAAACAGCGATGGTTCAGTGTCTTCAAAGCTAAAAAATACATTTCATATCCAACCTCCACAAATGTCTAAAATGCTTAAGCCAAGATGATTTCAAAACCTACTAAGACTTTAGAGTTTCCTAAAAGCCTTTGTCTCCAAATGAGCCACACATTTCGTGCCCAGTAGAGGCCAGGGAAATTATGAGGGTATGTGAGGTGCACAAATTTTCAAATACCAGATGTCTTCAAGAATTATACTGTGCCTCCCTTCGCCAAAACATACCAATCTACTGAATTGTTATATTCTTTCTGAGAGGGACTAGTGTCCCTTCCCTCTTACCGCCAGTTTCTTTAATGGTCACTCCAGGAAAGAAAATGACAGAGGAACTGAAAACAGGGCTGCAGGCTGCCCAGCTTTGAGAAGGCAAGAACTTCTGTGGCAGGGAGCAGCTCCTTGGTCAGTACTGGGCTAAGAAAAATCAGGTGCTTCCTAGCTCAGGTGCCAAGACTGACAGAAGGAGACAGAAACCCCAGGGCACTTGCGTCTTTCTTTTCCAGGTTCCTTTGCTGATATATGACTTATTTGCAGAGCATATTCAACAGGAATAGCCTGAGTAGGAAAACATCAGGTGGCTATTGAAAGCGTTTTTACGTATCTAAATGGTAAATTCCTGAGGACAAATCAAGACTTTAACACAAGCTGTGAAGCCAGAGTTATTCTTCCCACTCAGTACATATGCAAGTGGCAGTCACAACTGGCAAGTGAGAGAGGTTGCTTTAGAAGTTACTAGGCCTCTTAATATCTTGGATATTTTGGGTTGAATTAGGAGGTCATTTCTGATAGCGATTTTGGTAATGAGTCTTTTGGTAATGAGTTAGTACATAGACGTGGTTAGAATAAAGAAAGGGCACATAAAACTGAGCAGTATCTATGTACCAGGTCCTGTAATAAATGCTTTAGGTCATTTGTTGGTTATATCTCCAAGAAAGGTGCCACTATTTTCACCATTTTAGAGATGAGATGACAAAACTGAGGCTCAGATGAGTCAAGCAACATGCCCAAGGTAACACAGTAAGAAGTAAGCAAGAGAGTTATGACTAAAATCTGCTATGATCTGACCCCCAAATCTTAGTTCTTAAGTAATGTACTTTACTTCCTCACTTTAGCTATCAAAGACAGAGAAGTGATCATTTAAGAGTGTTAACTAATAGAAGAATGCAATCACTAGAGAGATTATATTGTTGCTACATTTTTCTAAAAGAACAAAACAAAACAGCCCTATCCTTATTGTGGCAGATAAAGAAAACAGATACCCCTGTTTCCTGCTAAGTCTGGTCAAGGCATACTCAGTCTGAAATAATGGTTTGATGTCCTTGTTCTTAGTCTAATAACACGGGCCCACTGACCTGTGAGATTTGCTGTATGAAAAGCAGAATGTAAAACAGAATGTAACACTCAGAAGGCTGAGGATCTTTGTTTTGTTCCCTGATATAGCCTAAGGACTTAAAATAGCAGTACTCAGTATATAGGGGACATTCAATGAATACTTATGAAATTAATTAATGGTCAAATCTTAAAATATTCTGTGGTATAAGCTTCCTTAATTAACGTCACAGAAGAGGACATGGTAACCTGGGCTATTGGCCAATGTTTATTCATTAATGTGTTAAATGGCCTCCAAGATGGCTCCCAGTGATACCTACTCCGTGGTACTCATATCCTGTGTAGTCTTCTCCCATACTGTTCCTGGTTTGGCCTGTGTGAGCAATAGAATAAGGCAGAAGAGAAAGTGTGTCACTTTTGAGATAAGGTTGTAAATGCTGTGGCTTTTATACTGATCTCTCTCTTGGATCACTGTTTCTGGAAAAGCTAACTGCTTGAGAACACTCATGCAGCCTATACGGAGGCCACCACAGCAAGGAACTGAGGTCTCTGGTCAACAGCCAGTGAAGAATTGAGATCTTCTTCCAATAGCCATGGAAGTGAACTTGGAAGCAGATCCTGCATCCTCAACCCAGCTTTGAGGGGACTGCAGTCCAGCCAGTAGTTGGAATGCCATCTCATGAGAGATCCTGAGCTAGTGCCACGCGACTAAGCAGTTTGCAAATGTCCGACCCTTAGAAAATGTGTGAAATAATAAATGTTTGCTGTTTTCTTTTTTTTTTTTTTAAGACGGAGTCTCGCTCTGTCGCCCAGGCTGGAGTGCAGTGGCGTGATCTCTGCTCACTGCAAGCTCCGCCTCCTGGGTTCACGCCATTCTCCTGCCTCAGCCTCCCGAGTAGCTGGGACTACAGGCGCCCGCCACCACGCCCGGCTAATTTTTTTTTTTTTTTTTTTTTTTTTGTATTTTTAGTAGAGACGGGTTTCACTGTGTTAGCCAGGATGGTCTCGATCTCTTGACCTCGTGATCTGCCCGCCTCGGCCTCCCAAAGTGCTGGGATTACAGGCGTGAGCCACCGTGTCCGGCCATGTTTGCTGTTTTCAACTGCTAAGTTTTGATGTAATTTGTTACAAAGCAATAGATAACTGCTAAAATTAATCGTGTCATGTTATTAGCATGGCAACTGGAAACTATCTTATGAACAAAAAGTCATGCCATCAGAGAATTTTAAACAATAGCTCAATTTTACAAACTCTTCTCCCTCCTAGAAGCTTGTAAAACGTAAGATGTATTTTTATGTCTTGCTATGGCCTCTTTTGCTTTGCTACTCATTGAATTAGTTATGCACAGATATAGGTACAGTAGGGCCCAGATGTGATGTTATGGTTATGTGGAAGAGGAGTATTCATCTCCCCCAAAGGAGACGGGAGATATTCTTGTGAACTTTTAGGAAAAATCTTCCTGCTGACATTAAATAATTTTGATTCTATTTTAATTTCTCAGGAACTTAAATTCTAGGTTAGAGGAAATATCACAACCCATAAAACTAAACAATCCGATAATTTTTTTATTGCAACAAGCACTAGGATGCTGGTGAGCATACCACAGTCCATACGTTCTGAAGGCCAACCCTCAGAAGGAGGTGGTTGAGATTTTTCTGAATTTGGCAAAGTACCTACAGTGGCACCTCATTCAAAAAATCATGCAAAGAACATTCACTGATGAGAATTACCAGCTCATTCTGCAGAAGCTACAGTGAACTTGCCATGCTGGCTGGAAAGATAAGAGACATGGAAACTAGACACAACTCCAAAGATACTTTTCCCACCAATGGCATTTTATGAGTTGGGATATATCTATGAAATATTTGCAACTCAACAAGGGGGAAAATGGAATGAAGTGGAATGAACTCCTTGCTATATTGATTGGATTATGTCACCTGTCAATTAACAAATTCCACCACAGCAAACCTAAGCAATGAAGTACAATCAGTGGTCTGAAGACACACTGGGAGGCTGGAGTAAGGGGGTCATTAGACATTATACTACTCATCACAGCTCCAAAGCAACTCTGCTCAGCTGACTAAAGAGTATAATTTTGAGTTTGTTCTCTAGCCCTCTGGTATACTCAAGCTCATGGCAACTCAGGGAAGAAGCATATTTTGCTGACTCTGGAAATGGCTCTGGCAGAACATGCACTCTCATCTCTGAGCGGACCTAATAGGAGTGGAGTGGACAATTCCCATTTGGGTGTTGATTGTATTGTATCTCCCCCTTCCCCTACTCAACTTCTGCTGGTATGGAGGCATTATCTTATCAATTTCCAGATTAATGTACAGTGATAGTCTTCAATTCATTATTACTATAAGAAGATGGGAATAGGAGGAGTTTGCAAGGTGGGAGTGTGTGTGTGTGTGTGTGTGTGTGTTTGTGTGTGTATTTCTTATGCCTGGAAATACAACTAGCCAGCATTTGTAGCAAATGAATGCCTGCTACGACCAGAAGATTCTTGTCTTTGAAAGCACTTGAAATGGAGAGAGATGGAAAAGCCAGAGAATGAAGCATGGCAATAAGAAAATATATCACATGACAAGGACCAGGAAAGTGAATGTTTTCAAGAGCACATCCATTTGGAAGAGTGGGAGAAAACATGTGGAATCCACATGCTAGTCAAGTTCAGGGCTCATGTGCCTCGGATATGGGGTAGAAAATAACATTTTACCTGAGGGGTAAAAACAACACTGCAGCAACATGCCTTCAAATAGGATTTGTGTAGAAAAGACACACTCATCATTTAGCTGGAGGGTTTCCAGGCCAAGGTACTTCCACAGCATATGGCTGCCCACTGGGCTTGTGACCCCGAAAACACACTTTCAGATCTTTTTATTCTTCCCACTTCACAAATGTAGCCAACCTCTGAGCACAGTTGCCCTCTTGTATTGCTAAAGGGATGAAGAAATGTTAAACCCTCTTGGAAAGCTGGTGTTTCTCCTGTGCTGGAATATAAGAATTTGCCTAACACTACTTTTAGAATCTTAAATCATGAGAGAAAGATGTCCAAGTTCCAACCTCTCCATTTTAACATTGAAATTCCTCCTAAAGCTCCCGCTTGAAGGCCAGAAGTCAAAACCGCTTCAAAAGATTACTATGTGTTTTATTACACTTGTTTAAATTCCTTCCAGAGACAAAAGAAATATATATATTTGTGATATTCCTTCCTTTATCATATTTCTGTAGATTACTTTTCAAGGTTCTCAGACATCAATAATCCATCCAGTGCACGTACAAGCTGAGCCTTGGTGTTTGGGATATTATTTGTTCTCTTAATGGGACTAGTAGAGTCTACAGAATTTAGAGTGTGCAGGAAGTATGTCTATAGAAGGTTTTGTTCTAAATATAGGAGATTTTAAGGGCAAAATGATTTACTCAGTATACTAGACTGCCTCCTTTGAGCCATTCTGTTCTGGTCAATCATATAAAATATGTGTGGTCAACACTATTCCCTCCACATGTGTTTAATGGACATTTGTCATAGTAAAATGACCTAGCAGTTCCATTTCTTCTTCCCTTCAAATTACCAATATGACTGGACCATCAAATTAAACAACTAAATGCCAATTTTTTTAAAAGATCATGAACAGTTTTGAGTTATATGAGTGGAAAAATGGTCCTGAAGGCCGAGTTCTTTTGGGGGTCTGTTTTTTTTTTTTTTCCTTATAACAACTTCTCGACAACTAAATTGCTTTTGGTAAATATGAGTAAAGAAAATAAGCTCTCAGTCACAGCACATGTTTACAACAAAGTTAAAGGCTCTTAAAAATAGGGTGTTTGATGGTCCACTGCCAAAATATGAACTCTAGCAGCCTGGAGTGCACCGCTAATAATAAGAGTCAGTGTTGCTATGAAAAGCCTGAGACAGAGCTCCAACTTAGCTTCAACCTTTTCACCAAGAAGTTCCCCCACAATGACATGGAGACATAAATTTGGAGTTAGAGGTCAAGGTGAGAGGGAAGGAAACCTGAAAATGGTAAGAGGTCACTTAAAAATAAAGTAAAAAAATTGTTGGACTGGGCTCAAACCTGAACTGCAAAAGAGAATGAAAAGAGTTCAGCTGTTGTCTGAGGACTGACTGCCTTTTAGAAAAGAAGAAAATGGGCCTGGCGCGGTGGCTCACGCCTGTAATCCCAGCACTTAGAGAGGTCGAGGAGGGCGGATCACGAGGTCAGGAGATCGAGACCATCCTGGCTAACATGGTGAAACCCTGTCTCTACTAAAAATACAAAAAAATTAGCCTGGCATAGTGTCGGGCACCCGTAATCCCAGCTCCTTGGGAGGCTGAGGCAGGAGGATGGCGTGAACCTGGGAGGTGGAGCTTGCAGTGAGCCGAGATTGCACCACTGCACACTCCAGCCTGGGTGACAGAGCAAGACTCCATCTCAAAAAAAAGAAAGAAAGAAAATGCCTAGATAGATAACAAAATAGATAACAAAAGTCCAAGGTAAAGGAAATAGGTTAGGCATGAAGAAAGTTACATTCGCTTTCTCTTCAGGTTCCTGAAACTAGAATGAACAGACACACAAAAAAAGGAAATGTTGGATGTCCCAGAGCTAGCTGTTGTGTAGAGTGGAGAATCACAGTGTACTTAGTATTAGTGGAGTCTTCCCATCACCATAGGCCTAGGCTTCAGGTTCTTTGGCCCTTGGAACCCTTGGAGAATCTGACAAAACTGTGGAATGCATCAATACTGAAAATGCGTATATGCCATCGCACAAAGTTGTGTATCCAGTTTAGGGAACTCACAAACTCAAGAAGCTGGATCATTTATGTTCTAGCATGAAAAGAGGCTACTGATTTAAAAAAAAAAAAAAAGCACTCTCCAAGAGACCATGGAACT
Organism: Papio anubis; assembly: GCF_008728515.1. Classification (NCBI taxonomy): domain Eukaryota; kingdom Metazoa; phylum Chordata; class Mammalia; order Primates; family Cercopithecidae; genus Papio; species Papio anubis. Next base: position 38,104,438 of record NC_044987.1, on the reverse strand, counting down.
TATCTTATTCACCACTCCATTCCTAGTGCCTAGGGTGGGGTTGAGATACAATATCTCAAGACATATTTGCTAAAATGTTTTAAAAGGCAGCTTATAGAAAAATGTGATTCCTCAAAGAAGTGATCACACAAGTTTAGGGTATCCTATTTTTTTTTTTTAAACACATCTGTACCTTTCTGTTGCTCTTTCTAGCCAAAGAGAATTTCCCTCAGAATATTCACCACAGTAATGGTATCTTTAGAATTTCCATGTAAGAGGTGCTTAGGAAGAACAATCTGGTTGCAGGTTGGGGAGGGAGTGAAGTTGAGTTTGTACCACCCTTTACAAAATGCTGAAAAAAAAAAAAACCCATCTGCATGCTCAGAGATAAGAGGTTTTTGTGTCTTCAAGGAACTTATCTGTCTTCAAGGCACTTACAATGATGGTAATTAACTTATTTAAACCCAAACTTATTCTATACATGGATTTGAGGCCCACTCACACTATAGTCTGGTCCTGATGCATTCCTTCATAGGAATGAACAATTTATCAGGAATCTCTACTGATGATGCTCCAGGTTTGGATTCCTGAACCCTGAAGAATCTATCCCAGAAACGGGTCAGCCATGCTGCCCTCTCTGTGCCTGCAGGTTAGACGTCGACAATGAACCACCACAGCTGCCTTTCCCACTGTGCATAGGTATGGCCTTAGAATCCTCCACACAGCCCTCCAGGTGGCTACTGAAAGCTACCCTGGAATGCCAGTCAAAACATGTGTCACTCCTAGTCTACATGTTCAAGCACTTTCTACCTCTTAGAAAAGAGACGACTGGCAACAGTCTCAAAGAGTAATCTGTGGCCCCTAGGCATTCATTCTGAATTTCATATGCAGCTTAGATGACTAGTTAGTTCTAATCATCATTGACTTTCAAATGTCTTGTTGCACTTGCCTTCCAAATTCAGGCTTGGACCATGTGTGAGTTGAGTCTGATAATACCTATGTAATTATCTGCTCCTATATGAGGTGTGAAGTCATGATTAGAAACCTGGGCCCTGGCATCATCCTGCCGTATTCAAATTCTGACTCCACCACTTGTGGTTGCATGACCTGGGCATGTTCCTTCACCTCATTCGTCAATTTCCTCACTTGCCAAATGGGAATAAGATAGTACCTATTTCATAGCGTAATTGCAAAGATATGTTAACATTCAGAAAACACGTAGAAGAGGGCCTGACATGATAAACACTTAATACATGAGATTTTTTTTTTTAAATGTGTTGAACCAAAAGGATGTCTTGAAGATCAGGATCTCACATTTGGTGCACAATACATTCAGCCACAGAAATATAAAGAACTGCAGTCCTTTAAAAATTCATGCTTGCCACAGTGTAGTTCAATACACATTTATGGAATGCTTGTGTAATAGATGTCTGACACTATTGTAGGCCACAGAAATACAAAAATAAATAAGGCACATCTTCACCTGGAAGCAAAATCTCATCAATTATGAGTCCCCACATTTTCTCCAGGTAATGAGAAAACATTCATCAGCTTAAACAACCTATTCCCTACTTGAATCTGAATGGATTCAAAATCACTTCTCAGCAAACAGCTTCAGGTCTCTCCCTAAAGTTCCATCTAAGATATTCATTCTGAAATAAGCAATGGTAAGGAGAAAAACTTAAGAGACCAATCTTTGTGGCAGAGAAAGTCTGCTTCTTTAATTCAAGATCAAGTTTCTCTTCATAATGACCTTGTAGCCCTCACTCCTCAGACTTGCTGGCTGACTAGACCCACAAGAAATACAGGTACCAAATTGTAAGCTTTCACACATTAAAAGGTTTTCTCATCTTGCCTTATATTCTCACAAATTATTGGATTTAAATAAGAAAAAACAAGACTCTTGTTTCAGTCTCTCTTATTCTAGACTTGGTGTGCCCTGGGTGTCTGACATCCTCATTCCATTCATGATTGCCATTCTTTCTAGGGGAGTCATTGCTTCAAATTATGTGTGGGTGTATGTCTGGGAGCTGAAGACATTCAACGTCCCCATCTAGTTGCAAATTTCGTTATGCATTTGGGGTTTAGCTATTCAGCTTTGCCAGCTTTGTGCCTCCTGCATAGGTCCAGGAGCCCCAAGGGTAGACTGATGTTTACTAGTGGAGTTAGCACAGACAAGTTTGAGCCTCTCATACCTGTCTCTAAAACAAGGGTAATAATACTCCAGAGAAGAAACTGAAATGATGTTTAAACTGAAATAATGAAATAACACACTCCATAAACTGCAAATTTGCTATTCAAAAGTAAGATATTATTACCATTTCTCAACTTCTCTAAGTCTGTGTCACATTGGTAAACTACAGATAGCGCCATCTTTTTCACTGATAGAATAAGGTTTCTGTGAGGACTCGTACATATATTATTATTATGACTATTACAAATGCGAGTTATCTTCCTTAGATTTATGCCTGTACCTCCTTGGGACACTGATCATTTTTTTTTTTCTGTTTCTATAAAGAGGAACAATATTCTCCTTCACAAATGGTACCTTTCAGCAGTTTCTCTTTAATTCTCAAACCTCGATGATTTCTAACAAAATGATCACAGTAGCTCCAAGGCACAGAAGATGCTGACAAGACCACCTTCTTCCCTGGAAACATCGGAATCAACATTTCACACAAACTGGCCAAAGTAGCACACAGCCGGGGCCAGAAAGACCACTGTGCAGGCAGATGTCCAGGCTTGGAGCAGCCACGGGCACAGAAACCCCTCTTCTAGCTCTGTAGGTAGAAGTTTGTTTATGGTTATCACCTTCCACAGAGTTTCCCAGATTTGCTTTCTTTTAATTAACCCAAATCAATCTCCAGTCAGCCATATGAAGGAACAAAGAGCTGTGCATTATGTCAGCAGTTAAATTTCTTTTTCCTTTGTTTATTTGTTTACTCTCTGTCTACCTCGCCCCCCATTAAAATGTAAACTCCATCAAACAAGAACTCTCTCTGTGGCTCAAGGGCCCGGCACAAGACCCAACATGCAGTAGGCACTCAACATCTGTAACCCTATTCCATCATCTTTTTCCTTGCACCAACATTTTCCTCTTATGGGAGACTGGGCTTTAGAATTTAAACCTAGGAAGAATTTTAAGAGATAATCTATTCCATGTACTTTTCAAATGGTTGTAGCACTGGAACTCTGTTTTTGATCACACTAAAGCCTGTGTGTGTGTATGTATGTGTGTGTGTGCATGTGTGTTTTAAATGCATAAACAAGAGGTTGAGACCTTGGAGTCCAATTGCATGACCCTCCTTCTTTCTTTTTTATCCCTTCCCTGAAAGTCTTAAAAACTATCTTGAGTTTAGGCTGGGCGCAGTGGCTCAGGCCTGTAATCCCAGCACTTTGGGAGGCCGAGGCGGGTGGATCACGAGGTCAGGAATTCGAGACCAGCCTGGCAAAAATGGTGAAACCCCATCTCTACTCAAAAAATACAAAAAATTAGCCAGACGTGGTATGGTGGGCCCCTGTAATCCCAGCTACTCAGGAGGCTGCGGCAGGAGAATCGCTTGAAACCGGAAGGCAGAGGTTGCAGTGAGATCGCGCCATTGCACTCCGGGAAACAAGGGTGAAAGTTCGTCAAAAGAAAAAAAAAAAAAACTATCTTGAGTTTAAAAGCCATTTATCTGTTCATTGACTTAACAAATATTTATTGTGAACACAAAATGTGCCAGGAACCACTAGGGCTTGGGATACTTGTGGTGAATAACACTGCCCAGGTTCTTGGTCTCATAGAGCTTACACTGAATGGAATGTAGGGAACAATGGGAAATGCACAAATAAACAAAGAATCAAAATAATTCACATAGTGATAAAAATTACGAAGAAAACAAAAACTCTGTAATGGGATAACATGATGGGAGATTGAGCAAGAGAAGGAGATCAGTCATGTGTGTCTCCTCTAGTTAGGGTAGACAAGCAGGTCTCTCCAAGAGGTGATATTTGAGCTGAATCCTGTACGACAAGAATAATGCAAAATGCTAGGGAATCCAATCCGTATGGGTTGCTGATGGGGAAATAAAGAGGCAAAGGAGGGATGACTGGCCCCAAGGTCATCCTGTTAGTCAAAGCCTGGACCAGAATAGGGGTCTCCTGTCACTCCACACTTATCATTGTAATATAATGGAGTTTTTCCTTAGTTTCTGTAATGGGCAGGTTCTTGTCTTCTGGCGCAAATTCCTTCAAAACTGATCTTCTTTCCCATATATTTTTATTTTATTTATTTATTTATTTTTTGAGACAGAGTCTTGCTCTGCTGCCCCGGCTGGAGTGCAGTGGCGCAATCTCGGCTCACGGCAACCTCTGCCTCATGGACTCAAGTGATTCCTCTGCCTCAATAGGATTACAGGTACCTGCCACTATGCCCAGCAAATTGATTTTTTATTTTTTAGTAGAGACAGGGTTTCACCATGTTGGCTAGGCTGGTCTTAGAACTCCTGACCTCAAGTGATCTGCCTGCCTCAGCCTCCCAAAGTGCTTGGATGGCAGGCATGAGCAACTGCCCAACCCTTTTCCGTACTCTTCAATGTATTTCTTCAATTCTTATTTATCTAACAAGTCACTCATGTAACCAACTTCTGTTCATATATATTAAAAATAATCAGGCCAACACGGTGCCTCACGCCTGTAATCCCAGCACTTTGGGAAGCCAAGGCAGGCGGATCACCTGAGGTCAGGAGTTCGAGACCAGCCGGGCCAATGTGGTGAAACCCCATCTCTATTAAAAATCCAAAAATTAGCCAGGTATGGTGGTGCACGCCTGTGGTCCCAGCTACTCAGGAGGCTGAGGCAGGAGAATCGCTTGAGTCCAGGAGGTAGAGGTTACAGTGAGCCAAGATCGCGCCACTGCATTCCAGCCTAGGTGACAGAGTGATATTCCATCTCAGAAAAAAAAAATAATAATAACAATAAAAAACAAAGCGTGTGTGTGTGTGTGTGTGTGTGTGATGGGAGCTTAAGGTATATTTCCTAAGCAAAGGTAAGACCTCATCTATTGGGAAATAAAGGCAACTTGACTTTCTTTATTTTAATATTTTTGAAAAGAAAATCCATGTTGCATAACACCAAGATATTTTCACCTAAAGTTCCAGAAAATCTTAACAGAAGAAATTCTAAGGTGTTTAGAGGTAACTGAAAAAAATGTCACTATCTTTATGGCTTCAACCTAACAATGAAGCTGAATGTGTCTACTCTCAGCTTGAATGAAATAAAATGGCAACCACAACCAAATGACCTTGTTCACTTTATGCTAGTAACATCTTCCTCTGTTGTTGAAAAAAAAAAAAATGCTCAGGCTGGCTCAGAGCCTAAGATGTGATCCACAGACACCCCACGCCACCCCCCAAGATTGTACGAGTCATAAAGAAGTGATTGGAAGAGCTGTGCTCTAACTGAATCAAGAGATAGGGAGGCAGAGAGGGGCCTGTGTTACCGTAAAAATTCTTTAGATTTAATATCTGTTTGGGAAAATTTTTCTTTGTTGGTTTGCTCTTAGGAGCAGATCCCGTACATTTCTTTTTTCCAGTTCTATTAAATCCCTAAACAGAGCTGAGTTTTAAGGGCTTAGGGCTGCCCTTGGGAAATAGGTGATTATACTCTCTGCTTAGGGTTTTAGTGATAAGAAAAAAAGAGGCAGTGGATTGAATTCCCCTCCCCCAGGCCAATTTCTCAGTGACTCTCTTTTATAGTTCCCCGTTAAAGCAGAGAGGTATTTAAAAAATGAAGTGGTGACACATATAAAATCCCATCTATCAATCTGCACTTTTCAATTGTTATGTGTATATGAGAAAGAGATAGACAAATAGATGGAGAGACGGATGTATATAGCTGAAAGACTAGTCAATTCCTTAGTAGGAGGCTCTACAGAATATTTTCCTTCTTTTTTTAATGTTTCATGTAATTATTTCACAAGGGGTAGTCGCTTGGGAATCCTTACCCTACAGAAATATTAGAAGTGTAATTGGGAGGATCTGGGGGGAAAAAAATCAGTATTCCCTCTAAAAATAAATTTAATGAATCAAACTCTACTCCTATAAATGTATTTCTTAAACTGGAACCCTAAGTTCCTCAGAATATGGCCAGATATAGACTGATTTGTTCATTACTTCTAGGAAGGGTATTCAACAATTAATATAGCTTGGCTCTCCCCCTTCCACCATGGCTGGACCTTGTCCCCCAGATATCTTCAGACCCTCCTCACTAGTACAAAACATTCCCAACTTTGTCACTGTTCCTTTCAATCCCTCCTCAATAAATATATGTAAGAAGAGGCTGAAATTTGAGAAACAAAATCAAAATATCAGGGAACCATGCAAAGTGTGTCATACCAAGAAGCCTTAAAAGTGATACAAGTCACATACCAAGTGCCACTTACTGTTTTTCCAAGAAGCAAAGTAAATATCAGAGAAGTTAAGGGACATGACTAAATTGCCCTACTAGGTAGTATCAGAGCCAGCACTAGGACCTTCAATACCCAATCCCCTGACCAGTACTCTCAAACAGTATCGCTACTAATAAGTATAATAAGTAGGTATAATATAGTATGACTATATCACTCCTTCTTTATTATTTGTTGTGAAGGCTAAGATGGAAAAAATGAGGGTGTTAGAGTAATTTCCTATCAAAAAGAGTGACAGAGTTTAGAAGCAGTGCTCTTAAAGATGGGAATGTGCTTACTTTTCCCCATCTGCTGTACCTGCTAACAAAGTCTTCTGTGACCTAGAAGATCGAATGCAATTACATTGCCCATATATATTTGCTATGCTGTTTGAGTCTCCCAAGGGCAGCATAACAGTACAAAGGGAGTGACATCTTTATGAGGTTAACCCTTTTCTATTTTAAGGGTAGACTACTGAAGGCAGATGTGTTCCATGGAGCGTAGCAAGAATGCTTGAAATTTGGTAGTTAGAAGGAATGACAGCATCATCCAGGAGGGAAAAAATTAATTGTTGTTTAGAGGAACAGTGATCTGAAGAAGCCTAGGAGAATGCTGATGCACATTAAGTGAATGTGAATTGACAAAGGGGGAACTTGTATGAATTATAATTCATTGAGAAGAGACAAAGAGAAAGCAGGGAAACTAATGTTTGTTAAGCTCTTCCATGTACCAGAAAAAACTGTAGGCTCATTCATAAACTGTATTATCTCATCTAATCCCCACAACCTTTCAAGATAGCCACTATTATCCTGAAAAGCAGAGTTATGAGGCTCAATGATGTTAAGTAACCAGTCCAAGATAACACAGCTAATGAAACAGAATCATTTTCCATGCTAAAATTTTCCAGCTCTGATTCCGTTAAATTTTGCTACTTACAAACCACCCCAAAAGTTAGTGGCTTAAAACAATGATGTAATATTTCTCATAATTCTGTGGATTGGCTGGGCAGTTCCTCTGCTGGTTTCACCTGGGCTCACTTGTGTGGCCACATTGAACTGGAAGATTGACTGGGTCCAAGATGGCCTCACTCGTGTGTGGGTAGTTGGTGCTGATTAGAGTTCGGGCACCTTGGTTCTCTGCATGTGGATGCTTATCTCCCAATTAGCTAGACTGGCTTCCTTACATGTTGGTCTCGGGCCAGTGTTCCAAGAGGGCTTCATAAAGGCCATCCTCAGAAGTAGCACCTGTCATTTCTATCACATGTTATTGGATAATGCAAGTCACGAGGCCAATCGAGATGCAAGGGGGAAAATAGCATCCATTTTTTGATGCAAGGAGTGGCAAAGTTACATTACAAAGGGGCATGTAGGGTGGAAGGGATCATTAAGATCATTTAAAAAGCAATCTACCAGCCAGGCATGGTGGCTGATACCTGGAATCCAGCACTTTGGGAGGCTGAGGTGGGCAGATCCTTTGAGCCCTGGAGTTTGAGACCAGCCTGGGCAACATGGCAAAACACTGTCTCAACAAAAAAATACTAAAATTAGTCAAGGGTGGTGGCGTGCACCTGCAGTCCCAGCTACTCAGGAGGCTGAGGGTGGGAGGATCGCTTGAGCCCAGGAGACAGAGGTTGCAGTAAGCAGAGATTGTGCAAACTGCACTCCAGCCTGGGTGACAGAGTGAGACCCTGTTTCAAAACAATAACAAACAAAAAAGACAATCTAACACAGGCTCTAAACTCCATGCTACTCCTACTACCAAAATATTAATAAAAATATCAAATTTCCCCTGTTCTTTTTATAGGTTTATTAAAAATCCTTAATCAAATGACTACTTTTTATAACCTGGAATAGATGTCAGGAAAACTTGGGTTCTAGTCCAAGATCTATTGCTATGGGTTCTTGGAAGCTTTCTCTTTAAAAAAAAAAAAACTAAAAATGAGCTTTAAGGCCAGGTGCAGTGCCTCACGCCTTTCTGGAGGCCAAGGTGGGTGGATCACTTGAGGTCAGGAGTTCGAGACCAGTCTGGCCAACATGGTGAAACCCCCTCTCTACTAAAAATACACAAAAAAAAAAAAAAAAAAAGAAAACAAAAAAGAAAAAAGAAAAAAATTAGCCGGGCATGATGGTGGGTGCCTGTAATCCCAGCTATTTAGCAGGCTGAGGCAGGGAATCATCACGAACCCGGGGAGGCCGGAGGTTGCAGTGGTAAGACTGTAGGCCATTGCACTCCAGCCTGGAGCCAAGAGTAAGACTCCATCTCAAAAAAAAAAAAAAAAAAAAAAAAAGCTTTTGGCCAGGTATGGTGGCTCATGCTGTAATCCCAGCACTGGGAGGCCAGGCAGGTGGATCAGGGTCGGGAGATCGAGACCATCCTGACTAACATGGGTGAAACCCGTCTCTGCAGAAAAATACAAAAATGGCAGGAAGTGAGGTGGTGGTAGCCTGTAGTCCCAGCTACTCGGGAGGCTGAACCCAGGAGGAGAATGGCATGAACCCAGGAGGCGGAGCTTGCAGTGAGCCGAGATCACGCCGCTGCACACTCCAGCCTGGGCGACAGAGCAAGATTCCATCTCAAAAAAAAAAAAAAGCTTTAATTTCTTCATCTATGAAAAGAGGATTTGGTCTGTCTTCTAAGGGCTCATACAACTTTATAAATTGTAGAATAGTGTCCTATTTTTAGACTAATATGAACTGGCCCTCTAGGGGGATGGACAGGATAGAGATGAGAGAAGGCTAGAAATGAGATGGCTTCTGTTTTGCAACTCACTCTCTTTCATTGCTCTGGGTGCAGAATTTGAGAGGTAAGGAGCAAACAGAACTCCTGCCCATATGTGGTTGTAATCTTACATGATCTGGCTGCTACTCTGTTTTCATTTATTATATGCTAAAGCAGCATGGGTCCTCCACCATTGTACCAAGGATTAAAGTACAAGTTGTCACTTTAAGGGCTTCTAGACCTGGTTAGACAAAACAATTCCCATGCAACACGCACTCACATTAGCTAAGCAGATCGGAGAGGTGAAAGGGCTCCTGAGCCAGTGTCTTCGTGAGGGAAATGCTTAGCTGGGAGCTCTCTCAGAAAGATATTGTTGCTAGTCTTTGGAAGATCAGGTTCCCAAGGAGAAAACTAATGTTTAATTTAGCACAAAGACAGCTCAGAGTCACTCTCTGGGGGACTGAGCCTGCAAACAGATCCACATGCAAAGAATCTAAGGGAGAAAAGGAAACTCTCTTGGGTGCAGTGGCTCCAGGAACTTGGGCCCAAACTTTACTAAACGGTTGCCTCTGTCTGTTGTTTCTGTCAGGAGGATAGCTCCTCTTTCCTGTTTACTCTCATGTCTGCACTTTGCACTTTAACACTTCCGCGAAACAACCAAATGGGATAATACACTAGCACATACTTTGTGCTGTCTGAAATTAAGTACTGTGGTGTGGCAATCAAATGTGCAAGCCTTAGCCGGTTTAGCAAGTATCAGAAACTTAGGTGAACAGAAACATCAACAACAACAAAAACTCTTATTTCTCAGCAGCTTAGCCAGAGAATGTTTTTATTTTTACATAATTTAGACTCCAGAGACCTCCAGAAATGAGCATTTTACACATAAGTAAGACACAGTACAGTACATATTGTATTCAATTAAGCTACCTCTTTGCACCCTGGTTACCAGGACTCTAAGAGATTATACTGTGTATCCAACAGACTCCCGGTAAGTTATTAGAGGTTGTAGCAGACTTTTGCCTTAACTAAATTTTCTTAGAAACAGACATGTAATTAACTTTCTACTGAAATCTATGAGAGCTACCTGAGGAGAACTCTGTCGTACAATGAGGCATTTAAGGTGTTGGGCTTCATGTGGGTGAGAGTTATTAGAGGGCTGGATAAGAATCACAAATATAACTCAGCCACATTTCTGACAAAAGATAAATTTTAAAGCAAAAATGTTAATGATTCCATGTTAATGTATGAATCTGCCAGAATGACTCACGAAGTAAGAGCACTGTTAGAAACAAAACAACCCAACTATGTTTGACACTACATTTCCTAAGCATTATTACCATCAAGAAAGGGGAGGAATCTCAGGTTAAATCACGGGGAGTAAGCAAGAGAAAAAAAAAAAAAAACAGATAAAAATTTTTGACTACATTCTCTGTTCTGAGTTTGGACAATAAATCCATCCTTGCCCAAATATAATCTACTAAAGAACAGACTATTTGTTTTCTAATCCTGTCACTTCATAGAAATATCATGCTTTCAATTAAGAATTATCATCACTAAAACTTGCTTTGAACCCTTGGCAACATCTTCCTCATGTTTTTTTTTTTTTTTTTTTTATGGGAAAGTGCACTTGAGGAGGTACTGAGTAAAGAAGGGATTCTGAGGTGAGAGCCACATCAAGGCATGGAAATTTCAACATGCTCCTGCTTAGGGTTGGAAAGAGGGCAAATCTGTGTTGCCTACTCATCTGCAGATGCAGTAAGTTAGCAACTTTAGCCAGGATCTGGCTTTCACAAGCATAAATTTAAATCTCCACAGTAGGGAGTTTCTAACCTTTTGTACCTCTAGGACCAAATTCACTTGAGAATTATTCATTAATTTCAATTAACAATTCAATTAAATTGGTTTGTCTATTCAGTTCCAATGATTCAAAACTCTCAATAGATGGTTTAAATTTCTCATTTACCTACTAAGCCCACACTTTACACTTGCTGGGTAACTGAATGGAAACCCAGACTGAATTCTAGAAGTAAGGAGTCAAGTGGACATTCACTCTACTCAACTTCTAGATTAGGAGTCCTAGAATCCTAGGATTGGAAGAGGTAGTACTTGGTCCCATTCTCAAGAAGGACACTATTTAACATTCTAGGGAGATGTAAATCTATCCCAGGTGATGTCTTCATATTCAACTATTAAGGGAACTGATAAATGATACTCTTCACTAACCATTTTAAGTAAACACTAAAAAGAAAAGCCATGCTCTTCCTCTAAATGTCTAAGGCATTACTGGAAACAGAATTCTGGGCTGGGAAACCTATGAATCTGATTCAGGTATGTTACTTCACACACTAATAGTAACAACTAGAATTTATTGAGCCTTTACGAGGTGCTAGGCAATTGCTTCATTTAATCAACAGCTCTAAGAAGTTAATTCTATTACTATCACTCCATTTCACAGTCGAGAAAACTGAGGCAAGGTAATTTAATTGACCTATCCAAGAAAACACAACTAAGTGGTAGAGGGGTGATTTGAAATCTGATCGTCTCACCTCAGAGTTAAGATCTCAGGCTCTTAACTGCCATGCTTCTTTGCCTCCTTATACAAGCCAACTGAAACAGTTCTATTTCTAACCCCACTCACCTCCCTTCTACACTGTAAATTCAAAGAAGGCAAATGGTATACTGAAGTGTCCATCAATGTATTCCTGGCACAGTTCATGGCACAGAAGAGCTGTACAAAGATTATTTACTGAATTAATGATATTTTCCCAAACTCTAAAAAGGACCCATGCATACAATCTTGATGTAAGAGTTTAAAACCTTTGTTAAAACATTAAGACCTTTGGAGAGCTATGGCATGTGTCAGTATTGTCATTTGCCCATTTTCATGTCCATTCCTTCAGTAATTTGGCTATGGTAGGGTCCAGCTTTCTAATTGTCCTCAGCCTGTGGAGAATATGTGAACTTCTCTCTTCATGTCCTCTATAGGGAAGTGGAATAGCCTTTGCTCTTTTACCTGTTTCTCACAAATGTGTAGGCAAAGGTTGAAGCTGGTCAATAGCCCACTAACTACCGTCAGCATCCCAAGCATCATGCCATGAATCAGGGAGAAAGGAGATGTTGGTTTTTCTCCTTTGCCATCTTTCCTTAGGGTCCCTTACCTTTGCCTTGTAAACAAGAACCAAATGGGGGAAACTGGTATCCAACTGGACCTTAAGACAAGTAAAAAATTTGTAACACATCTATTTACAAGCAAAGAAATAAGTACATCTCAAAGACCATCTATAATAATGCTTTTCTCATGAATTTTTGTTCATGATTTTTTTAATAATGAGAAGATCTTTTCCACATTAGTATACAGGCAGACTCATTTGTTGGGAAGACTTATTTACACATCAAGAGAGTATATACACGTTTACCAACAGGGCAATTCTTGTTTGCACTGGAAGGCCCAGTGAACCTAAGAAGCGAGGTATAGCTTGGTCTGCTTCTTTTACTTCCTCTTCTGCATCTAGCTAGTGTGCTTTAAAACTATCTCCTTTTAGTGTCAAAGGGCATGTCACGCAGTATATAACTCACCATGAATGGGAGAAGTGTGTAAATAGCAAGGCATTAAGCAGCTCAAGGGACTTGAAGATAGGTAGTGCAGAGCACTTAGGCAATGCGCTATGAGAAGAGGCTGCTGGAGGGGAAATGTAATACTTGTCTTCAAGTATATGAAGGATTATTATTGCATCATAGCTGCTGATTCCTCGGAGCCGTCCTTGCTCTACCGTTTTCCAGGGCTTCTGATTTGCTCTTACCAGACCTCCAGGCCCTCCAGGATGTGGATCAATCTCATTTATCCCCCTCAGTACTCATGTCCAACCACATTCAGTCAAGCTCTGCTCTCTGTTCCCCAAACACTTAACTTACATGCCTGCACTCAGCGACCCCAATCCCACATTTCTGTATTTTCTCCCTCTTCTCAGGCCCTGCTGGTGACGCATGTTCTCATATAGCTATCCCTGGCCTATATTTGAATCTCTCTACTACCAACTACTAGCGGTACTCATGTTTGGAGCACCTACTATGTATCAGGCACTATGCTGACTGTTTTGCTAAATAACTTTAGCTGTTTTTTGCAGATGAAGACACTGATGCCAAGAAAATAACAAAAGTATTTTCTCATATTCATACAGCTAGTAGGTATAATATAGAGACCTGAATATGGGTCTAACTATAAAATCTATGCATTAAATTATTCCATTTACTCTAAGCTTCAGTTTCCTTATATGTAAAATGGGACAAATGTTGATTACTCACCTGCTTTTTGCAGGCATTACATAAAATAGGTAATTAAAAAGCCTTGCACATTTTAGGACTCAGTGAATATTTATTCCTCTCTTCCTCTGATTTTTCTGTATCAGTTTTGGTCCATTCTATCTGGTTAGTACTTTTCCTGTTACTTTATTGAAGTGGTCTTTCATTCCATTAGGCTGTAAGTAAGCAGGGACTATGTCTTTAGCTGTATTTCTCCTTATCCTCCCAGGAAGCCTGCTGGAGTGTGACGGAAATTAGCATGAAAATGCAAAAGAAAAAATTTCGAATTGGTTTCACTAAACATTGCCCTGCCTATGAACATAAACATATATAAGGGTCTGGATTAAAGAACAAGAAAGCGGTAGAATCCATTCAGAAAGGCTTAGCTGCCATGCACAGCAGAACTGGGTGACTGTTTTCAGATTCCCTTTCAGGCCTTCTTAGATTAAATAACAGTGCTAAACACAAACACAAACAACAACAACAAAAAAACAAAAACAGCTAATTATGGCCACTCTCTTAGGCATATTTAATTGCTATGTCTAAGAATATCTGAAAGCCCATATTTAAACATATTGGTATTTAAAAATGTTTATAATACAGAAGCCGTAAGTGATTAAACATTAAGATTTAGAAACATTTGATGAACATCACCTACCAATATTATTTCAAAGAAAGCACACGCCTTCTATAAACAAACATTGACCTAAACAAGCAAGATATCTTGGTTTATATAATAACATCACCTTGATGTCAAAGAAAGGTTTTTATCAATTTTTGGTAAAGTATTATACTAACTCTTTTCTCCACTTGAACCCTTTTGCCTTTGTGAGATCTTATAATTATATTTACTTGAAATAAGTGGTAGGAAGGTCCTAGATAGATAAGAATTCTCCTTTTTTTTTTTTTTTAAACTTTGTTCTAGAAAACAACAAAAATAGGTCAGTTTTTAAGGAAATGATGGCTGCATACATAAATAATATAAACACTCCTATCACTGTCCTGGGAGGACATTTATCACGTAGACAGCCATAGACACCCAGATCTGGCCTCCCACTTACAGCTCTCAACTTTTTAATTGTCAATTGGAAACTTGATTATTATCAGTTAAAAATAACCAGGGTACTCTGGCAATGATTTAACTTGTTTGACTTTCTTAAGCTAACAATTAACATTTTAGACTATTGTTGACAAAATATTTAACTTTCCCATGCATGTCTGTAAACAACTTTTCTAATATTCCTTAGATGTTCTGGGGGACACACCTTTCCAAAGCTTCCCAGGTCTGTGCAGAGGCCTGTAAAGTAGATGCATTCAAAGACTCCAAAGACTTTCATAGCATTGCACTAGGATTTCCTGGGACTTTCAGGAACACTTAAGTATACGGATATGTCAGTCTTATCTTGACAGCACGAAATTTGAAATGCCAATCCCTCTATTTACAATAAGAGCTATTTCATCATTTAAAACAGACAGCTGAAAGCTGAGTATACATTTAACCCCTAGAAAAACTGGTATTATCATTCATTGTTTAGAAGTTTATTACTAGTAGTAAGTTTATTACAACTAACACTAGTATTGCATTTTGGCAGTGCTTAAGTTTTTCTAAAGCTTGTTCAGAAAAACACACTCATTTGCTTCTCTCAACAAGCTGGGGCAGCATGATTGTCCTCTCTGTTCCACAGATGACTGCTAAGTGACTTGTCCTAGGTAACCCAGATGGTGATCCAGCAGGCACAAAACCAAGGGATGTAGGCTCCTTGTCTGATCTGTTTTCTTTCCTCCACATGACATTAGAGAAAAGATAATCTCTGAAGCCAGAGATGACATGGAACCACTTATCTTCTCATCCTAGCAATACAATCTATGCAACAGAAAAAGAGCTTGTCTCAGGCAAAAGGGAAAGATTAATAATGTACCACAGAAGCTCTAAACCTTACTGTTCCATGGACCAGCAATTATTCAGTTTTACAGTTCATTCAAAGATTCAAACATACTTCACCAGAAAATGAGTTAGTGCCTAAAGTCTGCTCCAAGTGGTTAAAAATGCAGATATGCTCAAAGCCCTATAATCCGGGCCCTCTGAAAAGTCCTGTTCCTGCAGTCTCTGCAGCACTGGGGCTTCCCCTGAACTTGTACTTGAGCTAAATGAAGAAATTGGCTGAGTAAGGGCTGTAGAATTAGGCTCTCAATGTGGACAGAATTAGAACTGGCTTGGAGGTTATTCTTGCATTGTTTTTGAAACTTAAGGCTATTGAAAGGATTCAGACATTATATATTCCTTGCTGTATAACACCCATGAAAGTCAACATTATCCCACCAAACAGAAGTTGTCCTTTCACCTTCATTCAACAAATATTACCCACTGTCTTCAAGGCATTGTACTAGAAAGTATGCAGGATACAAAGCTTTCATCTGAGGACACAGCACATATTTGATTTTAGATGATCAATATTCTCTCCCTTTCTCCAAAAGACATTTATGACCACTTATGGCATACGAATTAACTCTTAAAGTTACACATTCAACACACCCAAGCCACATAAATCCGGTTATGGACACAGTAGCAATAAAATTAAGAAAAAATTCTGACACCCTGAACAAAGGCCCTTTTAAAATTAATAGCATATCTGAAAATAAGAGGAGCCTGAGTAAAGTAAGACTTGCCCATGTAATGGGCTTGGTGAATCACTTCCAAATGCCCAGGCCTCCCTTTGGACACAATGTTATCAGGTTAATACAGCACTTGCATCACCATCTCTGAGTACCGTGCTGAGTAACAACAGGCCAAATTTAGAAGCTAAAATGGAGAGGGAATTTCCAAAAACCCGTGCAATGCCACATATTTTCAATGAAAAGCAACTACTAGAAATATACTATCTATCCCTTGCCCTCCTAACTTACACTGTGCCTCTCTGCATTATCACTACACCTGGAAATGGAGCTCCTCTAAGGGAATGTCTCAGGAGATGGCTGGTGGTTAGAAGACAGAAAGAGTCCCTCCTAGGACAGGGGTAGCACAGCAGCCAGCTCTGGCTTCTGCAGCAGTAAGCTTTCAGTCGGGAAGGGCCAGGCACTGCTCCCTTACTTCCCTCCCAGCATGGGTATTGCTACTGTAAAGTTACAATGACCACTAAAGTTGGTTTCATTTCCCATCATGAAACACTCCAGAAAAAAAAGGCTGCCTTAGCTTACTTCCAAGTTGGACAAAAGCAGAAGCTCAAAGAACAAGGCCAGAGGCAAACATGCCACCTTTCCTTCAGAGGCTGGGCTCTGAAGGCCACAAGGGAAGCCCACTTTGGCTCTTCACGGCCCCCTCCGGTCCTGGCACCCAGGCCAGAGATCAGTCTTCTCTGCTCAGGGTTGGGCTGGGTGCCTCACTCGCGGTTCCATCCCCAGAAACACTTACCAGGAGACTGTGAAGCACACAAAGCCGCATTATTGGGAGACTTGCAGACAGATTATAAATTTACTGGGGACAATCAAGGCATTTAGATACTTTTGGCTGCAGATGCTGGTGACACACACATACATACAAACCTCATTCTTCTCTCCATTTGAGCAATTCTTTACCCCCCTCCTTTACCCTAACATCTTTTTTTCACAAAACAACCTCCCACTGCTTTCCTAGGGAATTCCAGGGAGAAGTGGGAATAGAGCAGGTGGTAGAAAAGGATATTAGGCTTTGAAGCTTTAATATAACCCCACAAGCTAATGCTATTCAAAGGTAAAACTGTAAACCCTGTGCAATTTAACTGTTGGTGGTTATTTTTCATCTGGAGCTGACGTCAAGGAGTCCCATTTCTAGGTAGCCCCAGTAAATGTGTTCATGGTTGGGGAGGAAAGCACCATTCTACTCCCCAGAGGTTCCCAGAGCCTTCATCACCACGGACCCAGGCAAGGGATTAAGGGAAGCCAGAAAGAGCCATCCTGAGCGCCTGGCCAGAGGATGTCCTCTCCCGAGAGCTCAATATCAGGCTCCTTTGGAGGAGCAGTTAGACACAATAGCACCATCTCCTTTGGGCTTTTTGAGTACTTTGGGGCTTGCATGGCCATTTCCTGTTGCTTTTGCTAGGGCTGACCTGGGTAAACTGGAGCAGACATAGAATCCAGAAGCCCCATGGAGCTCCAAAAGGGAGGAAACCTGCAGGGCCACAGGGCAGGGTTCCACCTTCCACAAGAGGCCACTGGCCCAGCAGCTTCGGGGGAAGCCTGTAAACAGCGGGCAGTCACCTGACCAGGACTGGCACTGAGAATCAATGATCCAAGGGATTCTCCTCTGGGATGGGGTGTGTCTGCGCCTCTGGGGAAGAACTTCCAGCCAGAAACTTAATCAGAACTTTTGGGTTTGATATCCTGTCACCAGGAGTGGCTGAAGACAGGTATTTCCTAGGAAGATGATCTGTGTAAATAGCTGCTTCGTGCCTGTCCACTTAACAAATGCTAGAAGTGAGCGTTACTGGATTGGACGGGAGTGCTTGGGAAAAGAATCGAGATGTCGCTCAGGGGTGAGGGAGTCTAGAGGGCATCAGAGAGTAGGCCTCTTAAGAAACAGTGCCTCCCTAGTTTCTCTTTGGGATATTTTCCGCAAATTTTGTTTTTGACTGAGGGGACATTCGGGGAATTTGCTCTTTGTTACAGCTTGCCATTTATGTTCTCTTAAGTGAAGAAGAAGGGGTCACTTCAAAAGGGAGAGGGGAAATGGGGCAAGAGAAAAAGGCTTTGATAAAGGTCAGCTGGGCTGATAAATGCTTTGGGGCTGCAAAATGGCTTGGAGGCCTAATCAGGGTTGGCTGGCCAAAGCCGGAGGATCCATGAGATAGAACCTTCCTCAGTGGCTCAGATCTTGCCAGCTGGTAGCCTCTTCTTTTACAAGCTGTGGACCCCAGAGAGCCTCTGGAAAACTTGGGCGTCTTATCAGTTAAGGAATAGCCTATAAGTGAAGGAAATCTCAGGGGTGAGCACCAACAGAACATGATGAGTAGGCGCATGAAACCACCCAAACAACACACCCAATGGCCTTTGAGGTAGTCAGGTGACATCTTGGCCTTCTTCACTGCCATCCACTCTACCTTAGGCCAAAGCAACCTCTACCCTCACAAAAGGCCACAGGACCACAGCCAGAACCATGAGAAAGCCAGGTGCTTACCGCAATCAGGGCTGAGTTCCTCTGGTCCCCTGGGGTTGAAGCAGGTGGCTGCTGCTCTCCGTTTATCCCACCACTGCCACCATTATTGCTACTGTTCAGCAGGTGCTGCTGGTGGTGATGGTGATAGTCTGGTGGGGGCGGTGGGGCTGCTGTTGCTGCTGCTTGGGAGGCCGCAGGAGGGGCAGCAGGGGGCGGTGGAGGGGCTGTAGTGGTGGCAGCAGTGGCGGTGGCCTTGGTGTGTTTGCCAGCCTTCCTTGCCCCCTGGCCATGCTGTACAAGGCTCAGGAGTTGCAAGGTGCTCTCTCTTTCCCGGTCTGAGCTCTCGGCCCTACCTCGTTCATAGCGTCCTTCACAGCTCAGGTGGTGTTGGCGGCAGACAGCGATCCGAGCCCGGAGGCGCTCCACGATAGCACTGTGCACTCTCGGGGTGACTGAGCCCCCTCCAAGGAGCCCCGCCCCAGAGGCCCCCCCTAGCCCTCCTGCGGGGGCCTGCGGGGGCGCTGTGTCCCCCATCTTACTGGACACAATGATTGCTGCCTCTGGGATGGTGAGGTGGAAAGAGGCTACTGCTGGCTATTGCAGGCAAGTCTGTTTTTGACAATGTGAGCTCAGTGTTCAGGGCCACATGAATAGAGGTCTTCAGAGGTTGTGGGGGAGCCGTGGAGAAGGTGTGGGGGAGGGGAGTTAGTAAAAAGAGGGTGGGGAGAAAGAATAGAAATCAATTGGGGGGAGGATAAGTTGGAAACAAACCCTGATTAACTTACTCTAATTGCATTTGACAGCTCTGGAGAAGTTGGACAGAGTTGGTGGATTTTTTTTCCCCCACCAAGCTGATAAGAGCCACTAGGTACTTCGTAAACACACGATCTGGGGGTTAGATCAAGAATTCAGGGATTGTCCAGCAAGAGACAGAAACACACAGCAAAAGGAATTGAGAGAGGTATTAATAGAGAGGACTCCCCCTCACCTAGTTGTTTCCGACAATTCTTTATGGGGATGTTTCTGCAGAGAAACACATTTCTACCATGTCTATGTAACCGGCAGCCTTGACTTTTCCTCAGGTTAAATAAAAAACCAAAACAAAACAAAACAGTGCTGCTTCAGAAGATGTTTAAGTCACTGTTCAAAATGTGCAAAAATCAAGGGAGAATGTCTTTTGGCTTTTAATTTTTCCTCCCTTTCCTTTCGCTCCGGTGTTTTCTCCTCTTTGGGGATACTGTAGGATGTTGTCTTCTCCCAAAAGAGGGAGACAGCTTTTCAACTGTTAACAATGTCAGTAATTGGACTTTTGGACCATGCTTTTTTCTTCAGCTAATCCAATCACCAGTAAAATCCTCACTCCCTCTAAGGTTTCCTAGCCTTAAATGAAAAGCAATCTTAAGTCGCTAGCCACTGAGAGAGATCCTTCAACACATTTTTTTCTTTCCCGCTTACGTTTCTATTCCTCACCCCCGGCTCTATTCTAATACAGTATCAAGAGAGACAAACTCTTCCGAGAGTAATTTACAAACGATGGTCAAACTTACAAACTTCCAGCAAATTGCACCGAGTCATGTCCAGCCACTTTTCTGTCCACTTTTGTACATTCCATCCCCGGCCAGTGGATCTGAGGGTCTGGACTCGCAATAAGCAATGTGGTTCTATCGCCTGTATTCGCTCCGCTTTATGGATTTAAAAAAAAAAAAAAAAAAGTAGCTTGAATTTTCCTTTCTCTTTCTCGTCTGTTGTTAGCCGCTTTGCTGACACTGGCTCCCGCCCGGAGTCACGGCGATACACAGGCTTTCATTGTGCTCCGATAGGAGAGGGAGAGAAAGAGAGAGAGTGAGACAGAGAGGGAGAAAGAGAGAGCCAGCAAGCTGCAGATGGGGGGGGGGGGGCGGGGAGAGGGCGGGAGAGCTCGTTCGAGGCTCCCTGGTGGAAGGCTGGTGCCACTGCGCGAGTGAGTAATCGCAGCCAGGCACCGGGGAAAGGGGAACGCAGAGGGCCTCCCAGTGGCTGAAGAGGTAAATCCCAAGGCCTGCGCATCTCAGCTGCCCTCGCTCAGCTCAGCCTCAGACTCCGTTAAGTGGGGAAGGCTGGGGAAATTCCCCAGCCTCTACACAACCATTTCACCAGCTCTAAATGTTTAAGAAATTCCGGGCCAGGAATGTGTTTTCTCTTTCAGCCCTACATTACGCCCTCCTGAGGATATAATTTTCATTTTTCAATATATTGTAAATGACACCACTGAGCAACCTAGCACGAGCTATGTGAGCACCGAGGAAATGTTCATTAATAGAATAAGGAAGATATGAATGTGTGTGTTGATGGCGGAAGGGATTGCGAGTGGAGAGGAGAAGTAATCACATTGTTAGCTCCTAAAGGGCAGGCAGGTGTAGCGTTTGTCTGCCTGCCTGCCCATTTGTGTGTCTCTGGATAAGTGAGTCTGGGTGATCACAGGCAAATCAGTTGGAATAAATAAAATATTTTATGAGAATGATACCATTAGCGATACCAGTTCTAGAAAAAAAAGGTTTTTATTTGACAATGCATGACTGCCTATGAAAAACCAAATATAAGACCTGAGGTATCCTTAGCTACCTGGTGCACATGTACAATGAGGAAAGTCAATGTGTAGCAGCTGAGTTTCAAAAAGTTTTTTTGTTTGTTTTTTTAAATGGAGTCTTGTTATGTTGCCCAGGCTGGAATTGAACTCCTGGGCCCAAGTGTTCCTCCCACTTGAGCCTCTTGAGTAGCTGGAACTACAGGTACTCACCACTACTGCACCTGGCTCTGAGTTTCAAGAAGTTTAATAATAGAAACCAAATAGATCTCACACAGATCATTGTCCCCTCATTTTCAAGTGATCCAACCTTTAAAATATCCAATCTTGGCCAGGCACGGTGGCTCACGCCTGTAATCCCAGCACTTTGGGAGGCTGAAGCAGGCGGATTACCTGAGGTCAAGAGTTCAAGACCAGCCTGGCCAACATGGTGAAACCCTGTCTCTACTAAAACTACAAAAATGAGCTGGGCGTGATGTCATATGCCCGTAATCCCAGCTACTCGGGAGGCTGAGATGGGAGACTTGCTTGAACCCAGGAGGCAGAGGTTGCAGTGAGCTGAGATCACGCCACTGCACTCCAACCTGGGCGACAGTGCGAGTCTCTGTCTCAAAACAAAAAAAAAAAGCCCAATCTTATTATGGATTGTGCTTGTTGTTTTCAGTTATGAAGATTAAATTAAGGTGAGCACAATACTGCAACAGTTAGGACGAAAAATATTCTGGGTATCCTAATTTGGAAGTCATTTAGATTTGAGGTCTCAAATAATACACCTTCAATAATTTAAGTAAACTCTGGCATTTCATTAATATGGTCCTGTTTCAAACTGAGCTATGGAGAGAAATCGGCAAAATCAAGGCAAACATCTCAATACTGGATTTATTTGCAATTTAGTTCCCTATAGGTTAGCCTACTTTAGTCCATTTTATTTTCACCAATCCTGTTAGCTTGAAAATAGGGACAAATACAGTCAGTTTTTTCTTGTTTTTTGTTTTTTTTAAGACCTAGTCTCGCTGTGTCACCCAGGCTGGAGTGCAGTGGCGCGATCTGAACTCACTGCAACCTCCACCTCCCAGGTTCAAGTGATTCTCCTGCCTCACCGTCCCAAAAAGCTGGGATTACAGGCGCGCGCCACCACGCCCGGCTAATTTTTTGTAGTTTTAGTAGAGAGGGGGTTTCACTATGTTAGCCAGGATGGTCTCAATCTCCTGACCTTGTGATCCACCCACCCTGGCCTCCCAAAGTGCTGGGATCACAGGCGTGAGCCACTGCACCCAGCCTTCATTGGAACATACTTCTATCTCTATCTGTTCCTTCCAAGGCTAAGTTCCTCACTATTCAAGAGAAAAGCAGAAATATGTATTTGTTAGATAAGGAGAATTTGAATGGAGAACTGTCATGAGGTGTCATTAAAGAGGACAAAAATAAAAAACTTTTATTTTTAAAAGTTTAGTTTTAAAAAGTTATCTTTATCAGACAATATTTTCTTTATACTATAATGAATATTTTACATTCGGCATGAAAGAAACATGTAATATTTAAACTGAAACCATTCCATTCACTCTGTAGCCCTTCAGTAACATGGGATTTGATTAATAACATGCAGTCCTTAGTCAAATCAGCTATTACTAAATGATGTAAACTTTACTTTGCTAGACATGGACATATCCTAAATTGTGAAGCAGGAATTTAATATTCATATTATATTCCAGTGGCGTAGGACACTTCTTTGGAGGGTCTTTTTTTGTACACATTTACCCTTAAATAGACATTTAATTTTAAGTTGACATTATCATCAACATTTTCATTTCTGTTCTCATCAGTTACAATTAAAAAATTACTTTTATAGCCACAGCACGTCTCATATATTATCCCTCTTAATCCACAAACAATCCTGAAAGATACTATAAGCCCATTTATAAATGAGAAAAACTAAGCCTCATGAAAATTAAAGTACTTGCTCTGGTTCACATAACTAGGAAGTAACAGACGAGAACTCTAATTCAAGACTGATTTCATGGTGTAAGGAAGGTGTCCAGTTTCAATTTTCTGCATATGGCTAGCCAATTCTCCCAGCATAATTTATTTAGTAGGGAATCTTTCCTCACTTGGGTGTTTTTGTCAGGTTTGTGGAAGATCAGAGGGTTGTGGGTGGGTGGTCGTATTTCTGAGTTCTCTATTCTGTTTGATCTATGTGTCTGTTCTTCTACCAGTACCATGCTGTTTTGGTTACTGTGCCTTGTAGTATAGTTTGAAGTTGGGTAGCATGAGGCCTCCAGCCTTTTTTTTTTTTTTTTTTGCTTAGGATTGTGTTGGCTATTCAGGCTCTTTTTTGGTTCCATATGAATTTTAAAATAGTTTTTTCTAATTCTGTGAAGAATGTTAATGGTAGTTTAATGGGAATAGCATTGAATCTATAAGTTACTTTGGGCAGTATGGCCATTTTCACGATATTGATTCTTTCTATCCATGAGCATGGATTCCATTTGTGTCCTCTGATTTCTTTGAGCAGTAGTTTGTAGTTCTCCTTGAAGAGGTCTTTCACTTCCCTTGTTAGCCATATTCCTAGGTATTTTATTCTTTGTGTAGCAATTGTGAATGGGAGTTCATTCATGATTTGGCTCTCTGCTTGCCTGTTGTTGGTGTATAGGAATGCCAGCAATCTTTGCACTTTTATTTTGTATTCTGAGACTTTGCTTAAGTTGCTTATCAGCTTAAGAAGATTTGGGGCTGAGACAGTGGGGTTTTCTAGACATAGAATCATGTCATCTGCAAACAAAGATAATTTGACTTCCTTTCTTCCTATTTGAATACTCTTTATTTCTTTCTCTTGTCTGATTGCCCTGGCCAGAACTTCCAATACTATATTGAACAGGAGTGGTGAACTCTAGATGGATTAAAGACTTAAATGTAAAATCCCAAACTATAAAAACCCTAGAAGAAAATCTAGGCAATACTATTCAGGACATAGGCACGGGCAAAGAGTTCATGATGAAAACACCAAAAGCAATTGCAAAAAAGCAAAACTTGAAAAATGGGATCTAATTAACTAAAGAGCTTTTGCATAGCAAAATAAACTGTCATCAGAGTAAGCAGACGACCTACAGAATGGGAGAAAATTTTTGCACTCTATCCATCTGACAAAGGTCTAATAACCAGAGTCTACAAGGAACATAAACAAATTTATAAGAATAAAACAAACAACCCCATTAAAAAGTGGGCAAAGGACATGAACAGACACTCCTCAAAAGAAGACATTTATGCAGCCAACAAACATACAAAAAAACCCAACATCGCTGATCATTAGAGAAATGCAAATCCAGACCACAATGAGATACTATCTCATGCCAATCAGAATGGCTATTACGTAAAAGCAACAAACAAACAAACAAAAAACCCCAAAACAAAAATGACAGATGCTGGTGAGGTTGTGGAGAAAAAAGGAATGCTTTTTTAATTTTTGGTGTAAATTAGTTCAATCATTGTGGAAGACAGTATGGTGACTCCTCAAAGACCTAGAGGCAGAAATACC
Source organism: Papio anubis (assembly GCF_008728515.1). Classification (NCBI taxonomy): domain Eukaryota; kingdom Metazoa; phylum Chordata; class Mammalia; order Primates; family Cercopithecidae; genus Papio; species Papio anubis. The sequence continues at coordinate 38,079,789 of NC_044987.1, read as the reverse complement.
ATTTGACCCAGCAATCCCATAACTGGGTATATACCCAAAGGAATAGAAATCATTCTGTTATAAAGAGATGTGCACATGTATGTTCACTGCAGCACTATTCCCAATAGCAAAGACATGGAATCAACCTAAATGTCCATCAATGATAGACTGGATAAAGAAAATGTGGTACACATACACCAGGGAATACTATGCAGCCATAAAAAGAAATGAGATCATGGCCTTTTCAGGGACATGGATGGAGTTGGAAGCCATTTCCCTCAGCAAACTAATGCAGGAATAGAAAACCAAACATCACACCATCTCACTTATAAGTGGGAGCTGAATGATGAGAACATATGGACACATGGTGGGGAACAACACACACTGGAGCCTGTTGGTGGTTGGGTTGGGGAATGGGGGGCATTAGGAAGAATAGCTAATGGATGCTGGGCTTAAAACCTAGGTGATGAGATGATCTGTGCAGCAAACCACCATGGCACACGTTTACCTATGTAACAAACCTACACATCCTACACATGTACCCCGGAAGTTAAAATAAAAGTTGAAGAAGAAAGACTGACTTCAACCTTAATCACTAGTCTGGCTGCCTCAATAGCAAGTATGAAAGGAGTTATGGGGGAGCCAAACTATCTTCAAAGTAACTCAAAGCTGCTCAAAGACTGCAGTTTAATTATCCCTCAGTGAACACTCTGGAGTATAAGTAAGCCCTGTAATACCTCCTAGGAATGAGTACTATGTAGATCTACTCATCTGAGTATGAGCAGAGAAGTCAGGAAATACGGCCAATTGCATCCAACCGCCTGTACAATAGACATTTCTTTTCCCTTGTGTTTTCTGGTCTTATGGTTTTGTTCCCTGTCTTCATAACCCTAAAGCTTCTGTATAGCTCTGTGATTTTTTTCTAGAATTTCTTCCCTTTCACTTGTCCATTTCTGTCTTCCTCATCATCTCTGCTATCAATAGCTACCTAAAACTAAAGCACCTAACGCTGTAGTAATAAATGGCCAAATCTAAAAAGTTTATAGTCATGTGAAATGGTATGTGAAATAAGTGAGCTTAAAAACTGTTTTTGTAATTAGCTGGGCGTGGTGGTGCACGCCTGTAGTCCCAGCTACTCGGGACGCTGAAGCAGGGGAATCAGTTAACCGCGGGAGGTGGAGGTTGCAGTGAGATCGCGCCACTGCATTCCAGCCTAGCGGCAGAGTGAGGCTACGTCACAAAAAAACAAAAACAAAAACAAAAAACTGTTTTTGTGTTGTTATTGAATCAATGATATTGATGGTGATGATGATGATAATGATAAAATAATATGTCCTAATATCTGTAAAGGTTAATTCTATTTTTCAACATTTCCATTTTCTTATGAACTACTTGCTTTTTACCCCCTAATACATGTTAATTCTCACTTCCTAACAGCCTATTTGCCTTTCTTTTGATGTTACCACAACCTAAAAGCCTCTTGTATTTTCCAGATTCCTACAAAGTAGCATGCTTGGTTGCAGTGACCTTAGACATCAGACAAACTACCTATAAGCATTTTATGATCAACAGGGAGCTGTTCCAATAGGAAAAGTGCTTCAAGCCAGCAAGACAGTTGATCCAGATAAGTCCTTGGAATTATTAGTACCTTAATTTACAAATTAACTGCATGCTGTTAAAAGTAAGAGATGTATTTTAAGATTACTCTTCAGTCATCTCAAGCTTGTTTGTAATGTTCCATATGATAATTTATGCTTCTAGGTAATTGGAGATACTTTAGAGATCATTTTTTTTTCATTTCTTCTGGCCTTCCTTTTTATAAATCATTTGTGATCTTTTACCATTCCTCCTTGACTATCACTTCTAACTCTGCCTTGCTTATTTTAGGGGACACTGTCCCTTCATCTTCACCTTTCAATAACGGCTTTATTTTTACTCCCTGGAATTTAGTTAAGAATTATTTTCTCATATGCCAGGGAAATATGAATAAGAATACAGATATGTAGGGATGTAGGGCAGGCACGGTGGCTCATGCCTGTAATCACATCACTCTGAGAAGCTGAGGTGGGTGGATCACCTGAAGTCAGGAGTTCAAGACCAGCCTGGACAACATGATGAAACCCCATCTCTACTAAAAAATACAAAATTAGCCAGGTGTAGTGATGCATGCCTGTAATCCCAGCTACTCAGGAGGCTGAGGTGGGAGAATCACTTGAACCCAGGAGGCACAGGTTGCAGTGAGTAGAGATCATGCCATTGCACGCCAGCCTGGGTGAAACTCCATCTCAAAAAAAAAAAAAAAAAAACCAGATATGTGAAATTTCCATTTCACAATGTTTGAAAGAGGTATGCACTCCTCATTAAACATTAAACATCAGCATCAGTACTTTCACCACATTGTGAGTTCTTTCCACCCCATTTGTTTACAATAATAATATGGATAATTTCAGGAAATGAATTGTAGAAAATATTAACTAATTTCCATATATGAGCTTAACGTAGCTTTTTATGGATACGTACATTACGGTCCATGCTATGAGTCACATAATAGATGAATCCAAGTTCAACCAATACTTCCATTAAGAAAAAAGTATCTAAAGTTCCACAGTAGAATAGATCCTACTAGAACATCACTTTTAAGAATTAAAAATACAGAACAGACAGGGTTCATTTGTTCACTCTGCAACCATTTTACTTTATTACTTTATGGGAAAATTTAGATGTGCAAAGCAATGCAGATACCAAAATATGCTTTCCAAGTGCTTCTGGCTGAGTTTGTCTCTTTTAGCAGTTCTGACCCTAAGATATATACTTATATGGAAAAAGCTATGGATAAAAATAAATAAAATACATCTTAATCATCCACATATAGACAAAATTGAATAAAAAAGTAAGAACATTACAAAGCATGAAAATGTATATAAAATTATTCCTGAATGTGAGGGTTGAAAGACTCTGGAGGCCTGAAATCTATTTGAAAGAGAAACTTTCAAGAAAAGGAAAAAAGCATTCCTCTACTTCGAATAGATATGCTATGATCTGATTCTGAAGCAAGGGGATTGAACTGAATGATATATTGAGGTTTCTTCCATGGTCCACTGATTCAGATGATAGCAGTAAAAAATATATCAGTGAAAATCATTTAATACTGTAAAAGGACAGGAATTCAGTAAAACTACATGTAAATATTAGTCTAAATACATTTTTAAAATACAACATATTTTGACTGAACTGACAGGATATGAACAGCTCATTCACTTGACAGTCATCTATTATAAAGCCATTATTATGTAACTTTAAAATATATTTACAGACTTAAAAATTAAGATAATTCTTTTATGTACATCAGATAAAAGTTTAGAGTGTAGAGTGCCATTTCACAGGAATTAAGATAATTATGTTTTAAACAAAATATTTTTCCACGAAGATATAGATAAAATGTATAAATATGTCACATGATACAGAAAAACAAGAATCATGATCTTCACATTTACAGGAATTTAAAAAATCTTCTCTGATGGAAATGTGTTACAATTCAGTCAAACTTCTCTCCTTGAAAGTAATCCGCAGAATTGAGATATTCTTCAAGTTGACCATATTTCTGCATATACAATAGAAAAGCTAGTTATTTTACTCAAAGCAATGAAGATAAACTGGGCCTTTGCAAACTACAGACACAATTAAGATAAGTTCATTTCACGGTAATCATGAACAAAAATCTTTTTATGATAAACAGGAACTTAATTTCAAATAAGCATTTCTAACTCACAGAAAGCACTAGAAAGAGATCAAAGTGAATATTATTAATTTTGTAACTGTGCTTTAAATTATAATTTTTCTTTTTTTTCTTTTTTTTTTTTTTGAGACAGAGTCTCGCTCTGTCGCCCAGGCTGGAGTGCAGTGGCCGGATCTCAGCTCACTGCAAGCTCGGTCTCCTGGGTTTACGCCATTCTCCTGCCTCAGCCTCCCGAGTAGCCAGGACTACAGGCGCCCACCACCTTGCCCAGCTAGTTTTTTTGTATTTTTTAGTAGAGACGGGGTTTCACCGTGTTAGCCAGGATGGTCTCGATCTCCTGACCTCGTGATCCGCCCGTCTCGGCCTCCCAAAGTGCTGGGATTACAGGCTTGAGCCACCGCGCCCGGCCATAATTTTTCTATTATTATGCTTAGAGTAGAAATGTAGTGACCTCAATTACTTAATAAAAAGTTTGTTGAACATACATATCAAAGGCTCTGCTAATGACTGTCTGGGTACAATATTTAAAAAAAAATACTTTCCCTGCCCCTAAGGAGAATAGAGTTCAGTAGTAATACACCAATAATAATCAGTAGTAAGTGCCAAAAAAGGTACAGACACTGTCATGAGAGTTGAGAAGAGAGGTCATGGTTAGTTGAGGTAAGCAGCAAAGAGTGGCATTTAAATTGTCCTGGAAAAAGAGATTTGGTAGGCAAAGAGTTGGTGGCAAGAGTCTTCAGTAAGAGACAATAGTCCATCCAAGTGACACGACAAGAAAACATGGGATGTGACTACAACCTAGGTATTTTTAGGAAAACAGAGAGAGCTACGACTGAACCAAAGAGACTGAGTTCAGAGAATAAAAATTATAAAACACTGGTTAAATAATTGAACAATCATTTGACAGGAAATGGAAAGTTGCTAAAGGTTTTGGAGTGGGGGACTGAACTGATCTAAGGTGTATTTTAAGAAAATTGGTAAAATATTCATTCTAGAATAGTTCAGCAACTAGTTATGGGTGTGTGACAACAATTTAGGTCATGAGGGCTCAAATTTGAGTGATAGCAATGAAGATGAAGAGTTAAGAACAAAGTAGAACAAGTTAAGAGAGGAGTCAAGAATGATTTAGAGATTTCAAAGTTGACAGAGTAGAATAATGGCAGAGTTGTTTTGCAGGCTGTTTGTGGGAGGGAAGGAGATACATGATTTCAGTTTCAGACATACAGAGCTCAAAGTATTTACTTCAGTGAGGGGATTAATGACATACTAGTTTCTTGACTCTGTTTATGAACTCTGTTTCTATCTTCAGTGAAATGAGAGCGGATCCTGGTGACCCTGACTTTTGTGGTGATAGGGACCTACAGAAGGGAATGTGAGAAGTGCATTTTCATTCTAGACATTGAAGGCCATGAAACTCTTTTTTACAACCCTATGATATCTCAATGGATCTCCTTCTAAGGAAAGATGGAAGCACATTAACAGAAGGGGAAATATCTTAGGGACTAGTTAGGAATTTTCTTCAACCTAGCACTTAGGTAGGTTTTATTAGATACAAGTAAAGTACTCTAGGATTAGAAACCTATACTTTAAAAGTTTGACTGTTTTTATGCTTTTCATATTACCTTTCTTCATATCCTCTTTATTATTTATTACATTACTTTTGGAAAATGAAAAATTAAAAAACAAATATTTTAAGAGGCAGGGCCTCACTATCTTGCTCAGGCTGGCCTTGAACTCCTGGGTTCAGGCGATTCTACCACCTCAGCCTCCCAAGTAGCTGCGACTACAGCTGTGTACCACCACACACACCTAGGACAATTAAAATCTATCTGAGCTATACTAAGATTGGAGGAAGGAAACCCTTTCCTTGCTTTCATTGCAAGTAACAGCTAAGATTAATCTATCACTTACTAATTGCTAGGTCCTATACTAAATGCTTAAAATGTGTTACACATCTAATCTCCACAATCAAAACCCTAATTATTATTACTGCTTTAGTTCCTACTTTACAGATGAGAAAACTTAGGCTTAGAGAAATAAAATAGTTTGCTCCCAAATTCTACTGCTAGTAAGGCAAAGTAAATACTTAAGCCTATACTTCTAAGCAGTATAGTATAGTATATGCTGTTTCTGAGATTTAAATGGTGTGACTAGGACGCAGCTGTGGCAAGAAAAAAATAAATAAAAACTTGAAAAGGAAAGTGAAACTCACAGACATTGCAGTTAGTATTACTCTGCCATCCTCTCCACCTAAAGATGCTGCTCTCATAATTCTTTACTAAAAATTTGGAGGGTTTTAATACTGAAGACTACTTATTTTAATAGTGAAGAGACTACTCTCTTACAACACCTGATGAACCTACTGACGAAAACAGTTGGAACTGTGGAAATGAAGTGTGGGAAAGAGGTCAGAATATAAGAAGAGTTTGGAATCTTCTACTCAGAAGTAGCAACTAGAACTCAGAAGGGAATTGATTTGCCAAGGAAACTTTGAAAGAATGAGGACAGAATTCAGTGTTCACAGGTACTTTTTAGCAGTGATTCTCAAACTTTTATTTACTTAAGAATCACCAATGCTAAAAATACTGGATGTTTAACATTCACAAGGATTGTCATTCAATATATCTGGGATGAGGCTAGGGGATTATAAATTTTTCAAAAACTTCTAGGTGATTCTGACATACGTAGTTTAGAGCCATGTTTTGAGAAACATCAGTTTAAGGGGTGGGGAAAAAAAGGGCAAGGGAAAAAGTTAAAAAGGAAGGAAAGAGAAGAAATGAGAAGCCTTTAAAGAAGGCAAGGGATATCTAATTACAATTTTAAATTATTATGTATATGACAATATTTATCAATACATTTAAAATTTACTTTACATACAACTGTCACTTGTAACAGTTTTACATACAGTATTTACAGTAGGAATAGGCCCTTGATACTTCTATTGACATGCTTTCTTTACTACCTGGTGTTCATGCATCCACCAGCCAATCCCAACAATCCTATCTTCAACTTTCCAGGAAATCCCATCATCATATACACTTTCTTCTTAATGAACAAATATTCATTGGAATTTTGCCAGTACCATATTAGAGTATGTTATTGAACTCTTCTTTAGAATAAGACATAACTATGTTTATCAAATATTTTCATTTTATTATAATTTTCCTATTATTTGTCCTTTTCTTAAACTCAAGTTGCTCCTACACCCCTTTAGTATCATTACATTAAAAACAGATCACCCTAGTTCAACCTTTAGAAGGAAGAACAAAAAGAATGGAGTCAGTCTAGTTGGCATGTCTTTGGGAAGACATGCTGAGACATCCTGAGATAATTAAAGTAAAATGGCTGAAGAAGCAGGTAAGGGAAAAAGTAAGGTGTGGAATACAAGCTGGAGGCAGAAAGACAGGAACAAATAGTACATGTAAGGCAAAAAAAGGGGTTGACATAATTGGGAAATATGAGCAGAAAGTGCCATGGAGATGGCATTCAAGTAACACTGAGCCCCAGGCATTCTAAAGGGTTAGAATAACTGTGACTACCAGACTGTAGCTAAAGGCAGCACACATCACAAAGCACATGCAGTGCTATCACTCAAAGGCGCGCAGTGAGAGGGACAGACAGAGTGAGGATGGGAAATGTCAGAGCACTTGACAAATTTTGAAATTTCATCACAGCACAAAAAGCTGCAAATGGGTTTATATTGGCTATACACTTCCATGGTTTCTAGGAAATCTTTTGAGAAAACCTAGGAAAAAATTTTTTAAGTGGAGAAATCTCAAATAAAATGAAGGTCTTTGGTATTTTCATGTGGAAAAAATGTGCATATTGTCCTAGACATGCACAATCTTGAAATATTATTTCAATGCCTAATGTTATTCAATATTATTTCAATGCTAAATGTTATTCTTTATGTGTAACATGACACTTGGTTTTCTTGAAAAGAAAGCCTAAGCTCCTTTCTTTTCCTAAGAAAAGAAAGCCAAGTGTTATATTATGCATAAAGAATAATGTTTTTTAAAATTCCAGGTCCTTCTGGTGTCCTAAACCTTGTTAAGCTTTTTCTAGGATACATGATTTGGAAATGCTTTTTTCTTCAAGAAGTTTAATGTTCTTCCCCACATATGATACTATTATATAACATATACAGTATATGCACAGTGATTTTTCTGTACCTAGTATCCAATTCTTTATAACTGTGCTATCCCAATAGGTTTTGCAATTCCACTAGAGGATTGGCAACACTTAAAGGCATCAATAAAAGCATTTAAGAATTTGATGTCGTCTAGGAAAATGAAGACGGAAAGTTACTGAGTAAGTGATTGCTCTCTGCTAAGGCAAATGAAAAAGTATGGATAAAGGGAGAGAAACATTTGGAGTAGGAGAAGTAGAAGCAAAGTAAATGGCAAAAAGCTGAAGAGAGTAAAATGAGAGAAAGAAGACTTAAGGATCAAGATGTGGGAGGCAGGCAAGATCACTGGGTGGTGGTTTGTGGTGGGAGAATAATTGTCAAAGGGAAACCAGTAATAATGTCATTCTCTAGACTGGGAGACCTCCACTAAACATGACATGTGCTAAAAAAGTTTCTTTCCCTCTGCCTAAGCTCTCTTGCCTTATTTTTTATACTCCTCTTTTACAAATTTCCCTATGATATAATCCAGGCAATGGATCTCAAGTCAGGCTTTTTTCTTTTCTTTTAAAGATTAAATGTTGATAAGAGTTGCCTGAAAATCTACTATTTGTTCTCTTATACATTCATGTAACTAGACTTGTTTTAGAAGACTGCAATTGTATTAGCATTCTTTCCATATACCATAAACAATCCTAAAAGCTCTGTGAGCAGACCAGAGCTTATGAGCTGCCAGCAGATCTTCGGGAATCCAGTGCACTCTTCAAAACCCCCACTTTACTCCTTATATCAAATTTAGTGATCAATAGGATATGGGGGAATCAAAATCAGTGCCATGGCCTGAAACCTCTACATTCCCCTCGGCCTTCAGTTAGTGCTCACTGCTCAGTCCCATGTCCTCAAGAAGAGGATGTGGGTGGTATTAGAAATGGCAGTCGAGATCCTTTCCTCAGACTGGCACCAGGTGCTTCTTCACTCTCAGGTCACAAGAACTGTTCTAAAGAATAGGAAGCAGACAAGCAGAGGTGAGTCCTATACTCTGTCAAAAAAAATAAATCAGGGGACTTAATATATATGTAAGCAATACATACATAAAAGCGAAAGGACAGAGGTCCTTCAATAAAGGACAGTATTAATGCTTATTAAAATTTATCTGATGGGCCAAGTGAATCCTTAGAACATCAGGACATCTATTCAGAAGGACAATGATAAGCATGAAAGGAATGAGTGGAAGAAGAGAAAATACAAAGGAGAGAAGAAAGAGATTACCTTAAATGTCACTATCTTCTAATAATTTGTTTCCTTTTGCTGATCACAATTAGGCTTCAGAATCTACATGATGAGATTGTCATATATTCATCTTACCTTCTCAATCCAGCCTCTTTCTTTTGACTGCTTGAAAATTCTTTCCACTGTTTCTTTAACTTGTTCATCTTTAACTTCTGTCTTTGCAATAGAGCAACATTCCTGGTATAGTTTGAATTTAAAATGTTTCAGTTTATGATAAATTCTGGTACGGTCGGCACAAATTCTGCCAACAGTGAACACCTAAATCAAGAAATAAAGATTATTATCTGACAAATGAAGTGAATAATATGGTAATGAATATATATCCTTTCTTGATTTTGAATTTTCTTTAGTAGTAGAATCAAAATGCATTGTTAACTTTAAATGTTTACACAATTATTGCTTTACCTTCTCTTACTTATACCACTAGTCAAACACTGAGCACCTGAGAGGTTTCAAATATTGGGCTAGGCACTAGAGATATATAAATAAAATATTTATTACCTGTATTAGGGACATTACAGTTTTGAGAGAAAGACAAATGTTACAAAACAACAGGAAAAATGCTATGTCCAAGATGCTATCAAAATGCTAGCGAGGAAGGGCACTTCGCCCAATCCAGAGAGGAGAAAAGTCCCCAAGCAGATCAAGCTTGAACTAAATCTTAAAAACACAAGAGTTTTCCAAGTTTGGGAAAAAAAGAGAAATGGCTTTAATGTAAGGCAGAAGGATGGGCAAAGTAAAAAAAAAAAAAAAACAACAAAAAGGCATGAAAAGTATTATAAGTCCATATTTACGAAGTTAAAAATGCCCGGATTATAATAATTTTCTAGGTATAAGCAACATGTAAAACTGAAACAAACTCTTACACCAAAATTAAGTATTGGCATTGTTTTACTACTTTTCTTCTCCCCCGCCCCAAAAAATGATGTAAAGTAAAAATATAACTGTGTTTAGGCATACTGGTTGCTTTACTTAAGGTGTTATATATGAATAAGACATTAATATTTTGCTGTCAGCCAGCTATGAGAATTTTAATTCCTACGTTTATATGGCCTTCTATAATTCTATGATTAAAACTCTTTTTTATGAAATCAAACCACCAGAACCTTTCTCTTTCAGAATGTTTTGAATGTTTCAAGTTTGTTATGCAAACCTATAGCTAAAATAGGAAGACAGTCTTACTGCACTGACCAAATTATTTATATATGTGTATATATAAAAATATATATAAAGAGCAAAACTCCATCTCGGGAGGAAAGTATATAATATATAAAATACATGTTATATATAATATATAACATACATAAAATATATTATATATAAAATATATTATATATAAAATATAATATATATAAAACATAATGTATTATATATTATATATAAATAATTTGGTCAGTGCAGTGACCAAAATATATTTTTTATATATAAAGTATATGTAATAATATATAATATATAGCATATATATGTTTTATATATATATATATTTTTTTTCCCCCCAAGATGGAGTTTTGCTCTTTCACCCAGGCTGGAGTGCAGTGGCGCAAGCTTGGCTCACTGCAACCTCCGCATTCCAGTTTCCCTGCCTCAGCCTCCTGAGTAGCTGGGATTACAGGCACCTATTACCATACCCAGCTAATTTTTTTTGTATTTTTAATAGAGATGGGGTTTCACTATGTTGGCCATGGTCTCGAACTCCTGACCTCATGATCTGCCTGCCTCGGCCTCCCGAAGTGTTGGCATTATAGGCGTGAGCCACCACGCCTGGTCAATATATTTTTACCTACATTATTTTACCCACTGTAGAAAATGCATCAGAAAGGGCTCCAAACATGATGATGTGGTCAATCTTACTCTCATGGAGTAACCTAAGGAAAGAGTAAACTTCTTGCTGACTTATGTATTTGTGTCTGTACCTAAGTTCACTAATGGGTTATGCTTTCATGAGTACAAGTGGTATAGTTTTAATATTTATCTGTGTAACTTGTGTTCTGACAGAAAAATACACTTGTTTCCTGAAGCCACACTTCAAGGAAACATACAAGTGATGATAGATAAAACAGGAGTATGTTTCCAAAAATGAACAGAAGTTATATCACAACGATTGGCAACAATCCGGTTTAATGAGTTTTCTTGTGGAAAATTGAATTTTGGACATTTTACAACCCTCTTTAAATCTCCAAAAGTTTAAGAAAATCATGTTCAGATTTCTGTTCATGGCTCCGTAAAAACCTTCCTGCTTTTCAGATCATTAGAAGTAAACAGTTATTACTGTACATGGCTTGCTTATTAAAATTAACTTTTCCAATTCAACCTTATCATCAAAGCAGTCCTGGCAGTAATGACATTTCAGCAATTCAGTTGCTAATACTTCCAACTTTGTGTAAAAAGACAACACAAAAGTTGCAGTGACTATAAGGGTACCCTGTGTGTCTCCATTTCTGCCATCAAAGTAGACTGTGTGGGAGAACTCAGCTACAGCTATTCTATATGATGTATAGGCATATGATAAAGTGATTTGTATTTCTATCACATGTATTCTGTATTTCCACAAAACAAGAGGAATTTATCTGTATAGCATTTTTAAGTTGAAATGAGAGGGAAGGAGAGGTGTTTAAAAATCTTACTTTTTTTTCCTGTATGAAAAACAAGTATCCTTTAAAAATATTTAACATCATGGTTTACTTCTTTCCACTTCTAATTCCTACCCCTCTTGGCATCTACTTATCATCATATAGATCTATAAATCAAAAATTACCTTAAAATGTTCTTGTATTATTTTTTCCCAAAACATGATCACATTTTATAAGAAAGAACCTATATGGAAGGGCACCACTGCTGTAAAGTTTCACAGAATACAGTAGATGCAAAGGATAGGTGTAATACTCCAAGTGAACTTAACCCCTCACCCATTCCTGTTTTTAGTATATTGTTACAGCCCATTGTATTTCTTTACTATATGAATTGAAGTATACAGTATAATACAGCTTACACTGTAGGAATCAATTTGTATAAAGTACTAAAACAGGTAACATTAATCTATGATGTTAGAATAATTTCCTTAAATGTCCAGAGAAATATATTTAGAACAACTATAATTATCTAGTTCAATTTCCGTACATTAAGGAAACTATTCTAACAAGAAAATTAGTATAAAAAATACCACAGATAGAAAAATAAGTGCTGTGGTGAGTGTTCACAAAGCAGATGAGGAAGATGACATATAAATGATGACTGGTCCACTATGCAGGGTTAAGCACGGTTATATGAACTGATAAATATGAGACTGAGTCAGTTCAGTTATCAGTATGAACCAACTGATCGTACATATGTAAAAATTGGAAATGGAGGCCGGGCGCGGTGGCTCAAGCCTGTAATCCTAGCACTTTGGGAGGCCGAGACGGGTGGATCACAAGGTCAGGAGATCGAGACCATCCTGGCTAACACGGTGAAACCCCGTCTCTACTAAAAAGTACAAAAAACTAGCCGGGCGAGGTGGCGAGCGCCTGTAGTCCCAGCTACTCGGGAGGCTGAGCCAGGAGAATGGCGTAAACCCGGGAGGCGGAGCTTGCAGTGAGCAGAGATCCGGCCACTGCACTCCAGCCTGGGTGACAGAGCGAGACTCCGTCTCAAAAAAAAAAAAAAAAAAAAAAAAAAATTGGAAATGGAGCTAAAAATTATCACTGAATTTTCCTAAAGCCAAAGAAAGAATCTCATTTCTAATTTAACAGCTATATCGTATAGAGTGTAAATTAAATCTGGATAACAAACTGAGGCAAGGAAATATAATGTAACATGCACTATGCAGACTTGGTAATATTCAGCTAACTGTAGGTAGCTTTTTGAAGTATTTCTCTAAGCTCTTATTTATATGCAGAGGAGCCAGCTCCTTATGGAAGTTAAAGTATGAAGAATAAAGAAAAAAGATTCTCAAGGAAACAGTAAGTCTGGGGAAAAGTTTGTTTTCTGTTTCAGGGTCTTCAGAAACAGATAGTACAATACCAATCCAAAGGGTTCTATTTGCCCTTGTTTGGTTGGTTGGTTGTTTTTTGCACGGACATATTATACGATGCCATTTGCCTCAAAAATTCTTGCTTCTTCTCACCTAATCCTAAGCATCTTAATGAGTCTGGATAGACTCTGGGCAAAACTAAATATAAATCCAAGATGGTTTTTAGTTCTCTCAAACTACCTTTCAGATTTCACAACTCTCTTTCATCCAGGTAATTTCCTTCTCATCTGTGTCCTTAAACTTTATCAAAATCCGGTGGTTCAAGGCCTCTCATCTCAGTACCCTATCAATACTGCTGTTACCAAAATTACTCTTCCCTCACTAATTCCACTTTCCATCAAGACATCCTTTCTTTCAAAGAAGCTGAAGTAAGGAGAAAAGTTTTCTTATGAAACAAATTTGATGTTAAGTGAATTCCTTAAAAGTATTATTTGCACCCTCAAAAAGAACCCTAGTTAATCCTAAAGAGTCTCAATTTTATGTAACTACAAGCAGCAACACAAAATAAAGAATTAGTTTTCAAAATAACTTGAAAAGGTGTGGGGTTAGGAACAATCTCTTTAATGCTCTGGATCATAACTAGGTTTATTTTCCCTCCCTCCCTCCCTCCCTTTCTTTCCATATATGCATTTACGTTGTATTGAAGTAGGATATAAAATAAATTTTAAGTCATTCTTCACGTTAAAGAAAAAATTACTGAAAAAACAATTTCATTTAAAAACAATTAATCACACTCAACATACACAATAACTAACTTAACGTTTACATAGTTATATACGTATACACACATTTTTATCAGATGCCAAGACAGTGCAAATACTAATTACTATTATACTTTCAAACTAGCATTATTTATCAACTTCATGATTATACCATTTGCTTTTTACTGAACTGCTTTGCAAAAGATAAACTTATAGACACTGAGTATGTATATAGCTTTGTGACTCTAGCTCTAAAAATCTAATATTTTTAAAAGATATATATTACCCCTTTTTTCCTCTAGGAATCTTACTTTCCATGAACTTACCAGTTTCAATGCAACCTTGATAGCATTGCATTTCATCATTTGATTTGAAAATACTTTGCCACTTTAAGAGTTATCAACTGGCATCTTAAGGTAGTTTTAATTATATACCCTTACATGCAGAATAAGCATTTTCCCATATATTTGTTAACTTTTATAGTTTTCTCTTATGTGACTGGCAATATTGATGTTCTTTGCTTTTAGTTCATGCTTTCAGTTTATTGTTTTTTAAATATTTGAATAACTATTTTATATAGAATCTTTACTGCTTCACAGGAATGTCAGAGCTCTAGAAGTGATTTTCTTACTCTACTTTCTTCTTCAGGATTAGCTACAGACAGCAAAGACCATGAATGTACAGCAATGTATTTGATCTACATAACAGAACATGGTCCCTAATGTATGAAATCACTTTTGCTAGGATTCCAAATACCTTATGTCATAAAAAGTCATAGATCAGTTTTTAAACAATGGGGAAATCTGCATATGACTATTAAATATACATATATTTATATTTTTATAGTGACATATCAAACAAAACATTACCGACCAATTCTGAATTCATTATCCCCATAAAAACCTTCTAAGTCATTCTTGCAACCCAGATCTCTCAGAGGGATCTGGTCAACTACTGCTCAATAATACTGAGAAATCACTACCCAGTTTAATAGAAGAATTCAGATAAATATTATATTTCCACCTTAATAACTGACTGAGAGGATTCAGAGCCAACTTCGGGTCTCTACTTCTCTAAACATACACCTCCTGCATGGATATGTAGACTCACAAGAAAAAGCTCTCAGTATTTTTGCATTTATAAATGTAATTTTCACATTTGTAAATGCAGCAATCTTATAAAGATTGAAAAAAATAAATAGAAGTTGTCAGCATCTGTGCTTTTTATCATTTCACATTATACTGCTATGCTCTTGTCTAAAAAACACTTACTCTTCAATTTTTTCTATTCATACAGAATTAATAGCATCTTAACTATGTGGTGATTGCTCTAGACTCAGACATACTTCTAACAGAGTCTAGTTGAAGTACAGTGTTTTTTGAATTCTCTCATATTAGATGAACAGCTATCTTCCATTATTTACTTGTGGGTTGCCAATTTGGTGGACTATATGCCAAAAATGTTTCCACTTGGGTCAAATTCTCCTTAGGATACTTAGGGTTATCTGTGCAAGTTTATGAACGAAAAATTTCTAAATACTGAAAATTAAAATTAGAGGGAAGAAAATACCTGTTTATCGTGGGACATGAAATTATCTATTTTCATGGTCCTGGTGTTATACAACTTTCCTGATAAATGCACTGAATATTTACAGTAGCGATGCAGTCCACAAGCCTGGCAGGAACAGTTTTCAGGATTCTTCAAACGAATACTTACATTACAATAATTTTCCACCCGCTCCTGAAAACAAAAAATATAAAAAACGTTTAAAAGATAAAGAATAAAAATAAAAATAAAAATAATCTAATCAAATTAAAACATCTTAGGAATCACAATATAAAGAGATATAAGAGCAAAACACCCTAGCATTTCTTACTTTAATATTGAGCACACAGTAGGTATTTTACAAGATACGTTTACATAAAAAAATTTATAATCTTGGCTATTGCATGAAAATAAACCAGACTAGGAAAAAACTAGTTTCATATCTCTTACACTTATGTGGTTGCTACTTCTTTTCCATTTCTCATCTCTAATTAGTGTTAATGAGGTATCAGTTAAAAATAGAAGCAGCAACAATGTAGGATGATATAAGAAAAGTAATTCAAGTAGGCTAGTTAAAACTTGAGAAAAAAAACCACATTCACTTTCCATTGTATGAATTATATATTTTCCACAAAAATATTCCAGAAATAATTCAATCCTCCTATGATAACTTACTGCAGTCCTGTGGGAAAAAAAAGTTGGCACTAGGACTGCCATGTGTCCGGTATTCATATGGACAGTTTAATAGCTCAGTTATCAATGAGTAAACAAACTAAGAAAACACTTGGTATTCACAAATAAGCTTCATTATTAAGCTATGAAGTTACTTGTCGCTGAGTATTTCTGCTTATGTTCTAGGCCTGTGCTAGATACTACTATTCTAATTGGTAGCATAGATTAGGTTTTAATACAGCATTTGAACTGCAAACAATGAGCATATTAGCATGGTTACTAAACCACATTTATATCCTCTACCAGCTGGATGGTAATTAAGTATCCAATATACTGACAATTTACTTTTTATGTTATATGATTGAAAACTACATTTTCTGGTGGTCAACTTTTCATATTTTTCATACTTCATGGCACTTTATGACATGTATTACTTACAGGCTGAAATTCAGGCTGAATAAATAATCAATCACCTTCCTTTCCTGCTTCTGCTGTACTCCATGGAAGCACAAGTTAAGATGAAACCTTTATTGACCTCTATCAGCTCAGTTCTCTGAGTGACTACCATCAGCAGAGCACCCCTGATGACTAACACTGGATACATAAGTGAAAATAAACTTTGTTGGGGGGTTAAGCCATTGGGATTTTATTGTTGGTTTATTTTGTTTGTCATATTCTTTATCTTTTGTAGCATAACCCAGCTTATCCTAATTAAGATCTTACTGAATCATCTGTGTCTCAATTTTCAGCTAATACTTCTTGGTATCTTACAGTTATTATTCCAACATCATATCCAAATTCAGTATAACTCACCACAATATGGTATCATAAGAGGTAAACAAGTGTTTCATAAACAGAGCTTCATAGAGTAAAACACGAATTTAGGGAAAATTGTATTCCATATCCCCCTTTGAATATTTATAGTATAAATTCACATATAATACTTGGGAAAAGTCTTCCAGTAAAGAAACAAGCTTACATTAAATCCACTGGTTCCCAAATTTCTTTGGCTATGGAACTCTCTTTTCTGACATAACAACACCCTGTGAGACAATCTCCTCATTTTAAAAGATGGGCTAAGCCCTGGATATGTTCTAAAGTTATTCATCATTTGGAACCACTTAATTATTGGATAGATATAGTTAATGTAAATGAGTAAAACAATAATAGCTTTTAGAAGATGTGAGAAATAATAAGCTGATTATTTAACAAAGAAATGCCAATATTTTAAAAGTATTCAGTCTGGATTTTAAACTCCTGAGAGGTTTGCTGCCTCCACCCCCAAGAAGAGATTCAAAAACAAACTGTATACCTTATATTGCTCTTTCCAACGACTTCTAGATACTAAACTCTCTAGACGAGGCTGAACAAAGCGGTTATCCAAATAATGAAGAGATGTTAGCATATCTTTTGCATATGATTTTTGCCTTGTGCCATCTGTTCAGAGCATAAACAATAAAAAAATCATTTTGTTAATAAGAAATATTTAAACAATTTAATACTTAAAAATTTCTTCCCAACTTGGTTGGAAGCATTTAAATTAGGAAAAAAATATTTAAAAAATCATTCCCTCAGAACATTAAGAAAAAACAGGACAGGCCGGGCACAGTGGCTCACGCTTGTAATCCCAGCACTTCGGACGCCGAGGCGGGCGGATCACTAGCTCAGGAGCTCGAGACCATCATGGCTAACACAGTGAAACCCCATCTCTACTAAAAATACAAAAAATTAGCCAGGCGTGGTGACGGGCGCCTGTAGTCCCAGCTACTAGGGAGGCTGAGGCAGGAGAATGACGTGAACCCGGGAGGCGGAACTTACAGTGAGCCGAGATCGTACCACTGTACTGCAGCCTGGGTGACAGAGCGAGACTCTGTCTCAAAAAGTTCTCTTTGTAAGCATCAAGCTTTAACATTATTTTCTGATAACAAAAAAAGCCAGAAGAAAAAGCTTACCAAAATATCTTTTATTCTCTTATACAAAACTGACATGAAATTAGCCCCTGAATTCCAGATAAAGTTCAAACTTCTGAATAGGCTTTCAGGGCTGTCTACAATTGACTCTATTCTACTGATCCCATGGTAACTCCTTGTATCAACAAATCAGAATACTCTTTTCTGTCTAGGCCTTTTCCTCATTCTTCTTTAGCATGCTGCAATCATTACTGCCTTCCTGATTTGGTTCATAGTATATTCTCTACATATATCTGTCATAGTATGAATTTAAGCCTTATTTTTCTGTCTTATTTGAAGTTTTATTAATTTATTTAGCTAATGAATTTATCATGTTTCTTTAAATAACCACAAATTCAAACACCTTACCAGGGCTTACAAAGCCCTTCTGTCCTCAGCCTACTCCTCCAAGCTCCTCTCTTTTCCTTCTTTCCTGTCTCATTCCACTTCAGCCACACAGGCCTTCTAGTTGTTCTTGAACACAGCCAACTTATTCTTTCCTAAATGCCTTAGCACCTCCTTTGCCCTCTGCTAAGCAAGTAGTCCAAGTATTACTTGTACCCTTTGTTTCATTCAGGTTTCTATTTAAAAGTTACCCCAAGAGGCCTTTTTTGACCAATGTAACTAGTATATAACATAAACTTTACCTTCCCTTATTCTCAATCTTCTTACCCTATTTTATTCTTTTTTTTACAAGAACTAATTACTCATTGAAATCATATTATGTTATATTTTGTTTACTCATTCATTGTCTGTCTCTCCCATTAGGCTATAAGTAACATGAGTGCAGGAATCTAATGTATCTTAAGTCACTGTCATATCCCCTGCCCTCAAATAATGCCTAGCTTATAGTAGGCATTCAATAAATGTGTTCAATATATTGTAAATGAAATCTTATTTGGCAATTAGTTATTCAACACAATATATTTATAGTCTATTAAATGCCAGATTCTGTGCTAGATGCAAGAGAAATGGGGATATATATATCCCCATATATATATATATACACACACATAAATAAATTTACTCCTTCCCACGCACTATGACAAGGGAAGAAAGCAAAAATACATTTTCAATACAAGATGAAAAGTGCATATAAATGAGTACTGAGTACTACCATACTCAGAATGATGGTGGCACAAATGAGAATGACAAATATTATGTGAATGGGTCATAGATAGATTCATAGTAGAAATGTTTTTATACTCACCTAAAACATCTGGGACAAAAAGGGATTCTATTCTAAGAAGAAACAGCATGGACAAAGGCACAAAAGCAGAAAACAGCATGGAACTTTTAATGAAATTCAGAGCTCAGGGAGGCTGGGTTTGGCACATGGGTATTAAGACACTCTGCTGTTTTAGGTGTTATACTGTCAAATTCACTGTTAACTCTCTAAGGGCAAGGACCTGTCACAAACTTACCTTCCACATATCTCAGATAATGAACACTAACAAGCATTTTACATGAATGGAGTTTTGATGTAGTTGATCCTACAGGGAAAACATTGGAAGGTCTTACAAATGATCATCGACGGTTTTGTTTAATCTACATAGTTTTAAAAGTGAGGTTGTTTTAAAATTGGAAAAATAAATAAAAACCAATTGTTTCATTTATAGTATTAACTTACCATATAATGTTCCAAGAAAAGATTCATCTAAAGCATTGATCAGAAGAGCCTTCACAACTGTTTCAAAATGAGTATAGTGGTCACTAAAAGAATCTGAAATTAATTTTAAATATATATTAGAACAGAGCAGACAAAATAATTTCTTGAATACAATAGGTTCCATTCTCCAATGCTAAGAAATTAAAACTATAGACAGCAGAAACAGCTTAATCATCCTAATTTTATAGCTTCCTCGATGACTTGTCTAGTCACGGAGCAAATCTCCATTTTCCAAACTTATTGGCTTCCAATCCAAAGTGTCTAGTTGTAATTTCAAATCTTCACTTCCCGAACTTAAGAAAACTGTTCAGAGAATATTAAAATATGTTGTAAAAAAATAAAAATTGTCCCTTGAACACCTGTATTTAATTGTCAATTTGACACTTAGAGAGAACAAGAGAGAAAACCTCCAAAGACAGATTAATATGTCTTATTCTGTAAAACACGTTACATATGAAATTGTCCAGGGAACTGCTACCGTAGCCAGAACCCCAAAGGCTACAAAAACTTCATTTCCCTTTACATGCTGCCCCAGATTTAGGATTTTCTACAGCAGTTTAGAAAACCTGTCTATTTCCTTCCCCATACCACATATTTAAGCCCACTTTCTCACTAACCAAATCTCATACATGACATCACCTGTTGTGACAGGCCAGGCAGTGGTTAAGAGAGAAGATTCCTACTATTCTCATTACTTTTGGATCAGAGTTTATTATGACTGTGGAAATGTTCTCTATCAACCACGACCCCTTCCTTGATCCAACAGTCACTGTAGAATACAGTGCCCCTGCTCGGGGCACCTGTGAGGACACATTAAGGGCAGACTGAGTATTTCAAGAAATATAGAAGATGTCTGACAAGCGATTAAAGCAAAATAAGACCTATTATTAGCAACCATGGATAGATTTTGACTCTTCTTCCACTTGAAGTAAAAAGAAAGATGGGATTCAACATGGAAAACCCTCGTCATTTATATTTTAGTTACTCAAAGGGCTGTGTAACTCTTTCAGACTTTAGGGTACATTTTAGTATGCATTCTTTTCTAAGGAGACACCTAGAGAAGTGCCAAAGAGATAAAAAAAAAAAAAAAGGTAATACTAAAAATCAGTGACAATAGCAGATCATTTGGCTATTAGCCTTCAGATAGCCTATGATCAAAGGCAATAATCATGGCCTTTAATGAATGTAGTATTTTCTTAAAAATCAGTAGAGCATAATTAAAAAATGAAATAATACTTCAATAGAATTTAACTTTGACTAGACTGTTATCAAACTCTGGATATAATATAATATTGGGCAATTTTATTTGCGTTAAAATCCATGTAAACTGTATGTATAATAGCATTTCTCAAATGGTATTAAGAGACACTGGGAATATTAACAGATGTGTTGAGAAACAAATCAAATTCATCCCATGTGCACCTAAGTTTAACTATCATACAAGTTGCAATAGAATATTTCATCCTACTGAATGTATCATTCTTGACTGTCCTTATGTCCAATGCTACTTATCTGTTACAGTCTTGAGAATTGCTGCTCTATTTCAAAGACCCTGAGAGGAAATGAAAAGGGCAGAAATCAAAATCATTTGAGGAGTTTTGTCCCTAAGATTCTTTTTTTATCAGTGTGTAACAGAACGCACTTCAAAAAAGTCAGGAAAAAGGCTTCTATTTAATTATGCTTGAGTGGACTGGTGGATGGTAGTGGGATAATCCTCCTGGAATTTCAAATTGAAAAATATTACTGAGCAAAATATATGCCAGGCATCACTGTAAGCATTTTACATGCATTGCTTTATTTTTCACAACAAGCCTGTGGGATACTACCATTACCCTAGATTCATTTCTGGTTGAGAAAAGTGAAATATAGAGAAGATGAAAAACTTTCCTAAGACCAAACAGTAAGTTTCGGAACTAGGGCTGGAACCCAGTCTAACTCCAGATTTCATGTTCCTATCCCCTAGTTAAATATTACTATACATGGTAGATTTGATATATGTCACAACACAAAATTCAGACTTGGATGGAAAACTGGAGAAAATAAAATTCAAATCTCCCATTTCAAGAAAAATGGCATTCTCAGTGACAAAATAACTTATCCAAGGTGATACAATTAGACGGAGGCAAAATGAGGCTTAGAGCTCAGCCCTCCTCCAGAGCTTTTCTCATAGTGCTTTAATCCCTATATTGAATGAGCTTCTATGGAATGTCCCAGGAATATTGTTTTAAACAACATTTTAAATATTTTAAATAAGCTTTCCCACGACTATTTTAAAAAACTGGAAAAAGCATTAAAAAGGAAACTGTATTTGTGTTTATGCATAACTTATTTTTTTCTAAAGTAGTTAATCAATTTCCTTATAGCCAATCATTTGGTAGTCTCATCATTCTTCGTTGATTTCCTTGTATCCTATACCACATACTAATTTCACATATATGCCAAGATTTTTTTTTTTTAAATACCATCTGCCTTTCCTACTGGTCTGGCTGTCATTCTTCAGAATTGTTTTGCAAAGTTTAACCAAAAAAATTAGTTTCAGAAGACATAACTTCTTGTTCTACGCATATTACCTTTCAGAAACATGCTTGTCTCTCTGCTTATCCATGTTTTCTGTTCTGTTTCACAGTGAAGTGTATTTTTTTATCTACAAAGCTGTGCTTTTCTTCTAAATAGTAGGCTTAGGAAGTTTATTTTGGTTGCCATTGTAGATGGAATTTTTCCTGATTATATCACTTAATTATTGTTAGTATGCAAGAGAACCACTGAGATTTACATACTGTGAATCTGGTGATTTTTCTGAGATCTTTTACCAATTTAAAAATAGTCAGATTATCTTGGATATTTCTGGGAGATAAGTTTCCTGGGACACTACAGAACTGGACATGGACACTGTTAAAGGATTCCTGGACACTATCTCTGCTTTCTCCCACAACCCCAAGGAAGATGTGGTCTTGTTAGTGCTAAATTTATTTCAAGAACCAAGAGAATGTTTACAAATATTCACTTAGGTAAAAGCATGTAGATTCTTGACGCACTTTCTTCTGGAATGGAGGTATCAGCCTAGTATATGAGGCAAAGGCATAGCAAGAAACTGATTTCTTTTTCTACTTTAACATTATCTCCCCCATCTTCATCCCTGCAGGGCAAAAAGAATGTGATGCAAGCCATGAAAAGATATGCTATATCTACTCCTGCTTTCAAAGTATTTATATCCCTTCTCTTAACTTCTGTATCCTTGGTTAAGTCAGAAACTTTTAGTTTATATGTGTGTACATAATACACACACACCCACACACACACATACATAATGTTCAAATGTCTTTTCTTTTTCAATAGTTATATTTCGTTTTCATGTCTTGTTGCATTTTCCAAAACATCTAGAACAAAGTTAGTAGAAAATATTTTTGTCATGTTCCTCATTTTAAGTATGCTGTTGTCTCTTGGTTTAAAATACTGTCATGTAAAGGACGTATGTTCCTATTACTAATTTTTTAACAACTGCTTTTCTTAAAAGCCAGGTATGGACATTGAATGTTACTGACGTTTCTCTTAGAATCTCAATAAATTACATGATTTTTTTCTCTACTGATATATTAATGTAATATATTAATGACTTCTAATATTAAGCCATTTTTATAGCTCTAAAAAGAATGATTAGAGATCTTTTTCTTTATTCTTGTAATTACAGAAACAGTTCATACATCTGTTTGCAAAACTATTTTCATCAATTTATTAGGAACATGGGCCTCTTTAATCTACATAAATGTGTTATGTGTTATGAAAATACCTCAAGAATACTTTCTTCTATAATAACTTTGAATTCATATCTTATGTTTTCCCATCCAAAAATATGGTGATTTTTAGTATTCAAATTTTCTTTTACATATCCAACTAAAGTTATACAATTTTCTTCCTTTACATTTTCATTTGTTCTGTATTTCTGCCACCCCCTCCCCCAAATTTGTGAAATAGGGTCTTCGTTTCTAGTCCTTTATTATCTTCTCCTTTACAACTATTTTTTTTTTCTTCTCTACCCTAGAACTTCTTAACTATCTCCTGTCACTCATGAGAGTTTCTGTACTGTTAATTCTGCTATCAACTGCTTTCAATAGACTTTATTTCTGACTTCACATTTTAAAATTTTTGGCAATTCTTATTTTAGCTAGCTCCCTTTCACCTCAAATTGTTCTCTCCTTATAACTTCTTTTTCATAGACTGTATAGCAAATGTTTTATAGCATTTTCTTGTTTCCTTTAATGAAACACTTTTCACAGTTATTTTCTTCCTCTGAGTCTACCTTTACCTTATACTGCAATAAATTTCACAGGTACTTTTTACTTATCCTAGAACAAGGGAAAGTTCTAAAATTTAATATTTAACATAAATGGTTCTGAGTCTGTTCTTAGGCCCATTCTTTATTGTGTTAATAGAATGATTTTCTTTAATTAGTAGATGGAGACTAAGTGGATGTTCACTTAGTCTAGTTTCCAGTGTTCTAGCAAGGCATAGTAGACTTAAACGTATTCTACTCTTATTTCTACTACTTGATTCTGTCACTCTGAATATATGATAGAGTACTAGGTAAATAAGGTATCCACAAATCTGAAGATTTTTCCTCTTTACCTGCATACAATATTTTTAGCATGTGAACTATGTAAGCGTGATATGCAATGGACCACTGCTATTTTGTCCTCTTACTCCCTACTGTATCTTTCCCAAGAATTGTAGTTTCAGAATAAATATAAAGAGACACTAACAGGGATTGATAATAAAAGAAAAAGACTATGACTGTCTTCAACTATGTAGCAAGAGGGAAACTAGTCTGTGGTGCATCTCTCAGAGCCAAATGGCAGATAGGAAATTACATAAAAGGTACTAAAAAATGAGCCCTGTTGTGAAGTATGAACTACTGTTAATAATAATTGTAACAGAAGTACCAAACTAATAAACGAGGTTAATAATAGGAGAAACTGTGTATGTGAGGGGGTATATTTGAGCTCTGTACATTCCATTCAATATTTCTGTAACTCCAAAACTGCCCTTAAAAAAACCAACAACTAAAAGGTGTAGAGAAGTTGAAGTTCCCATATGCTAGCCTTTTATTTCCATTAATTGGCAGGAGTTGATATGAGTGGGCATCTCTCAGCAAATGTTCTATCACATTCTAGATAACCCAGAATAGGATATCTCCTAATTGAGTATCCCTTTAATATAAATGTCCAGGTGGCAAGTGAACCAGTGCCTATTGATATAAGGAAAACATTCATTAACTTACTGTATAGAGATAACTGTAACTGGCATCTCTGTAACTGCCAAATTTCTTGAAATTTGATTCATATCTCAAAACCCACAATTATTATAAATCATGAGATATAAATCAAGTCATGTTACACTTTATTTTAGTCAATATGGCCTTTTCTGAAATATTTGGAAAGAATGCACTTAAAGAAAAAAAATAAAAATGTATCCATCCAACAGCCTGTTCCTACCAGAGTTGTAAAACATCATAAAAACAATCTTTGAGATTTCGTAGAATTATAGGAATCATAATAATAATAAATATAGCTTACATTTTCAGGTTCCAAGATTTATATTTTCATGTAAGTAACGTCCTATCTTTGATAGGTTTCACTGTTTGAGAGAAGCTTCAAAAGGTCTGATAAAACCAACGGTTCTCAAAGTCTTTGTCTGCAGATCCCTGATAGTGCCCAAGTCCATTTAAGGAAATCTGTGATTTCAAGTAATAAGACAGCTGGCCCCTTAACTTGAATCATGGCGGTAGCATCAAACTACTAGTAATCATTACTGTCATTAGTGCTATGCACTCACAGTAAAAAAGTCACTTTCACTTAAGAATGTCCTCTTTGAACTAGTAAAATTATTAATTGTATTAAATCTTGAATCTGAAGTACACATCTTTGCAGTATTCTATAGGATGAAATGGAAAGTGCATAAAAAGTACTTATACTGCATACCAAAGTACAATGATTGTTTTGAGGGAAAAACACCTGTGCAACTGTGTGTGCTGGGAGGAAGCCTCATTTTTCATGAAATACCATTTTTATTTGAAAGAAGGAGTGACAAGCTCTGGTTATTCAGACTTGGGAAATCTGTCAGACTTTTCTCAAAAAAGAACAAAGTAAGCCTGTCAGTTCAAAAAGAACAATTCACAGTGTTTTGTCGCCAATGAAAACAATCAAGCTCTAAAGCAGAAATCAGAATTTTGAAAAACTTATATGTGCTATTCTGAGCCTGACAGCTTCTCAATACCTGAGAAATATTCTCATGGGACTAGTGGTGATATTAATGAATATAATTAAAAATATATATACTGAAATATGTCAATATTTTGGAGGATCTGTATCATCTAGTGAACCAGTATTTTCCAAATGACCAATGCATTTTATCACAAAATCATGCATGGGGAAATGATCTATTTAAACTGCAAGATAGACCAATGGTGGTAATGCAAGCACTAAAAGTTCATTTATATGAACTTTTGAATTCCATATTACCTTTAAGAAAGCAGTATCATTTGTCAAATTTTGGCATAGTATCAAATGAGAATATCAACAATTATTTAAAAAATACTATTAAAATACTCCTCCCTTTTCCAGCTACCTGTGTGAGGCAAAATTGTTTTCATACACTTCAACCAAAACAACATGTCACAACACACTGAATGTAAAAGCAGATAAAATAATCTAGCTGGCTTCTATAAGCTAGACATTAAAGATGTATAAGAATGTAAAACAATGCCATTTATCACATTTTGGGAAAAATACAGTTACTTTTCATAAAATTGTTATTTACATTAATGTAATAAATTTACTAAGGATTATTTTAAATGAATTAATAAATATATTTTAAATTTCTCAGTTTTGATTTCCACAATGGTAAACACTGACAGGCATAACTCATTGAAGTAAAGGTGTGTTGGGGGTTAATAATTTTAAAAAATGTAAATGTTTCCTGAGACCACTGGAATAAACTATCAAACTGACAAGGTTATCTGAAAATGAAACCACAGTTCCTAGTCAATGATTCAGAACATGATATTAAAAGGCTAATTTGATACTTGATATAATATCATAAGAACAACTCATGAAACATTTTCTTAATATTGAACTTACAAAGAGAATTCTGTTTTACTAATTTCAGTTGTGATGTAGTTAATTTTTCTCCTTGTTGGTTTTTATTCTCTTCATCACTCTCCTCATCTTGCACTACAAAGTCATCGATACTATAATCATCTCCATCTTCATCAGGTTCATAATCATCCTCTTCTTCGTCCTCATCATCTTCATCACTGCTTGGGCAGGATTTCTTTTCAGAGCCCTAATTAATTTAAAATAAATGCTTCAGTAAATTGTGCCATTAAAATGGTAAGTTGGATATAAAATTAAAATACTAAATCTGACAGCAAAAAATGATCCATAGAAATTAACTTCATATTTTAAAGTTAAAAATAATTTTATCATATTAAATGGTGAACTTCTGAAATTATTAATAAGAAGAATATACCTTGGTTAAGTGATGTAAAATGTTTAAAATGGACATTAGAATTATAAGAAGTTAAAAACAAGAAAGATCATATAAAATAATAAATAGTCTTTCAATTTTAAAAAAGGATGGACTGAGGCTCATGATAAAATAGTATATTACATACAATAGTGTAATCAAACATGTTCAAGAATACTTGTGATTAAAGAATAAATTCTACAATTATTGAGGAACGGAACAGACTCAGCACTTTGATTTATATATAAAAATCAAACATGTTCAAGAATACTTGTGATTAAATAATAAATTCTACAATTATTGAGGAATGGAACAGACTCAGCACTTTGATTTATATATAAAATACTTCAAGAAAAAACTGGAAAACAGTAACAAATCCAACAAAATATAACACACCTCAAAATCTCTACCACTATTGCGTCTCAGACGAGATCTTTGTTTTGAGAGTTCTTTGAGCTTCTGAAGTTGTTCTCGCTTTCGTGCAGCTAATGTTTTTTCAGGAGTTTTTGGCTCCATTTCCACTGAAGAACCTTCATCTTCAACCACTCTACGTGGACGTTTAACACCTACTTTTCTAACTAGGATATCGCTGTCATCACTCTCATCACTGTCACACATCACAGAGGACAGCCTTTTTCTTTTTCCTCGCTTGATGTGTTCTTCTTCTAAATCATCCTCTATTATTTGTCCAGTTTGTTTGTTGAGATCATTATCCTCTTGACTTACATGTTTTTCCTGATCTTGTAAATCAATATTCCTATGTTTGGTTTTGTTAGTTTCTTCTTCATATGTTGAACTGTTGCCAGTGTTAACGAGACACTTACTGTTGTTTCCTTCACTTTCAGTTTTACTTAAGTTAAGCTCTCTTTCACTTCCTGGTGTTTTATTACAATCAAGTCCTTTGTTACTATCAAGCTCTTCATCATTTTCAAAACTTTCGTAATTATCAACACTTTCACCACTATCAAGCTCTTCACTATCAAATTCTTCACTATCAAGCTCTTCATCACTATCAAATAATTGTGAGATACTACTTCTTTTAGTTCGCCTCCAATCAACTCGAGATTTCTGCTCAGGCACGTGACTTTTAGAATTTTTCCTTGTTTCAGGTCTTCTAACATGTATCATTTTCACTTAAGCTTCTACAAAATAAAGTTGTTAGGAATATAACAGTGATAACCAGATTAGAGCAATGAATGCATTTATGGTACAAATTATATTTATTTGGCTTTATTGAATGGTCCACAAAGGCAAAATCACATGAAATACCTGAGTGAAGATGGTAGAACATTAATTTAACAAATAATTTACTGAATGCCTATGAAATAATTATATGAACATCTATTCTGAATTACGTTGTATGTTGTGCTGAAAGGGATACATAGAAAAATCATGGTCCTGTCCTTCAGAAGATTATAATCTATGTGCAGAACTAAAATATCTAAAACATATAATAATTAAGAAAATTTCAAGGTAGTATTTGGTATCAAATGAATAACATAAATAACTGCAATAAAAGTGGAAAGATGCAGGGAGATCAGTAAGGCAAGTGCTTCACTTTATCTTGAACAGATGTGATCTGATAGCATTCTGAAGGATTCATTGTATTTGAACAGAAAGAATGAAAGAAAAAGGGATGTCAGGCAAGTAATATGGTAAGGGCAAAACTCTGGCTTTAAGAAAGAAGATGGTATGTTCAGTAAGTAAGTGTGGCTTAAAAGGTATACAAAAAGAGTTTTATGCTGGAAAAAAGGAGAAACAAATAGAAAACTGAAAGGGATTACCAGGATGACTCACCCTGTAGGCAAAGGATTCTGAATACAGAAATGATATAAATTATAAAAGATCAATTTACATGAAGACAGTTATAAAGTAACAAATGACATAAAAAAGAGAGCAGTGTAAAATTGAGAGATAATCCACTAAGACTGTAGCCTCTTCATACCTTAGAAAAATGGGAGTGGCTTTCCCCTCAAAGTTAAAGATACAATATAACCAATAGAAAACTTAACTAGTAATCCAATAATGTAGTTAAGTGAATGAAACAAATAAGTTTCACCGCAAAGCAGAGCATGGTATTGGGAAGGAAAACAAAAGCTGTCAGTATATCATTTAGAAAAGAACGAACTCCATTAAAATTATCACAAGTATATATTAAAAGAACAATTAGTGACAGGTAAGATAACTAGAAAATAAAGTAACATATGTACTTCTGTGGTTGTCAAGGAATAGAAATATAACAATGTAATGAGACTGACCTCACAATACATGTGTTAGAGGTATACATTGAACTGACAGCTATCCCCACCAAAGAAATCACCTTATGAGGCGGATTATTCCAATATTTCCACCACAGTACAGAATATTCCTGGAGTCTTTCTATAAACCACACACTATAAAAAATCTAAAAATATGAAAATAATCATATTTCGTTTTTTATCCCAAACAGTGACTTTACCCACTTAATTCACTTGTCTCGGTTATAAAGACCTGTTAGCAGCTTGCAGAAATGAAATTCAACTTAAGAAGACGAGAATTAACTATCAGTAAAAATATTCAAAAAATGTGCTACAAATTCTGAAGGTAATTGCAAAAATTCAATGCCAAACAGTTTTTGAGCAATGGGATGGTGTTTCTAGCTTTCCAAGAGGATTACTTTTTTCCTATAGATTGTGGAAGAGAAGATATAGCTCATTTAATTGTACAAATTCTGGTACGTTTATACGGCAATAAGATTTTCTGTATAATGGTTTACACCTCATGTAAAATCAGAACAGGGCTGCCAAGATTATACGGCAGAAATTATAGGGTGTAGGATGAAATATACCTTTTATTTTTTTAAGAGATAGGTCTCGTTCTGTTGTCCAGGCTGGAGCGCAGTGGCATGATCATAGATTACTGCAGCCTTGAACTCCTGGGCTCAAGCGATCTTTCTGTTTCGATTTTTAAGTTTTTTGTAGAGATGGAGGTCTCACTATGTCCTGATCTCCTGGCCTCAAGTGATCCTCCCACCTTGGCCTCAGGGCTGGAATTACAGGCATGAGCCACTGCCCAAAGTATAACCTTATGACAGTAACTGCTATAAAATATAACCAGCATTGTAATAGCAATCTAACAAATTCTGGTCAACAGGGCAGTCTGCTATTTGAAATTATCCTTGGGTTGCATCTTACAAAAGGTTTATATTAAAATCAGCAAAGATGAAAATTGTGTGTAGTCAAAATAACCTTTTAAAAAAACCTCTATATTACTCTTAAAGTATGGTTTTGTGTACACTATACTGCGTTACAATACGTCCACCCAGTTTCTCCTCCAGGTTTTAAATAGCTTACTGTTTCTTTGGTTAAGCACCACATGAACTAAGCATCTTATATTATTAAGCCATATAGTACAAAAAAGTATTTGTAAACACATAAATTTGCATAAGCTAAGTGTGCATATGTGCACGTGCAGTATATCACATTGTAATAACAAAGTATGGCTTTCTAATAAACATGTTTAAATTGGGAAAAATAATGAAAAAACATTTATGAAAACAATGACAAATATGGTTGCAGTAGATACACTAAAACAAATATGGACAGTAAAGAACATTAAAGTGAAAGATGATTTTTATTAGTACCCAAAAGCAAATTCATATACAATAGATGATCATCTTCCAAAACTATAACATGCCCAGAATGTCAGTTATTTATCATGAAACTGGTGATTCCTATGACAATGGTGGAAATGATTAAGAATGTCACACTAGTAAAAATTTATGACTGCACAGTTAAGCTATAAAAGAAACTTTAAGTTTTTAGTGCATTTTCACATTGATTTTTAAATCCTGACAATGATCTTAGAAGGAAGATATCTATATTTATGTATAAATATCAAAGCCAAGGACATACAATTTAAATGACTTACCGAAGATCACGCAGCTTGTTGGTGACAGAGCAGGGATTAGAAATCGGGTCTCTTGATTCCCCGTCCAGTGCCACACAATGACTGCTGCCAATATCATATTTGTACAAGGTAGTAAAAATTAAGCTCTTAAAAATCATTATTTTATCTCTCATGCTATATTTTAGTTTCAGAAAAATAACGATTAAATGGTTTAGTTTACAAACACGCTTTTTAAAAAAATCATGTAACTGAATTTTACTGCCCATGAGTTAGACCAGAAACTTCTAGAAATTATTATCCACTAGGCAAGAAAAGAATGCAAAAGAGATGAATATTTGCAGACTTCCCTCTATCATCTTATTAATAACACCAATCGCAAAATTTAAAGGAGTCCCCAGTGAGCCCAAGTAAAATTTCGAAGAAAGGCAGTCCCTGATGAGAAAAATATTTTGGAAAACTGCAGAATTTGAATGCCCGAAGCAACATCTTTTATTTAAACAAAATAAATCAGGTTTCCTTGGGCCAATTGCCAAATTGCCAGAGTCTCTCATATTTGAAAATGACCATTTATACCAGTAAGATCAAAAATTCTGTTACTGAAAAGGAAAGATAATTTGAATATGTTTGGCTCTTCTTTTTAAATTGTAGGTAGCTTTACTATATTAGCTGGGAAGGGAAGAATGATAACGGAGGGAAAAGGTGAGTGAACCTCGGAAGAGAATGTGAAGGAAAGCTAGTTTGATGGGTAAGATGCCTCTTGGTCTTTACAACCTACTCAAAAAAGAACCCATGCAAATGAATGTTACTTCTGTATATTCTGAACACACACTTAATTTCTTGAAATGAGAATTTTATCGAGCTTCTGTAATGATACCTCACCTTTAAGCAAAGAGAAAAACAGACTCCAAACAGAAAGCATTAAATAAGTGAATGAAGATGATTAATACTATCACATCTTTGTGTTTCATGGTTAATATAAGGTGCACATACATAGCTATGTTATCTGCCAAATAATAGATATTAAAGGCAATAATCCATATTACTTGTGTTCTTTCTCTAACACAGTACCTCTATAGCTAAAAGAAAGTACTTTGATGATGCCATTTGAATTTCTCATAAGAAATATACTTCCTTCTAAACTTTGAGGTTAAGTCATACTCAAGAAAAGATTCATTCTAGAAATCACCTACTTGCTGTATAAACAATGCAGGTGGTAGTTAACACTTTAGAGATTTGAAAGGCAGTGGAACCTGAGGTCATTATTTGAAATTCCACCGGGAGGGATCCATTTTGTGTGTAAAACATCACTCCTCTTTGATGTTTTCTTTTATGTGGCAGTTTGGAGAGCAAAGATTAATAAGCCGAAAAATAATTATTGAATATCTACCAAAATGCAAGTACCTGCTTGGAACTGTGCTGCCACCAGATCAAATAAACATGGTCTCTGCTCCCAAGCAGCTCACAATCTGATGAAATTACTAGGGACACCAAAAACAAGCCAGCATAATACACGATTTGAAGGCTACAGTGTATGATTATGATCAAGTTCTTATCACATTGCTATGAATAAATGTATCCTGGTTCCTCTGTTGGCAGGAAAACAGGACAGCAGAACATGACAGAAATAGGATACGAGAAAATAAACATAAAGAGAGGAAAGCCTATTTCCCCCACTTAGAATCACAGTCCAACAGTCCACAATTTCGCAAAGTGGATCCCGCTGGAATGGTATCCGGGATAACTATATTATTCATTAAAATCCATTAACAATGGAGGTTAATCCAGCAGGAATGAGCGGTAGACAGAGGAACAGATCCTCTCAGGAATTAACACCCGGAAGGGTGATTTGCATGATTACAAACCTGTTTGGCGGGACGCAGGAACGCAGCGCCTGCTAGCCCACTAGTCCGTCACTCCACTTCCAGGAAAGCACAGTAGCTAGAAAACCATACCCTCAGGCCGAGCTTCGCGATGACGCGCGCAGGACGATAGAAACCCCCAGACCCCAAAAGGGCTCTGCACCGAGATAACAATTACAAGGGTTTGGAAAGGCCAGAAACCCGAGAAATCACCAACCGAGCTCCCCACATCCAAAGCACCTCCCCAAGGCGGGAATAACAGGCACCGCGCCCACTGCAGCTCAGCTGAGGAGGAGTGCTAGAGGCGCAAAGGGCTGACTGGAGCGCTCCGGCCCACCCAAACACCGCCCGCGGGAATTTTTCTCTTGGCCCGCCAGGAGGCACGGCTTCCCCCGCCCCTCTAATAAACCATTAGCAGTGAGAGCGCAAGCAAGTCCCAGGCGGGAGACAGGCCCGCACAACCCTCGCGCTCTCACCTTTCAAAGCGCCTCCGCCTCCGCCTCCGCCCCCGCCCCCGCCCCAGGCATCAGCACCTGGCAAGCGATGCTCCGCCCGCTTCCGGGGACCGAGGGAAGTCCCGCCTCTGGGTGGGGAGAGGGGCGGGGCCGAGCGGCGGGAGGGAGCGTCTTCCGGGAGCGTGGCTAGGGGCGGAGCGACTGCCGCGCGGTAGTCAGGGAGCTGTGCGGGTCCTGGTTGCAAGAGAGGTGGGGAGAGGGGCCTGGCGGGCTTTGAGGGACTGGGAGGACTGTCCTGGCTAAAGCCGGCGCGGGAAACTGGGGCTGCGGGGCGGGAGGGCCCTGCTGCTGGGGAAGGAATCTAACATATCCGTCCTGAGGAAGGGTGCCATTCCTTGACTCCTTGGCTCTTCCGCTCTCTGCCGTAACTTTGGGGTGTGGCAGGGGTTAGTGACGGGCGGTTACCCGGGATCTAGACGTGCAGGAGGTTCGTGGCCACGATGGGGCTATAGTGTTTCTCGCGGCTGCTGGGGTAACAAAACACATGCCTTTAATCCGGATTATCCGCGGTGACATGGGGCCTCCGCTACTGCCCGTATAAGTTAAAGGCCTGTTCTCTCAAACTTCCTCCTCTTTCACCTTCTTCTGCAGTCTGTTTGCCAGCCAACCCCAGCCCGGGAGGGGATCAGGGCCACCAGGTTGCTGGTAAGGTTGAAAGACTGAGTGTATTAAGACTGTTAAAGTGAGCCTGTGTAAGAGAAGGAAGGATTTTGTGGATTGCTACTTTGTGAGTGTGGGGTGAGTCCCAGAACCTCGCTATGTCGGGGAAACGGAAGCGTGTGGTGTTGACTATTAAAGATAAGCTTGATATAATAAAGAAACTTGAAGACGGAGGTTCTTCCAAACAACTGGCAGTGATTTATGGAATTGGTGAAACAACAGTTCGGGATATAAGAAAAAATAAGGAAAAGATTATAACTTATGCAAGCAGTTCTGATTCCACAAGTCTTTTGGCCAAGAGGAAATCTATGAAGCCATCCATGTATGAGGAATTGGACAGGGCAATGCTGGAATGGTTCAACCAGCAAAGAGCAAAAGGGAATCCCATATCTGGACCAATTTGTGCAAAAAGGGCAGAGTTCTTCTTTTATGCTTTGGGAATGGATGGCGATTTTAACCCCTCTGCCGGCTGGCTAACTCGTTTTAAGCAGCGGCACAGCATTAGAGAGATTAACATTAGAAATGAAAGATTAAATGGAGATGAGACTGCAGTGGAAGATTTTTGTAACAACTTTAGAGATTTTATTGAACGAGAGAATTTACAGCCTGAACAAATCTACAATGCAGATGAAACTGGACTCTTTTGGAAGTGCTTGCCTTCTAGAATTTCAGTAATCAAAGGTAAATGCACTGTCCCTGGGCACAAATCAATTGAAGAAAGAGTCACAATCATGTGTTGTGCCAATGCAACAGGTTTACACAAACTTAAACTTTGTGTTGTGGGGAAAGCAAAGAAACCTCGCTCCTTTAAATCAACTGACACTTTAAACTTGCCAGTCTCTTATTTCAGCCAAAAAGGTGCATGGATGGATCTTTCCATTTTCCGACAATGGTTTGATAAAATTTTTGTGCCGCAAGTTCGAGAGTATTTAAGATCTAAAGGCTTGCAGGAAAAGGCTGTGCTCTTGTTGGATAATTCACCAACACATCCAAATGAAAATGTCCTAAGGTCAGATGATGGCCAAATATTTGCTAAATATTTACCACCTAATGTGGCCTCATTGATTCAGCCTTCAGATCAGGGAGTCATAGCAACAATGAAGAGAAATTATCGTGCAGGTCTTCTCCAGAACAACTTGGAAGAAGGTAATGACCTGAAATCATTCTGGAAGAAGCTAACTCTGTTGGATGCACTTTATGAAATAGCAATGGCATGGAACTTAGTAAAACCAGTTACCATTAGCAGAGCATGGAAGAAGATTCTCCCTATGATAGAGGAGAAAGAGAGCTTGGACTTTGATGATGAAGATATTTCTGTGGCTACTGTGGCTACCATTTTACAACACACCAAAGGATTGGAAAATGTGACTACTGAGAACCTTGAAAAATGGCTTGAAGTAGACAGTACTGAACCAGGCTATGAAGTGTTAACTGATAGCGAAATCATCAGAAGAGCACAAGGCCAGACAGATGAATCCAGTGAAAATGAGGAGGAGGAAATAGAACTAATTCCAGAGAAACATATTAATCATGCAGCTGCTCTCCAATGGACTGAAAATTTATTGGATTATCTAGAACAACAAGGTGATATGATTCTACCTGATAGACTGGTAATACGTAAACTTCGAGCCACCATCAGAAATAAACAGAAGATGACAAAGTCAAGTCAATAATGTCATTTCAATTTTATTGTTCTGCTCATTGTGTTTGTGACAAACTCTGCAATATGGCTTAATTTTCTTTGTGTTCTAAGAATTCTCAAGACTTGGTCCTGTGAAATACAGGCACAAAATGTATCTGAAGTGGTTTGAGGATTATGTGTTTTCATCATCTGCGTCTTTTGTCCTTTGATTTGTACAGCTAATCAGAAGATGATACCGAATAGATATAAATTACATGTACACATGTATTCACTTTTTAGAATATGCAATTATGCCTTCTGTAACAGTGGCATTCCCTAAATTTTCTAGTGAAAGTTAGAGATAACAGACTGAACACTTTTCTGAAATGTTTTGCTTGATTTATGAAGGCTGCCATAGTTATCTTTTCTTGTGTTAACCATCTTAAATGATGTTTTGTATATTTTAATAGACTGACAGGATGAAAGATTTATATTATTGGATTTCAGGATGATTTATAATAGTTCAAAAATGAAATTCAATAATGGGGAAATAATTATGAATTATAGAAATTATTTAGAAATCATGCCTCAGTTCTCTTGCATTTGTGTGGTTTGCAAGAGGGGGAGATTATTCTGGGAAATAAAGTAAATATGGGAAATGATTGCCAAATGAAAGGGAAACTATGGGAAAACTGATCTATAAAGAGGCATTGTGATCAATTCATTTATAAGAAACTGGGAAATAAAAATCTGGGGAACTTTAGGTTATTTATACAAAGGGAATAAATAGGCTGATTTTAATTTGGTAAGTCGATCTTTTTATGAATTTGGTAATAGTGTAGGTTTATTATTTATTCGTCTAATTTTATAATACAGGTTTTGTAATGTTACATGTGATGATATGAGCTCCCACCTTATATGGGGGAACATCTTGGGAATTTGAGATTTAATAAGTTTTTTTAGTTTTTTTTTTTTTTTTTTTAGTGTTTTTTTACTGCATACTTACAAATGTCTATCATTTGAAAAATATTGTCATATCTGGCCCTTTGATGAAAAAAGGAAATTACAATAATAAAGCTTTTATGATTTTAAGTAAGTCATATGTTTGTGTCCTGTTTTATGAAGAAAGCAGAAATAATTACAGAAAGTGCCATACACTGAGGAATATTATTGTTTATTATTTTGATACATGTAAAAAGGGATTAATCTGCTAAAATGTAATCTAAATCAGAATTTTGATTTTTTTTTTGGTAAACTATATTTATTCAAGACATTGAAACTACTTTGCACATATTAATATTAATGTAACTTGTAATTTAAAAGTAAAATGTTTCCATGCTATTTCATGTTTTGGCCAAACATTTTTAAAAAGTAAATTAGAATTGTTCTCTATTAGTCATTTTTTAAAGGTTTAACATTTTTTGTTAAAATACTTAACATTTTATTGTGCTTTCTGTAGAATACTAATACTTCAAAAGTATTTTTAGTTTTCCATAATTTCTCTTATTTTCATGATAGATGTCTACATTTTTCAGAAGATGTGTGATGAAAGTGTTTAAAAATTAGGTTTATTGCATGAATTTCCTAAGTGTAGAGTAGGAAAAACTATCAGAAGTTAACATACATATTGAATCAGATAATGACATGTTCTGTTGTCAACTAAACTGTATATAAAATAATTTTTCTAAAACGAAAATATGTACTACAAATCTTGGAATTTCTGTCTGGATTTGCACAGTTTTTAAACTTAATCATGTCAGCCCAATGCAGCTGTTTCATTGCCACCTAGTGGTAAAACTAACATTGCTGTTAAGCTGTGTGATTTTAAACTTGAATCCCCAGTAAAAAGTTCACTGTTTTGTGGCCATGAGTGTGAATCTTGTGACTCTCTAGCCTGTAAGAGACTGCTCTTCTTTGGTTTACAGCTATTTTCTAAAATCTGCCAGCACTGGTACTCTAGCCCTGTTTTTGATCCTTCTATCCTTAATTATAAAGGCTGATCAGTAGTTGTAGTAGATGATGCCAAAAGCTATTTGGGTTCTGTATATGCCCCCAAAGTTGTATATCCTTAGCTCCTAATTCCTATTCTATCAGTGCCTTACGAGAGTCTGTGTTTGGGATTCTATTTATCCATTAAAAAATTTGCCATTGGCTAATGTTCTCTCACCAGTTTCACTAATTTTTTTCTCATTGATATGACTTGACACAATACTCTCAGAAAGCCAATGACAGTGCAATGTTTCTTACATTTCCAGTAGTCAAGAATTTTGTGAGAGTAGATATACCTACACAAGATCATGTAGGAAATTATAATGTTGCTTTTTTTTCTGAGAGATTTGGGCTTTTTTTGTGGTGGGGCCGTTGTAGAAAGTTGAATTCTTTGTCATGATGAAATTCAGTAAATCAAAAATGTATTGAGTTTTACTATATGCTGAAGACTGCCAGCTGTGGTGGGTCTAGGAAAATATAAAAGAAAGGGAAGAGGTTGCTTTCCTTGAACATCTTGAAATCAAGGTGAAAAAACTATACATATTTGAAAAAAAATACCCAAAACCATCTGGGTCAATTGTAAGCTCATGTAAAAGAACCAACATAACAAGATGTGAACTATGTAAAAAAATCATCAAGATTTAGTTGCTTATTCATTTCTCCACTGATTTCTATTCTGTATACCCTTTACATTTTAAGCTATGCATTGGTCTTGATTTTTGCTGTCCCTGAGTAACTTCATCCATTTCCCTTACCTGCATGTGATCCAGTCACCCTGTCTGGCTCTATGATTTATATATTCAATTGATAAACAGGACTTAAGTCTAGAAGGGAAATTAAAATTGTTGCTTTGGTTCCCATCTATAGTGAACTCTCCATTAGCATCTTTAGCATCCTAATGTCAGAGCCACCTAGATGGGTTTTAAGAAGTTCAAATAATTATTTAACTCCATGTCAAAAAATAGCTCAGCTACCTTGGTCTGAAGTAGCAAAATACATCATTATTATCTATATCTGTTCTTAGCCTTTCCTAATGTATACAATGCCTTTTCTTCTCCCCATTTCCTCCAATGAGCAGTTGTAGTGGTTTCTTTTCTTTTTTTTTTCTTTTTTGGTATCCTTATTGCTACTTAAGTACTAAAATTTAGTTTATGATTCAGCCTTAAAAGATCATCACTCAAATTCTTTAACTTCACTTAGATGTGTACTCTTAACTGTTCTTCCTATTTAAGTCCATGACAACTTTTCTTAGTAATTAGTTTCAGGCAGTCCTGTGCAATTAGAAGTTGGGATGGAAGCCGCCGGACTTGGGGGCTCATGCCTGTGGTCCCAGCTCTTTGGGGGACTGAGGTGGGCGGATCACGGGGTCAGGAGATGCGGACCATCCTGGCTAACACGGTGAAACCAGTCTTTACTAAAAATACAAAAAAAAAAAGAGAGAAAAAAGAAAATGATCAGGCATGGTGGCAGACGCTTGTAGTCCCAGCCACTCGGGAAGCTGAGGCAGGAGAATGGTGTGAATCCAGTAGACGGAGCTTGCAGTGAGCTGAGATCATGCCGCTGCACTCCAGTCTGGGCGACAGTGTGAGACTCCGTCTCAAAAAAAAAAAAAAAAAAAAAAAAAAAAAAAAAAAGAAGTTGTGGTGGAAGAATGACCAATAGATACCAGTTGCTTCCCCAGTGACACCTAATGTGAAAATGAGTGTCTGTAGTGCCTCAGATTCTATAAGAATTGCCATATTTTAAAGCGATTCTTGTGGTTGTGTCTCTTTAATACTGGAATGTGAGCATCTACAGATCAAAGACCGTGGGATCAATGTTTTGCAGAGTAGTATATATTCAATAAACATATACTTAAGAAACACTAATTGTATATCTTGTCTAAGACACGTTTTAGGTCATGTATGGGATACATGGCTAAGACTATCTGCATTCAAGAGATTTACAACGGAAAAGAGGAAACATGTAAGAAAGGGAGAATGAGTTAAGTGTTACTGGAAGAATGCAAATGAACGACTAATTCTGATGAGTGGCATAAGGAGGTATAATTTTGATATGAGAAGTAGAGATGGTAACAACTGAGTTGGCCTTCGAAAATAATATTTTCATGAAGTTTTGTAATTCTTAAGCTATTTTTGTAGACCTGATTCAATGTCCAAGAGATCATCGAAAGGATACATTTGGTTGGAAAAGTAAACCTTAATTTAATCTTAGCTGCAGGGATGAATCCATTTGTTTAACTGAGAAGTCTTACTGAGGCTTTGCTTTTTCAGTCTTATTTCCTTCCTACTGTTTGTAGTCAGGAGAAATTGTTTTTGAAACCTACAAAAGCCCCCAAATTTCTGGACTTTCTCTTTGGTATTTAACTGAATGCCAAAATAAAGATATGCTTTATTTTGCTTATAACTGATTAATTATTTTCTGAGTTCATTTCTTTCTTGTATTGTTTGCTAAACATAGCAAGGAGCAAGTAACATTAATTTTCTGGCTCTTTCCAGCCACTTCCTCTAGAGAAGGGCTTCTTAACTTCAGGGTTATCATGATGCAGATAACTCTCTGTTGTGGGGGGCTGTACTGGATATTAAAGGAGTCTTAGCAACATCTCTTATCTCTACCTTCCTCCCTGCTCCAGTATGACAACCAGAAATGTCTCCATGCATTGCCAGATGTCCCCTGGGGGGCAAAATTGTGCCTGTATGAGAATTACTGCTCTAGAATCACAAACTTAAGAGTCAGTGTGTTTTCCGAGTTATTGAAAGTAATATTTACAACATTTTTCTTACCACTATTCCATCTTTCCAGTGCCTGCTAGTTATATCCTTGATGCACATTTCCTACTCACTGATATAATACCACATATTTGATTATCACAACAGCACCCCACTTCAAGATACCTATTTCTCTGTTGATTTGGGTAACTGTAGCTGATGAAACCCCCAAATTTTAGAGGCTTAACACAATAAGTGTTGTTTATCTTTTTCTCTTAGTGGTCTTATGATATAAAGCTTTGTCAAAGCATGACTTTTTTCAAGTGATTCTTGG
Organism: Papio anubis; assembly: GCF_008728515.1. Lineage (NCBI taxonomy): Eukaryota > Metazoa > Chordata > Mammalia > Primates > Cercopithecidae > Papio > Papio anubis. The sequence goes on along the minus strand of NC_044987.1, from coordinate 38,039,018 downwards.
ACCCAAGCGCTTTCCATCTTGTGATTTTGCATCTGCTAAACACTTAGAATCCTCTACATCCAGGTGGCAGTTGGGAAAAGAGAGAATACAGAGTGCACACTTGTTCCTTAATGCCCTTCTTTCAGAAGCCATATACATTCTTTAAGTTCACTTTCTATTGGTGAAAACTAGTCACCTGGCCCTACCTTGACGTGGGGTGGGGGTGGGATGGTGTGATGGGAATGACTCCCTAACGAGGCAGCTGCTTCACAATGACAACTTTGTATAATTGAAAGGGAGGCACAAATGGTGTTGAATAATTAACCCTTTCTGAAACAAAAATAGGTACATTAGAGCAGTTATTCTCATAGAACCATTCAGGGAGCTTTTGTAAAGAATATCAATACATGAGTTTTACTCGCAGAGGATCTGATTTACTTGGTCTAAGGTGACTATGGTGTATCTTTTATTTATTTTTTTAAGTTCCCAGATATCTCTAATAATGCAACCGGAGTTGAGAGCCACAAGATTACCAATTTTCAGGGCAAACAAAGTAGATGTGGGAACAAAAAAATAATGGGTTTCTTTGATGGATCATGAAATCAAGACTATGTATAAAATAATAATGGGGAAACTAACTAAGTGCTGATTTACTAATGTTTTTCCCCTCCAAAACTCATGTTCAAATTTAATTGCCAATCTGATGGTAGTGTAAGTTCTAGGTGATTAGGCCATGAGTGCTCCACTCTCGTGAATGAATTAACACTATTATAAAAAGGACTTTTGGGGGTGAGCACTCGCTCACTCCTCTGTCTTCCACCATGTGATGACTCAGCAAGAGGGTCCTCACCAGATGCCAGGGCCTTAGTTTTGAATATCCCAGCCTCCAGAACTGTGATGAAGTAAATTCTGCCCTTTATGAATTCCCCAGTCTCAAGTATTCTGTTATAGTAGCACAATGGACTAAGACAGAAATTGGTACCAAAGGAGTGGGGTGTTGCTGTAACATATATCTGAAAATGTGGAAGCAGCTTTTGAATGGTTTTGAAGTGACTGCTGGAAAAACCCTGTGTTGCCATGAATGGAGCATTAAGGGCAATATGGGTAACAGCTCAGATGGAAATAAGGAATATCTTATTGGAAACTGGAGGAAGAGCCATCTTTTTATGAAGTAGCAAAAAACTTGCCTGAATTGTGTCTATGTCCAAGGGCTTTATGGAAGGCAGAAATTAAGAGGGATGAACTAGGATATCTGGCAAAAGATTTCTAAGCAGCGAAATAATTGAAAGGACTGTGAGGCTTCTCTTAAGCATACATGGTAAAATGCAAGAAGAGAAATGATTTAATAATGGAATTTATAATCAAAAGGGAAGCAGAAGGTAGAGAACTGGAAAATCCCTAGCCTGGCAATGTAAAGAATGAAAAAGCACATTTAGGAGAAAAAAACCAAGACTGTGCTCAAGGGACAGTTGCTAAAGAGATTAGTATGGATAGAAGGAAGCCAGGCACTATTAATCAATACAATGCGATAATCACTCTAGGTGGCATTTCAAAGATCTTCAAGGCTGCCCCTCACATCCACATCACAGGCCCTGAGCTCTAGGACTTTGAGGGCAGAATAGTTTGAAGGGATTGGCCTGAGGCACCTTCCAGGAACTTACCACCCAGGGCTCCCTGGGCTCCCCTTTCCCTGCATTCTGGCTTACAGAAATCTTTGGCTATCCCAGCTGTGGCTCAAGCAGCCCAAGGTTTGGCTTAAGCTGCCACTTTAGAGGGCACAAGTGGTAAACCTTGGCAGTGTCCACATAGTGCTAATTCTACAGGTTCACAATGCAAGAGTTGTGGAGGCATGGCTTCCTCCACCTAGATTTCCAAAGATGTCATGGAGAACTTTAGGGTGCGGGCAGAGACTTACCACCAGCAAAGGGCTGTCACAGAGTCTCTACTAGGGTAATGCTTAATAGGGCTACGGGGGCAGTGTCATGCTTGAGATCCAGTAGAGCCACCAGGGTGCGGTGCCAGGCTGGGAAAGCCACCAGCACCTGACTCCAATCTGTGAGAGCTGAACTTTGGGCTGTGTTTGGTTGGGGTGGGGCTGCCTTCAGCTTTGGGGGCCCCATATCCACCCTAGTATGTCCAGTCAGGACATGGAGTCAAATATTTTTCTCAAGCCTTAAGATTTGATATTGTTTACCCTCTTGGGTTTCAGACTTACTTGGTGCCTGTAACTCCATTCTTCTTGCCTATTTCTCTTTTGCAGTGGGAATGTCTATCTTATGCGCGTTCCATCATCGCACTTTGGAAGCATATCATTTGTTTGATTTCACAGGCTCACAGCTGGATAGGAATTTACTTCAGGATAAATTGTACTTTGAGACTCACCCTTATCTGATTTAGCTGACATTTAGATAAGACTATGGACTTAGACTTTCTTTGAAGCTGATGCTGGAACAAGTTAGGACTTTTGGGGGTATTGGGATGGAACAAATATATTTTGTTTATGAGAAAGACATGCATTTTTGTGGGGCCAGAGACAGAACACTATGGATTAAATATTTGTTCCCTATATAACTCGTGTTAAAATGTATAATAATTACCAATCTAATGGTGTTGGGAGGTGGGACTTTTAAGAAGTAATTGGGCTATGAAAGCTCTACCCTAATGAATGGATTAATGCTGTTATCAAAAGGGCTTTTTGGGAGTGGGCACTCTGTCACCCTTTCACCTTCTGCCCACGTGGTGACACAACAAGAGGGCCCTTGCCAGATGCTTGCACCTTGATTGTGGACTTCTCAGCCTCAAGAACTATGAGGAAAAAAAAAATTATAAGTTACCCAGTCTCAAGTGTCCTGTTATAGCATCACAAATGGACTAAGACAATATGCATCACAAATGGACTAAGACAAAATAAGCATGTGCATGTTTCTGTATATGCATTTGTGTGTGTGTGTATGGGAGTCATGCAACTGTGGTATCAGAGGAAAGAACGTGGGACTCAACTATATTTGAGTCCCAGTTCTACCAATTTTCATTTTGAGATTTTTCCATATGGTTCATTTTACAAGTACCTATTCTCGCTTCTTGTATACAATAATCTTCTTTTATTTGATCGTACTAATTTTACTTATTTAAAAGTTATTTTTTGATTTCTATATTGTCCCTGTCCCTTCTCTACCATTTATTGAGTTTGCAGTCTTTCATAGAGTTGATACTCCAACATTTAGTAATTTTTGATTGTGCACTCCTAACTGCAATTGCTATACCATGAAAGACTACAGTCTTCGCTTCTACAGCACATATCGTGGGAAGTATAAAAACATCTGCTAAGGTTTGCTTAGAGCCACTTATAGGATAAGGAATGGATATTATATCTTGCCAGATGGAAAACTTAGGATCTGGTCTTCTGTGCTTGGGTGCTCCCCATTTTTTCTGACTTTTTACCAGCTACAAGAGGTATCCCCCTAATAATTACACCAAGCTCTGCTCCTTCCTGAATATAGACACCTTTTTTTTTTTTTTTTTTCTCTCTCATGCTTAGTCTGGAAGGTGGGGTTATGTGTCTGAATCTTTCTGCTAGGCCTCTAATTGGTCTTGTTTCCAGCTTTCACGACTTCCATATATGGAACACAATTTTCTTGCACACAGTTATGGTCTTCTGAAAGTTTATCTACCTATTTTAAGGATGTCTGTATTTGCTTCTTTTAAAAAGTGTATGTATATATTTTATATCATTTATATGATTGAAGTAAGATGAGAATGAAGTATCTGCTCTCTCAACCATTTATCTTGATGTCAGAAGTCCTAGCCATGTATCTCAGGTGGATCTCTAAATTTTTTTGAGTCTCATCATCTCTATGGGGATACAAATAGTCAAAGCAATCCTAAGCAAAAAGAACAAAGCTGGAGGGATCATAGTACCTGAACTTATACTACAAGGCTACAATAACTAAAGCAACATGGTACTGGTATAAAAACAGACACATAGACCAATGGAACAGAATAGATAACCTAGAAATAAAGCCACACAGTTAAAACCATCTGATCTTCAACAGAGTCAACAATAACACACAACGGGGAAAGGATTCTTTTTATTCAATAAATGGTGCTAGGATAACTGGCTAGCCACATGAACAAAAATGAAACTGGACCCTTTTTCATATACCTTTTATCATATACAAACATTAACCGAAGATAGATTAAGGACTTAAATGTAAGACCTAAAACTACAAAAATCCTACAAGAAAACCTAAGACATTCTGAACGTCAGCTTTGGCAAATAATTTATGACTAAGTCCCCAAAAGCAGTTGCAACAAAAACCAAAAATAGACAAATGGCACCTAATTAAAGAGCTTCTGCACAGCAAAATAAACTATCAATAGAATAAACAACCTACATAATGAAAGAAAATATTCACAAACTGCATCTGACAAAGGTCTAATAACCAGAATCTATAAAAAACTTAAATAATTCAACAAGCAAAAAACAAATAACCTCATTAAAAATGGGCAAAGGACATGAATAGACACCTCTCAAAAGAGGACATAACATGTGACCATCAAATATATGAAAAGATACTCAATATCACTAATCATCAGAGAAATGCAAGTCAAAACCACAATGAAATACCATCTCGCACAAGTCAGAATAGCTCCTATTAAAGAGACAAAAAATAACATGTTGGTGAGGTTATGGAGAAAAGGAAATGCTTATACACTGTTGATGGGAATGTAAATTAGTTCAGCCACTGTGGAAAGCAGTTTGAAAATTTCTCAGATAACTTAAAACAGAGCTACTGTTCAACCCAGCAATCCCATTACTGAGTATACAATGGAAAATAAATTGTTCTGCCATACAGACACATGCATTTATATGTTTATCCCAGCACTCTTTACAATAGCGAAGACATAGAATCAACCCAGATGCCCATCAATGGTGAACAGCGTAAAGAAAATATAGTACATACATATACACCATAGAATACCTCACAGTCCCAACAAAGAACAAAATCATGTTCTTTGTAGCAACATGAATGTAGCTGGAGGCCATTATCCTAAGTAAATTAATGCAGGAACAGAAAACTAAACACTGCACATTCTCCCTTATAAGTGTGAGCTAAACATTGAGCACACATGTCCATAAAGAGGGGGAACAATGGAGACTACTAGAGGAAGGAGGGTAAGTTTGGGGTGAGGGTTCAAAAACTACCTATTGAGTATTATGCTTGCCACCTGGGTTATGGGATCATTCATACACCAAGCGTCAGTGACACACAATTTACCCATGCAACAAATCTACATATGTACCCCCAACTCTAAAATAAAAGTTGAGGAAGAATAGACAAATGATCTAAGTAAACATTTATCTACAGAAGATATACTGATGGCAAGTAAGTCCATGAAGAGATGCCTGACATCATCATGAAAATGCAAATCAAAACCAAACCCACTAGAATAACTAGAATCAAAAAGTCAGATAACGAAAAATGTTGCCAAGGCTGTGGAGGAATTTGAGCCTTCATAAACTGCTGGTGGCAATGTATAATAGTGCAGCCACTTTGGAAAACAGCCTGGCATTTCCTCAAATGATAAACATAAAGTCACCATAGAACCCAGCAATTTTACTCCTAGGTATACACCCAAGAAAAATGAAAACATACGTCCGCACAGAAACTTACACATGAATGTTTATAGCAGTATTATTCATAACAGCCAAAAGCTGGAAACCACTGAAATGTTCACCTGTGAACAAATGAATTAACAAAATATGGTATATTTATGCAATGGAATGTTTTTTGGTCATAAAAAGAGGAACGAAATACTGATACATGCTACAACATGGATTAACTTTCAAAATGTTATGGTGATGAAAGAAGCCAGTCGCAAAAGACCGTATATTGTGTGACTCCATTCATGTAAAAGCAGAGGAGAGGCAGTCTATAGAGATGGAAAGTAGATTAGTGGTTGCCTAGAGCCAGGGGAGTGGAGAATGGAATATGAGAGTGAAGCTCAAGGATATAGAAGTTATTATTTTTTTGAGGTGATGAAAATTTTCTAAAATTGAGTCTGGTGATGGTTGCACACGTCTGTGAATGTAATAAAAACCATTGAATTGTACACTTTAAATTAGTGAATCACATAGTGTATGAACTATATCTCAATAAAGCTGTTTAAGAAAACTTTAAAAATAAATAAAATTAGGATAATAATACATATTGTTAAGATGATTAAATTAATAATGCATAACATTTTAGGAACTAATGTTAATTTTTATATTAATAGGAAGGGTTAAAGGACTGGAGGGCATCGTAAACATGAAGAAAAATGTGGGAGAGTATGAGAATTGAAAGAAGAGTTTTTGGTCAAAGGGAGAGATTAAAGATGTGCAACTTCAGGTATTTACAGTATGTTGAGCCAAAGTATATGATCAGTCTTTGGCACTCTTTTAATGTCTAAACTACTTTCTCTTATTGTTATGTAATAAGAGCCCTTACCCTTTTATTTGCATTCTGAATCAGAAGATAACTTTTTTCATATTTTAATTACATGATGTTTGTAGATTCTTAATTCAATGAGATCTCTAAGAGGGGAGAAAAATATTTTTATAACTTTTGGAAATATCAAGACAAAAAAAGATTCATTGTGGTTGAAAATTCCTTGTGGTGATAAATCTAAGATTTTATGGAAAAATAATAACATTTAAAGGAAAAGATAAGAGAAACCTGAAAAAGAGCTGAGCGAATAAGAAAAGGGATATTGAAAAGATTAGTATTCAGCATTTGAATAATGTTTTATATCTTTCTGAATAAGGAAAATTAAAATTATGGTCATAAAACATGAGCAATAATGATGGGAGTTTTATAAAAGTTACTTAAAAATATATTTTATATTGGGATGATTTCAAACTGACCAAGAGCAATTATGTAGTTTTAGTTACCACCTAAATGAAATTATGTAGCAGTGGGAATCTACTTTTTCACTAATAGCATTTTGGTAAAAGATCATAGAGATGATTGATATTTGATGCCTTTATGAGATTAAGATAATTAATGGTATTAAGCAGCCAAGCTCTCCTATTTAATCCCGCTTTTAATACATATTGTCTTATCGTCCAGTCTAATGGAATATATGCTTTCTTAGCAACCTCATTGTTGTCTATAGACTGTGCCCCAGCTCGTTTTCTCTGTATTTTGTTGTTTGATCTCTGTATTATGAGGTTGGCAAGGAAAGATCCTGAGTGGATCTTAAATTGACACAAATAATAGGGAATTGTCTGTACATATGTAATGCAAAAAATGTACAAATTCAAGTTTTTATAAAAGACTTGTTTGACAAGGCACTCCTTGTTGTATAAGACATACAAAGAAGAAAAATCTTTGCTACAGAAATGTATGAGAGCTCCATGGCAACTGAAAACAAGATGCTGCATTTGGTCATACAATTAAGCACCACTATTATTTTCTATTTTTCATTTAATTATTTAGAACTAGTCTATTTTTATTCTATCTATTACAAACATTTTAACAAATAAAACTGGATACAACATGGAAAGATCAATTTTCCATGAATTAATTTTATACGCTATATTTGTACCTTAGTAAAATCTCCTTTATTCTCATCTTAATGGGGAAAATTGCTTTTATATATTAAACAATAACAAGTATCTTAGATAAACACTTATCTCTTTTAGTTTAAGAACTGTTTTTCCTTTCATGTGACTATATAACTTCGTCATTCATTCATCTCAAATATTTATCTACCTACAAATATTAACCTACTTCTTAAACAAAAAGTTGAAAAAGTCATCCCCCAATTTCTTCCTGCAGATTTGTGACCATGGACTTGACATTAAATGTTTAGATATTTTTTTATGTTAGAAAAATGACTCTTGTACTTTAGGTTGCTATAGTACTTTTGTGATCAATGAGATGATAAGGAGATGCCCAGAAAGCTTGATTATGTTTTATGCATTTTAGCATAAGAATTGGCTCTTAAAACTAGAATTATTTTGTGGTTATCATTTAGAAATATTTACAATATGAATATTTGTTGATTACTGTAATCATATTATACAAAGAATCTATTTTGTTGACACACATTCCAGACATTTATACATAATACCCATTTTATCTTACTTAGAGATGATTTGTTAGGTTAAAAAAACTCAAAAACAAAAGTAGAGAGATAAATGCTTAATAATGATTATACTCTAAAAATGCTAAAATACCTAATATAAGGGTTATCTTAAATGAGTTTTCATAAAATCTTTCCCTAGGTAATGAATATTTTATTAAATTGCAAAAATGTCTGGTCTTTAATACATGTGTTTTATTTTTACAGTCATCATGACTGATGTGTTAACATTAATCATATATTCCACAGCTTTACAGAGTTGACTTCCAATTAGGCTATTGCCATCATCTTTGCTAAAACAGCTGGAATTTATGGGCTAAACCTGATCTGGGTTGACCAAGACTCCTGCAAATATTCAAAACAGGAAATTAATTTTCAAGCATGCACCATATTTTTTTGTGTGTGGCAATATACAAAGTTACATAAAATTTTTTAAAAGTGTAATATACAAAAAGTTTTAAAAAGGAGGCAGAGCAAGAACAGCCAAATAGAAGCCTCTACCAATTGTCCTCACCACAGGAGCACCAAATTTGACAACTATCTGCACAAAAAAAGCACCTTCACAAGAACCAAGAATCTGGTGAGCGATCATGATCACTGTACCTGGTTGTAACTTCATATCACTGAAAGAGGCAATGAAGAGGTTAGGAAAGACAGCCTTGAATTTCCAACATGACCTCTGCCCAATCCCTTGCCAGTGGCCATGTGGCAGGGAGAGAGAATCTGTACTTTTGGGAGAGGAAGAGCACAGCAATTAAGGAACTTTGCATTGGAATGCAGTGCTGCCAACACTTGGTAGAACTCAGCTGGCACTCATGGAGGGAGCATTTAGACCAGTGTTAGTCAAAGGGCAATCATCCATTCCAGTGGTCAGAACCTGAATTTTATCAAGACATTGTGGGCTAAAGTGCTCTGGGGATCTTAAAAAAAACTTGAAAGCCTGCCTAGGCCACAAGGACTGCAACTGCTAGGCACATACTAGTGCTGTGCTGGGCTCAGTCAGTGGACTGTGGAGGGTTGGGATGGGGAATGACCTAGAGAGAAACCAGCCAGGGCAGCTAAGGGAGTGCTAGTATCACCCCTCTTCCAACTCCAGGAAGTAGAGCTCATGGTGCTGAAAGAGACACTTTCCTTTCACTTGGGGAGAGGAGAGGGAAGAGTAAAGCATACTTTGTCTTGCAACTTGGATACCAGTTCAAACACAGTAGTATAGGACATCAGGCAGGGTTGTGAGGCCCCTACTTTAGGCCCACCCTAGCTCTCAGACATTTCCAGACACACCCTGGGCCAGAAGGGAACCCACTACCTTGAAGGGAAGGACCCACACCTGGTATGATTCATGATCTGCTGAGTAAAGAGCCCTTGGCTCTGAATAATCATCAGCAACAACTAGGTAGTACACACCATGGGCCTTCAACGAGACTCTGAGATGTGCTGGCTTCAGATGTGACCCAGCACGTTCACAGTTGTGGTAGGTATGGGGAGAGACTACTGCTTGAGAAAAGAAGGAAGAGTAAAGGGGATTTTGTCTTGAGTTTAGGTACCAGCTCAGCCTTAGTGGAGAATACCACAAAGGGCTCTTGGGATCCTCAGTTCCTGGCCTTGGCTTTTGGATGTCATCTCTGAACCTACCCTGGGCCAGAGGGGAGCCCACTGGCCTGAAAGGTGAGTCCCATGCCTGGCAGCATTCACCACAAGCTGACTGAAGAACCCTTGAGTTTAAAGCAAACATCAGCAGTAGCCTGGTAGTACTCCCTGTGGGCCTGTGGTGATAGTAGACATGGAGAGAGACTCCTCTTCATGGGGAAAGGGGAGGAAAGAGTGGGAAGGACTTTGTCTTGTGGCTTGGGTGCCAGCTGAACTGTGGTAGAATGGAGCACCAGATAGATTTCTAAGGTCACTGACTTCAGGCCATGACTCCCTGCCAGCATCTTTGGACCTGCCAAAGTCCTAGGGGGAACTTTTCACCCTTAAAGGAAGGACATAAGCCTGGGTGACTTCACCATCTGCTGATTGTAGAGCTCTAGGGCCTTGAGCAAACGTAGGCAGGAGCCAAGGAGTGGTTACAGTGGACTTTGGGGAAGACCCAGTGCTGTGCTGGCTTCAAATTTGACCCAGTGCAGTCCCAATGGTGGTGGCCACAAGGGTGTTTGTATTACCCTTTCCCCAGCTCTAGCAGCTCAGCACAGAGAGAGAGGGAATCTGTTTGGGAGATAGCAAGGAAAGAGAACAAGAACATCTGCTTGATAATCCAGAGAATTCTTCCAGATCATATCCAAGACACCAAGGCAGTACTTTTATGAGTCTGCAAGAACCACAACATTACTGGGCTTGGGGTACCCCTTTATGCAAATATGGCTGCAGTGACCAAAAAGTTAGATCACAACACTCAAGTCTCTTCAAGTAACTGGAAAGCCTGCCCGGGAAGGATGGGTTCAAACAAGTCCTGATTTGAAGACTACAAGAAATACATCACTTTTAAATGTCCAGACATTAACAAACATCCACAAGCATCAAAACCATCCAAGAAAATGTGACCTCACCAGATGAACTAGACATGGCACCAGGGACCAATCTTAGAGAGATAGAGATATGTGACCTTTCAGATGGAGTTCAGAATAGCTGTTTTGAGGAAACTCAAAGAAATTCAGGATAACACTGAGAAGAAACTCAGAATCCTTCAGATAAATTTAACAAGGAAATTGAAATAATTAAAAAGTATCAAGCAGAATGGAGGTAAAAAATGCAGTTGACATAGTGAAGAATGCATCATAGCAGAACTGATCAAGCAGGAGAAAGCATTAGTGAGCTTGAAGACAGACTATTTGAAAATATACAATCAGAGGAGACAAAAGGAAGAACAACAAAAAAGAATGAAACATGCCTACAAGATCTAGGAAATAGCTTCAGAAGGGCAAATCTAAACGTTATTGGCCTTAAAGAAAAAGTAGAGAGAAAGACATAGAGTGGCTGAATAGATGAAAAAACAAGACCCAGTGATTTCTTGCCTACAAGAAATGCACTTGATTTATAAAGACACATGAAGACTGAAAATAGGGGGATGAAAAAAGATATTCCATGCCAATGGAAACAAAAAAAGAGCAGGAGTAGCTATACTTAGACAAAATAGATTTCAAGACAAAAACTATAAAAAGAGACAGTGTTATTATTATGTAATGATAAAGTGGCAAATTCAGCAAGAGGATATAACAATCATAAGTATTATATACATCCAACACTGGAGCACCCAAATATACAAAGCAAATATTGTTAAAGCTAAAGCAGGAGATAGACCCCACTACAATAATACCTGGAGACTTCAACATCCTACTTTCAGCACTGGACAGATCTTCCAGACAGAAAATCAACAAAGAAACATCAGACTTAATCTGCAGTATAGACTGAATGGACCTAATAGATACTTACAAAACATTTTATTCAATGGCTGCAGAATACACATTCTTCTCCTCAGCACATGGATCGATGTCAATGATAAACCATATGTTAGGCCATAGAACAAGTCTTAAAAATTCAAAAAATTGAAATAATGTCAAGTGTCTTCTCTGACCACATGGAATAAAACTAGAAATCAATAACAAGACTAATTTTGAAAACTATATAAACACATGAAGTATAATATGTTCCTGAATGACCGGTTTGTCAATGAAGAGATTAAGAAGAAAATTGAAAATTTTCTTGAAAGAAATGAAAATGGAAACATGACATACTCAAAACTATGAGATATAATGAAAGCAGTACTAAGAGGAAAGTTTATAGCAGTAAGTGGTTACATCAAAAAGGAAGAAAAACTTTAACAACCTAATGATTCATCTTAATGAACTAGAAAAGCAAGAGCAAACAAAACCCAAAGTTAGTAGAAGAAAAGAAATAATAGATCAGAGCAGAAATAAATGAAATGGAAACAAAGCAATACAAAAGATCAGCAAAACAAAAATTTGGTTTTCTGAAAAGATAAAATCGGCAAACCTTTAGATAGACTAAGAAAGAGAGACACCCCAAATAAATACAGAGATGAAAATGGATACATTACAACTGATACCGCAGAAATTAAAAGGATCATTATGGCCGCTATGAGCAAATATATGTGAATAAATTGGAAATGCTAGAAGAAATGAACAAATTCCTAGACACATACAACCAACCAAGATTGAAACAAGAAGACAGGTACCACTTGAATAATCAAATAACAAGTAACGAGATTGAAGCTGTAATTAAAACAAATCTCCCAGCAAAGAAAATTCTGGGACCCAAAGGCTTCACTGCTGAATAATAACAAACATTTAAAGAAGAAGTAATACTAATCCTACTAAACTATTCCAAAAAAATAGAGGAAGGAATACTTTTGAATTCGTTATATGAAGCTCATGTTACCCTGTTGAAACCAAACAAAGATATATCAAAAAAAAGAAAACTACAAGCCAATATCCCTGATGAACATCGATGCAAAAATCCTCAACAAGATACTAGCAAACTGAATTCAGCAACTAAAAAGATCACCAATTAAAAAGATCATTAATCACGACCAAGGGAGATTTATCCCAGGGATGCAAAGATGGTTCAACATACAAAAATCAAAAGATCATTAATCATGACCAAGGGAGATTTATCCCAGGGATGCAAAGATGGTTCAACATACAAAAATCAATCAATGTGATACAGCATATAACAGAATGAAGGACAAAAACTATGTGATCATTTCAATTGATATTGAGAAAGCATTTGAGTAAATTCAACATCCATTAATGATAAAAAGCCTCAAAAACTGGGTATATAAGGAATGTACCTCAAAGTAATACAAGCTGTCACAGACCCACAGCTAATATTATACTGACTGAGGGAAAACTGAAAGACTTTCTGCTAAGATCTGGAACATGACAAGGATGCCCATGTTTACCACTGTGATTCAATTGGAAATCCTCGATAGAGCAGTCAGACTTGGGAAAGAAATAAATGATATCCAAATTGTAAAGGAAAAAGCAAAATTATCTTTGTTTCCAGATGATATGATTTTATATTTGGAAAAACCTAAAGACTTGACCAAAAAAACTCTTAGAACTGATAAACAAATTCAATCAAGTTGCAGGATACAAAATCAATATACCAAAATCAGTAGTATTTCTATATGCCAACAGTGAACAATCTGAAAAAAGAAAGTAGTACAATTTACAATAGCTACAAAAACAAAAACAAAAACAAAACATAGGAATTAACTTAACCAAAGAAGTGAAAGATCACTACAGATATGGTCTGGTTCTGTGTACTCACCCAAATTTCACCTTGAATTGTAATTCCCATAATCCCCATATGTCAAGGGCAGGACCAGGTGGAGGTAATTGGAAGATGGTGGTGGTTTCCCCTATGCTGTTTTTGTGATACTGAGTGAGTCTCACAAGATCTGATGGTTTTAAAACCACCTGGCATTTCCCCTGCTTTTACTCACTCCGTTCTGCTTCCCTGTGAAGAATGTGCCTGCTTATCCTTTGTCTTCCACCATGATTGTAAGTTTTCTGAGGTCTCCCCAGCGATGTGGAACTGTGAGTCAATTAAATCTCTTTCCTTTATAAATTACCCAGTTGGGAGTATTTCTTCATAGCAGTGTGAGAATGGACTAATGCAGCTACAAAGAGAACTATAAAACATTGATGTGAGAAATTGAAGAGGACACACACAAAAAATGGAAAGATACTCATTTTAATAGACTAGAAGAAACAAAATTGTTAAAGTGTTCATACCAACCAAAGAAATCTGCAGATTCAGTGAAATCCCTATCAAAATACCAATGACATTTTTCACAGAAATAGAAAAAAATTCTAAAATTTACGTGGAACCACAAAAGCTATCCTGAGCAAAGAGAACAAAACTGGAGGAATCACATTACTTGACTTCAATTTATTCTACAGAGCTATAGTAACCAAAACAGCATGGTGCTGGCATAAAAACCGACACATAGACCAATGGAACAGAATTGAGGACCTAGAAACAAATCCATACATCTACAGAGCAATCATTTTTGATAAAGGTGACAAAAATATACACTGGGGAAAGGACAGTCTCTTTAACAAAAAGTGCTGGAAAACTGGATATCCATCATACACAGCAGAATGAAACTGGACCCCTATCTCCTGCCAGATCCAAAAGTGAAATCAAAATGAATTAAAGAGTTCAATGGAAGTTCTCAAACTATAAAACTACTTAAAGAAAACTTTGGGGAAACTCTCCAGGTCATTGGATTAGGCAAACATTTCTTGAGTAATACCCCATAAACGCAGGCAACCAAAGTAAAAATGCGTAAGTGTGATCACATCAAATTAAAAAGATTTGGCATAGCAAAGGAAACAATCAACAAAGTGAAGAGAAAACCCACAGAAAGGGAGAAAATATTTGTAAACTATCCATTGGACAAGGGATTGATAACCAGAGGATATAAAGAGCTCAAAAAACTCTATAGGAAAAAAAAAATTGAATAACCTGATTAAAAATGAGCAAAAGATTTGAGTAGATGTTTCTCAACAGAATACACACAAGTGGCAAACAGGTATATGAAAATGTGCTCAACATCACTGATCATCAAAGAAATGCAAATCACATTTGCATTTTGCATTTCCGGGGTGTGATATCATCTCACCCCAGTTAAAATGGCTTTTATCCAAAAGACAGGTAATAACAGATGCTAGTGAGGATGTGGAGAAAAGGGAACTCTTGTACACTGTTAATGGGAATGTAAATTAGTATAACCACTATGGAGAACAGTTTGTAGATTCCTTGAAAAAGTCTAAAAATAGACTACCATATGATCCAGTAATCCCACTGCTAGGCATGTATCAAAAAGAAAAAAAAAATCAGTATATCAAAGATATAGCTGCACTCCTATGTTTATTGTGGCACTATTTACAATACCTAAGATTTGAAAGCCACTAAAGTGTCCATCAACAGATGAATGGATAAAGAAAATGTGGTATATATACACAAAGGAGTACTATTCAGCTATAAAGTAGAAGGAAATCCTGTCATTTGCAACAATGTGGACAAAACTGGAAGTCATTGTGTTAAGTGAAACAAGCCAGGCATAGAAAGACAAACTTTGCATGTACTCCCTTATTTGTTGGAGCTAAAAATGAAAACAGTTTAACTCATGGGCACCGAGAGTAGAATGATGGTTACCAGAGGCTGGGAAATGAGTGAGGCAGGGGGAAGGGAGAATGGTTAGTGGGTACAAAAAAATAGAAAGAATTAATAAGATTTAGTATTTGATAAAACAACTGGGTGACTATATTTAATCATAATTTAACTGTACATTTTAAAATAATTTAAGGTGTATAATTTGATTCTAACACAAAGGATAAATGCTTGAGGTGTTGATTGCCTCCTTTACCCTCATGTAATGATTACATATTGTATACCTGTATCAAAATATCCCATATACCCCATAAATATATATACCAACTATGTACCCCAATAATTAAAACTGGAAAACATACACACACACACACACACACACACACACACACACACGTAAAATAGAAGTTGAAATAAAAATGCTTTAAAATAAAGGTAGACACACAGGGCATTTATTTTCTATTTACTAGATTAGAATACCTTTTTTCTAATCCTTAACACTTAATAGCATACACAAAAAAAAGCACTTAAAAATGCAAGTATTACTGTTATGCATTCCATCCTCTAACAAAATAAAGTTTATTAAAATTACTGTTTGGTGATTTCCTTTCATCCATATCAGCCAAACTGGAAAGTGTAAGGAGAGGAAGAATGTGGTTTATGGGAGTTAATGTTAAAAAAAAAGCTGCAAATAGTCTAGTGGCAATAATTAATTAAGTGGATATTCATAATAACATAACATTTAGTGAATATTTACAGAAGTCTTAAATATGCCAGACACTGCTCTAGGTACTTAGAATTCAGCAGTGGACGTATATATTGCTTTTAGCCCATGGTATATTTTGCTTTTAGCCCATGGTAACACACAACAAATATGTTTTATTTTTCTATGGATCAATTGATAACAGAGAATTAGTTTGTGACTCAATAAAAGGGTCACCTTGACACTAGAGTTGCTGCCACATATAATGGACTTCCTCCAGAAGTATGGAGTTTTCCATTGTTAGTAGAGTTAAAAGATTGGTTAGACAGTCAATTGGCTAGACTGTTAGAGAAAGGATTCAGTCACCACATGGGCTATTTGATGAGATGCTCTTTTCAACTTCGAGACTCCATGATTCCTTCACATTGAAGGTTGTGGGGACAGAGCAAATTACCAAAGAACAATACAAATGCTTTCAGAAGCTTTCATTCATGCATTTAAAGAATATTTACTTAGTACAGTTGGCACTCCATGTCCTTGGATTCTGCATCCGCAGATTCAACCATTCGAAGTTTGAAATTATTCAGAGAAAAAAAAATAAACAAACAAAAAAATACAAATAAAAATGCTAATTAACTATACAGCACTGACACAATATTAGGTATTATAAGTAATCTATTAAAGTATAGATATTATAAGTAACCTAGACACGACTTAAAGTATATGAGAGGATGTGCATAGGTTATATACAAATATAACAGCTATTTTGTATGATGGACTTGAACATCTGTAGAATTTGGCATCTGAAGGGGTCCTGGAACCAATCCCCTGAGAACACCAAGAATTGCCTAACTTACTATATGTCAGGCACTGTTCTAACCCTTAGGGATCTTGCTTTTACAATGGGAATGATGGTTATTGGCATATAAGCCTTTTATTTGATTCATCTAGTTTCAAAGAACTATATTTGGCCATCAAAATATACCCAATTATATAATCTAGAAAGTCAACCCAAATTTAGTAAGAATTTGTTAACAAATTTAACAAGACAGATAATGTGCTTCTCTTTCAATGACCTTTCGTATTGAATTTCATAGAGATTTGTGGCCATTTCTGTACTTGGGACAACAGATTGACCTTCTCCTCTTCTGTCCATTTAAAATGATTTATTAACTATGCTGCAAAAAGATGATGCAAAAGGGCTGCCCAAAAAGGCTATATTTTGTGCTTATTTTCAATTTGGTGTTATTAGCCATATGACATATAACCTTTCTAGATAAGAGAAGCTATGCCTGGCACACTGATTCTGATTTGCTTATAGTCTTTCAGTTTTAACTCTAGACCAAGGGAAGTGATTTATAGTGAGATGGAAGAAGTAACAGTGGATGTTCCTAAGTGTCTTAACAACACTCATCTGGCTATTCTTTCTTGTTTTCCTTCATAGACTTCTCTCCCCCTACCTTTTCATTAAAATGAAGGTATTTCTTAAAATTCTGTCTAGCTCTTCTATTGTGTTATTCCTCCTTGCAATGTCATTCATGTGTAATCTTAGCCCAGGTCTAGAATCTATCACTATTAAAAATTTTGGCAACTCTAAACACTGTATTTCCAAGCAACACTACTTTTCTATGTTTTAGATCAGTATATCCATCAATCTAGGCTAATTAAAATTTTGAATTGTATTATAACTTGTTTCAACCATTTTCTTTTTATCTATAAAATTAATTTTGACAATTGTAAGTGACATTTAGCAATTTATCTAGTTTTAAGAAAATCTGCATAATCACTGTTACATTTGTTTGGTTTATTTGAACTACGTTAGTGAGGTGATAATAAGCTGATTATCACTATGGTAAAATTAACCTCTTATCTCAATACAGATTGCAATTTCAGTGAATAATCACATTTTTTTTTTTTTACAATAAATCTTCACCAGAACTCTCTTTATCTAATTCACAAGATGGAATGGTTTGTTGTGAGACTTAAATTCTTAAAATATCCATGACAATAGATCCTCACTTGTTTGAGTTTTTAATAAAATGATAACAGGTTTACAGATTTTGACTTCTGTTAGTTTTTAGGAAAGATGAATTAAAGAATTTGTAAATGAGATTTATAATTCTTTTTGTTCAATGGAGTCCAAGAGGAAGAATAATAAAAAATACCATGCACTTCATTTATTTGCTGTAGATAAAAATCCCTAAATCAATGGAAAGGACTTATGTTGCTATACAACCCATGTAGAAATGTATTCATTTATGGCTGGGCATGGTGGCACATGCTTGTAATCCCAGCACTTGGGGAGGCCGAGGTGGGTGGATCACCTGAGCTCAGGAGTTCGAGACCAGCCTGACCAGCATGATGAAATTCCATCTCTACTAAAAAAAAAAAAAAAAAAAAAAAAAAAAAAAAAAAAATTAGCCAGATGTGGTGGCTTATGCCTGTAATCCCAGCTACTTGGGAGGCTGAGGCGGGAGAATCACTTGAACCCGGGAGGCGGAGGTTGCAGTGAGCCAAGATCACGCCATTGCACTCCAGTCTGGGTAACAAGAGTGAAACTCTGTCTAAAAAAAAAAAGAAATTTATTCATTTATGCAGTCATTTACTTGATAAACATTTAAAAGGTATATGCCTAAGACTAGGTGGGATGGACTATGTTAATATAAGACATAATTCTTATGGAATTTATGGCCATAGCTGCATCTTTAACATTAAGGAGATGTTTACTAGAGTTTTTCCATCCAATCATAGAATCTTGGATCCAGTAGGTAATGCAAATATCTTGTAATAAAAACTTTTAAAATGTAGTAAATTACCTTGGATGACTAAACTATCTAGATGGATGGACTTTACACTGAATTTTCTTTGAAACTAGAAGTATTCTAATAGAGTTTCAATTAATTTCACAAGGCTACTTTAAGTAATAGCCATTAAAAGGTAGTATGAAATGTGGCATGATTACATTTTTAAAAATTAATAGCCCTTACTTTTAGAGCACTTTTGGGTTTATAGAAAAATTATACAGATAATGCCCAGAGTTGTCATATACCCCCTCTTCCATATTCCTCGCCACAATTTACCTAATTATTAACATCTTGGTGGTATGGCATATGTGTTATAATTAATTAATATTGTTACTTTATTATTAACTAAGGTTCATAATTTACATGAGGATTCACTCTTTGTGTTGTATAGTTTTAGGAATTTTGACAAATGCATAATGTCATGCATCTACCATTAGAGTATTATACACAATGGTTTCACTTGCTTAAAAATCCTTTGTGCACCACCTCTTCATCATTCACCATCTCCCTTTCTTTCTCCCCCTTGAGTCTCTGGTTTTAAGAGTTCCAGGTATATTTTGGATAACAGTCTTTTATTAGATATGTGTTTTGCAGATATTTTCTCCCAGTCTGTGTCTTCTTGTTTCATTCTATTAACAGTGTCTTTTGCAGAGTAGAAGTATTTATTTATTTAGAGACAGAGTCTAGCTCTGTCACCAAGGCTGGAGTGCAGTGGTGCCATCTTTGATCACTGCAACCTCCACCTCCTGGGTTTAAGTGATTCTTGTGTCTCAGCATCCTGAGTAACTGGGACTACAGGCATGTGGCACCACGCCTGGCTAATTTTTGTATTTTTAGCACAGATGGGGTTTCATCATATTGGCTAGGCTGGTCTTGAGCTACTGACCTCAAGTGATCTGCCTGTCTTGGCTTCCCAAAGTGAGCTGAGATTACAGGCACTAGCCACCACACCCAACAGAAGCTTTTAATTTTAATGAAGTCCAACTTACTACTTTTTCCTTTTATGAGTCATACCTTTGGTGTTTTACCTAAAAAGTCATCACCAAACCCAGGGTGACCTAGATTTTCTACAATTTTTTTTGCCTAGAAGTTGTATAGTTTTAATTTTACAATTAGGCTTATCAAACCATTTGAATTAATTTTCATGAAGGGTATAAAGTCTGTGTCTAGATTCTTTTTTTTTTTTTTTTTTGCATGTAGATGTTCAGTTGTTGCAGCATCATTTGTTGAAAATATTCTTTCTCAATTGAATTGCCTTTGTTCCTTTGTCAAAGATCAGCTGAGTATACTTGTGTGGGTCTATTTCTGAGCTCTCTATTCATTGATCTTTCTGTTTATTCTTTTTCCACCACAACACTGTTCTGATTATTATAGCTTTATAGTAAATCTCCGAGTTGTGTGGTGTCAGTTCTCTGACTTCATTTTTCTGCTTCAGCATTGCACTAACTAATCTGGGTCTATTTCCTTTTCATGTAAACTTTAGAATCTCTTCATAATCAATTCTTAAAATAACTTGCTGGGATTTTGGTTGAGATTTTGTTGACACTTTAGATCAAGCTGGGAAGAACTGATGTCTTGAAAATATTGAGTGTTCCTATCCATGAACGTGGAATAACTCCATTTATTTAAATCTTCTTTCATCAGAGGTTTGTAGTTTTGCTACTACAGATTTGTATATATTTTGTTAGGTTTATGCCTAAGTATTTCTTCTCTCACTCTTCAGTGTTAATGTAAATGGTGTTGTGTTTCTAGATTCAAATTTCAATTGTTCATTGCTGGTATAGGAAAGTAATTGACTTTTGTATATTAACCTTGTATCCTGAAACCTTCTACAATCGCTTATTAGTTTCTGTAGGGTTTTTTTTGGTGTTGATTCTTTGGAATTTTCTACCTAAACATTTATGTTATCCATGGGCAAAGACAGTTTTATTTATTCTACTCAATCTTATGCCTTTTATTTCTTTATCTTGTCCTGTTTTATCAGCTAGGATTTTCAGTGTAATGTTGAATAGGAGTGAAAGAACATAGTTACTTTTTTAAAAGAAAGTATTTTATGAATTTGATAGTAGAATTAGGCAATTTAATCCCATGTTAAATAAGAATATAAAATTTTGATTAGTAGAGTAGCTGAGCTTCTTATAAAATAATAAATTGCTGAGAAAACCAATTTAAATTCCCCTGGAAACAGTGATTTCTGACTGATGTAATGGATCAAAGGGAGATTTTCTCTTCTATTTAATACTTAAGTCAGTGTGCAGGGAGTACATAAAACAATTGAATAAGGAACCCTTCTTATATTAAATACAAGGCACCCAGAGGAATAAAAAAATCAATAAACATGCACACATACACACAAGACACATCAGGGAGCATATGAAACATATAAAATATTTTCTTATTCCTAATTCAATGTAATAATAACAACTAGGCCGGGCGTGGTGGCTCAAGCCTGTAATCCCAGCACTTTGGGAGGCTGAGACGGGCGGATCACGAGGTCAGAAGATCAAGACCAGACTGGCTAATACGGTGAAACCCCATCTCTACTAAAAAAAAATACAAAAAAATAGCTGGGCGAGGTGGCGGGCACCTGTAGTCCCAGCTACTCGGGAGGCTGAGGCAGGAGAATGGTGTAAACCCGGGAGGAGGAGCTTGCAGTGAGCTGAGATCCGGCCACTGCACTCCAGCCTGGGCGACAGAGCTAGACTCCGTCTCAAAAAAAAAAAAAAAAATAAATAAATAATAATAATAATAACAACTAATTTTAAAAATCAGACCTTTAGTGACTTTTATGGAGAGACATAGCGGGTGAAAGGAAAGAATTTTTTTAGCATCATTATAGATGCTAAGATACCTTTAAGATTTTTTTTTTAATGGAAAAGCAGAAGAGATAAGGAAGAATAGAAACAGAAAGGATGACACAGCCACATGTTCACAAGACAAAGAAATGCAAACACACATACTCACTTCATACTGGAGTTGCAAATGTGAACTAGCACAGCTAAAAAGGAGAGACAATTATAAGGACTCACAGAATCACTATGTAGGAGGCATTCATATGGATGAAGAGACAGGATAACAAGCACCTGCGGAATAAAACACACACACATACTCTATAAAGCTCCATTCAAAATTCAAATTCATATAATCTGCAGAAAAACAAAGATATCTTCATTTTAAAGTGGATATCCCTGACACATTTTAAAGTGGATATCCCTGTTACCATTTTGTTTTATAGACGGTTTGATTCTAACTTCATTTGGAAACATAGATTATATGAAATCTTAATCTTTGAAAAGACAGCCCAAATTAAGTCCTCTGGAGAGTTTTAAATGCCTTGAAACAAAACCGGAGTTGGAGTGCGGGAGCAGGGAAATGCAGACATTCAAGATGGAGTAATATCTCCATCTTGTGGTGTATCAGAATATTGACTCTTCTTTTTAACATTATTTTGATTTAACATAGTTATGGTTAAAAACATCTAACTTGATTATGGGAACAAGGGAGACTAATCACACAGGAAATTGAATCTGCAATTTCTCAACCCATTAAATTGTTCATCAATGCTGAACTAATACTAGAGTTACATTAATAAGCGGCAGGTGCAATTACTTAGCAGATGGCTGTTCAGTGTTCACTTTAATGTTACCAGACTCAGCAAACACAGAGATGACCCATATTTGTATCTATCCGTTCTACAATATATTGTCTAGAGGTTTCATTTTTTATTTTATTTTATTATTGTTATTTTTGAGACGGAGTCTCTCTCTGTCGCCCAGGCTTGAGTGCAGTGGCGCGATCTGGACTCACTGCAAGCTCCGCCTCCCGGGTTCACGCCATTCTCCCGCCTCAGCCTCCCGAATAGCTGGGACACGCCCGCCACCACGTCTGGCTAATTTTTTGTGTTTGTAGTAGAGACGGGGTTTCACCATGTTAGCCAGGATGGTCTCGATCTTCTGACCTCATAATCAGCCCGCCTCCGCCTTCCAAAGTGTTGGGATTACAGGCGTGAGCCACCGCACCTGGCTGAGGTTTCATTTTTTTAAAATGACAAACACTCTTGTTACTTGTTAACTTTCTTGCACTTTTCTTTCTTTGCTATAATCCTTTTCCTCAGACTGAGACCCTTTGGCCTATTTAAAATATGGATAATGGCTCTAAAAATGCTTGCTTAGGATGCAAATGTAGTCTCTATTTTGTCTTCTTTGACATTTTTATGTGGTTTTGGTTCTTTAGCATATGAAGTTGTATTTTTAATCAATCCATGATTTGTCCCTAAGTTGTTCTGATGGGAATATGAGAATACATACAGGGAATATGAGACACAGCTCCTAACGACAACACATTTATAGTCTAGTTGAAGACATAAGCATACCTATAAGAATTACAATTTATAAACAAAACAGTGCCCAAGTGATTTTGAAATGCCACATCACATTTTGTAGTTCTTTCCATCTTCTGCTTTAGTCACTCAATTCACTTGATAATTCCTTGAGATCCACTGCGCATTTACTATTTTCATGATATTGTACTAGGAGCCATGAAGAATACCAAATAAAAGGTGCAGGGAAATATTAAAGCCTTTATAATCTAGTTTGGGTGACTAACCACAAAAGTTTTTGGTGCCTACACCTATGTATAATATATTGACAAATGGAAAGTGTGGGAATTTTGGGTCTTAATTGGTAAGTCTGTCATTCATATATTAAACATGTTTTTAAATATAAAGATAAAGAAAATTTAGAAATGGCGGAATAAAAAAAGTCTGTAACACTGCTTCATTAAGCCAACTATTTACTATTTTGATGTACAATAGATTTTTCCCCTCATCTCAGGGTTTAGAGTTCTTAAGAACCACTGTGTAGGAGACCATAGCTGAAGCACATAGACCATATTTAGAAATTAGGACAGGATAAACAAGATAACTCTTTTTAAAAATGTAGTTAGAAAATATTTAGGAATAACTCTCATGAAAATATTCAAGTCTTTCTTGAAGAAAACTACAAAATAAGTAGAAGAAGAATAAGAAGAATCTTGATTAAGTGGATGTTCTTGGGTGTGAAATATTAATATTGTAAATAAGCAAATTCTCCTCAGGTTAATACACAAATATAATGAAATTCCCATTGAAATCCCAACTTTGCAAAGTGGCTCTAAAGTTAATTTTAATAATTAAATTTTAGAGAAGAGCTAAACCTTTTTTTTCTGAGGCAAATGAAGAAAGAAAACGAGTAAAAACAAACACAATTAAAATTAAAATCACCTGATATTGGCAGAGGATGAGAAAGACAGTTCAATGAGATTAGAAAACCCATAAAAAATTATATATAAGAATTTCATGTATGATGAGAGTAATATTCTAAATTGGTGAGAAAAGAATGAGTTTGATACAAAGTAATTTTGTAACAATTGATCCATCATTTAAAAAATTTAGATTCTTACCCTATTCCATAATACTATCCACTTTCCAGATGGATCAATATTTTAGCTATTAAAAATTGAAATAATAAAATTAATAGAAGAAAATAAATGGTTACATAATCTTAGAAAGGTAGATTTTCCAAGTATGACATCAGAGACAGAAACCAGTAAGCAAAATTTGGTTGATTTTATTGCATACTTATTAATATTGATTGAATAAATCAATGTTAAACTACGGATCTTTTAAAAAAGAAGTAAATGATGAAACCGTGTCAGCATATATGGGAAGGCAATATATTTTTAACATCTTTCAGATAAAATAAATCTTATAAATCTGTAAGAAGGTGACAAATATATGAAAAGTGGAAAGAGAATGCCTAATTTAGAAAAAAAGCAACAGAGTAACACTATGTCTCAAGAAAAAAAAGAGAAAAACAAAAACAAAAAACTCAGAGAAAAGGAAAGAACAGTGGCCTAAAACAGCACCAGGCAATAAAAAAATAAGTCAAACAATTGGCCTACAATAGAAAAAATTCAACTTTTCAAGTAATCACAGATAGCATATTATAAATGAATGATGTGAAAAAGAGTGAGATTCCATATTTTTATGTATCAAATTATAAAATATTAAAAATCAAGTAAAACCCTATATTGGCAAAAGTGCCTAAATAAGAGGAGGGTAAATTGGATGAAGCTTGCCTGAAAGGATTTTAGCATATGCATTTTTTAAATTAGAAATTTACAGCTAGTAGAAGATAAGAAATAACCCAAATCACAGCTGAACTGGAAGAGAATGAGACAAAAAAAAAAAAAAAAAAAAAGAAAAAAAAAAAAAACCATTCAAAAGATGAGTGAATCGAATCCAGGAGCTGGATTTTTGAAAAAATTGATAAAATAGACTGCTAGCTAGACTAATAAAGAGAAAAAGAGAGAAGATTCAAATAAACACAATTAGAAACGACAAAGGGATATTACCACTGACCCCACAGAAATACAAATAACCATCAGAGAATATTATGAACACCTCTATGCACACAAACTAGAAAGTCTAGAAGAAATGGATAAATTCCTGAACACTTACACCTCCCACAATTGACCAGGAAGACACTGAATCCTTGAACAGACATAAAGTGGGATCCAAAACTGAATCAGCCTAAAATAGCCTTCCAACAACAACAACAACAACAACAACAACAACAAAGAAACCCAGAAGCAAACAGATTCACAGCCTGAATTCTACTAGATTTACAAAAAAGACCTGGTACCATTCTTACTGAAACTGTTCCAAAAGATTTAGGAGGAGGGACTCCTCTCTAACTCATTCTATGAGGCCATTATCATCCTGATACCAAAACCTGGCAGAGACACAGCAGAAAGAGAAAACTTCAGGCCAATATTCTTTATGAATATTGATACGAAAATCCTCAACAAAATACTGGCAAACCGAATCCAGCAGCACATCAAAAAGCTTATCCACCACTATCAAATATGCTTCATACCCAGGATGAATGGTTGGTTCAACACATGCAAATCAACAAATATGATTCATCATGTAAGTGGAGCTAAAGACAAAAGCCACGTGATTATCTCAATAGATGCACAAAATGTTTTTGGTAAAATTCAACATTTCTTCATGTTAAAAACTCTCAATAAACTAGGTATTGAAGGAGTGTGACTCAAAATAATAAGAGCCATGTATGACAAACTCACAGCTAATATCATACTGAATGGGCAAAAGCTGGAAGTTTTCCCCTTGAAAACCAACACAAGAGAAGAATGCCCTCTCTCACCACTCCTGTTCAACACAGCACTGGAAGTCCTGGCCAGAGTAATTAAGCAAGAGAAAGAAACAAAGGGCATCCAAATAGGAAGAGAGGAAGTCAAACTATCTCTGTTTGCAGATAAAATAATCGTATCTAGAAAACCCCATAGTATTGACTCAAAGGCTCCTTCAGCTGATAAAGAACTTCAGCCAAATATCAGGATACAAAATCAGTGTACAAAAATCTCTAGCATTCCTATACACCAACAACAGTCAAGCTGAGAGCCAAATCAAGAATGCAATTCCATTCACAACTGCCAAAAACAAAAAACAAAAAACAAACAAACAAACAAACAAACAAACAAAAAACCTATGCATACAGCTATTCAGGAAGGTGAAAGTTCTCTACAGTGAGAACTACGGAACACTGTTCAAAGAAATCAGAGATGCCACAAACAAATGGAAAAGCATTCCATGCTCATGAATAGGAAGAATCAATATCTTTAAAATGGCAATACTCCCCAAAGCAATTTATAGACTCAATGCTATTCCTATTAAACTACCAATGACATTCTTCACAGACCTAGAAAAATGTATTTTAAAATTCATGTGGAAATAAAAAAGAGCCTGAATAACTAAAGTAATCCTAAACAAAAAGAACAAAGCTAGAAACATCATGCTTCCTATTTCTAACTACACTGCAAGACTACGGTAACCAAAACAGCATGGTGCTGTTACAAAAACAGACATACAGACTAAAGAAACAGAATAGAAAACCCAGAAATAAGGCAGCACATCTAGAATTATCTGATCTTTGACAAATCTGACAAAGATAAGCAATGGGGACAGGATTCCCTATTCAATAAATGGTGCTGAGATAACTTGCTAGCCATATGCAGAAGATTGAAACTGGTCCCTTCCTTATATCATATATAAAATCAACTCAAGATGGATTAAAGACTTAAATGTAAAACCCAAAATTATAAAAACCCTGGAAGACAACCTAAGCAATACCATTCTGGACATAGGAACAGGCGAAGATTTCGTGAAGAAGATGCCAAAGCAATTGCAACCAAAACAAAAATTGACAAATGTTATCTAATTAAACTATAGAGCTTTTGCACAGCAAAAACAAAAACAAACAAACTAAAAACTAAAAACAACTGTCAACAGAGTAAACAGTCAAACTACAGAATGGGATAAATTTTTTGTAAACTATGCATCTGATGAATGTCTAATGTCCAGCATGTACAAGGAACTTAAATTTGCAAGAGAAAGAACAAACAATCTCATTAAAAAGTGGGCTAAGGACATGAACAGACACTTCTCAAAAGAAAACATTCATGCCGCCAACAAATATATGAAAAAAATCTCAACATTGCTGGTCATTAGAGAAATGCAAATCAAAACCACAATGAGATACCATCTTACACCAGTCAGATGGCAATTTTTATAAAGTCAAAAAATAACAGATGCTGGTGAGGTTGTAGAGAAAACAGAACGCTTATACACTGTTGGTAGGAGTGTAAATTGTTCAACCATTGTGGAAGACATTGTGACGATTCCTCAAAGATCCAAAAACAGAAATACCATTTGACCCGGCAATTCCATGACTAGGTACATACCCAAAGAAATATAAATCATTGTATCATAAAGACACTTACATGCATATGTTCATTGCAGCAATACTCACAATAGCAAAGACATGGAATCAGCCTAAATGCCCATCAATGATAGATGGGATAAAGAAAATGTGGTACATATACACCATGGAATACTATGCAGCTATAAAAAAGAATAATATCATGCCCTTTTCAGGAACATGAATAGAGCTGGAGGCCATTATCCTTAGCAAACTGATGCAGGAACAGAAAACCAAATACTGCACATTCTCACTTATAAGTGTCAGCAAAATGATGAGAACACATGGACACACAGAGGGGAACAACAGACACTGGGGCTTACTGCAAGGTGGAGGGTGGGAGGAGGCAGAGAATTGGGAAAATAATCAATGGGTACTAGGCTTAACACCTGGGTGATGAAATGATCAGTAGAACAAACCCCCATGACACAATTTATCTGTATAATAAACCTGCACAGTTACCCCTGAACTTAAACATGAAAAAAGAATACAATTAAAAGTAAAACAAAATTTACATAACTTTCAATCTAGTATTTTTGCATTTAGGAATTTATCCGAAGGAAAGAATCAGGGTTATGTGCC
This sequence comes from Papio anubis, assembly GCF_008728515.1. Taxonomy (NCBI): domain Eukaryota; kingdom Metazoa; phylum Chordata; class Mammalia; order Primates; family Cercopithecidae; genus Papio; species Papio anubis. Next base: position 38,010,861 of record NC_044987.1, on the reverse strand, counting down.
AAGATTGTGTAACAAACACATTGATTGTAATAACAAAACCAGCAAACAACCTAACTGCATTAAAAAAAAAAAATCAACTTCTGCTTTAGATTCAAGGGGTACACGTGCAGGTTTGTTATGTGGATATGTTGCATAATGCTGAAGTTTGGGGTACAATTGATCTTGTCACCCAGTAGTGAGCATAGTACTGCTAATAATATGTCACTGGTTATATAAATTAATTTTGACATACCATGTAATCATTAAGTGATATTGCAGAAGAATGTTTACTAGCATAGAAAAAAATCAATTTTCGACATAAGAAAATAGGTCACAAAGTGTTTGTAATTCTTATTCTACTTCTCTGTTTAATAAATACATGCATCCCCTAAAATGGTAGGAAGAAGGATTTACAAATGATCTGTAGTAATATTTAGGTGGTGGGCCTAATAATAATGCTTTTTTAATAAATGTATTTTATAATTTTTTATAATTTGCATTTATAAATTGTATAATAAAAACCCACAAAATTATATATTTGTTAATTTTTCTTGTAAGAAATTATTATAAAATTGAGAATTCAGTGTTAAGTATCCTGTTGTATTTGTAACAAGTGTTCTGACATAAACCCAAATGAAGACTGAGAATGCTTGTCAGAAAGAATCAATTACCAGTTATTTGTTGGTTTCTGGGGCAAGTTGTGGACAGGCAGGCAGAAATCAACTTCAGCTCTCATCACCTGAGTGCTGAGATCTCCCTCCTAGGCTCTGTGCTTGGGAAAAGCTTCCTTTAGCAGAGACTGCTTTGGGAAGGAAGAATATATATTACCTAGAGCTTCAGCAGAAGTGGAAAATGGGTTCTGTGATCTTTAAAATATTGTAGGGAATAATAAAGAACTGTCATGTCAAAGCTGCAAATCATCTGTCTCCTGTAAGAGGCTCTGATCTGGATGCATATTTGCTGTGAAATGTTCTTTCTTATCAGAAAGTCACTTGTGTATGCAAATGTAGAACAAAACATAATGAGAAAAAAGTTTGAAAAATGGCAAATAAAATCGGTTAAGGATTAAATAACTCTTTGGAATAATGCAAAAATTGTCTTTATATTGCAGGCAGAGTTGCTTCTCTGCCTAGTTGTTTCCTTTGGAGAGAGATTTCTTCCCTATATTTGTAGTTTTTTATTTTAAAAATGTTATTTATTTTTTAATTAACAAGGATTGTACACATTTACTGTGCACAACATGATGTTTTAAAACCGGTACATGGCCGAGTGTGGTGGCTCACGCCTGTAATACCAGCACTTTGGGAGCCCGAGGCAGGCAGATCACGAGGTCAGGAGATCGAGACCACAGTGAAACCCCATCTCTACTAAAAATACAAAAAATTAGCCACGCGCGATGGCAGGTGCCTGTAGTTCCAGCTACTCTGGAGGCCGAGGCAGGAGAATGGCATGAACCCGGGAGACCGAGCTTGTAGTGAGATGAGATTGCGCCACTGCACTCCAGCCTGGGTGACAGAGTGAGACTCCATCTCAAAAAAAATTTAAAAAGTAAAAATAATTTTAAAAAACCCTGTATACATTGTGGAAGGCTAAATCGAGCTAATTAATGTGTGTTACCTCATATACTTATTATTTTCTGTGGTGAGAACACAAAATATACTCTTTTAGCAATTTTCAATAGCACAATATATTATTATTAACTATAGTTGCTATGTTGTACAATAGATCTCTTAAACTTATTCCCTTTGTCTAACTAAAATTTTGATCTTCTCAATCCCAGACCACCACCCTAGACTCTGTTGACCATCATTCTACCCTCTGCTTCTATAAGTTTAACTTTTACCTTATACATATAAGTTTTTGTCTTCAATGCCTGGCTTATTTCACTTAACATAATGTCCTCCAGGTTCGTACATGTCATTACAAATATTAGGATTTCCTCATATTTTTAAAATTATACTTTAAGTTCTAGGGTACATGTGCACAATGTGCAGGTTTGTAACAAATGTATATATGTGCCATGTGGGTGTGCTGCACCCATTAACTTGTCATTTACATTAGGTATATCTCCTAATGCTATCCCTCCCCGCTACCCCCACCCCACGACAGGCCCCGGTGTGTGATGTTCCTCTTCCTGTGTCCAAGTGTTCTCATTGTTCGATTCCTACCTATGAGTGAGAACATGTGGTGTTTGTTTTTTTGTTCTTGCAATAGTTTGCTGAGAATAATGGTTTCCAACTTCATCCATGTCCCTACAAAGGACAGGAACTCATCCTTTTTATGGCTGCATGGTATTCCATAGTATATATGTGCCACATTTTCTTAATCCAGTCTATCGTTGATGGACATTTGGGTTGGTTCCAAGACTTTGCTATTGTGAATAGTACCTCAATAAACATACGTGCGCATGTGTCTTTATAGCAGCATGATTTATAATCCTTTGGGTATATACCCAGTAATGGGATGGCTAGGTAAATGGTATTTCTAGTTCTAGATCCCTGAGGAATCGCCACACTGTCTTCCACAATGGTTGAACTAGTTTACAGTCCCAACAACAGTGTACAAGTGTTGCTATTTATCCACATCCTCTCTAGCACCTGTTGTTTCCTGACTTTTTAATGATTGCCATTCTAACTGGTGTGAGATGGTGTCTCATTGTGGTTTTGATTTGCATTTCTCTGATGGCCAGTGATGATGAACATTTTTTCATGTGTCTGTTGGCTGTATAAATGTCTTCTTTTGAGAAGTGTCTGTTCATATCCTTCATCCAGTTTTTTATGGGGTTGTTTGTTTTTTTCTTATAAATTTGTTTGGGTTCTTTGTAGATTCTGGATATCAGCCCTTTGTCAGACGAGTGGATTGCAAAAATTTTCGCACATTCTGTAGGTTGCCTGTTCACTCTGATGGTAGTTTCTTTTGCTGTGTTCTTTAGTTTAGTGAGTTAATTAATTAATTTAGTTTAATTAGATCCCATTTGTCAATTTTGGCTTTTGTTGCCATTGCTTTTGATGTTTTAGACATGAAGTACTTGCCCATGCCTATGTCCTGAATGGTATTGCCTAGGTTTTCTTCTAGGGTTTTTATGGTTTTAGGTCTAACATTTAAGTCTCTAATCCATCTTGAATTAATTTTTCTATAAGGTTTAAGGAAAGGATCCAGTTTCAGCTTTCTACATATGGCTAGCCAGTTTTCCCAACACCATTTATTAAATAGGGAATCCTTTCCCCATTTCTTGTTTTTGTCAAATTTGTCAATGATCAGATGGCTGTAGATGTGTGGTATTATTTCTGAGGGCTCTGTTCTGTTCTATTGGTCTATATCTCTGTTTTGGTACCAGTACCATGCTGTTTTGGTTACTGTAGCCTTGTAGTATAGTTTGAAGTCAGGTTGCATGATGCCTCCAGCTTTGTTCTTTTTGCTTAGGATTGTCTTGGCAATGAAGGCTCTTTTTTTGTTCCATATGAACGTTAAAGTAGTTTTTTCCAATTCTGTGAAGAAAGTAATTGGTAGCTTGATGGAAATGGCATTGAATCTATAAATTACCTTGGAAAGTATGGCCATTTTATTGATATTGATTCTTCCTGTCCATGAGCATGGAATGTTCTTCCATTTGTTTGTGTCCTCTTTTATTTCGTTGAGCAGTTGTTTGTAGTTTTCCTTGAAGAGGTCCTTCACATCCGTTGTAAGTTGGATTCCTAGTTATTTTATTATCTTTGAAGCAATTGTGAATGCGAGTTCACTCATGATTTGGCTTCCTGTTTGTCTGTTATTGGTGTATAAGAATGCTTGTGATTTTTGCACATTGATTTTGTATCCTGAGACTTTGCTGAAGTTGATTATCAGCCTAAGGAGATTTTGGGCTGAGACTATGGGGTTTTCTAAATATACAATCATGTCATCTGCAAACAGGGACAATTTGACTTCCTCTTTTCCTAATTGAATACGCTTTATTTCTTTCTCCTGTGTGATTGCCCTGGTCAGAACTTCCAACACTATGTTGAATAGGAGTGGTAAGAGAGGGCATCTCTGTCTTGTGCCGGTTTTAAAAGGGAATGCTTCCAGTTTTTGCCCATTCAGTGTGATATTGGCTGTGGGTTTGTCTAAAATAGCTCTTATTATTTTGAGATACATCTCATCAATACCGAATTTATTGAGAGTTTTTAGCATGAAGGGCTGTTGAATTTTGTCAAAGGCCTTTTCAGCATCTATTGAGATAATCATGTGGTTTTTGTCTTTGTTTCTGTTTATATGCTGGATTACATTATTGATTTGTGTATGTTGAACCAGCCTTTCATCCCAGGGATGAAGCCCAGTTGATCATGGTGGATAAATTTTTTGATATACTGCTGGATTCGGTTTGCCATTATTTTATTGAGGATTTTTGCATTGATGTTTATCAGGGATATTGGTCTAAAATTATCTTTTTCTGTTGTATCTCTGCCAGGCTTTGATATCAGGATGATGCTGACCTCATAAAATGAGTTAGGGAGGATTCCCTCTTTTTCTATTGATTGGAATAGTTTCAGAAGGAATGGTACCAGCTCCTCCTTGTACCTCTGGTAGAATTCGGCTGTGAATCCGTCTGATCCTGGACTTTTTTTCTTGGTAGTCTATTAATTATTGCCTCGATTTCAGAGCCTGTTATTGGTCTATTCAGAGATTCAACTTATTCCTCGTTTAGTCTTGAGAGGGTGTATGTGTCCAGAAATTTATCCATTTCTTCTAGATTTTTCTATTTTATTTGCATAGAGGTGTTGATAGTATTCTCTGATGGTACTTTGTATTTCTGTAGGATTGGTGGTGATATCCCCTTTATCAATTTTTCTTGCATCTATTTGATTCTTCTTTCTTTTCTTCTTTATTGGTCTTGCTAGCAGTCTATCAATTTTGTTGTACTTTCAAAAACCTAGCTCCTGAATACATTGATTTTTTGAAGGGTTTTTTGTGTCTTAATCTCCTTCAGTTCTGCTCTGATCTTAGTTATTTCTTGCCTTCTACTAGCTTTTGAATGTGTTTGCTCTTGCTTCTCTAGTTCTTTTAATTGAGATGTTAGGGTGTCAATTTTAGATCTTTCTTGCTTTCTCTTGCGGGCATTTAGTGCTATAAATTTCCCTCTACACACTGCTTTAAATGTGTCCCAGAGATTCTGGTATGTTGTGTCTTTGTTCTCATTGGTTTCAAAGAACATCTTTATTTCTGCCTTCATTTCATTATGTACCCGGTAGTCATTCAGGAGTAGGTTGTTCAGTTTCCATGTAGTTGAGCGGTTTTGAGTGAGTTTCTTAATCGTTAGTTCTAGTTTGATCCTGAGTTCTAGTTCTTAATCCTTAGAGACAGTTTGTTATAATTTCTGTTTTTTACATTTGCTGAGGAGTGCTTTACTTCCAACTATGTAGTCAATTTTGGAATAAGTGTGATGTGGTGCTGAAAAAAATGCATATGTTGTTGATTTCGGTTGGAGAGTTCTGTAGATGTCTATTAGGTCCACTTGGTGCAGAGCTGAGTTCAATTTCTGGATATCCTTCTTAACCTTCTGTCTCGTTGATCTGTCTAATGTTAAAGTCTCCCATTATTATTGTGTGGTAGTCTAAGTCTCTTTGTAGGTCTCTAAGGACTTGCTTTATGAATCTGGGTGCTCCTATATTGGGTGCATATATATTTAAGATAGTCAGCTCTTCTTGTTGAATTGATCCCTTTACCATTATGTAATGGCCTTCTTTGTCTCTTTTGATCTTTGTTGGTTTAAAGTCTGTTTATCAGAGACTAGGATTGCAACCCCTGCCTTTTTTTGTTTTCCATTTGCTTAGTAGATCTTCCTCCACCCCGTTATTTTGTGCCTATGTGTGTCTCTGCACGTGAGATGGGTCTCCTGAATACAGCACACTGGTGAGTCTTGACTCCTTATCCAATTTGCCAGTCTGTGTCTTTTAATTGGAGCATTTAGCCCATTTACATTTGAGGTTAATATTGTTATGTGTGAATTTGATCCTGCCGTTATGATGTTAGCTGGTTATTTTGCCCATTAGTTGATGCAGTTTCTTCCTAGCATTGATAGTCTTTACAATTTGGCATGTTTTTGCAGTGGCTGGTACTGGTTGTTCCTTTCCATGTTTAGTGCTTCTTTCAAGAGCTCTTTTAAGGCAATCCTTGTAGTGACAAAACCTCCCAGCATTTGCTTGTCTGTAAAAGATTGTATTTCTCCTTCACTTATGAAGCTTAGTTTGGCTGGGTATGAAATTTTGGGTTAAAAATTCTTTTCTTTAAGAATGTTGAATATTGGCTCCCACTCTCTTCTGGCTTGTAGAGTTTCTGCTGAGAGATCCGCTGTTAGTCTGATGGGCTTCCCGTTGTGGGTAACCTGATCTTTTCTCTGGCAGCCCTTAACATTTTTTCCTTTATTGAACTTTTGAATCTGACAATTATATGTCTTGGAGTTGCTCTTCTTGAGAAGTATCTTTGTGGCGTTCTTTGTACTTCCTGAATTTTAATGTCGGCCTGCCTTGCTAGGTGGGGGAAGTTCTCCTGGATAATATCCTGAAGAGTGTTTTCCAACTTGGTTCCATTCTCCCCGTCACTTTCAGGTACACCAATCAGATGTAGATTTGGTCTTTTCACATAGTCCTATATTTCTTGGAGGCTTTGTTCATTTCTTTTTACCCTTTTTTTCTCTAGACTTCTCTTCTTTCTTAATTTCATTCATTTGATCATCAGTCACTGATACCCTTTCTTCCACTTGATCAAATCAGCTACTGAAACTTGTGCATTCGTCATGTAGTTCTTTTGCCATGGTTTTCAGCTCTATCAGGTCATTTAAGGACTTCTCTTCACTGGTTATTCTAGTTAGCCATTCGTCTAATCTTTTTTCAAAGTTTTAAGCTTCTTTGCGATGGGTTCGAACTTCCTTCTTCAGCTTGGAGAAGTTTGATCATCTGAAGCCTTCATCTCTCAACTCGTCAAAGTCATTCCCCGTCCAGCTTCCTTCCATTGCTGGTGAGGAGCTGCATTCCTTTGTTGGGGGAGAGGTGCTCTGATTTTTAGAATTTTCAGCTTTTCTGCTCTGTTTTTTCCCCATCTTTGTCATTTTATCTACCTTTGTTCTTTGATGACAGTGACGTACAGATGGGGTTTTGGTGTGGATGTCCTTTCTGTTAGTTTTCCTTCTAACAGTCAGGACCTTCAGCTTCAGGTCTGTTGGAGTTTGCTGGAGGTCCACTTCAGACCCTGTTTGCCTGGGTACCAGAAGTGGAGGCCGCAGAACAGCGAATATTGCTGAACAGCAAATGTTGCTGCCTGATCGTTCCTCTGGAAGCTTCATCTCAGAGGGGTACCTGGCTGTGTGAGGTGTCAGTCTGCCCCTAGTGGGGGGTGTCTCCCAGTTAGGCTACTTGGGAGTCAGGGACCCACTTGAGGAAGCAATCTATCCATTCTCAGATCTCAAACTCCATGCTGGGAGAACCACTACTCTCTTCAAAGCTGTCAGAAAGGGACATTTAAGTCTGCAGAAGTTTCTGCTGCCTTTTGTTTGGCTATGCCCTGCCACCAGAGGTGGAGTCTACAAAGGCAGGCAGGCCTCATTGAGCTGCAGTGGGCTCCACCCAGTTTGAGCTTCCAGGCTGCTTTGTTTACCTACTCAAGCCTCAGCAGTGGTGGGCGCCCCTCCCCCAGCCTCACTGCCACCTTCCAGTTCCATCTGAGATTGCTGTGCTAGCAATGAGCAAGGCTCCATGGGCGTGGGACCCTCTGAGCCACGTGTGGGATATAATCTCCTGGTGTGCCATTTGCTAAGACCATTGGAAAAGTGTAATATTAGGATGGGAGTGACCCAATTTTCCAGTTGCCCTCTGTCACAGCTTCCCTTGGCTAGGAAAGGGAATTCCCTGACCCTTTGTACTTCCCGGGTGAGCTGATGCCTCACCCTGCTTCGACTCACATTCAGTGGGCTGCACCTACTGTCCTGTACCCACTGTGTGACAAGGCCCAGTGAGATGAACCTGGTACCTCAGTTAGAAATGCAGAAATCACCCACCTTCTGCATCACTCACTCTTGGAGCTGTAGACTGGAGCTGTTCCTATTTGGCCATCTTGTAACTGCTGGATTTCCTCATTTTTTAATGGCTGAATAGTATTCTGCCTTGTTAGTCTGTGTTGCATTAGTATAAAAGAATACCTGAGACTGAGTATTTTATAAAGAAAAGAGGTTTATTTGACTCATAGTTCTGCAGGCTGTACACGAAGCATGGCACCAGCATGTACTTCTGGTGAGGTCCTCAGGAAGCTTACAATCATGGTGGAAGGCAAAAGGGGAGCAGTCATCTCATGGCAAAAGAGGGAGGAAGACACACGGGAGCAAGAGAGATATCATATTCTTTTAAACAACTAGTTCTTGAATGAACCCATTACTGGGTGGAGGGTAGCAGGGATCTGCCTCCATGACCCAAATACCTCCCACTGGGTCCCACCTCCAACATTGGGGATCACATTTCAACATGAAATTTGGAGGAGACAAATATCTAAACCATATCATGTACTGTGTATATATAACACATTTTAAAATCCATGCATTTGTTGATGGACACACAGGTTGATTCCATATCTTAGCTCTTGTGAATAATGCTGCAACTAACATGGAAGCACAGATCTCTCTTGAATATACTGATTTCACTTCATTTAGATATAGATCAAGAAATGGGATTGCTGGATCATGTAATGGTTCCATTTTTAATTTTCTGAGGAATTTCTCAACTGTTTTCCATGACAGCTATACTAAGTTACATTTCATTTATACCATCAGTGTGCAAGGGTTCTATTTTCTCCACATCTTTGCCAGCACTTATCTTTTTATCTTTTTGATAATGGTCATTCTAATAGTTGTGAGGTGATATCTCATTGTGGGTTTAATTAGCACTTTCCTGATTAGTAATGAGCATTTGTTCACATACCTGTTTTCCATTTGTATGTTGTCTTTTGAGAGAGGTCCTTTGTCCATTTCAAAATCAGATTATTAGCTTTCTTGCTATTGAGTTGAGTCTCTTACATATTTTGAATATTAATCCCTTACAGATGTGTGGTTTGCAAATTATTTTCTCCCATTCTGTAGATTTTCTCTTTACTTGGTTGATTGTTTCCTTTGCTATATACAGAAACTTCTTAGTTTGGTGTAATTCTATTCCACTTTTGCTTCTGTTGCCTTGCTTTTGGGATTATGTCAAAAAAATCATTGCCCAGATCTATGTCATGAAACTTTTCTCCTGTATTTTCTTCTAGAAGTTTTAGAGTTTCTGATCATATATTTCAATTTTTATTTCACTTTGGTTTTTTAATATGATGTGAGACACAGGTCCAATTTTATTCTTCTGCATGTGGATAATTTTTATAATACCATTTATTGAAGAGACTGTCATTATATCATAGTGTGTTCTTGACATTTTTGTCAAAAGTTAATTGACCACAAATGTGTGAATTTATTTCTGGGCCCTCTATTCTATTTCACTGGTCTATGTGTCTGTTTTTATGCCAGTACCATACTGTTTTTATTGTAGCTTTGCCATATGTTTTGAAATCAGATAGTCCTTCAGTTTTGTATTTTAATTGCAACATACTTTCACTGTCTCTGTGTGTGTGTGTGTGTGTGTGTGTGTGTGTGTGTGGATGTAGATGTGGGTGGAAATGTGCTTATTTTTGTTTATATTGGAGTTGTTGGTTAGCAAGGTCAGGAGTTCAGACAAAAACAAAAACAAAAACAAAACTGCAACAGATGAAATGCAAGCAGAGGAAAGATCATAAAAGAGAACTAAACTGGTGTGTAGATACTCAACATCCATTGGAGTATAAATACACTATATATAATGGAGAAATGTTAAAAATGAAAGCCATTGTCTTTTTTAAAATCATGCAGGGAAGTGAGATGTAAAGAAAAAAGTTTTCCTTTTCTGTGCATATTGCTTGAGATGAAGCTGATGCAGCTGTGATGAGATTGTCTGCTATGATTGTTGGGGTCACAGGACTCACTTCCATGGGTGCCAAGTGTACTTGCCCCCTGAAGGATATAAATTTTTCCCACTGCCAGTTTTCTGGAACAGAAAATGAGGATGGAAAGGTTGGTTAAAGAAGGAACTCCTTTCTTTGTAATGTTATCTTGAGTCTACTCTAGGTATTCTCATGTGCACTTGCAACAGTGATGGGAAGTAATTTTCAGCCACAAGGAAGCAGGCTTGGAGCTACACAGGGAAGCAACCTGCAAAAGTCCCATGATAATAATCAGGAAGCCTGTAAAAGCCCCATGAGAATAATTCAGAAAGCATGGATTCAGATGGCTGTCATATAAAATACCTTAATTTTTTTAATGTTGTATTTCCCATCTGTTATTTCTGTCTTCAATAAAGTTTAGATGCAGAATGTAATATGGACTATGATGAAAAGAGGTAATCAAAAATCTGTATCCATACTTGTAAAGGAGAGAAGAGAGCAATAACTTTGCTTAAGTTCTCCAGAAAATTTGATTCAATTGGTCTGGTGTTTGCGTGAGTACCAGCAGTTTTGAAAATACTACAGGTGATTCTCATGTACTGCTAAACTGAGAACTGCTGCTATAGAGGCCAGTGTGGAAGAAGTGGCAACAGCAGCAGCAGCTCTGAGTTAATCTAGTAATTGCATAATTGGTGGCAGCTGAACAATGAGCAGAGGTCCATGGATAGAAGGAGGATTGCAATACAAACTTAAGAAAGACCAAAAGTCAGGTACTGACAAGGGAGTATGAATGCTTGTGTTTCTTGCTGAAGGGAATTTCAAGGAGAGGGGACCTGAGATCTTGCTATCTTGCAAGCAGGGGCTACTATAATGTTGGACTTTCAGGTTACATATGAATTACTAAGAAGAGTAGTCTTCGGACAGAAATATTTAAATTTGGGAGTCCAAAGTGACATGATGTCAGAAATATTAATGATTATATTTGATAGCTATTTAAGTGTTTCCTATATTTGTGATGTTAAATACTTAGAAAATGTATGTTTAAATAGAATTTAACTTTTGTTAATGCAACTTTTCAAGCCATTGATTTAAAAGGTACAAGCAGAGTTAATGTGAGAATTGTTGAATCCATAAATGCTACTAATTTTTGGAATTCTTAACTGTTATGTAGATGTTAGAATATATTAATCTCTCCGCTAGCTGGCTGACATTACTTATCAGTAATAGAATTTAAGACAAGTATTTCCACTTGCGGCCAGAAGTTAAAAGATGATGAAACAAATGCCAATGAAATTTATGGCAAATTATAAGAACTGTATGATGAAATTTACCAAAAGTACAGATTTGCTGATAAAATGAATCATTTAGGAGATTAACCTTCGGAAGTAAGTGGACTACTGAAAACAAGTCTATTGAAAAAGAAATTGCTATAACCTGCTGCAATAATTTGACAAGCTGACAGATGCATTACATTTGTATATGAAAGAAAAGAGGTATAGCACTCATTTAAGAGTAGAAAAATATCCAGTTTGTCATCTGCTCCTATGGTTTTCAAGTTCCTATTGAATTTCTTAGTCCCAGTCTGAAGACTCAGCCACATTCCAAGTGCTCAGACTAGATTTTGTATTAATAAGATAAACTGTAAGAAACTCTAAGATAGTAACTGAATTTTGAATCATCATTGTTCCTAGTTTACACCGATTCTAGTAATTTTACAGATGTATAACTTGAGCTCTATCACTTGGTATCAACCTTTTTTCTCAGTTTTGATAACTTAATCTCTATCTTGCTTCTACCTGTCTAAGCAATCCTTTTTTTTCTTTTTAGAAGTGTAGTAATTACACAAATGGACTGTACTAGTCTAGTCTTGCATTGCTATAAAGAAATACCTGAGACTGGGTAATTTATAAAGAAAAGAGGTTTAATTAGCTCACAGTTCTACAGGCTGTATAAACATGGCATTGGCATCTTCTTGGTTTCTGGGGAGGCCTCAGGGAGCTTTCACTCATGGTGGAAGGTAAAGCAGGAGCAGGCACTTCATATGACAAAAGCAGAAAGAAGAAAGATAGTGGGTGGTAGAGGTGTCACACTTTACAACAACCAGATTTTGAGAGTACTCACTATTGCAAGGACAGCACCAAGCTATGAGGGATGCACTGGCATGACTCAAACACCTCCCACCAAGCCTCACCTCCAACACTGGATATTACATTTCAACATAGATTTGGATGGGGACAAATATCCAAACTATATAATTCCATCCTTGTCCACAATTTTATGTCCCTCTCACATTGCACAATACAATCAGGCCTTCTAACAGTCCCCCAAAGTCTTAACTCATTCTAGCATTAACTCAAAAGTTGAAAGTCTCATCTGAGAGAAGCTAAGTCACTTCTACCTATAAGCCTGTAAAATCAAAAACAAGTTATTTACTTGCAAGAGACAATGAGGGTATAGGCATTGGGTAAACATTCCCTTTCCACAGGGAGTAACTAGCCAAAAGAAAGGGCCTGTAGACCCCATGAAAGTTTGAAACCCAGCAGAGCAGGGAAGTCATTAAAATTTAAAGCTCCAAAATAGTCTCCTTTGATTCCATGTTGTACATCCAGGGCACACTAGTGCAAGAGATGGGCTCCCATGGCTTTGGGTACTTCCGCCACTGTGGCTTTGCAGAGTTCAGCCTCCATGGCTGCTGTAATGAATTGTTGAGTGCCTGTGTTTTTTCTAGGCTTAGGGTGCAAGCTGTCAGTGGATCTACCATCTGGGGTCTGGAGGACAGTGGCTACCTTCTCACAGCTCCACTAGGCAGAGCTCCAATGGAGACTCTTTGTGTGACCTCCAGCCCTATACTTTCTCTCCACACTGCCCTAGTAGAGGTTCTCTGTGAGGGCTCCACTGCTGCATCAGGCTTCTGCCTGGGCACCCAGGCTTTTTCATACATCCAATGAAATGTAGGTGGAGGCTGTCATACCTCCACCATTCTTGCATTTTGTGCACCTGCAGGCTTAACATCACTTGGAAGCTGTCAGAGCTTATGGCTTGCATCCTCTGGTGCTATGACTTGAGCTGTACTTGGGCCCCTTTGAGCTGAGGCTGGAGCCTCCCACCAGGCCCCACCTCCAACATTGGGGATTACATTTCAACTTGAGATTTAGGCAGGGACAAATACCCAAACAATATCATAGACTTTAGAATCAGAGCACCTGGATTTGGGGAATTAACTTTCTCTCTCTGTGCCATATCTTCCTTTTGTCAAACAGTTTAAGCTTACTCTTTCCTTTACCATTGGATTTCCTTGACCTGCCTACCATCCTGATCACAGCCTTAGAAGGACCAGATCAGTACCAGACTTTGGGGTCAAACAATATATATTATTTCTTGTAGAAACCTTGTTCTGCTGAGACTAAATGAGGGGAAAAGGTCTGTCACTCTTGCTTTCTATTGTTGGTCATCTCCAAGTTCATTGGCTAAGTGAACTCAATTTGACTCTAAGTATCTGATCATATATCTGTTCTAAGCATTCTATTTTGGTGTATACCCTAGGTTTTTGTTTCTATGCCTGATTTTTCCAATTTTAATAAAAACAGTTACTTGCTGAGGACTAGTTAATTCAGACACATTCTACTTCTGAAGAAGATTTAAAACCTGGACAAAATATTTACAATCTCTTCATAAAAACAATATTGTAGAAAAACTTTCGAGATGACATCTGGGAAAGGATGAATCAAAAAAAAGGTGAGCCCACCTGTAATCCCAGCACTTTTGGAGGCTGAAGTGGGCGTATCACTTGAGGCCAGGAGTTTATGACCAGCCTGGCCAACATGGTAATACCCCATCTCTATTAAAAATGAAAAAAATTAGCTGGGCATGGTGGCACATACTGGTAATCCCAGCCACTTGGAAGGCTGAGTCACAAGAATCACTTCAACTTGGGAGGTGGAGGTTGCAGTGAACTGAGATCACACCACTGTACTCCAGCCTAGGCAACAGAGAAAGACTGTCTCAAAAAAAAAAAAAAAAAAAAGGCGAGAATATTTGAAGCTATATTGTTTTTCTTCAGGCATTTGCCACTTTGAAAGAGACAACAAAGAGGGTAACCATAACCAGCACTTAAACATTTTTTTTTGAAATGCAAGTGGAACAAAAGTTGGAGTTTAGAATCTGTCAAAGTTTGGGAAGCTGATGAACATCTTCACAGTTAGGGTGGCACTCTCAAGTGGATGTACCGTAGATATTAAGGAAGCCATAACTAAATCAGCCCATTCTCAGATATAGATGAGTATGGTGTAATGTAAGTGGCCCAGAAAATGTCAAATCATAAAATTTGAATTAAGGTAATCTTGGATTGCTAGACCTTCCAGGTACTTGGCAGAAGCAGACAAAATTCCACATTAGAGGTAACATTACACAGGGTCTTGAATTGTTTTACAATAATTTTTTCTTTTTTTCATGGTTGGCACAATTTCTTTTTTTTTTTTTTTTTTTTAATTTATTTATTATTATTATACTGTAAGTTGTAGGGTACATGTGCATATGCGATGCAGGTTTATTTATATATACTTGTGCCTTGTTGTGCTGCACCCATCAACTCGTCATTTACATCAGGTATAACTCCCAATGCAATCCTCCCCTCCCCTCCCATGATAGGCTGATTGTGTGATGTTCCCCTTCCCGAGGAGTCAGAGTGATCTCATTGTTCAGTTCCCACCTATGAGTGAGAACATGCGGTGTTTGGTTTTCTGTTCTTGTGATGGTTTGCTAGAATGATGGATTCCAGCTTCTCCATGTCCCTACAAGGACACAAACTCATCCTTTTATGGCTGCATAGTATTCCATGGTGTATGTGTGCCCACATTTTCTTAATCAATCTGTCACTTTGATGGACATTTGGGTTGATTCCAAGTCTTTGCTATTGTGAATAGTGCTGCAATAGCAAAAGAAACTACATCAGAGTGAACAGGCAACCTACAGAATGGGAGAAAATTTTTGCAATCTACTCATCTGACAAAGGGCTAATATCCAGAACCTACAAAGAACTCAAACAATTTACAAGAAAAAAACAAACAACCATCAAAAGTGGGCAAAGGATATGAATAGACATTACTCAAAAAGAGACATTCATGACCAACAAACACATGAAAAATGCTCATCATCACTGGCCATCAGAGAAATGCAAATCAAAACCACAATGAGATACCCATCTCACACCAGTTAGAACAGCGATCATTAAAGTCAGAAACAACAGGTGCTGGAAGGATGTGGAGAAAATAGGAACACTTTACACTGTTGGTGGGATTGTAAACTAGTTCAACCATTATGGAAAGGAAAACAGTATGGCGTTCCTCAAGGATCTAGAACTAGATGTACCATATGACCCAACCATCCCATTACTGGGTATATACCCAAAAGTTATAAATTATGCTGCTCTAAAGACACATACAATAATTTTTCAAATGCCATGTTCAGGATACAATCAAAGATAATCAAATATCTGAGGAGGAAAGACAGCATAAGTAAGATCAAGTGCAAAAAGTTAAGAGAAACATACCTATAGGTACTCCAGACAGTGGAATTATCAGTCATCCTTTGTAAAATAAGTATTTTACAATGGTTTAGAAATCAAAATGTAAATCTAAAAATTATAGCAAGTTACTTAAAATGATAAAACACATCATTTCAGATTGAAAAAGAATTAGAGTTTCTATTTCTAAAAGAAAAACATAACAAAAATTGCTAAGGTTTTTAGTTCAGTTATGCATAACCAAAGAGAAAATTGGTGAACTGGAATATGTCAGAAGAAAATATTCATTGCCAATATTATTTAATTGTTAAAACTATCCACAGAGGGATGAAAAAATCTGGAGAGTAAGAGACATATAGAGTCAGATGGTCTAATACTTGTTTAATTGGAGTCTCAGAGAGAAAGCAGAGAGATGATGCAGCAGAATTTGAAGAAATAATGCTGAAAATTTTCTGAAATGATTAAAGATATCAGTTTGCAAATTCAAGATGCTTAATGAATCCCAAGAAGTAAAAATAAACAGATATCCACACCTAAATATATTATAGTGCAATGCTAAAGGAAAATCTTGAAAGCAGCCAGGAAAAAAAGAATATTACCAGTAAAGAGGTATCAAATGGAATAACAGATAACTTCTCAATAGAAACAATAGAAACCAGGTAATAATGGGATAATATCTTCTTAGTGCTGACATGAGTGAATGGCTGAAACTCTTAAATAGAAACCACATTTTTTTTTTTTTTTTTTTTTTTTTTTTTTTTTTTTTTTTTTTTGAGACGGAGTCTCGCGCTGTGTCACCCAGGCTGGAGTGCAGTGGCGCGATCTCGGCTCACTGCAAGCTCCGCCTCCCAGGTTCACGCCATTCTCCTGCCTCAGCCTCCGAGTAGCTGGGACTACAGTCGCCCGCCACCACGCCCGGCTAGTGAAACCACATTTTTTAATGAACAGAGTATGAAGAAAAGGAGCATTTCTGAGTCTGGGAGTATGGCGGTGTATGGAGAATCCCAGAGAGGAGGAATCCAGAGAAAAGGATTCCCTAACTGCCTACAAACCTTCACAAAGTGTCAGTCTAAACCATAAACTATACATGTACAGAATAGGCCCAATTCAGCATAGCTAAGGCTTTGAAAACTGAACTGAGACTGGAACTGCTTATGTAAGTCTCAGCCTAACCCCTATAACACATTCATAGGACAAACCTAGACCAACATAGTGATGATTTTGAGATAAATGAAGATTAGAATCAGGGCTCACAAAAGGTGAGAAAGAGTACAGTCTGAATATACCCAGGTTTTTTGCTTGCTAAAACAAAAACATTAACAATCTCAAGAGGATTAAAATAGGAGAAAGAATCTGCACACACAATTTAACATTCACAATTACAATGTCCAAGAGGAATACAGGAATTCATTTTACTATTCTTGAAACTTTTCTCTAAATTTGAAATTATATTTTTGGGCTGGGCGCGGTGGCTCATGCCTGTAATCCCAGCACTTTGGGAGGCCGAGGTGGGCGGATCACAAGGTCAGGAGATCGAGACCATCCTGGCTAACAGGGTGAAACCCCGTCTCTACTAAAAATACAAAAATTAGCCGGGTGTGGTGGCGGGCGCCTGTAGTCCCAGCTACTCGGGAGGCTGAGGCAGGAAAATGGTGTGAACCTGGGAGGTGGAGCTTGCAGTGAGCCGAGATCGCACCACTGCTCTCCAGCCTGGGCGACAGAGTGAGACTCCATTTCAAAAAAACAAACAAACAGAAAAAGAAATTATATTTTTAAAAAAGTTACAAAAAAAAGATTCAAAAGGAAGAGAATTTGAGGCAAAGAAAACATGCTTGAAGTAGGAAAGAGCCCAGCATGTTATAGAAACTAAGAGGAAAACAGTATGGCCAGAGTGTGTTGACAAGGTGCCAGGTGGCAAGTGATGAGGAGCAGAAGAGACAGTAGAAGCTGGGGCTAGATCATGCAGGTTCTCATAGGCTATGGTAAGGAGTTTGGATTTAATTCTGATGGGAAGTCACTATAAAGTTCTGAGCAGGGATGTGACAAGATATACCTTGCAGTTAATTTCAGGGAATTATTCTGACTGGAGTTGCTTAGGCTACACATCAGCCTCGGAGTCACCCGATCACTGTATCTACAGAAAAAAGGAATAACTTGGCCTTCCCTTGGTCCTCTTATCCAGAGGACGAGGATGGGGAAAATCCCCAGTGGAACCCTGTGGGATAGCCAAAACCAATAGCTGCCACTGCCCACACTTTGCTATGCCTGGGCTGCCCAGCATATCACTGTTTGTTACCCCCCCTACAGAAAACCTGCGTTTCAGTTTCAGTTCCAAGAATGTCCCAAGTAACATTACAAATGATCCCACATTCAATACTAAGAATAAGAGCAAATGCCCCTACTTGCACTCTCTCTAAATAGAGATGGCGTAGAAATAGCATCTGGTTTCTCTATTCTATTCCAAGTCTGATATCTCTGGGTGATAATTGTTTCATCTGGTCTGGTTTGAATGTGGCTCTTCTTGACCCTGCAACTGAAGGCTAGATGGCAAATTTAATATTGGGAGGAAAATGCTTATTCAGCAAGTTAGATGCAGAGGCTAGCCCTCCCTGAGAGGGAAGAGCTATGCCTGAACCCAATTATCCACAGTAACAGGACCCCCTTTCCAGCAGCAGGAATGGCAGTGGCAGCAGTGTCCCACCACGCAGGAATTATCAGGTGATGGCAGCTAGCATTCTCAGACTGCTCCTAGCCATGTTGGCATTTATACTCAGACAATTTGGTGTCTACATCCTTTCTGTTTATATCTTATATCTGAAATTTATCATGATTGCATGTTATGACAGTAGAGAGTCAGGATCCCTCTCCTGGAGGCAGGGAACTGTGGTGTGTCCATAGTATGCTGAACTGATTTTTAGACCTTTCTTTGTGATAATAAGATAATGCAGACTACATGCCTCTTAATTCTAATCCTTGATTTGTGTGTTTTCCCAATAAATCCAGTTGCTTACAAACTGACCTACGATATTGCAGAATTTCTCCTCACTCACTTTTAACTATGATTTTTTTTTTCTGTTTTATAGAAGAGAATGAATACAGTGATGTTGCTCTCCTGCAGGTTGTATTATATTTGCTAGATAGGTATGTGAAAGATCGCTTTGCCCTGGTAGTGGTCTGATTTCCTCTATTAGGATAGACTTGATTTTTGTTCAGGTTCTGCTTGCCAGGATTATCCTGGTCTGTGATTTCCAGTGGCTATTCCCAAGAGTGGCATCAATGAGGATTCACCTTCTGAAGTGTTAGAAACCTCTATTTATTTTGTCTCCCAGCATTCAGTCCTATTATGATCACAAAACCTCACCTCTCTAAAGGAAACACATTCCATATGTTTGAGACATAACTATACCCCTTCTGCCTACCAAAACTCCCATTCTTCCCTTTCTTCTCCCAGCTACAGGGATGGGCACATGAACCTAAACTAGAGGGTCAGACTCCTCCTCAGAACTCCTTTTCAGGGGTTTTGGAGAAGATGTTCTCTTATGACTGCAACTGTAAGGTTGGTGGGTTGTGAGTCTTGGGGCCCTGGAGACCCTGTGCCTGCTACATGAAGAGAGTGAGAGA
Source organism: Papio anubis (assembly GCF_008728515.1). Classification (NCBI taxonomy): domain Eukaryota; kingdom Metazoa; phylum Chordata; class Mammalia; order Primates; family Cercopithecidae; genus Papio; species Papio anubis. The sequence goes on along the minus strand of NC_044987.1, from coordinate 37,991,774 downwards.
GCTTCAATGGCAGCATTTGTGTACTTCATCCAGCTGGGTCACAATTCAGTGTTTCTTTTGTAATTTTCAGCTGAATGAGTTCAAAATATTCTCTTATTGCTTAAGCAGTATACTGTCATTTGTAGTCAAGAGTCGTACCTAATTACATAAGGGCTTCACTGCTTTAGCTGAATGAAGTCTGTTGGCAAGTTTATATGAGTCTGGGAATCGCTTTAGGAGCTGAGCAATCACAGGACCTTCTTGGCCAGGTTTGAATTTTCTCTGGCAATTAAACTTCTTTAACATACTACCATGTTGCTGATGGGTTTGATCTGGAGGCACCTCATTAGCTTGTAAGAGATGTTGGAAATCTTATTATGATCACGGAATCTGGACCCTTGCCTTTTAAGTTTCTGTCTCTAAGCAACAGTAGTCAGTCTTCTCCCCATAGCTCTAGGCCTGAGTTTAATACTTCTGCTTTCATCCCTGCCTTTAAAACAATAGATAGGAGGGGAGACATATATATTTTATTTAGCAAATGCATTTATATATATATATATATATTTACATTTGAGAGTATTTTTTTCCTTTTCCCATTTTGAAATCCCTGTCAGAAAAAACTTTAATTAAAAAGCTTGAGTATATTTAATATTTTGAGTATAACCACATTGTTTTAGCTATTTGTGCTGTGAAAGCCAACATTTCAGAATTGAAATGTTTATTTATAATTTTAAAAAGTCCTTGATTCTGACAAATTTTGTAATTAGATGGGATTTCTTTTACCTTTATGAACAATGCTGTTATATTTTTATATATCCTGTTTCCTTTGAGTTCTGAAAACGCTTTCTAATATATTTCATTTCTGGTAATTGTATGAATGAATTTTATGTACAAATATAAAAATTATTCATAATACTAAAAATTATTTTTATTATTAAAAAATTGAAATGGTGTAAACTGCCTTCGTTAGGAAGGAGGAAAACAGAGGCAATAGTTTAAATCAGAGGCATCACTTAGAGATAAACTTTTTTTTTTTTTTTTTTGAGACGGAGTCTTGCTCTGTCACCCAGGCTTGCAGTGGCATGATCTTGGCTCACTGCAAGCTCCGCCTCCCAGGTTCATGCCATTCTCCTGCCTCAGCCTCCCGAGTAGCTGGGACTACAGGCGCCCGCCACCACGTCTGGCTAATTTTTTGTATTTTTAGTAGAGACGGGGTTTCACCCTGTTAGCCAGGATGGTCTCGATCTCCTGACCTCATGATCCACCTGCCTCGGCCTCCCAAAGTGCTAGGGTTACAGGTGTGACCCACCATGCCCGGCCAGAGATAATTTATTAAGAGGTGAACTAGGCCAGGCATGGTGGCTCACGCCTGTAATTCCAGCACTTTGGGAGGCTGAGGCAGGTGGATCACCTGAGGTCAGGAGTTCAAGACCAGCCTGACCAACATGGTGAAACCCTGTCTCTACTAAAAATACAAAAATTAGCTGGGCGTGGTGGCATGTGCCTGTAATCTCAGCTACTCAGGAGGCTGAGGCAGGAGAATCGCTTGAACCTGGGAGGCGGAGGTTTCAGTGTGCCGAGATCACGCCACTGCATTCCAGCCTGGGCAGCAGAGCAAGACTCCATCTGAAAAAAAAAAAAAAAAAAGAGGTAAACTAAACTATTCACAAATTGTTTCTGAATTGTAACATATTTACTAAAATAACTTTTCGAATTCTTTTTTTTTTTTTTTTCTAGTTGATTTTGTCTAAATGTAGCAAAAATTAGGTCTTACGATTACCATATGGCAGCAACATAAGTAAGAAAAATATAGCTTGCTTTAAGAAACTCCAGTATACAAAATATAATCTGATGTATGACACAAATGAAGGAAAGTGTCTAGGCAAAAGAAAGAGAAATATCAATCATCTTATTAAATATATAGTTCTACTAGTGATTTATTTTCCAAAATGTGCTTTTAGCAATTGTATTCATTTTCTGTTGATTTCTAATAAACTGCCATACACTCAATAGCTTAAAACAGTACTCATTTTTTAGTTTACTTCTGTATATAAATTCCAGGCATGGCATGGTTGTGTTCTTTGTTCTGGTTCTCACAGGTTGAAATCAGAGTGTTCTCTGGCTCTCACAGGTTGAAATCAGGCTGTGCTGTGTTGCTTTCTAGAGGTTCTGGGGAACCTCCAATTCCATGTTTATTCAGGTTGTTGTAAGAATTCAGTTGCTTGTGGTTGTACAGCTGAGGTCCCAATTTGTCTCCTGGCTGTCAGCTGGGAACCACTCTCAGCATCTAGTCCCAGCCACATTCCTTGCCACGTGGCCGCCTCTATTTTCAGAGAGAGCAACAGAGAATCTTTCTCTTAATGAGCTCCCCTCATACTTTGAATCTCTTCTACTTTTGAGGTTTTCACCTGATGAAGTCAGGTCCAACTGAGGGAAATCGCTCTGTCTTAATAGCAACTAATTTAGGACCTTACTTATATATGTATAATCCTTCATAGATTAATAATCACCTAGATTAATGTTTGATCAAATAGAATAACTGGAAGAAAGTTTGAGTTCACCAGGGGTGAGAATCTTGGGAGCTGTCTTAGAATTTTGCCTGTTACAGCTATGAAGTGTGTCATGATTGAATTAAAAAATTCATTTTAAAATAATGGCATTCTGAATCCAAATGAGAGGTTGTTTGGAAGACTTGAAATTTTTTTTTTTTTTTTTTGAGACAGAATCTCACTCTGTCACCCAGGCTGGACTGCAGTGACGTGATCTTGGCTCACTGCGGCCTCTACCTCCCGGGTTCAAGTGATTCTCCTGTCTCAGCCTCCGGAGTAGCTAGGATTACAGGTATGTGCCACCACACCTGGCTAATTTTTGTATTTTAAGTGGAGACAGGGTTTCACCATGTTGGCCAGGCTGGTCTCAAACCCCTGACCTCAGGTGATCCACCCGCCTCGGCCTCCCAAAGTGCTGGGATTACCGGCGCGAGCCACAGTGCCCAGCTGACTTGAAACTGTTTTAACTGAGTGTTAAAACCCTCTGTTTCAAGTTCCAATGTTGCCGGGGTCTCTCAGGCTGTCAAACCTCAACACCAAGTAATGACACTTGCCTATGTGACTTCACTCCAACTCCTTTCTGACCAAGACACAAGCATTCCTGCCCTCCCTCTAGCAAGATGATCGCTACAATGTTAACTGCAGGCATGGTGTACTTTGGGTGTTTATGATAACAAAACTTGAGAACCTATAAGTACAACCTATAAGCACATTCTATAAGCAGAGGAGGGCCTTTTTTTTTTTAACCTTATGTATGGCTTTGGCTCCCCCCAGGAAAACGCCCATCATAAGAAAGCATTACCTCTCTTAGTCCCTTCTGGCTCACTGACAGGCTCTCCTCCTCAGAGGCAGGAATGCAGTCCCAGTGGCCCAGCTGTACTCGGCATCAACTCTCTTTATCTCTCCCGAGGCAAAGCTGCAAAAACACTCCTCATGTTCTGCCAGCTACTTAATCCCTTTTTCTCATTTCAAACTTCAATATACTCTTTAAAAAGAGAAACTTACCAAAACCTCCCCTAAAGCTAAGTGGCTCTGCTCCTTGGATCCCAGGGCCCCAGTGAATGTTCGTAGCATTGTCTGCAGTCATTAAGAAAGTGTTAAATCGTGTGCCATACACTGTTTAAGCACACAGGGGAGTGTGTAAAACTGTCGTATTTGTAGTTAGGGGTCATTACAGTACAGAATCACTTTGTGCCCAGAGATTCATTCATTTCAGAGTTAAGCTTATTAGCAGTCACTGCTTTATTATTGTGTTTCTGCCTTAGTGGTGAGTTGGGGACTGCTGCACTTAAGGGGTCAGCCTGGTTCACACTTGCTGCACCAGCCCTAGCTATTTGTCCCTGATTCATCAGATCTCAAGTCTGCAGTGTGTGCCTTAATGAAGGCTGTATGCAGAGTGGCTATGAGAGTTCAACTTTGGCTATGCCAGATAGAACAATCCCAGATGTTTTACTTACTCGCCAAAGTCATTTAATATTTCTGTGCTTTAGTTTCCTGTCTTACAAGATGCACTCTGAACGTTACTGGTAGGTAATAAGAGCTTATGCATGTTAGATGTTATTTAAAGCACCCAGCCTTCTGCATTGAGGGCTAAGCTTGCTGATGCACTTCTCATCCTTTGGCTCAAGAACTGAGGCAGAGCTGGATTAGTAGACAGGACTTCTCTTAATTTCTAAATGTATCTGGTATCTAAACACTTCTCCCCATCACCAGTCCCTTTTCCTTTGGTCGATCAAATTTCTCTTACCCTGAATTATTGTAATAGCTTCCTGCCTCACCTCTGACTTCCTTCCTCATTACCCTGCAGTCTGTCCTATATACAGTAACTAGACTGATTCTTTAAAAACATGAGTCTGGTCTTTCTCACTCCTCTGATGAGAGTTCTGCAATGACTTCCCATTTTACTCAGTGCAAAAACAGAAGCCCTTAAAATAGCCTATAAGCCTTTTAGTGTCTGGTGATCCCATTAGCTCTCTGGCTTGGCTCCTGCTCACTCAGTTCTTGCATGCTATTCTCTTTGCTATTCCTCAAACGTGCCTGGCCTGTTTTCACTTCAGGGTCTTTGTGCACATTGTGTCCTGTGTCTAGAATGCTATTCCCTCAGATGTATCACCTCCTTACATCTTTCTTCAAATATCAACTTCTCAAAGAGGTTCACACTGTCCCTCTCCTCTCATACTCCTCATCTCCTATACCTTTTCATTTTCCATAGTCCTTGTCATAATTTCCACACACTGTATAGTTTACATATTTATTATGTCTATTAGTTATTTTCTGTTTCACCATGCTAAGATATAAGTTTCATATGGGCAGGGATCATTAAATATTTGTTGAATTAAAGAATGAATGGATGTTTTGCTGGGGAAGACAAAGAGAAAGACAAATGTGAGGTCAGTTAAAAAGCTGGTATATCACAAAGAGTAATATGGAACTGTAAATAAAAGGATGAATTAAAGAGGGAGAGCCCTGCAAAATGTGATTAGAGTAAACAAAGTACCATCTGAACCTGTTGGTTTTATGTTCATCTTTTCAGGCATATGTAGATATATATAAGTAGTTATCTAGTAATCTATAAGTAGCACCCGATCATCCAAGTTAAATAAATATATTGTGATTGACTCATTGTTAGCTCCGTAATAGTCAAGATTCAGGTATGTCTATAAGGCAAACTATAATCTCATGATGCTGGCAGGTCCAGAAGGAAAAGAGACTAGGACTGAGGATTGGTCAGTCATCTGAATTATAGTTTTGATGTAGGAGGGTATCTTAGAAGGATCTTACTTGGGCTTTCAATTCCCACAAACATGGATTTGAGTTCCAATTCTATCATTTTGTAGCTATGTGGCCTTGGATAGGGTTTTTTCCACCTCAAGCCTTCGGTTTCCCCTACTTCAAAGTGTGGAAAAGTAGTATCTGCTCTAGAAATATCCTAACAATTAAAAATAATGTGACCAAAGTCAATGTTTAATAAATAGTAGATGTTGCTGCAATTATTGTTCTGGAATGTACATGGAGGATTTACGCTTGATTTATATTAATGATTGTGTCTGCTATGAGCTGAATTGTGTCCCCACTCCCACAAATTCATATGTTGAAGCCCTACCCCCAGTGTGACTGTATTTGGAGACAGGGCCTGCAAGGAGGTGATTGAGGTTGTGTGAGGTCATAAAGCTGGGTCTCTGATCTGATGAGTCTAGTGTTATTACAAGAAGAGACACTGTTCAGGTGTGTTGGCTCACACCTGTAGTCCCAGCACTTTGAGAGGCTAAGGCAGGCAGATCACTTGAGCTCAGGAGTTCAAGACCAGCCTGGACAACATGGCAAAACCCCATCTTTACAAAAAAATACAAAAACAAGCCGGGAATGGTAGCATGTGCCTGTTATTCCAGTTACTCAGGAGGCTGAGGTGGGAGAATCGCTTGAGCCCAGACGTTGAGTCTACAATGAGCTGAGATTGCGCCACTGCACTTCAGCCTGGGTGACAGAATGAGACCTTGTATGAAAACAAGAGACACCAGAGAGCCTGCTGTTTCCCTCTCTACCCTGTGAGGACACAGCAAAAATGGCAGCTGCCACCAAACTAAGATGAGAGCCCTCACCAGAAACCAAGTGGGCCAGCACCTTGACGTTAAACTTTTCAGCTTCCGGAATTGTGAGAAATCAATGTTCGTTGTTTTAAGCTACCTAGTCTGGGGTATTTTGTTATGGCAGCCCACACTGAATAAGATAATATCCAATTGTCTTTCACAGAATGGAGTTTTAGGTCATCCTTTCTGTTCGTAGTCAGTGTTTGGGTAACACTGGGCAGATTTCAAATGTTGTCAGGCCCTGTGCATTGTAAGGAATCCTACAATTGGACTGGGATTCCAGGAAAGACTCTTGTTACAGCAGAAAATGGGACTGCTGCTCAAAATCTAAGGTGGAAGACACAGCAATGAGACTGGGCATATGGTCAGCACGAAGGGAGCTCAACTCACCCTCACTCAGACTCATTCCAGACACCAGATGTTAAAGGAGGGCACAGATATGTGGTACACTTTCTTCTCTGAGCTGCATGTTGTTGATGAGCCAGACAAAACTGAGCTTAAACAGAAAGACCACTAGAGCCCAAAGCAGAGGGAAGAGCAAGGGCTTATCATTATCTTCAGCTATAAAGTACTTATTTCCACTAGATCTTGCAGTTTTTAAAGGCAAACCTAACATCACTGCATATTAAAACTTTGGTTGTTTTGTCATTATAGTTGCATGTTTATTATCATTTTAAAAAGAATTTATATACAATTAGTAGAGTTGAAAGTAATTGTTGAGTTATATCCAGTGGACTAAATTCTCTAAAATGCCATTGAGATATTTATATAATCTCTTTTATAGTTAATCTCTGGGCAATCCTATCAAGTGATTGTCCATTACTTGAGGTATGGGTTGTGATTCTCCATGTGTGGTCTTTATTTTTACTATCAGCATATTGATTGTTTAGCATTGATAATATTTACTGCAGCTTGAGAGATTTATCTTTCAAATTAGATATTGTTATTTCCCTTGTTTGAGTAGGTAGATATCTGAATTTACGCTAATTAGAATTGACTGTTCCAGGTTGACAAAGAGCCCTACAGGCTAAATCATGATATGCATAAGGAGTAAACTTAGTTTTCTCAAGAGTCAATATTTTTCCATTTGGTTTATCACAATGCAATGTTCCATAAAATATTTTTCAGAAATAAAATTTTCAAAGTATAAAACACAGACATAAAAATATATTTACTACAGTATGAAAATTCACTTAAACCCATTCTAGTCAATATCTTTTCATGTAGGAGATTTAAACTTTCCAATTATATTCAATAAAGATAGTATAGTACAAATGCATATCAGTCATATTGTACAGCCCTGGGGTATATCAGGATGAACAAAACATAGTCCTTAGCTTTGGGAAGCTCACAGATGAGTAGCAGGGAGTGGCAGGCAAGTTTGATAACAATTATAACACAGTCTGCTATGGGAGACAGGTATTCATGGGGTGCTACAGGAACAAAGCAAAATAACATTTAACTCAACATAATTGGGAGGTATCATAGAAGTTTTCTTAAAGACACGATACTTAAGTTGACTGTTGAAAGATATATGGGAACTATCCAGGTGGGTGGGGAAAGACTGGAATATGGGTGAAGCACTCTAGGCAGAAGGAACAGTACATCAATGTTCAAAATTCTGAAAAAGCAATATGTGTTTGGGGGGAACTTCATGTAGAATGACGTTTTCTGAGAGTAGAGTATTAAAGATAATGGACTGAGAGGCCAAACCAGGAATCCTGTTGTGTTATATTTTAGGGATTTGGATGAAGAGACATAATATGCTTGTAAAAAGTGGAGTATTGTGATTACTTTCATACCTTAGACATTTCACTGATAAGTGATGATAGCATCCACCTATCTTTTCTCATTTACTCCTCATCATAATCTGTGTCCAGCTGAATATTTGTAACACATTGGACGTTACTGAAAGGTTGGTCATTTTCTGTTATTCCCTCCTTTATTCTTCCTCTTAAATTTATCTGTATTTAATTTTCAATTATTCGTGGTAGCTAATGATGACAGGATGGATGTTATGCATATTCACTTGCATAAATGTTCCTTCTCTTCATTTATTACCTGGAATTATATTGCTTAAATGGGACTATGGTCAAAAGAAATTATGTGGCCACTGAGAACTGAAATCAACAATGTTCCTTGTCCCTTGCATAATACTGGGGATAGACTTTCTTCCTCGACTCTACACACTGCATATTTTACTTGTTTATTACGTCTATTAGTTATTGAAACTCTATTAAATTCATATACATCTATATGAAACTGTGCTAGGACCAGGTAAACATAACTTTGTTTCTTTCAAGAAAGGCCTGCTCAAGGGAGAAAAGACCAAGTCAATGAAACAGTTTACTTATGAGAACTAACAGTTTATTCATTCATCAAAATTTGCTTCAAGACCCCTGCCTCACTGTGTCTACCACTCCAAAGCTATTGAAACAAAACAAAACAAAATACAAAACAAAATAACTTCTGCCCAATCTCAGCTAGTTTTCCACTTGCAAGATTTACCTGAAAAACACTCAACCAAGACTCTATAAATACCCTGCCCCAATTTTCTATTTTGAGACATTATTAAAACTCTCTGAAGGTGTTCTCCTTTACTGCAATAAGTCTAACAAATGTAGCTTGCCTTGGTCCTAGATTTTTCTAGTGTTTTTAATGGGGAGAACTGACAGTCAATAATCTTCTACTGTAAACTAGTGTTGACTGTCTGCTGTTCAGAATATATAGTATTCCCCTTAACTGCAGTTTCATTTTCTGAGATTTCAGTTACCCATGGTCAACTGAGGTCTGAAAATAGCTGAATATATTATAGTAAGACATTGAGAGAGAGAGGGGCTTAGGGTCAGGGAGAGCAAGAGAGAGCACATTTACATAACTTTTATAACAGTGTATTTTTAAAATTGTTGTATTTTATTATTATTTTTTATAATCTCTTACTATGCCTAATTTATGAATTAAACACCATCATAGTATGCATGTATATGACAAAACAGAGTGTATATATTCAGGGTTTGGCACTATTTGTGGTTTCAGCCATCCACTGGGCATCTTGGAATATATCCTGCGTGGGTAAGCGGGAACAACTATAATTTTCTCTGTGGTATTCTGATAAAGTTACTGCAGCCACATTTCCCCTAAGACAGTATTTGGAGATTGATGAGAAATGCTGTATAGGTAAGAGCACAAATTAACTAGGTCATTTCCTTTTTGCAGACAAAATTTTATCAAATAATTTTGGGTAAGAGCTGTTGGCAGAATCAAAATTTTGAGTGATGGGGGAGGTGTTATCCATCTGTTTAGGTGGACACTTCATCCCATGAACTGTGCTAAGCACTACTATATTTCTGGACAAAAGCAGAATAAATTTTTTACTTAAGGTTGCTCAGTACTTCTTTATGTCCTTATTGCTCTCATTATAAATTCCAATTTATATCTTCCGACGTCCTTTGTAATCTTACCTCTGCTTATGACTACATTTATTTTATGCATTCTCCTCCTCACATTCTTATATACACAGATTCATTTTGCAGACACACTAAGTACTTGATTGTCTCTGTGCTTTGCACATAGTTTTCCCTCTGCTTGGATCAAGTTCTACACATTGAATAAGTTAAGCCCTACATTTCTTTCCTGTCTCAATCCAGTTACTACTTCCTCTGGGGATTGTTTTGTGAACCCCTAAAATTATACTAAGTTCCCCTCTTGCTTAATATCATAGTGTTCTGTGATTTCCCTATTATAGTACTTGTTACATTCTATTATAATTAGAGTTTATGTGTGTATTTCTTGCCCAGGCTCCCCACTCCAGATGGTAAGCTTCTTAATGGAGATACTATGTGTTATTTTCTTCTACATGTTCCCCTCCCAGCGTACTGCCTGCATAGTAAATGTTTCATAAATATTTGTTGAGTAAATAAATACTTGGCCTGTTGCTTTCAATGACCTTCTCTCGTGCTCTAGTAACTCTGTTGCACTGGTCTCAAGACCTTCTCCTGTTGTGTACTATACCTGACATGAAACTTGAAAATTGATTGCACACTCTATTAGCCTATTCTCTTACTACTAATAAAGACATACTGAGACTGGATAATTTATAAAAGAAAGAGATTTAAGTGGCTCACAGTTCAGATTGGCTGGGGATGCCTCACTGTCATGGTGGAAGGCACATGAGGAGCAAAGTCATGTCTTACATGGCAGCAGGCAAAAGAGAGCTTATGTAGGAGAACTCCCCTTTATAAAACCATAAGATATCATGAGATTTTTTCACTATCATGTGAGCAGCATGGAAAAGACCCACCCCCATGATTTAATTACCTCCCACCTGGTCCCTCCCATGACACATGGGAATTATGGGAGCCATAATTGAAGATGAGATTTGGGTAGGGGCACTGCCAAATCATATCACACAGGTTGATCTGGCTATAGTGAAGCACAATTTTTCTAAAAAATTGGTGTTGTATACTAGAGGGATACTTGCATTCTGGCTGGTCACAGGATTTGAACTAGCAAATTAAAAAAAATTCAACTTTTATGTTAGATTCAAGAGGTACATGTACAGGTTTTTTACATGGGTATATTGTGTGATGCTGAGGTTTAGCATATGATTAATCTCATAACCCAGGTAGTGAGCATGGGACTCAATAGTTTTTCAACCCTTGCCTCCCTCCCTCCTGCTTGTAGTAGTCCCTAGTGTTTATTGTTCCCATCGTTATGTCCATATATATTCAATGTATAGCTCCTACTTATAAGTGAGAACATGTGGTATTTGGTTTTCTGTTCCTGCATGAAGTTTCTTAGGGTATTGGCTCAGCTGCTTCTGTGTTGCTGCAAAGGACATGATTTTGTTCTTTTTTATGGCTTCATAGTATTCCATGGTATATATGTACCACATTTTCTTTATCCAATCCACTCTTGACAGGCACCTAGGTTGATTCCATATTTTTGTAAATAGCAAATTTTAAAGCTTCAAGCATTGCCATATATTTAATGTGCCCTTCCCCATTTAGTTATTGTACTCTTGTCGTATACATTTCACTTTTACACATTGAAATCTCTTCCTCTTAAATATGCAAACTTCTATTTTTTTTTTTTTTTTTTGACATATGAACCCAATCTTTAAGGTACAACTTGTTCTAGCAGCTTTGCATTTGTACACAAGTTCCCTTGGTCTTGTGCCCTCTGCCCACTGCCTCATTGCCCTTCCCTCTCCACTCAAAGGTTTACTTTCCATTATAATTATTGTGGTTGCCTGAATTTCTCCAAGCCATCAGTGCCATTGAGACATGTCCCTCTGTACTTCTAGAGTATAAAAAAATTTATATTAGAACCTAACTCAGAAGTGTGAGGGAAGCAGAACAGACCTGGCTATATGGGCCAGGATCAATACCTAAGCTGTACATTATTTCAGGATGACTGGATATATCAGTATTATGATGATGATGAATAAGTGCAATAGTGAGGTTGGAAGAATATCAAGAAGTCCACCACCTCAATATCTTGTCCACTTGCTGTCAACTGTTTCTAGTGATCACCATTCAAAGACCATTCTTTACTTTAAAATGTCTTCAAAAACATATAAATAGCATGGAAATAAACTCACTTTCTAATTTACGGTGCCCAGTATCACTCTGGTAGAATTAACTTTATAAAGGTGAAAGGCAGTTGATATAGTTTGGATATTTGTCCCCATCCAAATCTCATATGGAAATGTAATCCCCAGTGTTGCAGGTAGGGCCTGGTGGGAGGTATTTGGGTTGTGGAGGTGGATTCCTCAGGGCTTGGTGTTATCCTCATGATAGTGAGTGAGTTCTCATGAGATCTAGTTGTTATAAAGTGTGGCAGCTCTTCCACCCTATTCTCTTTCTTGCTTCTGCTTCTGCCATGTAAGATGCCTACTCCCTCTTCACCTTGTAAGACAAAAATAAAATTCTAAGCCCCCTCAGTCAACTGAATGGGCCCCTCCTCTGAGCCAAAAGCATTCCAAAGTTAACCTGAAACATGAGTTCAGGCCAAGATGGGAATGGGTGGCTGGACATGCCTCATTATGGCCTCCTCCCTTTGGAATTCAGGCACAACTGACTGGCATTGACATTAAAACTGAGACCTTAAGACAATCTATATTCTCTGAAGCCTGCTACCTGGTGGACTCATCTGCATAATAAAAACCTTGGTCTCTGCAACCCCTTTATCTTAATCCAGACACTCCCTTCTGTTGGTTCTAGGTCTTTAAGGACATTCTTTCAACCAACTGCCAATTAGAAAATCTTCAAATCCACCTGTGACCTGGAAGCCCCCCACTTTGAGTTTTCCTGCCTTTCAAGACCAAAGCAATGCACATCTTACATGTATTGAATGATGCCTTATGTCTCCCTAAAGTATATAAAACCAAGCTGTAACCCAACCGTCTTGGGCACATATTCTCAGGGCCTCCTGAGACTGTGTCATGGGCATGTTCTTAACCTTGCAAAATAAATTTCTAAATTGGTTGAGACCTGTTTCAGATACTTTTGGTTTATAGCCTCCTGCCATGATTATAGGCTTCCTGAGGCCTCCCCAGAAGGAGATGCCGCTGCTATGCTTCCTGTACATCCTGCAGAACCATGAGCCATTTAAACTGCTTTTCTTATAAATTACCCAGTCTCCAGTATTTCTGTATAGCAACGAAAGAATGGCCTAATACAGAAAATTGGTACCAAGAAATGGGGCTTTGCTATAAAGATACCTGAAAATGTTAAAGCAACTTTGGAACTGGGTAATAGGAAGAAGTTTGAAGAGATTAGAGGGTTCAGAAAAGAACAGGAATATGAGGGAAAGTTTGGAATTTCCTGTTTCAATGGTTGTGACCAAAATGCTGATATGGACAGCAAAAGCCAAGCTGGGGTTTCAGATGGAAATGAGGAGCTTATTGGGAACTAGTGCAAAGGTCAATGATGTTTTTATGCATTAGCAAAGAACTTGGCTGCATTGTGTCCATGCCCTAGGGATCTGGGGACGTTTGAACTAAAGAGCAATCATTACCTGCTGATAAAAATTTCTAAGGAGCAAAGCATTCATGAGGTGCTTCTAACAATCTGTGGCTGCTTCTAACAACTTATGCTTAGATGTGGCAAAAATGACCTAAAGTTGGAATTTACATTTAAAAGTGCAGCAGAGTGTAAAAGTTTAAAAAAATTGTAGCCTGTATAAAAGCAAAGCTCATTTTCAGATGAAGAATCCAAATGGGGTGTGGATTTCTCCCTTTTGGAATGGGGAGGTTTACCCAATGCCTATACCCCGCATTGTATCTTGGAAGTAAATCTCTTGATTTGATTTTACAGGTTCATAGGTGGAAGGAACTCATTTTCAGATGAGACTTTGGACTTGGGACTTTTGGTTGATGCTGAAACAAGTTGAGACATTTAGGGGGCTGTTGGGGAGGTATAATTGTATTTTGCAACCTGAGAAGAATGTGAGATTTGTGGGGACCCAGGGCAGAATGACATAGTTTGGATATTTGTCCCCACCCAAACCTCATGGTGAAACGTAATCCCAAATGTTGGAGGTGGGACCTGGTGGGAGATGTTTGGGTCATGGGAACCAATCCATCATGGCTTGGTGCTGTCCCCGTGATAGTGAATTTGTTCTCATGATATTTGGTTGTTGTAAAGTGTGGCACCTCCCCAACCCCACCCCACTCTCTCTCTTGCTCCTGCTTTCGCCATGTGAGGGCTGCTCTCTCTTCATCTTCCACCATGATCGTAAGCTTCATTAGGCCTCCACAGAAGCAGATGCTGCATTATGCTGCCTGTACAGCCTGCAGAGCCATGAGCCAATTAAACCTCTTTTCTTATAAATTACCCAGTCTCAGGTATTTCTTCATAGTAATGCAAAAATGACCTTATACAGGAGTCTAACTGTCACATCCAGCTTTGAGGAACTAAGCCACAGAGCAGGCTTCTGGAGAGGAGACAGGCATTCAAAAACAAATTTCAGATACTTTGTTGCAGGTGTACCCCAATTTATAATTGTTTCTGGTCCTGCTTCTCAGATTATCAGAACCTCAGAGTCCTCTTAGAGGTTCTTTTCTCCCCTCTAGTGTTTGTCGGAAATTCTCTATCAGTTTCTCTATCAGTTCTATCATTCCTTTGTCTCCTAGTTTGCCTGGCTTTGAAAGCCTGATCTCTAGGCTGTCTAAGGCTATAACTCGTGTTTCTACTAATTGTTTCTTGCAGTCTTGGGTCTCTCCCTAATGCCATATTTATGCTCTTATCACTATGATAGACTGTGGTATGGGGGAGGTGAAGGAAGAGAGAGAGAGAGAGAGAGAGAGAGAGAAATCCTTAGTTCTTTATAGCAAAACTAAGGCAAGGATTTAAAGCCATTTCACAAGGCTTTGGAGACAGTTGTGGGATAAGCGGAGGGAACCGCAACCCAGAGAGCAACTTATAGTTGCTAAAATGTGGCTACTGTCAGAAGCCACAGACCCAGTTCCATTCTTGTGGTTGGCAAACGTTACCAAACATTTCCAATGACCACCAATATCTGGTTCCTTCTCCTTCTGAGCACTCAGAAGAATAGACTTATTAGCCACCTTGAAACTGGGTAGTGCCATGAGATTAGTTCTGGCCAGTGTGAAAGGAAGCAGAGCCATCCCAAAGTGTGGGAGGCCCTGGGCCTATTTTGCTCTATATAAACAATTTGATCTAAAAATGTGTATACAATTCATGGGCTCATGTAAGTTATAGTTATTTATCAGTGAATATTTAGAATAGCAATTAGAGAAGAGGTACTTAGGTACTTGATTGCTGGTCAAGTCAGAGCAAGTGAAGATTTTTTTGTAGTGTCCAGGCACCATCTCTTTGGATTCATGTTGGAGAACTATCTTTTGCCTTCTTTATGAGCAAATGCACCACTTTTGGCTAACTTCATGTTTCCTACTGGGGAGAAAAAGGTAATAATATTATTACTCACAATGCCATGGTCCATTGGAAGCTGTTTGTATTGGAACAACGTAGATCTTCATGCCTCTTCAGTTTTCTAATTTCACGGGCTCGATGCTGGTTACAGCATCACTCCTGACACTGCATTATCCATCCCACCAACCCTGAATACTGGTTTTGAATGATTCTCTCAAAAGTTGTTACTGTGCTTGTTTGATGATAATCACACATGCAAGTCTAACCCAGTGTATGAAGGAAAGTGTGAATGATAATTCATTTTTGGTTATGTTAAATGTACTGTTCAAAATTTTGTAGTGTAAATGAATTATAGCACATCTTCCAAACATGTTTCTCTTAAACTCCTTAGGCTATAATCACTTCATTCTTAGAATACTATTGCTTTCATTGTTGACTATATCCCTGAATTCCACACACCGACACTGGCAGGAAAGGTAGAGTGAGAAGTGCAGTGCCCTTCACATAAGGAGTGTTTAGTTCCTAATCTGACATGGCTTAAGGCAGACCTGGTAGAATATGATATCAGCACAATTGGAAACAAGAGAAGACATCAATTGGAAGACCCTATTTGACCAGCAATGATCTAAAAATCCATTGAAGGAGAACGGCAATCTCCACCTTTCTTCAAGACTTTCTCTCTCATGTGATGCAAGGGTGACGTTACTGCACTGCATGCCAGCAGTAGGAGGTACACAGAATAAAAAATGCCTTCTGTTACCCTTGGGTGCTGTAGACTAGAGATGTTGTAAATTGAACACAGATGGGTGAGAGCTGACACAGGGGTAGACACAGGGCTCAAACCCAAGAGATGGTGGGGGACAGATGGTAACTCAGAACACAGAACTTGTCTTGGGTCCAACGTGAGTGAGAATCACCCAAAATAGCATGTTGTTACCATTCTGACAGTCAGTCTTGTGTAATTCCATAAAAGAAATATCACACTGCTTGTTGGGAGTAATCTCCTTTAGGCTATCCCCCCAAGCCCCAGAACCAAAGTCAGACATGTGGTACCAGGATGACCCTGTAGGTGCCAGTCCCAGAGCTTCCTAGAACTCTGGGATGGTTAACTCTATGTATGGGATAGAGGATCAGAGTGTATATTAAAGGGGAAAAATGGGGGTGAGAGCTCATGTAGGTCCTGGTCTTGGCTTGGGGTGCTCTTCCTGGGTTATGCTGCCAGGCCTAGCTAAGTCCCAGGCACTGGTACGGCCCTCCAAATTCCAGATCCCCCTGAGGTGTGGGGCTCAGGTTAAACGGCAGTACTTTCTGGAAGTGACATGTGTCATTTCCAGCCTGAAGTATAGAAAAACCCATGTGCTTTTCTGTTTTCTGGCTGCAGCAATAAAAATGCTGCGTATTCCAGATGGTAAAGCTGCTAACTGTGGAGTCTCAGTGAGCCTGAGATCCTGAGTGACTATGTGGAACAGAGCCTCTTGCTCATCCACAGGGGACCTGTAACCTGAGTCAGAAATAAACTACTTTTTGTGTTTAGCCTACAAGTTTTATTCTTACAACAAAAAGGCCTAGCCTATCCTGATTAACACAGATCCTCTGTTTGATGGTTACTCTCCAGCCACAGGCTAGCCACATATAACAAGAAATACAATGTAGCCACTGTCCTCATGGACCACTCAATCTAGTAGGAGTTACACTTACATAAATGAAAATTATGATACAATGGAGTGCACATAATATTAGGGTGACAGAGTTATTAGGAATCTTAGAGAAAGGGCACCTCTTCTTGAGGGGGTAGTTGGGGTACAGATGGACTCCTTCAAACCTTCAGATGAAGCTAAATTATATTTTAACATCATTTTAGTTCCAAATTGTATCTCCTAGCTGTTGTGGCCTTGAGTAAAGCACCCATCAAATAAGATTGTGTATCCTCTTGATTTGTCATCTCTAAAGAGACAGGGTCCATATCTTCCAACTTGCTTCGTAAGTGCACTCAGCTCCATGCTCTACTTGGTGCTGATGGTGCCAGCTAGCTTCTGATTTCAGCAGAGAGATACTATTGAATTCATCTGACCTCTGCACTGAAAATAGATCTTTGGTGAAAAGAATGCAATGTAAAATGGGACTCTCACTTTTATCCTTATCTATTGGCATAATTGCTGTCTATTTATTTTCAAGTGTTTTGCATGCCAGTGTTTTTCAAGGACTGACTTCTAAATATGCTTCAAAGAGAGTAAAACTGCATAATAAAAATTTCAGAGAAATTTTTAAAAGATGGATTAGTTTGTAAAGGGGCAGGGGTTGAGTGACTATAGAGAATTCAAATGCTTCTCATTACTAGGATAAGTGGAAATCTTTCTTTCCTAAAATTAGAGTGGTTGGGGAAGAAGGGAGCATTTATTTGTTAAAAATTAACCTTTCATGAATTGGAAGAATTGATAATAGGCATAGTCTGAGTAAGTGGGAATTGGTTGACTGGGTAGAAGTGATTGCAGGGGAAGTTCTTGAAATGGAGATAAAGAGCTAGAAGCTTCATGCTTTCTGAAAAATAATATGGAATCAAGTGGATTCAGATCGTAGTTAAGAGTTTGAAGATTTTAGACACCGACAAAAGTATATTTAATTCCTGGCTCTATTTTCTATCTTAGTGATATGTGGCAAATTATTTGACCTATTCATGACTAGTTACTTCTTTAAAAGTTTTAAAAAATATTCAATAATATTTTGGAAGTGGGATAATTGTTCTCGTTACATTAGACTGTGTGATGATTCAAGGAGATACTAAACCAAGCTTGGCATAAAGTGCTTAATAAAGAGTAGCCCTTTACTCTTTACAATGTTGATGATTATCAACATTATTAAGTAAATACAGACTTCCTAGTGCTTAGGCTAAGATAAAAGAGTATGAAGAGGCATTTTACATAATTACACCATGAGGGTGTGCCCAAGAAAGAAGCATCATATGTGTGTTTGTACGTAGGGATTCTGGGAGACAGGAATTCATTTTTGCTAGACTGGATCTTGAAAGACTGTGTTGCTAAAGCTACAGCAGCCATCATGTTGCCATGAGGAAAAAGCCTGGAATTTCTAGTGATAAGCATGAGCAGAAAAGTAAAGCAATACGAAGACAGAAAAATAAGAAGATAGGGGAAATCTCAATCCAGATAATGTATGTGATCTCTGAGTCCAGCCATGCCTAATGTTGGTGCAACCCCTCAACCCCTGGATTTTCTAATTCTTGAGCTAATAAATTCTGAGTTTGAGTCTTTTGAGTTTTCAAGTACTTGCAACAAAAAAGATCCATTAAAAATAATTAGTTTTTGATAAAAAGAAGGGTATTTTCTCCCCTCTTTCTTTCTTGAGTTTAGACATGATACTTGGAGCTATATTTGCTGGATATCCACCTGGAGGCAAAAATCTTGAGGCAAAGGCTGACAGAAATGCTGACATAGTTATCTTGACAGTATAGAGCCATGGAAGTAATGCCAAACTCACTTTTTGTATTAGTTTATTAGAGATGCCATACAAAGTACTACAGATTAGGTGGTTTAAATAACAGAGATGTATATTCTCACAATGCTGGAAGCTAGAAGTCTGAGATCAAGGAGTTAGCTCGGTCGGTTTCTTCTGAGACCTCTTTTCTTGGCATGTAGGTGGTTATCTTCATGTGTTTTCCTGTGGTCCTCCCTCTGAGTGTGTGTGTGTATCCAAATCTCTTCTCTGAAGGATACCAGTCATATGGGATAAAGTCCCACCCTAATTACCTTATTTCAACTTTAGGATCTTTGTAAAGATAGGATCACATTCTGAGGTACTGAGGATTAGGACTTCAACATAGGAATTTTGAGGGAACATGATTCAGCCCATAACACTTTTATTATAGAAAAGCAACACGTAAAAAAGTCATAATATTTCAGATTATTTTGTTAATATTTTAGAAGCTAAACAAATAGTTTAAACCCTGTTGGAAGTAGTTTATTTGAATTTCCATTTATGTAGATATATTTCTTTTGACTCACTAGGAGCTGGGCTATGATCTCATGCTCTGGTAATACATACAATTCTTGAAAGAAAAGGGTTTTTAGACAAAAGATGCTTTGCTCCTGAGTTCAGGGAATATAAATTATGTTTCTCCTTCATTTTATAAAAACGGACTGTTTTTCCCCCCACAGAACTCCAGGGAATGAATTTAGGGCTTTAATAACTTAGATCATAGGAGGAGGGAAACAAAACCCAACAATGTGGATTGGGCTTCACAAGGGCATGATCCCAGGCATACAGAAGGAAGTTTGACCGAGAGGATTAATAATAGCTCCTGCCATTACCAGAGTACTGTGTAACTCCTGGAAGCCAAAAAGTAGCCCTCTTACCCTTTCTCTCCAAGACTAGATCACTTTACTCAATCCTAAAAGTTGAGCTGATAATTGCAAATGTTAACGTTTTCAACTACGCAGTGGAGGCATTGCCTTTTTGGGAGCTTAGTGAGCACTTCAGCAGACTTTCTGTATCTCCCCAGGGTGTGAAAAACCTGCACAAGTTGGATTCCAGGCCTGTTACGTTTAAAAACGAAAAAGAAATTTATCTAAGTGCCGGGAAGAAAAGTCAGGTTTTAAAATATTGTCCATGATTTGTTTTCTAATAGCTTCTAATTTCTCATGGAGGCAATCGCATTTGAAATGAGATTTGAGTAATAAGGAAAAGCACGGTATCCGAAAACTATTCATACATATACAATAAAGCTTTAATGATTTTTTCCTTCCAAGATTTTAGTATAGGTTTGATCCTATGGTCTTTATATAGGTTGAGCTTTTACATTTTTTAAATGAAATTTCAGCTTGATTAGGAACTCCAACCGGAGAGGGCTGATCCAGATTAGAACCCGGAGAGCTTATTCACCCACTGTATTTTGCCCAGTAGAGGGCACTTGGAACTCACACATAAATTGTAGTGGCAGCAGTGGTAGCTGCAGCAGCAGCATTTAAGATATCCATTTTCATTGCCATGGTGATTCTTTTTTTTTTTTTTTTTTTGAGACAGAGTTTCTTTCGCTCTTGTTGCCCCAGGCTAGAGTGCAAGGGCGCAATATCGGCTCACTGCAACCTCCGCCCACCGGGTTCAAGCAGTTCTCCTGCCTCAACCTCCTGAGTAGCTGAGATTACAGGCACCCGCCACCACACCCAGCTAATTTTTTGTATTTTTAGTAGAGAGGGGGTTTCACCATGTTTGCAAGCTGGTTGTGAACTCCTGACCTCAGGTGATCCGCCCGCCTCTGCCCTCCAAAGTGCTGGGATTACAGGCATGAGCCACCGTGCCTGGTCGCCATGGAGATTCTTAATTAACAGATAACATCAGGTTTTCATTGACAGATTTTCACTGACACTAGTAAAATGAGGTGACTGTGACCTTGATTAATAAAATGCGTAATCATTTTGGAAATATCAGGAGTTAGAAACTACTTAGATATGTCTTCTTGGTGATTGTGCTGACCTGTAATCAATACAAACAAAATCTAAATTGCAAATTATTCTTCATGTTACATCCCCAGGGTAAAAATTTTATTTCTTTTTAAAAAAACATTCAGTATATACTTGTGACAGCTTTAGGATAAGAAAGTAATAGACATATAACGTCTATTATTACGTGAGGAGAATTGAATTGCTTAATACTTTTAAGTATCAAATAAACAAGTTTCAGGCACAGGAAAAAGGAGCCTTACAATGTTATGAAATCTATTTCTAAGCTTCAACGTTTTCCCCTTCGTCCTCAGAGTACAGATTAAGAAGCAAAATGAGGAAAACGACATTCTCTCTCTGTTCTGTTTACAAGTCAAAAGCTTTGATATACCACTAGAGGGCACTCATTACCCTGTTATCTTTCTGAGGCCTTTGGCTCAGCAGGGTTCCCATTCAAACGGAATCTCTGCATTTACTAACATTTGTGAATTATTTAGGAATAATCAGAAACACCCCATAATTCTGGACAGATTTTTTCTTTCTAATGCTTCTTCTGATTGTGACAAAAAGTCCTTGACTGCATCAAATGTAAACTAGAGGGACTTAGCAAATTCAGATTGCTTTTGCAACCATACATGAAATGTACTTTTACTATCATACATTTTTAATTTTTATAAAGCAAAGTAAAAATTTAAGAACATTTGTGCTTCTCTTTTTATGTTTTTACTTTTATAGAAGCAATTCTAGATATTAATCACTTTGGAACTACATCTTTGTGATGTTTCACAGCATAAAAATCAACTACTACATTGGTTTCTTACCGTTTCTTTGCAGAATGATGAAAAAATAATTAATCTCGTGAAGATCCTTCTAATTGCACCAGTTTTCTGCTGTTGGGTAGCATATCTCTAACTCTAAAATTTTATTACTCAGGTTTTTCTGAGCATGTGGTTAGGTTGTATTATTATTTTCAAATATTTACTCCACCTTCTTCCCAATGGGAGGAAAATTACCCACGCCATCATGCTGAGCTTGTTCAATGGAATGTGAGAAGAATAATGATGCCAATTGCAAGCAAAGACCATAAATATGATTTAAGAATAAAGGCATTAGCCTCTTGCCTTTCCCTTTTGCCATGAGAATGCATGTGTTATGAGAATGCATGAGTGGCTGCCTGTCAGCCTGGGTCCCTGAATGTGAAGCTCTATGGAACAGAGCCAAGGTTTTCAGAGCCAAGTGACACTCGCTGGCATGTTACTTGGGCAAGAAACCTGTTTACTGTTGTAAGCCACTAGAGTTTTAGGGTTGCTTTTTGTGCAGCAAACCAGCAAACTGACTCGTATAGAAATTGATATGAGGAGTGGGGAACTATTTTATGAAAATAAAAATGGTGTCACAATTGCTTCAGGATAAAGCAGTAGGTGGTAAGAAAACTCGAAAGGAAATTGAAAAACAGTGGTGATCGATGTAATATAGTTTTTCTGCAATGGTAATAACTTTGGAGGCAGAGAGTGTACCTCATGAAATTGTAGCTTTGGCTGGCGAGGCATTTAAAAAGAATATTACTAGTGTGAGTTGGTTATTAGTTACATTTGATAAGATATTTTTAAAAGGAAATAAACACAGAAAATAACTGACCTGTTTGTAGGAAGGAGCGAAATAGAAAACACAGAGTTCCAAATCTTGGGATTTCAGAGTTGAAAAGTGAAACCGTTTTCAGTCATCAATTGACAAAAAATAAAATTAAGAAAGGTTTTGAGCCAAAAACACTGATTAAGACATAGGTACAGCTAAAATTAGGGGTGTGGTCACAAATCCTAAGGGCACAATTCTGCCACAGCTAGATAAGCACACAGTACCTTTAATTAAGTCTAAAGAAAAACATACGTCTACAAAATAATTGTGGTAGCAGCTACTGGCACACAGAAATGTAACCACATAGATAAATAGCTAAATCTTTGAAAGAGTTGTACTGCCAAAAGCACTATCATCTTCAATTCAAAGATACTTTAACTGTTTGAGATGATTTGTGCCCCAATTTTCTTGGGCAAGTGGCAGGCTGAGAAAGCTGCTTCTTCCCCTAGGATGTTATTGTCTCCGATGCTCTCCTCAGGTGCATCCAACAAGAATAAGGTAAAAGAGAAGATGTTCTAGAGGGTGGATTCAAAACAGAGAGAATGATGGACTGAGGGTATCTCTACTTCTGCCTCCTCAAGAGCTGAATAGAGGCTACTCAAGAAACATTTCCTACTCTAGGTTAGGAGGCCTCATGATGCTTGTTCAGCAGAATTTCAAAATTACTGTGTATTACTGATGGCTAAGTGTCTCTCTTCCTTCCTCTTTATGAATGGAGGTTTCATTTTAGTTGTTCTGTCCCTGTTTCACCATTTTATATGAGTGTGTATGAGTTATTTTATACCTGACTTAGAGACTACTACAAGATATTCAACTTTGCACCTGATGCCATAAGTGGATGAGATTTTCAAGGTATATTTAATGGGAGCGAGTAACTTTGAGTGAGAAAGGATGGCAAGTCAATTTCCAGAAAAGGTGTTCTTTGATCAGTTGTATATTCTTTGCAAATGTATATTTCCCTCTCCTGCTATGGGGAGAATGTATTTTCTTGCTTCATGGACGTTGGGCTACTCCATGTGACTTTTGTTTTTTGGCCAATGGAATGTGAGCCAATGAGACAAACATTATATTTGCACAGAAGCTTCAAAAGTGATTGCTTCTTGTTAGCCTCTGCCACAAAAGTAAACATCTTTCCCTGAGGTCCTGGGATGAAAGGAAATATGGTACATAATTGAACAAAGCTCTAGTATCCCCATCCATTCCACAGATGCAGACATGTGAGTAGGAAACAAATGTTTGCTGTTACAAGCCACTGAGATTTTAGAAGGCTTCCTTCATGGCAAGCTCGCTAATGAAGGACTCAAGATCTTTTTTGAAATTACCTTTGCAGTTTTGTTCAAGGGATGTAGTGCCCATAAAAAATTTATTAGTTATTTAAGAAATAATCATTTAAACTATAGTGTTCCAAAAAATCTTAGCTTATATGCCAAATAAAATGAAACGTATTTTTCTTTATTAAAATGAAGCAAACACTTGCTGATGTTGAAACCTCAACACACAGGAAATTAGAACATTAGAAATTAGAAAATAGAAAGACAATTCCATAAGGTTATTGGTTTTATTTAGTAGGAGTTTGTGGTATATGTATAGTACGTTAATGAGTCAAATCAAACTATTTGTAATATAGGCCTTAAGAGTGCACTGGACACTTTTGAAAACTATAGATGCATTACTGACATACATGTACTACTGAGAACTGTCAGATTATATGCGTGAACCTTTGCCAGTGACATTCCAGTTTGGTAATGTGTCATACTAGAGCAACAGGATCATTTAGAAGCATGCCTTATATGATGTGATACTAGTAGTGAAGTAACAACATTTGCTTACAATTTTTCTTTTACAAATTAGAATGGATTCAAGACTATCCCTATTGTAACCCCAGGCTTACTTTCATTCCAGCATGCTTTCTTATGTGGGAGAGTAATGGAGCATCCTAGTATATGTAGCATCCTAGTAACCCCACAAAATCCCAGGTTGATTTTGTTTGTATTTCAGGCCATTATATATGCTGCACTTGGAAAATGTGTTCCACATGTGAACCTCATCTGTCATGTGAATGTGTAGCAGGGGTGAGATTGAAACCTCTTGAATTCCTGTGAGAACTGACATGCCTTCTAGTGGAGAGAAATCAAAGATCGGGGTGGGGTGCTGATAAGCAGGTAGACCTCTGCTCTTCTAATTCAGAAATAAGGATAAGCAGAGAGAATGAGGAGTGACACCTAAGGGTAAGCTAAGAAGGGCAGAATGGTTCTTCTGTTCAAAATTTTTTTCCATGCCAATTTTTCCATTTGAGTCAATATAAGTCTTCTTCTAAAATGCAAAAACCCACTAAGAATAGTAGGCATTCAACTTTTCTTTTCTTTTTTCTTTCTTTTTGTTTATTTTGAGACAGGGTCTTACTCTGCCACCCAGGCTGGAGTGCAGTGGCGTGATCTTGGCTCATAGTAACCTCTGCCTCCCTGGTCAAGTGATTCTCCTGTCTCAGCCTCCTGAGTAGCTGGGATTACAGATGCCCACCACCATGCCCAGCTTTTTTTTTTTTTTTTTTTTTATTTTTAGTAGAGATGGGGGTTTCACCATGTTGGCCAGGCTGGTCTTGAACTCCTGGCCTCAAATGATCTGACTGCCTTGGCCTCCCAAAGTGTTGGGATTACAGGCGTGAGTCACCACACTTGGCCTCAACTTTTCTAATGCTTTAGTTAGTAATTCCTTGGAGGACTCAGAGTCCACAGAAGGGGATCTTTCTGGAGTTAGAAGTGTTGAAGTATAAGGTAGATCTGGGTGAAGGTACTATAAAGAGCTGTGCACAGCTACAACCCCAGGTTTATGCCGTGTCAGGCACGTGCTGGGCACTCAGCAGATGGGGGTGAATGAAAGGAAAGACCATGTTAATGTTTGCTGTGGATATTTAGGGATTTGGGAATTTTCCCCCAGACTAGTTTTCTTGCCTCACATCATGCCATTTTCTTTACCAAATCCCACATAGAACATGGTCAATTCCCCATACATATCTCCTATTATGAGACTTTTGTCTGGGTTGCTTTTTCCATTCTCTCAGACATAAATACTTACAGATCCTTTCATGCCCATTTCAAATGTCTCTACCTCTATGATCTCTGATTGATTCCCTTGGTAGAATTAAGCTCCCTCCTTCCCACTTTAGTTTTATTCTTCTAGATACTTCTCACTTTTTACTCTCATTACCTGTTTGGGTACTGTGGATGTACTGAGGTCAAGACCCAAGGCTTATTTATCTGTGTCCCTGCCACAGCACCATGCATATACGAAATGGGTGCTCAATAAAAGCTAATTCGTGGAGTAGAAAGGAGGGAAGATATTAGAAAAGTTATATAGAGGCAAAAATGACAGCAGATAGCTGTCACAACAAACTTCATTCATTGTGAAGTTAGGGTGACAGCTGGCCCAGGTGCCCTTGGGAATCATTTTCCTTGCAGACTTTGGTATTTGACATAGTGCTAAGTAGATTTTAGTGCCTGTAAATAACTCTCCCTCATATTAGATGTTTGGTTGTGACTGGCAGTGGGTGTGTGGTCAGCAGTCTTTTCCATGCTGCCTACCTTATCCTGTGACTTACAGACACCGCAGTTATTGGAGAGCTTGTGTGGCTTCTTGGAGTGCTGCCTTTTTACCTACAAAAGATGTTGATTGCCTTGGGCTGAAAAAACTTGCTTTTTCTGACTTTTGTATGCCAGATTGGCTGCAGAAGTGTTATGAACATTTCTCAGCCTTTTTTCTTGTTCAAAGCTGTGCTTTCATGTGCATGGTACATTTCCTTGGCTTTGACCTGCTTGAGGTCACCCCCACTTTGGCTTGTAAAGCAGCATCGTTTGCAGATTCTACTGTCATGCATCCTCTGGGTACAAAATGCCTGGTGATGCTGGTGGCAGAAGGCTTTGCTTTTTTGCCAGATACACTAGTTTTGCTGTTGTGCTATAAATGTGCTATTATTTATTTCTTTATTGGAGAGTGTAGGTGTGCAATATAGAGGGAGAAAAAGGGAGACAGGAATAGAGGGGGAGAGAGGGATATATGAGAGACAGGTATTCTCTGCTATGCAATGTTAAAATATTATTTAGGCTAGGTTAAATGCTGAAACTGTCTACCAAATGCATCTCTGCATTATTTGGAGATTTTCTGCCTTTAACAGGTACTTCCACATTCCTATTCTACATGTTTGTTCTTTGGCTTTCCACAATGTCATACGTCACTGGACAGTGCTGGTACTGTTAATAATTGTTGCCATTTATTGAATACTTCCTTGGGCCAAATACTGTAGTGAGGGCACCAGACATGTCATATGTCTAATTATCATAAAAGTATCGTGATATATGAACAGTACTATTTTTAACAATCTAGATGAGAAAACTGAAAATCATATGGTTTGTGTGATTTGCTCAAAGCCACCCATCTCAGAAAAAGCAGTATGTAGATTTGGGATCAAACTTTGGGCTATGTGATTCTGACTCATATCTTTCCCCTGTGTCATGCCATTTTTATTTTCTGTTTCCTGCTATTACCCAGCATTCCACCCTCCTTCATGCTGCCCTTCTTTCTCAGCCCCTTGTTTTCTGCTGAAAACTAATGAGTGAATCAGAATCTCTAATCTTAGAGACTATGGTACTTAGTATAGGCGCCATTTTAGATAGTATATTCATTCTTGAAAGGGGAAATGGGAAAAAAGGACATAATACCTTCAAGCATTCATAGTATCTTTTTTTTCCCCCTAAAGGTTCTGAAATAAAGACTTTTTTTTGAGAACTCAAGTCCCTGAGGGATGATGCTCTGATAAGAGGGTCTTTTCAGGGTAAATAAACATCCACTGCCCCTCATGTTTTCTAATGATGCCCAGAAGCCAGATAGGGTTCAGAAGCAGGAAAGGTACTCAATTACTATTTGTTTCCTTTCAGATTTGACGTGGCTGCAAAATCCCACTCAAGTCTACTTAGATACATCATAGAATCAGGGAATATTGGATTTGAAGGAATTTCATTAGAATAAAATCTAATCCAATGATTTCTTACCTGGAGCATGCATCAGAATCATTTTTTGAGCCTTAAAATTACAGACTCCCAGGCCCAGTACCCCAAGATCCTTACTTTTTAGGTCTTAGATGGTAACTGGGTTCAATAAGTGATTCTAAATTGCAGCTAGGTGGAGAATCATACATTTAATTTATTTTTCATGACATATGAATACTTTCTTGCTTCATTTGATTTTCTATTTCTTCATTGCATCCCTGGGAAATATGCAGAGAGCAGAACATGAAGATTATTTTCTGCTCAGTTCCACAAAGAAAATCAGTGGCTAGGGTATTACATGAATTAGGAGTGACTACAATCTTCAAGCTTATTATTGGAATAGAGTGCTGTGTTAATTTTTCAATATATTTTCTTTCAAAGAGCTTTTTCACCTATTCCCATGCCTCTTTCTTGATACTAATTATTTTGACATGGATGATCCTGGATAATTAGGTCAATAATTCCATAGATGTTATTAGCCTTTTAATTTGGAATAATTTTCAGAAAAATTGGAATCAGAGGGTGAGATACTTGGCTTCTAGCTCTGTCATTAAAAGCTATAAGCTTTGAAAAAGTCAGTCCATTACTGTGAGACTCAATTTCCTCACATGCAGTTTGTTTAGATGAACTTTGAGGACCATCTCAATTCTAGGAATCTAAAGTCTCCCACTAACTTCTAAGCTCCTTATTGTCCACTTGAACATTGTTTCTGTTATTTTTTTCCTGGATTCCTGTTATACTCAGTAGCTTTCATAGTAAAAGAAGACTTATATTCTCTCATATTTTCTGTCTCACTGACTCAGCCTTTCAAAAATTCCGAGACAAAGGGAGAGGCTTCAAGATGACTGAGTAGAAGCACTTGGTTCTCACCTTCTCAAAGAAGAAGAACCAAAATAGTGAGTAGATAATCACACTTGGAATAAATCATCTAAGAGAGAACACTGGAATTCAGCTGAGAACTGACAGGAGAAAGGAGAAGGAAGTGAAGCAGGTAGCTCATCTGGGATTGGTTGGGAGGCTGGAGAGGCTCCTGAGTGCAGGGAAAGGGTAAATGAGTGACCCCTAGTGGCCCACATTCCAACCATTGAATGCTTCTCAGCCATGGGAAAGCCCCAACACCCTTGTGGTCACTGAGATTAACATAGGAAGCTGCCTGGAGACTGCATGAAGGCATTGCTTCAGAGAGGGAGCTCACACTGGGTCCTACACACTTCTCAAGTCCTAAGCAGCTGCAGCAAGCCACCATATTGAGAGCCCAGCCCACAATGGACTGCATCTTGCTTGGGTACCCAACAGCCCTTGCATTTCCATATCTCTGGAGCCCCTTTGACATCCCCTACCTGCTGACTGCTGCTGCCAGAGCTAGAGCATGAGCCATTGGCAAATACCCCCACTGCCTACAGTAGTAAAGCCATCATGCACATTCATGCACCACCCCCCCCGCCACAAAACAAACTCCTGCCAGCAGCAGTAGTTGCGTGCTGTTGGCTGTCACTGTGGGGGCTGAAGTGCAAGTGAAGTGCATTCTTCCCAGCCACCTGCATATGGCTGCTGCCACTAAAAGCAACTCCACCATCCTCAGTAGAAGACCTGCAGTGCAGCCCCTGCTGCCCTCCCCTGGACATTCTGCCTTGGGCCTGGGGATCACCTTGCCTCTGCCTACCACAGCCAGTTACTGCAGACACCACTGGGGGGTCTGAAGACAGGTCCTCGTTGCCTGACTTCACCGCCCCAGTGTCTCAGCATGCTGCCCAGGTGCCTGGGGATTACCCAGCCCAGCCCATCACTGTTGCCACCTGAATACTCCTCCTGGGGTCCCAAGATCTAGCCTACCCAGGCTGCCACTACCACCAGAGCTGGCACTCACCTGCATGTGCCACCTGGGAGGCTGATGACTGGCTGACCCAGCCCATTACAGCCACAGCCAACATCAGAATGGACTGCTTGAAATCCAGAGGTTTGTCCTGCGATTGCTGCTGCCATTGCCCATGTCACACCTGCTGCCCGGGGGCCTGAGAACCTATTCACCTGCTTGGACCACTGCTGCTACTACTGGCACTTGAGCAAGCCATATGGAGGCCCAAGAATCAGCTTGCTTGGACCTGCTAATGCCAGTGGCGGTATAAACCACCCACCACCCTGAGGCCCAAGGACAGGCATGTTTGGCCTGTTGCTGACAGCACTGGAGTCTGAGGAAAGGCCCATCTGACATCCCCATCCTCAGAAAAACTTCACCAAAGCTTTCACTAACAACCATACCCTAAGCCACTGTGGAAATCACAGACACCACTGATGCTGTGTACAATCAAATAAATCACATAAAGACTACACTCCTGCTTGCACCTAGAATCAAAGTTAAAGTGCCCTGTGCATCCAACACCATAGATGCATCTTTAGGAAACAGTTTTCCCTATGCAAGCAAGTTAAAAAAACTGGAAGAAGCAGCTATTACACCAGATACATCAATATAAATGTAAAGACACAAGAACCGTGAAAAAATAGGAAGCATGATACTTCCAAAGGAACACAGTAATTTCCCAGAAACAGAATCCAATCAAGAGGAAATTTATGAGATCCTAAAATAGGAATTCAAAATAATGATATTAAAGAGGTGGAGTGAGAAACAAGAGAAAACCAAAGCAATATAAGGAAATCAAAAAAACAATTCAGGATATGAATGAGGAATATGCCAAAGAGATAAATATAATAAAAAAGAACAAACAGGAATTCTGGAACTGAAGAATGTATTGAGTGAAATAAAAAATACATTCAAAAAACTTCAACAATAGGTAGATCAAGCAAAAGAAAGAATTTTAGAACTTGAAGACAGGTCTTTTGAAATAACCCAGTTAGACAAAAATATAGCAAAAGAATAAAAAGCAATGAACAAATTCTGTGTGACATATGGGACACCACAAAGTGAATAAATATTCAAATTTTTGATGTCGCAGAAGGTAAAGAGAAAATAAAAAGGATAGAAACTTATTTAACAAAATAATAACTGAAAACTTTCAAAGTCTAGCAAAGAGATTTAGACACCCAGATAAAAGCAGCTCAGGGATTCCCAAGTAAACACAATGCAAAAAGACCTTCTCCAAGGCATATTATAGTCAAACTATCAAAAGACAAAGACAAAGAGAGAATTCTAAAAACAATAAAAGCGTTTAGTCACTCATATGGGAACCCCAATTGTCAGAGGCTTGTGAACCAGAGCAACTCCATCTGGGATAGATGCTGGGAAAATAAGGCTAAGACCTGCTGGGCTGTGTTCCCAGATGGTGATGGCATTCTAAGTCACAGGATGAAATAGGAGGTTGGCACAAAATACAGGTCATAAAGACCTTGCTGATAAAACAATTAGAAGAAGCCATCTAAAACCCACCAAAATCTCTCATCCAAGTATTAATCAGGCCTGACCCTGCTTAGCTTCCAAGATCAGATGGGATTGGGTGTGTTCAGGGTGGTATAGCCACAGACAAACCCACCAAAATCAAGATGGCCATGAGAGTGACCTCTGGTCGTCCTTGTGGCTACACTCCCACCAGCACCAGGACAATTTATAAATGCCATGGCAATGTCAGGAAGTTACCCTATATGGTCTAAAAAGAGGATAGCATATCATCAAGAAATGACCATAAAAATGGGCAACCAGCAGCCCTTGGGGATGCTCTGTCTATAGAGTAGCCATTCTTTTATTGCTTTACTTTCCTAATAAACTTATTTTTACTTTATGGACTCACACTGAACTCTCTCTTGCACGAGATCTAAGGACCCTCTCTTGGGGTCTGTATTGGGACCCCTTTCCTGTTACACTATCAAATTAACAGACGATTTCTCAGCAGAAAACTTGCAGGACAGGAGAAAATGGGGTGATATATTCACAGTACTGAGAACACCACCACCACCACCAACAACAACAATGACAAAACACTGCCAGTCAATGATACTATACCCAGAAAAGTTATTCTTCATAAATTGAGAAATAATCTTTCCTGACTAGAAAAACTGAGGGAATTCATCACCACTAGAATGGTCTATAGGAAATGTTTAAGGAGTTCTGCACTTTGAAGCAAAGGGATGATATCTGTCATCATGAAAACACACAGAATTATAAAACCCACTGGTAGAGAAAACACAAAGAACAGAAAGGACTCAAATATTACAGCTAAAGAAAATCACCAATTTACAATAATAAACAATAGGATAAAAAGAAAAGTAACAATAGGATATGCTAAACAATCAGATATTAATAAAATGACAGGAATAAGTCCTCACATATCAAAAATAACTATGAATGGAAATAATTAAGCCTTCTACTTAAAATACATAGAATGAATGAATGGATAAAAAATTACTGAACTATATGCTGCCTATCAGAAACTCATCTCACCTGTAAAAACATATGTAGTCTGAAAGTAAAGGATAGAAAAAGAAAGCAAAAATGAGCAAAAGAAACTAAAACTATGTCAGATAAAACAAACTTTAAGACAAAAACAGTAATAACAAGACAAAGGTAAAAAGACTTTATAAATTTATGAAATTTATTGTATAATGATAAAGGATTGATTCAGCCAGAGGACAAAAAATTATAAACAGAAATGCAGCCAACACCAAAGCACCCAGATATATAAAGCAGATATTATTAGATCTAGACAGAGAGATAGATTCTAATGCAATAATAGTTGGGGACTTCAACACCTCTATCTAAGCGTTAGACAAATCATCTAGACAGAAAATCAACAACAACAACAACAAAATTGGATTTAAACTGCATTTTAGACCAAATGGACCTAACAAACATTAATAGTACATTTCATCCAAGAGCTACATTCTTTTTGTCAGCACATAGAACATTCTCCAAAATAGACTACATGTTAGGACACAAAACAAGTCTCAACAAATTTTAAGAAATCAAAATCATATAATATTTCTTCTCAGACCCAATGGAATAAAACTAAAAATCAACACCAAGGGGAAATTTGGAAATTGTACAAATACGTGGAAGTTACACAACATGCTACTGAACAATCACTGGATTAAGGAACAAACTAAGGAGGAAATTTAACAAAAAATTCTTCAAACAAATGAAAATCAAAGTACAACATATCAAAACCTATGGGTTACAGCGAAAGCAATGCTAAGAGGCATGTGTATAGCAATGAACACCTATATCACAAAGTAGAAAGATTTCAAAGAAAAATCCTAACAATACACTTCAAAGAACTAGAAAAGCAAGAGCAAACCAAACCCAGTATCAGTAGAAGTAATGAAATAATAAATATCAAAGCAGAACTAAACTAGAGATAAAATAGAAAGGATCAATGAAATGAAAAGTTGGTTTTTTGAAAATGTAAACAAAATTTATAAATTGCTATCTAGATTGACCAAGAAACAAAAAGAGAAGACCCAAATAAACAAAATCAGAAATGAAATAGGAAACATTACAATGGATAGCATAGAGAACAATCACCAGAGACTATTATAAACAACTAAACACTAACAAACTGGAAAACCTTGAGGAAATAGATACATTTTTGGACACATAAAACCTACCAAGAATGAATCAGGAAGAAATAATAATAATAAAAAAACAGGACAGACCTTTAATGAATAATGAGATAGAATCATAATAAAAAGTCTCCCAACCAAGAAACATCCAGGACCAGATGGCTTCACTGCCAAATTCTACTAAACATTCAAAGAACTGGCAACAATTCTCAAACTATTCAAAAAAAATTGAAGAAGAGGGAATTCTGCCTAATTCATTCTATGAAGCCAGCAGTACTCAAATACCAAAAACAGACAAGGATACCATGCACAAAAAAAAAAAGCTACAAGTCAATATCCCTGATGAACTTAGACACAAAAATTTTCAACAAAAAATGAGCAAACTGAATCCAGAAGCACACCAAAAAGATAATACACCATGATCAAGTGGGATTTATCTCAGGGATGCAAGGATGGTTCAACATACACAAATCAATAAACGTGATGCACCTTATCAATAAAATGAAGGACAAAAACCATATTTTATCTCAATAGAAGCAGAAAAAGCATTTGATAAAATTCAACATTACTTCATGATGAAAACTCTCAACAAACTAGGCATAGAAGAAGCATAGCTCAGTATAATAAAGGCCATATATGACAAACTCACAGCTAACATCATAGTGAAGGAGGAAAAACTGAAAGCTTTTCCTCTAAGAACTGGAATAAAACAAGGATGCCCACTTTTACCACTACTATTCAATAAAGTACTGGAAGTCATAGCCAGATCAATCAGGCAAGAGAAAGAAGAAAAAGCATCTGAATTGGAAAAGAGGACGTCAAATGTTTTCTTTTTGTTGACGATATGATCTTATATCTAGAAAAATGTAAAGGCTCCACCAGAAAAATCTTTGATCTGATAAATAAATTCAGTGAAGTTGCAGCATACATCAACATATGAAAATTAGTAGCATTTTGATGCACCAATAATAAACTACCTGAGTGAAAACTCAAGAAGGCAATTCCATTTACAATAAGTAGCAAACATTTAGGAATAAACATATGCAAGGATGTTGAAGATCTCTACAAGGAAAACTTCAAAATGCTGATGAAAGCAATTGAAGAGGACACAAGCAAATGGAAAGACATCTTATGCTCATGGATCAGAAGAATTAATATGAAAATGGCCATACTACACAAAGAAACCTGCAGATTAAATGTAATCTCTATCAAAATGCTAACGCCAATATTCACAGAAATAGACAAAATGATTCTAAAATTCATATCGAACCAAAAAAGAACACAAATAGCCAAAGCAATCCTGAGGAAAAAGAACAAGGCTGAAGGCATCATACTACCTGACTTTAAAATGTATTACAAGGCTATAGTAACCAAAACAGTATGGGATTGGTATAAAAACAGACACATAGACAGCAGAACAGAATGGAAAACCCAGAAGTATATTTATGATTTCAACTGATTTCAACGAAGATTCCAAGAACATACTTGGGGAATGAGTACCCTCTTCACTAAGTGGTGCTGGAAATATTGGATGGTTATATGCAGAATAATGAAACTGGACCTCTATCGCTCACCATATACAAAAACCAAATAAAGATGGTTTAAGTACTTAAATGTACGACCTCAAACTAAATCTACTGGAAGAATACATAGGGGAAGCACTTCAGGATATTGTTCTAGACAAAGATTTTATTGCTAAAACCTCAAAAGCGCAGGCAAGCAAAACAAAATAGGCTGGTGGGGGGGGGAGGTGGCTCACGTCTGCAATCCCAGCACTGTAGGACGTCGAGGCGGGCAGATCAACTGAGGTCAGGAGTTTGAGACTAGCCTGGTCAACATGGTGAAAACCCCTCCTCTACTAAAAATATAAAAATTAACAGGGTGTGGTGGTATATGCCTGTAATCCCAGCTACTCGGGAGGCTGAGGCAGGAGAATCTCTTGAACCCAGGAGGCAGAGGTTGCAGTGAGCCAAGATTGCGCCATTGCACTCCAGCCTGGGCAACAGAGAAAGACTCCATCTCAAAAAAAAAAAAAAAAAAAAAGACAAATGGGACTATATTAAGCTAAAAGACATCTGCCTAGCAAAAGAAACAATTAACAAAGTAAAAAGACAACCTATTGAATTGGAGAAAATATTTTGTAAAATATTTGTTTGAGAAGGTACTAAAATCCAAAATGTGTAAGAAACTCAAACAATTCCACAACCCCAACCACATAGTCTCATTAAAAAGTGGGCAAAAATATGAATAGACATTAGTTAAAAGAAAATCCAAATGACCAACAGGTATTGAAACAATTCTCAACATCACTAATCATCTGGAAAAGGCAAATCAAAACCAAATGAGATATTATCCCAGTTAGAATGGCTGTTAATAAAAAGACAGTACATAACAGATGCTGGCAAGGATGCAAAGAAAAGAGAACTCATACACTGTTGCTGGGAATGTAAATTAATATGGCCGCTGTGGAAAACAGCATGGCAATCAAAAACTATTTTTTTTTTTAATCAGAAAACTAACAATAGAACTACCATAAGATCCAGCAATCCCACTACTGGTTCTTCATCTGAAGGAAAACATCAGTGTATCAAAATGATGCCTGCACTCTCCTCTTTATTGTAATCTTTGCTCTTTGGTTACAATGGTAAAGATATGGAATCAACTTAAGTAACTATCAGTGGACAAATGGATAAGAAAATATGTGGCATATATGCAAAATAGAATGTGATTTGGCCATAAAAAGAACAAAATCATGGCACTGGTAGATGGAACTGGTTATTACTATGTTAAGTGAAATAAACCAGGCACAAATATTGCATGTTCTCATTCGTATGTGGACGCTAAAAAAGTTGATGTCATGGAGAGAGAGAATGAAATTATATTTAACAGAGGCTGGGAAGGATGTGTGAGTGTGGGGTGGATAAAAAGAGGTTTGTTAGTGGGTAAATACATACAGTTAGAGAGAAGGATTAAGTTCTAATATTTGATAGCACAGCAGGTGACTATAGTTAACAATGATGGATGGTATTTTTCAAAACAGCTAGAAGAAAGGACTTGATATGTTCCCAATACTTAGAAATGGTAAATTCTTGATTTGATGGACAACCCAAATATCCTAACTTGATCATTGTACAGTCTTTGCATGTAATAAAATATCACAAGTATGCTGTAAATACGTACAAACATTATGTATCAATAAAAAAGAACCACAACAAAGAACCACAACAAAAAAGATTCTGAGATATTTGAGAGGAAGTCATTTCCTTCTCCCCTAACTGAAAGTGTAGTGTGAAATATATGTAAGAAGAAAATAAACACAAAGGATTGTGGACTTTTAGAGTTGAATATTATTTAGAGATCATTTATTTTGCCCATTTAATTACACCTATGTGAAAGTAAAGGCTAAAAGCTGGTAACTGCTCACCCAGGCAGCCAATGGCAGAACGAGGCCTATAACCATGTTTGCTGACTTCCAGGCAAGTATATTTTTTCCTGCCACATATCTTTGGTTGGTTGATTGGAAGGCACTGGCTTAAAACAATATTAAGTCTAACAAAAGTGGCCATGTTTTAATGATTAGTTATACATTTCTGCAGTCTACACAGTGGAATAAAAGATTCTTTTATATTGAAGTTTATTTCTTCATTTATCACTGAACACCTCCAAATACCTTAGAGAATTTATCAAGAAGTTCTTAAAACAAGTATATATGATCATTATTAAGGAGAAAGGTATATGCTTGTGCTATTAGCTCAATTTTTAAGAGGAGAAGAACTTAGGAAAAGCAGTTCAAGGTCATAAAAATCTATTGTAAATCAGCAGAGAAAAACCAGCTTTATTGTCTGGATTCAGCTGCATACACTGCCTGGTCTAAGGGTATAGACTATGTTTTTAGAAATGAAGAAGTGATGTGATTAACATTTCTCTTGTTTAAGATAAAAATAAAAAATGTTGACTTCAGCCATCGATTAATTTTAGGGTGCAGGGGTAAAGGGACTTAGATTCAGCAGGGCCAAGTCAGCTTGTTTTCAACCAAATATCACTAGATAAGCACCATTCTCTGCCCCCTGTGTTCTGGGCTGTCCCTTAACTGCTGGACTAGTATATTCTCAGATTATTTTAATCTTTTTTTTTTCTAAGCTGTTAGCTTTAGTCCATAAATAGATTCTGAGACTCTGAAGTTCTAATAATAACAGCGGATATTTTCTCTTTGTAGCTATTATTCAAATCACTTAAAATTAATTATTATTCCTTAAATTTGTCCACATATGCTATTTGGTGGTGGTACTGCCATTTTAACTTGTAATATGCAACTAATGTTACTTTATACCATTGGCCCTCAACTAGGGACTAGTTTGCTACCCAAAATTCACTTGGCAATGTTTGGAGACACTGTTGGTTGGCACAACTGGTGGTGCAGGGATGTATGTACTTCATGCATCTGGTGGGTAGAGGACAGGGATGCTGCTAAAATCCTAAATGTGCAGGACAGCCCCCAACAAAAAAGAATTATTTAGCTCAAAATGTTCATAGTGCTAAAGTTGAGTAATCCTGTTGTATAATTAGAATTTACATAAAGATGCTACCTTATACATATATATAGGAATCATTACTGATAATTTAAATATACTTGAATTAATCTACTCTAAATACTGAATATCAGATACTGTGTTGATCTCACTTGTCACAATCCCTTAATTTGTCAAAGTTATGAGCTGATGTTTTGCTTTCAAGGGGGTATGATGACTACCGAATAGGTCTGCTCTTTTTGTCAAACATAAACATGAATAAGAAGGATTTTGTCAGCATTCCCAATTCTTTGAACCTGTTTTAAATGATTTTTAGCATTTAGGTCCTAGTGAAAAGTAATTCCACAAACCAGTTTTCATCAAAGCTTAGTAACTGCTACCTCAGCCCCTGATCTCTGAAACAAGCTTGCAGTAACATGCCAATCCACTGATTTAGTCATTGCTGTTGCAGGACTTCAATGCTAATTCCATTTTTAGTTTCTGTTTGTAGCAACTAGCAACTATTAATGGAGAAATGAGAGAGAAATAGTCTTCTTTTTTTTTTTTTTTTCCAAAACTAAAATCTAGTCAGTGGCTCTGTGGCTGCAATTCCTAGTGCACTGTGATTTTGCCTTTAAATGTAATTTCAAAACAGCTGTAATGGCAAATTAGTTTCTTTCTATTAGTTAAGTGATTATACACCAATCAGAATTGAATACACACACTATTAAGTTTATAATTATATTTGAGAATTTCACAGTCCACTTCATCTTCCTTTAGGACTCTTTGAGTGCTCCCTGACTCACACTTCTTACTGAAGGGAGTGTTTTACCAAATGTTTATACATGGTAATCTTGGTGGAGAATATTTAAAGACAAGCTCAAAGCTGAATCGAATGGCTAAGTTTTCAAGATCTTTATTACTTAAGCCTTGGTCAGAATCCAGTTTAACAGGGAATGAAATTGACTGTTGATAGCAGTGACTTGGCTATCTCTATCCATTTCTTAGTGGACAGGACTTTGAATTCCTGCCATCTCCTTGTCATAACAAAAACCAAATATTAAATGAGTTGGCCATGATGCAGTGACCAGATTTAGAGGAAACCCTTTCAAGGTTACACAAATAGCTATAAAGGACTTGGATACTGTTATCTTTCCTGGGAAATAAACTGTGGCAAAAGAGAGTATTTATTTCTTTAGATTTGTTTCTGTTCGTGAAACTTAATTTTTATAATTTTTATAGCTTTCACATTATTATTTTTTTTCATAATGCAGCTTGCTGTTACATAAATTCAATTATTTTATTCAAGGAATATTTATTAAGAGCCTCCCATGTTCTTCAATTTATAATAATCCTATACAGAATAAGCTTGAGGGAGAGTATGGTGAATGTACAAGATTGTTCCAGAATGTCAGCAAGAAAGGACTGTGGCCTGATGGTGAACATGCTGAGGCTCTGGAGTCAGGCAGACCTGTGTACAGAGCCAAGCTCTGGGCTTTATCAGCACGTAACCTTGGAATGTCACTTAACTTTTCTGAGCCTTGGTTTCCTTATCAATTGAATGGGAAGCAGCATAGTCTAGTAGTCAATAGCAGTGACTCCAAAATTTGACTGCACACATTCAATTATCTGTCCCACCACTTGTGCAGTACTAGTCAAGTACTAAAACGATTCTAGGCTCCCATTCCCCATTGAAAAATAGGGTTCAATGTTACGATCCTCTTTTTTGGAGACAGACTCTTGCTCTGTCGTCTAGGCTGGAGTGCAGTGGCATGAGCTCGACTCACTGCAACCTCTGCCTCCCAGGTTCAAGTGATTCTCCTGCCTCAGCCTCCCGAGTAGCTGGGACTACAGGTGTCTGCCACCATGCCCAGCTAATTTTTTGTATTTTTAGTAGAGATGGGGTTTCACCATGTTAGCCAGGATGGTCTCGATCTCCTGACTTCATGATCCACCCGCCTCAGCCTCCCAAAGTGCTGGGATCACAGGCATGAGCCACCGTGCCCAGCCGAATGTTACTATGCTTTTAAAACATTCAGCAAAATCTGTAGCCCACAGCAGGTTGTCAGTGAATGATAAAGGATCATCTTCATCATCATCATCATCTGATTACCATTATCATGAGAAAGGAAATGCTCCATCACTTGAGGAATTTAATCAGAGGCTACTTTCAGGTTAGTCACTGGTATATTCATGCAGACAGTATAACTTCGATCTAGATAACCTCTTTTGTTATTATGTGAATAATATCCTAATGTTAGAATTTCAGAGCTGTGGCAACTGGGCAGGTATATTTTTAGGCAAGAGCACCTTCACACCACATAAGCGACTACCTCTTCTGGGAATACATGAACTGACACTTGAGAATCCTAAATTAACTTTCTTTTACCAAGGTTAACCTGTTCTTTTTTTAAAAAAACTTTTCCAAAATCATAGTTGCTCTCCTTTGAATCCACTCCAAATTCTACACATCTCCCTTGAATTAGTTTAGCTACATAGTCCAGAAATTCTGCATGAATTCTTCATGTTACTGCTTCTTTTTTTATGCATCCCGAGAACACATTTTTTTTTTTTTCCACCAATGACAGAACCATTCTTGACACCTGTTTAGCTTGAGGTCAGCTCTGTCTGTAACTCTCTTTTTGTAGCTGCATAATGTCAGCTGTTTCTCATCTGGAGTTTTTGCACTGTGTTTCTCATTTCAAAATGCACTTTTGTGCTGGTTGAAAGTCATTATTTTTATTTCTGCCTCCTTCTGCTGCCAGGGTCATTTGGAAATCTAATTTATCTTCTCAGGGTGAATGATTCACCCTTCTTTTCCACCTCTGGTGGCCATGTCATCTGTGGATGTGATGAAGAGCTTTTTCTTCCCTAGATAAGTGATGAAAGAAAATGTTTAAAAGCTGCAGGCCCTGGATGGTCTTCTGCATGAATTTTACTTAAGAGATTTCAGGAACTTAAGCAGCTCAAAATTAATTAAAACAAAAATACTCTTATGAGGTATGGGGATGTCTTAAGTATGCAGACTTAGGAAGTTTATTCGCACCAATTGAGTGTTGAATATTTGGGTCAGTATATTTGGACTAGTCCTCTGAATGGAAATAAAGATACTTTCCATGACACACTATATCAAAGTACTTTACTTAATCAGTAGCTTCTATCATCTGAAACATAAAAGAGAACTAGAAAATAAACATCCAAAAGTCCTGACTAGAGTGTTTTATGGGCCAGATCTCAAGCACTTTATGTTTAAAAATTGGGAAGATCTCTAATGACCCACACTCAATCTGTATTTGTTTTTACTTCATATGCTGTTTTAACCATGCCTTTTATTTTCTGTATTTTTCAACTTTGACATCTGGGGCCTTGCTGGCCCTGGAGGGAGTACTTCTCCTAGGGTTAGCCAATTCCTAGAGAGAATAAATCACTTGCCTTCTTCAGCATGCTTTTCAAATACAGACCAATTAATCCAGAGTCCACAACCTCAATCACCTACTTTACTGAGCTCTCACACTCCAGGTCACTGTCCACCTACCCTATCACCCCAGGGTCAGGTACCTGACAACTAGGGTTGGCCCCTCTGTCCTGGAGTCTGCTGAAATTGTTCAAATTAGACAAATTGAAGCTTGCTTATCCTGCCTTGCCCATTCCTTCCTTTAGAAACTATGATAAAGGATCTTGTCTACAGTTTCTTCCTCCTCCTCTGCTTCTTGACTAGCCCCATGCTTCCCGGGTCCCTGCATGGTGTGATGTGCCTTCTCCTCTTGAAAACTATGGATCACAAACTATCTTTTCAATGGCAATAGTCCCCTGATCTGTTGGCCTTACTAGAGCTAAGTAATAGTAAATCTTATTAGAACACATATAAAGGGTTCAAACTTTCAGTTTCCTAAAATATAGCAGGCATAAGAGTAATAAGCTAGAACAGAAGGGAGGCTCTATAATCACCTATGTTGGCGGTACCATAGGCTGTAACTTATTGGTTGGATAAATAACTTCTTGCCAAGTAATGTAAA
Source organism: Papio anubis (assembly GCF_008728515.1). Classification (NCBI taxonomy): domain Eukaryota; kingdom Metazoa; phylum Chordata; class Mammalia; order Primates; family Cercopithecidae; genus Papio; species Papio anubis. The sequence goes on along the minus strand of NC_044987.1, from coordinate 37,950,603 downwards.
CAATATATAAGTGTGACAAACTTAGACAGAAATGAGAACAAGGTAAAATGTGTTCTTCCAGTTTTAAACAGTTTTTTTTTTTGGTTTATTATTATTTTTTTTTACATTTTCATCCTTCATCTGTTTCCTTTAATCTCACATTTGAACCCATTTTTGGTGTGTGTGCTGCTCTTGGCCATACAGAAACTCATTCTCATTTTGGTATTACTAGTGATAATGATAACAGCAACAGAAAACTAATTTTAAAATTCCATCATAAGACAAACTTTGTGCCGAGAGCATTATATGTTTCTTAGTTTGAAACTTTCAATAAACCCTGAAATGTAGATTCTGTTAGTTCCTTGTTAGACGAGCAAAGAGACATTTATAGAGGTCATTTTAACTTGTGCTAAACTGTCTAGCCAGTGCTAATGGAACCTGGACTCAGGTGTATGCTATCTAATCATCTCTTCTATGTCTGTTACATTGCTCACTACATTGTATTGAATAGACTCTCTCAGTGGTAGCTTAAAGAGGACAAGGAAGTAGCTAATGTCTGGACAACATGTCCTTTTGTGCTATGAACTCAATGATTTTCTCCTGTGGAAAATTAATTCCTTCTTCTTGCTTTGAAAACACATTGCTTATGTTTCAAATTACACAAATCACAGTTATATTGCAGATAGGTGGATATGTATTGCCAACTCAACCAGCTTGTAGGCTGCATGGGTGCAGGAACTCTACCTCATCTTTTTATTCATCAGAGTATTTAGCACAGGGACTTGAGATTATTAATTATACAATAAATATTTGTTGAGTTGATTTGAAGATTAAATGCATTAATGCATAGTAAATCTCTTTGTAAGACACTAGCCACATGAAAGACAATGTGATTATTTGAGTCACCGTGTATAGAGAAGGAAGAGAAATAGCGGAGGGCAAGAGGGGGAAACCCACTCCAGAGACTTCAAAATCTCTTTGAGAGTGAAGTTGTTAAAATCTGAATATAAAATTTTAATTTAAACTAGAATTTTTCTAGTGCTCCTAGTGTGGACTTTTCTAAATTTTTACTAAAAACTTTGAGAATGTGAAGGAAAAAAGATGAAACCCCATAGCAACATTGAGAACAAAGACTCACAGAAAAAAATTCAAAATCTGGGAGAAAGTTACTCTTACCCAGAGGATAACTGTGCTTCTATTAGTTAGATTCAGTTTCAAATAAGAGAATACTTTAATAGTGACTAAAACATAAGGACATTTCTTGTTTGTTTAACAAGTAGCCTGATGTTAGATGTTCTCTGTATACTTCAAGTGCCTGACGTCACCATCAAGAAATGAGGTTCTTTCCACTTATTCTCACTGCATTCTCAATGTGTTGACATTTTATCCTCAGATTTTTCATCTCATCATCTCAGGATAGCTGCCATAGCTCTGGATATTACATTCCAACACAGAATCATCTCAAGCAGGAAGGAAGGGAGAAGGGGCAAAAATAGAACATTTTCTTCTATGCTTCTTTCTTATGTGGAAAGAAAAACACCCCAACCCTAAGTTTTCAGTGGACTTCTCTTTGCATCATTGCCCAGAAGTAGGTCAATCATGGCCAGGCGCAGTGGCCCATGCCTGTAATTGCAGCACTTTGGGAGGCCAAGGCAGGCAGATCACGAGGTCAGAAGTTCGAGACCACTCTGGCCAACATAATGAAACCCCATCTCTACCAAAAATACAAAAACTTAGCTGGGTGTGATGGTGTGCACCTGTAATTCCCAGCTACTTGGGAGGCTGAGGCAGAAGAATCATGTGAACCCAGGACGCAGAGGTTGCAGTGAGCCAAGATCACGCCACTGCATTCCAGCCTGGGTGACAAAAAAAAAAGTTGATTGCTGGAAAGATGGCCGAATAGCAACACCTCTGGTCTGCAGCTCCCAGCGAGACTGATGCAGAAGGCAGGTGATTTCTGTGTTTCCGACTGAGGTAACTGGTTCATCTCACTGGGACTGATTGGACAGTGGGTGCAGCCCATGGAGGGCAAGTGGAAGCAGGGTGGGGTATTGCCTCACCCGGGAAGCACAAGGGGTTGGGGAATCTTCTCTCCTACTCAAGGGAAGCTGTGAGGGACTGAGCCTGTGGAACCATGCACTCCAGCCCAAATACTGCACTTTGCCCATGGTCTTCGCAACCTGCAGACTGGGAGATTCCCTCTGGTGCCTACCCTCCCAGGGCCCTGGGTTTCAAGCACAGAACTGGGTGGCTGTTTGGGCAGACACTGAACTAGCTGCAGGAGGTTTTTTTTCCCATACCCCAGTGGCGCCTGGAATGCCAGCGAGACAGAACTGTTCACTCCCCTGGAAAGGGGTGCTGAATCCAGAGAGCCAAGTGGTCTGGCTCAGCGGGTCCCATCCCCATGGAGCCCAGCAAACTAAGAACCACTGTCTTGAAATTCTCGCTGCCAGCATGGCAGCAGTCTGAGATCAACCTCGGATGCTGGAGCTTGGTGGGGGGAGGGGCGTCCACCATTGCTGAGGCTTGAGTAGGCAGTTTTACCCTCCCAGTGTAAACGAAGCCTCCGGGAAGTTTGAACTGGGCTCCGCCCACTGCATCTCAGCAAGGCCACTGTGGCCAGACTGCCAGATTTCTCCTCTCTGGGCAGGGCATCTCTGAAAAAAAGGTAGCATACCCAGGCAGGCACTTATAGATAAAACCCCCATGACCCTGGGACAGAGCACCTGGGAGAAGGGGTGGCTGTGGGCACAGCTTTGGCAGACTTAAACATCCCTGCCTGATGACTCTAAAGAGAGCAGCAGACCAGCACAGCATTTGAGCTCTGCTAAGGTTCAGACTGCCTCCTCCAGTGGATCCCTGATCCCCATGTCTCCTGACTGGGAGACACCTCCCAGTAGAGGCCAAGAGACACCTCATACAGGAGAGCTCTGGCTGGCATCTGGCAGGTGCTCCTCTGGGATGAAGCTTCCAGAGGAAAGAACAGGAAGCAATCTTTGCTGTTCTGCAGCTTCCACTGGTGGTACCCAGGCAAACAAGGTCTGGAGTGGACCTCCAGCAAACTCCAGCAGATCTGCAGCAGAGGGGCCTGACTGTTAGAAGGAAAACTGACAAACAGAAAGGAATAGCATGTCCACTCAAAGACCCCATCCTAAAGTCACCAACATCAAAGACCAAAGGTAGACAATCCACAAAGATGGGGAGAAACCAGAGCAAAAAGCCTGAAAATTCCAAAAACCAGAACACCTCTTCTCCTCCAAAGGATCACAACTCCTCGCTAGCAAGGGAACAAAACTGGATGGAGAATGAGTTAGATAAATTGACAGAAGTAGGCTTCAGAAGGTGGGCAATAACAGACTCCAAGCTAAAGGAGCATGTTCTAACACAATGCAAGGAAGCTAAGAATGTTGAAAAAAGGTTAGAGGAATTGCTAATTAGAATAACCAGTTTAGAGAAGAACATAAATGACCTGATGGAGCTGAAAAACACAGCACGAGAACTTCGTGAAGCATACACTGTATCAATAGCTGAATTGATCAAGCAGAAGAAAGGATATCAGAGTTTGAAGATCAACTTAATGAAATAAAGCTAGAAGACAAGATTAGAAAAAAAAGAATAAAAGGAATGAACAAAGCCTGCAAGAAATATGGGACTATGAGAAAAGACCAAATCTACATTTGATTGGTGTACCTGAAAGTGATAGGGAGAATGGAACCAAGTTATAAAACACTCTTCGGGATATTATTGAGGAGAACTTCCCCAACCTAGTAAGGCAGGCCAATATTCAAATTCAGGAAATACAGAGAATAGCACAAAAATATTCCTCGAGAAGAGCAGCCCCAAGACACATAATTGTCAGTTTCACCAAGGTTGAAATGAAAGAAAAAATATTAAGGGCAGTCAGAGAGAAAGGTCGGGTTACCCACAAGGGGAAGCCCATCAGACTAATAGCGGATCTCTTGGCAGAAACCCTACAAGCCAGAAGAGAGTGGGGGCCAATATTCAACATTCTTAAAGAAAAGATTTTTCAACCCAGAATTTCATATCCAGCCAAACTAACCTTCGTAAGAGAAGGAGAAATGAAATCCTTTACAGACAAGCAAATACTGAGAGATTTTTTCACCACCAGGCTTGCCTTACAAGAGCTCCTGAAGGAAGCACTAAACATGGAAAGGAAAAACCAGTACCAGCCACTGCAAAAACATACCAAATTGTAAAGGCCATTGATAATATGAAGAAACTGCATCAGCTAATGGGCAAAATAACCAACTAGCTTCATAATGACATGATCAAATTCACACATAACAATATTTACCTTAAAGGTAAATGGGCTAAATGCCCCAATTAAAAGACACAGAGTGGCAAATTGGATAAAGAGTCAAAACCCATTGTGTGCTGTATTCAGGAGACCCATCTCACGTGCTCACACATGACACACAAAGGCTCAAAATAAAGGGATGGTGGAATATTTACCAAGCAAATGGAAAGCAAAAAAAAAAAAAAAAAAAAAGAAAAGAAAAAAGAAAAAAGAAAAAAGCAGCAGTTGCAATCCTAATCTCTGATAAAACAGACTTTAAACCAACAAAGATTAAAAGAGACAAGGGCATTACATAATGATAAAAGGATCAATGCAACAAGAAGAGCTGACTGTCCTAAATATATATGCACCCAATACAGGAGCACCCAGATTCATACAGCAAGTTCTTAGGGACCTACGAAGAAACTGAGACTCCCTCACAATCAAAGTGGGAGACCTTAACACCCCACTGTCAATATTAGACAGATCAGTGAGACAGAAAATTAGCAAGGATATTCAGCACTTGAACTCAGCTCTGGAACGAGCAGACCTAATAGACATCTACAGAACTCTCCACCCCAAATCAACAGAATATACATTCTTTTCAGCACCACATTGCACTTATTCTAAAATTGGCCACATAATTGGAAGTAAAATGGTCCTGAGCAAATGCAAAACAATGGAAATCATAACAGTCTCTCAGACCACAGTGCAATCAAATTAGAATTTAGGATTAGGAAACTCACTCAAAACTGCACAACTATATGGAAACTGATCAACCTGCTCCTGAATGACTACTGGAGAAATAATGAAAGGAAGGCAGAAATAAAGATGTTCTTTGAAACCATTGAGAATGAAGACACAAACATACCAGAATCTCTGGGACACATTTAAACCAGTGTGTAGAGGGAAATTTATAACACTATAATGCCCACAAGAGAAAACAGGAAAGATCTAAAATTGACACTGTAACATCAAAATTAAAAGAACTAGAGAAGCAACAGCAAACAAATTGAAAAGCTGGCAGAAGACAAGAAATAACTAAGATCAGAGCAGAACTGAAGAGGTAGAGACATGAAAAACCCTTCAAAAAATCAATGAATCCAGGAGCTGTTTTTTTTTTTTTTTTTTTTTAAAGGTCAACAAAAGATATAGACTTCTAGCCAGATTAATAAAGAAAAAAAGAGAGAAGAATCAAATAGATGCACTAAAAAATGATATAGGAGATATCCCACTGATCCCACAGAAATACAAACTACCTTCAGAGAATACTATAAACACCTCTATGGAAATAAACTAGAAAATCTAGAAGAAATGGATAAGTTTCTGGACACATACACCATCCCAAGTCTAAACCAGGACGAAGTCGAATCCCTGAATGTACCAATAACAAGTTCTGAAATTGAGGAAGTAATTAATACCCTACCAACCAAAAAAAGTCCAGGACAAGACAGATTCACAGCTGAATTCTACCAGAGGTACAAAGAGGAACTGGTACCATTCCTTCTGAAACTATTCCAAACAATAGAAAAAGAGAAAATCCTCCCTAACTCATTTTATGAAGCCTCCATCATCCTGATACCAAAACCTGGTAGAGACACAATAAAAAAAGAAAATTTCAAGCCAATATCCCTGATGGACATCAGTGTGAAAGTCCGCAATAAAATACTGGCAAACCGAATCCAGCAGCACATCAAAAAGCTGATCCACCACGATCAAGTTGGCATCATTCATCCCTGGGATGCAAGGCTGGTCCAACATATACAAATCAATAAATGTAATCCATCACATAAACAGAACCAATGACCAAAACTGCATGATTGTCTCAATAAATGCAAAAAAGGCCTTTAACAAAATTCAACACTCCTTCATGCTAAAAACTCTCAATAAACTAGGTATCGATGGAATGTATCTCAAAATAATAAGAGCTATTTATGATGAGCCCACAGCCAATATCATACTGAATGGGCAAAAACTGGAAGCATTCCCTTTGAAAACCGGCACAAGACAAGAATGACCTCTCTCACCACTCCTATTCAACATAGTATTGGACGTTCTGGCCAGAGCAATCAGGCAAGAGAAAGAAATAAAAGGTATTCAAATAGGAAGAAAAGAAGTCAAATTATCTCTGTTTGCAGATGACATGATTGTATATTTAGAAAACCCCATCATCTCAGCCCAAAATCTTCTTAAGCTGATAAGCAACTTCAGCAAAGTCTCAGGACACAAAGTCAATATGCAAAAATCACAAGCATTCCTGTAAACCAATAACAGACAAACAGAGAGCCAAATCATGAGTGAACTCCCATTCACAATTGCCAGTAAGAGAATAAAATACCTAGGAATCCAACTTACAAGGGATGTGAGGGACCTCTTCAAGGAGAACTACAAACCACTGCTCAAGGAAATAAGACAGGACACAAACAAATGGAAGAACATTCCATGATCATGGATAGGAAGAATCAATATTGTGAAAATAGCCTTACTGCTCAAAGTAATTTATAGATTCAATAATATCCCCATCAAGTTACCATTGAATTTCTTCACAGAATTGGAAAAAACTATTTTAAAGTTCATATGGAAACAAAAAAGACCCCACATAGCCAGGACAATCCTAAGCCAAAAGAACAAAGCTGGAGGCATCATGCTACCTGATTTCAAACTACACTGCAAGGCTACAGTAACCAGAACAGCATGGAACTGGCACCAAAACGGAGATATAGACCAATGGAACAGAACAGAGGCTTCAGAAATAATACTGCACATCTACAGCCATCTGATCTTTGACAAACCTGACACAAACAAGCAATGGGGAAAAGATTCCCTGTTTAATAAATGGTGCTGGGAAAATTGGCTAGCTATATGCAGAAAGCTGAAACTGGACCCCTTCCTTACACCTTATACAAAAATCAACTCAAAATGGATTAAAGACTTAATCTTAAGACCTAAAACTATAAAAATCCTAGAAGAAAACCTGGACAATACCATTCAGGACATAGGCATGGGCAAAGACTTCATGTCTTAAATATCAACAGCAATGGCAACAAAAGCCAACATTGACAAATGGGATCTAATTAAACTAAAGAACTTCTGCATAGCAAAAGCAACTATTATCAGAGTGAACAGGCAACGTACAGAATGGGAGAAAATTTTTGCAATCTGTGCATCTGACAGAAGGCTAATATCCAAAATCTACAAAGAACGTAAACAAATTTACAAGAAGAAAACAAACAACCCTATCAAAAAGTGGGCAAAAGATATGAACAGACATTTCTCAAAAGAATACATTTATGCAGCTAACAAACATATGAAAAAAATGCTTATCACCACTGGTCATTAGAGAAATGCAAATCAAAACCACAGTGAGATACCATCTCATGCCAGTTACAATGTTGATCATTAAAAAGTCAGGAAACAACAGATGCTGGAGAGGATGTGGAGAAATAGGAACACTTTTACACTGTTGGTAGGAGTGTAAATTAGTTCAGCCATTGTGGAGGACAGTGTGGCAATTCCTCAAGGATCTGGAACCAGAAATACCATTTGACCCAGCAATTCCAATCCTGGGTATATACCCAAAGGATTGTAAACCATTCTACTATAAAGACACATGCACACATGTATTTATTGCGGCACTATTCACAATAGCAAAGATTTGGAACCAACTCAAATGTCCATAAATGATAGATTGGATAAAGAAAATGTGGAATATATACACCATGGAATACTATGCAGCCATAAAAAAGGATGAGTTCATGTCCTTTGCAGGCATAAGAATGAAGCTGGAAACCATCATTTTCACCAAACTATCACAAGGACAAAAAACCAAACACCGCATGTTCTCACTCATAAGTGGGAGTTGAACAATGAGAACACATGGACACAGGGAGGGTAACATCACACACTGGGTGGGGCCTGTAGGGGGGTGGGGGGCTAGGGGAAGGATAGCGTTAGGAGAAATACCTAATGTAGGTGATGGGTTGATGGGTGCAGCAAATGCTGCATGGCACTTGTATACCTATGTAATAAACCTGCACATTCTGCACATGTACCCTAGAACTTAAGGTATTAAAAAAAAGAAGTGGGTCCATCGCTTTCAAAGATAAATAGAATTTTTGTGACCAATAATTAGTCTAGGGATAGATACATTATCACATATGTGTACACACACACACATACACAGACACACACACACAATCATGGTTCTTTTGGAAATGAGGAATGTGAAAATGGCTACTATGTCAACAAACAACAGTGTGTGTCCTAAAACTAGATGAAGAAAATAATTTCAAGGAACTGAGACCACGCCCAAGATGGCCAAATAGGAACAGCTCCAGCCTCCAGCTCCCAGTGTGAGCGACACAGAAGATGGGTGATTTCTGCATTTTCAACTAAGGTACCGGGTTCGTCTCACTGGGGCATGTTGGACAGTTGGCACTGGTCCGCAGGTGCAGCCTGACCAGCGAGAGCTGAAGCAGGGCGAGGCATCGCCTCACCTGGGAAGGGCAAGGGGGAAGGAAATTCCTTTTCTTAGCCAAAGGAAATTGAGACACACAACACCTGGAAAATTGGGTAACTCCCACCCTAATACTGCACTTTACCAAGGGTCTTAGAACTTCCCCAACCTAGTAAGGCAGGCCAACATTCAAATTCAGGAAATAAAGAGAATGCCACAAAGATACTCCTTGAGAAGAGCAACTCCAAGACACATAGTTGTCAGATTCACCAAAGTTGAAATGAATGAAAACATGTTAAGGACAGCAAGAGAGAAAGGTCGGGTTACCCACAAAGGGAAGCCCATCAAACTAACAGCAGATCTCCTGGCAGAAACTCTCCAAGCCAGAAGAGAGTGGGGGCCAATATTCAACATTCTTAAAGAGAAGAATTTTCAACCCAGAATTTCAAATCCAGCAAAACTAAGTTTCATAAGTGAAGGAGAAATAAAATCCTTTACAGATAAGCAAATGCTTAGAGATTTTGTCACCACCAGGCCTGCCCTACAAGAGATCCTGAAGGGAGCACTAAACATGGAAAGGAACAACAGGTACCAGCCATTGTAAAAACATGTCAAAATGTAAAGTTCATCAATGCTAGGAAGAAACTGCATCAAGTAACAAGCAAAATAACCAGCTAATATCTTAATGACAGGATCAAGTTCACACATAACAATATTAACCTTAAATGTAAATGGGCTAAATGCTCCAATTAAAAGACACAGACTGGCAAATTGGATAAAGAGTCAAGACCCATCAGTGTGCTGTATTCAGGAGACCCATCTCACATGCAGAGACACACATAGGCTCACAATAAAGGATGGAGGAAGATCTACCAAGCAAACGGAAAACAAAAAGAAGCAGGGGTTGCAATCCTAGTCTCTGATAAAACAGACTTTAAACCAACAAAGATCAAAAGAGGCAAAGAAGGCCATTACATAATGGTAAAGGGACCAATTCAACAGGAAGAGCTAACTATCCTAAATATATATGCACCCAATACAGGAGCACCGACATTCATAAAGCAAGTCCTTAGAGACTTACAAAGAGGCTTGGACTTCCATACAATAATAATGGGAGACTTTAACACCCCACTGTCAACATTAGACAGATCAATGAGACAGAAAGTTAACAAGGATATCCAGGAATTGAACTCAACTCTGCAGCAAGCAGACCTAATAGACATCTACAGAACTCTCCACCCCAAATCAACAGAATATACATTCTCAGCACCACATCGCACTTATTCCAAAACTGACAACATAGTTGGAAGTAAAGCACTCCTCAGCAAATGTAAAAGAACAGAAATTATAACAAACTGTCTCTCAGACCACAGTGCAATCAAACTAGGACTCAGGACTAAGAAACTCAATCAAAACCGCTCAACTACATGGAAACTGAACAACCTGCTCCTGAATGACTACTGGGTACATAATGAAATGAAGGCAGAAATAAAGATGTCTTTGAAACCAATGAGAACAAAGACACAACATACCAGAATCTCTGGGATACATTTAAAGCAGTGTGTGGAGGGAAATTTATAGCACTAAATGCCCACAAGAGAAAGCAGGAAAGATCTAAAATTGACACCCTAACGTCACAATTAAAAGAACTAGAGAAGCAAGAGCAAACACATTCAAAACCTAGCAGAAGGCAAGAAATAACTAAGATCAGAGCAGATCTGAAGGAGATAGAGACACAAAAAACCCTCCAAAAAAATCAATGACTCCAGGAGCTGGTTTTTTGAAAAGATCAACAAAATTGATAGACTGCTAGCAAGACTAATAAAGAAGAAAAGAGAGAAGAATCAAATAGATGCAATAAAAAATGATACAGGGGATATCACCACCGATCTCACAGAAATACAAACTACCATCAGAGAATACTATAAACACTGCTATGCAAATAAAGTAGAAAACTAGAAGAAATGGATAATTTCCTGGACACTTACACTCTCCCAAGACTAAACCAAGAAGAAGTAGAATCCCTGAATAGACCAATAGCAGGCTTTGAAATTGAGGCAATAATTAATAGCCTACCAACCAAAAAAAGTCCAGATGGATTCACAGCCGAATTCTACCAGAGGTACAGAAAGAAGTTGGTACCACTCCTTCTGAAGCTATTCCAATCAATAGAAAAAGAGAGAATCCTTCCTAATTCATTTCATGAGGGAAACGTCATCCTGATCCCAAAGTCTGGCAAGGACACAACAAAAAAAGAGTATTATAGACCAATATCCCTGATGAACATCGATGCAAAAATCCTCAATAAAATACTGGCAAAATGAATCCAGCAGCATATCAAAAACCTTATCCACCACGATCAAATTGGCTTCATCCCTGGGATGCAAGGCTGGTTCGACATATGCAAATCAATAAATGTAATCCATTATATAAATAGAACCACAGAGAAAAACTACATGATTATCTCAATAGATGCAGAAAAGGTCTTTGACAGAATTCAACAGCCCTTCATGCTAAAAACTCTCAATAAACTAAGTGTTGATGGGACATACCTCAAAATAATAAGAGCTATTTATGACAAACCCATAGCCAATATCATACTGAATGGGCAAAAACTGGAAGAATTGCCTTTGAAAAATGGCACAAGACAGGGATGCCCTCTCTCACCATTCCTATTCAACATAGTATTGAAAGTTCTGGTTAGGGCAATCGGGCAAGAGAAAGAAATCAAGGGTATTCAGTTCGGAAAAGAAAAAGTCAAATTGTCCCTGTTTGCAGATGACATGATTGTATATTTAGAAAACCCCATTGTCTCAGCCCAAAATCTCCTTAAGCTGATAAGCAACTTCAGCAAAGTCTCAGGATACAAAATCAATGTGCAAAAATCACAAGCATTCTTATACACAAGTAACAGACAGACAGCCAAATCATGAATGAACTCCTATTCACAATAGCTTCAAAGAGAATAAAATACCTAGGAATCCAACTTACAAGGGATGTAAAGGACCTCTTCAAGGAAAACTACAAACAACTGCTCAGTGAAATGAAAGAGGACACAAACAAATGGAAGAACATACCATGCTCATGGATAGGAAGAATCAATATTGTGAAAATGGCCATACTGCCCAAGGTAATTTATAGATTCAATGCCATCCCCATCAAGCTACCAATGAGTTTCTTCACAGAATTGGAAAAAACTGCTTTAAAGTTCATATGGAACCAAAAAAGATCCCACATAGCCAGGACAATCCTAAGCCAAAAGAACAGAGCTGGAGGCATCACACTACTTGATTTCAAACTGCACTACAAGGCTACAGTAGCCAAAACAGCATGGTACTGGTACCAAAACAGAGGTATAGACCAATGGAACAGAAGAGAGCCCTTGGAAATAATACCAAATATCTATAGCCATCTGATCTTTGACAAACCTGACAAAAACAAGAAATGGGGAAAGGATTCCCTATTTAATAAATGGTGCTGGGAAAATTGGCTAGCCATAAGTAGAAAGCTGAAACTGGATATTTTCCTTACTCCTTTTACGAAAAATTAATTCAAGATGGATTAGACACTTAAACGTTAAACCTAAAACCATAAAAACCCTAGAAGAAAACCTAGGCAATACTATTCAGGACATAGGCATGGGTAAGGACTTCATGTCTAAAACACCAAAAGCAACGGCAACAAAAGCCAACATTGACAAATGGGATCTAATTAAACTGAAGAGCTTCTGCACAGCAAAAGAAACTACCATCAGAGTGAACAGGAAACCTACAGAATGGGAGAAAATTTTTGCAGTCTACTCATCTGACAAAGGGCTAATATCCAGAACCTATAAAGACCTCAAATTTACAAGAAAAAAAGCAACAACCCCATCAAAAAGTGGGCAAAGGATATGAACAGACACTTCTCAAAAGAAGACATTCATACAGCCAACAGACACATGCTCATCATCACTCGCCATCAGAGAAATGCAAATCAAAACCACAATGAGATACCATCTCACACCAGTTAGAATGGCAATCATTAAAAAATCAGGAAACAACAGGTGCTGGAGAGGATGTGGAGAAATAGGAACACTTTTATACTGTTGGTGGGATTGTAAACTAAGTCAACCATTGTGGAAGACAGTGTGGCGATTCCTCAGGGATCTAGAACTAGAAATACCATTTGACCTAGCCATCTCATTACTGGGTATATACTCAAAGGATTATAAATCATGCTGCTATAAAGACATATGCGCATGTATGTTTATTGCAGCACTATTCACAATAGCAAAGACTTGGAATCAACCCAAATGTCCATCAGTGACAGACTGGATTAAGAAAATATGGCACATATACACCATGGAATACTATGCAGCCATAAAAAGTATGAGTTAGTGTCCTTTGTAGGGACATGGATGCAGCTGGAAACCATCATTCTTAGCAAACTATCACAAGAACAGAAAACCAAATACCGCATGTTTTCACTCATAGGTGGGAATTGAACAACGAGAAAACTTGAACACAGGAAGGGGAGCATCACACACTGGGTCTTATTGTGGGGAGGGGTAGGGGGGAGGGATAGCATTAGGAGATATACCTAATGTAAATGACGAGTTAATGGATGCAGCACACCAACATGGCACATATATACATATGTAACAAACCTGCACTTTGTGCATATGTACCCTAGAACTTAAAGCATAATAATAACAAAAAGAAAATTATTTCATCTGCCACATGCTTTGCTTCATGAAACAGAGCAGCACTTTCTATCTGAAGAATGTTAGAACCTACTTCTTTTCCATTCTGAAATGTGCCCCTGGACAGAGAATCTGGACCAGTGACTACCAGAAAACTAAGCACTGGCTCTTCCATTATAAAGATATTCTATTTGAGATTGTCATTTCTCTGATTCCCCCATAATTTTGTATTCCCATGCACCATTTTACTATGTTTTTTAAAAAGACTGCAACTTTAAGAAGATAACAAGGCAGAATATGGAAGAAACTAACAATGATCTCTTATATTCTAAGAAGTATAGTTTTCACAAATAATAGATTGCATTTAGGATAGGAATTGATTGAAAACAGTGCCTTCTGAAGATTACAGTTTTTTTTTCATGAACTTCATAATTACAACATCTTACTGTGTTATAATTTGAAATTCCAACCTCTGTTCATTAAAACCAGTGGCAGTATGGATGAAAGCATGCTACATCCTGGGAATTGAATATATTTAGGAATATATTATGTTCAGTATTAATATTTAAGAAGACAGGCTGACCAAAGAACACAAAAATTAACAGTGAACTAATCCAGTGACAACTGTACACCTTTTATATTATCAGTTGTTTCTTCTTGAGTAAGACAAGAGAGAAAGAAATAATCCATATGGTTTATATGTAAATATTACAAAGCAAGGAAAAGGAAAGAAATACTTTTGAAAATGATAAGGTAACAAAAGAATAACTTAAAAATTCTTGTTCTTTAATACATAGTTCTTAATATAGGAATAGACATAAGAAGAGAACAGTTGAGACAGCTGATCTAAGGAAGGACTGCAAGGATACATCTTAATATCATCTTTATGGGCAAAACTTGGCCCTCCTGTGTTTCACTCAACTGATCCTCTTCTACCTCCTCATGTTTTATAACACTAAGAAATGTATTTTTTTTTTCAACTATATCTGTTGTAACACAATTTAGGTGAAATTTCTTCACTTTTTGGAATGAAAATCTAATAAAACATTTGTTAAAATAGCCAGAGGTTTTACAAATTTGGGATACTATGGGAGGAGAATTTAATTCAAAATATATCAGTAAGGACATGTTAATTGATGCTTGCAGTAAAAAATAATCCTTAATTTTCAGTAGGTTAAAATTATAGAGTTTTATTTCTCACTCATACCACATGTCCATCTTGGGTGGGCAAGGGGGACTCTGTAAGAAAAGACCCTATTTCAGGATGTAGGCTGGCAAAACAGTCACTACTGGTACATTGCCAGTCACCCTGGAAGAGGGAAAAATGACCTTTGGATGGTCATGTCTAGGCACGTAAGTGTTCTGGCCCAGAAGTGATTCGTGTTACTATTATTTACAACTTATTTGCCAGATCGAGTTTTATAGCCTAATCCAACCAGATGAAAGCCAGTAGTATAATTCTACTTGTGAGTGGACAGTGGGAAACTAGAAATCTACAGTGAACTTAATCAAGACAATCACAATCTACCTATTTGGTTCCAAACATTTGCTTTATTGTTTCTTGCAAGAAACATATTCACTCTATTTTCCCATTGGAGAAAATACAAAAGTTTTATCCATTCATAACATCAAACCAAAGTCTAGGATCTTTGATTATTCATGCTGGTTTCTATATTGCAGAGGTGAAAGCAGAGCCACAGTGACTTCTTTATTAGGTCCAGAGGTGGCTCCTCCTATCCATAGATCTGTGAACTAAAAAGAATGATTAATCTGTTTCTCCCAACTTAATATACAATGATTGAGCAGGATAAATAAAGTAAACATTCTTGTTTGGAAGTGGAAAGTAAGGAAGATTCACAGTAGTTACTGATTCATAGCAATTTGTAAATTCTACTAGGGGTAATTTTCAAGGGCCTGCTATTCTGAGGATAACAAATATTCTTTTTCTCAGTTCTGATTCTGCTAGGAGAAGCCCCCCAGTCCATTGTTCTTTGTGGCTCTGAGTTCTACTGTCTTTGTGGTTCTTCCTTTCCTATTATTCTCTTTGACTATATCTAGAATAGGGATTAGAAAATATGCTTTCCCTTTGGTTAAGCTGCTTATCAATTGTTTTCTTTTGTATAGGAAGTTAGAAATCCAAAAGTCATTTTAAGTCTTGAAGATTCACTATTTTCTCCTCCCCCTCCTCCTCCTCCTTTTCTTTCTTTGCCTCCTCCTCCACAGACCTCTAATTTATTTGGGATTACAAGTGTTTGAAAAACGTAGCAGGCTGTTTATTTATTTGATTCTAGTCAGTCTATTTGTCAGTAGAAATACTCACAGTATGTGAGTATATACATATGTACATATATATTTTGGACTTGGAAGGAGTGACAGACTTCAGGCTTTTCTCTTTTTTTTTTCCTTGAGCAATTTTGAACAATTGAAGGAATTTACTGGATTTCATCTTTATCAGAGACTTTTAACAATAAGTGTAAGGACACATCCTTGTTTTTGTACTTTTAGACTGAGTTTTTATCTAAGCATTGTTTCTCAGAATATGTCTCCATTTTATTTTTTCCTCTTCAGGACTGAGAAACACTTGCCTCTTCCAACTCTATGGGTTCCTAAATTTGTGTTTTCTCTCTATTCTCTGTTATTCCTGCTCACAGCTGAACCAGTTCTATTCTAAGCCCGTCTTTTCCTTTTAATACTTTGCAAAGTGCAACAAACAGCAGCTGGGACACATTGCTGCTTGTATTTGGTCTGAGGGACCAATTTGTCTCGCAGAAATACAAGTTCATCAGGTGCAGGATCAGCTTTATAAATTATTGCAGTCAATGTGTGGTGGTAAATGTTTAATAGCCAGCTCTCCAGGAAAATACAAAAGCAAAAACTCCATGATTTGTGGTGCTCCCAATTTCATGGTATAAATTCTTCCACTATGACAGATCCAAGTTACCAACATGACATCACAGAACTTGGAGTTGGGAAGAGATACTCACAATTAGCTGTCTTGGGCATAAACCAGCTCTAGCACACCACTGAATACAGGTGATTATTTTATCAAAAGCATTGCCATTGCTTAATATGGAGCATCATCCTTCCAGTGTTTCTCACAACATGCTGTCTAACCCAAAGCCAAAGTCACGTATTTTGGATATTTTTAATGGCAACTCCCCACTTCTCAGTACCAATTTCTGTATTAGTTAGTATAGACTATGTTATGCCACAGTAGCAAACAAAGCCAAAATCTCAGTGTCTTAAAACAAGAAAGGTTTATTTCTCACACATACTACCATGCCCATCACAGGATGTCTAGGGCCTATGCTCCACGTGTCCATACCACAGGACCCAGGCTGTTATAGCAGCCATCACCTGGAACATAGCAGGTGTTCCAGCCTCATGGAGAGGGAAAGAGAACCCTGGAGGGTTTGGTACTGGCAACTAAATGAATTGTCCTCAGAAATAATGTGTACCACTTCTCTTCACAATTCATTGGCCAGAATTAGTGGCAAGACCACAAAAAGAAAAGAAAAGAGGAAAGAAAGTGTGAACTACCATGTACCCGAAAGGCAAATACAGAAAATATTTGGTGGTTAGCACTAATGGCTGTCACAGCTCTTTAAGAGTAGTGATGTCTACAGCCACACAATTTGTGCAACTTGCCAAGCAACTAGAGTAGTATTTTTCTTGTTTATTTTTTTGTATCTTATATAGAAGATTTTAATCAGTAAAGACTAAGAAAATACACAATAACAGCAATTATTTTTATTTTTATTTTTTTTGAGATGGAGTCTCAGTCTGTCAACCAGGCTGAAGTGCAGTGGCATGATCTCAGCTTACTGCAGCCTCCTCCTCCCAGGTTCAGCGATTCTCCTGCCTCAGCCTCCCAAATTGCTAGGATTACAGGCACCCACCATCATGCCCAGCTAATTTTTTGTATTTTTAGTAGAAACAGGTTTCACCATGTTGGCCAGACTGGTCTTGAACTCCTGACCTCAAGTGATCTACCTGATTTGGCCTCCCAAAGTGCTGGGATTACAGGCGTGAGTCACTGTGCCCTGCCAAGCAATTTTTTTTTTACTAAACTCTTCTTTATATAATAATCCAATAAGGATTTTTGAATATTCCTACAGTAACTGCCTACAATTAGGATGTATGATATAATATCTCATAGATTAAACACAAACACAAACATCCACATCCACATAAACACACACACATGCACATTCATGAAATATAAGGGAATAAGAAAATTGCTATCATAGAAATCTCTGAGTGATGCGTTCCTGAGTTTCTTTTATTTTACCTTTTATACAGTTTTATGTAAGCTTAGAATTTTGCAGCTACAAACATAATTTCCTTTATAATGAGAAAAAATCTGATATTAAAATTTATATAATTTTAAAATGATATATATTGATTCAACTATGTACAAATATAATCAGAATTGAAAAACTTAGATGGAAGGGTGTCAAAATATTCTCAGTGGTTGTTCCTGAGTGGTGGGATTAGTTATGATTTAAAAAAATATATATTTCCCTTTTCCTTTTTCAGATTTGCTACAATGATGAGATATTATTTATTTATTTATTTATTTATTTATTTATTATTATTTTTTTTGAGACGGAGTCTCGCTCTGTCGCCCAGGCTGGAGTGCAGTGGCCGAATCTCAGCTCACTGCAAGCTCCTCCTCCCGGGTTCACGCCATTCTCCTGCCTCAGCCTCCCAAGTAGCTGGGACTACAGGCGCCCGCCACCTCGCCTGGCTAGTTTTTTGTATTTTTCAGTAGAGACAGGGTTTCACCGTGTTAGCCAGGATGGTCTCGATCTCCTGACCTCGTGATCCGCCCGTCTCGGCCTCCCAAAGTGCTGGTATTACAGGCTTGAGCCACCGCACCCGGCCGAGATATTATTTAAAAATGACAAATGAGGCACCTTTTTCTTTATGTCTTCTTTTCATAGTAATTCATTGTAATTTCATTTTTATGAAAAATTGTCTTTTTCACCAATGCTTCTGCTATTATGTTTATATGTATTATGTCTATTGTCATTTTCATTTTCAACGAAGATATATATATATATATATATATATATATATATATATATATATATATATGTATCCCTCTGCATTAGTCCATTCTCACATTCCTATAAAGAAATACCTGAGACTGGGTAATTTATAAAGAAAAGATGTTTAATTGGCTCATGGTTCTGCAGGCTGTGCAGGAAGCATGATGCTGGCATCTGCTCAGCTTCTGGGGAGGCCTTAGGAAACTTACAATCATGGCAGAAGTTGAAGGGGGAGCTGGCAGCTCACATGGCTGGAGCACAAAGAAGAGAGAGATGGGGAAGGTGCCACACACTTTAAAACAACCAGATGTCAGAAGAACTCACTATCGTGATGATAGCACCAAGGGAGGATAGTGTTAAACCATGAGAAACTGCCCCCCATGATCCAATGACCTCCCACCAGGCCCCACCTCCAGCACTGGAGATGACATTTCAATGTGAGATTTGGGTGCGTTTCTTTTGAGAAGCTCTCCCGAGCCAGCAGGATGGTCTGGCTATTGAACATCAAGACTCAGGTCAAATGTCCTCTATTCAGAGGATTTCCTCGACTACCCAATTAATCTAGAAAAATACTTGTCAGTCATTTCATGCTTGCTTTGATTTATAAAGCTTACCACTGTTTAAAATGATCTTATCTGCTTATGTTTACTTGATTTGAATTTATCTCCCTCTTAGAATGTCAGTTTCATGAGAGCAGGCTCCCTCTCTGTCTTGTTCTCTACTGTATTCTTAACACTTAGATCAGTGTCAGGCACATAATAAGTGTTAGTCCAAACTGCACTATTCTGTAAACCACCCGCTATTTTGCAGACCTTGGTCAAAGTGAAACATTCATGGGGGTTCCCGCTGTGAGAAACATCCTGCCTAACCACCTGACTACAAGTCGGACAAAGGCCCAACTAAAGAAACATCCCTATCATATTCTGTTGGGAGAAAGTGCAAAGAAACACCATGTTCCACCAGCAAAAGGGCCAGAACTGCCTCATCATGGGAACATCTTATCAGTATCCTGTTGGGCAGCAAGCCATATGGTCCAGACCGCTCCCACTCAAACCTTTAAGTACCCCAGCCTGTAAGCGGTGGTGGGCTCCGGCATTAAGCTGGTCTCCCACTTCCATAGGTGTCTGCAATATACTTGTGTTGCTGTTTGAGCTGCCCTCTCTCTGTGTGTCTTTCTTTAACCCTTGCCTTCCCTTTAAAACCTAACATTTTGGTGCCGAAACCAGGGAAGGGGATTAGGTTCTAACGCTCAAGTCTTCTCTTGCTACCTGGAAAGCAGCAAGCAGCAAAAACGGGACCCGGACCTGCCTCCAGGTCCTGAGTGGACTCCCTGTTCGCAGCCCTTTTCCCTTGTTCTGTCTTCTTCTTGGGCCCTGGGCTAACCTCCAGATCCTGATCAAACTCTCCATCTTCTTTTTCCTTCCTTTCCCTTTCTGGGCAGCTCCAACAAGGATGACACCCATTGCTGGACATCACAAACAAAACCGGTCACCAATTAGTGGGCGAGTCTCCTTCTCCTCCTGTCTGGATTCCTCTTATATTTCTGCCGGTCGACAGAAAATCCCAGCGCTGGGTGAGAGGTCTCCCTGGTCATCAGGTGACCGTGACCTGCCTTCTCAGGGGACGCCCTCACAATGTTGGCCGCTCAGGCCACTCCGGTCTCCAGGGAAACGCGAAGAGCTGCGGGGATGCTCTGTCTCTCCCACTTCCCTTCTAGCAGGAGGAATTGGGGTACTCACTCCCCTCCTCTAAGTTTCTCGCCCTTCTGGCTGGGGCAAGGCTCTTCAAAACCAGCTCGAGACACCACTCCGGATGTTCTCATCTGGAACCTCCAAGCCCAGGGCTTGGTGAACTCCATTAAAATCGAGTGAATGCTTTATTCACTTCTCTTGTATGTCTCATCCAGGACCTCCGAGCCCAGGGCTTGATGGACTCCACTAAAACTCAGCACCTTACTTGCCTCTGTACTTCTCTCTGTAATGTGGCCTAGATTCAATGTAAACTGGACATTAATAGTCAATGGCCAAACAACAAAACATTCAATTTCCAAATTCAACATAATCTAAAAACTTCCTCCAGTGCAATGGTAAATGATCTGAGGTGCTTTGCTTATCTCCGTTTGTGGCTGTCTCTCTGCCAGTCCCGTTCACCTTTTAAAATCCTCCTCTTCCACAAAAATCCTGCAAAAGCATCTCCTCCTCCAAACAAGCCTTCCTCCTCTAACTTCAACCTGGCTAACAAACCCCTCCCTCAGTACCCCTTCCACCACTATCCCATCCTCCTTCTCCTTCAGCTGTTGCTCCTCCACTCCCTTATTGTTGCCCTTTGCCCCCCTCCTTCTCCACTGCATACCAGGTCTCACACTCAACCCCCTTTTGCCAAAAACCAGGCACATGCCCAAAAGTCCTCCAAAGTCCTCCCCTTGAGGGGGGCCTAAGGCATAATCCGAGTTCATGTTTCCTTCTCCCTAGCCAACCTCTCCCAGCTTGAAAAGAAGCTCGGCTTTTTCCCCACAAATTGCACCTCCTGCAAGGAATTTCTAAATATCACTCAATCTTATGACCTTACCTGTCATGACATTTGTCATGCTTTTCTCCACCGTCACCCTAGAGCACAGGGAATGCATCTGCATAGCTGCCTAGGCCCATGCAAACACCCTCCACCAACAAGAGGCTGCCCATAACCCAATAGGGACCCTAGCTCTCCCCAGAACTAATTCCAATTGGGATTATCAGGCAATTTCCACAGACAGACAGAAACAGGAGCATATAATATCATGCCTCCTAGCTGGCATGAACAAAGCTGCCCCTGCTCTTTTCCTCTCCTGCCTTTCAGAGGCCATGACTAAATGTACCACCTTAAGCCCTAATACCAGTAAGAGCAGAATCTACCTTCATTTACACTTAATTTCCCAGTCAGCCCCAGAAATTTAAAAAAAAAAAAAAAAAAACTTTAAAAACTGGAGGATGACCTTCAAATCTCCCAAAGAGACTTAATCAAAGTGGCCTTTAAAGTCTTTAACAATAGAGAGGAAAAACTGAAAACCCAAAAGCTAAAAAGGGACCAGGCTAAACCCCAGATGCTGGCAGCTGCCATTCAACAGGGTTCCCAATGCATACAAAAATCCTCAACCTTGCAACAAACTCCGCTGGAAGCCTGTTTGAAGTGTGGCCAACAGGGTCACTAGGCAAAAGCCTGCCCTAATCCCAGGACACCCTCAAAACCTTTCCCCATCTGTGGTATCAAGGAACACTGGTCACTGGACTGCTCGGCGAAACTCTTCATCCCGTTTCACCACCTCTAACTGAAGACCGATGGGGCCTGGAATCCACCACCCCCACTGCCATCACCACCTCGGAACCCAGGGTAACACTGTCAGTCTCTGGGAAGCTTGTGCTTTTCCTATTAAATATGGGGCTAGTTACTCAGTTTTAGCAGAATATTCTGAACCCCTCCTCAGTTCTTCTATCTCTATTTGTGGGAGTCAATGGAATCCCCTCTAGGCACAAACAGACTGGTTCTCTATTATGCAACCTATTCAATACCCCCTTCACCCACCCCTTCCTGATTATTCCTCAGTGTCCTACCCCTATCTTGGGGCGGGACATAGAAAGTAAATCCCTTCTTGATTTGCCTCCTGCAATTCCACCCCTTTTATTTTACTCTGCCGCCCAGATGCTTCCCTCTCCTTCCCCTCATCCTCATTATCCACCCTGTTACCTTTTGTTAATCCTGAAGTTCAAAACGTTTCTAAACCCACAATAGCCACACATCACATCCCAGTCACAAAACCCTCCAAACCCCCTCCATTTTCCTTCATCAGTCTCAACATCCCCTTAACCCAGTCGGCCTTAGGGACCTCAAACCTATTATCTGTAAACTTTTATAAGCTCAAATTCTAAAGCCTGTCAACTCTCCCCACAACACCCCTATCCTAGCTGTCAGTAAGACAGACAGGTCATAGCTCTTGGTCCAGGATCTCCAAGTTGTTAGCTAGGCCTCTCTATCTGGTGGTCCCCAACTATATACTCTACTCTCCCATATTCCCTCATCTACCACACACTTCTCTGTATTGGATCTAAAGGACACCTTTTTCACTATTCCCCTAAATTTGACTTCCCACAGTCTTTTTGCTTTCACTTGGTCAAATCCTAATACACATCCTCCCAACTAACATGGATCATACTTCCACAGGGGTTCCAGGATAGTCCCCACCTATTCAGACAGGCCCTCACCAAGAATCTAGCTGAACTTCCCCTTACTCCTAGCACCCTCCTCTAATATATCAATAACCTTCTCTGTAGCCCCTCCCTTAACCTGTCCTTCCAACACACCACTCAGCTGTTAAATTTCCTCCATAGTCAAGGATATCAGGTCTCACCCACAAATGCTCAGGTAGCCTAAACCCAGGTCACTTACCTTGGGCTTGCTCTAACCCCTAATTCTCAGGCCATCTCAACCCAATGAAATGAGCTAAATTGGGACATTCCCCTTCTCCACACAAAGGAGGACCTCCTCTCCTTCTTGGGTCTTGTGGGATACTTCCAGCTGTAGATTCCCAACTTGAGGTTGCTGGCCAAGCCGTTCTACATGGCCTCACATGGGCCCATCCTAAAATCCCTGAACCCAGCTTGCCCCATCAACTCCCACTTTAAAAAACTTAAAAAATGCCCTTTTAATGGCCCCAGTACTGAGACTGCCCAACGCCACCAAGCCCTTTACTCTGTATGTACATTCTGACCAAAGCCTTGCTTATGGGCTACTCTGCCAAACATACGGCAATGCCCCACAAGCCGTTACATACCTCTCAAAACAACCGGACTCTCATTCAAGGCTGGCCACTGTGCCTAAAAATCTTAGGTGTGGCCACATTGCTGGCCTCAGAGGCACAGAAACTCACTTTCTAACAACACATTACTATGTGTAATGCATCTTCCCATAACCTACAGAACCTCATAAGCCATCAATCTCTTCTATCTCTCTCACCATCCTGCTTACAGCAGATACATGCCTTATTCATAGGAAACCCTCGAAATCACGTTCCAGAAATATAAAGCTCTCAACCTGGCAATCCTTCTCCCTGTAAACACCTTCAACTCTGACCTCTCTCGCTCCTGCCTGGACCTCTTAGACACATTTTGGAAGCCCCTTTGCAGGGAACCCCTACATGGTTCATTAATAGAAGCTCTTTTAGGGAGCCATGTCCAGCAGCTGGCTACACCATCATTGCCAAAAATAAACTCCTAAAATCCAATGCTCTCCCACCTCATACTACCCCTCAACAGGTGAAGCTAGTTTTTCTAACCAGGACCCTCACCCTAGCAAAGGGAAAGAGAATTAACATTTACATGAATTCCAAATATACATACCACATCCTACACTCTCGTGCCTTAAGCTAGCCAGAAAGGGTTTTTCTAGCTGCAAAAAGAACCCCCATAGGAAATGGCAAACTCATATGCAAGCTGCTGGAGGAGGCTAAACTACCACCACAGGCTGCCATTATCCATTGTAAAGGACACTAAAAGGCTACAAATGCCATAAACAAGGGAAAGTTTTTAGCAAGTTCAGCAGCCCAGCAGGCAGCCCTGAAAACCCCATCATTATTGCCCTTTTTTTCCAACATACACTCTATATATGCCCAAGAGGAACAAATCTCAGTCACCCATACTGGCATCTTTCAGGAAGTAAAATGATTCTACCTCAATAATAAAATTGTCTTACCCCAGTCACAAAAAACTTCTGTGCTTTTATAAGTGAACAACAATTTTTATGCTGGTTACTGCCCCCTACTGCATCTCTTAAAAGCTTATATACATTCTCCCACCATGGCTGCTAATCTCAGAAATATTTCTAAGGCATGTTCCTTTTGCACTCACACTTCCCCTCAGAAAGCTATCAAATCACCTCCTTTACTGCACACCAGGCCTGAGGACACCTGCCAGGGCAGGACTGGCAAATCGACTTCATCCACATGCCCCCTCCCCCCCATAAAAAGAGTCCAATACCTCTGACAGTGGTAAATATCTTCTCTGGATAAAAGCTTTTCCTACCACCACCAAAAAGGCACACACCGTCACTTCTATTCTCCTCACTCATACTATCCCCCAGTTTGAACTCCCCTCTACAATCCAGTCAGACAATGGGCCAATGTTTATTTCACAGGTTAAACAACAGCTAGCAAAGGCTCTAAACATTAAATGGGCTTTCCATATTCCCTATCACTTCCAGTAAGATTAAACAGGCCAATGCCCTTCTAAAACAACAACTAATCAAACTCTCCCTAGAGTTAAGATGACGTGGACTTCACTTCTCCCACTGGCCCTCACGCATTTGTGAGCCATTCCCCACAAGCCCCTCAGCCTAAGCCCATTTGAACTCATTTACCAATGCCCCTTTATCCTCCAGGATCTCCCTTCATCTCCTCCCACTTCTATATGGGATACTTGGCCGGCATTATACTTCACTCAACATCTAATAAGACAGTGTGCAAATGCTTACTTGCCCCAGCCTGAAAGCCCATCCTCCAGACACTCCTCCCTGTCCCTACAACCAGGGGACTGGGTCTGAATCGCAGACTCCTCCTCCTCCCCTCTCCAACCAAAGTGGATGGGTCCGCACCGGGTAATCCTAACTACTCTCATGGCAATCCTAACTACTCTCATGGCGGCAAAGCTAACATCCTATCCGTACTGGATATACCACTCCAAACTAAAAAGACCACCAGTTCCACTTCCGGAAATTTCCTCATCCCCAAATTATTCTTCCTCTTCTTTGCTGCACTTAACAAAAATTCAAGTTGCCGACCCAGAAGGCCCTGGTCCATGACATTCTCTGCCTCCAATTTCCAATCTTTTATCCACACTTTGTTTCAAATCTTTCCCAGTATTCCCTCCCGTGTCCCTGGATAGGCCACTCCAGTTCCTCACATTAACCCGGGAGTTACGGCTGCAGGACACCTTCTAAGATATCGATAACTCTTACTCAAATCTCCATTTTTGTTTTTTTTTCTTTCTTTTTGTCTTCTTTGTCTGTTAGATACTCTAAGTCCCCGCCCCCAAGCTTTGGCAGTTGGGGTCCCTTTGTCAACTTCACATACTATCTTTTAATCAGTTACACTTCCCTCTTTCTTCCAACTGTTAAATTTATTTGTCCACATAAATCCAGCAGATCACAGCCCTTCCTGTTAACCTAACCACATAAACCTGGTCCAAAATAAACCTGCATCTCACCTACTCAGCCAATCCATTCCCAAAACCTGTTTATAATCTTGCTCAGCTAAACATCTTTCCCCCAATCCATCAAATAAACCCACATTGTCACACAATGGGATGTCACCCTCCTTTGCTTCATGGCCTCTAAACGAAACATGTTACAAGCTGGATTTCATAAAACACTTCGTACCAACCCTGTCCCTCTCTGCCGGCGCAACTCTCCACGTATCAAACTCAAGGGTACTTCCTGGGAAAAAAAAATGCACATGATTCCCTCAGAACCGCAATGGCTATTAGTTACCAAAACCCATCTCCTTCTCTCTCTCCAAAACCAAACAGCCTTCACCTCCTCCCCCACCAACATTCCCTATCAGGCACTCACAGGGACTACCCTTTCTACAAACTATTCAACTTGGAAAAACAAGGAGTTGGAACAAACATTTATTCAGGATTCAACCCCACCTTCTCATGGCTCACTACCTTCACTTACAACTTTTGCCTGTCAACCCCAAGTCTTTCCTGTGTGAAACAAACTCTTATCGCTGTCTACTGGCCAATTGGTCAGGAACAGACACCCTAGTATTTCAGCCTCCAAACATTAACCTCCTACCAAACAACCAGACCATCCAGGTTCCTGTAGTAGCTTCTGTCTCATCTTCCTTTACATGCACTAAGCGGGCTCTACATCTCATTCCTCTGGTAACAGGATTAAGCGTCTCTGCTGCACTTGGCAATCGCAGGTATATCACCCTCAACTCCCTTATATAACAAAATCTCTACAGTTCTCTATAATACCTTAGAGGACATGCATACTTCCATTATAAGCCTCCAAAGGCAGATAGACTCCTTTGCGGGAGTCGTCCTTCAAAACCAAAGGGCTTTAGACCTGTTAATCGCTGAGAAGGGGGATACATGTGTATACTTCCAAAAACAATGCTGTCTTCATGTTAATGAATCCAGCATTATTCATGACGCGGCCCTAAGGCTCCATGACAGGGCTGCAGAAATCCAACATCGGATTACTAACTCTTGGTGGCAAGGGTCATTCTTTCTAAAGTGGATGCTTGGTAACACCTTTCTTAGAGCCCTTAATTTTCTTCCCTCATAATACTAACAGTTGCCCCTGTGTACTCACCTTTATATCCTGCGTTATCTCCCAAAGACTGAACTCCCTTGTCCAGACAGCCACCTAGAAACACATTAATACCATCCTTCTTCACCAAGTCTGACATCAGCGCCTCCAGCAAAACAACTCTGAAGACACACTGCTTCAAAACCCAAACCCTGACTACAGTGCCCCTATTCAGCAGGAAGCAGCCAGATAATTAATAACTCTCATCTTTCTTTTATAGTAAAGTAGAAGGCAAGAATGTTAGTCCAGACTGCAACATTTTGTAAGCACCCCCCCTGCTATTTTGCAGACCTTGGCCAAAGTGAAACATTTCACCGAGGTTCAGGATGTGAGAAACATCTTGCCTAACCACCTGACCACAAGGCAGACAAAGGCCCAACTGAAGAAACATTCTTATCATACTCTACTGGGCAAAGGCTCAACTAAAGAAACATCCCTATGATATTCTGTTGGGATAAAGTGCAAAGAAACACCATGTTCTGGAAGAACAAGGGCCAGAACTGCCTCATCATGGAAACATCTTACAATATTCTGCCGGGCAGCAAGCCATATGGCCCAGATCTCTCCCACTCAGATCCATTAAGTACCCCAGCCTGTAAGCGGTGGTGGGCTCTGTCTGGCCATAAGTTGGCTCCCAACTTCCGCAGGTGTCTGCAATATACCTGTGTTGCTGTTTCAGCTGCCCCCTCTCTGTGTCTTTCTTTAACCCTCATCTTCCCTTCAAAACCTAACAGTAAGCACTCACTTCTTACTTGTTGAATAAATGAATGATAGACAATGGACAATGGTTAATTTTTGTTAAGAAAAATGGAAATTCAAAGGAGTAGAAAAAGCAATTGCATCTATAGGCAAGTGCTGATCCTTTCTAAGAATTATGGGTCAGAGAAGCCACATCAGATGTAAAATACGATTACAGCCTTGAAAAGGGAAGATAAAGCAAGATTTCAGGAGTTTCCCAAATGCAGGAGTAATTCAGGAAATGATTTATAAAATTGAGCAGTGAGAAAGCTGTATGGACTCTTATTAACTTCAGAAGGTCATTTGATCAGACTGGAGTTAACTGGGCAGTCAGGACAAACAATCCTACTATCTCCACTGGCTCTGCTGCTGTAGTCTCTATAATTAGGTTGCATTGTTAAGATAAATCTACATATAAAATCTACTTAAGATATTAAGTAGATTTTCTAATTTCTATTTTATGCTATCCTATAATGTCACAATGAGTATATGTGTGTGTTTGGGAGTGGGGGTGGGATTCGAAGACTTTAGAAGGTTCCACTGCTCTGTTTAAGCAATTATGATAGTTGAAGACAATACTCGCTCCTCTGCCTCTGAAAGAAAAAAGCCCAAGGGCCTAGCACTTAGATTGAAAAGTTTTAGAACCTGTATCAGTGGTAGGCACTTCTTGAAATAAATGAAAGAAAGAATGAATATATGAGATCACTTTTAAAATCCTTTCTCAGAACTGCATTCAGAAACAGTCTATGGCCTGAATAAGCAAAATGGTCTAATTACTTCTTAGTCACATGTTGCTTTTTGCCAAAAATTACTAAGTTTAATAAGTTGTTAGTAGAGCAAAATAGTGCCTCCATCATAAATTTGCTTATAGACAATCTTTCATATATCCTATTATAGACAATACAAGATGGGAAAAATAAACAAACATGCCTAAATCCTGTCAGGTGACAGTCTCATAAAATTTGACTTCAGTTTAATATCCAGGGACATATGTGGGTGATGAGCATTTGACAACTGCCTTACGTTTTGCTGTAGTGTCTCTCAGAGTAACTGTCATTCTGGTCTAAAAATCCTGGCGGGGGAGGGGGGAAGGAAAAAACATGAAATATTAGAAATCCTTAATTATGTTTCCTGAATTTATTCACCTTGAAGTCTGACTGCCAAAAATATCCCTGCCTGTAACATTAATAGTCTTTTGTATTTAACTAAAATATCAGGAATGTAAAGGAAATATAAACCACTTCGGTTGTCTAACCAACATTACTCATTTGATTTCTGCTCACTGCTGATAGTAGCACATTTATATTTCATGGTTTCTGAATTCACAGTACAAAAATATCCAGATGTGGTCAACTGCTTTCAGGACTAGATGATAAACAGCATTATTTCTTGCAGTTAGATAGCAATCCTGAAGAATAGTCCATTCAGCAGCTAATCAAAAGATTTATATTAAGTAGGAAAGTCATATTAATCTTGCCTAGGTATCCCTAGTGTCAGAAACTTATCTGTAGGGAAAGTAGAAAGCATTATATAAAGAAAGCGGCTTACACTATGACCTGGAAGCAGCGTGGCATCAGAATAAGGAGAGAGACTCAATATATAATTTAGAACTAATTTCTGAGAACAATATTTAATGAAAACTTAATATCACAGCTTACAACCCCACTTCAGTGCCAATCAAAAAGTAGGTAATCAATTTTGGAATGCTTCATGATCTAGAAAGAAGTCTTTGTTAGAGACTTATGGTTTTAAATTATTATAGGCTTCTTCCATTGACATTTCTAGAACATAATGCTTTAAAAATGCATTGGTGATATGAGTGTTCATACTACATACTAACACATGGTTCTTTGCAGCTGAGGATATATTTCTAATGTTGCTGCTCATGGTTGCCTTTGATCTGCCAGTTTTAGCATAATGATCTAATACACATGTGAGTGTTTTGAACAGCAAATAGTTCTACATAAAGTCTAGATATGGCATTTTTCTCATTTTTGTTTTAGTGTACATTTATATATATGAAAAGAGTGTTCTTCATCATTTCTTTGCAGTGCGATTTTAAGCCTGAAAAGAATATTTGGCCTTCAATCTTGGCAAGCATACCTGTAAAGTAGATGGTAAGGGTGCTGATGAGGTAAGAAACTTTCTTCTTGGTTAACGAAGGGTATCTAATGGTCTTCTTTATCATCTTGATATATTTGTATTCACCTCTCTAAAAAAAAAACTGTACTTGATTAGTTATTCAAACTGCTAAGAGTCAAGCTGAAACCAATAATAATAGAGTCTTAAATTCTGAGGAAAAGTTTACAGAATAAAACCCATCTTTTTTATACCATAATTCAAAAGTCAATTTTTAAATCATGTTTCTTGGATTATGTCTTCTTTTTCCTTGGCTATTAAGACCATCTAAGATAGCTTTCTCGTTTAAGAGGTGGAGATTGATCTTTCTTTAGAGAACTCTCTGTGGATTATTCTATACAATTAATCAATTAAGTCAATGTTGCTTTATTGTTTGCTGCTACATGTGTATTAAGTCTTATCTCCAAGCCCAACTGCATGATCCTTGAAAGCAGGACATAAACCAGTTTCTCAGATATTAAAGGAAGTTGAAGAGTGTTACACAGAAAAAGCATAGAAATATTAATGATGAGAAATACTGGGTATTTTATGAGTTAAGCAAGCTTCTTTAGTGAAGAGCTTCTCTGAATGTCTATCGCAGCAGTTAGTAGCTGTGGCTCCTGAACCAGACTGCCTTGGTTCCCATCTTAACTCCATGTGTGATCTTGAACCTTGGATACATGGCTTAACTTTTATGTGCTTTAGTTTCTAGAACTGTAAACTGGGTTTACACAGTTTGTATGAAGCATTAGTTATATTATATATATAGTTAGTTATACCTCACACAGTTTGTATGAAGCATTAAGAAATTAATGCACGTACTATTATCATTAATGTACAATTGTGAATTTCCACAAGAGGAATTTACTGTGCAGTTTCCATAAAAATATCTGACCATGGAATTGTTGTTTTTTCCTGACATATCACGCAACTAGTGTTCCAGAAAATACACTCAAAGAAATATCTTTAGACAGTGTGCTACGATTACTGATACTTAACACATTTGTATCATGAACATTAGATAGCCATATGCCATTCATATAGATTTTAAAATATATATATTTTTACTTTTGTGCATGCTTCCCCCCTTCCCTTCTGGATGTATACCCCAGAACCATTTGAAGTAAGTTCCAGACTTTGGGATTTTTCAACCTAAAGTACTTTACCATGTATTTCCTAGGAATAATGACAATCTGTTATAGAACTATATTATTATAATGCTTAAGAAAATAACAATGATTATATAATATCATCCACCCAATATTTAAAATTTATCCAGATATTACCAGATGCCTTTAATAGACACTTTAAAAAAACAGGACCCAATTGAAGTGCACACATTTGATTTTGTTATATATATTTAACTTTCCTTTAATATAGAATAATCCTCTCATATTATTTTTCTGACTAACTTTTTAAAGAGCTTTGATCAACTGTCTTGTAGAATGTCCTTTCATCTGATTGTCTTTTGCATTGACTAAATTGTTTTCTATCCTTTATCTTTCTTGGAAATGGGAAGTTAGGTCTAGAGCTTGATAAGATACATGTTAAACAATTTGACAAGAGTGCTTGGTAGGTGATCATGTCTATTTCAAAGCACATCCCATTTGAGACATATCATATCAGATTTTTCCTTTATTAATAATGATGGTTTTGATCACTCAGTTAAGGTGGTGACTCTCAGATGTCTCAATTGTAAAAGTATATCTTTTCCTTTATAATTTTTAAATAATCCATTGTGTAATGCATTGGAATTTGTTAATCTCTTTTTCCTTAACAACATTTTACTAATGTTTTTTGTATCCATTGACAACCCTTGTTTCAATCAAATAGTACATTGGGATTAGAAAATGGTGATTTTTCTAATTTTCTTATTCTGTGTACATTTACTAGCAAGCATTCTTCTGTTAAGGTGTTATCACTGTTTTGAGTGGCATGTGACCTAAGATGAAGTGACGGAACGGCATGGAAGAGCAGACACATGCTTGACAGATTTAGGCAGCTTTATGACAGTTGTAAAAGAAAATACCAGAGCTTTTCAGAGAAGGCAGGGCCAAACATAAGAGGAGGGACACACACACACACGCACACACAAACACAGAGGGAGGGAGAGAGATAGAGGGAGAGATACAGGTTTACTATATGACTATCCCCTGGGAAAGGCCCCTGGGAAGGGACCAGTAAACCAGGACAGCCTGTTTCATATCTGTGCCAAAACTCCCTTGTTTCTTTGATTCTTTTTTATTCTATCATTTGGTTAACTGCTCTCCTTATTTTCAAGTTCTTTATCTCTTTTTCTGAAGATGTAACACTTATAATTAGCATACCTCTATCTTCCCCTTGCAAATTTTTGGAAGTGTTGGCAGACAGCAGAGAAGTCCGAGTTTGGAAAAATACAGGAATCAAAAGCTCTAAGATAACCATGGATAGGGTATTAGGCTCTGTGTATCAAGGCTTGGGTGGGAAATACACGGTACACTCCAACAGGGTCATAAGGGGAGTTTAATAAAGGTATGCGCAAAATTAAAATAACTCATAAAGGGTATTGCAGTGCCCTCAACTATGACAAGTTAACAGCTGTAAGCTCTAGCATCAAGAGAGAGTAGTTATGTAGAGAGGGCCACCTGAAGGAGCAATTGACTTAGATGGAGGAACACAGCCAACACACAATCCCTGTGGGGAGGAAGCTGGTGAGTAAATACCCCACCTTCGGTCTTCCCCACCCTCTGATCTCCTGAAAAATAAATTCTATAGGTATAGAAATTTTATTTGTCTCATCTATTTCTATGCCTAGAAGAAATAGTGCCAGGTATGCAGGATGTGCTCAATAAGTGTTTCTTTTGTATATAAACAAATGAATGAAAGAAAGAATGGATGTGTGAGAGACTCAGAGGACTCATTTTGAGTTTCTCAATTGGTCTTTTGAAAATCTAAAAGCAAATTACATTTTCTTTGCCTTAGTAATGCGTATCAATGCCATGAGATCTCATTATTTTATTTTTAGAAAAAATTATCAATGAGAAAATTGCACCAGAGGACCCACATTGGGACTTTTGAGTTGAACACATTACTTAGCAAATGTTAACATGGGAACTTGAGGATATTTAGTGAACCTGCTGAAGTCAACACATTAATGCAACTGAAACCAATAGAGAAGCAGCTCTCTATTAACCTTGGCATTTTGGGGTCTAAAAGAAGCTTTTACCCACTATTGGGCTTTGTAACCTATAAAATAAATCAAAACATAACAACAATTAACCTTGAAAACCTTTTGATTACCTCCCAGGAGGGTAATATTCTTGAAGGTTGTATATAGTGTGATGGGAAAGTCTCTATCTTGAATTAAGCAAAATTCTATCAAATTCTGGCTCTGCTATTCGTTATCAATATAACATAGAAAGATTACTTGAAAAATTTTTTTAAATCTCACTTTTTTCATTTGTTAAACCAGAATAATCTCACCTATGTTGTGTCAAGAATTGAGAAAATGTATTGCAAATATTTTACATATGATATCTGCTTTACAAATGTTAGTTCCTTGTTTTCCTTGGGGAAAGATAAAAGAATACATCGATATAAATTAAAATAGAAAATTAATATAAATTACTATAATATTAATTTTATATTATCTTTTATTTCTCTTCATTTTTGTAAACTTTTGGATATTCTTGATGTTATATAGTCAATCAACTTAGAATCAATTTCAATGAACTATATCAAAGAAGGCAGAAGAAAAACTACATGGTTTTACATAACTATATCCCACCTTGTCATTTATTTTCAAATTTGAGATCTAGAAATAGTCTTCATCATGAGATAGCAATAGTCACAAAACCCAATTTAAAAATAGAAATAAAGACAAATTATCAGAGTTCACAAAAATCTTCCATTCCTGTGTGTAAATGGCACCATTGAGCAAAAGTCTTAGATTTCTCTTATGGAAAGTTTAAATATTTCCATGTTGTTATATTTTATTTTTCCTGCTGGAAGGGGAAATACAACTGATTTTTTGATAGGCAATTGAAATAACTAGTTTATTGCCTCTCTTTCCACAGATATTTTATGCATATGTGGGCAATTATATAATCTCTACTGCTTTTAAATTTTTAACAGATGCTATATTTTAGACTAGATTGAAATTATAGGAAAAGTTGTAAAGGTATTACAGAGCCCCTATATACTTCATCAACCAGTTTTCTCTTTTGTTAACATCTCATATTTTTGGGGTACATTTGTCATAGCTAGGGAATCAACATTGGTATATTATAATTAGTTAAATTTCACAGTTTATTAGGTTTTGCTATTTTTAACCCAGAGTTCCTTCTCGGTTCTAGAATCCCATCCAGGACACCATCTGAAATTTAGTTATCATGTCTCCTTAGCCTCTTCTGATCCACGACAATTTCTCAGACTTTCCTTGTTTTTTTTTTTTTTTTTTTTGACATTTTTGAGGAGGGCTGGTCAAGTATTTTGTAAAAGGCTCCTCAATTGGAATTTGACTGAAGTTTTTCTCACGGTTAGACAAGGGTTTTGAGAGAATTACTTCAGAGGTGAAGTGCCCTTCTCAGCATGGTAGCAAGGGTACCTATTTCAATATGACTTACCACTGATGATATTAACTTTTATCACCTGGATGAGGTAGTGTGTGTTGTCTCTCCAGTGTAAAGTTACTTCTCCTCTCTTCTGAACTATAATCTTGGAAAGAAAGTCGCTTATCAAAGCCTATACTCAGTGAGTGGAGAGCTGTGTTCCATCTCCTTGTGCCCCTTTAATTTTTTTTTTTTAATCTTTATTTTAACTTCAGGCTACACATCCAGGTTTGTTACATAGGTAAAGTTGTGTCATGGAGGTTACTTGTACAGATTATTACATCTCCTAGGTATTAAGCCTAGTACCCATTAGTTATTTTTCCTGATCCTCTCTTTGGATCAGGAAGTTTCCTGATCCAAACTTCCACCCTCTGATAGGTCCCAGTCTGTGTTGTTCCTTTTTATGTGTCCATGTGTCCCCATCATTTAGTTCCTGCTTGTAAGTGAGAACATGCAATATTTTGTTTTCTGTTCCTGCATTAGTTTGCTAAGGATAATGAACTCCAGCTCTGTCTGTGTTTCTGAAAAGGACATGATCTCATTCTATTTATGGCTGCATAGTAGTCAATGGTGTATATGTACATTTTCTTTATCCAGTCTATTATTGATGGGCATTTAGGTTGATTCCATGTCTTTGCTATTGTGAATAGTGCTGCAATAAACATACTTATGCATGTGTCTTTATAATAGAATCATTTATATTTCCTTGAGTATATACCCAGTCATGGGATTGCTCAGTCAAATGGTATTTCTGTCTTTAGGGCTTTGAGGAATCAACACACTGTCTTCTACAATAGTTGAACTAATTTACACTCCCACCAACAGTGTATGAGTGTTTCCTGTTTTTATTTTATTTTATTTTATTTTATTTTATTTTATTTTATTTTACTTTAAGTTCTAGAGTACATGTGTACAACATGCAGGTTTGTTACCTATGTATACATGTGCCATGTTGGTGCACTGCACCCATTAACTCGTCATTTACATTAGGTGCATCTCCTAATGCTATCCCTACCCCTCCCCACTGTTGTGTGATGTTCCCCTTCCTGCATCTAAGTGTTCTTATTGTTCAATTCCCACCCGTGAGTGAGAACATGCAGTGTTTGGTTTTTCGTCCTTGTGATAGTTTGCTGAGAATGATGGTTTCCAGCTGCATCCATGTCCCTACAAAGGACATGAACTCATCCTTTTTATGGCTGCATAGTATTCCATGGTGTATATGTGCCACATTTTCTTAATCCAGTCTATCACTGATGGACATGTGGATGGGTTCTAAATCTTTGCTATTGTGAATAGTGCCACAATAAACATGTGTACATGTGTCTTTATAGCAGTGTGATTTATAATCCTTTGGGTATATACGCAGTAATGGGATGGCTGGGTCAAATGATATTTCCAGTTTTACATCTTTGAGGAATCACCACACTGTCTTCCACAATGGTTGAACTAGTTTACAGTCCCACCAACAGTGTAAAAGTTGTTCTTATGTCTTCACATCCTCTCCAGTACCTATTGTTTCTTGACTCTTTAATGATTATACTTCTAACTGGTGTGAGATGGTATCTCATTGTGGTTTGGATTTGCATTTCGCTGATGGCCAGTGATGATGAGAATTTTTTCAAATGTCTGTTGGCTGCATAAATGTCTTGTTTTCAGAAATGTCTGTTCATATCCTTTGCCCACTTTTTGATGGGGTTATTTTTTTCTTGTACATTTGTTTGAGTTCTTCATAGATTCTGGATATTAGTCCTCTGTCAGATGAGTAGATTGCAAAAATTTTCTCCAATTCTGTAGATTGCCTGTTCACTCTGATAGTAGTTTCTTTTGCTGTGCAGAAGCTCTGTAGTTTAATTAGATCCCATTTGTCAATGTTGGCTTTTGTTGCCATTGCTTTTGGTGTTTTAGACATGAAGTCCTTGCCCATGCCTATTTCCTGAATGGTATTGCCTAGGTTTTCTTCTAGGGTTTTTATGGTTTTAGGATTAACATTTAAGTCTTTAATTCATCTTGAATTAATTTTTGTATAAGGAAGGGATCCAGTTTCAGCGTTCTACATATGGCTAGCCAGTTTTCCCAGCACCATTTATTAAATAGGGAATCATTTCTCCATTTCTTGTTTTTCTCAGGTTTGTCAAAGATCAGATGGTTGTAGATGTATGGTATTATTTCTGAGGACTCTGTTCTGTTCCATTGGTCTATATCTCTGTTTTGGTACCAGTACCATGCTGTTTTCGTTACTGTAGCCTTTTAGCATAGTTTGAAGTCAGAGAGCATGATGCCTCCAGCTGTGTTCTTTTGGCTTAGGATTGTCTTGGCAATGCAGGCTCTTTTTTGGTTCCACATGAACTTAAAAGTAGTTTTTTCCAGTTCTGTGAAAAAAGTCATTAGTGGTTTGATGGGGATGGCATTGAATCTATAAATTACCTTGGGCAGTATGGCCTTTTTCGTGATATTGATTCTTCCTATCCATGAGCATGGAATGTTCTTCCATTTGTTTGTGTCCTCTTTTATTTCACTGAGCAGTGGTTTTAGTTCTCCTTGAAGAGGTCCTTCACATCCCTTGTAAGCTGGATTCCTAGGTATTTTATTCTCTTTGAAGCAATTGTGAATGGGAGTTCACTCATGATTTGGCTCTGTGTTTGTCTGTTATTGGTATATAGGAATGCTTGTGATATTTACACATTGATTTTGTATCCTGAGACTTTGCTGAAGTTGCTTATTAGCTTAAGGAGATTTTGGGCTGAGACTATGGGGTTTTCTAAATACACAGTCATATCACCTGAAAACAGGGACAATTTGACTTCCTCATTTCCTAAGTGAATGTGCTTTATTTCTTTCCCTTGCCTGATTGCCCTAGCCAGAACTTCCAACACTATGTTGAATAGGAGTGGTCAGAGAGGGCATCCCTGTCTTGTCCCAGTTTTCAAAGGGAATGCTTCCAGTTTTTGCCCATTCAGTATGATATTGGCTGTGGGTTTGTCATAAATAGCTCTTATTATTTTGAGATAAGTCCCATCAATACCTGGTTTATTGAGAGTTTTTAGCATGAAGGGCTCTTGAATTTTGTCAAAGACCTTTTCTGCATCTATTGAGATAATCATGTGGTTTTTGTCATTGGTTCTGTTTATAAGCTGGATCACGTTTCTTGATTAGCATATGTTGAACCAGCCTTGCATGCCAGGAATGAAGCCAACTTGATCATGGTGAATAAGGTTTTTGATGTGCTGCTGGATTGTGTTTGCCAGTATTTTATTGAGGATTTTTGCATCGATGTTCATCAGGGATATTGGTCTATAATTCTCTTTTTTTTGTTGTGTCCTTGCCAGACTTTGGTATCAGGATGACGTTGGCCTCATGAAATGAATTAGGGAGGATTCCTTCTTTTTCTATTGATTGGAATAGTTTCAGAAGGAATGGTACCAGCTCCTCTTTGTACCTCGAGTAGAATTCAGCTGTGAATCCGTCTGGCCCTGGACTTTTTTTTTTTTGGTTGATAGGCTCTTCATTATTGCCTCAATTTTAGAGCCTGTTGTTGGTCTGTTCAGGGCTTCAACTTCTTCCTGCTTTAGTCTTGGGAGGGTGTATGTGTCCAGAAATTTATCCATTTCTTCTAGATTTTCTAGTTTATTTGCATAGAGGTGTTTATAGTATTGTCTGATAGTCGTTTGTATTTCTGTGAGATCGGTGGTGATATCCGCTTTATCATTTTTTATTGTGTCTATTTGATTCTTCTCTCTTTTCTTCTTTATTAGTCTTGCTAGCAGTCTATCAATTTTGTTGATCTTTTCAAAAAATCAGCTCCTGGATTCACTGATTTTTTGGAAGGTTTTTTTGTGTCTCTATCTCCTTCAGTTCTGCTTTTATCTTAGTTATTTCTTGCCTTCTGCTAGCTTTTGAATGTGTTTGCTCTTGCTTCTCTAGTTCTTTTAATTGTGATGTTAGAGTGTCAATTATAGATCTTTCCTGCTTTCTCTTGTGGGCATTTAGTGCTAAAAATTTCCCTCCACACACTGCTTTAAATGTGTCCCAGAGATTCTGGTATGTTGTGTCTTTGTTCTCATTGGTTTCAAAGAATATCTTTATTTCTGCCATCATTTCATTATGTACCCAGTAGTCATACAGGAGCAGGTTGTTCAGTTTCCATGTAGTTGAGCAGTTTTGATTGAGTTTCTTAATCCTGAGTTCTAGTTTGATTGAACTATTGCCTGAGAGACAGTTTGTTATAATTTCTGTTCTTTTACATTTGCTGAGGAGTGCTTTACTTCCAGCTATGTGGTCAATTTTGGTATAAGTGCGATGTGGTGCTGAGAAGAATGTATATTCTGTTGATTTTGAATGGAGAGTTCTGTAGATATCTTTAGGTCCACTTGGTGTAGAGCTGAGTTCAATTCCTGGATATCCTTGTTAACTTTCTGTCTCGTTGATCTGTCTAATGTTGACAGTGGGGTGTAAGTCTCCCATTATTATTGTGTGGGAGTCTAAGTCTCTTTGTAGGTCTCTAAGAACTTGCTTTATGAATGTGGGTGCTCCT
Source organism: Papio anubis (assembly GCF_008728515.1). Lineage (NCBI taxonomy): Eukaryota > Metazoa > Chordata > Mammalia > Primates > Cercopithecidae > Papio > Papio anubis. Next base: position 37,911,814 of record NC_044987.1, on the reverse strand, counting down.
GTATTGGGTGCAAATATATTTAGGATAGTTAGTTCTTCTTGTTGAATTGATCCCTTTACCATTATGTAATGGCCTTCTTTGTCTCTTTTGATCTTCATGGGTTTAAAGTCTATTCTATCAGAGACTAGGATCCCTACCCCTGCTTTTTTTTGTTTTCCATTTGCTTGGTAGATCTTCCTCCATCCCTTTATTTTGTGCCTATGTGTGTCTCTGCACATGAGATCAGTCTCCTGAATACAGCACACTGATGGATCTTGACCCTTTATCCAATTTGCCAGTTGGTGTCTTTTAATTGGAGCATTAGGCCATTTACATTTAAGGTTAATATTGTTAGGTGTGATTTTGAACCTGTCCTTTGATGTTAGCTGGTTATTTTGCTCATTAGTTGATGTAGTTTCTTCTTAGCATTGATGGTCTTTACAATTTGGCATGTTTTTGCAGTGGCTGGTAGTGGTTGTTCCTTTCCATGATTAGTGCTTCCTTCAGGAGCTCTTGTAAGGCAGGCCTGGTGGTGACAAATTCTCTCAGCATTTGTTTGTCTGTAAAGGATTTTATTTCTTCTTCACTTATGAAGTTTCGTTCGACTGGATATGAAATTCTGGGTTGAAAATTCTTTTCTTTAAGAATGTTGCATATGACCCCCACTCTCTTCTGGCGTATAGAGTTTCTGCTGAGAGATCTGCTGTTAGACTGATGGGCTTCCCTTTGTGGGTAACCCGACCTTTCTCTCTGGCTTCCCTTAAGATTTTTTCCTTCATTTCAACTATGGTGAATCTGACAATTATGTGTTGTGGAGCTGCTCTTCTCGAGGAGTATATTTGTGGTGTTCTTTGTATTTCCTAAATTTGAATGTTGGCCTGCCTCACTAGGTTGGGGAAGTTCTCATGAATAATATCCTGAAGAGTGTTTTCCAACTTGGTTCCATTCTCCCCATCACTTCCAGGTACACCAATCAGATGTAGATTAGGTCTTTTCTCATAGTCCCATATTTCTTGAAGGCATTGTTCATTTCTTTTTACTCTTTTTTCTCTAAACTTCTCTTCTCATTTCACTTCATTCATTTGATCTTCAGTCACTGATACCCTTTCTTCCACTTGATCAAATCGGCTACAGAAGCTTGTGCATGCATCTCGTAGTTCTCATGCTATGGTTTTCAGCTCCATCAGGTCATTTAAGGATTCTCTATACTGTTTATTCTAGTTAGGCATTGGTCTAATCATTTTTCAAGGTTTTTAGCTTCTTTTTGATGGGTTCGAACATCCTCCTTTAGCTCAGAGAAGTTTGTTATTACGGATCATCTGAAGCCACCTTCTCTCAGCTCATCAAAGTCATTTTCTGTCCAGCTTTGTTCCACTGCTGTCAAGGACCTGTGTTCCTTTGGAGGGGCAGAGGTGCTCTGATTTTTAGAATTTTCAGCTTTTCTTCTCTGTTTTTTCCCCATCTTTTTTTTTATTTTTAAATTTTTTTTAATTATTATTATACTTTAAGTTCTAGGGTGCATGTGCATAATGTGCAGGTTTGTTACATATGTATACTTGTGCCATGTTGCTGTGCTGCACCCATCAACTCGTCAGCACCCATCAACTCGTCATTTACATCAGATATAACTCCCAATGCAATCCCTCCCCCCTCCCCCCTCCCCATGATAGGCCCCGGTGTGTGATGTTCCCCTTCCCGAGTCCAAGTGATCTCATTGTTCAGTTCCCACCTATGAGTGAGAACATGCATTGTTTGGTTTTCTGTGCTTGCCATAGTTTGATGAGAATGATGGTTTCCAGCTGCATCCATGTCCCTACAAAGGACACGAACTCATCCTTTTTTATGGCTGCATAGTATTCCATGGTGTATATGTGCCACATTTTCTTAATCCAGTCTGTCACTGATAGACATTTGGGTTGATTCCAAGTCTTTGCTATTGTGAATAGTGCCGCAATAAACATACGTGTGCATGTGTCTTTATAGCAGCATGATTTATAATCCGTTGGGTATATACCCAGTAATGGAATGGCTGGGTCATATGGTACTTCTAGTTCTAGATCCTTGAGGAATCGCCATACTGTTTTCCATAATGGTTGAACTAGTTTACAATCCCACCAACAGTGTAAAAGTGTTCCTATTTCTCCACATCCTCTCCAGCACCTGTTGTTTCCTGACTTTTTAATGATTGCCATTCTAACTGGTGTGTGATGGTATCTCATTGTGGTTTTGATTGGATTTCTCTGATGGCCAGTGATGATGAGCATTTTTTCATGTATCTGTTGGCTGTATGAATGTCTTCTTTTGAGAAATGTCTGTTCATATCCTTTGCCCACTTTTTGATGGGTTTTTTTGTTTTTTTTCTTGTAAATTTGTTTGAGTTCTTTGTAGGTTCTGGATATTAGCCCTTTGTCAGATGAGTAGATTGCAAAAATTTTCTGCCATTCTGTAGGTTGCCTGTTCACTCTGATGGTAGTTTCTTTTGCTGTGCAGAAGCTCTTTAGTTTAGTTAGATCCCATTTGTCAATTTTGGCTTTTGTTGCCATTGCTTTTGGTGTTTTAGACATGAAGTCCTTGCCCATGCCTATGTCCTGAATGGTATTGCCTAAGTTTTCTTCTAGGGTTTTTATGGTATTAGGTCTAACATTTAAGTCTCTAATCCATCTTGAATTAATTTTTGTATAAGGAGTAAGGAAAGGATCCAGTTTCAGCTTTCTACTTATGGCTAGCCAATTTTCCCAGCACTATTTATTAAATAGGGAATCCTTTCCTCATTTCCCATTTTTCTCAGGTTTGTCAAAGATCAGATGGCTGTAGATGTGTGGTATTATTTCTGAGGACTCTGTTCTGTTCCATTGGTCTATATCTCTGTTTTGGTACCAGTACCATGCTGTTTTGGTTACTGTAGCCTTTAGTATAGTTTGAAGTCAGGTAACATGATGCCTCCAGCTTTGTTCTTTTGACTTAGATTGTCTTGGCAATGCGGGCTCTTTTTTGGTTCCATATGAACTTTAAAGCAGTTTTTTCCACTTCTGTGAAGAAACTCATTGGTAGCTTGATGCGGATGGCAATGAATCTATAAATTACCTTGGGCAGTATGGCCATTTTCACGATATTGATTCTTCCTATCCATGAGCATGGTATGTTCTTCCATTTGTTTGTGTCCTCTTTTATTTCACTGAGCAGTGGTTTGTAGTTCTCCTTGAAGAGGTCCTTTACATCCCTTGTAAGTTGGATTCCTAGGTATTTTATTCTCTTTGAAGCAATTGTGAATGGAAGTTCATTCATGATTTGGCTCTCTGTTTGTCTGTTATTGGTGTCTAAGAATGCTTGTGATATTTGCACATTCATTTTGTATCCTGAGACTTTGCTGAAGTTTCTTACCAGCTTAAGGAGATTTTGGGCTGAGACAATGGGGTTTTCTAAATATACAATCATGTCATCTGCAAACAAGGACAATTTGACTTCTTCTTTTCCTAACTGAATACGCTTTATTTCTTTCTCTTGCCTGATTGCCCTAGCCAGAACTTCGAACACTATGTCGAATAGGAGTGGTGAGAAAGGGCATCCCTGTCTTGTGCCAGTTTTCAAAGGTAATTTTTCCAGTTTTTGTCCATTCAGTATGATATTGGCTGTGGGTTTGTCATAAATAGCTCTTATTATTTTGAGATACGTTCCATCAATACCGAATTTATTGAGTGTTTTTAGCATGAAGGGCTGCTGAATTTTGTCAAAGGGCTTTTCTGCATCTATTGAGATAATCATGTGGTTTTTGTCTTTCGTTCTGTTTATATACTGGATTACATTTATTGATTTGCGTATGTTGAACCAGCCTTGCATCCCCGGGATGAAGCCCGCTTGATCATGGTGGATAAGCTTTTTGATGTGCTGCTGGATCCGGTTTGCCAGTATTTTATTGAGGATTTTTGCATCGATGTTCATCGGGGATATTGGTCTAAAATTCTCTTTTTTTGTTGTGTCTCTGCCAGGCTTTGGTATCAGGATGATGTTGGCCTCATAAAATGAGTTAGGGAGGATTCCCTCTTTTTCTATTGATTGGAATAGTTTCAGAAGGAATGGTACCAGCTCCTCCTTGTACCTCTGGTAGAATTAAACTGTGAATCCGTCTGGTACTGGACTTTATTGGTTGGTAGGCTATTAATTATTGCCTCAATTTCAGAGCCTGCTATTTGTCTGTTCAGGGATTCAGCTTCTTCCTGGTTTAGTCTTGGGAGAGTGTATGTGTCCAGGAATTTATCCATTTCTTCTAGATTTTCTAGTTTGTTTGCATAGAGGTGTTTATAGTATTCTCTGATGGTAGTTTGTATTTCTGTGGGGTCGGTGGTGATATCCCCTTTATCATTTATTATTGTGTCTATTTGATTCTTCTCTCTTTTCTTCTTTATTAGTCTTGCTAGCAGTCTATCAATTTTGTCGATCTTTTCAAAAAACCGACTCCTGGATTCATTGATTTTTTGGAGGGTTTTTTGTGTCTCTATCTCCTTCAGTTCTGCTCTGATCTTAGTTATTTCTTGCCTTTTGCTAGCTTTTGAATGTGTTTGCTCTTGTTTCTCTAGTTCTTTTAATTGTGATGTTAGAGTGTCAATTTTAGATCTTTCCTGCTTTCTCTTGTGGGCATTTAGTGCTATAAATTTCCCTCCACACACTGCTTTAAATGTGTCCCAGAGATTCTGGTATGTTGTATCTTTGTTCTCATTGGTTTCCAAGAACATCTTTACTGCCTTCATTTCGTTATGTACCAAGTAGTCATTCAGGAGCAGGTTATTCATTTTCCATGTAGTTGAGTGGTTTTGATTGAGTTTCTTAGTCCTGAGTTCTAGTTTGATTGCACGGTGGTCTGAAAGACAGTTTGTTATAATTTCTGTTCTTGTACATTTGTTGAGGAGTGCTTTACTTCCAATTATGTGGTCAATTTTGGAATAAGTGTGATGTGATGCTGAGAAGAATGTATATTCTGTTGATTTGGGGTGGAGAGTTCTGTAGATGTCTATTAGGTCTGCTTGCTGCAGAGATGAGTTCAATTCCTGGATATCCTTGTTAACTTTCTGTCTCGTTGATCTGTCTAATGTTGACAGTGGGGTGTTGAAGTCGCCCATTATTATTGTGTGGGAGTCTAAGTCTCTGTAAATCTCTAAGGATTTGCTTTATGAATGTGGGTGCTCCTGTATTGGGTGCATATATATTTAGGATAGTTAGCTCTTCCTGTTGAATTGATCCCTTTACCATTATATAATGGCCTTCTTTGTCTCTTTTGATCTTTGATGGTTTAAAGTCTGTTTTATCAGAGACTAGTTTTACAACCCCTGCTTTTTTTTGTTTTCCATTTGCTTGGTAGATCTTCCTCCATCCCTTTATTTTGAGCCTATGTGTGTCTCTGCATGTGAGATGGGTCTCCTGAACACAGCAGACTGATGGGTCTTGACTCTTTATCCAGTTTGCCAGTCTGTGTCTTTTAATTGGAGCATTTAGCCCGTTTACATTTAAGGTTAATATTGTTATGTGTGAACTTGATCCTGCCATTATGATATTAACTGGTTATTTTGCTCGTTAGTTGATGCAGTTTCTTCCTACCTCAATGGCCTTTACATTTTGGCATGTTTTTGCATTGGCTGGTACTGGTTGTTCCTTTCCATGTTTAGTGCTTCCTTCAGGGTCTCTTGTAAGGCAGGCCTGGTGGTGACAAAATCTCTAAGCATTTGCTTATCTGTAAAGGATTTTATTTCTCCTTCACTTATGAAACTGAGTTTGGCTAGATATGAAAATTCTTTTCTTTAAGAATGTTGAATATTGGCCCCCACTCTCTTTTGGCTTGGAGAGTTTCTGCCGAGAGATCTGCTGTTAGTCTGATAGGCTTCCCTTTGTGGGTAACCCGACTTTTCTCTCTGGCTGCCCTTAAGATTTTTTCCTTCATTTCAACTTTGGTGAATCTGGCAATTATGTGTCTTGGAGTTGCTCTTCTCGAGGAGTATCTTTGTAGCATTCTCTGTATTTCCTGAATTTGAATGTTGGCCTGCCCTACTAGGTTGGGGAAGTTCTCCTGGATGATATCCTGAAGAGTATTTTCCAACTTGGTTCCATTTTCCCCCTCGCTTTTAGGCACCCCAATCAGACGTAGATTTGGTCTTTTTACATAATCCCATACTTCTTGCAGGCTTTGTTCATTTCTTTTTCTTCTTTTGTCTTTAGATTTCTCTTCTCACTTCATTTCATTCATTTGATCCTTAATCGCTGATACTTTCTTCCAGTTGATCGAGTCAGTTATTGAAGCTTGTGCATTTGTCACGTATTTCTCGTGTCATGGTTTTCATCTCTGTCACTTCGTTTATGGCCTTCTCTACATTAATTATTCTAGTTATCAATTCTTCCACTCTTTTTTCAAGATTTTTAGTTTCTTTGCAGTGGGTACATAATTCCTCCTTTAGCTCTGAGAAGTTTGATGGACTGAATGCTTCTTCTCTCATCTCGTCAATGTCATTCTCCATCCAGCTTTGATCCGTTGCTGGCGATGAGCTGCGTTACTTTGCAGGGGCAGACATGCTCTTGTTTTTTGAATTTCCAGCTCTTCTGCCCTGCTTTTTCCCCATCTTTGTTGTTTTATCTGCCTCTGGTCTTTGATGATGGTGACATACTGATGGGGTTTTAGTTTGGGTATCCTTTCTGTTTGTTAGTTTTCCTTCTAACAGTCAGGACTCTCGGCTGTAGGTCTGTTGGAGATTGCTTGAGGTCTACTCCAGACCCTGTTTGCCTGGGTATCAGCAGCAGAGGCTGCAGAAGATAGAATATTGCTGAACAGCGAGTGTACCTGTCTGATTCTTGCTTTGGAAGCTTCCTCTCAGGGGTGTACTCCACTGTGTAAGGTGTGGGTTGTCGGTCTGCCCCTAGTGGGGGATGTCTCCCAGTTATGCTACTCAGGGGTCAGGGACCCACTTGAGCAGACAGTCTGTCCGTTCTCAGATCTCAATCTCTGTGTTGGGAGATCCACTGCTCTCTTAAAGCTGTCAGACAGAGTTGTTTGTGTCTGCAGAGGTTTCTGCTGTTTTTTTTTTTGTTGTTGTTGTTGTTTAGCTGTGCCCTGTCCCCAGAGGTGGAGTCTACAGAGACACGCAGGTTTCCTTGAGCTGCTGTGAGCTCCACCCAGTTGGAGCTTCCCAGCGGCTTTGTTTACCTACTTAAGCCTCAGCAATGGCGGGCGCCCCTCCCACAGCCTCGCTGCTGCCTTGTGGTTAGACCACAGACTGCTGTGCTAGCAATGAGAGAGGCTTCGTGGGTGTGGGACCCTCCCGGCCAGGTGTGGGATATAATCTCCTGGTGTGCCCATTTACTAAGACCCTTGGTAAAGTGCAGTATTGGGGTGGGAGTTACCCGATTTTCCAGGTGTGTGTCTCAGTTCCCCTGGCTAGGAAAAGGGATTCCCTTCCCCCTTGCACTTCCCAGGTGAGGTGATGCCTCGCCCTGCTTCAGCTCTCGCTGGTAGGGCTGCAGCAGCTGACCAGCACCAATTGTCCGGCACTCCCTAGTGAGATGAACCCAGTACCTCAGTTGAAAATGTCTTCTGTGTCGCTGCCGCTGGGAGCTGGAGACTGGAGCTGTTCGTATTCGGCCATCTTTATCTTTGTGGTTTTATCTACCTTTGGTCTTTAGGATGGTGACATACAGATGGGGTTATGGTGTGGATGTCGTTTCTCTTTGTTAGTTTTCCTTCTAACAGTCAGAACTCTCAGCTGCAGGTCTGTTGGAGTTTGCTGGACGTCCACTCCAGACCCTGTTTGCCTGGGTGTCATCAGCAGAGCCTGAAGAATGCAAATATTGCATAAAAGCAGATGTTGCTGCCTGATCCTGCCTCTGCAAGCCTTGTCTTAGAGGGGCACCCTGCTGCATGAGGTGTCAGTCTGCCCCTACTCGGAGGTGTCTTCTGGTTAGGCTACTTGGGGGTCAGGGACCCACTTGAATAGGCAGTCTGTCTCTTCTCAGATCTCAAACTCCATGCTGGGTGAACCACTACTCTCTTCAAAGCTGTCAGACGGGGATGTCTAAGTCTGCAGAACTTTCTGCTGCCTTTTGTTCAGCTGTGACCTGCCCCTAGAGGTGGAGTCTACAAAGGCAGGCAGGCCTCCTTGAGCTGCGGTGGGCTCCACTGAGTTCAAGCTTCCTGGCCACTTTTTTTTACCTACTCAAGCCTCAGCAATTGTGGACGCCCCTCCCCCAGCCTCACTGCCCACTTGCAGTTTGATCTCAGACTGCAGTGCTAGCAGTGAGTGAGGCTCCATGGGCGTGGAACCATCCGACCCGGGCATAGGATATAGTCTCCTCATGTGCCATTTGATAAGGCCATTGGAAAAGTGCAGTATTAGGGTGGGGGTGTCCCAGTTTTCTGGGTGCCATCTGTCATGGCTTCCCTTTGCTAAGAAAGGGAATTCCTTGAACCCTTGTGCTTCCTGGTTGAGGTGATGCCTCACCCTGCTCCGCTGGCTGCACCCACTGTCTGACAAGCCCCAGTGAAATGAACCCGGTACCTCAGTTGGTAATGCAGAAATCACCTGTCTTCTGCTTCACTCACTCTGGGAGTTGCAGACTGGAGCTGTTCCTATTCGGCAGTCTTGGAACCTTCCTCCAAATAGTATCTTATTCAAAATAGGCAAAATTGAGCATATCCCAAATATAATGTCCATCAAGAAATACTATTCGGCCATCAGAAGGGATTAACTATTGATTCTTCTAAAATCGTGGACAAATCTCAAAAACATTAAACTGAGAAAAGGAAGCAAGAAACAAAAAATTACATAAGTATGATTAAATTTATTTGAAACCTTAGAAAAGAGAAGTCTAATTTATAGTGATAGAAAGCAGATCAGTAGTTGCCTAGACCTGGGGATGAGAAATAGGTATAGACTGAGAAAGGCCACAAGAGAACCTTTGGAAGTGATTAAAATATTCCATTATCGTGACTGTGGTGGTGGCTATATGAATATATACATTTGTCAAACATTATCAAATTCTACAAATAAAATGTATGCATTCTATTATATGCAAGTTATACCTCCATAAAGTTCATTTGTAAAAATTTTGTGATAATTTGCATCTAAGGTATATCAGGCTTTTGGGAGTCTGAAACCTACAGAATTTGGGTAACCTCCTTAACAAAAAATATGAAATTAAGTTAATGACATTTATTTAGAATAAGAACTAAAACCACCAAAAATTATAGATATCAAAAATTTGACAAATATTACAAACATTAGAAAATACAGAAAAATAAAATATGTTTTTATTGGTTAATTGCACTGTGCACCTCTAAGGTACCTTTTTCTGTATATTTTTTGGCTACGTACTCTGATCAACTCTTCATGGAATAATGATTTTCTGTAGAAAGAATGAAAAGATAATTCTGTCTTTTGCCTGGAAGATTAAAATTTGGTTTTATTATTGAGAGTTTATAAGAGTTTTGTTTAGAATCATGACTCATCATTGATAATGTCATATGACCTTTTATGAAGTTGTCAAATTTGGAGAATATCACACTATTTTCATATATGTGCTATTTCATATATTTATGCTATTTCATATATGAGCTATAGAAACACTCACTGTTTATAGTAATGCTAAATTATAAATTACTAAGTAATGCTAAGTAATAAATTACTGCATAGAAGTTTGTGCTTCTATGATTTCTGATAAATACTATTTTATGAAATTACCATTTAAAAATTAAAATGTATGGTACATCTATAGTTATATATTTCATTACCAAGCATATTACTGACAAAAGAGAGTCATTTTAGTAGGATCAATCAAATCCTCTACATAAAATTTTGCACCACCTGGTGTTTGAAAAATTCTCCTTAAGTTAGCATCTAGCTTTTACTTTTAAAATCTTATGTCTTCTCTGCTACGCACACATTCTTAGTACTAAGTACTGTACGAAGCCTTCATAACACCATGAGATCTCTGACATTGTACTCTCCTGCCATAAAGCAGAGTTGAGTTTGCACAAGGGCCAGTAGTAGACTGGAAGCCATTCTCACACTGACAACTAGCAATAATGTATCCATACCCAGAAGTGACTAAAAGCCACATAAATATCCCACCAAACCCAAAATAAATGTGTCTGTAACTCCGTTTCCTCTTAGATTTCAAAAATGCTCATAAGGATTCCAGAGCCACTGACAAAAGGGTAACAAAGGGGAAATTAACTAAAGAAGAAAGAGGTGGTAATTAGGTTGTAAGCCATTGCTCTTAGAAGATACATTTTTTTTTCAAATTGTTTATAAATATATGACCATATAATTACATTGTTAAGACTCATTCATTAGCTGCACAGTAAATCCACTACTATGCATCTAGTAAATTTCTTATTCTTTCATTCAACAAATATTTGTTTTATGGAAAGTCCTAACCAGCAAAAGTTTGTCCTGTAATTCTGATAGTTTTGAGAAACATACCTTGAAAAAAATATGTATAAACTTTATTTCTAGCAAAGAAAACTTGCAAATAATTCTTTCTGGACCTACTCATGAACTTAGAACCCTTAGTGAAATGTGGTGTGAAGCTGTGTAATTCTAAATTGATGATGTAGGTCAAAATGTTTCATACAGAGGACTGAGGAGGCCTGAAAAATGAATTTCTTAGCTGGCTTCAATCATGATAGTTACATTATATCTGCCAAACATCTGAACATTTCACATGCATCTTATGTCAGGTTCATAACAGCTTCACAGAAACATTGAAAAACAAAATACTTACTGTGTAGCAAAGGAAATATATTTTGTGAGATTTGAAGTCTAGGGACAATGTTCTTCAAACAACTTAAAGAAGGAAATGACCTGCTTTCTGAAAAGATTTTTCTAGCAAGCACTTCTCAAGAGGCTAGACAGCAATCTATATGTGTAATATATTGATGTATAACATATACACGTAGTCTTTTTTTCATTGTTTCTGGGGAAATTATGTTTGTCTCAGATTGTAAAGTGGGTGATAGAAAGTGGATAAGCTGATTGATCAGTCTGAGGAGACTAGAATGTGTGAATTGGAGCAATATTTGCAATAAGTCATGTTTTTTTTCTTTTTCTGCAACACCTTGGTATTACTCAGAGAGCCCCACTCTGCTTACTACAGCTTTGTAGCTTCAGCAGATATTTTACTTCCTTGAAGCTAAAGATTTATTTGAATTAAATTTTTTGTCTTCTTAAAAATTTAGAAAGCAAATTTTATTAAATATTCTATCTCAAAAATGTGGGTTAGCCTTGAAAACCACAAAGTGTTCACATCAAGTAATATCACAAAATGTAGATGCTTCATATCTCACTAATTTTAAAGATTAGAAAAATATAAAGCAAGAAAAATAGCAAGTATTTTCTCCTCTAAAAGAAATGTCTTCTTTGGTGTTTCTCTGTTTCCTTCCCCATCCACCCAAATGGTGAACTAGGGCCCCTAATTGTGGAATCTGTCTGCACCAGCACCATTTACTTGCTGCATCTGAAATATATATATATATATGTATAAATATATATCATGTATTATATATAATATATAAATATATGTAATATATATTACGTATATGTAATATATATTTTATATATATATATATACATAGAGAGAGAGAGAGAGAGAGAGTGTGTGTGTGTGTCTATGTGTGCGTATTTAAGCCTGACCAAGCCCTGCTCAAGCTCAAACCTACCCAAGGAGTGGAGAAGGACAAGTTATATCTCTTATTAGAAACACAAAAACCACAAATAAAGGGAGGTAGACAATAAGTTGCAGCCCTCTTCAGTTCCTGTTTTTAGAAAACCCGCCACCCTTACACATGTCTGGACACACCTGAATCCTGAAGGGAGCATAGCTGAGCTTCAAGGGAGGAACCACGCTACATTAAATTGAAAAGCTGAAGTAGTAAAATCTTCTGAACAAATAATTTTTATAAACAAGATTAATGAAAAAGAGGTTGTGTTTGTGTATTTAAAGTAAATGGAGTTTATATGTAAATAATCTAAAAGCCTTGCCTTTAAACACTGGAAGGAATAAAACATTTAATTTAGTAAAGTACCTATTAATATAATGTATACTTGTTCTCTTAAAGCCCCATTTGTCTAGTGTCTCTTCTAGAAAACTGATTGGTACCCCAGAGCCCACAAAGAGATAACAGTTCCTTCCAGTGAATGGTTAACTCATCTTAGCTCACTGATGAATCTGATGCTTTACAAAATAAAAATAGTAATATCCACAGAAGCTACTACTCCTTCTATGTATGTTACAAAACAATATTGTTGGATGATAGCCCTACTACTAATAATAAAAGAATTCAAAAATCAGTTGTAGAGAAGGTAAAATGGCCAACTACATGCAGCCAGGTGGAACAGCTCCCACCAAGAGACTGAGACAACTGATGTGCTTTTAACAGATCTTCACAGGGAAGATGCCAAGTGGACAGAGGGAAGACACAGAAGCTGGGCTGAAGGGGAAGAAATCTGGGAACTCTGTATGGCTACAGCACGCTGGGACTCACTTTTGAACCTTAACAGCTCCAGGGGAATGGGTGAATTGAACTGGCAAAGAACAATACATTCTCACCACGAGCCTCTGGAACTCCAGCAGGAGGAATCCCTCAACTACCACAGACACTCAAGTTGGCAGGGAGATGTGCTGAGAGTAGTGGTAGGGGCAGAACACCAGCTGATGAGCAGCCCAGAGGTTTAGTGCAGAAGCATCTGTAGCAGAACACAGCCAGGGACAGCCATCCCCCTAAGCTCGACTTGCTCCCATTGGACACTATAGTCCTAGAAAAAAATCTAACATGATCTCTGCAGGGCAGTCTTGCAGATTAGGTGGGGGTTGTCCAACCTGAGTACCCCTTGGTCTGCTGGCCTCTCTGGGCAACCCATTCTGCCATGCCTGCTTACAGGGTAGTCTGGGGTGCCTTGGGGTCTCACACCGTAGCTTCTGTGCTAGCAGACCATGCATGTCCAGTCGAGAGCTCCGGTAAGGTGGCCTCTATAGCCACAGAGCAGCCTACATACTTCCTTCCCATGTTGCAGGTTACCACAGCCCCACGGCATCTCTCCACATCACTTTGCTGGTGCATGTCTGCAAGGGTAGGTTTTGCTTTACTTGCCTGACCAGCACATGGGAATGCAGTCCACCTCCAACTGTACCTGCTAACCACCAAGGCAGACAAAGCTTTGGCAGGCACAGAGCTGGCAAGCCACACCCCACCAGCACCCCACCCTTCCACTGACACTTAATGGAGGACAGCAGATATTCCCACAAACTGAGCAATTATTCCTGCTCTTGGGGCACAGAGAAGGCACCCAGACATGCACAGACCAGCACCCCACCCACAAGCCAGCACCACCTCCAGTACAACCACCCATACATCTCCAGCAGGCACCCCCTGACCCCTATCTGCGTTGGTCTACCACTGTGGTGAACACCTACAGAGGGGCAGGCACCTCTGCATCTGTTAGCTCTCTGCTGCAGAACAAAACCTCTGAGAAATGTGGGATTATGTAAATAAATCAAATCTATGACTCATTGGTGTTCCTAAAAGAGATAGGGAGAATGGAAGCAACTTGGAAAACATATTTCAGGATATCATCCATGAAAAATTCCCCAACCTAGCTAGAGAGGCCAACATTCAAATGCAAGAAATGCAGAAAACCCTAGTAAGATACTTCTCAAGAAGATCCTCCAGAAGACACGTAATCATCAGATTCTCCAAGGTCAAAATGAAAGAAAAAATGTTAAAGGCAGTGAGAGACAAAGATGAGGTGGCCTATAAAGAGAAGCCCATCAGACTAACAGCAGACCTCTCAGCTGAAACTCTACAAGCCAGAAGACATTGGAGACCAATATTCAATATTCTTAAAGACAAGAAATTTCAACCCACAAGTTCATATCTGGTCAAACTAAGCTTCATAAGCAAAGCAGAAATAAGATCCTTTTCAGACAAGCAAATGCTGGGGGAATTTGTTACTACTAGACCTGAATTACAAGAGCTCCTGAAGGAAGCAATAAATATCGAAAAGGCCATTACCAGCCACTCTATAAACACACTAAAACACAGACCAGTGACACTATAAAGCAAACACATAAACAAGTCTTCAAAATAACGAGCTAATATCATGATGAGAAGATCAAATCCACAGATATCAATACTAATCTTGAATGTAAATGGGCTAAATGCCCCTATTAAAAGGTCTAGAGTGACACGCTGGATAAAGAACCAAGACTCATGGGTAAGCTGCCTTCAAGAGACCCATCTCACATACAATGACACCCATAGGCTCAAGTTGAGTCATGGAGAAAATCTATCAAGCAAATGGAAAACTGAAAATACAAAGGTTGCCATTCCAATTTCATACAAAATAGATTTTAAATGAACAAAGATAAGACAAGGGCATTACATAGTGGTAAAGGGTTCAATTAAACAAGATCTAACTATGTTAAATATATATACAACTAACACATAGCACCTAGATTCATATAGCAAGTTCTTAGGGACTTTCAAAGAGACCTAGACTCCCACACAAGAATGGTGGGAGATTCCACTACCCCACTGACAGTATTAGACAGATCACTGAGGCAGAATATTAACAAAGATATTCAGGAGCTGAACTCAGTACTGGATCAAATGGACCTGATAGACTCCATCCAGAAACAACAGAATATACATCCTTCTCATTGCCACATGGCACATACTCTAAAATTGATCATATAATCAGAAGGAAAATTCTCTTCAGCAAATGCAAAAGAACTGAAATAATAACCACCACTCTCTCAGAACACACAGCAATAAAATTAGATATCAAGATTAAGAAAATCACTCAAAACCATAAAATTACATGGAAATTTTTATAACCTGCTTCTGAAGGACATCTGAGTAAATAATAAAATTAAGGCAGAAATCAAGAAGTTCTTTGAAGCTAATGAGAACAAAGATACAACATACCAGAATCTCTGGGACAGAGCTAAGGCAGTGTTAAGAGGGAAATTTAAAGCCCTAAATGCCTGCATCAAAAAAATAAAAGATGTAATCCTAGCACTTTGGGAGGCCAAGGTGGGGAGATCACAACGTCAAGAGATTGAGACCATTCTAGCCAACATGGTGAAACCCCATCTCTACTAAAAATACAAAAATTAGCTGGGCATGGTGGTGAATGCCTGTAATCCCAGCTAATCAGGAGGCTGAGGCAGGAGAGTCACTTGAATCCAGGAGGCAGAGGTTGCAGTGAGCCGAGATCGTAATACTGCACTCCAACCTGACAACAGAGCAAGACTCCGCCAATTAAAAAAAAAAAAAAAAAAATTAGACCTCAAGTTAACAAACTAACATCATTACTAAAAGAACTAGAGAACCAAGAGCAAACTAACCCCAAAGCTATTAATAGGAGAAGACAAGAAATAACCAAAGTTAGAGCTGAAATGAAACAGATTGAGACATGAAAAGCAATTTAAGTGATCAATGAATACAGAAGGTAGGTTTTTTGAAAAAATTAATAAAATAGAATGCTAGCTAAGCTAATAAAGAAGAGAGAAGATTCAAGTAAACACAATCAGAAATGACAAGGAGGAAACTACCACTGACCTCACAGAAATACAAATAACCATCAGATAATATTATAAACACCTCTATGTACATAAATGAGAAATCTAAAAGAAATGAATAAATTCCTGGATACATACGTCCTCCCAAAACTGAACCAGGAAAAAAATTAAATCCCTGAATAGACATAATGAGCTTTGACATTGAGGCAGTAATAAATAGCCTACCAACCAAAACAAAGCAAAACAAAACAAAACAAAACAAAAACAACACAGGACCAGATGGATTCACAGCTGAATTCTACCAAATGTACAAATAGCTTAAAGCATTCTTACTGAAACTACTCCAACAAAAAGTTGAGACGGAGAGGCTCCTCCTTAACTCATTCTATGAGGCCAGCATCATACTGATACCAAAGCCTGGCAGAAACACCACACACAAAAAATAAAACTTCAGGCCAATATCCTTGATGAATATCCATGCAAAAGTCCCTAACAAAATACTGGCCAACTTAATCCAGCCACGCCTCAAAAAGTTTATCCAACACAATCAAGTAGGCTTCATCTACTGTGTGCAAGGTTGGTTCAATACACACAAATCAATAAATATGATTTATCACATAAACAAAACTAAAGACACAAAAAGCACTATACAATTATCTCAATAGATGCTGAAAATGCTTTTGATAAAATTCAGCATCTCTTCATGTTAAAACTCTCAATAAACTAAGTATTGAAGGAATATATCTCAATAAGAACCATCTATGTGAAATCCACAGCCAACATTATACTCAATGGGCAAAAGCTGGAAGCATTCTGCTTGTAAACTTTCACAAGGAAAGGATGCCCTCTATCACCACTCCTATGCAACATAGTATCAGAAGTCCTGACAAGAGCAATCAGGCAAAAGAAAGAAATAAAGACATCCAAATAGGAAGAGAGGCAGTCAAACTATTTCTGTTTGCACACAACAGGATTCTATATCTAGAAAACCCCATAGTTTCAGCCCAAAAGCTTCTAAATCTGATAAACAGCTTTAGCAAAGTCTCAGGATACAAAATTAATGTGAGAAAATTACTAGCATTCCTATACACCAACAAGAGTCAAGCCAAAAGCCAAATCAGTAAGTCAATCTCATTCACAATTGCCACCAAAAAATACCTAGGCATACAGGTAACCAGGGAGGTGAAAGATCTCTATAAGGAGAACTACAAAACACTGCTCAAAGAAATCAGAGATGACACAAACAAATGGAGAAACATTCCATGTTCATGGATAGGAAGAATCAATATGTTAAAATGACTATATTGCCCCAAGCAATTTATACATTCAATGCTATTCCTGTTAAACTACCATTGCAATTCTTCACAGAACTGGAACAAAAAAACTATTTAAAAATTCATAGGGAACCAAACGTGAGCCTGAATAGCCAAAGCAATCCTATGCAAAAAGAATAAAGCTGGATGCATCACACCAACTGACTTCAAACTATATGACAGGGCTACAGTAACAAAAACAGCATGGTACTGACATAAAACTGGGCACATAGAAGAATGGAACACAATAGAGAACCCCAGAAATGAGGCCACACACCTACAACTATCTGATCTTCGACAAATCTGACAAAAACAAACAATGGAGAAAGAATCCCTATTCAATAAATGGTACTGGGATAACTGGCTAGCTGTATGCAGAAGACTGAAACTGGACCCCTTCATTTCAACATATAGAAAAGTTAATTCAAGATGAATTAAAGACTTAAATGTAAAACCCAAAACTATATAAAGCCTGGAAGACCACCTAGGCAGTACCATTTAGGACATAGACACAAAGATTCCATGATGAAGTTGCCAAAAACAATTGCAACAAAAAGCAAAAATTGACAAACGGGATCTAATTAAACTAAAGAGTTCCTGCACAGCCCCCAAACTATCAACAGAGACAACATACAACCCACAGAATGGGAGACAATTTTTGCAAACTATGCAGCTGACAAAGGTCTGATATCCAGCATCTGTAAGGGACTTAAACAACTTTATAAGAGAAAAAGACCATTAAAAAGTGAGAAAAGGACATGAATAGACATGTTCCAAAGGAAGACATACATGTGGCCAACAAGCATATAAAAAATAGCTCAACATCACTGATTAGTAGATAAATGCACGTTAATATAACAATGAGATACCAGCTCATACCAGTCAGAATGGTTATTATTAAAAAGCCAAAAAGTAACAGATACTGATGATGTTGTGGAGACAAAGAAACACTCTTCTAGGGTGGTTCCAAGATGGCTAAATGGGAATAGCACCAGTCTTCAGCTCCTAGCGTGAGCGATACAGAAGACGGGTGATTTCTGCGTTTCCAACTGAGGTACTGGGTTCATCTCACTGGGGCTTGTCAGACAGTGGGTGCAGAATAGTGGGTGCAGCACACTGAGCCTGAGCCAAAGCAGGGCAAGGCATCACCTTTCCAATGGTCTTAGCAAATGGCACACCAGGAGATTATGTCCCGTGCCTGGCTAGGAGGGTCCCACGCCCACGGAGCCTTGCTCATTGCTAGCACAGTAGTCTGAGATTGAACTGCAAGGTGGCAGCAAGGCTGGGGGAGGGGCACCCGCCATTGCTGAGGCTTCAGTATGTAAACAAAGCAGACTGGAAGCTCGAACTGGATGGAGCCCACCGCAGCTCAAGAAGGCCTGCCTGCCTCTGTAGACTCCACCTCTAGGGGCAGGGCATACCAAATAAAAGGCAACAGAAACCTCTGCAGACTTAAATGTCCCTGTGTGACAGCTTTGAAGAGAGTAGTGGTTCTCCTAGCACCGAGTTTGAGATCTGAGAACGGACAGACTGCCTCCTCAAGTAGGTCCCTGACCCCCAAGTAGCGTAACTGGGATGCACCGTCCAGTAGGGGCAGACTGACACCTCACACGACGAGGTACCCCTCTGAGGTGAAGCTTCCAGAGTAATGATCAGGCAGCAACATTAGCTGTTCAGCAATATTCGGTGTTCTGTAGCCTCCACTGCTGATACCCAGGCAAACAAGATCTGGAGTGGACCTCCAGCAAACTCCAACAGACCTGCAGCTGAGGGTCCTGACTGTTAGGAGGAAAACTAACAAACAGAAAGGACAACCACACCAAAACCATATCTGTACGTCACCATCATCAAAGACCAAAGGTAGATAAAACCACAAAGATGGGGAAAAAACAAAGAAAAAATGCTGAAAATTCTGAAAACTAGAGCGCCTCTCCCCCTCCAAAGGAACACAGCTCCTCACCAGCAATGGAACAAAGCTGGACGGAGAATGACTTTGACGAGTTGAGAGAAGAAGGCTTCAGACGATCTGTAATAACAAACTTCTCTGAGCTGAAGGAGGATGTTCGAACCCATCGCAAAGAAGCTAAAAACCTTGAAAAATGATTAGATCAATGCCTAACTAGATTAAACAGTATAGAGAAGCCTTAAATGACCTGATGGAGCTGAAAACCATAGCATGAGAACTACGTGACGTATGCACAGGCTTCAGTAGCCGATTTGATCAAGTGGAAGAAAGGGTATCAGTGACTGAAGATCAAATGAACGAAATGAAGCAAGAAGAGAAGTTTAGAGAAAAAAGAGTAAAAAAAAAAAATGAACAAAGCCTTCAAGAAATATGGGACTATGAGAAAAGACCAAATCTACATCTGATTGGTGTACCTGAAAATGACGGGGAGAACAGACAAGTTGGAAAACACTCTTCAGGATATTATTCATGAGAACTTCCCCAACCTAGCGAGAAGGCCAACATTCAAATTTAGGAAATACAGAGAACGACACAAAGATATTCCTCGAGAAGAGCAGCTCCAAGACACTTAATTGTCAGATTCATCAAAGTTGAAATGAAGGAAAAAATGTTAAGGGCAGCCAGAGAGAAAGGTCGGGTTACCCACAAAGGGAAGCCCATCAGGCTAACAGCGGATTGCTCGGCAGAAACTCTATAAGCCAGAAGAGAGTGGGGGCCAATATTCAACATTCTTAAATAAAAGAATTTTCAACCCAGAATTTCTTATCCAGTCAAACTAAGCTTCATAAGTGAAGAAGAAATAAAATCCTTTACAGACAAACAAATGCTGAGAGAATTTGTCACCACCAGGCCTGCCTTACAAGAGCTCCTGAAGGAAGCACTAATCATGGAAAGGAACAACCAGTATCAGCCACTGCAAAAACATGCCAAATTGTAAAGACCATCAATGCTACGAAGAAACTACATCAAGTAATGAGCAAAATAACCAGCTAACATCATAATGACAGGATCAAACTCACACATAAAAATATTAACCTTTAATGTAAATGGGCTAAATGCTCCAATTAAAAGACTACAACTGGCAAATTGGATAGAGTCAAGACCGACCAGTGTGCTGTATTCAGGAGACCGGTCTCATGTGCAGAGGCACACATAGGCACAAAATAAAGGGATGGAGGAAGATTGACCAAGCAAACGGAAAACAAAAAAAAAAGCAGGGGTTGCATTCCTAGTCTCTGATAAAATAGATTTTAAACCAACGGACATCAAAAGAGACAAAGAAGGCCATTACATAATGGTAAAGGGATCAATTCAACAAGAAGAGCTAACTATCCTAAATATATATGCACCCAATATAGGAGCACCCAGATTCATAAAGCAAGTTCTTAGAGACCTACAAAGAGTCTTAGACTCCCACACAATAATAATGGGAGACTTTAACATCCCACTGTCAACATTAGACAGATCAACGAGACAGAAAGTTAACAAGGATATCCAGGAATTGAACTCAGCTCTGCACTAAGTGGACCTAATAGACATCTACAGAACTCTCCTCCCAAAATCAACAGAATATACATTCTTCTCAGCACCATATCGCACTTATTCCAAAACTGACCACATAGCTGGAAGTAAAGCACTCCTCAGCAAATGTAAAAGAACAGAAATTATAACAAACTGTCTCTCAGGCAACAGTGCAATCAAACTAGAACTCAGGATTAAGAAACTCACTCAAAACCACTCAACTACATGGAAACTGAACAACCTGCTCCTGTATGACTACTGGGTACATAACAAATTGAAGGCACAAATAAAGATGTTCTTTGACACCAATGAGAACAAAGATACAACATCCCAGAATCTCTGGGACACATTTAAAGCAGTGTGTAGAGGGAAATTTATAGTACTAAATGCCCACAAGAGAAAGTAGGAAAGATCTAAAATTGACACCCTAACATTACAATTAAGAGAACTAGAGAAGCAAGAGCAAACACATTCAAAAGCTAGCAGAAGGCAAGAAATAACTAAGATAAAAGCAGAACTGAAGGAGATAGAGACACAAAAAAACCCTCCAAAAAATCAGTGAATCCAGGAGCTGGTTTTTTGAAAATATCAACAAAATTGATAGACTGCTAGCAAGACTAATAAAGAAGAAAAGAGAGAAGAATCAAATAGACACAAAGAAAAATGATAAAGGGGATATCACCACTGATCTCACAGAAATACAAACGACTATCAGACAATACTATAAACACCTCTATGCAAATAAACTAGAATATCTAGAAGAAATGGATAAATTCCTGGACACATACACCCTCCCAAGACTAAAGCAGGAAGAAGTTGAAGCCCTGAACAGACCAACAACAGGCTCTGAAATTGAGGCAATAATTAATAGCCTACCAACCAAAAAAAAGTCCAGGGCCAGACAGATTCACAGCCGACTTCTACCGGAGGTACAAAGAGGAGCTGGTACCATTCCTTCTGAAACTATTCCAATCAATAGAAAAAGAGGGACTCCTCCCTAATTCATTTCATGAGACCAATATCATCCTGATACCAAAGTCTGGCAGGGACACAACAAAAAAAAGAGAATTTTAGACCAATATCCCTGATGAACATCGATGCAAAAATCCTCAATAAAATACTGGCAAACCGAATCCAGCAGCACATCAAAAACCTTATTCACCATGATCAAGTGGGCTTCATCCCTGGGATGCAAGCTGGTTGAACATATGCAAATCAATAAAAGTGATCCAGCATATAAACAGAACCAAAGACAAAAACCACATGATTATCTCAATAGATGCAGAAAAGGCCTTTGACAAAATTCAACAGCCCTTCATGCTAAAAATTCTCACTAAACCAGGTATTGATGGGATGTATCTCAAAATAATAAGAGCTATTTATGTCAAACCCACAGCCAATATCATACTGAATGGGCAAAAACTGGAAGCATTCCCTTTGAAAAATGGCACAAGACAGGGATGCCCTCTCTCACCGCTCCTATTCATAGCGTTGGAAGTTCTGGCTAGGGCAATCAAGGAAGACAAAGAAATAAAATGTATTCAATTAGGAAACGAGGAAGTCAAATTGTCCCTCTTTGCAGGTGACATGATTGTGTATTTAGAAAACTCCATTATCTCAGCCCAAAATCTCCTTAAGCTGATAAGCAACTTCAAAAAAGTCTCAGGATACAAAATCAATATGCAAAAATCACAAGCATTCCTATACACCAATAATAGACAAACAGAGAGCCAAATAATGAGTGAACTCCCATTCACAATCGCTTCAAAGAGAATAAAATACCTAGAAATCCAACTTACAAGGGATGCAAAGGACCTATTCAAGGAAAACTACAAACCACTTCTCAACGAAATAAAAGAGGACACAAACAAATGGAAGAACATTCCATGCTCATGGATAGGAATAATCAATATCGTGAAAAAGGCCATATTGCCCAAGGTAATTTATAGATTCAATGCCGTCCCCATCAAGCTACCAATGACTTTCTTCACAGAACTGGAAAAAAACTACTTTTAAGTTCATGTGGAACCAAAAAAGAGCCTGCATTGCCAAAGTAATCCTAAGCCAAAAGAACACAGCTGGAGGCATCATGCTCTCTGACTTCAAACTATGCCACAAGGCTACAGTAACAAAAACAGCATGGTACTGGTACTAAAACAGAGATATAGACCAATGGAACAGAACAGAACCCTCAGAAATAATACCACACATCTGCAACCATCTGATCTTTGACAAACCTGACAAAAACAAGAAATGGAGAAATGATTCCATATTTAATAAATGGTGCTGGGAAAACTGGCTAGCCATATGTAGAAAGCTGAAACTGGATCCCTTCCTTACATCTTATACAAAAATTAATTCAAGATGGATTAAAGACTTAAATGTTAATCCTAAAACCATAAAAACCCTAGAAGAAAACCTGGGCAATACCATTCAGGACATAGGCATGGACAAAGACTTCATGTCTGAAACACCAAAAGCAATGGCAACAAAAGCCAACATTGACAAATGGGATCTAATTAAACTATAGAGCTTCTGCACAGCAAAAGAAACTATCTTCAGAGTGAACAGGCAACCTACAGAATGAGAAAACTTTTACAATCTACCCATCTGACAAAGGGCTAATAGCCAGAATCTACAAAGAACTTAAACAGATTTACAAGAAAAAATCAACCCCATCAAAAAGTGAGCGAAGGATATGAACAGACATTTCTGAAAAGAAGACATTTATGCAGCCAACAGACATGAAAAAATGCTCATCATCATTGGCCATCAGCGAAATGCGAATCAAAATCACAATAACATACCATCTCACAACAGTTAGAATGATGATCATTAAAAATCAGGAAACAACAGTTGCTGGAGAGGATGTGGAGAAATAGGAACACTTTTACACTGTTGGTGGGACTGTAAACTAGTTCACCCATTGTGGAAGACAGTGTGGCATTTCCTCAAGGATCTAGAACTAGAAATACCATTTCATCCAGCCATCCCATTACTGGGCATATACCCAAAGGATTATATATTATGTTGCTATAAAGACACATGCACACATGTGTTTATTGCTGCACTATTCACAATAACAAAGACTTGGAACCAACCCACATGTCCCTGAATGATAGACTGGAGTAAGACAATGTGGCACATATACGCCATGGAATACTGTGTAGCCATAAAAAGGGATGAGTTCATGTCCTTTGCAGGGACATGGATGAAGCTGGAAACCATCATTCTGAGCAATCTATTGCAGGGACAGAAAACCAAACAGCATAAGTTCTCACTTGTAGGTGGGAATTGAACAATGAGAACACTTGGACACAGGGTGGGGAACATCATACACTGAGGCCTGTCATGGGTGGGGGTGGGGGTTGGGCCGAGGGATAGCATTAGGAGATATACCTGATATAAATGATGAGTTAATGGGTGCAGCACACCAACATGACACATGTATACATATGTAACAAACCTGCACGTTGTGCACATATACCCTAGAACTTAAAGTATAATAATAATAAATAAAAAATGTGTTGAAGTATAACATAAATTCAGAAACATACACCAATTTCAAGTGTGTGGTGGAATGACTTTTCACAAAGTCAGGGTACCCAGATAGCAAACATCCAGATCAAAATGTAGGACATTACCATTGTCAGTGCCCCGATGCACACCCATGCCCCTCACAATTCAACAGGTTTCTAAAACAGTGTCTTTTGAGAATCCACTGACTTCTGTACGTCGTCATCTATGGTTTCCCCAGTAGGCATGACTCTGTATATCTTTAGCGAGAAGGTCATTTGCTCTGCAGGATGTAGCCTATGGCCTTTCTGGGCAAGCAAAAATGCCTACAACAAGTGAAGTACATTTAAAGGATTGAGCTCCAGTGTGTGCAAAATCAGCATGAACTCTGCATGTGATGATTAAAGCATTGATCATAGAGAGTAGTAAAAAATCAAGTGGGGTGGGGAGGGTGTCCCAAGTAAAGCTTTGTCAGAAACTGCGAAAGGCATTATAGAGACATTTCTTCTTCTTATCTCTCACCTCACACCATACTTTGCACCCCAGATCCTGTTTTTCTGTCTTATATTAACTTTGACCACCCGTCACACCCATCTATCCAGAGAGAGTTCCACCTGGCAAGATGTATAGCCCTTGTTCTTCTCCTTTATCTGCTACCTTTGCTTATTGCTGAGCTTCCCCTGTCTACTCCCTTCCTTTATTGTCAATGATGCATATCTCTGACTTAATAAAAACAGCCTTGGGTTTTGTAAAAAAAAAAAAAAAAAAAAAAAAAAAAGAGACTATTCGTATACATGTCTTTATGCGGACATATGTTTTTATTTCTCCTGACCAAATATCTAAAAGTGGAATTTCTGGGTCTTATGAACAGTAAATACTTATGAAATTTTAACTTTTAATTATTTTGTGGCACCCTTTAGGACATAGCTCAAATTTTCATTTATTAATTCAATGAATAGTTGTGCAATATGCTGTGCAAGATACCCCAGGAATCGCAGGTGAATATAACACAAGCCATACTCTAAAGCACACAGAAAAAATAAGGCAAAAATTTCAAAGGTGAAATCTCTCAGGATTTGTGGTCAGAAAAGGCTTAAGCTGTATCTTAAAAGAAATGTGTCAGTAGGCAGGTATTGGGTGAGGACACAGCAGTCAGTGGAATTTTCATGTGCAAAGGTATGAAGGTATAAAAAGCATGGCATATTTGGAAAACTGCAAAGGTTAGGAATTGAAGGGAAGGTAACAATAGGTGAAGATAGAGCATAAAGCTGTGCAGATGAAAGAGGATCCTCAAAGATACACAAATGTGTGTGTGTGTGTTTGTTTGTTTGTTTATTTTTTGGTGAGACATTACCTCACCCCTGGTGCAACCAGTGACTTCTTCCTGTGCTTGCAAAACACTTGGAGCATATTTCTCTTTAACATATCATGTGACATTCGTGGATCTGTCTCCTTTACTTTAATATGAGTTCCTAGAGGATATCTCTGCTATCTTCTGTGCTCACCATGCTTGGCACTTATTAGGGCATTAGAAAATTAGAGTTTATGCAAGAGTGAATGAACAAATGAGAATGAATGAAATGACCTACATACTCTGCCACTGAACAGATTCAGAAAAAATTCTTTATCAAAGACCTATGAGACATCCTTTATAAAAGCATATTAGAAATATGTATTTATCTCTCTACTGAAGCAAGGTCATGCGTATAATCTTCTTATGAGCTTGACTTATTAATTTCAATTGTCTTTATGATCAATACTGATTTCATGGTCTCATTGTCCCTGTAGTAATCTGCATGGATGGCTGAGATAGTTGAAATGAATGAATTAACTGTGCTGCAGCTTTCTTAATTTTGTGGCAAAATTGGCCTTAAAATTGTAGTGCTGAAAAAAAAATCCTTTGTTTAAGAGAGGCTAGAAATCTTTATAGTATTGTGAGCTATCCACTTTTGACCCTAAATTGATGCTGTATTTTCATTTGTGCCAGAGCTCATAAAATCCTATTACTTTCATGATCATTTACAGAGGTTTAAATAGTCCAAGATCCCACCTTTATTTATGAAAAGCACATGTTTTGGCAATTTGTTGTAATAATAAATAATATTTATTTCATTGCTTGTTCACTTTAATAACAGTAAAATAAACATGCAATGGGAGAGGAAGTAAGTCAGTGAAATAAGAAAAACTGCTTAGAAAAAGAGAGAACAGAACCAATTCAGAAGAAAACTTGAGATGTTTTGAATTGTTAATGAATTAAAATTGAAGTGAACATATCATTAGCCTCCTAAAACAAGGTACTTTGGAGAGTGAAAGGGGAATGGCAAATAATTCTGTCTGGATCACAGGTGGTATGTGAACTGTCCCAGTCAGGTTGAGATGGATGATCACCCTAATTAAAGTACTCTTTTCAAATCCCTTTGTTTCAGATTATTACCACTTCTTATCACTGTAGTCTAAAGTGCTAATTAGTAGGTCTAGGAATATCTATAGCTCTTTGATTTTTTATAAGCTCCCTGCAGACACCTTTCTTAGTGGACTTAGTGGACTGACTATTGTAGTCCAACAAGGGAGAAATTATTTTTCGAATTGCTATGGAAATATTCTGGGCTCTGGGCTATATGAGATGATAGTTATATTAATTTGCTTAATTATAATAGTGACTTCTTTATGTAAATGTATATAAAGATAAGTATATCAGAACATCATGTTGTACACCTTAAATACATACATTACAAAATAAAAATAATAGAAGAAAGAGACCTGCATCTGCTAGACCTAGTCCCTATGCTGGCACCACCACTACCACAACTGCATGAACAGTCGCCTGCAGGATCCTTCTCCCCACTGAGCCGTGATGCCTCCATCACTGTTGTGAATGCCCACATGGAAGCAAGTAACTCAGCACCCACTAGCACCCTGCCACAGCCAACGAGCATGCACACCACTGCACTATTGCTACTGGCACATACAGACAAGGAAAGATCCTACTACCTCCACACTACAAAATGTTTGGCTGGCACCACTCATCAGAGTGTAGTGACCGGCAGTCAGGGAACACCTTGGCCCTGCCAGTGCAATGGATTCCTAACTTAAAGGAGCCATAGAACAAAGTCAGGCCTGATACAAGTCCCCCAGAGTTAGAGCATGCACTCCAGCAACTGGGAGCTGAGAAATGGCCCATTAAAATCTTCCAGTCAACTGGAACCATCTTATACCACAATCAAACCCTCAAGGTCATCAAATAGGATAAAAGAAAAAAACCCACCCATGGGTCAGCAACTTCAAAGACTGTAGAAGAAACAAGAGCCCACAAAGATGTGGAAAAACCAACATAAGAACTCTGACAACTCAAAATACCAGTGTGTCTTCTTTCCTTCAAATGACTGTGTAACCCCTCCAACAAGGATTCTGAAGCAGGCTGAGATGGCTAAAATGACAGAAATAGAATTCAGAACATGGATAGGAACAAAGATAATTGAGATGCAGGAGTACATTGAAACCCAATCCAAGAAAGCTAAGAATCACAACACAACAATACAAGAGCTAACAGGCAAAGTAGCCAATACAAAAAAAGAACATAACTGCCTGATAGAGCTGAAAAACACATTATAAGAATTTTATAATGCAATCACATGTATTAATAGCAGAATACACCAAACTGAGAATAGAATCCCAGAGCTTGAAGAATGGCTTTCTGAAATAAGACAGTCAGACAAGGATAGAGAAAAAAAATAAAAAGGAATGAACAAAACCTCCAAGAAATATAGAATTATGAAAAGGGAGCAAATCTATGACTTGTTGGTGTCCTGGAAACTGTTGGGGAGAGTGTAAGCAACTTGGAAAATATATTTCAGGATATCATGCATAAGAACTTCCCCAAGCTAACAAGAGAGGCCAACATTCAAATTTAGGAAATGCAGAGAACCCCAGTAAGATGATTCACAATAAGATCAGCCCCAAGACACATAATCTTCAAATTCTCCAAGGTCAAAATGAAAGAAAAAATGTTAAAGACAGCTAGAGAGAAAGGTCAGGTAGCCTATAAAGGGAAGCTCATCAGACTAACAGCAGACCTCTCAGCTGAAACTCTGCATGCCAGAAGACACTGGGGACCAATATTCAATACTCTTAAAGTAAAGAAATTTCAACCCACAATTACATATCTGGCCAAACTCATCTTCATAAGCCAAAGAGAAATAAGACCCTTTTCAGACACACAAATGCTGGCGGAATTTATTACCACCAGACCTGCCTTATGAGTGCTCCTGAAGGAAGCAATAAATATGGAAAAGAAAGACCATTACCAGCCACTACAAAAAGACACTGAAGTACACAGATCAGTGATGCCATCAAGCAACCACATAAACAAGTCTTCAAAATAACCAGCTAATATCACGATGAGAAGATCAAATCCACAGATACCAATACTAACCTTGAATGTAAATGGGCTAAATGCCCCAATTAAAAGGCCTAGAGTGACACGCTGGATAAAGAACCAAGACCCATGGGTAAGCTGCCTTCAAGAGACCCATCTCACATACCATGACACCCATAGGCTCAAGTTAAGTCATGGAGAAAAATCTACCAAGTAAATGGAAAACCAAAAAAAGCAAAGATTGCAATCCTAATTTCATACAAAATAGACTTTACACCAACAAAAATCAGAAAAGACAAGGGCATTACTTAGTGGTAAAGGGTTCAACTAAACAAGAAGATCTAACTGTGTTAAATGTATATGCTCCCTGGCCGGGCATGGTGGCCTCACACCTGTAATCCCAGCACTTTGGGAGGCCAAGGTGGGCAGATCACCACCAGAGGTCAGGAGTTTGAGAACAACCTGGCCAACATGACAAGACCCCGTCTCTAATAAAAATACAATAATTAGCTGGGTGTAGTGGCTCACACCTGTAATCCCAACTACTTGGGAGGCTGAGACACGAGAATTACTTGAACTTGGGAGGCAGAAGTTGCAGTGAGCTGAGATAGTGCCACTGCACTCCAGTCTTGGTAACAAGAGTGAGACTCTGTCTCAAAAAACCACCATATATATATATATATATATGGTGTCACGCAGGCTGGTGTGCAGTGGCACTATATGTGTGTGTGTGTACATATATATATATACACACACACACACACACACACGCACACACCCAACACAGGAGCACCTAGATTCATATAGCAAGTTCTTAGAGACCTTCAAAGCAACCTAGACTCCCACACAAGGATAGTGGGAGACTTCAATACCACAATAACAGTATTAGACAGATGATCAAGGCAGCAAATTAATGATATTCAGGACCCAAACTCAGTACTGAATTAAATGGACCTGATAGACTGCACTCAGAAATAGCAGAATATACATTCTTCTTATTGCCACATGGCACATACTCTAAAACTGATTACATAATTGGAAGGAAAATTCTCCTCAGCAAATGCAAAGGAACTGAAATAATAACCACCACTCTTTCAGACCACATGGCAATAAAATTAGATATCAAGACTAAGAAAATCACTCAAAACCATAAAATTACATGGAAATTGAATAACCTGCTCTTGAGAGACTTCTGGGTAAATAATAAAGTTAGGGCAGAAATCAAGAAGTTAATCAGAACAAAGGTACAACATACCAGAGTCTCCGGGACACAGCTAAGGCAGTGTTAAGAGGGAAATTTAGTGCCCACATCAAAAAGATAGAATGATCTCAAGTTAACATCCTAACATCACAGCTAAAAGAAGTAGAGAACCAAGACCAAACCAACCACAAAGTATTAATAGCAGAAAATAAGAAATAACTGAAATCAGAGCTGAACTGAAACAGATTGAGACATGAAATTCAATTCAAAAGATCAATGAATACAGAAGGTGGTTTTTTGAAAAAACTAACAAAAATAGATAGAACACTATCTAGGCTAATAAAGAAGAAAAGAGAATATTAAGATAAACACAATCAGAAACAAGGGGGACACAACAAGAATAGAAATAACTATCAGATAATATGAACATCTCTGTGTACATAAATTAGACAATCTAGAAGAAATAGATCAATTCCTGGAGTCATACACCCTTGCAAAACTGAACCAGAAAGAAATCGAATCCATGAACAGATCAGTAATGAGCTTTGAGAGTGAGGCAGTAATAAATAGCCTACCAACCAAAAAAAAGCCCAGGATCAGATGAATTCACAACTGAATTCTACTGGATGTACAAAGAAGGATTGGTACCATTTCTCTTGAAATTTTTCCAAAAAATTGAGGAGGAGGGACTACTCCTTAACTCATGCTATGAGGCCAGCATCATCCTGATAACAAAACCTGGCAGGGACACAACAGAAAATAAAACTTCAGGCCAATATCCTTGATGAACATCAAAGCAAAGATTTGTCAACAAAATACTGGCAAACTGAATCCAGAAGCACACCAAAACCCTTATGCACCATGATCAAGTAGGATTCATTCCTGGAGTGCAAGGTTGATTCAACACATTCAAATCAATAAATGTGATTCATTATGTAACAGAGCTGAAGACAAAAAAACACATGATTAGTTCAATAGATGCAGAAATGCTTTTGATAAAATTCAACATCCCTTCATGTTAAAAACTCTCAATAAACTAGGGATTGAAGGAACATACCTCAAAATAATAAGAGCCATCTATGTCAGACCCACAGCCAACATCATATCGAATGGGCAAAAGCTGGAAGCATTCTCCTTGAAAGCTGCCTCAAGAAAAAGATGCCCTCTCTCACCACTCCTATTCAACATAGTGTTGGAAGTCCTGTTCAGGGCAATCAGGTCAGAGAAAGAAATAAAGAGCATTCAAATAGGAAGAGAGGAAGTCAAACTATCTCTGTTTGTGGATAACATAATCTTATATCTAGAAAACACCATAGTTTTGGCCCAAAGGCTCCTTCAGCTGATAAACAACTTCAGCAACATCTCAGGATGCAAAATCAATGTACAAAATAACTGACATTCCTATTCACCAACAGCAGTCAAGCTGAGAGCCAAAGTAGGAATGCAATCCCATTCATAATTGTCACTAAAAGAATAAAATATCTAGGAATACAGCTAACCAGGGAGGTGAAAGAGCTCCACAAGGAGAACTATAAAACACTGCTGAAAGAAATCAGAGATGATACAAACAAACGGAAAGACATTCCATGCTCATGGGTAGAAAAAGTCAATATTGTTAAAATGGCCATATTGCCCAAAGCAACTTATAGCTTCAATGCTATTTCTATCAGACTACCATGGCATTGTTCACAGAACTAGAAAAAAAGTATTTTAAAATTCATATGGAACAAAAAAGGCCCCAAACAGCCAAAGCAATCCCAAGCAAAAAGAACAAAGTTGGAGGCATCATGCTACCTGGCTTCAAACTATACTACAGGGCTACAATAATCAAAACAGCTTAGTACTTGTATAAAAACAGACAGATAGACTAATGGAACAGAACAGCGAGCCCAGAAATAAGGTCATACACCTATAACCATCTGATCTTTGACAAACCTGACAAAAACAAGCAATGAGGACAGGGCTGTGTATTCAATAAATGGTGCTGGGATAACTGGCTAGCCATATGCAGGATACTGAAGCTGAACCCCTTTCTTACACCATATACAAAAGTCAAATCAGGATGGAGTAACAACTTAAATATAGAACCCAAATATATTTGAAAAACCCCAAAAACAACCTAGGCAATAGCATTTTGGACACAGGAAAGGGCAACAATTTCATGACAAAGATAATAAAAGCAATTGTATCAAAAGTAAAAATTGACAAATGGAATCTAATTAAACCAAGTAGCTTCTCCACATCAAAATAAACTATCAATAGAATAAACAGACAACTTACAGCATGGGAAACAATTTTTGCAAACTATGCATCTTTCAAAGGTCTAATATCTAGCATCTATAAGAAGCTTAAATGTATAAGAAAAAACCAAACAACCCTATTAAAAAGTGGGCAAAGGACAAGAGTAGACATTTTTCAAAAGAAGACATACATGTGGCCAATAAGCATTTGAAAAAAAGTTGAACATCATTATCATTAGAGAAATACAAATCAAAACTGCAGTGAGATACTTACTATCTCACACTAGTCAGAGTGGCTATTATAAAAATGTCAAAAAATAACAGGTGGTGGCAAGGTTGTGGAGAAAAAGGAACACATATTCACTGTTGGTGGGAGTGTGAATTAGTTCAACCATTGTAGAAGACAGTGTGGCGATTCCTCAATGATCTAAAAACAGAACTACCATTCGACCCAGTAATCCCATTAATGAGTATATATCCAATGGAATATAAATCCTTCCACTATAAAGACTAATGCATGTGTATGTTCATTGCAACACTGTTCACAATAACAAAGACATGCAATCGCCCTAAATGCCCATTAACAGTAGACTGGGTAAAGAAAATGTGATGCATATACACCATGGAATACTATGCAGCCATGAAAACGAAATGAGATTATGTCCTTTGCAGGAACATGGATGGAGCTGGAGGCCATTATCCTTAGCACACTGATGGAGAAACAGAAAACCAAATGCCACATGTTCTCACTTACAATTGGGAGCTACATGATAAGAACACATGGACACAGAGATGAGAACAACAGACAGGGAGGCCTATTGGAGGGTAGAGGGTGGGAGGAAGGAGAGGATCAGGAAAAACGACTAATGGGAATTAGGCTTAACACCTGGATGACAAAGTAATCTGTACAACAAACCCCCATGAACATAAATGTACTGAAGTAACAAATCTGCACATGTACCTCTGAGATTAAAATAAAACTTTAAAAAAAAAAAAAAAAGAAAATAACACCAGTGCCGTTTGCAGTGGTTCACTCTTGTAATCCCAGCACCTTGGGAGGATGGGAGGGAGGATCACTTGAGGCCAGGAGTTTGAGACCAGCCTGGGCAACATAGCAAGAGTCTGTCTCTACTGAAAAAAAAAGAAAAAAAGAAAAAAAATAGCTGGGTATGGTGGCACACACTTGTAGTCCCAGCTGTTCAGGAGATTGAGGCAGGAAACTTGAGCCCAGGAGACTGAGAGTGCAGTGAGCTATGACTCCATAACTCCAGCATCACTGCACTCCAGCCAGGGTGAGAGAGTGGGCCCCTAAAACAAATAAATGTAAAGAAAAAAAGAAAAAAATAGTGCTTACCTCAGGGGATGGTTGACATGAAAGTGAGGATGAAAGCTAATGGATGGCTAAAAAGTTTTTCCATCAAGTTACACCCTTTTTTGACTCAGAAGGAAGAATATCTCAGTATTTTTCAGGTGCGAATGCATTTATTCTTTTATTTTTTATTCTGCACACACTGCCTGTGACTCACAGTTTTTCTGCTGGTTGCTGGGAATACAATGTTGAACCAGATACAGCCACCGATTTTGAGGGACTAATAGTGAAAACAAATAGTGAGGTATATATTAATGGGCAAAACTTTTTTGGTGGGATTCTGAAGGTAATGAAGCTCAAAAAATAATTTCAACTATTTCAGCATGACTGAATTAAGTGTACATCCTTCAAAGGATGATTTAAAAAGACAATGCCAGTTTAGATGTAAATTTTTTTATGCTTCTTGTTTTACTTAGTTAACAATGTTCTTTATTCCTAAATTCCTAATTGCCAAGCATAAGTTAGCTTGTTTGGGGAAAACCCTTTGATATTTCTCAGAGTATTTCTGTGTTTGAACTCAATTTGTAATCTTATTCTTGCTTTTGAAGTATTTATAAATGTTTTAGAATCTCTTTTTAAAAAGCAATTTGAGTTTTATTGATCTGCAGAGCTTAGGTTTAGAATGCACAAATAGGCACTTAAATGCATTTTGGTAATAAATGTTTCAAAATTAGATAGTTTGAGAGTTACTAAAGAGAAAATTAAGATTTAGAATAATAAATCTGTTGTGAGATTAAGAGGGCAATTGTAATATTTTGGGTTAGTACCTTTGATGAGAATGTACTTTTTGTATTGGTCTTTTACTTTGTTCACTTTTGTGTAAAGATTAAAGCATATTGAATTTTTATTCATTCAACCCACACTAATGGAGAGCTACTGCACTGGTGAATGAGGGAAATATGAACATCAAAAAGTCAGGATCCTCCCCTTACATGGCTTGTATTCTATTGGAGAAGAGAGGTATGCAAACAAATAGATGTTGTACAGCATTTTACTAGCAGGTATAATGGTTAAAAGGAAGGTTCTAATGTCTTTAAATCCCAGGTTAGAGTAATTTTTTACCAAACCATGTAACCCTGACTGATCATTTATTCTCTTTTACTTTTTAAAAAATATATAGACTGTGTGTTTTGCTATTACCTACTTAATGGGGGGTGATTGTGATCATTAAATGATTGACAAAAAGTGCTCAGTTATGTGGCATCCTAAAATGCTCACTGAATCCTAGGGATTATGATAATATCAGAGTGTACAGTTAAGTTTCACAGGAGTGAGTGGTCAACTGTATTTGAAAGGTTGCTTTAAAAAATAGTTGACAAAAAATGGTGGAGATATTTTTTAATGTGCGGAATCTATTAGTGACTACCATGCTCTTTGGACCAAATATTCATGAAACAGCTTGATGACGCTATTAGGCACTCTTTTTGACGATACAAAATTGTCAACTAAATAATCTCTGACCTTTTGGAATGTGATTTCATCATAAACCCCTTGCTAGGTGTACCAGCAAGAAGTTACCAAAAAAGCCTCTTGCTAGGTGCACTTGCTAGATATGCCTGGCACTGACTAGGTTATTCAGTGGTTCCTTACAAATGAGAAGCAAAGAATACAACCTTTGACTTTCCTTCAAAAAAGGCATCCAAGTAAGGAGAAAGAGGGGCAAGAAGAGTGGAACATCTCACTAACGGCAAGCGTGAAATTTTAGACTGTGCAAGTCATTTGCTTGTTTGATCTTAGATCCATTCTCTGCCATTTCCCTGCTTTGAACTGCCCACTGCAAACTGCATTTCTCAGGCTTCTTTGTGCTGCCTTCCGGTGAGGCTTTCCAATGGGAAGCACTGACGTAGATGGAGAAATATATAGGCAATTATAGTAGAGAAGGATGCCTACCATTCTAGGGATTAGTACGTGCTGAAGGCGGGTAGGGTATTTTTCTCTCTCTCTGTGCCTTAGGCATCGTTGGCAGTGACTGCAGCGGTTAAGTGGTTCTAGCTCCCTGTAGTCAGCCGTTTCCTCTCAATTCTCAGCTCCTGAATCTAGCTTTCACCAATGGCCAAACTTTGGAGTTTCAGCAACTCCTCTGCCTTCCTAGTCCCTTTGGCCCTAGTGGATGTTAGGGGTGTTAGTGCCTTCCTATAGTCCCTGAAGTCACTGATCTCAGAGTTACCTCACCTTCTAGCTGTTCTTTCAGCAGTTCAGACGTTTTATAATTAATTTCTCATAAGTTCTTTG
This sequence comes from Papio anubis, assembly GCF_008728515.1. Taxonomy (NCBI): domain Eukaryota; kingdom Metazoa; phylum Chordata; class Mammalia; order Primates; family Cercopithecidae; genus Papio; species Papio anubis. The sequence continues at coordinate 37,876,547 of NC_044987.1, read as the reverse complement.
TGTTGAATTACCTTGTGTAGTAATGTTGTTTTCTTGGCTGGGCACTGACCAATACAGAAAGCAAATGGATATTTTATTGTTCTTGCTGGTTCTTGACTGAGAGTTTCTGTGATCAGAATATCTGCAAGAAAAAAGTCAATATAGTATGCTAATTTAAAAAATTACTGAGAATATTCCTCAACTTGCAAAGATTTTGGGAGTCTTCACTTATTACTATCATAGATATTAGTTAGTGATGGAATTATATCATTTCTTGACAAGTATTGTTTATGAAACGTAGATACTTTCAAAGCAATTAAGGAAGTAAGGTGATAAATGTTTGCAATGCTATTTGCAGCATCCTAGTAGTTGGAATATTACTAAGGATGCTTTCACATACCTGAATGAGTTTGAACAAGTTATTTCAGAGCATTCTTCTTTTCTCTTTTATAAAATGAGGGTGCAAAAAGGATATCTTGTGTTTTTGTACTTCCCTCATTGTCCATCGTAGTGTTTCAGAAATAGTAGGGTCTCAATATTCTTGTGAAATGAAAGTCAACGTCATTCATCTGGATATGTGCTAGTCTATTACTTGCTTTCCCTTACCTGTTTATTTCTTCACCACATAGGAGGGAAGAAGTGAAGTAGGAGTACAGATAAATTGTCTAACAAGGAAGGAAAAACTGAATTCATTTTCTGATTGCCTTATTTCGATTTTATTCAAATGCACATCATAGTTACTTTTCTTATAACTGTAATAGTAGCCCAATGAATAATTTGCCTTTGGTGGTGATTTTGGTGATGATTTTATATGTTCCATCGATTCCTCCATATTTTAGACCCCAAATACCTACGTATACTTTCATTTCTCTTACCCCATCTCGTGTTCCATTTATACCAATTCTCTTCTTATTCTAGAAACACCTTTATTATTTTTTCTTTGATTTCTCCTAAGCAAGTTCCTCATCTTCGTTAAGTGCCATCTTCTTCATATCATCTTCTCAAATAGTCCCTGATGAAAATTAATTACTATTTTTGTTTGTACCTCTGTAAGTACTTATCATATTGAATTGCAATGATGTGTGTGTCTGATTTCCTACTAGATCTTGATTATTTTGAGAGTAGGAGCCACTTTTTTCATCTTTTCCACCTTTATACCTAGTATTTTGCCTGCCATATGGTAAGTGTTCAATGAATGAATATCAGAGCATTCTGTTTCTGATAATTTACTTATATTTGATTATTTATTCTTCTACCTCATTTCCTAGATTGTGAGCTCTTTCCAGGAAATGAGGTAGAAGGGATTGCGGGGGGTGGGGGGGCAGAAAAAGTGACTCATTTTTTTTCTGTTTTGGATTTTCCCCTTGTTGCTATGCCCTATTTCCAATATATTACCTGTAATATTAGGAGTACAGTGAACTTTGGTTGAATTTGGACAAATCTGAGAGCTTCCTTCCAAACCTGGTAGGAAGTTTTAGGAAATCATCCAGTACACTGTTCAACCCCTGGAAACCAAAACTATTTTTGAGTAGATACTTCAGAAAGACACAGAACTGTACCAACTAATGATTGTTTAAACTTTATATGCAGAATAATCCGGAGATATGCAAAATAAAATGGTGGCTGATATTTGTATTAATCTAAAACCAGACAACACTTTGAAGTTTATTTTTAGGTTATTGATCATTTCAGCAGCATATAGACAAGTATACATAATTCTCCATTATTGAACTTAAAGAAAAGCTTAAATAAGCTTTCGAATTCATTGACTATGTATATATAGAGGTTTATACTTAGGAGGTACTAGATCAATTGGAATCCTGGACAAAAACAGGTTGCATTTTCAAATAGGTTAATTTGAGCAGAGTTTAAGAAAGCAACTACTTTCAAAGTTGTGACCAGGGTTAAAAAAACAAAAACAAAAATAAAAACAAAACAAAACAAAACAACACCACGGGAGAGCACAGTTCTCTAGGCCTGGTAACTATAGGGAGTGGTTACTAAGGAGATAGAACTGTTACCAGAATTTGGAGAGAGACCTATATGGAAAGCATCACTTGAGAAGAACTGTTGGCTTAAGTGGAGCCACAGGCAATCCATGGGTATGTGGCAGCAAGGAGTTAAAGGGGGAAAATATCTTTATTTCATTCTCCTCCTGCTCTCTGATATGCCAGTACCTCCCATTGGATAACCCATCTGAAAGCCAGAAGGCATGAAAACTGTTTGATGTAACTTCCCAGGTGACAAATGTTAGAGGGCAACTATGAGATAGCTAGTATAGACACTGATTCTGGGGACAAGATCTAAGAGAGTGTCTCTCAGTTATTAATATATATCTTCCCTTGTTCCCAAAATAAAGACATGTGTTTGTGAGGTGATCTTCTAAGCTTTTCCTTGGAAGATTCAGGCACTAACTGCCACAGAATTCTCATAGATTCTAGTCTCTTAATGAGTCATAGCTGAATGTGGTGTTAATCTCCTACCAATTTTTTTTTTAAAGGAGATCCTAGTCATTGTAGAAATGAAAATTCATAATTCTCAAAACAACTTCCAGTTAATCAAAGTTGGGTCATAAAACGCAACCTATTTCTCATTTCTTATTTATACTTTAAGTTTTATGAGAAATCAGAAAAAAGCTAGAGCAATCAGGAGTTGGAACTAGAGGTAGACCTGGAAGATTTCCTTCATCCTCTGTGGTTCACAAGTGTGTGTGCTGGCTTTTCCAGTATAACTTCCCAAGGCCACCAGCTTTTATTTGTAAGAAGGTTTGGTGAATCAGACCAGTTATATAATACCGTTGCTTTCTCCTTTTAACTCACTCCAACTTTTTCGGAGATAATTTATTTCCTGTCCCTTTAATCATTTTGCCTATTCTTCTTTGGACTATTTCCAGTTTCTCCTCATTCTTTTAAATAAAGCTTAAGTATTACAAAGAGCTATTCTGGGAAATCATTATTTAAAGAAAAATTGTTAAAGCATTTAAAAGTTTAAAAATGGCTACATAGATGTTAGAAAATGAAATGTTCCTGTCTAATAATGCTGATAGTAGAATTGTAGTAAATTAAATTACATCAGGTCAGAGCATAAAACCTTGAATGAAAGTTAAGCATACCAGGACCTGAGAAAGAAATACTTTGTTAAGAGAAAGTGATTTCTAAGAGTCAAAAATAAAACTAAGGCTAGAGAACTTTTCCTTGTACCAGTCACTAAAAATTCTCTCTTAAGATGGGGATCTAACTCATTTGTTCAGGAAGTTAAGATGCTAAAGTGGACACAAATCTCAAAGGAGCCCAGATATTTCATTACATTAAAAGAAAAGACAATTTAGAAGATCCTACCTTGGAAAAGTTAATGTTACTGTTTATTGAAAGAAGGAAAGGTAACAAGTTTCAAAGTGTTTTAGATGGCAACCGATGTCCTAATTGCCTTACATATTAATATTTTATTCCATCTTCAAAATCAATCATGAGAGGTAGAATATTCCAGTTGGCCTTTTTAATGAATAAGACATTAACTTAGATTTGAATCCAAGTTGGTCTGATCCAAAGACTATTTTTCCCACTACATTATGCTATAAATAATTTTCTAGTAAAAAAATTAATGTGCCAGGAAAGCCCTACATTTTAATATTTAGAGTATATTTGTTTGTTTTGTAGGTGAAAATTTTAGACAATCTGCTTGTAAATTTGTGGTACAGGATGCTTCATAACTAAAAAAAATTCTTCAAAAATTATTCCTTGATCTGTTGATTGTATGTCATTAAACACATCTCTCTATGGAGAAAGAGAGATGTGAGTATGTTTTTTAATGAGAAGGACTTGAGAAATTTCTATACATAAGAATAGCAAGATAAGAAAATAGGACAGAAATATTCTAAATTTGCAAAAGCAAGTTGATAAATTTTATTTTATGGTCAACAACACATTTACATATATTTTATCCCAAATTTTTCCTCAGGTATAATTAAATTTACTTGTAGTATCTCCAACACAGATACTGACATGAAAAGTTTCTCATTTCTGGATTTGGGCAAACTGTGATTTAATTAGATAAAGCCTCCTGCCTTCTAGCTATGGAGTAGTATAGAATTCATAGTGTATCTTTTTTCAATGTCAGCTTCACATTTATCTGAATTTTTTTTTTTTTTTTTTTTGAGATGGAGTCTTGCTCTGTCGCCCATGCTGGAGTGCAGTGGCTCAATCTTGGCCCACTGCAAGCTCCGCCTGCCGGGTTCACGCCATTCTCCCGCCTTAGCCTGGCCAGTAGCTGAGACTACAGGCGCCTGCCACCACTCCCGGCTAATTTTTTGTATTTTTAGTGGAGACAGGGTTTCACCATGTTAGCCAGGCTTTTCTCGATCTCCTGACCTTGTGATCCACCTGCCTTGGCCTCCCAAAGTGCTGGGATTATAGGCGTGAGCCACCGCACCTGGCCCCTGAATTTTGAATATTGTGTATAAGTTCCTTGTTCTGTGAAATGTAGTTGATAGACCCGCTTAAGAAATTTCTTCCTTGTTCTGTCACTGATTGTCAGCAACATCAAAAGTTCCAACTGTTAGCATTTATTGAGCGCTTACTGAATGCCTAATATATTGCTAAGTACATTTTTATACACTATGTCAGTATTAACTCAGTTGTATAGACTGAAAAAGGTGTTTCCTGCCTTGAATGACATCCTATATAATTTTAACATTAATTCATTATTGAATTTTCTTTTTAAAATTAATTATTTTAAGCAATTATATACACATATATAGTGTACCATATTTATCATTTTAAAGTGTACAGTTCAGTGATAAGAAATACATTTGTATTCTTTTTCTTCTTTCATTACCCCCTCCCCTCTACCCTTCTTGGCCTCTAGTAACCAACATTCTACTCTCTATCTTCATGAGATCCACTTTTGTAGCTCCCACATATGAATGAGAACATGCATTATTTGTCTTTCTGTGTCTGGCTTATTTCACTTAACAAATGGCCTCCTGTTTCATCTATGTTGCAGCAAATGAAACACTTCCAGTCTTTTTTATGGACAAATAGTATACTATTGTGTAATATACTACATTTTATTTACTCATTCATTGATAGACACTTAAAGTTGATTCCATATCATGGCTATTGTGAATAGTGCTGCAGTAAACATGGGATTGGAGATATCTCTTTGATATATTGATTTCCTTTCTTTTGTAGATATACCCAGTAGAGGAGCTGCTAAAGAATGGAGTAGTTCTATTTTTAGTGTTTTTTTGAGGAAATTTTATACTATTCTCCATGGTGGCAGTACTTTACATTCTCCCTAACAGTGTATGAGGGTTCCCATTTCTCTACGTTCATGCCAACATCTGTTATTGTCTTTTTGATGCAAGTCATTTTAACTGGGGTAAGATGATATCTCATTGTGGTTTTGACTTGTACTTCTCTGATGATTAGTGATGTTCAGCATGTTTTTCATATTCCAGTTGGCCATTTGTATGTCTTCTTTTGAGAAATGTCTTTTAAAATTTTTTGCCCATTTTTAAATTGGATTTTTTTTTTTTGCTGTTGAGTTGTGTGAGCTCCTTCTATATTTTGGTTATTAGTCCCTTGTCAAATGTATAGTTTGCAAATATTTTCTTCCATCCTGTAGGTTTTCTTTTCACTTGTGGGCTTCATTTGCTGTGCAGAAGGTTTCTAGCTTGATGTAATCCCATTTGCCTACTTTTTTTTTTTTTTCCTTTGGTTGCCTGTGTTTTTGAGGCTTTATGTTAAAAATCTTTGCCCAGGCCAATGTTCCAGAGCATTTCCCCAATGTTTTCTTCTAGTAATTTCATGGTTTCAGGTATTAGATTTAAATCTTTAGTTCATTTAGATTTGATTTCTTTGTATGATGTGAGCTAGGGGTCGAGTTTCATTCTTCTGTACATAGTTATCCAGTTTTCCAGCATCATTTATTGAGATGAGTATCCTTTCCTCATTGTGTGTTCTTGTCACCTTTGTTGAAGATGAGTTGATCATAAATGCATGGATTTATATCTGGGTTCTATATTCTGTTCCATTGGTCCATGTGTCTGTTTTTATGCCATCATCATGCTGTTTTGGTTACTATAGCTTTGTAGTACACTTGAAAGTCATATAGTGTCATGCCTCCATCTTTGTTATTTTCACTCAGCATTGCTTTGGCTATTCAGGATCTTTTATGGTTCTATATAAATTTTAGGATTTTTATATGTGTGAAGAATAGAAATATTTTGATAAGGATTGCTTTGAATTTGTATTGTCATTTAAAAAATATTAATCTTCCCAATTCATGAGCATGGGATATCTTTCCATTTTTTTGTTTCCTCTTCAATTTTGCATTCGAGATTTTTTTTTTGTACAGATCATTCATATCTTTGGTTAGGTTGAGTCTTAGGTATTTTGCATTTTTTGTAGTTATTGTAAATAGGATTGCGATCTTGATTTCTTTTTCAGATTGTTTGCTGTTGGCATATATAAATATCACTGATTTTTATATGTTGACTTTGCATCCTGGAACTGTAATGAATTCGTTGATCAGTTCTAATATATATATATATATTTATGTCAGTGTCTTTAAATTTATCTAGCTATAAGATCACGTTGTCTGCGAAGAAGGCTAATTTGACTTATTTCTGTCAAATTTGGATGCTCTTTTTCTCTTTTTCTTGCTTATTTTCTCTGTCCAGAACTTCTAGTATTATGTTGTATAAAAGTTGTGAACACTTTGGGAGGCCGAGATGGGCGGATCACGAGGTCAGGAGATCGAGACCATCCTGGCTAACACGGTGAAACCCCGTCTCTACTAAAAAATACAAAAAACTAGCCGGGCGAGGTGGCGGGCGCCTGTAGTCCCAGCTACTCGGGAGGCTGAGGCAGGAGAATGGCGGGAACCCGGGAGGCGGAGCTTGCAGTGAGCTGAGATTCGGCCACAGCACTCCAGCCTGGGCGACAGAGCGAGACTCCGTCTCAAAAAAAAAAAAAAGTTGTGAAACTGGGCATCCTGATACTGTTCCAGATCTTATAAGAAAGGCTGTCAATCACACACCGGGGCCTATCATGGGGAGGGGGGAGGGGGGAGGGATTGCATTGGGAGTTATACCTGATGTAAATGACGAGTTGATGGGTGCAGCACACCAACATGGCACAAGTATACATATGTAACAAACCTGCACGTTATGCACATGTACCCTACAAGTTAAAGTATAATAATAATAAATAAATTTTTTTTTTTTTAAAAAAAGAAAGGCTGTCAATTTTTCCCTGTGGAATGCAACCTCACAGTGTGAGGTTGTCATATATGGCCTTTATTATTTTGAGGTATGTTACTTCCATATGAAGTAACAGTTTGATGAGCATTTTTATCATAAAGAAAAGCTGAATTTTATTTTATTTTATTAAGTGCTTTTTTTGTCATCTATTGAAATAATCATATGCTTCTTTTCTTTTCCTTTTTTTTGAGAGAGGGTCTCACTCTGTCAAACATTTGCTATCTCTTTTGGCCAAGTTACAGAGCAGTTTCCAGGGCTGGGGATGTGGGGAGGTGGTACCGTCTACAGTCTTTGTTTCTGCCTGCCCTCAGGGATATTTCTCTCTTCAGGAATTCAGAATACTTTCCGTTGGTTAGGGTAAGGACAGGTCTCTCTAACAGGGAACCCAAGATGTGGGGAAAGTTGCTTGACCACCTTAATCTCACTTTTTGCAGTATGGAAACTGTAAGTTGGGAGATTTTTCTGCACGTTTGTTGCCAGGCAGAAAGGGAGGAGGAGTGTCATAGACGTGGAAGTTCAATTCTTCTACAGTTTGCTCAGTTTTTTCACTTCTCTGTGGCCTTGGTATCTGTCTCATCCTCGTATTTGAGTTCTCAGTTATTGCTGGTGCAAATATCTGCACTGTATATTTGTTTTTGTTTCTGTGGGGTGCAGGGGGTGAAACCATTCTGTTTCTACACTGTTATTTTAAAACTAGAAGTCCTATTATTGAATTTCTAAAACAAAATTGTAAACAAAAGTTTTCAAGGGCTAACCATGTGCTAGGCATTGTGCTGAATTCAGAGGTGATGTTTGCCAGCAAAAAGCTCATTGTATAATGCAAGGAAAACATATACACATACATCCTTCAAGGCAAGTATACCATAACCTAGAAGAAAGAACACTCAAAGGATCTTGGAGAAACAGTATTAGGCTGGTAGCTACAGTTGTGGGGTCGATGCTTTGGAACTGATAGTTAAGTGTATACATTTTCTAAGAAAATATTAGGAATTTTTGTATACATACACACAGGATTTTCTAGTAATCTAAATTTTATTCATATTGCATCATAATGTGAGTTTTATGCCATATTCTTGCCCATTTACTCTTGAGTTCTCCACTATGTGCTTGCTGTGTCAATTGACTGCTTTGGACAGGAGTGTTGGAACAGTAAATTGAAGGAACATCATTGTAGCACAACTGAGTGTCTGTAGCTGGGTAGCATACATCTGTGCTATAGTCTTGACTATTCTCTTGTTATGAATGTGTGATGCTTGATAACCTTTTCTTGCATACACCTTTTCTATTCCTCCTAGCTCATATGTTTTCACATAAAGGCTTTTTGGTAATTTTGTCACAAGTGGCTAGACATGTTAAATAAAATAAATTCAAAGACTTTTCTGTCAATATTTTTTTGTCATTTAAAACAAAATAAAATTACCAGAACAATTATAATAAGCTATTTTTTGCAGGTATTCAAGCAAATGTTACCTGATTATTTAATAATGATGCATATTATTTTCATTATTTTTAGGTTATAAATATTTTTAATTTCTATTTTGCTTCCTTGACCGTGAGTTGTTCAGAATTATATTTACAATTTCTAAAAGTGTTCAGTTATCTTATTATATTTTGATTACTGATTTAAAAAATTATCATTTATATGATAATAAATTCATGAATAATAATTCATTTTCATACGATAGTCTTTGAAAAATGTTACCGGATGTATTGGCTAGTACTTCTAATTTCTGATATAATTGTTTCAGATGTGCTTGAAAAAAGATATACTTTCCAAACATATCCCCTACTGCTGTATGCAATATTCTATGCATGTCCATTAAATCAAACTTCTTGTATTATTTTAAACATTCTACATCTTAACTGATTTTTGTCTGCTTGGTCTATCACTTACTGAAAAATTCTCAGTTGTCTTATTGTATTTCTATCAGTTTTTTTCTTTATATATTTTGAAGCTGAGTTGTAACTGTGTAAATTTAAAATTGCCAAATTTTCTTTGTGAATCAAACTCTTTCATAAGATATGAAACATTTTATTTTCAGAAATGCTTTTGTTTAAAAATCTAATATATGAGGTAATACAAATTTTACCTATTATATAATACAAAATAATACAAATTTTGTTTTGGTTAAAATTTAACTTGTATATATTTTCCATCCTTTCACTTTAACATTTTATTGTTTCTTAAGTTTTCAGTGTCTCTTGAAATAAAATATACCGTTTTCCATTCCCAGATGGCTGAATAGGAAAGCTCTGGTCTGTAGCTCCCAGTGTGATCAACACAGAAGATGGGTGATTTCTGCATTTCCAACTGACGTACCTGGTTCGTCTCACTGGGACTGGTTGGACAGTGGGTGCAGCCCACGGAGGGTGAGCTGAAGCAGGTTGGGATGTCACCTCACCCGGGAAGCACAAGGGGCCAGGGGATTTCCCTTTCCTAGCCAAGGGAAGCCATGACAGACTGTACTTTGGATTGACTGTACACTCTCGCCCAAATACTGTGCTTTTCCCATGATCTTAGCAACCAGCAGACCAGGAGATTCTCTCCCATGCGTGGCTCAGTGGGTCCCACACCCATGGAGCCTTGCTTACTACTAGTGCAGCAGTCAGAGATCCACCTGCGAGGCTGCAGCCTGGCTGGGGAAGGTGAGTCTGCCATTTCTGAGGCTTGACTAGGTAAACAAAGCAGCTGGGAAGCTCAAACTGCATAGAGTCCACTGCAGCTCACCAAGACCTACTGCCTTTATAGACTCCATCTCTGTAAGCAGGGCACAGCTGAACCAAAGGCAGCAGAAACTTCTGCAGACTTAAACATCTCTGTCTGACAGCTCTGAAGAGAGCAGTGGTTCTTCCAGCACAGCGTTTGAGCTCTGAGAATGGACAGACTGCCTCCTTAAGTGGGTCCCTGACTCCCCTGTAACCTAACTGGGAGACACCTCCCAGTAGGGGCCGACAGACACCTCATACAGGCAGGTGCACCTCTGGGCAAAGCTTCCAGAGGAAGGATCAGTCAGTAATATTTGCTGTTTTGCAGTAGTTGCTGTTCTACAGCCTCTGCTGGTGATACCCAAGCAAACAGGGTCTGGAGTGAACCTCCAGCAAACTCCAACAGACCTGCAGTTGAGGGACCTGACTGTTAGAAGGAAAACTAACAAACAGAAAGGAATAGCATCAAAAACACCAAAAAGACATCTACATCAAACCCCATCTGCAGGTCACCAACATCAAATACCAAAGGTAGATTAAAACCACAAAGATGGGAAGAAACCAGAGCAGAAAAGCTGAACATTCTAAAAATCAGAGTGCCTCTCCTCCTCCAAAGGATTGCAGCTCCTTGCCAGCAACAGAACAAAGATGGACAGAGAATGGCTTTGATGAGTTGACAGAAGTAGGGTTCAGAAGGTCGGTAATAACAAACTTCTCCAAGCTAAAGGAGCATGTTCTAACTCATCCCAAGGAAACTAAAAACCTTGAATAAAAGGTTAGACAAATGGCCAAAATAAACAGTATAGAAAACACCTTACATGACCTGATGGAGCTTGAAACCATGGCATGAGAACTTCGTGACTCATGCACTAGCTTCAATAGCAGATTCGAACAAGTGGAAGGAAGGGTATCAGTGATTGAGCATTAAATTAATGAAATAAAGTGAGAAGACATGTTTAGAGAAAAAAGAGTAAAAATAAATGAACAAAGCCTCCAAGAAATATGCTAGGTGTAAAGACCAAATCTACGTTTGATTGGTGTACCTGAAAGTGACGGGGAGAATGGAACCAAGTTGGAAAACACTCTTCAGGATATTATTGAAGTGGCCAACCTAGCAAGGCAGGCCAACATTCAAATTCAGGAAATACAGAGAACACCACAAAGATACTCCTTGAGAAGAGCAACCCCAAGGCACATAATTATCAGATTCACCAAGGTTGAAATGAAGGAAAAAATTTTTAAGGGCAGCCAGAGAGAAAGATCAGGTTACTCATAAAGGGAAGCCCATCAGACTAACAGTGGATCTCTCTGCAGAAACCCTATAAGCCAGAAGAAACTGGGTGACAATATTCAACATTCTTAAAGAAAAGATTTTTCAACCCAGAATTTCATATCCAGACAAAGTAACCTTCGTAACAGAAGGAGAAATAAAATCCTTTACAGACAAGCAAATGCTGAGAGATTTTGTCACCACCAGGCCTGCCTTACAAGAGCTCCTGAAGGAAGCACTAAACATGGAAAGGAACAACCAGTACCAGCCACTGCAAAAACTTGCCCAATTGTAAAGACCATTGATTCTAGGAAGAAACTGCATCAATTAATGGGCAAAATAACCAGCTAACATCATAATGACAAGATCAAATTCACACATAACAATGTTAACCTTAAATGTAAATAGGCTGATTGCCTCAATTAAAAGACACAGGCTAGCAAATTGGGTAAAGAGTTAAGACCCATCAGTGTGCTATATTCAGGAGACCCATGTCATGTGCAGAGACACACATAAGCTGAAAATAAAGGGATGGAGGAAGATCTACCAAGCAAATGGAAAGCATAAAAAAGCAGGGGTTGCAATCCTAGTCTCTGATAAAACAGACTTTAAACCAACAAAGTTCAAAAGAGAAAAAGAAGGCCATTATATAATAGTAAAGTGATCAATTCAACATGAAGAGCTAACTGTCCTAAATATATATGCACCCAATACAGTAGCACCCAGATTCGTAAAGCAAGTCCTTAGAGACCTACAAAGAGACTTAGACTACCACACAATAATAACAGAGACTTTAACACCCCACTTTCAATATCAGAAAAATCAATGAGACAGAAGGTTAACAAGGATATACAGGGCTTGAACTCAGCTGTGCACCTAGTTGACCTATTAGACATCTACAGAACTTTCCACCCCAAATCAACAGAATATACTTTCTTCTCAGTGCCACATTGAACTTATTCTAAAATTGACCACATAATTGAAGTAAAGCACTCCTCAGCAAATGTAAAAGAACAGAAATCACAACACACTGTCTCTCAGACCATAGTGCATTAAAATTAGAACTCAGGAATAAGAAACTCACTGAAAACTGCACAACTACATGGAAACTGAACAATCTGCTTCAGAATGATGACTGGGTAAATAATAAAGTGAAGACAGTAATACACACGTTCGTTAAAACCAATGAGAAAAAAGACACAACATACCAGAATCTCTGGGACACATTTAAAGCAGTGTGTAGGGGAAATTTATAGCACTAAATGCCCACAAGAGAAAGCAGGAAAGATCTATAATTGACACCCTAATATCACAATTAAAAGAACTAGAGAAGCAAGAGCAAACACATTCAAAAGGTAGCAGAAGGCAAGAAATAACAAAGCTCAGAGCAGAACTGAAAGAGATAGAGACACGAAAAACTCTTCAAAAAAATCAGTGAACCCAGGAGCTGTTTTTTTTTTTTTTTTTGAAAAGATCAACAAAATTGATAGACTGCTAGCAAGACTAATAAAGAAGAAAAGAGAGAAGAATCAAATAGATACAACAAAAACTGATAAAGGGGATATCACCACCAATCTTACAGAAATAAAAACTACCATCAGAGAATACCATAAACACCTCTACGCAAATAAACTAGAAAATCTAGAATAAGTGGATAAATTCCTGGACACATACACCCTTCCAAGACTAAACCAGGAAGAACTTGAATTTCTGAATGGACCAATAACAGGCTCTGAAATTGAGACAATAATGAAGAGCCTACCAACCAAAAAAAGTCCAGGACTATACACATTCACAGCCAAATTCTACCAGCAGTAAAAAGAGAGCTGGTACCATTCCTTCTGAAACAATTTCAATCAATAGAAAAAGAGGAAATCCTCCCTAACTCATTTGATGAGGCCAGCATCATCCTGATACCAAAGCCTGGCAGAGATACAACAAAAAAAGAGAATTTTAGATCAATATCCCTGATGAACATCGATGCAAAAATCCTCAATAAAATACTGGCAAACCGAATCAAGCAGCACGTCAAAAAGCTTATCCACCACGATCAAGTCAGCTTCATCCCTGGGGTGCAAGTCTGGTTCAACATATGCAAATCAATAAACATAATCCATCACATAAACAGTATCAATGACTGAAACCACCTGATTATCTTAATAGATGCACAAAAGGCCTTCAACAAAATTCAACAGCCCTTCTTGCTAAAAACTCTCAGTAAACTAGGTATTGATGGAACGTATCTCAAAATAATAAGAGCTATTTATGACAAACCCACAGCCAATATCATACTGAATGGGTAAAAACTGGAAGCATTCCCTTTGAAAACCAGCACAATTCAAGGATGCCCTCTCTCACCACTCCTCTTCAACATAGTGTTGGAAGTTCTGGCCAGGGCAATCAGGCAACAGAAAGAAATAAGGGTATTCAATTAGGGAAAGAGGAAGTCAAATTGTCCCTGTTTGCAGATGACATGATTGTATATTTAGAAAACCTCATCATGTCAGCCCCAAATGTCCTTAAGCTGATAAACAACTTCAGTAAAGTCTCAGATACAAAATCAATGTGCAAAAATCACAGCATTCCTGTACACCAATAACAGACAAACAGACAGCCAAATCATGAGTGAACTCCCATTCACAATTGCTACAAAGAGAATAAAATTCCTAGGAATCCAACTTACAAGGAATGTGAAGGACCTCTTCAAGGAGGACTACAAACACTGCTCAACAAAATAAAAGAGGACACAAACAAATGGAAGACTGTTCCATGGATAGGAAGAATCAATATGGTGAAAATGGCCATACTGTCCAAGGTAATTTATAGATTCAATGCCAACCCCATCAAGCTACCAATGACTTTCTTCACAGAATTGGAAAAAACTACTTTAACGTTCATATGGAATCAAAAAAGAGCCTGCATTGCCAAGACAATCCTAAGCCAAAAGAATAAAGCTGGAGGCATCACACTACCTGACTTCAAACTGTACTACAAGGCTACAATATCCAAAACAGCATGGTACTGGTACCAAAACAGAGATATAGACCAATGGAGCAGAAGAGAGGTCTCAGAAATAACACCCCACATCTACAGCCATGTGATATTTGACAAACCTGACCAAAACAAGAAATGGGGAAATAATTCCCTGTTTAATAAATGGTGCTGGGAAAACTGGCTAGCCATAGTAGAAAGCTGAAACTGGATCCCTTCCTTACATCTTATACAAAAATTAATTCAATATGGATTAAAAACTTAAATTTTAGATCTAAAACCATAAAAACCCTAGAAGAAAACCTAGACAATACCATTCAGGACATAGGCATGGGCAAGAACTTCATGACTAAAACACCAAAAGCAATGGCAACAAAACCCAAAATTGACAAATGGGATCTGATTAAACTAAAGAGCTTCTGCACGGCAAAAGAAATTACCATCAGAGTGAAAAGGCAACCTACAGAATGGGAGAAAATTTTTACAATCTACCCATCTGACAAAGGGCTAATATGCAGTATCTACAAAGAACTTAAACAAATTTACAAGAAAAAAATCAAACAGCCCCATCAAAAATTGGGCAAAGGATATCAACAGACACTTCTCAAAAGAAGACTTTTATGCAGCCAACAGACACATGAAAAATGCTCATCATCACTGGTCATCAGCGAAATGCAAATCAAAACCACAATGAGATACCATCTCATGCCAGTTAGAATGGCGATCATTAGAACGTCAGGAAACTACAGTTGCTGGAGAGGATGTGGAGAACTAGGAAGGCTTTTACACTGTTGGTGGCAGTGTAAATTAGTTCAGCCATTGTGGAAGACAGTATGGTGATTCCTCAAGGATCTAGAACTAGAAATACCATTTGACCCAGCCATCCCATTACTAGGTATATACACAAAGAATTATAAACCATGCTACTATAAAGACACATGCATACGTATGTTTATTGTGGCACTATTCACAATGGCAAACACTTGGAACCAACCCAAATGTACATCAATGATAGACTGGATTAAGAAAATATGGAACATACACACCATGGAATACTGTGCAGTCATAAAAAAGGATGATTTCATGTCCTTTGCAGGGACATAGATGAAGCTGTAAACCATCATTCTCAGCAAACTATCACAAGGGCAGAAAACCAAACAGCGCATGTTCTCACTCATAGGTGGGAACTGAAGGATGAGAACACTTAGACACAGGGCAGGGAACAACACATACCGGGGCCTGTTGCAGGGTGGGGGGCTCGGGAGGGATAGCATTATAAGAAATACCTAATGTAAATGATGATTTGATGGGCGCAGTAAAGCAACATGGCTCATGTATACCTGTGTAACAAACCTGCACGTTGTGCACATGTACCCTAGAACTTAAAGTGTAATTAAAAAAAAAAAAAAAAAAAAAAAAGAATGGTGATAGAATCAGATTCTCCCCTCTGGGGCATTTGCTTATGAGATATATGGAGAGAGTTGGCACCTGGTTGTGGAAGTGGAAGTTGAAAGACAGGCAGAGAGACAAAGAATTGTGGTTACGCAACTTGAATTATTCTGTGTTCCGTAGACATTTCATGAGTTGCAGCTGTGGTATGCCAGAGCTGGCTGTATGGTCCCGAGAACTGGTTGTATGCATCCCTTTTCAGCTCTACCTTCAGAGACATCTGGTTGGTGGGAGTATTTGTACCACGTGAATTGGTTAATGCTGCAGATCAGGGTCCCTATCCCTTTTCTCCAGATCTGGTTGTTAAATGTTTATCAGCACACCACTGAGTTGGGGACCGGATGGTGTAGAAAGCAAGTAGAAGCAGCCACTTCCTCTGCGTCTTTTGCCTTAAAATCAATGTTGAATGGAATATGGTAACATGATTGTTATTAAGGCTATAATAAAGAAGATACTTAAATAGGAGAAAAAAGATATAAAATATAGCTAAAGTTTCTTTAAATGAAGTAATCTCTGTCTTTTAATTGAAGTGAGTTAAAATTATTGATATTGCTGATGCGTTTGAAATTTTTTCTAAAATCTTGTTTTGTGCTATTTCTGTCTCCTCTCTTCAACATTTTTTCTTTTTGTTCAATTTTTCCTTTGTTATTGTGGATAGCCAATTATTTTTCTGTCTTTTTCCTCATTACAACTCCCTGCTCTGCCTGTTACCAAGTTATTATTTCTTTATTTATTTATTAACCCCTTAGCAAATTGTGAGGTTAAACCAGTACCTTTCACACCTTCCCAAGCGTAGCTTGAATAGTTTAGAACACTAACTCAGATCACTATCCTCCCAACATATATGCCATAAATATGTCCAATATGTATGTCAGATCCTTTAGGTTGATTCTGTTTTCCCTCTTCTCCTTATGAATTAAACACTGTTGCTCTTTTTATATGATCATGTCAGTTTGTATTTACCTATATATTTATCAGTTCTTTACACTTCTTCATTTCTTGTTATATTCCAGGTTTCATATGTAGAATTATTTTCTTTCTGCCTGAATAACATCCTAGAGAATGCTCTTAGTGAGGGTCTTTGGATAAATTTATTCAGTTTTTGTTTATGTGAAAATGTTTTTATTTTTCTTCATTCTTGAAAAATAGTTTTGCTTTGTCATAGAATTCTACATGGAGAGTTATTTTCTCTTAGCTCATTGAAGAAAATTTTTTTCCTATAACTACCAACTTGCATTGGTAATGTTAAAACGTCAGACTATCTTAAGTAGAGGTGCTGCTGTGGATGTTACAATGCAGTGGTCTCTGCTCACTTGGGCTGTGGGATAGCAGCAAGTGTGTTGCTTGCTAAAAGATACTAAGAGCAACATTTTTTGCAATCCAGTTTCTTTAAACTTTCCTGGCATTCAGAATTCAGAGCACTCCATTAATCTATCTATTCAGCTTCTTCTTCATTCCATCAAGGACACATTCACTGTTTCAATATCCTTACTCTGAATATTGGTTCCCAGGTTATCTTTCAGCCAAAGGAAGAGAAAATTTCATACCAAGCCTTTCTGCAGGAACATTTAGAAAACCTTTAGCCTCATGACATTTTCTCTGCTTAAGCCACCTACTGGCCTTGGGAACTCTTTGATTCAGGAGAGTTTGAAGATTCAGAGAGATTGTTTCCAATTCAAGCTGCTTGTATTCTAGAAACCTAAACCCTAGTGCTGTTTAGTCAGACTGGAGGGAGATTCCAGGGAGGGCTTATGTCTTGTGGAACACCAGGTCGGCTAATAGATGTAAAATAACAAATTCCTTCAGAGTACTAGTGAACACTTGCCAGTGAACACTAGCATATCTTTTCTGATTTCTAATTGGAATGCATGGCTCTTATTGTTGGTATTGTGTGTGTGTGTGTGTGTGTGTTACTTTATTCTACAGCAAGAGAGTCTGCTTCCGCAGTATTGTTGTACTGACATATAAAACATTTTAATATATCTCTTTAAGATAATGTAAAAGTTATGTTAATTTTGAAAAATATTTGCTGATTGCGTGAAAAATGTACTTTATGGTCACTCAGAACCTGCTCCTTATATCTGAATCTTTTATTAGTTGAGTGACATTAGGCAAGTTTTGTTTAACACCTGCTCTCATTTGTAAAATAGAAATAGCAACAAACTACCTCCCAGAGTCTTTGTGAAGATTAAATGAACATAGCATAATGCATTATTCACTTCCAGTAGGTTATTAATGACTTCTTTAAGAGTATTGATATTTATATATCTCTAGCGTTCAGCATAAGACTAGCACTAGTTTATGCCAAACAAATGAATGAATGAGTGAATGAGAAAATGTTGCATAAAACAGTTGTGTAATAAAACACAGCAGTAAATAAGTTAGTATCAAAAGAATAATAAGGATATTATTCTTCATCACCACTGCAAGTGTTGTTCAAAGTAATCGGAGATCAGTGGTGGCTGGAACAGGTTGAAAGTCTTGTGAGTTGGTGAAATAGCTTAGCCTTTAAAAGTTACTACGGTTTGAATAAGAGCAGGTCATGAACAAATGAACAGCATAAGCAAAATGTAAATTTTGGAATCCAACAAGATATGAGCATAGTGAGGTATGATTTTGGAAGCTTGGGAAGCAGATTATGAAGAAACTGGATCTTATTTTATATGCAGAAAATATACTGAAAGTTTTGAATGACATATGACATACATTTCAAAGTTTAGTGTGAAGGTATTTGTGGAACTTATTGTAAAGAGTATGGAAGTAGGAAGAACACGAGGTTTTGGTGTATCTAGAAATCATGCAATAGAAGTTCAGGCTAAGGTGCTAGTAGGGTAAGATAAATGAACTCTCTGTTTCTTAAATACTTGTACCCAAAAGTGAAAGTTTTAAAGGAAGATTGGAAATTGCTGCACATGTGCTTTAGGCTGGATTGTTTCTACTATTCTCTTTTATAGATGTGATGAAATGCTAGTAAGCTTGAAAATTTATCAACAAATATTTATTGCACAACTCATATCTTCCAGAATATTTTAGGCACCTAAGATAAAGATATAGTTTAGACAGGCAAGATTCCTGTTGTCATGGATATAATATTATTCTGGAGAAATCCAGTAGTGACAGGAAAGCAAAAAACTGAAATTTCCTAAAATAATTCCAGTGCTATGAAGATAAAACGGGGTAATGTGATACAGTGAGCCAGGAAGTGGCACTATTTGATAAAGGGGCTTCGGAAGGTGTCCTTGAGAAGGTGCTGAGATCTGACATGACTAAAGTGGTTATCATTCAGAGACAGAATTCCAGAGAGAGAACCAAGTGTAAATATTCAAAGGTGAGAAATAACTTTATATGTTTCAGGAGCTGAAAGAAGATTGGCGTGGCTGATGAATAGTGAGCATGGGAGAGAGTGGTAAAAAAATACAGCTGTAGAATTGGACAGTGGTAACATTATATAGAGTTTCAGAGCTCATGGTCAGAAGTGGAAATTTTATTTTTAGTTCAATGGGGAAAAGTCGAAGTTTTAAGTTTGTGGTGGTATGGTCAGATATATCTTGTTGAAATATCATTTTGGGTGGCATTGAAAAAATTTACTATAAGATAGCAAGAGTGAAGACAGGAAGACCAATTGCCCTTTGGTTGTTCCGGTAAGCTGAGTGGGGATTTGTACTAGCATGAGATTGTTGGAGATGGAAAAAAAGCAAATAATTCAGGATATATTTTGGAAGCAGAGCTTACAACAGTTATTCTCTGCTACCCAGTGAAATAAGTACCATTCTGAAAATCTTTCATGGATTTAAAAAATGATTTCTTTCATCAGCCCCAAAAATATATATTGAAGAAAAAAGAATTAAATACTAAAATGCCGAAAACTAAACAAACATTTGTTCAATGTTTATATATTTTGTAAAATGTGGAAATAAAACATAAACATCTATATTGTTGTTATACTTATTTTTACTATGCTTAATAATGTAATCTATTAATTATATATGATAATTATTATAATAAGTATGGCACAACTAAAATGACTCAAAGAAATTATTCTCCTACTAGTCATATACATTTTAAGAAATGAATCTTTATACTTGAATTCTGCCAGCTTATCAGAAATAGCCCCTTTTTTGCCTTGATAAAGCAACAATAATTATTTTCATACTTTAGTGAAATTATTCCAAATCCAGCTGTCAATTTTATCTAAAATTTGACAATTTTTGTCACATGTTCAAAAGCAGTTATTTTCAGAAGTTTTACAGAAGGGAAGATTTGATTTATTTTTTCATCACCTTTTCTTTTGTGTTACAGCCTAGGCTTTTGAAGAGTAAAGTCTGTCTGCTCAGTGAAGTGAAAGTATCCTATTTATCTGCTGACTAGCCCCAGTGTAAGATTTTTATGCTGCTTGCATTTATGAAACCAGGACCTGAGGAGACCTATCTTTTGAATAACAAGAAGAGAAGAAGAGTCTAGTGGCTAAATTATTACCCTGACATCAGCACTTCAGGAGTTCTATCTTTATCTAGCTCTTTCACTTAATCATTTAACTGTTCTCATCCTGCTCTTTGTGTATAAAAAGAAAATAATATTTTGCCCATGCGTTATAAATGTTCTAGGGCTTAATTATTTTTTGCAGACTTCTCTGAGATTTCTGAAGAATGGTAGACATAATTATTCAGTCTCACGATATACTCTGCTTAGGGGTTTTTCTGAGTGCTGATTTGAAGATTATCCAAATTCATCCCAGTGATGCATGAGAGGTTTTGTAATGCTGATTACATATCACTGGGGAACAAATTAAGCCCATCAAATGCCTAGCATATCAATCTCAAATCACACTCTACTTGAACTGGGGGCCCTGTGTTTTATTTACTCGATGAGCACTTTCCTCTCCAGATGAATTAGCTCTTCTACAATGTGTTGTTTGGCACAGTGGGGCCTTAGCAGGCAGGGGATTTTGTACTTTTCGACAAAAGGATACTTGTTGATGCCTAGCTTGTGGGCCTATTTTAAAACTGTTAAAGGAAATATCAGCATGCAGTATTTATTATACTATTTTTAAAGAACAGGTTAACCCCAAGATTAAATGTTGAAATTTATAAGGAAACTTTGCTGTATCCTGGCACATTTGAAACATTATCCTTTGGAATATATTAAGGTTGATGATTTTTATGAAATAGGGAGAGAGTGAGGGAAGAAATAAACTGAAATATACATATTTTTAGGGCTACCAAATCTCTTTTCATTTTAAAAAATATACATTCCATGAGATAAAACTGATAACAGAAAGATAAATAACCTGATGGTTAAAAGGTAAAGGATATAAAAAGTGAATTCAGAGAAGAGCAGTCCAAATGACCAGTAAATATGTTATAGAGTCTAAAGGTTTCTAGTGGTCGGCTAATGTGAATTCAAGTTAACAGTGAGTGTTATCTTATACTCAATAGAATGGCAAAAGAAAAATAGTGATTGCGACTACTCCTGGTAGAGGTATGATGGGGGAAAGGGAGCTCTCTCACCTACGTCAGTAGTGGAAATGCAAAGAATTACAGCACACTTGGGAAGGCAACGTGACCAGATTTATTGAATCTTACTTTCGTTTCCTGAAATTCATATAAATAAAAACACTGGTAAGTAAGGACAAATAAGAAATAAAGACCCATCATTAGAAGAAATTTGAACAAATTTGGTAAATCCACACTAGGGTGAAAATTGCTAGCTGTCCACCAAAATTATTCTCTTCTTCTTCTTCCATAGTAGTTAAATCATAGCTGGAATGTGACTGGCTGATCTTCCAAGGTCCCCTTGCATCTATTTGTGGCCTTATAAATCAATTCTTGCCAATGGGAAGTGAATGGAAGTGATGTGTGTCAATCCCAGGACTGACCATACACCACCTGCATGTGCCCCTTTATGCTATTTCTTCAGTTCAGGGTGGGAATGGGAATGCCCAGAGCAACTTTGGAAACTATATGCTGAGGATGCTAGAACTGCCATCAGCCTAGGGCCCTGAATGACTGTATGAAACAAGGTACATGTGGGTGGGGAAAAAAAACTGGCTGGAACTATTAGATGAAAGAGAAATAAACATGTTTTTGGTCATTACAATTTTGAGATCTCTCTTTAATAGCAGTTTAGTTATTTACCCTAATTAATACAAGTACTATGAAATATTATGTAATCGTTAATAGGTTACATAGGGAAACAACTGAATAGGGGGTATTTTGTTACATAGGGAAAGTAAATGCAGAGAAGTTTATATAACATGATCTAACTATTGTAAAATAAATATAGAAGCATATAACCCAGCAGGATATACAGAGGAGGTGGAAGTTGAACAACCAACCAACAAATCAAGGGGAAGTCAGTAAGGAAGGAATTTCATAGGTGCTATGTAATGTAGAATCTGTCAGGAACAGTAAGGAGCATCCTTGGGCCATCTTTTTCAATTTCTATGACTTCTGAGTCCATTATGATCTTTTATTCTATGTTTCAAATGTCTATGTAGCATTATCATCCAGATATTCTGCAGGTATTTTGTAGATAAAAATGTATTCTCTTTCTCCTTTTGAGAAACAATAAACATATGTTAAGCAAGTCGTTTTGAGCACCTATAAAGTTTCAGGACTTGGGATATACATGCTGGGTGATGCAAAAATAAAAAAAAATGATCCTTGCCTTTCAGAAGTACATAATCAGATGAAAAAGGAGCCATAAAGAGATAATTTCAAGAAAATGTAGTAAATATGCATTGATATAGTTATGCACAGAAAAATGTAGTAGATTTGAAGAAGGGTCCCTTAAGTCAATTTCAGATGTGAGGCTGATTTTTGGGGAGACGCACAAAGTAGCATCCCTGAGCCTGATGAATCCTTGTCATTAGTGACACATTTTCTTAATGCTTTATGAAAATTTATCATGTGCTATTAATATTAATTTACATGTTAGGAGGTAAATATGTGTTATGTTTATGCCTCCATTTCCAGACAAAGCACCAGGTACACACTATGCTAAGGAATAAGGTAAAGTGATGGTTCTTGTCCTCAAATAACTCAAAGACTTGTGGAAGGTAAGGATGCGTAAGAAAAGGTGTCATAAAGTGTTAAAATAAATTCAGGTTCAGAGAGAATCCTTTTTATTGTAACAAATATTGACAGGGATTAAAATACAGTTATTCTGGCTCCCAGTGGAGGACTGCTCTGTAACATTCCATTTAGTACAACTGGGCTCCGGGATTTTTCTTATCAACATTCTTATCCTCTGGATTCAGGGCTGTATTGAGAACTGAGGATGCCGAGAGCAGGAATCAGACCCTTGAGAAGTGTGGGAAGAAAGGGCGCTACAGGTTGCTAATAGATTCCTTGAAAATGCATCCAGCCCAAATACATGGGACAAAATAAGACATAAATATTATAAGGTTATCTGCTTTGTCATTTATCCTTGTATTCATATTTCTTGAGTACTGGAGGCAAGAATTGCAACTTTCCACTTTCAAATGCTTTGAAAACCATTCAAAAGAGGACAATCCTTGATGGGTGGTATTCTTAAGTGCTTAGTGAAATTTTGCTGAAACTGATACTCCATTTTTCTCTTCTGAATAATGACCCCAGAGAGAGAAATAATCTTAGAACCATAGAGCTATAAACATTCAAAGTTGGAGGTATTTAAAGGTCATCCAGTTTAACCATTCATTGATGCTTTAGCTCAAGTTTTTTATTATGACATTTCACATCTTCCATAGATGTGAAACCACCTGCTATAGAAAGATGATCAAGTAGCAATGGTTTAAGAGCCCAACGGGTGTAATTGATTATCTGTATGGTGCCAATATTAACTCGCCAGGACTGTTGTAATAAGTAGCACAAACTGGGTGGTTTAAACAACAGAAATTTATGCTTTTGCAGTTTTGGAGACTAGAAGTCTGAGATCAAGGTATGGATAGGTTTGGTTTCTTCTTAGGACTTTCAGGAAAGCATCTGTTCCATGCCTTTGGCAGGTCCTGGTGATTTACTGACAATCTTTGGGATTCCTTGACTCGTAGAAGTATCACCCTAATCTCTGCCTTTATTTTCACATCACTCCCGCTATGTGTGTGTCTGTGTCTAAAATTTCCCTTTCTTAGAAGAACACCAGTCATATTAGATTAGGGGACCACCCTACTCTAGTATGAACCCTGTTAACGAATGATGTTTGCAGCAACCCTATTTCCAAATAAGGTCACATTCTGAGGTACTACGGTTAGGACTTCAACATATACATTTAGAGGAGAACACAATTCAACCCATAACAGTGCCTTTAAAACATAAGCAGAATATACCTGACTCTCCCCAGAATACTCCATACACGTTTTTATTTTTTTACACCTCTTATGTTATTGTTCCATATTGATAGATTTCTCTTTTGTTGTAATGCTGCTTCATGCTGCTCTTATCTCTATTAAACACTTAGATAATTGTGATTTGAGATATAATTGTTTCTGTGACTAGAGTTTGGGATACAAAAATCAAACAACAGATAAAATCTCCAAATTTTAATTTTTCTTTTATTCTCTCATTCAATACATATTTATCAAAAAAGCAATATATGTACCAAATGTTCTAGAAACTGAGAATGTGGAGGTGAATAAACATGGCTAGCCAGGTCCCAACCTTCATAGAGCTTACATTCTAGTGTGAGATGTGAATGATTCCTGAACTTCTATTCAAATTGTTTTGGAAAATTTATTAATAGATTAAGATAAATTCTGTCTAGCTTCAGAAGTTGTTGAGTGGACCTAAAGACGTAGGCCAAGGCATCTCACAGAATCACAGAGGCAATGTTTTATAATAGTTAAAAACTGAAAATTATATACTGAATATGAATTTTATATTGATTAGCTGTGTGACTTTCTGTAAACTAACTATCCTCTTTGAAATTCAAATTCTTAAATTTTTTTTGGTCTTTTCAGTGTGATTTATTCTTTAACCTATAGATTATTTGCAATTTCTTTTTTTTTAGGTTTTGAACTAGTAAAAGATACCAAATTTCATACTTACATGAGTATTCAGCTTGAATCTGCTCTGCCCACTTGATTTTACAAAGTCCAGATAGCTACATCTCCATTTTATAGTCCTTTCTGGCATGTTTTGTGTTCATGAAAGTTACTATTTTATCATCATAACCATATGGGTAAAGAAACAATTTTATTTGAATTTATATTACCTAAAAATTTTGCTTTTGAATATAAGTAAGCATACATCTATAATGAAATGAAAACATCTCATCATATGCTTTATATGTTGAAATCACCATGAGTCACTTGGGAGTATAGTGTAAACTTATTACTGTTAGAAGGATATACTGAAAAATTGATAATTGTGAAACCTGCCAATTTATTCGTACAGACACTGAATATTAAGGATTTGAAAATACTATAATAATTAGGAAAATGGATTTGTTATTATGGAAATGCTAAGAGTATATTAGCTAATTTTAGGAAGAACATTATACTCCTTATTTACCACAAATGTGTATTGCAGTGAAGTTATAACACAAGGCAGAAAAGTGAAAAATAGATTGTGTGCAATTCTTCCCAACTGAAGTAGTTGACATTGAATAAAACCTTTAAAGATTGTATTTTGTTTTAAGTTATTTAATATAATTTAGGTTCCTATGACTTACCTAAATTCAGTGGTCAATTCAGTTCTTATATAACTTGAAATATCAGCAACTGATACAGCTGATTACTACTTCTTCCTTAAAATATTATCTTCACTTGGATTTCAGGTCACTACACATTCTCCTATTGACAGACATCTATTTCCCCTACATTTTTTTCTCTATTATAAATAAAGCTGCGATCAATACTTTTATGCTTGTTTTTTATGGGTCTAAGTTTTCGATTTTTTTGATAAATACCCAGGACTGGAATTGCTAGACATAGGTGTATGTATACTTTTATTTTAAAAACCTGCAGCCGGGCATGGTGGCTCATGGCTGTAATCCCAGAACTTTGGGAGGCCAAGGCAGGTGGATCATGAGGTCAAGAGATGGAAACCATCCAGGCCAACATGGTGAAACCCCGTCTCTACTAAAAATACAAAAACTAGCTGGGCGTGGTGGTGTGCACCTGTAGTCCCAGCTACTCAGGAGACTGAGCCAGGAGAATCGCTTGAACTGGGGAGGCAGAGGTTGCAGTGAGTCAAGATCACTCCAGTGCAGTCCAGCCTGGCAACACAGTGAGACTCTGTCTCAAAAACAAAACAAAACAAAACAAAACAAAACAAAACAAGACAAGACAAGACAAGACAAGACATGACATGACATGACATGACATGACATGACAAAACAAAACAAAACAAAAACCCTGATCAACAGTTTTCTAAACTGGTTCTACCATTTTATACCGCCACCCACAGTATATGAGAGTTCCAGTTGCTCCTCATTCTCTTGGCAGAGTCAGTCTTTTTAGGAGTAACAATTCTAGTGGGTGTGTAGTGGTATCTCATGGTTTTAATTTATATTTCATCCATGCCAATGATTAACATCTTTTCCTTTGTGTATCTTCTTTTCTTTGTATACACAATTTTTGAAGTATCCATCTAAATCCTTTTTCCCATTTTTAATTGGGTTGTCAGTCTTTTTCATTACTGATTTGTGAAATCCTGCTAATTTATTTTTCATTTTGGCTTACCTTTTTTTTCTTAAATGTCTTTCGATAAGAAGATTTTAATATTTATAATGCACAATTCATAATTTTTCCTTATGCTTAGTGTTTCATGAATTCTACTTAAAAAATTATTGTCTAGCCCACCTATTTCTGGATTCTACTTTGTTCTGTTTTTCCATTTTTCTTCTATACTTACGTCAATATGACACCATCTTAATTACTCTAGTTTTATAGTTTTATAGTAACCATTAGAATCAGGCAGTATTTTTTCTTCAATTTGTTCTTCTTTCTTAAGATTGCTTTGGCCATTCTAGGTTGTTTGCATTTTTATATAAAGTTTAGTATCTGCTTGCCAATTTCTATAAAAAAAGCTGTTGGAATTTTGACTGGAATTGTATTGAGTCTATACCTTAATATGGGGACAAAGGCCATGTTTATAAAATTGATTCTTTTATTATTATTATTTTTTATTATTATACTTTAAGTTCTATGGTACATGTGCACAACGTGTAGGTTTGTTACATATGTATACATGTGCCATGTTGGTGTGCTGCACCTGTTAACTCGTCATTTACATTAGGTATATCTCATAATGCTATCCCTCCCCACTCCCCCAACCCACGACAGGCCCCGTGTGTGATGTTTCCCTTCCTGTGTCCAAGTGTTCTCATTGTTCGATTCCCACCTATGAGTGAGAACATACGGTGTTTAGTTTTCTTTCCTTGCAATAGTTTGCTCAATATGATGGTTTCCAACTTCATCCATGTCCCTACAAAGGACATGAACTCATACTTTTTTATAGCTGCATGTATTCCATGGTGAATATGTTCTTATTTTCTTAGTCCAATCTATCAGTGATGGGCATTTGGGTTGGTTCCAAGTCTTTGCTATTGTGAATAGTGCAGCAATAAACACATGTGTGCATGTGTCTTTATAGCAGTGTGATTTATAATCCTTTGGGTATATACCCAGTAATGGGATGACTGGGTCAAATGGTATTTCTAGTTCTGGATCCTTGGGGAATCACCACGCTGTCTTCCACAATGGTTGAACTAGTTTACAGTCCCAGCAACAGTGTAAAAGTGTTCCTATTTCTCCACAATCTCTCTAGCACCAGTTGTTTCCTGACTTTTTAATGTTCGCCATTCTAACTGGCATGAGATGGTACCTCATTGTGGTTTTCATTTGCATTTCTCTGATGGCCAGTGATAATGAGCATGTTTTCATGTGTCTGTTTGCTGCACAAATGTCTTCTTTTTGGAAGTGTCTGTTCATATCCTTCACTCACTTTTTGATGGGGTTGTTTGATTTTTTCTTGTAAATTTGTTTAAGTTCTGTGCAGATTCTGGATATTAGCCCTTTGTCAGATGAGTAGATTGTAAAAATTTTTCCCCATTCTCTGCATTGCCTGTGCACTCTGATGGTAGTTTCTTTTGCCATGCAGAAGCTTTTTAGTTTAATTAGATCCCATTTGTCAATTTTGGCTTTTGTTGTCATTGCTTTTGGTGTTTTAGACATGAAGTCCTTGCTCATGCCTATGTCCTGAATGGTATTGCCTAGGTTTTCTTCTAGGGTTTTTATGGTTTTAGGTCTAACATTTAAGTCTTTAATCCATCTTGAATTAATTTTTGAATAAGGTGTAAGGAGGGGATCCAGATTCAGCTTTCTACATATTGCTAGCTAGTTTTCCCAGCACCATTTATTAAACAGGGAATCATTTCCCCATTTCTTCTTTTTGTCTGGTTTGTCAAAGATCAGATGGTTGTAGATGTGTGGTATTATTTCTGAGGGCTCTCTTCTGTTCCATTGGTCTATATCTCTGTTTTGGTATCAGTACCATGCTGTTTTGGTTACTGTAGCATTGTAGTATAGTTTGAAGTCAGGTAGCGTGATGCCTTCAGCTTTGTTCTTTTTGCCTAGGATTATCTTGGCAATGCAGGCTCTTTATTGGTTCCATATAAACGTTAAAGTAGTTTTTTCCAATTCTGTGAGGAAAGTCATTGGTAACTTGATGGGGATGGCATTGAATCTATAAATTACCTTGGGCAGTATGGCCATTTTCACGATATTGATTCTTCCTCTCCTTGAGCATGGAATGTTCTTCCATTTGTTTGTGTCCTCTTTTATTTTGTTGAGCAGTGGTTTTGAATTCTCCTTGAAGAGGTCCTTCACATGCCTTGTAGGTAGGATTCCTAGGTAAATTTTTCTCTTTGTAGCAATTGTGAATCGGAGTTCACTCATGATTTGGCTCTCTATTATTGGTGTATAGGAATACTTCTGATTTTTGCACATTGATTTTTGTATCCTGAGACTTTGCTGAAGTTGCTTATCAGCTGAAGGAGATTTTGGGCTGAGATTGTGGGGTTTTCTAATGTACAATCGTGTCGTCTGTAAATAGAGACAATTTTACTTCCTCTTTTCCTAACTGAATACTCTTTATTTCTTTCTCCTGCCTGATTGCCCTGGCCAGGACTTCCAATACTACATTGAATAGGAGTGGTGAGAGAGGGTATCCCTGTCTTGTGACAGTTTTCAAAGAGAATGCTTCCAGTTTTTGCCCATTTAGTATGATATTGGATGTGGGTTTGTCATAAATAGCTCTTATTATTTTGAAATACATCCCATCAATACCGAATTTATTGAGAATTTTTAGCATGAAACGCTGTTGAATTTTGTTGAAGGCCTTTTCTGCATCTATTGAGATAATCATGTGATTTTTGTCTTTGGTTCTGTTTATTTGATGGATTATGTTTATTGATTTGAATATGTTGAACCAGCCTTGTATCCTAGGGATGAAGCCCACTTGATTATGGTGGATAAGCTTTTTGATGTGCTGCTGGATTTTTGCATCAGTGTTCATCAGGAATATTAGCCTAAAATTCTCTTTTTCTGGTGTGTCCTGGCCAGACTTTGGTATCAGGATGATGCTGGCCTCATCAAATGAGTTAGGGAGGATTCCCTCTTTTTCAATTGTTTGGAATAGTTTCAGAAGGAATGGTAACAGCTCCTCTTTGTACCTCTGGTAGAATTTGCTGTGAATTCATCTGGTCCTGGACTTTTTTTGGTTGGTAGGCTCTTATTTATTCTCTCAATTTCAGAGCCTGATATTGGTCTATTAAGGGCTTAATCTTCTTCCTGGTTTAGCCTTAGGAGGGTGTAAGTGTCCAGGAATTTATCTATTTCTTCTAGATTTTCTAGTTTATTTGCGTAGAGGTGTTTATAGTATTCTCTGATGATAGTTTGTATCTCTGTGGGATTGGTGATGATATCCCCTGTATCATTTGTTATTGTGTCTATTTGATTCTTCTCCCTTTTCCTCTTTATTAGTCGTGCTAGCAGTCTATCAATTTTGTGGATCTTTTCAAAAAATCAGCTCCTGTATTCATTGATTTTTTGAAGGCTTTTTTGTGTCTTGATCTCATTCAGTTCTGCTCTGATCTTAGTTACTTCTTGCCTTCTGCTAGCTTTTGAATGTGTTTGCTCTTGCTTCTCTAGTTCCTTTAATTGTGATGTTAGGGTGTCAATTTTAGATCTTTCCTGCTTTCTCTTGTGGGCATTTAGTGCTATAAATTTCCCTCTACAAACTGCTTTAGATGTGTCCCAGAGATTCTGGTACATTGTGTCTTTGTTCTCCTTGGTTTCAAAGAACATCTTTATTTGTGCCTTCAATTTGTTATGTACCCAGTAGTCATACAGGAGCAGGTTGTTCAGTTTCCCTGTAGTTGAGTGGTTTTGAGTGAGTTTCTTAATCCTGAGTTGTAGTTTGATTGCACTGTGGTCTGAGAGACAGTTTGTTATAATTTCTGTTCTTTTACATTTGCTGAGGAGTGCTTTACTTCCAACTATGTGGTCAATTTTGGAATAAGTGCGATATGGTGCTGAGAAGAATGTATATTCTGTTGATTTGGAGTGGAGAGTTCTGTAGATTTCTTTTAGGTCCACTTAGTGCAGAGCTGAGTTCAATTCCTGGATATCCTTGTTAACCTTCTGTCTCATTGATCTGTCTAATGTTGACAGTGGGGTGTTAAAGTCTCCCATTATTATTGTGTGACAGTCTAAGTCTCTTTGTAGGTCTCCAAGGACTTGTTTTATGAATCCGGGTGCTCCTGTATTGTGTGCATATATATTTAGGATAGTTAGCTCTTCTTGTTGAATTGATCCCTTTACCATTATGTAATGGTCTTCTTTGTCTCTTTTGATCTTTGTTGGTTTAAAGTCTGTTTTATCAGAGACTAGGATTGCAACCCCTGCTTTTTTTTTTTTTTTTTTTTTTTTGCTTTTCATTTGCTTGGTAGATCTTCCTTCATCCCTTTATTTTGAGCCTATGTGTGTCTCTGCACGTGAGATGGGTCTCCTGAATACAGCACACTGATGAGTCTTGACTCTTTATCCAATTTTGCCATCTGTATTTTTTCAATTTGAGCATTTAAGCCATTTACATTTAAGGTTAATAATGTTTTGTGTGAATTTAATCCTGTCATTATGATGTAAGCTGGTTATTTTGCTCATTAGTTAATACAGTTTCTTCCTAGCATCGATGGTCTTTACAATTTGGCATGTTTTTGCAGTGACTGGTACCAGTTTTCTGTTTCCATGTTTAGCACTTGCTTCAGGAGCACTTGTAAGGCAGGTCTTGTGGTGACAAAATCTCTCAGCATTTGCTTGTCTGTAAAGGATTTTATTTCTCCTTCACTTATGAAGCTTAGTTTGACTGGAGATGAAATTCTGGGTTGAAAATTCTTTTCTTTAAGAATGTTGAATATTGTCCCCCACTCTCTTCTGGCTTGTAGAGTTTCTACCAATAAATCCGCTGTTAGTCTGATGGGTTTCCCTTTGCTGGTAACCCGACCTTTCTCTCTGGCTTCCCTGAACATTTTTACCTTCATTTCAACTTTGGTGAATCTAACAATTATGTGTCTTGGAGCTGCTCTTCTCAAGGAGTATCTTAGTGGTATTCTCTGTATTTCTTGAATTTGAATGTTGGCCTGCCTTGCTAGTTTGGGGACATTCTCCTGGATAATATCCTGAAGAGTGTTTTCCAACTTGCTTCCATTGTCCCAGTCACTTTCAGGTACATCAATGACATGTAGATGTGGTCTTTTCTCATAGTCCCATGTTTCTTGGAGGCTTTGTTCATTTCTTTTTACTCCTTTTTCTCTAAGCTTCTCTTCTTGTTTCATTTCATTCATTTGATCTTCAATCACTGATACCCTTTCTTCCAGTTGATTGAATCAGCTACTGAAGCTTGTGCTCACATCCTGTAGTTCTCGTGCCATGGTTTTCAGCTACATCAGGTCATTTAAGGTCTTCTCTACACTGTTTATTCTAGTTAGCCATTCGTCTAATCTTTTTTCAAGGTTTTTAGCTTCTTTGCGATGTGTTCGAACATCCTCCTTTTCAGAGATGACATCGTGCTAGCAGCCCTCACTTGGTCTCGGTGCCTCCTCAGCCTTGGCAGCCGCTCTGGCCTTGCTCAAGGAACCCTTCAGCCCATTGCTGCACTATGGGGACCCCTCTTGGGGCTGGCTGAGACTGGAGCCAGCTCTCTCTGCTGGGGGAGAGGTCTGGAGGGAGAGGCATGGGCGGAAGCTGGGGCTGCATGTGGCGCTAGGGGGCTGGTGCAGGTTCTGGGTGGGCGCAGGTTTGGCGGGTCCCACACTTGGCACAGCTGACTGGCATCTGCTGTGCTTGATCAGAGGCTGATTCCCATGCATGGACTGCCATTCCCTCTTTGTGGGATTGTTGGCCATGATAGCAGGTCTCCCTCTCTTTCTTGCTTCCCCTCTTTTCCTCTTGATTGTCTGGGAGGAGCTCCCTCTGGGCTGCCAGAGTGCCTGGGCTAGGTGCTGCAAAGTCCCACAGTAAGTGCCAGGGAGAAATGAAGCCTGCAGGACTTCTGGGATGAGTGGGGACTTGGAGAACTTTTCTGTCTAGCTAAGGGATTGTAAACACACCAATCAGCACTCTGTGTCTAGCTAAAGGTTTGTAAACACAGCAGTCAGCACTATGTGTTGAGCTAATTGGGTGGGGACTTGGAGAACTTTTCTATGTAGCTAAACAATTGTAAATGCATCAATCAGCACTCTGGTCTAGCTAAAGGTTTGTAAATTCACCAGTCGGCACTCTCTCAAAACGGACCAATCAGCTTTCTGTAAAACAGACCAATGAGCTCTCTGTAAAATGGACCAATCAGCAGGATGTGGGTGGAACCAGACAACTGAATAAAAGCAAGCCACCCAAGCCAGCAGTGGCAACCTGCTGGGGTCCCCTTCCGCACTGTGGAAGATTTGTTCTTTTGGTCTTCACAATAAATCTTGCTGTTGCTCACTCTTTGGGTCCGCGCTGCCTTTATGAGGTGTAACATTCACCAGGAAGGTCTGCAGCTTCACTCATGAAGCCAGTGAGACCACGAACCCACCAGGAGTGACAAATACCTCCGAACGTGAGTTAGGAGCAACTCCGGATGAGCCACCTTTTATCACCGATCTTCTGAAGCCTTCTTCTCTCAACTCATCAAAGTCATTCTCCATCCAGCTTTGTTCCATTGCTGGTGAGGAGCTGTGTTCCTTTGGAGGAGAAGAAGCGCTCTGATTTTTAGAATTTTCAGCTTTTCTGCTGTGGTTTCTTCCCATCTTTGTGGTTTTATCTACCTTTGGTCTTTGATGATGTTGATGTACAGATGGGGTTTTGGTGTGGATGTCCTTTCTGTTTGTTAGTTTTCCTTTTAACAGTCAGGACCCTCAGCTGCAGGTCTGCTCGAGATTTCTGGAGGTCCACTTGAGACCCTGTTTGCCTGGGTATCACCAGCAGCAGCTGCAGAACTGCAAATATTGCAAAACGGCAAATGTTGCTGCCTGATGGTTCCTCTGGAAACTTTGTCTCAGAGGGGCACCCGGTCGTATGAGGTGTCAGTTGGCCCCTACTGGGAGGTGTCTCCCAGTTAGGTGACTGGGGGATCAGGGACCCACTTGAGAAGGCAGTCTGTCTGTTCTCAGATCTCAAACTCTGTGCTGGGAGAACCACTACTCTCTTCAAAGCTGTCAGACAGAGACTTTTAAGTCTGCAGAAGTTTCTGCTGCCTTTTGTTCAACTATGCTTTTCCCCCAGAGGTGGAGTCTATAGAGGCAGGCAGGCCTCCTTGAGCTGCAGTGGGCTCCACCCAGTTCGAGCTCCGGCTGCTTTGTTTACCTTCTCAAGCCTCAGCAATGGCAGACGCCCCTCCCGCAGCCTCGCTGACACCTGGCAGTTTGATCTCAGACTGCTGTGCTAGCAGTGAGCAAGGCTCCGTGGGCGTGGAACCCTCTGAGCCAGGCACAAGATATAATCTCCTGGTGTGCCATTTGCTAAGACGGTGGGAAAAGCGCAGTGTTAGGGTGGGAGTGACCTGCTTTTCCAGGTGCTGCCTGTCACAGCTTCCCTTGGCTAAGAAAGGGAATTCTCTGACCCCTTGTGCTTCCCGGGTGAAGCAATGCCTTGCCCTGCTTTGGCTCATGGTCCGTGGGCTTCATCCACTGTCCTGCACCCACTGTCCAACAGCCCCTGGGAGATGAACCCAGTATCTCAGTTGCAAATGCAGAAATCATCCGTCTTCTGTGTCACTCACGTTGGGAACTGTAGACTGGAGCTGTTCTTATTTGGCTATCTTGGAACCCTCATCAATATTGATTCTTTTAACCCATTGCTATGGTATATCTCATTTCTTTGGATTTTCCACTGTTTTTCTCAGCAATGTTCTGAAGTTGTCTAAATAGATGTCTTTTTATCTTTTGTTAAATGTATTGCTGGTGTTTTGGATTTTTTTATGGTACTCCTAACAAAATATATTGATTTTTTAAAAATTTCAATCTCTAGTGCTTGTTGCTAGTATAAACAAATACAGTTGGTTTTGTATATTGACCTTGTATCCTAAGACTTGGCAGAATTCTCATATTAGATCTATTAGTTCGTTTGGGTGAAATCCTTTGGATTTTCTAGGTATATATTTATTTCACTTGCAAATAAATACAGTTTTACTTTTTCTTTACCCATATTCATACCTTTTATTTAGAATGTTTGTCTTCTTGCATTAAATAGAATCCCATTACAATGTTGAAGAGAAGTTCTGAGAGCAGATGTACTTGCATTTTTTGTGTGATCTCAGTGACAAATTGTTTAATGTTTTACTACTAAGTATGGCATTTACTGTAGATTTTGTGTAGAAGTGCTCTATTAAATAAATAAAAGGATATTTCATTTTATTTCTAGTTTTCTTAGAGGATTTTAAAACCGTGAAACAGTACTGACTTTTGGCTAAACCTTTTATTGCAATTATTGCAATAATTATATAGTTATTCTCTTGCATTATTGGAGTTAATTCTGCCTTATGTTGATTATCTTTTGGAATTAATTGATACTACTTTATTAAGCACTTTCAAATTTATATTTATAAGGGATATTGGACTGTTATGTTCTTTCCCTGTAATGTCATTGTCAAGACTTAACTTTAGGGTATTAGTTTCAAAATGAGTAAAAGTGTTCCTTCCTCTGCATTTTCTGAAAGTGTGTTGGTGATATTGTTGTTGTTGGGTTTTTGTTTTTGTTTTTTTTCTTTGATAAGACTTCACCATTGAAGCTATCTTGGCAGAAGCTTCCTTTTTAGGAAGGTTTTAAATTATTGATTTAATTTATTTAATGGATGCAATGTAATATAGATTGTCTGTTCTTTTGTTTTGAAAAGTTGAATGTTATTTGCTTTATTTTATTTATTATTTTCTTATATTTATCATTTTATTTCTTCTATTTATCTTGAGTTACTTTGTTATTCTTTCTCTAGCTTCTCAAAGTGAAAGCTTAGATCTTTGAGTTTATACTTTTCTTGTTTTTTTAAGTAAACATTTAAAGCCCTAAATTTCTCTCTTAACACTTCATTAGATGGCATGTAATACATTTTGATATGTTGTGCTTTTATTATGATTAAAGTTAAAATACTTTCTAATATGTATATGTGATTTCCTCACTGACACTGGATTATTAAGAAGTGTATGCTTAATTTTCAAATATTTTGGGAGATAATCTAGATATATTATTGTTTTTGAGTTCTAATTAAACTCATTTGTGGTCAAAGAATATGTTTTGTGCGCAAAGAACACTGCAAATTTTTAAGGCTTATTTTATGTGCCTCATCATATGATCTATCTTGGTGAATATTCTACATGCACTTGAAAAACTTGTGTATACTGCAGCTGCTGGGTGTGGTGCATTGTAATTTGATTAGGACAAATTTGTTGCTAATGTTCAAATTCTTCAAATTTATGTTGATTGTTTGATATAATTATTCCATTGATCATTGATAGAAGAGTATTAAAGTTTCCAACAATAATTATTAATTTTTTTTTGTTTAATTTTGTTAAGTTTTGTTTCATTTACTTTGACTCTCTGTTGTTAGGTTAACATTAAGAATTGCTGTTTTATTGATAAATTAGCCATTTTATCATTATGAAATGCCCCTCTTTATCTTGGCAAATATTCTTTGTTTTGGAGTCTCTTTTGTTTAATATTAATTGGGTCATGCTATTTTTCTTTTGACTACCATTTATATGGTGTGTATTTACGTACACACATATATACATATGTATATATATACACACACATACATATATATTTCCATCTATTTTCTTTTACTTCATTTGTGACTTTCTACCCAATCTCTCTCTTTACCTCCTTCTTAAGGTCAATAACTCATGTATTTTCCCTTTTGAGGCTGTTTGATGGATCTTGTAGGTGTGCTACATTCTTTTTTATTCTTTTTACTTTAGCCTCTTCTGACCATATTTCCAAATAGCCTGTGTTTAAGTTTACTAATTTTTTCTTCTGCTTGATCAATTCTGCTTAGACACTGATGTATTCTTCAGTATGCCCATTGCGTTTTTCACCCCCAGAATTTCTGTCTGATTCTTTTTAATTATTTCAATTTCGTTGTTAAATTTATCTGATAGGATTCTGAATTCCTTCTCTGTGCTATCTTGAATTCATTTGAGTTTCCTCAAAACAGTTATTTTGAGTTCTCCGTCTGAAAGGTCACATATCTCCATCTCTCTGGGATTGGTTCCTGGTGTCTTATTTAGTTCATTTGGGGAGGTTATATTTTTCTGGATGGTGTTGATGCTTCTGATGTTCATTGGTGTCTGGGCATTGAACAGTTAGGTATTTATTGTAGTCTTCTCAGTGTGAGCTTGTTTATACCCATCATTCTTGAGCAGGCTTTCTAGATATTTGAAGGGACTTGGATGTTGTGATCTAAGTTTTTGGTCACTGCAGGTATATGTGAATTAGAAGGCACCCCAAGTCCAGTAACACTGTAATTATTGCAGACTCATAGAGGTACTGACTTGGTAGTCTTCAATTAGATCTGGAAGAATTCTTTTGATTACCTGTCTTTTTATTTTCTTGTGGCCTAGACAGCAGAGATTCTTCTTCTCTTCATTTACTTTCTCCCAATCAAATGAAATCTATGTGCTGAGCTTCCTGGAGCTGGAAGAGGGGCACCAAAAGCACCCCTGTGGCCACCACCACTGGGACTATGCTGGGTCAGACCTGAAGGCAGCACAGCATGGAGTCTTGTCCAAGGACCACTGTAACCACTATCTGGCTTGCATCTATATTTGCTCAAGATCCTAAGGCTCAACAATCAGCAAGTGGTGAAGCCAGCCAGTCTTGTGTCCTTCCCTTAATGACAGAAAGTTCCTTTGGGCCCCAGGTGGGTCCGGAGATGTATCCAGGAGCCAAGGCCTAGAGTAACAAATCGTAGAAATTTACCTGGTACTCTTTTCTACTGTGTTTAAGCTGATGCTGAAACCACAATACAAAGTCCTTCCATTCTCCCCTCCCCTTTCCCTAGGCAGTGAAGTCTCTCCCTGTGTCCACCACCACCACAGGCCCATGGGAGTACTGCTACGATGTTGCCAACGTTCACTTAGGCCCAAGGGCTCTTCAGTCAGCTTGTGGTGAATGCTGCTAGGCCTGGGGCTGATGTTACAGGGCAATGAGCTCCCCTCTGGCCCAGGGTAGGTCCAGAGATGCCATCCAAGAGCCAAGACTAGAATCAGAGACCCCAAGATTCCCCTTGGTGTTCTTTCACACTGTGGCTGGGCTTATACATAACCTGCAAGACAAAGTCCCATTTACTCTTCCCTTTGCTTTCTGAAGCAGAAGGAGTCTCTCTTTACAGCCACCATAGCTATGACTATGCTGGGTCACACCTGAAGTCAGCATGTTTCAGAGTCTCACCCAAGGCCCATGGCATGTTCTACCCAGTTACCACTGCTGATTATTTAGGGCTCAAGTGCTCTTTACTCAGCAGGTAGTGAATACTGCCAGGACTGGGTTCTTCCCTTTAAGGAAGTGGGTTCTCTTTTGGCCTAGGGTATGTGTAGATATGACATCTGGGAGTGAGAGGCTGGGATGGGGGCCTCATGACTCTTCCTGGTGTCCTATCCTATTGTGGCTGAGCTAGTATCCAAGTTGCAAGACAAAGTTCTCTTTACTGTTTCCTCTCCTCTCCTTAATTACAAGGAAGGAGTCTGTTTTGGAGCTGTGAGCTTCACTGCCTGGGATTAGGGGAGGGGTGATGCAAGCACTCCCTTAGCCTGTCAAACTGATATCTCCCTAGGTCACATATCTCCTAAGTCCACTGGCTCTGAGCCCAGCACAGCACTAAGACTTGCCTAGGAATTGCAGTCTTTATGGCCTAGACAGCCTTTCAAGATTATTTAGCACCCCAGAGCACTTTAGCCCATGTTGGCAAGTCTAGGTTCCAACTGCTGTAATGTAGGATTTCCCTCTGGCTATGGCTGGTCCCAATGCTCCCTCCATGGATGTCAGCTGAGTATTTCTCAATGTTGACAGCATTGAATTTTAATGCAAAGTCTCACAGTCACTATACTCTCTCTCCCTCAAGTGCAAAGAGTCTCTGCATCATATGGCTGCTGCTGGGGAATGGGGGAGGGGTGGCGTCGGCATTTAAGACTGTCTTTTCTACACTCTTCAATGCCTCTTTCAGTGAACTGAGATTAAAACCAGGCACTGTGATTGCTCACCTGATTTTTGAGTCCTAGGAAGGTACTTTTCCTTTGTGTAGATAGTTGTCAATTTGGTGTTCCTGCATGGAAGATGATTGGTGGAAGCTTCTATTTGGCCATCTTACTCCACCTTGTCCAAATTTTATTAACTCTTTTTGAAATATCAATGGGAGTGATATGTGGGAGTGGGCTGAATATGTGTGTATCTGTACATGCACATATGTGTGTAAGTGTGTGTGTGTGTATGAGTATATGTAGCTCACAGAATTTACCATATAGTCTTGATTGGAAGTCTTGCTTTTTTATCTATAAGTCAGGAATAATATCTCCTTTATAAACTTATTGCAATCTTTAAATTATGTAAGCCATGTGGAGTGGTTAGCAAGATGCTTGGCATATAAAAAGGCTCAGTAAATATTATGGAGCATTTTACTATGAAATAGAGTCGCTCACTCAAAATTACAAAGTGGTAGATAACAAAAGCATGAAGAGATAAAAATTACATCAGCCCTGAAATTGCATTTGGAATATATTTTTTGAAATAATCTCTTTCTGAAAGTATAGACAGTATGGGTTGGGGTTGGAATTCTTGCTTTAGCCTGTGGATATTGTTTTTGAAGGAATATTTCTCTCCTGGGTAGTTATTCAGTGAAAGACAGTGTTAGGAGAAAATTCTCCATGGGTCTTTCATGTTCCCGAATGTCTTGCAAAGTGGTTCACTGAAGCCCTTTGATCTAAACTATCTTTTCAAGGATGTATGCACAGTGAACATCTATACAAATTCCTATCTAATGTCAGCCCAACACTCAGAATTTCTAGATTTTCCTTAATTAATTTTTTAAGTTCTTTACCCTCCTCTAATACTCCAGGCCTTCACGGATCCCACCAGATAATAAAGATAAAGCAATTTTCTCATGGGCTTATGGGTGGAAGCAATTCAATATTATGCTTAAAGGCATATGCTGCTGCCAGTGGGCCTGGGTGGTGTTCTTACCACTATTGCCTATCTGAGCATTATGACCTCTTTTGAACATGACCTTCAGGAAAGTGAAGCTGCAGAGCTCATCAAAATGTTATTTGCCCAAAGTAGGCATGTTGTTTTTCCAAGATTTCTTCTGTAGTTTCTTTTACTCTCCTAAACTTTACACGTCTGTAGATGATCTCTTAACTTACAAGGTTGTAATGGATATTGGGATTATCTCACTCATGATCGATTCTGTGTCTCCCCCTCTGGAAGAGCTATGTGGTTTGATATGAATAGGACTAAGTTACTTCTTACTCTCCAACCTTGGGTCGTCCTCTAAATTCCCCATGTAACATTCTGAGTAGAGAAGATGTAGAATGAGATGTAACAACATATACATTAAAAATTTCTTTACAAATCTCACCCATGTCAAGCTGATTCTTCTACTTCAGCAGCGGTTTATTAGATCTCTTTAAAGCAACACTTTCAGAGGCTAGGTATTTGAGAGAAGTCTGCACCTCTTACTTTTAAAATACATTTTATTATGATGAAAACTCTCAGAGTTGCCTTTTGTGTGCAGCTGTCTCTTATTTGAAATATTTGCTTGATATTATTTTTCTACATCTGGTTCAGCAATAATTTCATGGGAACATTACTTGTCAATTCTGCATTCTCACTCCTTTTGACACCCTCCCTCCAACATTGACTCCTTGGTGGTGATAGGTGCAGTGAAGAGCCACCAGCAGAATAATGAAATATTATTTCTTCTTTGTTCTCACCTTACTCGCAGTGATCATTGAATTTGTTTTACTGGCTGAAACTGGAGCTGCCTCTGCAAGCAATTAAGTTGTCTTAACCAAACAAATGCAATGACTGAAATTTCCACACAGCACAGTGTTTCACATTGACTGCATCTGGGGTTTGAGAAAAATCACACTTTAAAGCAATATGAAATAAGTTTAAAAAACGTGGCAGGAATTCAATGTCATATAGAAAATCAAGCAGGCTAAACTACTGAGAAATCAAAAGTATATAAGTGTAAGGGAAAATTATACGGTGGAATAGGGCAGGAGAAATAAAAATAAGAGCAAATAAAGCCTTTTAGGATTGATAAAAAAGAAGGAAATATCAAGATAACAACTATATTTCCTAAACAAAAATTGCCTTACAACAGCAATTTTGGACACAAGACAGTGCATTCCAATTTTAGAAAGTGTTTTGTTTTTATTTCTCTGGAGGTACTTTTAATTTTTTATGATGGTATCTTAAAAACATAATTTTAGAATAAATTTGCTTTTGATTTACATCTTACATGTGTGATGAATGCCTTCAAAGATGTTAATGCGCTGGTGTTGTTGAGCTGGAAAGTGTGTCTCTCCAAGTTGATAGGTTATACTTAGGAAATTGATGATACAAAGAAGCAGGCACACACCTAGACAATAAATCAAACTAAGCACCATACGTTTTTCTGACCCTGATACTTAAATGATAACTGGTTTACTTAAGCAACAACTCTCCAGTCATTTCTGTCAATTTTCTGAATGATGACACCTGTATTTTGCAGCTGTTTTTATTTATTGATATTGGCAGAAGAATAAATGTCAGTTTGTATAAAAAGAGGTTCAAACAAGTCCCATTTTCTCATTTTATTACACAATGATTATAAATACATATTTCAGGTTTGATGACCTTGAAGGAATTCTTGGTAAGATTACCAAGGGGAGAAAAGGTTGTCAAACAAATAGACTTTATGTGGCGATTTATAGTCTTCTAGAGAAAGGTATTCTTAGCACTTCCTAGTCAACCTATAATGTAGAACCAGGAAACACAAAACCTGCAGGTTGTAAATAGTGTGTTCAAAATTCAACCTTCAAAAAAGGAGCAGAGAAACCTTGTGAATGGAATATAAATAGAGAAGGAAGACTGGAGGAAGATTATTTGTAATAGAATATACACGAATTTTGAGAATGTTGGACTGTGCTCTCCATTCTTATACAGTGTGGGCATTTTGTGGCAATAAAATTAATTTCGCTTTTTAAACAGATGTTTCCTCTCATCTTAAATAATTATTTCAGAAAATTTGAATTCATAACATTATTAAAATAAAAACAAAATCTGAGCCTTATCAAAATCTGATTATGTGGGAATCCTTAGTTGATCCTAAGTGAGAATTAACCGCTAAGAAATAGCAGTAACTAGGAAAATTAGCAAGATGTAAAAGTAAGTAAAGACCAGAAAAGGGATTGAGAGCCAGGGTATTCACATTAGAATGAGAGCTCTGATAATTTCTCATGTATATACTTAGTTTAGAAAAGTCTATTAGCACATCTGAATCTCAGTTTCATCATATATAAATGTGAAAATAATATTGCCTTTCCTACATCGAAGGATTGCTGATCAAATCAATTTTTCATCTCCCATCAGGGATTGCAGTTTATGGACCCTAGCATCTTCTTATCATCCCTCATCCCTCTGCTATCCTTTCTTCCTTCTTTATCCAAATAGATTCCATGACCTGCCATTGGAATTACTCCCTTTAAATGTGCCCAACTCTTTTTTCCCTTTTTGTTTCTTCAGATTTGTTTGGCAGAACCACCACTTGGGTTAAATCTAACTCTCTACATACTTTGCACCTGCATTCATAAAACTGTATGTATCTGGAAAAACACAAAATCATGAAAAGTAATTTCAGTTTAAATGAAAAGTAATTTCAGTTTAAATTCACAACAATTATTTTCAAGTAGGCATTTAGTCCTATGCTACCACATTGGATTTTAATTTTATTTCTTGTTTTATTTTCTGGTTAAATTTTACTACTGTGATTATGTTAACTTCGTAAAATGAATGCCTTTTTCTATTGTTTGTAAAAGTTTTTATATGGTAGGAACTATTTGTTATTAAATGTTTAGTAGAATTCATCTGTAAAGCTGTCTGGATTAATAAACAAAATCGGAAATAAAAAAGAAGATAGTATATCGGATACCACAGAAATACAAAAAATCATCAGACACTATTGTAAACAACTATATGTTAAAAACCTGGAAAACCTAGAGGAAATGGATAAATTCCTGGTCACATATAGCCTACTAAGATTGAACCAGGGAGAAACAAAAGAAAAAAAACAGATGAATAATGAGTAAAAATATTGAATCAGTAATAAAAAAATCTCCCAAAAAAGAAAAGCCCAAGATTGGATGGCTTTATTGCTGTATTCTACCAAACTTATAAAGAAGAACTAATGCCAATTATTTTCAAACTATTATAAAAATGTGAAGAGGAGGAACTTTTTTCTAACTCATTCTTTGAGGCTAGCATCACTCTGATCTCAAAACGAGACAAGGACACAACACAAAAGAAGACTACAGGCCAATATCCCTGATAAACATAGACAGAAAAATTCTCAACAAAATTCTAGCAAACTGAATTCAA
The DNA here is from genome assembly GCF_008728515.1 of Papio anubis. Classification (NCBI taxonomy): domain Eukaryota; kingdom Metazoa; phylum Chordata; class Mammalia; order Primates; family Cercopithecidae; genus Papio; species Papio anubis. The sequence goes on along the minus strand of NC_044987.1, from coordinate 37,833,803 downwards.
CAACACATCAAAAAGATAATATACCATGATCAAGTGAATTTATCCTAGGGATGCAAGGATGATTTGACATATGCACATCAATAAATGTGATACATCACATCAACAGCATGAGGGACAAAGCCATGTGATCATCTCAATGGAAGCAGAAACAGCATTTGATAAAATTTAACATCACTGTGATACAAATTCTCAACAAACTAGCCATAGAAGGAACATACTTGAATATAATAAAGCCATTTATGGCAAACCGACACTTAACATCATACTGAAGAGTGAAAAGCCGAAAGCCTTTTCTCTAAAAACTGGAAAAAGACAAGAATGCCCATTTTCACCACTCCTATTCAACATGGGACTGGAAGTTCTAGCCAGAGCAATCAGGCAAGATAAAAAAATATAGGGCATCCAAATTGGAAAAGAAAAAGTCAAACGGTAGTCCTTCAACATAAATAAGTTTAATAAAGTCAAATCGTCCCTCTTTGCAGATGACATGATCTTATATACAGAAAAACCTAACAAAAAACTCTTCGAACTAATAAAAAGTTGGAGGATACAAAATCAACATACAAAAATCAGTAGCTGTTTTTGTACGCCAACAACAAACTGAAGGAAAAAGAAATCAAGAAAGCAAATTCATCTGCCACAGTTACAAAAAAAGAGAAAATACCTATAAATTTAACTAAGGTGAAAGACCTGTACAAGGAAAAGTACAAAACACTAATGAAAGAAATTAAAGAAGGCACAAACAAATTAAAAGGCATTCATGCTCATGGATCAGAAGAATTAATATTATTAACATAGTCATACTACTCAAAGCAAACTATAGATTTAATGCAATCCCTGCTAAAATATCAATTACATTTTTCAAAGAAATAGAAAAAAATTCCTACAATTCACATGGAACCAAAAAAGAACCTGAACAGCCAAAGTAATCCTGAAAAATAATCAAAGCTGGTGGTATTACACTACCTGATTTCAAAATATACTACAAAGCTATACTAACCAAAACAACACAGTGTTGGTATAAAAATAAACATAAACCAAAGGAACACAGTAGAGAACCCAGAAGTAAACCCACATAGTTACAGCCAACTTTTAAACAAAGGTGCCAAGAATATACATTAGGGAAAGGACATCCTTTTCAATAAAGGGTGCTGATAAAACTGGATATCTTATGCAGAAGAATCGAACTAGACCCCTATCTCTCCCCATATACAAAACTATCCAAATGGATTAAAGACTTCAATGTAGACCTGAATCTATGAAACTGCAGTAAGAAAACAGAGGGGTAACATCCCAGGACATCGATCCAGGCAAAGATTTTATGGTTAAGACTTCAAAAGCATAGGCAACAAAACAAAACAAAAAAAATAGACAAATGGGACTATATTAAACCAAAAGGCTTCTGTGCAACAACAACAACAACAGCAACATAACAAAAAACCCCCAAACAATTCACAGAATGAAAATATAACATGGTAAATGGGAGAAAATATTTGCAAACTGTTTATCCAACAAGGGACTAATATCCAGAATGTGCAAGAAACTCAGACAACTCAACAACAACAAAAACCAAGTAATCTCATTACAACGTGGGCAAAAGTCATGAATAGACATTACTCAAAAGAAGACATACAAATGGCCAGCATCACTAATCAAAAATGCAAATCAAAGTCAGTGCATATAAAAGTTATGTTTATACTGTACTGCAGTCTTTTAAGTGTGCAACAGCACTATGGGTATATAACCAATAATGGGATTGCTGAGTTGAATGATATTTCTGTTTTAAGTTATTTGAGAAATCACCAAACTGCTTTCCACAGTGGCTGAACAAATTTACATTTCCACCAGCAGTATATAAGCCTTCCCTTTCCTCTGCAACCTTGCCAGTATCTGTTATTTTATTTTTTTTTTTTACTTTTTATTGACAGCCATTCTGACTGATGTAAGATGGTATCTCATTGTGGTTTCAATTTGCATTTCTCTAATGATCAGTGATGTTGAGCTTTTTTTCGTATGATTGTTGGCCACATGTATATCTTCTTTTGAAAAGTGTCTGTTCATGTCCTTTGCCTACTTTTTAATGGGGTTGTTTTTTGCTTGTAAATTTATTTAAGTTTCCCTTGTTTGTGTATAGAAATGCTACTGAGTTTTGTACATTAATTTTGTATCCTGAAATTTTGCTGAAGTTATCAGATCAAGGTGCTTTTGGGCAGAGACTGGGGGTTTTTAGGTAGAGAATCATATAGTCTGCAAACAGTTTGACTTCCTCTCTTCCTCTTTGGATGCCCCTTATTGCTTTCTCTTGCCTGACTGCTCTGGCTTATGCTATTATTTTTAACTTATTTTGGGTATTTTGTAAAACAAACTTTAAAAATTGAAATGAAATTGTAATTATACTAATTGCTGATATATTTTAAAATTTATTTCTATAATCTCATTTATGTTTTTTGTTGTTCTGCTTTCTCTGTGCTTTATTCCATTGCTTTTTGAATTAATTCAGGAGTTTTAAAAAATTCTATTTTTTTCATACCTAATGCTTAGTTTTTGGCTGTTAAAATTCAAACTCTGTGAATCTAGGTGTCTGTTTATGACTTCAGGACAACTGCAGCTTTATGGTAGTTTAACCCATTGGTCCTACTTCATTCTTAGTATTTGCTTACATATCTATATATCTATGAATCTACATTTTTTAATGTTTTGGTATAATCTGTTTTTTAAAAAATTCATACGTAATAGATGTAACATATTTTGAGGATACATGTGATATTTTGATACATTCAAGAAATGTGTAATAATCAAATCATGATAATTGGAATACCCATCACCTTAAACATTTTTCTTTATGCTGGAAATGTTTATTCTCTATTAGCTATTTTAAAATTTACTATAGATTATTGTTTGCTGTAGTAATTCTGTTGATCCAGTGTACACTAGATCTTATTTCTTTTATCTAACTATTTTTTCATATCCATTAATCAACTTCTCTTTATTCTCTTTTCCTGGCCTCTGGTAACCACGAATATACTCCCCACCTTCATGATATCTACTTTCTTAGCTCCCACACAGGAATGAGAACATGCTATGTATATATTTTGTATGTATGTATCATCTACTTATTTTGGTGTTTCAGGAACTCCTTTATGGTTTTGTTAGTTCAGGTCTATATTTACAAGGATTTTTTGAATCAGATTTTATTATGTATTTATACTTTTTATGTACTGAGAATTTTTTCAGGGAATGTAGTCTTCAATACTACCTCGAGTAGAAATATTTGTTAAATAGTTAATTATTGTTTTTGCATATCATTTACCCCTTTTCATACACAAGAATTATTTCTTTTTTTTTTTCTTTTTCTTTTTTTTTTTTTTTTTGAGACAGAGTCTCGCTCTGTTCCCCAGGCTGGAGTGCAGTGGTGCGATCGGCTCACTGCAAGCTCCGCCTCCCGGGATCATGCCATTCTCCTGCCTCAGCCTCCTGAGTAGCTGGGACTACAGGCGCCCGCCACCGCGCCCGGCTAATTTTTTTTTGTATTTTTAGTAGAGACGAGGTTTCACGGTGGTCTCGATTTCCTGACCTTGTGATCCGCCCGCCTCGGCCTCCCAAAGTGCTGGGATTACAGGCGTGAGCCACCGCGCCTGGCATCACAAGAATTATTTATATGTTGCATACCATAATGTACCTTTCATATCTATCATTTGTATTTCACTGCCTTTCTTCCCTTTTCCATTATCTTTTTGCATGCGTTGCTTAACCTTGTTGTCCATCTCACTTATTACTTTTCTGCAGTGATTTTTCAGATTCCTTCCTTTGTCCCATTTGGCATATTTTCTTTGTGATGCCCATTTGCCTTTCTCTTGAACTTTTGTATACAATCTCATCATGCATTTCTTTTCTTAAAAATGCAATCTGCATTTTCTTATATGTTGTTGCCAAAAATGATTGTAGGTTGATACCTCTTGGGTATCATTAGTCTTTACTTGGGCATCTTTTAAACCTTTGCTTTGGCACATAAGCTAAAATCATGTTTATATTAACCATTTGGTCATCATTGACAACCTAAGAGAAGGACTGGGAGCTGATGCCATGAGATGTGATTGCTGTAGAGCTTTGTTTTTGTAGGCCTATGTTTATATTTATTGATATACTTATTTTAATCCTGTCTCTGGGTACATGCTCCGCTAAAGTGGAGGATTATTCTCTTCCTCTGAGAACATACATTATGGCTCTATATTGCTGTTAGTCATGGTGTCCTGGCCATTTTAGAGAATTTCTTGAGGACACAGGCAATCTTTAGACTTCCTCTTCCGTGAACATGGGTGACACTGCTAGTTGTTTCCTCAATATTTATTTAGTCATTTATTCTTACTGATAGAAGCTCAATTCTGTCTAGAGTGGCAATGTGTCCAGGCAAAACATCCTGTCTCTCAGTGTTACTTGTCTCCATATGCCATATTCTATTGGATCATATGCCATATTTTCTAATGCATGGCATAGTTTATTAATAATTCCATGTGCCTGAGCCAAGTATTTTTGGCCATGAAGATGGAAATCACTGGGTGGAGCAAATCACTGGGTGGAGCTTCTGTGAAGGTTGTTTTAAAGGAGCTTTATATTTCTGGTTTGATTTTTCAACCCTCTGTCATTTGCCCTTTACCCTCATTCCTTTTTCTGTGATCTTCTACCCGATGACTAGCATTAAAGCAGCCATGTTATAAATAAAGCCTGAAAGATGCATCTTAATGAGAGCAGAGTAAGGACAGAACAAGTCCTTTATAATCTATTTAAGCAATTGCACCATCCATAGACTGCGCGCTTTGGATATGTTGTTATCCAAAAAATAAAAATAAAATAAAATAGGCCCTTATTTAGTTATGTCAGCCCCGACCCCTCTACCATCCTAATCATTGCTTTTTCTGATGAGGACCCATAACTAAGAAAATGGCTCCAAATAAATTGGTCCTAGCTTCTTATATATTTGTAATTTCCAAATAAATTGGGCATAATTTCCCTTGAGTCCCCAGCAATCCAGATGAAGAGACACTAGAATTCGTTCTTGCACTGAAGTGAACCTGCAATACTATTTCACATGCTCAGAGAAGAGTAATGAGGAAAGACTACTCTTTTTGTTTCTTTCTCTAGATACACAAGAATGGCTTTTACATGTACTGATTGGCATGGAGGAAAAGACCCCAACTACAGCTGCTTATGTTCCAAGCTATTGCCTATTTAAATCAGGGGATATTAGAAAATATTATTCAGATTTGTTTCACTTACTTCCAGCAACACTTCACTCCTGCCTTTGGGAGGGGAGGTTTATGTTGGGTCTCTATGTCCGAAGCCTAACCTGGAATATGATAGATGTGTTTGCAGATCAGTGGGCTGTGTTATGCATGCAGCTTGCTGTGCTTCTGAATTTTAGGGTCAAGGACATGGTAATGGTAATGGCTACTTGTCATTAAGTTCCTACCATGTTCTAGATACTGTTCTCAGGACTTGACATGTGTTAACTCACTTAATTCTTATACAGTAGATAGGTTCTATTATTAATACTCTCACTTTCCAGGGGAGGCAACTGAGACGGTGAGAGATTGAATCATTTATCCAATGTCACCTGATTAGAATGGCGCAGAGTGGGGATGGGACTCTGGCAGATGGACTCCAGAGTCTGTACTCTCTACTGTGACCTCTTAGCTGCTTTTTCTGGACCTTGTATACAGATATCTCCCTGGAATTCTAAACCTCATAAGGAAAGAAGCTGTGGCGAGAAAGACAGGAAGGAAGCATAGAGAAAAGCAAATGAACACAAACTGTTGGAGAGGTAAAGTCACTGTTGAAGAGGCTGCCAGGAAACATGAGAGACTTTCCCTACCCTGATGCTATGATTTTTGTCCTAGTTTGAACTGTACCCAGAAATAAAATTGTCCTCTTTATTTTTACTTCTCTGAAATCTTTCATGTTCACGGGAAGATGTGTGAAAGTTTTCTCTCCCACTGCCATCCTTTCACAAACCTTAAAGCTATTCTCTGAGGCTTGGTCCACTATGGCATCCATAGAGCTGCTTGGTGCAGTAGAAAGTTGGTTCTCTGAAATCAGACAGGCTTGGATTTATATTCTTCTTCAGCTATTACTAACCTGTGTGATCTGTGTGACCTGTACAAGTCACTTAACTGTTAGGGGCCTTCGTCTCTTTGTTCATCAAATGGGAATATTAATTTTTAGGAGATTGGCTTATTCATTAAGTCAACAAATATGTATCGATTACCTACTTTGTGCTAGTCACTGGTAGATAATGTTTTGGCAAAAATAAATAATAAGTGATATTTGATCTTGCACTCAATGAACTGAAAATCCAGTAGAAAAGATAGGTATGTAAGAGATAATCAGCACTCCTGGAATAATTGCTCTGATTAGTATAAATACAGGCTGTTGTGTTGAGAATTATAGAGCTCTTGGCACATAAAAGGCACTCAGCAATGTAGGTGCTTGTTCATTTCTTCCATTCTTCCCTGTATTCTAAAGGATCCTGCTGCTGCCAACCCTTCCCCACATATGTGCGGTTCTATTTCAGAAGGCTTTTCCTATCCCAGGACATCTTTTTACTTTTAATGTGCAGTGTGGCTCTGAGAGGATACTGTTTAACTACCTCTCAAAGCCAAATAGGGTGATTTGCGACATGTGTAGTTTGCACCTTGGGCATCTATTGTTCACATCACTATATGTGTGCCATTTAATACATTAACCTTAAATTTCTACTAAAAGAAAAATAACTGAGAATTTAAGAGAGAGATATACAAAGCAAATCTTAAAATTTTGAGAAAATAAAATGTTTGGGGTTTTTACCTTGTTAACTATTTGCATATTATAATTATAGAGTTACCTACTATGGTTTTGGTTGGCTGTGTATGAATAACCCCATTCCAATTTTCAATGTGAAAGTGCAATTAGTTTCTCCCAGATTTGGTAATAGAGCTTGACACTTCTGGGTTCTTGACTTGTGTTTTGGAGCCAAACCATATGCCCTAGTAATATAGATAAATACACATGGCCTCATGCATACTTTTAAAATCAATATGAAGCTAGTCTAAAATTTAGAAAGTTACCAAATAGATCAAGGAGAAGATTTTACATTTAAAAAAATATGTATTTGTTTCTATCTCCCTTTAGATAAGCCTTGATTCTGCACAACTACCAGGCTTAGATGGTGTGTGGGGCTCAGTAGATTTAGTTTTAAAGCTTATTAAGGGGGTTTGCTAAATTCTCTTAGCTACGAAAATAAAAGGAAGTAAATATTATCGGAAGAATTAAATATGTAGGTGGACTAGGACAGAATGAAGAAAGTTTTCAGGGCCACATTAAATTTTAAGTAAGTTTTTCCAAAATGAATTGTAGGCTATCTAGCAAGGTGACTGGAAAACTCCTTTCCTCTAAATTGACAAGTACTGCTTCTGATCAGTTTATATTGGTAATCATCTTTAGAAATGTTAGCTATAGAGGCATTTTATATGAGAACATCCACATTTACCTATTACTCTGGTAACCCTGAAATGAACAAGAAAGAGTATGCATAGGCTTTTCTTATAATCCAGTAGCAGCTCCAAATATACAAACTGATAGAGCAGTGGCATTTCAGATCAATAAGGACTAGAGATCTGCAATAGGTTTTCGAAACTCACTCTAAAAAAACACAAGCTTTTGTGACTTGGGAGTATTTCACAATAATTAGAGTATTAATCTTAAATTCACAGCACAGATAAACTACTTAGAGGATGGTATAGCAATGGCACAAGCTATTTCCACATTCAGTTTGTGAAATATCTTTAAGCAAAAATCTATTTAAAGAAATATCTTTAAGCAAAAAAAGCCTATTAATATGCTGTAGGCTGGGTGCAGTGGCTCACACCTGGTATTCCAACACTTTGGGATGCTGAGGCGGGTGGATCACCTGAGGTTAGGAGTTTGAGAACAGTCTGGCCAACATGGTGAAAACCCATCTCTACTAAAAATACAAGAATTAGCTGGGTGTGGTGGCATGAGCCTGTAATCCCAGCTACTCAAGAGGCTGAGGCAGGAGAATCGCTTGAACCTAGAAGGCAGAGGTTGCAGTGAGTCGAGATTGTGCCACTGCATTCCAGCTTGGGCAACAGAGTGAGAGAGACTGTCTCAAAAACAAAGCAAAACAAAACAAAACAAAGTTGTAAGTCAGTGATTGCATATTCAAAGAATTTCACTTTGCCAAAACCCTTTATCAAGATTTACTTACCATGAAATCAGCAAGGGAGAGGGAGGCAGTTATATTAAATAATAATTAAAACCCATCTCAAATTACCCACAAATATTTAGGATTTTATTTAATTGAACCCAATATGAAAACAAAAGTAATAAATGGCAAAGTTTATTATGCAACTGCCAAATTATTATGCAACTGTCAATGTACGGTTGACATGAAGCTGGTTCGGTTGATATTCGTAAGGGTGGTGCATGGACTTTGGAAAGGTGTGTTATGTGTTACTGTTGAGTTATTCATTAGAGTTCTTGCTTGTAAGCATGTTCTCAAGGAAGTTGGGTAAATATGTAAGAGTATGTGCCATGTACAGTTAAACATATATAGTACTATATATTATACGTGTTGGCTAGCGTATAGGTTGCTCAGAAAACCAAGGAAGATTTAAACACACACATTTATATATGTAATATCAGTAATATATGCATATCTGCATTATTATTATTTTTTTTTTGTATAAGATAGATGGGTATTGGCTAGGTGTGGTGATGTGAACTTGTAGTCCCAGCTACTCAACAGGCTGAGGTGGGAGGACTGCTTGAGCCCAGGAGTTTAAGACTAGCCTGGGCAACATAGTGAGACCCTGTCTGAAAAAAAAGGTAGATAGGAATAGCTATAGGTGGGTGGTGGGTGTGTGCATGTGTGTATGTCTGTACATATCACACATTATGTTATTTTCAAGATCAAATCTTTTTTTTTTTTTTTTGAGACAGAGTCTTGCTCTGTCACCCAGGTTGGAGAGCAACGGCGTGATCTCAGCTCACTGCAACCTCCACCTCCCAGGTTCAAACCGATTCTCCTGCATGAGCCTCCTGAGTAGCTGGGATTACAGGTTTGTGCCACCACACCCAGCTGACTTTTGTACTTTTAGCAGAGATGGGGTTTCACCATGTTGGCCAGGCTGGTCTAGAACTCCTTACCTCAGGTGATCCTACTTCTTTGAACTTGGTTTGTGGAATTTCATATTCTTTTTTCCTGTGAATTACATTTCATCCCTTAGAGCTCAAAACTGGGATATAATACAAAAGCATTAAACTTCTTTGCTTGGCTTAGAAAGTTGCAGTGATAGTCACAGTAATGGACCCCATAAAGTATGGCATTCCTGTGAAAGATAAGAGGAGAGGTAGCAAGAGTAGTGGGCAAGGAGAATGCTTCAGATTACAATATAGGCCTGGCACCTGAAAGGATAAGGGGAAGGAAGAGGTGAGTAAGAAGAACCTCTGATTGGAGATTAGTTGTGAGAAAGTTTCAGACAGACATATGAGAAGCCCCTGAGCCAGATTTTCATCCTGCACTGGGTAGCTATATCTTTTTCTAGCCCCTGCTGTGCTCAGTCATCAGCTAGGAGATGCCTGGAAGAAGCACAAACTGGGGTGAAAGCTGTCATGGATCTAAAGTTGTGGCAGCTGAAGCCTGTCAGTCAATCATAGTCCTAGCAGCAGATTTCCTCGAGGGAGACCTGACCAGGGCACTTCCATAGATGACACATGCACATGACTCTTGACTCAACATACAATTCTTTTAAATTCTGTGCTCTGACTAGGCATGGTGGCTCATGCCTGCAATCCCCGTACTTTGGGAGGCCAAGATGGGAAAATCACTTGAGGCCTGGAGTTAAAGACCAACCTGGGGAATGTGTAGCAAGGCCCCATTTCTACAACAACAACAACAGCAACAACAACAACGACAACAACAAATTAGCTGGGAGTGGTGGCACACACCTGTAGTCTTAGTTACTAAGGAGGCTGAGGTAGGCTGAGGAGGCTGAGGTGGGAAGATGGCTTACACCCAGGAGTTGGAGTCTGCAGTGATCTATTATCGCATGTGCCACTGTGCTCCTGCACTCTAGCCTGGACGGCAGAGCAAGATCCTGTCTTTAAATGAAACAGAACCAAAATTCTCTAATTTCTCTGCTCTGATAGGAAGTAAGTTTTTCTCCGGCAGTTATTTGGGAAGATTGATCTCTATCATGATAGTTTCAACTCCCACCTACTTCAAACCTCCTCTTCTAATTGCTTTCTACCAACTACATGTTCTGTATTTTACGCACAGAGAATAGAGACAGACTCTTGAAGCAGACTTTAATACAGATAAACATCTGTAACATAAATTGCTCTAAACTGGAGTTAAGGTCTTTCTGTAGGCAATATAATAAAGTTTGGTAGTTGAAAGACTCAAGGGATATCTTTCTGAAATGCCCTCACTTGTAAGAATACACTACAGCAAGAATCCCTAGAACCAAAGTGGTATAAGCCACAGGCAACTGCCAAGGTTTTTACTACAGGGTGGCAAATTCCGACTTGCCGTGTCTGAAATATCATATTTGGTTGGGGACTAGATATTTATCTATGGCTTCTCAGTAGTTTGTTTGTTATCCTGAGAAACTTAGCACAGGCAACAGCATATTATTGATTTTGGAAAACAAGAAGGGTTGAAAGAAGCTGTGTAGATTATTATGGGGAAAGTTGTTGGCAGGTGTGTGTCCTGAATAAATGAACAACTTGATAATTCCACACCTGGAACCCGAAGAGAAAAAATGTGAATGGTGACCTGCTGGCGTGGAGGTTGTTCTCTGCAGTGGTTTTGGATGAGTCTGCAGATGGTTCCTACTTCCTTGTTCTGAGTTCCTTGGCAGAAGGGATGTGCCTCACAGACCATGGCACTGATCTAAATTATATTGCTAATCTCTTCCAACTCTGCATGGATTTGTATCTGAGTTATATTTTCTGCCCCTCTAGATTGGTTTGTTTTCATGACATCTATTATTTGGCAAAAAAGGATGCAGCAATAGTCCTAACTCATTCTTAGAGAGATGGTTTAAAAAGCCTTTAGTAGAATAAAAAGGTTTGGATAAAAGATTATTCTTTCTTATTGAGGAGCCACTATGGGACAGAATCTATAGAAGGTGCAGAATCAGGGATAAATAAAATGTGTGCATACCTTTGGGAAACACAGCTTGAAGACAATTGTGCAACTGCTAACTATCAACCAGCTTGATAAGTGATGGTTTCTATTTCCTGAAGTGAATCCTGACTGATACAGAGTCCAAAGTGCTTATACCACATCACTGCTTAAAATTTTTCAGGCTCCTCATCGTTTTCAAAAAAAGGGCAAATTTCTTTGCCTAGAAATATTAGCTAACATGTATTGATTGCTTACCATGTGAAGGGTACTATTCCAAGTGTATATAAATTCATTCATTTTAACATACAAAAGAATCTGGAAGTAGGTTCTTTACAGAGAAATGAAATGAGGCATAGGGAGATTAAGTATCATTTCCAAGTTAAAATAGTGAATGTTAGAGTTAGGACACAATCTAAGAAGTTCAGCTTCAAAGCTGTAACTAACCCGTTAATTTATATTGCAAAAGGGTCACCATTCTTCTGAATAATTAGAACCATCTCTATCCTGGACCCCACTGTATATTTCTCCAGCCATACTGACTCCTCGTCATGTTGTTTCACACATTTGTGCTTTCGAACAAACTATTCTTTCCCTCAACTGTAATTCAATAATGATTTACTTAGTTCTTGTTCTATGCCATGGCATTTCAAGATCTTGGAAATTTTGACACCTATTAAAATAAAAATACAGTCCTACCTTTTATGTAGGTTATAGACTACTGGGACTTGAAAACAAAGAGACACATGGAAATATACTTCTAGAAGGATGGGTGGAAGTAAATAAAGAAGAAGTTACAATTATACTGTTATCACAGGAATTGACAAGTGTTGCAAAAACACACATGGGGGGCACAATTTCAGCTTGAAGGATTAGGAAAGGCTGAAGGTCTAAACAAATGGCTGAGTGCCTGGTGTTTTCAACACCTTTTCTACCTGGCTGATTCTTAGTCATCTATCATGGCTGTTTCTTCTTTGAGAATTTCCCCCAGTCTTATTAATGTCCCTTTAGCAATGTGGACAGAAAACACCATATTATTTTTCACTGTTACTGTTTTTTTATTGCTTGTCTTTTCTCCCACTAAACTGAAAGCTCCTTGAGGAAAGAACTTATTATTTGCTTATATTTGTGCCCACTGTATCTATTACAGTGCTGGCTTAGCCTATGTCCTCTATAAATATTTGTTAAATGAATGAGAAAGTGGTTGATATTGAAGTGATATGTAAAAAGTTATCGATTCAAGGTGGGTCTTCTACATCTTGCTAGTAGTTTAAATTTTTTGCCCTAGATGATCAGAGATCCTTAGAGAGTTGGCATTAAACACTGATTTTGTGTTCTTTTTGTATTGTGCATGTGTATGTATCCTTGAGTCAAATTAGTTTGCAGGGTTGTGTGAAAACATTACCTTGATGGAGCTAAGTAATAAGTTTCACCTTTATAGGACCAGTTAGCTTCATTTGTATCTCCAAGCAGAGATTGAAACATGCTTGTGGCCACCTGAGCTGCAGATGTATAATTTTGATTATAAAGAGAATCAGATGAGAAAGTATTTGTGGATCATCTCAAATCGATTTCCATTCCTGGAGCAACAACTCTCACATATATATGCCAGCAATGGTTAGCCAATAACTATACCTTCACATATGGGGCAGCATACTTTATAAGTTTGGGTATCATTTCCCCACACCGTTATATTATGCTTGAAAATAAATTATAGACAAGTCTCTAGGGTTAATATGATAGTGCACATCAATATCATCATAGACGTAGAAACTATATTTAAATTAAGGTAATGTAGTTCCTGAATTGTCAAAAAAATTGTTTTATACATGTTTAAATAAAATGATTTTCCTTAACTGTGCATTTACATAATAAGTTATATTGAGTCGCAAAAGCTTTCTAAGTAATTTACAAGTAGAGTGTAGCACTTGCTTTTCATAAACTCAGAAAATGATTGATCTAAAGGTATTTATAGATTCAAAATATTTAGATATTACTCTTTACCATATTGGTAGCAGATATTGTATTAAAATCGCCAAATTTGCATAATTTTAATTCAGCAAGAACAACAAGATTGCTTAGGGAATCATTCTTGAAAGAAGAAAAACAACACCATGACTATGATTCAAATGACCTTTGTGGGTGCTTTGTAGAAAATGTGAATAAAATTAAGAGTAAAAGCTGAAGACATTTCATTTGGCCAGTGTTAAAGTATCATGGGTATTACTTTAGGAGGAACTTTTAGGAAACTAAGTTCTTTTTAGAAATACTGTACTTTAGACTTTGAATAACAGAGTGTATGCTTTCACCATCAAGCACAGCCTGATCATTTATAAGACATTCTTAGAGTCATTAGGTTATAGTGATCCTGAGGCTATTTTTAGTGACACATATAAAGTGTATAAAGATAAATTTATCCCTGTGCTGTATGTCTGATAAGCAGCTTGAAAAGATTCAATCAGAGATGTGACATGCTGTGATAGGCATAGACAGATCATTGATTTTTCACTCACTGTGCATAAAACACAGTTGACTCTCACGATCCTGTTGAAAGAGTGCTTTAAATTGCCCAGAAAGTAGGTACCACTCCTGGTCCCAGGTATTTGAGCATATGTATCCAAAAATAAACATCATTCCTGAATTTAAGATGATTTTAATACTGATGGAGAAAAAAAGTAGGCAAGAAAAGTCAATTAGTTTTTCCTGAGCATTCCGCTCTTCTTTTCACTGCATTAGTGCTCTGGAGATTAACAAGATGGAAAGTGTTTCTGTCCTCCTGAAACTTAAAATTTATTTGGGAAAAGACAATAATGCCTATTAGGCAATAATGATTAATACATAGTTATACTCATCTGCCTTCGTTTTCTTATTTGCCAGATACAACTTACATATTTTCTTTTCTTTTCTTTTTTTTTTTTTTTTTTTTTTTTTTTTTTTTTGAGACGGAATCTCACTCTGTTGCCCGGGATGGAGTGCAGTGGTGCAGTCTCAGCTCACTATAACCTCTGCCTCCCGGGTTCAAGCGATTCTCCTGCCCCAGCCTCCTGAGTAGCTGGGACTACAGGAGCCCGCCACCATGTCTGGCTAATTTTCGTATTTTTAGTAGAGATGGGGTTTCACCGTATTGGTCAGGCTGGTCTTAAACTCCTGACCTCTGGTGATCCGCCCGCCTCCGCCTCCCAAAGTGCTGGGATTACAGGCGTGAGCCGCTGCACCTGGCCACTATTTTTCTCTTAAATGATATAGAATGATAAACACCAAAGTGAAGACGAAGAAAGAATGATGAATGTAGTTGAAGCAGAGATAAAGACAAGAATCTAGACATTCTGCATTCCAGTTCCCAGGGATCCACCCGTTTCAGTGGATACTGAGGTCTTTGATGGGCTTAGAGAAATAACTTGGAGATTACCTGTCTTAGATTATTGCTAATATATTTTTTCTCACCAACGTAATGAGAAGATGTGGTACTAGATGTTTAAAAACACTTACGGAGAAGGGTGTTATGTTTGTTGGTGGGTAGTGGTACTTTCCTTTGTTAAAATATTGAGAGTACTTTGGGAAAAAAATTCAATGATGAAAGGGACTGAGTGATAGAAAATTTGCATATTGCAGGTGGGAGAAAAACCTCTGAATTATGACTGTTCAATGAAATAAAACCATGCTGCATGCAATCTGGACTGTGTGTGACAGTGATCCACACTGTCTCAACCGCCTCAGACATGGGTGCTATGAAATAATAACTCAGGAGAGAAGTATTTGTTCCCATGAAATAATTTTGTTGTTGTTGTTGAAATACACTAAGTTGTCTCCCACATGGAGTGAAAAAAATTTGGAACTGGGTCTCATGAGTTAAGTCCTTTGAAATTATTAGTTGATGGTCCTTTTAAAAATTACTTTATTAATGTTTGACAACCAAAAATCCATTTAAACACCAGCATTTTAGTTAAATAATAAAAGAGTAAATAAAGCATTGTGACCTTATGCATTTACCCTGAGTGGTTTTAAGTTATAGCTTTTAAAAATTTTTCTTTATAGAAAGTCATTCTTTTCTATAGTTTCTTTTTAGTGAAATATCCTTGCAGCACTACATTTGGCATTTTCTCTCGTCTAATGCATTGAGAAGATAGTTGGTTTCCATATTCCAAACGTTATTGGAGAGTCTGATAAAATGAAGGGAGCAAAAGAAGAATCTTAGATTTCTATTAGATTCATAATTATTAAAATTATAATTACAAAAGTAATCATGTTTCTTTAAAATATACATGGCCATTTTTTATAAGAGAAAAAATTAGAATTGGACTTTGTTTCTATTTATAAAATATTAATGTGCCCTGACATTGAAAAATGAAATGAGATTAAGTAACTGTTGTGTCTGGGGTAACACTACTCCAGACGTTAAAGCTGAGTTGGGAAGATGATGACTGGGAGATAAGTTCACCTACAGCATCAAGAAAGCTTTCTCATATTTCAGAGACATTTCTATCCCTAAAAAGCTCCCCTTAATAATACAGTAGAACCTGAACTAATGGAATACTTTAGATTTCCTATAATTAAACAAATTAGCTGAGTGCAGGACTAAATTTCCAGCTCTTTACAGAAATTTCGGCTTTGTAATTCAAGAGACATATAATACCTTTCATGTACTTGACGAAGGATATGCACTAATTTTTTTTTTTTTGTTTTGTTTTGCTTAGAAACCCCTCATTCCTTTGAATACACCACAGACCCTTGCATTCTAATGGCTCCAGAAGCCTAGGTTGTACCCTCCAGGCTTATGGCTCTTTCCTTCTGGCTATTTTTTTTGGAATCCCTGTTGCTGCCAAGGAAACAGGAGAGGATAGTGTTGCTAGGGTAGTGAAATGCTCGTCTCTTTCAGCAATAATGTCTGGCCAGAGGGAGAGACAGCTCAGGGCTGATTGGTTTGCAGTGCCAGCGGGCAGGGGAGCCTTATGACTGTAAAAGGCTCCAGGAAGAATCTATACCACCATGAATTCTGCACAGAATGCATTTTAGTTGGACTCTGTACCCTTCTTCTATCCTCTTGGTATTAATAGTTAATATGATTCATGAATTAAAGAGAGAATATTTCTTGAAAATTTTTACTTATTAATGCATTCATTTGATACTCTAAAAATGATCAAATATACTTTTGCTAATTTATTCTGCCTCTTTGAGACATTATCTTGTGCTATGTGAAATATAGCAGCAGTCTGGCCCATGCTCTCTAGCTTAAGGATTGGTTTTCTACCACTTAATACCTTGTTCATGACAGATTCAGACCCACATCAGAACACAGTCGTCCCTCTCAATAATTTCTTGTTGGAATTATACATATGTGGTATAGCAATAGTAACCTACATATATAGTATAGTAACCTACACTATAGACAGATACTCATATACACATATATAGGTCAGCCCCCATATAGTAAAAGAAACAAGGCTGAAACAGCCAGAGAATGGGAGTAACCTCAACCTCTGCACTCTGATGGTTGACTGCAGGGCTACTGCTCCCCTGGCAGTTCCTTAGCCTTCTTCAACCTGTGAAGCTCTCCTGAATTGGTCATGGGAAAACGGCTGCCTCTTTGCCTGTTTGAAGATGAAACTCTCACAGTCACTCTGTTCCTCTTTCTTTGTCCCTGTATCCAAATTATAAGCCTGTAATACTTTCATGTAATATAATACTTACATGAAACCATCTATGCAATACATAATAAACTTCAGTAGTTTCTGGCTACTTTATCAGTGTGCTGGCCTTGTTTGCTTATCCCAAAAACGAAATTGGCATCAATGATGCTAAAATAATGGCAACATTAAAAGAAAAAGCAAGAATATAGAAAACCATGACCAATGTAAGACAACATTGATAACAACAACTAATTAAATATTTTCCAAATCTCAAGTTTTTAAAACTATCTTTCAGTAGGTGTTCTGGAAGGACATCTGTAGGCAGACTATTTAGAGTACTAATTTAAATCATTTAATAAATTGTACTATACATATGCTTTAGTTTGAAAATGTCAAATTTTAGTATCTAGTAGATTATAAGTGACTAACCCAGTTTCTCCTATGTAAAAAAATTAAAAGCCTACATAACATTGTTCATCAATTGCCCAAAAGAACTACATGAAGAATGTTTACTTTTTTCAGATAAGTTTGTATCCATCAAGAAGCTCCTCAAGTGTCCAATAAGGATGGTTGATCTTTCTTTGGGCATTAAATATATCTCTATCTATGTCCCTATCTATGTTAATTTTATGTCTACATCAATATCTTAACATTCTGGAAATATTAAGATTATAAACTTCTTAAGGATCTGGTATTTCACCAACTCTACCCTTGTATCAAATGGCAGACAATAAAATACATAGGGAATGCAGGATGCTAGAGTTAGGAAAGCACCATCCAGATGAACGGAAAGGGGTAGTATTTTCCTGAGCATGTTGGCTTTGAATTTCTGTCACATAAAGGAATACGTATTACAAAACCTCATTCAAATTCTATTTAAGTATTCTTAAACCTCTTTAATTTTCCTTTCTGGCAGGTCTTCCATTTTATTCTATTTCCACTATTGAGAACATTACTTCTGGACTCTTAGAGATGCGTTGTCTCTTCAAGCAATCCCCACACTTTTTAGTCACGTTGCACAATACAAGGGAAATAATGCTGTTTGTGCACCATGGCTGTACATTTAACTGTATTACAAGGTAATAATGCCTTAACAATATTATTTTCAAGTAGGGTAGGCATGCTTTTGGAAGCACAAATCAGATGGTGAAATATATTAAATAGTTATTGCATAAGTTACTGATTTTCATCCCACGAAAAGCACCCTGCCATTTGGGACACTGTTTTAGTCATATTCTACTTTGAAAAAAAGGAACTATACAAGATGTTTCAAGATGTGGGAGTCTAATTCAGCAAAGTGTTTATGCAGGTGTTGAAAAGCTGGAAAACCTAAAAGAATGAGAGGTTAGTAACTGCATGAAGCTGCTATTGTCTGTAAGTGTGGGAAAGCAACAGGGATATGTTGCCACAATTTACAAGTCAGAAGGAGAAGCCGCTTCCTCAAAAGCTCCCATTTTCTGAGGAGTTGTCAAAACTTCAAGAAATTCCACTATCTCAGGATCTAAGACACTGGACAAGTTACCACAGTTTCAGAGACTCTGGGTCAATGGAAGATATACTGACATGAGTGAGGGTCAGGCTGTGCAGGGACATTTAAGAGAGTACCACTTTGCTATTGTTGGGACGACTGAGATCATGCCATGTGCTTTTTTCTGGGAGTGATGAAACATGTTGAAGCCATAGTTATCAACTGCTGTTGAAAGGATTCTGACAGAAATTGGAAGCTGAAATTGAGTTTCTTCTCTTCTCCTTCTTTCCAAAATTCTTCAAGAGGCTCCCATGGGCCAAACCGAATGAGAAATGATCTGGTGAGGAGGTCTGGAAATGCAGTTTACAGACTCCTAGCCCCATCATGATAGAGCAGGATAAGAAGGCTTGGTATGAAACTAAAAATGATAGGCAAGTAACTGGTACACTTCATCCCATTTCATCTCATGGCATTCGCTCACACATTTCTATTCATATTTCAGCTACAACTTCATGCTTCCACTTAAAAAGATGCAACTATTTTTTTTTAAAGTTGTCATACTTTCCTCAAAAACAAAAGTTCCAACAGACACTATTCATATTTGAGTGACGTAAATTCCTCTTATTTTTATTTTTTTAAGTTTTACTTTAAGTTGTGGGATACAAGTGCAGAACGTGTATGTTTGTAAGATAGGTATACGTGTGTCATGGTGGTTTGCTGCATGTATCAACCCATCATGTAGGTTTTAAACCCTGCATGCATTAACTATTTGTCCTCATGCTCTCCCTCCCCTCCCCTCATCCCCAAACCCCCTTACTAGCCCTGGTATGTATTGCTCCCCTCCATTTGTCCATATATTCTCATTGTTCAACTCCCACTTATGAGTGAGAACATGTGGTATTTGGTTTTTTGTTTCAGTGTTAGTTTGCTGAGGATGATGGCTTCCAGCTGCATCCATGTCCCTGCAAAGGACATAAACTCACCCTTTTTTATGGCTGCATAGTATTCCATGGTGTATATGTGCCACATTTTCTTAATCCAGTCTATCATTGATGGGCATTTGGGTTGGTTCCATGTCTTTGCTATTGTAAATAGTACTGCAATAAACATACGTGTGCATGTGTCCTTATATTAGAATGATTTATATTCCTTTGGGTATATACCCAGTAGTGGGATTGCTGGGTCAAATGGTATTTCTGGTTCTAGATCCTCGAGGAATCACCACACTGTCTTCTGCAATGTTTGGACGAATTTACATTCCTACTTAGAGTGTAAAAGCATTCCTATTTCTCCACAGCCTTGCCAGCATCTATTGTTTCCTGACTTTTTAATAATCACCATTCTGACTACCACGAGATGGTATCTCATTGTGGTTTGATTTGCATTTCTCTAATGATCAGTGATGTTGGGCTTTTTTTCATATGCTTGTTGGATGCTTCCATTGTCTGAGGAGGAATTTAAACTAAAAAGGCATAAATGTCTTTCTTTTTGAGAAGTGAAGTGTCTATTCATATCCTTTACCCACTTTTGATAAGGTTTTTCGTTTTGTTTTGTTTTTTTTGCTTTTTTGTAAATTTGTTTAAGTTCCTTGGAGATTCTGGATATTAGACCTTTGTCAGATGGGTATATTTCAAAAATTGTCTCCCATTTTGTAGTATGCCTATTCATTCTGATGATAGTTTCTTTTGCTGTGTAGAAGTTCTTTAGTTTGATTAGATCCCATTTGTTAATTTTGGCTTCTGTTGCAATTGTTTTTGGCGTTTTCATCATGAAGTCCTTGCCCATGCCTATGTCCTGAATGGTATTGGCTAGGTTTTCTTCTAGGGTTTTTATGGTTTTGGGTTTTACATTTAAGTCTTTAATCCATCTTGAGTAAATTTTTGTATAAGGTATAAGGACGGGGTCCAGTTTCAGTTTTCTGCATATGGCTAGCCAGTTTTCCCAGCACAATTTATTAAATAGAGAGTCCTTTCCCCATTGCTTGCTTTTGTCAGGTTTGTCAAAGATTAGATGGTTGTAGGTGTGTGGTGTTATTTCTGAGGCCTCTGCTCTGTTTCATTGGTCATATGTCTGTTTTTGTGCCAGTACCATGCTGTTTTGGCTACTGTAACCTTGTAGTGTAGTTTGAAGTCAGATAGCGTGATGCCTCCAGCTTTGTTCTTTTTGCTTAGTAGGATTGTCTCGGCTATATGAACTCTTTTTTGGTTCCATATGAAATTTAAAGTCGTTTTTTTCTAATTCTGTGAAGAATGTCAATGGTAGTGTGATGAAAATAGCATTGAATCTATAAATTGCTTTGGGCAGTATGGCCATTTTCACGATACTGAGTCTTCCTATCCATGAGGATGGACTGTTTTCCCATTTGTTTGTGTCCTCTCTTATTTTCTTGAGCAGTGGTTTGTAGTTCTCCTTGAAGAAATCCTTCACATCCCTTGTTAGCTATGTTCCTAGGTAGTTTGTTCTCTTTGTAGCAATTGTGAATGGGACTTCATTCATTATTTTGCTCTCTGCTTGTCTATTGTTGGTGTATAGGAATATCTGTGATTTTTGCACATTGATTTTGAATCTTGAGACTCTGGTGAAGTTGCTTATTAGCGTAAGACGTTTCTTAGGCTGAGATGGTGGGGTTCTGTAAATATAGAATTATATCAACTGCAAGTAGAGACAATTTGACTTCCTGTCTTCCTATTTGAATACTTTTTATTTCTTTCTCTTGCCTGATTGCCCTGGCCAGTCTTCCAATACTATGTTGAATAGGAGTGGTGAGAGAGGGCATCCTTGCCTTGTGCCGGTTTTCAAAAGGAATGCTTCCAGCTTTGGCCCATTCAGCATGATATTGGCTGTAGGTCTCTCATAAATATATCTTATTATTTTGAGATATGTTCCATCAATATCTAGTTTATTGAGAGCTTTGAACATGTTGGGATGTTGAATTTTATCGAAGGCCTTTCCTGCATCTGTTGAGATAATCATGTGGTTTTGGTCATTGATTCTGTTTATGTGATGGATTACGTTTATTGATTTGCATATGTTGAACCAGCCTTGCATCCCAGGAATGAAGCCAACTTAGTTGTGGTGGATAAGCTTTTTGATGTGCTGCTGGATTCAGTTTGCCAGTATTTTATTGAGGATTTTCACATCTATGTTCATCAGGGATATTGGCCTGAAAATTTCTTTTTTTGTTGTGCCTCTGCCAGGTTTTGGCATCAGGATAATGCTGGCCTCATAAAATGAGTTATGGAGGACTCTCTCCTTTTCGATTATTTGGGATAGTTTCAGAAGGAATGGTACCAGTTCCTCTTTGTACCTGTGGTAGAATTCGGCTGTGAATTCTTCTGGTCCTGAGCTTTTATGGTTGGTAGGTTATTAATTACTGCCTCAATTTCAGCACTTGTTATTGGTCTTTTCAGGGATTTGACTTCTTTCTGGTTTAGTCTTGGGAGGGTGTATTTGTCCAGGAGTTTAACCGTTTCTTCTAGATTTTCTAGTTTATTTGCTCAGAGATGTTTATAGTATCCTCTGATGGTAGTTTCTACTTCTGTGGGGTCAATGGTGACATCCCCTTTATCATTTTTTATTTTGTCTATTTGATTCTTCTCTCTTTTCTTCTTTATTAGTCTAGGTAGCATTCAATCTATTTTGTTAATTTTTTCAAAAAACCAGTTCCTGGATTCATTTATTTTTTTTTTGAAGTGCACTTTTTGTGTCTCTATCTCCTTCAGTTCTGCTCTGATCTTATTTATTGTCTTCTGCTAGATTTTGGATTTGTTTGCTCTTGATTCTCTAGCTCCTTTTATTGTGATGTTAGGGTATCTATTTGAAATCTTTCCAACTTTCTGATGTGGGCATTTATTGCTATACATTTCTCTTTTAACATTGCTTTAGCTGTGTCCCAGAGATTCTGGTACGTTGTCTCTTTGTTCTCATTGGTTTCAAAAAATTTTTTGATTTCTGCCTTAATTTCATGATTTACCCAGGAGTCATTCAGGAACAGATTTTTGAATTTCCATGTAATTATGTGGTTTTGAGTGAGTTCTAATTTGGTACTGTGGTCTGAGAGACTATTTATTATGATTTCAGTTATTTTGCATTTGATGAGGATTGTTTTGCTTCCAATTATGTGGTCTGTTTTAGAATAAGTGCCATGTGGCACTGAGTAGAATGTATATTCTGTTGATTTGGGGTGGAGAGTTTGGTAGATGTCTACTAGGTCCACTTGATCCAGAGCTGAGTTCAAGTCCTGAATATCCTTATTAATTTCCTGTCTCATTTATTTGTCTAATATTGACAGTTAAAGTCTCCTGCTATTACTGTGTGAGAGTCTAAATCTTATTGTAGGTCTCTACAAACTTGTTTTATAAATCTGGGTGGTCCTGTACTGGGTGCATATATATTTAGGATAGTTAGCTCTTCTTGTGGAATTGATCCCTTTACCATTATGTAATGTCCTTCTTTGTCTTCTTTTAAAAAATATTTGTTGTCTTAAAATCTGTTTTATCAGATACTAGGGTTAGACTAGTGTTGTAACCCATGCTTTTTTTTTTTTTTTCTTTTCATTTTTGGGTAATTTTCCTCAATACCTCTATTTTGAGCCTATTTGTGTCTTTGCACGTGAGATAGGTCTCCTGAATACAGCACATGATGGATTTTGACTCTTTATCCAACTTTCCAGTCTGTGTCTTTTAATTGGGAGATTTAGCTCATTTACATTTAAGGTTAATATTGTTATGTGTGAATTTGATCCTGCCATCTTGATGCTATCTGGTTATTTTGCATACTAGTTGGTGAAGTTTCTTCATGGTGCCATTGTGCTATTGGTTTTTGTATTTTGGTGTGTTTTGCAGTGGCTGGTACCAACTTTTCCTTTCCATATTTAGTGCTTTCTTCAGGAGCTTCTGCAAGGTGGTGACAAAATCTCTCAGCATTTTCTTGTCTGGAAAGGATTTTATTTCTCCTTTGCTTATGAAGATTCGTTTGACTGGATATGAAATTCTGGATTGAAAATTCTTTTCTTTAAGAATATTGAATATTGACTCCCACTCTCTTCTGGCTTATAGGGTTTCTGCTGAGAGACCCACTGTTAGTCTGATAAGCTTCCCTTTGTAGGTGACCTGCCCTTTCTCTCTGGTTGCCCTTAATGTTTTTTTCTTCATTTCAACCTTGGAGAATTTGATGACTATGTGTCTTGGGGTCAATCTTTTCGTGTAATATCTTCGTGATGTTCTCTGTATTTCCTGAATTTGAATGTTGGCCTGTCTTTCTAGGTTGCGGAAGTTCTCCTGAATAATATCCTGAAGAGTGTTTTCCAACTTGGTTCCATTCTCCTGGTCTCTTTCAGGTACTCCAATCAATCATAGGTTCAGTCTTTTTACATGGTCCTATATTTCTTGGAGGTTTTGTTTGTTCCTTTTTATTCTTTTTTCTCTAATCTTGTCTTCATGCCTTATTTCAGCAAGATGGTCTTCAAACTCTGATATCCTTTCTTCTGCTTGATTGATTCAGCTCTTGATACTTGTGTATGCTTCACGAGGTTCTTGTGCTGTGTTTTTCAGCTCCTTCAGGTCATTTATGTTCCTCTCTAAACTAGTTATTCTAGTTAGCAGCTCTTGTAACTTTTAAACTAGGGTTCTTAGCTTCCTTGCATTGGGTTAGAATATGCTCTTTTAGCTCAATGGAGTTTGTTATTACCCATTTTCTGAAGCCTACTTCTGTCAATTCATCCATCTCATGCTCTGTCCAGTTCTGTGCCCTTGCTGGAGGGGCACTGTGATCATTTGGAGGAGACGAGGCACTCCGGCCTTTTGGGTTGTCAGCATTTTTTCATTGATTCTTTCTCATATTCATGAGTTTGTCTAGTTTCAATGTTTGAGGCTGCCGATCCTTAGACGGGGTTTCTGTGGGGACTTTTTTTGTTGATGCTGTTGTTGTTGCTTTTTGTTTGTTTTTCTTCCAGTATTCAGCTCCCTCTTCTGTGGGGCTGCTGCGGTTTGCTGGGGGTTCACTTCAGGCCCTATTCATCTGGTTTGCTCCTGTGTCTGGAGATGTCACTCAAGGTAGCTGGAGAACAGCAAAGATACTTATTCCTCTGGGATCCCTGCTTCTTCCTCTGGGATCTCTGACCTGGAGGGGCACCAACCTGATGCCAGTAGGAATGCTCCTGTATAGGGTGTCTGACAACCCCTGTTGGAGGGTCTCACCCAGTTGGGTGGCACAGGGAGCAGGACCCATTTAACCAAGCACTTTGACTATCCCTTGGTGGATGGGGTGTGCTTCACTGGGGGGAAATCCACTTGACTGGGCTGCCCAGATTCCTCAGGACTAGCAGGAGGAAAGACTAAATCTGCTGGTCCGCAGAGACTATGGCCACCCTTCCCCACTAGACGGTTAGGGCCAGGGAGATCA
Source organism: Papio anubis (assembly GCF_008728515.1). Lineage (NCBI taxonomy): Eukaryota > Metazoa > Chordata > Mammalia > Primates > Cercopithecidae > Papio > Papio anubis. The sequence goes on along the minus strand of NC_044987.1, from coordinate 37,809,124 downwards.
GAGTTCTGTCCTGATTCCCTGGCTGGAGTTGTTGAAGTTCTTGCAGGGTGGCCCCTCCCAGTGAGGGCAGATGGGTCAGGATCAGGGTCAAGTCTGAAGAAGTGTGTTGAGGTGTGAAGGATACCTCTTGGGACCAAACCGTCCAGCTTCCCTGGTTCCAGCAACGGGAAAAGTACAGCCTGGAGCTATACAGATTGCTGCCGCCCTTACCCCCGCACTGGGAGCTTAGTGTGTCAGGCAGCTATCAGTTCCAGTGTTGGCTGCCGCTCCTCCCCTAGGGAGCTTAAATGGCTTAAAAAACAGGCAGCTGCAGCTGTGGTCCTAGCCTCTTCTCCCCCAACCCCACTCCCGTCTCTCCTGGGAGCTCAGCAGGCTCTACCAGATTCTAGCTGAGTGGCTGTTGAGAATCTGTGCCAGCCTCCGTGGTTGGGACCCTAGGCATGGTGTCCTGGGCTCATGAGTGCGATCTTCTGATCTGTGGGTTGCACAGTTCCATGGAAAAAGCATGGATTCCCAGGATGGGTAGCATGCTCAATCACTGCACCCTTGGCTGGTGGGTGGGGACTCCCCTGCCCTATGTGGCTCTCAAGTGGGCTGCCTCTCCACACTGCTCTTCCTTCCTCTCCGTGGGTAACGCCAGCCATCTAGTCAGTTCTGATGACATAACCTGGATATCTCGGTTGCTAGTGCAAGATTCACACATTGTTATGGTTCTTGAGCATCTCGGGACGTCCCCAAACCGTTGGAAAAGACAGGACAGTGGCTGAGGACACATCACTCATTTTCCAGCCTTCAGATATTCCGGTGTCTTCCCTATGGCTCTCCTAGTACCTGCAGGTCACAGACAACAGGGGCTGTGGTAAAGTCATCTAGGTGTTCCTGGAACAAAGAAAATCGAACACTGGAGCAAATTCTTCTTATTCAGTCACATTTTCACCTAAATATTCAGTAAACTAGTAACTGAAAAAACTTAATTACCATTGACAAATTTTATGTTGCATATTAGGGAAAAAGAAGTAGGGAAATATGCAATGAAATGCATACTAAATAAATAAGGAATAATATATTTCTGTACCACATGTTTTATTTATGTGACTGGTCATTATTCCTCCACAAACTATATTATATCCTTTGCCCTGAAGCCTCAGGGTGAAAGAATCTGGGGTCAAGGTTCTTTTTCTGGTAGAGTGAACTAAAACTTCATTTCTGAAGGGTCTGAGCCCTCACCAGCCCAGACTTCAGGACTTAATTTTCCATTAACTTTCAGTTATTGATTTTGAAGTAGGAAGAATTGTTTAGAATCGCCAGAGTTCTAGACATAGTCTGTCTTTCTTTCTTTTCTTTCTTTCTTTCTTTCTTTCTCTCTCTTTCTTTCTTTCTTTCTTTCTTTCTTTCTTTCTTTCTTTCTTTCTTTCTTTCTTTCTTTCTTTCTTTCTTTCTTTCTTTCTTTTCTTTCTTTCTTCTTTCTTTCTCTTAGATTAATTATGGCACTCTGCAGACCACTGGATTTCTAGAAAGTGGACCAAGGTGGTGAATCTATGCATTTTCATAGAATTTACCTCCTACTCTTTGGATCAATTGTGTTTTATTAATATATCTTTTATATATACTCTTTTCTGTTCACCAGGTCCAATCTGTGAGACATCAAGACTACCAAAGTTCTTACAGATTTTATAGATTGTTTTCTGGAGAATAGAAGAGTTAAATATACAAATATAACCCTAAGGTGACCAAGATAGCCTAATGGTCCCCTCAGCTTGACTAAAATTTTAGACAGGTTTATTTTTGACTATAGGTACGTAACCTCCGTTTTCTTAGAGCATTTACTTTGGAAAACTTGGAATTGTAAACTTTCCCTCTATTCCTTTGAGATGGACAACTCAGGAATGCCTTTATCAAGGACCTGAAAATGGACTCTTTGAAATGCAGTCATCAAGAATAATAGAGTTCTTATTTCCCAGTCTCTGTGGGAGGGTAGAAGTCTAACTATGATAAGCACCAGTTAGCAAACACAAGTGGCCTAATCCCCTCTCAACCCCCAACACATACAAATGACATCCTCCAATACTTTCCCATTAGCTTATTCCAGCATTTAAAATCCCTTCAGCTTCTGTTTCAGTGGAGTTGAGTTTAATTTCTCTCCCATTTTGCAATAGGCTTGAGTAAAGTCTTCCTTACCTTTTAAAACCCCATCTGGTGCATTTTTTTTTTTTGATAGAGGCAAAACAATGAATATGTATTCCTATCTCTGCCAGATGAAAATAAACTTTTTGTGGTTTGTCGTGGGAAACTGATATTTTAAAAAGCATTTTCAGGCTAACAGGTAAATAAATATATCAGGTGCCAGGACCTATGTTGATTTTCTTCCCGGGCACCTACCATATTTGAAATAGCAGCTGAATTTGAGTTTGCCAGCTGATTTAAAAAATTCACTGTTAAAACTACTATTATGGATAGAACAAATAGACAAACAATATGAGTTAGTGATAAGAATAGTTTCTCTTTCATCTTTCAAGACTTTGATGGTTATACTAATTGCAGCAATGTCTTCAGAGATGACATTTTGTTTTTGGCTTCCTGGATGGAGGGAAAATTAGGACTTTTAACTTGAACCTTTCTACAATAATGGCTCTTACTACACTCCATTTGGCCAGTTGCCAAATATGACAATTGAAGTCATAAATTCAGGAACTGGAGAAATGATGCACAATGATTTTGTGGAATTACTGTTCTCACTGTGAGACTTGGCCAAAATAACTTTTATCACCTGTCCCCAATATCTCTTCACTTTGCTGGTGAACATCTCTGATGTTTTTTGTACTCATATGCTAGAATAAACTCAGAGTCAGCATCCGATAATTCCTGAAATTTCTTTTCTTTTCTGGAGAGTCACTTCAAACAATAGCCATAGGTCTCTTCTGGGCAAGCTTGGATATTTACACTGAGTTCTTGAGCAGCATCTCAGGATCTTTCCTCAAGGGGATTCTGCTAAAATGGGTAACTGAGCTACAGGCTGTGAGTCTCCATTATAGTACACACTTGAACTAGAGCTCCTTAGATTACCTGGATCAAATAATAGTTTAGTAATATTCCTACCATTTTTCTTTCTAGGGATAATGTGAACAATTTTCCATAACCAAAGTCAAAGAAAATAGGTCAAAACCTTTTGATTCTCACTGTGATTTTATTTCCTATTACGTCAAATGTGCCTCCTTTGCCTCTGGAGTTGCGTACTGACATGGGGCTTGTACCATTCTGAGATGCCACTATTCTCATTACAATCAGAAAGCTGGTTACAATGGCAGCATCTCCTAACATCATGCCTGCTCTCACAGAATAGCAACTACAGAGCTTTCCAATGCATGCAATACTTTTCTCACTGAGGAATTTGTCAATTTCCCAATGCCTTAGTCAACAAGACATCCTAAGGTCTCTTTAAGGAGAACACAGTGGGATGTAAATGTTTAGGTTGTACATGATAACTTTGTTCCAACATTATGTTCTTCCTAAGGCTTTTATTCTTTTACATACATTCAGGTAGTAGGCTTCCAAAAATAATGCATAGTTTTATAATATACGGTTGGTGGAAACTTGAATATTCATATTGGGAATACTGAGTGATGGATTTTGTTCTTACGTTTAGTACAAACTCAATTTAGTGTATGGGGTGTGGGACTTAACAATGAAGTTGTACTTGCTTTGATCTTTGTCAGCTGTACATTATTAGATAGTTAGTCATCCTTCACATCTTTTTATTTTTGCTTTTGCATCTCTAGACCTTAAGTTTCGAGAAATATTAATCCACTTTCTCAGTGACACTCACACACGCACACACACACTTTGTCTGTCACCTGATTATAGGCTGTCTAAAATTGTTTCAGTCCTTTTCTTAAGAGTTTCATCACTCCCACATAATTGAGAACATCTCAAGAACAAAATTCTTTCTTATGCTTTTTTCTTTGCCCTTCATAGCATTTAATGCAAGGCTAAGTACATATTTGACACCCAATATTTGTTAAGTAAGTCATTGATAAGACACCTGACACTCTGTGCAATAAAAATCTACTTATTTTATCAATATCCATCTTAGTGTCTCAGAAACACCATTTAGAAGTATTGTGCATAGACTGGGGCAGCAAATGTTTCTTTAGCAACTCCTTTTACTATCCTGATGCAAATAAAAATGGCTTCTTGCCCATTTTGAAGTAGGGAGTACTTAGTTTTCATATTTCCAGATGAAAACAAAGCAGGAAACAGATGCTAATACAAGAAGAGGTCTGTGGGTATTTGCATTCAGTTGGAGTAAATGTAATTTATGTTTGGATATTTCATTTATGGTCTATTTTGGATACACATTTGGATTTCTAGTTACCACAGCATACATTGAATTGTAAAGAGATGGGAAGTTTGAATGTAACAGATGGTAAATTAAGCTCTAAAATAAAATAGATGGATGTTAATGTTAGGCATTGTTTTTATTAGGGCTTTTTAAATTTCTACACCCAGTAAATCTTTGTCAATGTTAAAACTCAATGGCAAATAGGAGATGCTTTAAAAGGTGATTATAAGTGTATATTTTAATATAATTTGGTTTTAATTTTAAAAATGTACTTTAAAATTATGCAGGCCCATCATTAAACGATTCAAATAATATAACATGCAAAGGAGAAAATATAAATGTCACTAAGTTGCATAATTCAGGAAGCACCACTTCTAATATTTTGGTGATTATCCTTCCAAACACATCTCCCTGTAAGTATATATAAATAAGTATTTACAAATAATTCTACATAAAATAATGTTATATATGATACTTTAACTTCCTTTGAACTCAATATGTCATTATTGGTTCCATTCTCCTGGTCTTGGTTCCATTCTCCCAGTCTCTTTCTATATTAATGATTAAGGGAACATCATTTCATCTAATATTTGATTAATTTTTCTTTGTACTGAAGAAGGATTCTAGTGATAGACATATAGGTTGTTTCCTTTTTCTACTAAAAAAACTGCTGTAGGAAAATTTTTGTTCAAATATGATTTTTTCATCTTATCCTATTCTTAGTTCATTCATTCATTCATTCATTTATTCAACAGATATTAACCTCTACCATGTGTTGGTCACTGTTTGAGATACTGTGACAGAATAGTAATCTAATCAGACAAAAATATTTGCCTTTAGTGGATTAACATTATGTATGTGCTTTATATTCTTAAACTGTCCTACAGACATATACTAATGTAGACATCTACCAACTTTGCAGGATAGTAAAACCCTAAACAATTCTAGGATTTGTAAAATATCTAAATCCTTCCAGACCTGGTGGGTAGAAAGTGATCTCTCAGATATTTAGTCACATTTCTTTGGTGAATGTTGAATACCTTTTTATAGGTGTATTATTCATTTGTATATCTTTTTTGTATGTTGCATAATCACATATTTATATTAGGACTTTTTAGGTTTCTTCCTTACTGGATTGGTAAGAAATCTTTGTGTGTAAATATAAATAGTTAATTTATAAATTTATAATTTATAAATCTAAATATACATTAAATTAAAAATTAAATTAAAATAAATATAAATTACAAAATAAATATAAATTTAAAATTATAAAAAATATACATTTATAAATTATAAATAGTAATTTCCTCTAAGTTATATTTTCCACAAATATTATTGAACATGATATGAATGGAATCATAGTGTATGTAGTTTTTCAACGTCTGGCTTATTTCACTCAACATTATGTTTGTGAGATTCATCTATGTTCTTGTTTTTAGTTGTAGTTTATTCAATTTATTCATTGCCATATACATTTTTAATGAATATAGTTCTACGTACTACTAAAACTTATCTCCCTATTCTGCTCTTGGTAGGCATTTCAGTTGTTTCTAGTTTTTGGCTATTACATACAGTACTGTTATTATTACACTTGTTTATGTCTTCTGGAAAACATTGGTTCACATTTCTGTGGTTATATACCTAAGAATAAAATTGCTGTGTTATGGGAATTGCCATTTTCAGTGTTCAGAAGAAGATCCTACCAAACAGTTTTTTGAACTGGTTTTTCCAATTTGTGTTTGTAACAACTATGTATGTGAGTTCTGGGTGCTATCTTTTTTTTTTTTTCTTTGAAACAATCTGGTGGATATATAATGGTTTTACATTTTTTCAAATTAGTATTCCTTGATAGTTAATGAAATTGAGCACCTTTTCATGTGTTTACTGACCTTGAAAACTTCAAAATACAGATTCTCATGTCCCTTTACAGTCCTGCAGTAACGAAATAGGGATAGAATTCAGAAACTTGCATTTTTTAAAGTTCTGCAAACTGTCATCATTCAGAGAGTTTCTGAGCATGAATGCAATTTTAGAATGGGTTTTTAGCCAACTTGTATGGTAGCTAAAACAAAGAGAAAAATTTAGTATTTTTTTTTTTTTTTTTTTTTTTGAGACGGAGTCTCGCTCTGTCACCCAGGCTGGAGTGCAGTGGCCGGATCTCAGCTCACTGCAAGCTCCGCCTCCCGGGTTCCCGCCATTCTCCTGCCTCAGCCTCCCGAGTAGCTGGGACTACAGGCGCCTGCCACCTCGCCCGGCTAAGTTTTTGTATTTTTAGTAGAGACGGGGTTTCACTGTGTTAGCCAGGATGGTCTCGATCTCCTGACCTCGTGATCCGCCCGTCTCGGCCTCCCAAAGTGCTGGGATTACAGGCTTGAGCCACCGCGCCCGGCAAGTATTTTTTATCTGACATGAAAAAGAATAGAATTTCTCTCTTTCTTTCTTCTTCCTTCCTTCCTGTCTTTATTCTCTTGTCCTCCTCCTCTCCCTTCTTAATTATCTACTTGTTTTAGAGAAATACAAAAATATGAAGAATAATGACATTCTGTCATATGCTGCAACAGGAATAGAATTGGAGGTCATTATGTTAAGTGAAATAAGCCAGGCATAGAAAAAGAGAAATACTGCTGTTCTCATCTCATTTGTGGGAGGTAGAAAAGTGGATCTCACAGAGTTAGAGAGTAGAATGGTAATTAGCAGAGGCTGGGAAGGTGGGGGTGGAGTTAGGAAGAGAGGTTGCTTAAAGGGTATAATAATACAGTTAGAAGCAATAAGATTCTGCATTTGAAAGTATGGTATAGTTAACAATAATGTATAGTTCAAAATAGCTGAAAGAATTAGGATGTTACCAACATAAAGACATATGTTTGAGGTGATGGATATCCCAATTAGTCTGATTACATATTGTACGTATGTATCAAAATATCATAGGTACCCCTAAAATGTGTATAACTATTATGCATCAATAAAAACAGAAATAAGTTGATTTAGTACATGTTCTCTATCACAGAAAAAGGAAAAACTTTACATTATATTATTTTATCAACTTCTACTGACACTTGAAACCCTACCTAATTTATGCAATTTTAAATATTCTCTTGCAGACAAGTTCATGAATGCTTTAGAGATAATACATGTTATTTATTTAGTACAATTTTAGACTAAATATTATGAATGGGACTTCCAAATTATGGTGCCAAGGTTTAATGAGGTGTAATTGCAGGTCTTAAGATATTTGTATGAGGAGAAAAAACTTACTGTACACCATCAAAGTGTTTTATGTATGATGATGACTGACACAATCCATTATGGAATTTGAATAAGCTTAATTGTCCAAGAAAAATATTGAAAATAATCCTTTAGATGTCAAAATATAGCGATTTATCATATGACTCTGTCAGTTATTATTTAACATCCTTCCTTGTTATAGACGTGCTTTTCTAGTGGCTCATTAATTATGTCACCAGGAAAACAATATTTTTAGCACTGTTAAAGATGAAACCTTTATTCTCAGTGTGTTGAAATATAAATTGCACAAGAGCATTGGCATTAAAACAATATAATATAATCGGTATGACCTAAGTGCTTGTCTAACTAAAGGGTAAGGTTGAAAATAGACATGAGTAATGATAATTTATCAGTTGTATTTCTGAATATTTCCATGAAGTTTAGTTATATTTTTAGAAAGGTTTTTTTTTTTTTTTTTTTTTTTTTTGGACAGAGTCTCTGTGTCGCCAGGCTGGAGTGCAGTGGCGCGATCTTGGCTCACTGCAATCTCTGCCTCCCAGGTTCAAGCGATTCTCTTGCCTCAGCCTCCCGAAGAGCTGGGACTACAGGCGTGCACCACTATGCCCAGCTAATTTTTCTGTATTTTTAGTAGAGACGGGATTTCACCATGTTGGCCAGGATGGTCTCGATCTCTCGACCTCGTGATCCTCCTGCCTCAGCCTACCAAAGTACCGGGATTACAGGCGTGAACCACCGCATCTGGCCAGAAAGCTTCTTTAATTACTATTCAATATGTCATTTAATGAAGGATATACCAATAATAATAGTTCTACTATTAAGGAGCACGTTGCATTTCATACCTGAGAGGAATAGGGCCAAAGAGAAACAAATGAGTAGAAAAATAATAAACCCTGAATTTAGATTAGCACAGATTAGTACATTCGACCTTTTGTATCCCCTGGTCCTGCATCCGAGGATTCAACCAACTGCAGATTGAAAATAGTTGGAAAAAGAAAAAGCAATAAAAATCTTGCTAATAAATAACCAAAAACAGTGTAACACTATTTACATAGCATTTACATTGTATTAATATATGTAACCTATAGATGACTTAAAGTATATTGGAGGATGTGCATAGATTATATGCAAACATTACACCTTTTTAAACAAGGGACTTGAGCCTCTGCAGATTTTGGTATCTGTGGGCCATCCTGGAACCAATCCCTTCCCCCCACCATTGTTCTGGCCCCTTAAATAACTGCTGTAATTGAATTGAGCTTTTTCTCATATCTTTGAACTATTTAAATGAACAGCTCACTCAGAGATAATCCTGCATCTGTCAGGGACAAGAGAGGTGATGCTTTTCTAATAAACTGATTGGTTTTAATTTATGGATATTCTAAATCTTATAAATTATTTTATTCCATCTTTGTTTTGCCTGATACATTTTAAAGCCAAATTTGCATCTCACTTCTAGCAACTGCACAGAAGCATATAGAGTTGTCCCTCAGTATACAGGGAGTGCACGTTCTCCAGTCTTGAAGATTGATATTAATGTTCGGTGACAATTTAGAATAGATGAAGAAGTAGATGGACCGCCTGCCCTCAGACCATCATCCATAAACAACGTGCCTGCATTCTGGCTTTCAATAAGGGTTAAACTGCAGATAACTCAGGGTTACATTTTTCTCACAAGAAACTGGGGTGCAGACATTCTGTATGGTGTATAAAGGGATTACCTATTTGCTTTGGTAATTAGCTGGGAAAGGGCCGATTTAAAATGTTCCTAAAAAAATGAAGGGGGTTAATAGCCATTTGCCTGCATAGATGATGCCTCACTTCCTCATGGAGGTGGCTGAAGGTGTACATGTACGTAGAACCACGTGTAGAGTGTAGAGATACTAGAGTATAATGGTAGCACCTAAAATATTCTGTTGCAGCAAACTTTAGAGACAGAATTTTAGATTTCCAGTTTACAAAGTTACAAGGGTTACAAGACTGCTTTTTCTTAGTATCTGATTCATTTGGATGAAGGTATGAATCTAAATAGTCTACTCTACATGGTTATGGGATCTGTTTTTTCTGACTTTGATTTAGAGAGAAATAAAGGCTTTTTATTTTTATTTTTTACAAAAGAGTCTTCCATCTGCACAGGGGTCATTTTCCTGTTTTTCCATTTGAGTGTTTTTTGTTCTTGCCTTATGAATACCACTTGAAAAGTGATAGGATATAAGACATCCTCTTTCATCTGCAAAGAAAAATTTCTTTACTGCCTCAGGAGCTCAGTTGCCATTTTCTATTTCTACTTAAATCTTTTTTTATTCTATATCATCCCATCACACTTAAAGTCTTGCATTGTACTTTAAACTTGTTTTATTGCTGGTTGGATCAGAAACAGCCCTTAAGAGCCTCCTGCTGTAAACGTCCCTGTTAACTCAGACTTTCTTCTACATGGTTCCTAGGGTGAGGGAAAACTTAGAACTCTCTTGCTTTTTCTCATCCAAATTTTTTCCAAGATGGAATGAATGTTAATGTTTGGTCCCACAGGATTTCTAGAACTAAAGAAAACAAAAAACAAAATCCCCCTAAAACTCCAAAATGATTACTTAAAAATCTAACAAATTCTAAAATGCAAATAATTTTTCATATTAAGGACCATATAATGAATAAGTAGCAAGATCAATAAAAAGAAGATGAATTACAATAATTTTCTTTTTTTTTTCTTTAAAAAATAGAGTGAGATTCTGGCCAGGTGCAGTGGCTCATGCCTGTAATCCCAGCACTTTGGGAGGCCAAGGTGGGCGGATCACGAGTTCAGGAGATCGAGACCATCCTGGCTAACGCAGTGAAACCTCGTCTGTACTAAAAATACAAAAAATTAGCCAGGCGTGGTGGCGGGTGCCTGTAGTCGCAGCTACTCGGGAGGCTGAGGCAGGAGAATGGCATGAACCTGGGAGGCAGAGCTGGCAGTGAGCCGAGATCTTGCCACTGCACTCCAGCCTGGGTGACAGAGCGAGACTCCATCTCAAAAAAGAAAAAAGATACAATGGGTTTCTTTGTACTTTTTATTTACCTGATTTATGGATTTATAGCCTTTTAAAGACCATTTTTTTTAGATGAAGGAAAATAAAAAACTTGATTTTATCATTTTTTTATAAGTGTATGTCTTTATAAGCAATGGGGATGACAGTTTAGTTAAATCAAATCCTATGTAAACTGACTAGATATCTGATAAAAGTAACACATTTATTATATTAATAATATATATCATAATATGTAATATATATTAACAATAATTTCTTAGCCGAAACAATATAGGCTATATTAGACTTTGCAGTTCTCACTACATCATAAGAATCTTCAGTTTCTCAGATCATCCTGTTAACTTTACTGACTTAGCAGATAGAGAATCAGTGGTAGAAATCTTTTCTAGTCCATCTTTAGGAGTCATTCTTGTGCACTGCTGGGTTTGATGTGAGAAAAGTGAAGATCTTATTTGCCTTACTCTCCTTTTCTTCATGCCTGTAAAAAGAAGTGTTGATCTGGATTTACTTCATTTCTAGGGCACTTGTTCTACCCAAATTTAAAATTTGTTGCAGTCTTAGAGTTACAAAAAAGATTTTATGAGACAATCATTTTCCCTCTTCCACTGATTCATGCATCATGGGTGTCCCACTTGAATGGAAATTTCAGAGAGTAGGGTTTAGGCACTGGTGGCCAAAACAGCAGCCTTACAGCCTACTTTGGTTTATGATGCTGCTTATACTTAAACAAAGAAGTTTTCTACATAGTCAGCCAAACTACTAGAATTTAAAAAAGAGTATGGCTCAAACATTTCTCTGATAATAATATTTTTCTCTGCTTTGGTTTGCTTACTATATGAATGTATCATCATTGGGGATTTTGGAGGAAGAAGGATGAGATGGTCTAGGCAGAGTTTTAAAATTCCTGGGTCCCCAACTTAGTTCATCTTAATAGTATGCTTTAGTTTTACTCCATTATAATGAACTGTATTAGGTGGTAGCATGAGTTTTCTCTTCTTCTGAGCAAACTTCTTACTTAGTTATAACTGGATTGAAGTTAAGAAAGTGTTTTTTAATAGGTATGATCACTTACACTGATTAATTATATTGGCCAAATTTTATAAATTATAAGACCAAAATCAGATAAGTAAGGAGACTGATTTTGTTCAGGCTGTTGCAATAAAGAGAACATCTCAGATGCAACAATCAGAGTGTCTCAGCAGGGTGGTTTTGCATTAGATTTTTATAAGGAGGGGTAAACAAGTAGGAGATGGAGAAATTTATATTTGGGGCTATTTTTCAAGAAGGGGAAGTCTTATTAAGTTATTTGAACAGGAAGTGTTTTATTCCGTGGTTAGCTAGTTTTAGGGAACAAATATTTCTAAACTTACTGACTCAACCATAACATGCCATTGTAATCTTAGCTAATCAATTATGAGACAAAGTATGGGAAGTTGGAAAGCCTACCTCAGGCCTTATCAATAGGTTCAGGGAAAAGAAGAAAGAAATGTATTGGCCTCATTTTTCCCCATTATTTTGTTCAAGACAAAAGTTGTCTTAAAACAATCTTAGGCATGAGAGTAATTTCAGTATGGTTTTCTATCAAGGTTTTGAATTATAGTCCATAGAGTCAGCAGTTTCTTGCTAGCTCTGTTCTTGGAGAACACTCAATCATCTGTTATGACATGAAGGTTGTCTGGAACTCAGAAAGGATTCTAAAGGCACAGCATTTAATTAGGTGTATGCCTATAAGAATAAGCAGAAAAATATTTATTAGAGATGGTCTTAAGGAGTAAGACAAAGACTCACAGCCAGTTGGCAATGAGTCTAGTGGATTCTAGGTGATTGATGTGGAAAGGGCCTTTGATGATAGAATAACAACTGTGGTGATGATGCAGCAAATTTTTTAGTTAGTATATAAAATATTATTGGTGTGATGTAGAGGTCAGAGAAGTTTTTGTGAACAACTGTAGCACAGCCTTTGCTTCTGACCATAATACATGTTTTCTTCCTGGATGCTCAGATTATCTGAAGTGCTGGTTGGTTGTGGAGACCTGCACATCGAGGCTTTTGAAGTTTGGGTGAGGAGGTCAGTGTTCTTTGTCACATTGTCCAGAGTTATAATTATCTCCTCTAGTGGGGCATGGGGGATGCAAGAGTTTTATTTTACTTCTTGAGCAGTTCATATTGCAATACTGCAGCTACTCCATGTACAATGGGGGTCCAAATATGATTGGATGCAGCAGTCAATTTGTCTCAAGCACTTAGCTTTCTTTTTGCAGGTGTCTTCAGATCCAAAGTGAAGAAAAGACTGCAGCCCATATTTAGTGTCACTCTTCGTGTTTGGGAGGCATTTACTTGTGTACTGTTGAGACTGATGATGGGGCACTAAAGGAGATAGATACTAATTTAAATAGTTTAAAAGGGAATTGAGTTAAAGATCTGACAAGAACTGGCAATATTGGTTAAATGACAAAAGTCTGTTCAGTTTTCTGAAGTGAAAGTACACTCAGTTTCCACAAATGAAATAGTTGCCTTTTGGAATGATCAAAAGGGGAGGGAAGTAGTTGCTTGCTATAGATTATCTTTTCTACTATATGGCTGTAATATGCTGATTGGGAGTTTTTCCATATGTAACGTTTTAGTATCTTCTGTTGGCAACACCCCATTGTGGAGGTTTTTGATATAAAGTTGTATCTTCTGTGAAAAAAATAATGAATATTACAAGTATGATCATCAGAGTTGGCAGCATGAAAGGTGTACTCACAGAAACAAGAACTGAGAAATAGGTCATCTGTAAAACTGCAGGAGAAGCAAACACCACCTCTTCTAAAAGTGGTCCAGATTGAATTTAGATCTTCATTTAACCTGTATAAACTATAAGAAGAGTTTCCCAACATTGTGTGTGGGAAAACAGCTAAATTAATAGCAGTAGAAGTTTTAAGGGTGAGAAGAGGAATTTTGGGAAAGATGGTGGAACCGAGAGAAATGGGACAACAAAACCAAGAGTTATAGGAAAGATTACAAGACTAAGTAATCAGTTCTGCAGTTGCCATTCAAGTGATTTTGAGGTCCTAAATATTTGTGGATAAATGAAGAATACAGAAAAAGGAAACAGTGGGGAAGGCCAAAAGAAAAGGAAAAGACATGAATCAAGGAAGTTTTGAATCCGATGAATGATAGAAAATTAAAAGAAGTTAGTCTCTAAAAAATATACAAGTAACCAATAAGTACATGAAAAGTCATACAATATTATTAGTTATTAGGAAAATCCAAATGAAAGGCATAATGATATACAACCTCATACCTAGTAGGATAACTATAATTTTAAAAGACAGATAACAAGTATTGGCAAGGATGTGGAGAATTTGGAACCTTTTTACATTGCTGGCAGCTATGTTAAATGGTCCCTCTGCTTTGGAAAGCTGTTTGGCAAATCCTCAAAAAGTTAGAATGACCATATGACCCAGAGGTGCTGCTTCCAGGTACCTATCCAGAAGAATGAAAAACATATGTTGATACAAAAACATATACACAAATTTTCATACTGACATTATTCCTAATAGCCAAAAAGTGTAAACAAACCAAATATCCATGACTGACAAATGGATATCAAATATGTATGCCCATACAATGAAACATTACTCGTTTATAAAAAAGAACTAAGTGCTGTTTCATGCTACAACATGTATGGGCCTTGAAAACATGATGCTAAGTAAAAGAAGCCAGACACAAAATGCCACAAATTGTATAATTCATTTTATATAAATTGTCCAGAATAGGAAAATCTATAGAGACAAAAATTATATCTGTAGTTGCCAGAGAATGGGTGGGGTGGGGTGGGGAGAATGGGGAGTAACTGCTAATGGGAATGGGTTTTTCTTCTAAGCTAATAAAAATATTCTGGAATTAGATTGTCATGATGGTTGCACAACCTTGTGAATATACTAAGGCTCACTGAATCATATCACTTTAAAAAGGTGAACTTCATGGTGAATTATATCTCAATAAGAAAAATAAAAGAAAGATGATGAGTAGGTTACAAAGGAGGTTTATAGAAGGAACTAAGTAGAAGAATCCTAAGGGATCTTGATCCAGTGCCTTGGGTAGAAGCTGACCACTATGGGATGTCATCTGCTTGGTGCCAAGTTTTTGGGAATGCAGTGTATCTCAAGTTGTCATCTTCTTCTGGGGACTCTTAAAAGATCCTCTGTTTAAGGTAGTCTGTTGGTATGGATTTCCATTTGTAATAAAGCTTATATTTTTAAAATTGTGAAACATGAACCCAAGCTTGTACTCCTTGTACCTTTGCAGTAGTATTGATAGTTAGGAGATAGCACAATGCTCTCTTATACTTGGGTTCAGGATTGGTCTTTCAATAGTGTCTTCTAGAAGACTAGGTCTCCCATCTGAAGATGATGTTAAAGCTGTGGTGGTATATCTTGGGAGAGACAACTTGACCTGTTGGGGGAAAGTATAAGTGCACTTAACAATTGCTTGGCAGTATTTAGGGATAGTATATTGTAGCAAATTGCAATGTCTGCTTGATTCCAAAGCAATAGAGTAATATCTCATTGATTGGCCTGCTGGTAGTAATTTCACAGGAGGATAAAGTTGACTGGATGGTGGGGAGATCAAAGGATCACTAGGTCTAAAGGAGATACTTTGGGCAAAGACAGGTTAGGTTCCTCAAAGAGTTTGCTACTATGAAGTTAAAAGCACTATTGGAACATTGTATCTTTCTAGGGTTTGAAGGTGGTAAGAATAGTGAGTTTTTATGAGAGTGGATAGTCTTTGAATATCCTGAGTAACTTTACCAGTAAAGAAGTTTCCTCCATGGATAGACAGGAAAAAAGGGATTCTCCAAGTGGGGAAAATTCTTTCTAGTAGCACTTAAATATAGTGGTGGCAGTATCCTGTGTGTAGGAAAAAGCTTCTAATCATACTGAAAACACATCCAGACTATGGTAGAACCTAATCATATTTATAATACTTTAAAAGTGGAATAAAATCCATTTGCCAATGAGGAAGGGAGCAGAGGAAACTGTCTCTCATCTTTGCCTTACCTTTATGTTTTTGCTAGGATTTTGTGTGTGTGTGTGTGTGGCAAATGGAGAAAGTTGAGGTTATTTACTTACCATGAGGCTGATGTGACACTACCAATATTTGTGAAGGATATTTTAAAGATGTTCTTTGCTGTGGGCTTTGCTGAGGTTGTGGATTAAATTTTGGATGTAAAATCAAGGAAAGAAAAGTAGTCATCTGGGTGTCTTCACATGTACAAAACATGTAGCTTGTTTTCAACGAGCTTTCTCAGCCTTAGATACTAGCAATTGTTGTCCCAGAAGTTCCTTAATTAGAGTTTCTATCTCTAAAGGAGGTCGAGCAAGGGGAGTAGCGCAGGCAACTGAGGAAGAATTTTCTTTCAAAGTGGCTATCTTGGCATATTTGTCTTCCAAGGGGTTTCCTTTAGCATCAGGAGTCTGTCTAGTAGTGTGAGCTTCAGCTTTGAGGGTAGCTAATTCCTTGGGTAGCAAGGTTTCTAAGGGGTTAGCTACTTGAGTTCCATTCCATATCTGCTACCTGTGCAAATGTTAGCTTTCTTATTTTGTGCTAGTATGCAAGTCTGGTGAGGGCTATCAGTTTAACTGCTTGGCTGATTTAACCTTAGGTAGCGGTTTGAACTCAACAAATGTTTCAAAATCTGGGATAGTATATTTTCATAAAATTTCTCATTTGTATGCCTGAGGTAAGAACTGCACAAAGGAGGTGACATCTGGGTATTTGGGAGTTCTGGTAAAGTTTGGGTGATGTTGATACAGTCATCAGTTTCTTCCTCAGATAGTAGGGGAAGAAGAGTAGAGGATTGAGGTGTAGACAGTGATAAATAGTAATATGACAGGAATAAAGTAGTAGGATCTCACAGGACATGGGGATGGAAGTGGAAGAGTGTTGAATATTCTCAGTCAGCAGTAGGGTCTTAACTACTTGGGGTACATAAAGGTTGACCGCATGACTCAGAATTAAGTTAGCATCGATCTTGACCAATTTGGTAGCAACAGCAACTAAAGCAAAATGAAAATGTCTGAGCCACAGGGTCAAAAGTGAGGCTAAAGTATCCAATAGGACTTTGGCTTCCACTGTATTTTTGGATAGTGACATCTGAAGCATGTCCTTTTTCTTTATGCATAAAAAGTGGAAAGATGCAATAAGTAACTACAGAGTCCAAAAGTCAGGGGGAAATGATAGGATTTGAGGGTTTGAAATGCAGACATGGGAAGGGAATCTCAATTAAGGGGTTTGGAAATGGACTCCTTAGCTGTGGCTTCAAAAGGGGAGGTGGTAATAGAAGTTAGTAATTCAGTTCTGGCAACAGGTAATAAATCCTACAAATCTTTGCAGTTCTTTTGGTCTCAGGGAGGAGAAAATTGATGATGGTGTTAATTCATTTAGTGAATAAATTATTCCCTTCAGGGAAGATATCATGTTCTAGGTAATGCACTTGAGGGTTGCGTAATTGCATGTCTTTGGAGACACTATGCCCCTTATGGGCAAGAGTTTGTAGTAAATATGAGCTATAGACAAGCAAGGTGTCAAATCAGGTGAGCAGAGAAGGTCATCTATGTACTAAATAAGAATTTCAGGATAAGGTCCAATATGTCAGGTTTGCATTTAGGGTTTGAGGGAAACAAACAGCAGCTTTAGTAAACCCCCGAAGCATAATGTAAACTGTTGATTTTCATATGAAAGCAAAAAGATACTGTGAGTTGGGTTGAAGAGCTACACTGGAAAAAAAAAAAAAAAAAAAAGACTATAAGTCAATGACTGTAAAGTGAAAGGGATTAAGTTGGCTAGAAGCCAGAATGTATTAGAGTTAGAATCTAGAGCAAATCTGGGATGACTATTTGTTTATTGCTCTCAAGTCCTGGACTAACTGATATCTTTTGCCATTATTGTTACTTTCTGGGAGGATAGGAATATTACAGGGACTTGGTGCAGAGCCTAAGAGTCCTTGTCAGAGACCTTGAATTATAATTGAAGACCTTGGAGGGGTTCTGGTTTAGAGGATATTGTGGCCATCCTGTGAATGGCATGGAAGAGACTATTTCTTCTTTGAGAGGTCAGCTTCTCAGATTTGAGTTAGCAGCCCAAAGGGAGTCAGGAGTAGCGTGTATGGAAAAGGGGTACGGTGGTAGCCATGGAGGGCTATTGGTGAGACAAGGGTTTTGAGGCTGTTTTGGGGGATAAAGGAAGAGCTGAGGAACAGTTTGGTTGTAAGATAGTGTCTTTAAGGGGCTGTACACAGTATGATATATTTTAGGGACATATTTTCATTTTTAAAGCTTCTTTGTACCAAGCAAAATTAGCTGACAAGTGTTGAGGTCTTAAAGCCCTGAAATTCGAGGGCATCTCATAACTGGACAAGTTTAGGGAGATCAGGGTGCCACAAAGGGGCCATTGGAGTCTAAACTGTCCTTAAGTAAAATTCAGCTAATTTCAGAAATAATGGACTGAATTATTAATGACAGCGTTTATGATTGGCAGAGGTTTATAAAAATGGATTGAAAATTTCCTGTAGTACAGAGATTAAACAAAAGCTGGCAAAAAAAATCAAAGCGAACGAGTACTCAAACAATCAAAAGCCAAATCCTTACTGTGCTACCATAGACAAATATCTGTAGCACAGGGATCAGGAGCTGACTCTCTGTGAGATCCCTGAATTGCCATTCAGCGGAGGAGCATGAGCTCAAGAGGCCTTAGTGCTTTGGTAAATGAATGAATGAATAATTGATTTGTACTAAGTTTGAATGCATTGTTACAACTGGAAGATTTTGATTCAATCTCCATTTTAGGTTTTCTGTACTTGTAAACTGGAGTCTAGAACCATTGATTCCTCTCCCATGATTTAGTTAACAAATTTTATTTATATAGGTGAATTTCATCACATCTGTCAAGACTATGACTGAAATCAAACTTTCATTAGAAAAAGGAATTACATAAAATGATGCAGAGGAGGTAAAGACCATTGTGAACTCTTAACTAAAATGCATTCTGTCCCTATAAATTACTTTATGGTACATCACTCTTTATGGATTACAAAATGCTCCTCGATCTCTAAGTATACGGGACTCCTAGAAGTGGCTTACAGGATACAGGGAAATAGTCAAATGTCATTTTGTTCAAGTGGAAAATCCACCTAAACAAGGTATCATTATGAATGTTTCTTTTAATGCTTTCTCTACATCATAAACCAACTTTGATATACTATTTGCCAAGCATTTAACTAATAAATTCCATTTTTAGCAAGAAATATTATAATGATGATTGCAAGGATTTGCCATATCTCAAATATTCCTGTTATCTCTCCATATCATCAAGAATAAGAGAAGGTGCCATTCCCGGTGGCTTATGCATGGTGAAACCCTGTCTCTACTAAAAAAAATACAAAAAATTAGCTGGGCATGGTGGCGTGTACCTGTATCCCAGCTACTCAGGAGACTGAGGCAGGAGAATTGCTTGAACCTGGGAGGCGGAGGTTACAGTGAGCCAAGATCGCGCCACTGCACTCAAGCCTGGGTGACAGAGCAAGACTCCATCTCAAAAAAAAAAAAAAAAAAAGAAAGGAAAAGAATAAGAGAAGCATACTTTTAGGAAGAAAATAGTAGTTTCAGAACAAAAAATACCTGGGTTTGGTCTGGGTGTGGTGGCTCACCCCTGTAATCCCAGAACTTTGGGAGGCCAAGGTGGGCATATCACCTGAGGTCAGGAGTTCAAGACTAGCCTGGCCAACATGGTGAAACCCCATCTCTACTAAAAATACAAAAATAAGCCGGGTGTGGTGGTGGGCACCTGTAATCCCAGCTACTCCAGAGGCTGAGGCAGGAGAATTGCACGAACCTGGGAGGCAGAGGTTGCAGTGAGCCGAGATAGCACCATTGCACTCCAGCCTGGGTGACAAGAGCGAAACTCCATCTCAAAGAAAAAAGAAAAAAAGGAAAAGAACAAGAAATACCTGTATTTGACTCTGACTTTGCTATTATTAGGCATCTTTGGTCAAGGTACTTAAACTTTTTCAACTTTCTAGAATGTCAGATCCACTCAGACAATTTCTTTTTCTTGTTGATACATCCTGGTGCCTAGAGTATTATATAGCATATATTATGCTCTCAATAAATATTTGTTAAGTAAATAAATATTTTTGTTTAGAAAAATCAGTGAAGGAAGAGGGAGACAAGAGAATGAGATAAAGCATTGTAGCATTTACCACTATCGGTAGCACATTTTCAGCATTAGTATGCCCTGTTTCGTTTTCAGATCATTGCTCAAATGTTACCTCCAAAAAACTTTCCCAGACCCCTCTCCCCTTAGAAGTCAAAACCCTATTTTGTTCTTTCTTGTAATTACCAACATCTAATCCATCTAAAAATCTCTTTTATTTTACTTATTTTCCCCTTTTTTTGTGATGGGGTCTCTGTCTGTCCCCAGGCTGGAGTGTAGTGGCACAATCATGGCTCACTGCAGCTTCAACCTTCTGGGCTCAAGTGATCCTCTTGCTTCAGTCTCCTAAGTAGCTGGGACCACAGGCATGCACCACCATACCTGGCTAATTAAAAAAAAGCTTATTGTAGAAATGGGGTCTCACTATGTTGCCTAGCCTGGTTTTGAACTCCTGGACTCAAGTGACCCTCCCACCTCTGCCTCCCAAAGTGCTGGGATAACAGACCTGAGCCACCACATCCTGCCTATTTTCTTTTTAACATCTGTACTTTCCCACTAAAATATAAGCCTTATGAAGAAATGGAATTTCACGCTGTTCATTGTCTACCTCCTGTCCATAAACAGTACCTGTCACCAAATAGTTTCACTGTAAATATTTATTGAATATTGAAGGAACTGAGAGGAGTTTACTGCTGCTTTTGTGTTTTAATCATCATTCATGATAAGGACCCAAATGCCCTGCTGGAAACATTCAACCTCACCAAATAAAAAATAAAAGTGAAGAAAACATTCATGAAAAATGTTTGAGAAATTTGAACCATGAAGTTTCATGTGGATAGGCAATTAGTAAGACTGAAAGCACCGTGTGGGCAGATGACAAATATGTTTTGCCCACACCATTATTCTTGGTATGGGGTACAATGTCTGGCATACAGAAGTGGCTTAAAATCATTCATTGTACAAAAAAAAAAAAGTATGTATATATAAGGTCAATTAAGGCTATTGTCCCACTAGAATAGTATAATTTTGAGAAAAATAATTTTAAAAATATGAAATAGACTTGACTGTTGCTTAAAAAGTGAATGCCAATCAATGTTGTCATGGTAGAATTTATTACTCAAAACTCAGAAAAAAAAATGTCATATTTATTTGGTCTGAATCAAATGAGATCTGTTTTTTATTTTGCACTCTCCAAGGTAGTGGGAAATTCCATCACATTCATTTTTTAAAAATTTTTTATTTTATGTTCTGGGTTACATATGCAGCATGTGCAGGTTTGTTACATAGGTAAAGTGTACCATGGTGGTTTGCTGCATCTATCAACCCATTACCCAGGTATTTACAAGCCTGACACGCATTAACTATTTTTTCCTGAGAGGTGACAACGTGCTAGCAGCCCTCGCTCACTCTCGGCACCTCCTCGGCCTCAGCATCCACTCTGGCCATGCTCAAGGAGCCTTCAGCCCACTGCTGCGCTGTGGCGACCCCTCTCTGGGGCTGACTGAGGCTGGAGCCAGCTCTCTCTGCTGGCAGGAAGGTGTGGAGGAACAGGCGTGGGCGGGAGCCGGGGCTGCCAGCAGCCGGTTCCGGGTGGGCGCGGGCTCCATGGGCCCCTGGTGCCTGGGCTGTCGGAGTGCCCGGGCTACGTGTCACAAAGTCTTGCAGTGAGTGCCAGTGAGGGGTGAAGCCAGCTGAGTTTCTGTGTTGGGTGTGGACTTGGAGAACTTTTCTGTCTAGCTAAAGGTTTGTAAACACACCAATCAGCATTCTGTGTCTAGCTAAAGGTTTGTAAATGCACCAATCAGCACTCTGTGTCTAGCTAATCAGGTAGGGGACTTGGAGAACTTTTGTATCTAGCTAAAGGATTGTAAATGCACCAATCAGCACTGTGTCTAGCTAAAGGTTTGTAAATGCACCAATCAGCACTCTGTCAAAACAGACCAATCAGCTGTCTGTAAAACGGACCAATCTGTTCTCTGTAAAATGGACCAATCAGCTCTCTGTAAAATGGACCAATCACCTCTCTGTAAAATGGACCAATCAGTAGGATGTGGGTGGGGCCAGATAAAGGAATAAAAGCAGGCCACCTAAACTGGCAGTGGTAACCTGCTCAGGCCCCCTTGTAGACTGTGGAAGGTTAGTTCTTCGAGTCTTTGCAATAAATCTTGCTGCTGCTCACTCTTTAGGTTCATGCCACCTTAATGAGCTGTAATACTCACTGTGAAGGTCTGCAGCTTCACTCCTGAAGCCAGCGAAACCACAAATCCACTAGAAGGAGTGAACAATCCAGACCCGCCACCTTTAAGAGCTGTAATACTCACCGTGAAGGTCTGCAGCTTCGCTCCTGAAGTCAGTGAGACCATGAACCCACCAGAAGGAAGAAACTCTGGATACATATGAGCATCAGAAGGAACAAACTCTGGACGCAGCATCTTTAAGAACTGTAACACCACGAGGGTCCATGGTTTCATTCTTGAAGTCAACGAGACCAAGAACCCACCAATTCCAGACACATTTTGGTGACCCACATGGGACTATCACCTATCGCCAAGCGGTGAGACTATTGCCTATCGCCAAGCGGTGAGTATCATTGAACCCCTTTTGCTTGCTATTCTATCCTATTTTTCCTTAGAATTCGGGGGCTAAACACCACACACCTGTCAGCCAGTTAAAAGTGACTGGTGTGGCTGCCAGACTAAAGACACGGTGTCAGGCTTTCTAGGAAAGGGCTCTCTAACAACCCCTGACTGTTTGGAGTTGGGAGCATTGGTTTGCCTGGAGTCAGCTTCCACTTTTCCTGTACTTCTGGACTCAGCCAAGCGTTGACAGGAAACTGCCATTCAGCTCCGGGGTCCCAACAACAAGTTGATTGACCCTGCGGCCATGAGCGGAACTCTGGAAGGCATGTCGCTCAAGCAAGACTAGCCCATCTGGTGTATCTACCCTGACCCTTGCCTCATGGGTCCTAATGCCCGCCAGGCAAACTTCTTGCCTCTCTTCTCCGAGGCTAGTTCGGCTTCTAAAAATCACTCCCTATCTGTGGTGCTTTTCTTTTTTTTTTTTTTTTTTTTTTTAATTAATTTATTATTATTATACTTTTAAGTTGTAGGGGTACATGTGCATAACAACATGGTTTGTTACATATGTATACTTGTGCCATGTTAGTCTGCTGCACCCATCAACCTCGCCATTTACATCAGGTATAACTCCCAATGCAATCCCTCCCCTCCCTCCCCATGATAGGCCCCCGTGTGTGATACCCCCCTTCCTGAGTCCAAGTGACTAAGGTTCAGTTCCCACCTATGAGTGAGAACATGCAGGTTTGGTTTTCTGTTCTTGTGATAGTTTGCTAAGAATGATGGTTTCCCAGCTGCATCCATGTCCCTACAAAGGACGAAACTCATCCTTTTATGGCTGCATAGTATTCCATGGTGTATATGTGCTACATTTCTTAATCCAATCTGTCACTGATGGACATTTGGGTTGATTCCAAGTCTTTACATAGGAATAGTGCTGCAATAAAAACATAATGCGGTGCATGTGTCTTTATAGCAGCATAATTTATACTCCCTTTGGGTATATCCCCAGTAATGGGATGGCTGGGTCATATGGTACATCTAGTTCTAGATCCTTGAGGAATCGCCATAATTAAGTTTCCATAATGGTTGAACTAGTTTACAATCCCACCAACAGTGTGAAAGTGTTCCTATTTCTCCACATCCTCCAGCACCTGTTGTTTCCTGACTTTTAATGATCGCCATTCTAACTGGTGTGAGATGGTATCTCATTGTGGTTTTGATTTTACTTCTCTGATGGCCAGTGATGATGAGCATTTTTCATATGTCTGTTGGCTGTAAGGAATGTCTCCTTTTGAGAAATGTAAGTTCGTTCATATCCTTTTGCCCACTTTTTGATGGGGTTGTTTGTTTTTTTCTTTGTAAATTTGTTGGAGTTCTTTGTAGGTTCTGGATATTAGCCCTTTGTCAGATGAGTAGATTGGGTAAAAAATTTTCTCCCATTCTGTAGGTTGCCTGCTCACTCTGGATGGTAGTTTCTTTTGCTGTGCAGAAGCTCTTTAGTTTACCAGATCCCATTTTGTGAAATAAAAGAGGACACAAACAAATGAAGAACATACCATGCTCATGGATAGGAAGCAATCAATATCGCGGAAAATGGCCATACTGCCCAAGGTAATTTATAGATTCAATGCCATCCCCATCAAGCTGTCAATGAGTTTCTTCACAGAATTGGAAAAACTGCTTTAAAGTTCATATGGAACCAAAAAAGAGCCCGCATCTCCAAGACAACTAAGTCAAAAGAACAAAGCTGAGGCATCACGCCACCTGGATCAAACTATACTACAAGGCTAGCAGTAACCAAAACAGCATGGTACTGGTACCAAACAGAGATATAGACCAATGGAACAGAACAGAGTCCTCAGAAATAATACCACACATCTATACAGCCATCTTGATCTTGACAAACCTGAGAAAAACAAGAAATGGGGAAAGGATTCCTATTTAATAAATGGTGCTGGGAAAATTGGCTAGCCATCAGTAGAAAGCTGAAACTGATCCTTTTCCCCTTACCTCTTATAATGAAAATTAACAAGATGGATTAGAGACTTAAATGTTGTAACTTAAATTACAAAACTTGTGAGGAAAACCTAGGTAGTACCATTCAGGACATAGGCATGGGCAAAGACTTCATGTCTAAAACACCAAAAGCAACGGCAGCAAAAGCTGTGGTGCTTTTCAAGTTTCTCCTCCAAGAATGATTTCTAGTATATACTCCAGGACTCTGTTACCTTCTTTAGGCACCCATGCTCACCATTCAGAAAGATAATTTTTGCCCAAAGCCCCATCGTAAGGGGACTTTCTGGAATTTTAGGATCCCTCCTCAAACTAGCAGGCCTAACAAAAGCTATTTCTGAAGCTAGTATATGGGGAGTCTCAGAAATGGTATCCTTCGTATTCATATAAGTGAGGAGAAAAGATGTCACTCTTTCAACCCTGGAGATCCCTTTCCTCTCTCAGGGTATGGCCCTCCACTTCATTTTTGGGGCATAACATCTTTATAGGTCAGGCCTAAGGTCCCAATACTAACAGGAGAATGCTTAGGACTCTAACCGTTTTTCGAGAATGCATTGGTAAGGGCCACTAAATCCAACCTTCCTCGGTCCTCCTTGTGGTCTGGGAGGAAAACTAGTATTTTTCTGCTGCTGCGTCGGTGAGCAAAACTATTCCGATCAGCAGGATCCAGGAACCACTGCGGGTTCTTGGGCAGGGGTTGTTTCCGCTGCTGCATTGGTGAGCACAACTATTCCAATCAGCAGAGTCCAGAGACTGTTGTGGGTTCTTGGGCAGGGGGAGAAACAAAACAAAACTATGGGCGGTTTTGTCTTTCAGATGAGAAACACTCAGGCATCAACAGGCTCACCCTTGAAATACATCCTAAGCCATTGGGACGAATTTGACCCACAAACCCTGAAAAAGGGGTGGCTCATTTTTTTCTGCACTACAGCCTGGTCCCAGTATTCTCTCTCTGATGTGGAAAAATGGCCACCTGAGGGAAGTACAAATTACAATACTATTCTGCAACTTGACCTTTTCTGTAAGAGGGAAGGCAAATGGAGTGAAATACCTTATGTCCAAGCTTTCTTTTCATTGAAGGAGAATACACAACTATGCAAAGCTTGCAATTTACATCCCACAGGACAACCTCTCAGGTTACCCCCGTATCCTAGCCTCCCTATAGCTCCCCTTCCTATTAATGATAAGCCTCTTCTAATCTCCCCTGCCCAGAAAGAAATAAGTAAATAAATCTCTAAAAGACCACAACCCCCTTTCCCCCAGGCTATTGGTTATGTCCCATTCAAGTTGTAGTGGGAGGGGAATTTGGCCCAACCCAAGTACATGCCCCATTCTCCCTCTCTAATTTAAAACAGATCAAGTCAGACCTGGGGAAGTTTTCAGATGATCCCGATAGGTATATAGATGTCCTACAGGGTCTAGGGCAAACCTTTGACCTTGCTTGGAGAGAGATCATGCTACTGTTAGATCAAACCCTGGCCTTTAATGGAAAGAATGTAGCTTTAGCTGCAGCCCAAGAGTTTGGAGATACCTGGTGTCTTAGTCAAGTAAATGACAGAATGACAGCCGAAGAAAGGGAGAAATTCCCTACCGGTCGGCAAGCCATCCCCAGTGTGGATCCCCACTGGGACCTCGACTCAGATCATGGGTACTGGAGTCATAAACATCTGTTGAGCTGTGTTCTAGAAGAACTAAGAATTAGGAAAAAGCCCGTGAATTATTCAATGATGTCCACCACAACTCGGGGAAAGGAAGAAAATCCCTCTCCCTTCCTCAAGCGGCTACGGGAGGCCTTAAGAAAATATACTCCCCTGTCACTTGAATCACTAGAGGATCAATGGATTCTAAAAGATAAGTTTATTACCCAATCGGCTGCAGATATCAGGAAAAAGCTCCAAAAGCAAACCCTGGGCCCTGAACAAAATTTGGAGGCATTATTAAACCTGGCAACCTCAGTGTTCTGTAATAGGGATCAAGAGGAACAGGCCCAAAAGGAAAAGTGAGATCAGAGAAAGGCTGCAGCCTTAGTCATGGCCCTCAGACAAACAAACCTTGGTGGTTCAGAGAGGACAGGAAATGGAGCAGGCCAATCACCCAGTAGGGCGTGTTATCAGTGTGGATTACAAGGACACTTTAAAAAAGATTGTCCAACGAGAAACAAGCTGCTGCCTTTTCCATGTTTGCTATGCCAAGGCAATCACTGGAAGGTGCACTGCCCCAGAAGAGAAAGGTTCTCTGGATCAGAGGCCCCCAACTAGATGATCCAACAACAGGACTGAGGGTGCCCGGGGCAAGTGCTAGCTCATGTCATCACCCTCACTGAGCTCCGGGTATGTTTAACCATTGAGGGCCAGGAAATTGACTGCCTCTTGGACACTGGCACGGCCTTCTCAGTGTTAATCTCCTGTCCTGGGCGACTGTCCTCAAGGTCCATTACCATCTGAGGAATTCTGGGACAGCCTGTAACCAGGTATTTCTCCCACCTCCTCAGTTGTAACTGGGAGACTTTGCTCTTTTCACATGCCTTTCTTGTTATGCCTGAAAGTCCCACACCCTTATTAGGGAGGGATATATTAGCCAAAGCTGGAGCTATTATCTACATGAATATGGGGAATGAGTTACCCATTTGTTGTCCCCTACTTGAGGAGGTAATCAACCAACAGTGTATAAGTTGATTTGTTCATTCATGTTTTAAGGCTCTCCCTCATATTTTCTGAGGTTGTACTGGAATGTGTCAGGAAAGTGAAGAGTCTGTAGTCCTTAGTCTGCAATGGCCACATAGGTACTGTAACCTACATGTTATGGTACTTACGTGACCATAATCTGACCTTCTTGATGGTGCCACGGTACAGTGAATCTTCCCTGTTCCTCAGGGTAGACTTAAAGATATCCTTCAAAGACGTCTTTTCCAGAGATTATAAACTCCTTATTGTAAGACATCACAAATATGCTCAAGACCTTGTGTTTAGGAACAAGTCCTCACCAGTCTCACATATTGGCCTCTCACCTCTGCAGAGAGGGTGTGGTTCTTCTTTACTCCCTGGAAGTCTAGTTCCTTCTTTCCTCACAGTCCTAGAGAAACACAGTATTTTTTCTCTAATTTTGAGCTCCTTTCCTCCATAAAATTAAAACAGTTTTTATACTAAATACTTTTGGTGAATCACTATCTCTCAAACAAGATTTGATGTCAGCAACTGGGGGAATTTTTGTTTTCCATGCATTTGGTGACTTCTTATTTCAGATTCTGCACATAAGTCATTACAATCCTTGGGACAGGAAGCCTAGATTCTGGATCCATAACCACTGTCTAAGAATGGGAAGGGTCCAATACTTCTCTTTCTTTGACTTTTTTACAACAGGGGGAAAAAAAAAATCCACAAATTATTGTCTAAATAAATAATCCTCTGAATATTCTTCCTCCAGTTAATTTTTGTTTTTAAGCAATATTTTTCCCCATTGCAGTGTCTCTTTATAAGTGTGGCTCCTGTACCTGTGTATCTTCTCTCTCTAAGCAGTTATTCAATAATAATTCAATCACTGTCTCAAATATTTTTTATATTTTCCCTGAGCATTCATGTGAGCTTGCTTTCAGTAATTAAGTTAGACAGGCTGATTGCCTTTGAAGAGATCTCCTTCATAATCGTGGATGTCTTAGGCTTAAATACCATAACAAAAGCCAAAATTGACAAATGGATCTAATTAAACTAAAGAGCTTCTGCACAGCAAAAGAAACTACCATCAGAGTGAACAGGCAACCTACAGAATGGGAGAAAATTTTTGCAATCTACTCATCTGACAAAGGGCTAATACCCAGAACCAATAAAGAACTCAATCAAATTTACAAAAAAAGAAAAAACAAAACAAAAAAAACAAAACAACTCCATCAAAAAGTGGGCAAAGGATATGAACAGACACTTCTCAAAAGAAGACATTCATACAGCCAACAGACACGTGAAAAAATGCTCATCATCACTGGCCATCAGAGAAATTAAAATCAAAACCACAATGAGATACCATCTCACACCAGTTAGAATGGCAATCATTAAAAAACCAGGGAACAACAGGTGCTGGAGAGGATGTGGAGAAATAGGAACACTTTTACACTGTTGGGGGGACTGTAAACTAGTTCATCCATCGTGGAAAACAGTGTGGCGATTCCTCAAGGATCTAGAACTAGAAATACCATTCGACCCAGCCATCCCAGTACTAGGGATATACCCAAAGGATTATAAGTCATGCTGCTATGAAGACACATGCACATGTATGTTTATTGCGGCACTATTCACAATAGCAAAGACTTGGAATCAACCCAAATGTCCATCAGTGACAGACTGGATTAAGAAATTGTGGCACATATACACTATGGAATACTATGCAACCATGAAAAAGGATGAGTTTGTGTCGTTTTTAGGGACATGGATGCAGCTGGAAACCATCATTCTTAGCAAACTATCGCAAGAACAGAAAACCAAATACCATATGTTCTCACTCATAGGTGGGAACTGAACAATGAGATCACGTGGACCCAGGAAAGGGAACATCACACACCTGGTTCTATTGTGGGGGGGAGGGGAGAGGGGGGACGGATAGCATTAGGAGATATACCTAATGTAAATGACGAGTAAATGGGTGCAGCACACCAGCATGGCACATGTATACATATGTAATAAACCTGCGCGTTGTGCACATGTACCCTAGAACTTAAAGTATAATTTAAAATAATAATAATTAAGATGTAATTTCTGGTTGTGTCCAATTCATCTTCATTAACCTTGTTTAAGTTCTTTGGGCTTTTGCTTGTATTTGAGGACCTCATTTCTTATCCTCTGAGGCTCTGACATTGAGTGTCTTGCCATAATCTAATTGCTAGAGGGAAAGATCTTTGCCATTGTTGGTCTTTATCTCAAATTGGCAGTTAAAAAAAAAATGAATGGGCATTTTGGCACTTTCCTTTTCTATTTCCTTGGTGACAGCTACCTTGGGTTACACTTACAAGGGGAATTGTGTCAGAAAGTCTAATTTCTTTTTTGACTAATTTCTTTTAAGACCAGATTGGGTCTTTTTTTTTTTTTTTTTTTTTTTTTTTATTCCTCTCTGGCTTATCAGAATCCATCAAATGTGTCATAACTTTGTCAGTGCTTGTTTAGAGTTCCGTTTATGAGCACACAACTCCAAAGAGGTACTTTATCTTTCTTAAACACATGGTTATCTCAAAAATGTTTAACCTTTGCATCTGGCAATGCTCTTTCTCGCTTCACTTTGTCTTTAGTTGTTATCTTTTGATTCATAGGTGTGTATTTGTGGGTGTACACGTATATTTCTGTATGTGTGTTTCTTTTTCATCTTAAATTATTTAGTCTCTACTAAGCACATTAGTCATTATCATTACTAAATTAAATCAGCAGGAGGCCATTAGCTTGCGGCTGTCTTGTACTTTGCGTTTCTATGTAACAAGTTACAACCTCACTGAGTAGGTAAACAAACTCAAACCTAACTTAGAAGTATATTTTTCTCAGGTTTGTCAAAGATCAGATGGCTGTAGATGTGTGGTATTATTTCTGAGGACTCTGTTCTGTTCCATTGGTCTATATCTCTGTTTTGGTACCAGTACCATGCTGTTTTTAGTTACTGTAGCCTTATGTGGTTGAAGTCAGGTAGCGTGATGCCTCCAGCTTTGTTCTTTTGACTTAGGATTGTCTTATTGT